>NC_047087.1:16510714-17812857 GCF_902459505.1 Geotrypetes seraphini | reverse complement strand
CGTCTGTTAATAAGACACGCAGAAGTCATTTTTTGACCTGTGTCTCTCATGCGACAAACAGGTTTCACAGGTCCATAAATTAGTATTTTTTTTCTCCGTTGTCTTTGCTCAGTTTGCCAATTCTTAGATTTTTCCTTGGTTCTAATCTCTCAGTTGGGTTCTGTAATACCGTATACTATGCCATTCTTATGCAAATTGTATTTCTATACTATTGCCTCCTGAGGTCTCTGATCTCTGTATTTCCTCTGAATATCTACTTATTGTATTTCGCTGAATGTCCAGCACTCCTGATTGTAAACCGCCTAGAAGTCGCAAGATTGTGGCGGTATAGAAGAATAAAGTTATTACATTATTATTATCTTAGTTAATTACCCCCCCCCAAAAAAAAACCTCTCACTATGAATCAATGAAAACTTCAGCCCCCTTTTTTTTCCTTGCCCCCAAATTATAGAATGATCCACCACCACCTATACGATCTGAACTGTCTTTAATTGAATGTAATTCCCTCCAAAAGGTATAGTTCAATCTATCCCAGTTTTTCCAGTTCCTTAGAATAAGCTGTACGGCAACCCCTGTCATAATAAAGAGAAATTTATTATTGTGAGATGATATTTGGCTTTTAGCTCTCATCAAAGTGCCAAATAGCACAGTGTCATATGTTAGTGCCACTGGATTTTCCATTACTTTGTTTACCTGATCCCAAATGGATCTCCAAAACTGAAGTATCAAGGGACAATAAAATAATAAATGATCTAACGTCCCAGGTTCGAGATGACAGTGGCAACACCTATTAGGCTTGGAACTATCTAATTTCTGTAACCGAACTGGGGTCCAAACTGCTCTATGTAACAAAAAAACCGAAGTTTGTCTCATAGATGCAGACACCGTACATCTCATCCTCCAAGTCCAGATTCGTGGCCATTGAGACGCAGTGATCTGATGCTTTATCTCAATGCTCCAAATGTCACGAAGACCAGTCTTTGGTTTCTTATTCAAAAATCCAGATATTAATTTATACCACTGAGCGGCCTGATGACCCAGGAAATCCGCCTAGAAGCACAGGAACGGCAAACTATACTGATTTTTCCAGTCAGGGAGCCCCTCCTGAATGGCCTGCTTCAACTGCAACCACCTATAACTTTGAGATTTAGCAATGTAAAATTTTTGTTATAGTCGTGAAAGCAGCTTTCCGTCTGATACTACGTCATCTAAAGTACTTATTCCAGCCTTCATCCAGTATTTCCAGATGACCTTAAACACGCCAATCTGAATCTTGGGGTTCAACCAAAGGGACTGAGAAGTGGATTTATGAATTGGAATATCTGTTAAATTGGTAATAAAATTTTAAAGTTTCCAAGTGTCCATTAAAATTCTATTGTCCTTATACAACCTAGGCATCTTGATTCTCAAAACATGATACAAGCTCAATGGAACAAAAGACCAAAAAAAAATCTCAATCTCAATGGAGACAGGAATTGCCATTCCAACCTTAACCAGTCTGGAAGATTTTCCATGAGCTCGCGGAGGATCCTGACTATATAGGCTTGATGGTACCTATAAAAATTTGGAAAATTTACCTTACCCTCCACAATTGGCTTTTGTAAGGATACAGTTCTTGCTGTTTTCCCCAGCCAAATAAATTTTGTAAGAATACTATTTAATTTTTTTGTAAAAGAACCCCTGAAAAAGACACTAGTTACATACCCATTTGGTAACAAACCAGAGGCAAAATCATCATTTTCACCGTCTGAACTCGCCCCCACCAAGACCGATGTAATGGGTTCCACTGCTCACACATGTCTGTGACCTTTAGCAATAAGGATTTTTCATTTACTTTCATCGCTTCTTCCAGCGTTTTGTAAATCCAAATTCCTAAATACTTTATTCCTTTTGGTGGGAGTCTCTCTCTGTCAAGTTTTTAAGATGGAACGTAATATGGCCATACATCAGGGACATTATGAGAAGTTTCTAAAGATTTGGGAGCCATTGACAAAATTTTGCAGAGTGATTGGTGATTTTGCCCTTTGTTATACACGTCCAGGGTGGGTTGGAATGTATTTTTCAATTTCTCATTTTGAGTGTAGTTTTTGGTTATAATTATTGGGGGGGGGGGGGCTGATATATCTTTTTGTCATCTAATATAATAAAACCCTAAGCCGCGCATGCGCACTCCCATTGCGTGCGACCATTTTCCGTGAGCTGTAGGGACCCGCAGGTAGGAGTGCGCATGCCCGCTTAGGGTTCTGTTTTTCGTCCTATTTTTTGTCCTGGCCTGCTCCCTGTTCGCCTTGCCGTATTGTATTTTTTAGTTGAAAGACGCGGCGGTGGTTCCTCTCACGATCCCCGCCTGCGTCGGACTTCCGACACAGGCGGGGATCATGAGAGGAGCCACCGCTGCGTCTTTCAACTAAAAAATGCAATACGGCAAGGCAAGCAGGGAGCAGGCCAGACCGAAGCTCCGACTTGAACTGCTAGTTGGCCGGCTCCCTTGCTGGAGTTATTTTTCAGTTTAAAGGTGCTGCAGCGGCTCCTGTCACGAGCCGCACCTGCTTCAGAGAAGACTTCTAATGCAGGCGGGGATCGTTAGAGGAGCCGAGGCGGCACCTTTAAACTGAAAATTAACTCCGGGAAGGGAGTCGGCCAGATCACCACGGCAGCCACTCCCCCCTCCCGCCCTCTCTCTGTCTGCCGGAAAAAAAACCCCAAAACCCAACAATCCCTGGCATGTAGGGGGAAAGGGGAGCTTGCAACAACAAAAACTCCCGATGCCCGTGACTGTGACACCCCCCCCCCCCAAATAAATTCCCCTGGAGCAAGGGGGGAGAGGGAGATCATTCCCATCTGTCCGAAGAAGGAACCGGCAGGTTAGACGGTCAGCTAGGGGCAGGAGCAAGGGAATCAATCATGAGATGAGGGTGGAGGACAAGGAGGAGAATGATAGTTGAGTGGGAGTGGAAAGAGATGCCTGATTGGGAGTTGGGGCCTGGGTTGGTGAGGAGAAGAGAGACATGGGATAGCCACTAGAGAGAGAGGCTTTGGGCGGGTGAGAGAAGCAGGCATTTGGAGTGCAGATAGGAGAGAGAGAGTACATGGATGGGCCACCACCACCTCAGCGAATGAGAGCTAAAGGAACCCCTCCCCTCCCCCGCCAGGAATGTGCGGGCAACTGACCACAGCTGGATTGAGGAAAGGGCAAGGGATCCCTTAGCTGGCACGGCTGGAAAGCGGCTTCAGTGAGGGTCTGGGCAGGGAGAGCGACAGAAAGAAAAAAAGATAGAAAGAAAGAAATAAAGATAGACAGCGGGAGGGAGAAAGAAAGAAATAAAGAAAGTCAGGGCAGGGAGAAAGACAGAAAGAAAAAAAGATAGAAGGGGCAGGGAGAGAGACAGAAAGAAAAGAAGAAAGAGACAAGGAGGCAGGAGAAAGACAGACAGACATCTATTCTAGCACCCGTTAATGTAACGGGCTTAAACACTAGTAGATTATAATTGTATTTGTATTTAAGTGCTTTTATAAAGTTATATGATTGCATTATATTGTGCACTTACGTATGGCTTTAAAATGAATAAGGAAATTTAAAAAAAAAATGTAATTCCCTCCTTAAAACACACTTTTTCCAGCTGTCTTTTGGGATTTCTCCTTCGGCCACTAGTCGAGGTTGGATCAGTCCGTTTGTCGATGTGATTGCTGCACAATTTAATCTTGTGTCTTAACTTTTTCTGTTTTCTGGTATGATTTGTGTTCTTTCTTTTCTTGAATGACGTTCTTTTTTAGTCTCTTTTAGGCCCCCTTTTATCAAGCTGGGTAAAACCTCAGACACTCATAGAATGTCTACGAGCGTCGGAGCTTTCACCGTAATGGTCTGAGATAAACAAACAAACAAACCCTTATACAGCTTGATGAAAGGGGGGTCTTAATTATTTCAATGTGAACTGGGGAAGGGGTAAAATGCGGACCTCGCGGACCTGATGGATCTCGCGGATCTAAACCCGCACGTCCTTAAAAATCTGAGGTCCGTGCCGCTTGTAGGTAGTTTCGGGCTCTGACAGACCTTGGTGACAATTTAGTGCTGACGGATCCGTCTCAGCATAGGGAGGGAAAAGTATTAGGATCCGTTAGCGCTACAATGTCATCGAGGTCTGTCAGAGCCGATTTACTGGGGCTGCAGGAAACCAGTTTAAAGGATTCGTTTTAGCTGCTCCAGCACTAGTCTCTGACTCCGACAGACCTCGGTGACATTTTAGCACTGATGGATCCTAATATTTTTCCCTCCCTATGTTGAGATGGATCCGTCAGCACTAAATTGTCACCAAGGTCTGTCAGAGCCAGAAACTACCTACAAGCGGCCCGGACCTCAGATTTTTAAGGACGTGCGGGTTTAAATCCGCAGGGTCCGTCAGGTCTGCGTTTTACCCCTTCCCTGTGAACTGCTTTGACCTGTTAGCCAGAACTAGCAGTGGATCAAGCCTCTGAATCAGTGGTGCAGCGAGGGTGGGAGGCGCCCCTCCTTCCCCCGCGCGAGCAACAACGTCGACGTGCTCCTCGCATCCGAGTTGGCTCTCCCTCTGACGTCGCTTCCGATGCGTGGCCTCCGGAAGTGCTGTCGGCGGGAGCCAATGTCGCAAGGAGCACGTTTAAGTTGTTTGCGGCGGTGAACGGCTAGAGGTACGGGGAAAGGGAAGAGGGGCGCGGCGGGGGGAGGAGTGGGAAGAGGCAGGGGGCGGAGAGGAGGAGGGGTGATGGCACTGGCGACCCGTCAAATGCGCACAGGACAATGGCGCGGGCTGGATATTTGTGCGCCAGTGACCTGACCCGCTAGGCAGTGACCCGACCCGACAGTTGCTATCTAGTATTAGGGTAAGGGAACATTAGATAGCAACTGAATGTTTTAAGTATAATGGGACACCCACCCTCAAAAAAGAGGGTATTGTCGGGTTGGGACACTGCCTTGCCGGTCGGGTCACTGGCGCGCGAATGTCGGCGCACACAAATGTCCAGTACGCGAATGTCGGCACACCATTGTCCTGCACGCAGTTGTCGGTGTACTGATGGCACCCACACTTTGATGGCGCCCGTGGCAGACTGCTCCGAATAAACATAACATTAGGGAACATGTCACAAGAAGAACCTCAATAAAGTGACATCTGTAGAATCAGGACTACAGGAAGCTTGTAGTTAGAAGAAACTTTAGAAATATTTGAATTTTTGATCTGGAAATCATGGCTGCTGTTGACATGACAGTTTTCCTTTCCTCTGATTTATAGATTTGTGGAGAGCAAGGAAGGTCTTCTCAACCGTTAAGAAGCTCTTCACTGACTTCAAGCGATCTCGGCCCAAGGATTAGCCATGAGTCCAACCGCGTCATGGATTGCTACACTGGGACTTCTCTCTCTGGTTCAGGGATCGGGCTGCTTTTTCTTGGCCAATGCCTCTTTCTATGAAAACCTCTTGGGAAAATATGAGGAAGAGAGACTTCATTCCAGAGCCAAGAGATCCATTTCCAGGTTGGACAAGGAAGAGATTTTGCAGTTGCACAACAAACTGCGAGGCCAAGTCTACCCTTCAGCTTCCAACATGGAATACATGGTGAGTCCTTTCTTTTTGCAAGTCAGTGTTTAAGAACATAAGAACAGCCTTACTGGGTCAGAGCAAAGGTCCATCAAGCCCAGTAGCCCGTCGTCACGATGGCCAATTCAGGTCCCTAGTACCTGGCAGAAACCCAAAGAGTAGCAACCTTCCAGCATCTCAAAGAATAGCAAGATTCCGGAACCCCAATGAGAGCAACATTCCAGAGCTGAGATTGTGATGTCATAATGCCTCAGAGCCAACCTCATCAGTGATATTACAGTGGCTCGATTGTCCTATACTTGGCACATGTAAGAACATACTGGGTCACTCCAATGGTCCATCTAGCCCAGTAGCCCATCCTCATGGTGGCCAATCAAGATCACTAGTACCTGGCCAAAACCCAACGAGTAGCAACATTCCATGCTACCAATCCAGCGCAAGCAGAGGCTTCCCCCCATGTCTTTCTCAATCACAGACTATGGACTTTTCCTCCAGGAACTTGTCCAAACTTTTTTAGAAACCAGCTACGCTATCCATTCTTACCACAACCTCTGACAATATTTCCTCCTTTTGGTTGTAAAAGTATTTCCCTGTAACGTCATAGAGTGTCCCCTAGCGTCTCAAATTTTACCATTTAATCTCCCCATCCTGTGACAGACAATTTCATCTCAATAATCACGGCTTCTCCTTCTTGTCTGGTCACTACAACCCAAATTACTGGTGTAGAATTTGAGTCTTATGTAGTGCTACCAGATTTTAGTTTAGTAAAATCCGGAACCCTAGCCCTGCCCCCAGCCCCACCAAGTTCTTCCCTGCCCCACCCCCCTGCCTGCTCTCATCGGTCAGGAGGGCATCCGCGCATACTCTTTATTGCCTAAATAAAAATCATAAAATGTCAGTAACATCAACATAATTTAAGATAATTAACCTCCCCCCGCTTTATGAAGCTGTGTTAGACTTTTTATCGCCTGCCATGGCGGTAAAAGCTCTGACGTTCAAAGACTTCCTACAAGCATCGGAGCTAATACCGCTGCGTCCGGCGATAAAAAAGTAACGTGGCATAAAAGAGTTAATACTAATACTTGAGTACGATGGCTAAAAAACATACATACAATTTCTTGTTGAAATTCAAAGCAGTCATTGAAAAGACGGCAAAAAAAAGCTGTAGGTTATTTTTTTTTTTTCCCCCTCATCCTGTAGATCACAATTTTTCTGTGCCTTGTTTCCCAGATATAGTAATTGGGACTGCGTAATTTCATGCTTCGCTCTTGCGCCTCCATATTCCATTCAAGCACCATCTGGTCTGAAAATCGGCAGAGGGGAGGCAGAACAAGAAAAGGCAATAATAAAGTCGACCAATAATAAAGTCTTTATTTGAAACAAAAAAAGGTGCCAACAAAGATCCCAGTTTCAGCGTGTAGAAGAAGACACTTTCTTTGCTGAAAACAAACGCAGGGTCAAAAACGTCGGCAACGGGAAGGCCAGTGTGCGGGCAGACGTCGCGATTCTGAATGCTGAACAGCGACACTGGGATCCTTTTACTAAGGTGCTCGAGCCATCATAGTCTATGGACGCGTTAGGGTTTAGCGTGTGCTAATGTTAGAAACAGGACCCCAAAGTCTTAGGTCCCAACAAGGATCCAGCGTCACTGTTCAGCGTTCAGAATCGTGAAGTCTGCCCGCGCACTGGCCTTCCCGTTGCCGACGTTTTTGACCCTGCGTTTGTTTTACAGCAAATAAAGCGCCTTCTACACGCCGAAACTGGGATCCTTGGGACCTTTTTCTTTCAAATAAAGACTTTATTATGGCTCATAGTCTAAAGCACGCGAGGACAAAGGCGCGCCGACAACCGAGCGCAGAACTTAATCGCGCTGAAGAAAACCCGTATTTTAAAGGGCTCCGATTGGGGGTGTTGGTGGGGAACCCCCCCACTTTACTTAATAGAGATCGCGCTGGCGTTGTGGGGGGTTTGGGGGGTTGTAAGTTGTAACCCCCCTCATTATACTGGAAACTTAACTTTTTTCCCTGTTTTTTAGTATAATGTGGGGGGATACCCCCCAACATGGCAGCGTGAGGCAGCGCAATCCCTATTAAGTAGAGTGGGGGTTTCCCCCCCCCACACCCCCCGTCAGAGTGCTTTAAAATACGGGTTTTCTTTGGCGCAATTAAGCCCTGCGCTCAGTTGTCTGCGCTCGGCTGTTGGCGCACCTTTGTCCTCGCGTGCTTTTGACCCGTCACCCTTTATTATTGGTCGAAAAGATATCCCTCTTGCCTTTTCTTGCTTGTATCCCAAGGCGAGGGGCTCTTCTGCCTGTCTGCCTCACTTAGAGCAGGTGCTGTTGTCTGGACAAATGCTTCTGAGTATTGAGCTGTTTTGTTTCCGGTATGACTTTTTCCCTTGCTGACGTGTGGCTAGAAGATTTCAGATGTGGATGTGCAAAAAAAAAAAAAAGCCTCCCTCTCCCCGGGATAGGTCTGCGCAGGTTGCTAACCATAAATCCAGGCAGCACTCCTCAAATTGTGGAGTCACTTAATGGAAAAGTACATGGAATTCTAGCTCTTGGCAGACTGTATTAGAATATTTGCCATGAAAGATTATTACCCGAAGTTATAGGCACCTCTGACCTCAAGTAACTTCAAAAAAAGCTAAAAGTGGCTTGGGAAGGTTGGCACATTTAGCAAGAAGTCGGAATTAAAGGAACACAATTGTGTTGATAGGCAAAAGTGGTGAATAGGTTTGAAGGGAGGTGAAGAAGGACATTTGGGGATACCAAAGTCGGATAGTTTCGCTTTACCTTACTATTTAAGGACAAGAGGGGAGAGAGGTATTTTGTATTAATGGAAAATTAATTCCCTTGATGGCAGCGGCAGACCTGGTTACTGGCCAGACGTAAAGAGGGAACATTTCTTGTGAAGTAAATTACGGCTCAGTGGCTTCGACAGGCTGAAGATTTGCAGCCCCGTTTGAGAAGTCCCGTTGCAGATGCCGGGAAAGGTACAGTAACAGAAATAATAGGTTACGGGACCAGAGCCAAACGGAGAACAAAGTACACTGTGAGAGAGAAATATTACAGTTATGTGACAACTTGTGAAGGAATCGACTTGCTGAGCAGCAGGGAACCGTCAAAGGGGAAGACGAGAGAGGCCGCCAGACAGCCAATGAAAATTCACAACTCATTTATTTAAACCAGGGGTGTCAAAGTCCCTCCTCGAGGGCCGCAATCCAGCCGGGTTTTCAGGATTTCCCCAATGAATATGCATGAGATCTATTAGCATACAATGAAAGCAGTGCATGCAAATAGATCTCATGCATATTCATTGCGGAAATCCTGAAAACCCGGCTGGATTGCGGCCCTCGAGGAGGGACTTTGACACCCCTGATTTAAACCAAGCACAATCTACTCGCATTAATCTTATGTATGTGCGGATGGAGACCATGAAAATCAGACAAAGCTTATGGGCTTCCTCCTTAGGGCTAGATTCACAAAGCAAACCGATCGTGTACCGATCGGTTTGCGACCCCGGCCCGATTCTCTTACCTCTATTCTCTTGCATGCAAATGAGGGCAAGGCCATGCAACTGTAGGCAGGGACGCGATTCCCTAAACTTTTTTCCTATCCGAATGTGCTTGCAAAAAGCGACTTCTGAGGACCAGTCGCTGAAGCCCTTTGCGACTGCCCTGCCTTCTGCAGCCCTGCTCTCTGCCCTGTCAGCCCCGATCTCCTGCTGCCCCGAACGTGCCTGTCCCAACTCTCCCACCCTTCCCCGCACTGCAAGCCCGTGGTTTTAACCCGTGGGCTTAAGCGGGTTAAAACCACGGGCTCCCAAAAGTTCCTCGATTGCCAAAACAGCCCTGACGTCCAGCAATAGCATTTTTGTAGGCTTTCTTGTGGCCCTGGCTGCACTAAGAAGAAGAAGAACCCCCCCACACACACACACAAAAACAACTCCGACGTCATGGAGGTCCCGCGCATGCTCAGACCATCTACAGATGGTGTGCACATGCGCGGGGATCGCTATAGCACGATCCGTGGCTGCAGATGGGGGAGTTCCTCTGACCGCCCTCATCTGCATGTTAAAGTTTACTGAATTAGTTGGGCCCGATCTGGCAGGTTAATGAATCCTGCCCTTAGAGTCTTGGTTGATTATAGCAAACGGCAGTTCTTTATTGATTAAAATCTTGCTTCCTGCCCATCCTGACGTTCTCAGTGATTTGCAAAATAAAACACTGACATTACAATAAAGCCATCTCATTTGCTATTTCTGCACTCTGTCCTGAAGGCGAGCAGTTGGGTTTTCAGGATTACCACAATGAATTTGCATAAGGGATTTGGATACATTTATAAATGTTTTGTGTACATAAAAGGGTTACACGTATACAATTATGCACAATGCTAAGATGTGAACCTTTCTGTGAACCCATGAAAAGGCATGTTCTAGGGCGGCTGTCCTGTTTGTTTGTCTTGGCTGTTTAGATTGTAAGCTCTTTCAAGCAGGGACTATCTTGTTTGTGACTCTGTACAGCGCTGTGTGCGTCTGGTAGCTCTAAAGAAATAATTCATAGTAATCTATATATATAAAATCGGATGTATGTGCCGCGATCACGCAAAAACGGCTTGACCGATTTGAACGAAACTTGGTATGCAGATCCCTCACTACCCGGGATGATATGTTCTGGGGGTCTCGCGGCCCACCTGCACACGTGGGCGGAGCTACAAACAGATAATCGGATTTCACCCATTCATGTCAATGGAAAAAATGTAAAGAGCTGCCAACGCAAAAACGGCTTGCCCGATTTGAACGAAACTTGGTATGCCGATCCCTCACTACCTGGGGTGATATGTTCTGGGGGTCTCACGGCCCACCTGCACATGTGGGCGGAGCTACAAACATAAAATCAGATTTCACCCATTCATGTCAATGGAAAAAATGTAAAACAGCTGCCAACGCAAAAACGGCTTGCCCGATTTGAACGAAACTTGGTATGCAGATCCCTCACTACCTGGGGTGATATGTTTTGGGGGTATCGCGGCCAACCTGCACACCTGGGCGGAGCTACAAACAGAAAATCAGATTTCACCCATTCATGTCAATGGAAAAAATGTAAAAACTGCCTCCGCAAAACCGGCTTGCCCGATTTGAACGAAACTTGGTATGCGGATCCCTCACTACCCGGGGTGATATGTTCTGGGGGTCTCGCGGCCCACTTGCACATGTGGGCGGAGCTACAAACATAAAATCAGATTTCACCCATTCATGTCAATGGAAAAAATGTAAAACAGCTGCCAACGCAAAAAACGGCTTGCCCGATTTGAACGAAACTTGGTATGCAGATCCCTCACTACCTGGGGTGATATGTTCTGGGGGTATCGCGGCCAACCTGCACATCTGGGCGGAGCTACAAACAGAAAATCAGATTTCACCCATTCATGTCAATGGAAAAAATGTAAAACAGCTGCCAACGCAAAAACGGCTTGCCCGATTTGAACGAAACTTGGTATGCGGATCCCTCACTACCTGGGATGATATGTTCTGGGGGTCTCGCGGCCCAACTGCACACGTGGGCGGAGCTACAAACATAACTTCAGATTTCACCCATTCAAGTCAATGGGAAAAATGTAAAAAGCTGTGGGACCGATTTGAACTAAACTTGGTATGCTGATCCCTCACTACCTGGGGTGATATGTTCTGGGGGTCTCGCGGCCCACCTGCACACATGGGCGGAGCTACAAACAGAAAATCAGATTTCACCCATTCATGTCAATGGAAAAAATGTAAAAAACTGCCATTCTCACAGTAATTCCAACTACCTGGGGTGATATGTTCTGGGGGTCTCGCGGCCCACCTGCACACGTGGGCGGAGCTACAAACAGAACATCAGATTTCACCCATTCATGTCAATGGAAAAAATGTAAAAAGCTGACAACGCAAAAACGGCTTGACCGATTTGAACGAAACTTGGTATGCTGATCCCTCACTACCTGGGGTGATATGTTCTGGGGATCTCGCATCCCACCTGCACACGTGGGCGGAACTACTAACTGAAAATCAGATTTCACCCATTCATGTCAATGACAAAACTGTAAAAAGCTGCCAACGCATAAACGGCTTGCCCGATTTGACCAAAACTTGGTATGCAGATCCCTCACTACCTGGGATGATATGTTCTGGGAGTATCGCGGCCCACATGCACACGTGGGCGGAGCTACAAACATAAAATCAGATTTCACCCATTCATGTCAATGGAAAAAATGTAAAAAGCTGCCAACGCAAAAACGGCTTGACCGATTTGAACGAAACTTGGTATGCTGATCCCTCACTACCTGGGGTGATATGTTCTGGGGGTCTCGCATCCCACCTGCACACGTGGGCGGAACTACTAACTGAAAATCAGATTTCACCCATTCATGTCAATGACAAAACTGTAAAAAGCTGCCAACGCATAAACGGCTTGCCCGATTTGACCGAAACTTGGTATGCAGATCCCTCACTACCTGGGGTGATATGTTCTGGGGGTCTCTCGGCCCACCTGCACACGTGGGCGGAGCAACAAACAGAAAATCAGATTTCACCCATTCATGTCAATGGAAAAAATGTAAAAAGCTGCCATTCTTACAGTAATTTCAACTACCTGGGGTGATATGTTCTGGGAGTCTCTCGGCCCACCTGCACACGTGGGCGGAGTTACAAACATAACATTTCACCCATTCATGTCAATGGAAAAAAAGTAAAAAGCTGCCATTCTCACCGTACTTCAAAAACGGCTTGACCGATTTGAAAGAAACTTGGTATGCAGATCCCTCACTACCTGGGGTGATATGTTTTGGGGGTCTCTCGGCCCACCTGCACACGTGGGCGGAGCTACAAACAGAACATCAGATTTCACCCATTCAAGTCAATGGAAAAAAAGTAAAAAGCTGCCATTCTCACAGTGCTTCAAAAACGGCTTGACCGATTTGAACGAAACTTGGTATGCAGATCCCTCACTACCTGGGGTGATATGTTCTGGGGGTCTCGCGGCCCACCTGCACACGTGGGCGGAGCTACAAACAGAAAATCAGATTTCACCCATTCATGTCAATGGAAAAAATGTAAACAGCTGCCATTCTCACAGTAAATCAAATACGGCTTTACCGATTTGAACGAAATTTGGTATGCAGATCCCTCACTACCTGGGGTGATATGTTCTGGGGGTCTCGCGGCCCACCTGCACACGTGGGCGGAGCTACAAACATAAAATCAGATTTCACCCATTCATGTCAATGGAAAAAATGTAAAAAGCTGCCATTCTCACAGTAATTCCAACTACCTGGGGTGATATGTTTTGGGAGTCTCTCGGCCCACCTGCACACGTGGGCGGAGCTACAAACAGAACATCAGATTTCACCCATTCATGTCAATGGAAAAAAAGTAAAAAGCTGCCATTCTCACAGTGCTTCAAAAACGGCTTGACCGATTTGAACGAAACTTGGTATGCAGATCCCTTACTACCTGGGGTGATATGTTCAGGGGGTCTCGCGGCCCACCTGCACACATGGGTGGAGCTACAAACAGAAAATCAGATTTCACCCATTCATGTCAATGGAAAAAATGTACTCAGCTGCCATTCTCACAGTAAATAATAAATGGCTTGACCGATTTGATCGAAACTTGGTATGCAGATCCCTCACTACCTGGGGTGATATGTTCTGGGGGTCTCTTCACCCAAGAATTTATATGTTCTTGCTCCTGGAGGTGAAACTAAAAATTTTGTTTATAATCAAGTTTTGTGTTTGTTGTATTGTATTCATTTTGTCAAATATTTCGCATTATAATTTGATTATTGTACTTTTTATAAAGCTGTAAAAATATAATTTCATTCACCACTATAAAGTATCTTTATTTGAATCCATTTACTGTGTTATTGCTATAATTAAATACCCGTGCAATGCCGGGTCATCAGCTAGTAGTTTATAAAATACATGCACATGAGATATTCTATAGGTACACTAGTCTTTAAGGGTGCTAGAGTAGATGTCTGTCTGTCTGGGTTTTTTTTTTCTTTGTCTCTCTCTCCTTGGACGCTGCCTGTCTGTCTGTCATTTTTTCTGTCTGTGTCTCTCCCTATGTCCTTAGTGCCCCTAGTACCTCCTTCCCATGTCCTTAGTACCCCATCCTACGTCCTTACCTTAGTGCTCCAGTGCCTCTGTCCTGCTTAGTGCCCTCAGTGCGTCCTATGTTCTTAGTGCCCTCAGTGCCCCTTTCTATGTCCTTAGTGCCCCCAGTCCTCCTTCCTATGTCCCCATCATTATCTTCCAGACTTTGTCCCACCCCCACCCATGCCAGCCTGCCTCCCATCCCCCTGAGCAGCATGTTTCCATTTAACACCCCCCCCGCGCCGATCCTACCCGGCACACCCGAAACCCTCGTTGACCCTCCCAGCCGACCCTCCCACCGCTAGATGGCCAACAAACCTCCCAGTTCCAGCAGCGTCCGAGGCACAGTAAACACGCTGCTTTGCGGTCTTCTACTGGCCTAATTTCCTCTGCCGCGTCTCTCATGATGTCATCAGGGACGCGGCAGAGGAAATCAGGCCAGTAGAAGGACGCGAAGCAGCGTGTTTACTGTGCCTCGGACGCTGCTGGAGCTGGGAGGTTTGTGTTCGTCTCGCGGTGGGTCAGCTGGTAGGGTCAATGGGGGTTTCTGGTGTGCCGGGTAGGGTTGGCTGCAGGGGGTGGGGAGTCGCGGCATGTTACTGGTGTGCCAGGTAGGGTCGGCGGCGAGTGGGGGGAGTCACGGCATGTTACCTGTCACTGGTCCTTAGACGCGTGCATGCGTACTCTTACCTGCCACAGCCCGACAGATCAGGGATCAGGGGATAAGAGTGCGCATGCGCGCTTAGCATTTTATTATATAGGATATCTGCAGCTTCAATTAAGGGAAGTGGTGGAGAAGAAAATGGTGATGGAATTCAAAAAAGCATGGGATGAACACAGAGGATCGCTAATTAGAAAACAAATGGTATAAATTAAAGAACTAAGGCCGGTACTGGGCAGACTTTCATGGCTTGTGTCCCATATATGGTGATTTGGTGTAGGATGGGCTGGGGAGGGCATCAATGGGAACTCCAGTAACTTGGAACATGAGGACGTTACTGGCCAGACTGTACGGTAGATATCCTGCGAACAACGGGATAGTTGGATAGGTTGGGGTGAGCTTGAACGGCAACCTAGGACAATACCAGACTTTACAGCCCAGAAAAATCAAAGAAGAGACAAGTTAATTTAATCATGTATTTTTTACGGGCAGACTGGATGGCCCATTTGATCTTTATCTGCTGTATTTTACTATGTTACTGGGCAGAAACCCAAAGAGTAGCAACATTCCAGAGCTGAGATTGTGATGTCATAATGCCTCATTACACCAATGCCTAAGAGCCAACCTCAGCAGTGATGTCACAATGGCTTGATCAGATGGCAACTCCAGCAGTTGGATCCTAGGACAGTACCAGGTGGACTTTACGGTCTATGGCCCAGAAATATCAAAGAAAAAAGACGTGAATTTAATCATGAATTTATAATGTGCATACATAATGAAGGACCATTCAGGTCTTTATCTGCCGTCATTTACTATGTTACTAAGTATATTTGCCAGTTTATCCCTAATGCTCTATAAAGACACCTAAAGGCCTCTTTTACAAAGCCGTGCTAGCGGCTGCCACATGGCAACAGCCCCGAAGCCCTTTAAATCTCTATGGGTTTCGGGACCGTTAGCGCGACTATGTAAAAGAGACCATAAGTGTCTATGTGTTGATAAAATAGGCACTTTCCCACCCTCTTTCAACTGATGAGATCTGTTAGATTTGTGGACATGTGTAGGATAATTTTATGCTTTGTACTTTCGTTTTCGCTGACCGTAAGCATTTTGGCAACCCCAGCGGTATGAGCTGCTGCTGGATTAGAGAATTCACGCGTCTTACAGGCTTCATTTGGTTTGTCAGGTTCTTTGTGTATTTACATCACATTTCGGACCCCTGAGGAAGGCGTGTTTTCCGAAACACAGATCATGTTGGGTCCTGTGGACTCACCTGAGAACCAGTTTTGATTATTTTTATTTACTTTCTCTACATTGAATCTTCTTTTAATAAAGATCAGTTTCACACCTTGTACATTGTATCTGCAGTTTTTCCTTTGTTTTGGATAATTTTATATCTCGTGGATTTTCAGGATTACTGCAGTGAATATGCAACAGGCTACGTGTGTCTTCAGGAGAGGGCTAGGAAATGCTGAACTGAAGGCAGAAGGTGTTATGCAGCCTTAAATTTAAATTATGGCTTTTGTTTATAAAACTTTTTTAGACCGCTTTTCTGTTTTGCAAGTCGATAAGTGTTGTTCAGTAAAACACAATTGGTAAAACATAAAACCTAATTCTAAAACAAGAAAACAAAGTGAAAATATGATCAGCTAAGACGAGTGAGTTAATCTGCAGGATTGATGAATCCAGGTTATACTCCCACTGAGGTGCTAGAGGAGCAGCTCCTACAGAAATCTCTGGGAAGCACTTTGTTGTTACATTGTTTCTTGATAACAATGAGAGTTTCTCGCTATATGGAGTAGAACTGGTGAGAATCCTCAGGATAAGGAATGGATGACCTGTACTCAACCTGAAAAACAAGGAGTGAAAATGTCCTATAAAGACTGGTAGAATCAAATTATTTGATAATAGTCCTTTTATTCATCCAAAAACTCAACAACTCGACATGTACATGTTTCGGCCAAGACAGCCTGCTTCAAAGAGTGGAAATGTCCTATAAAGGAGTGGAAATGTCCTATAAAGACTGGTAGAATCAAATCATTCCATAAAAGTCCTTTTATTCATCCAAAAACTCAACGACTCAACATGTACATGTTTTGGCCAAGATGGCCTGCTTCAAGGAGTCGAAGTGTCCTATAAAGGAGTAGAAATGTCCTATAAAGACTGGTGGAATCAAATCATTCGATAAAAGTCCTTTTATTCGTCCAAAAACTCAACGACTCGACATGCACATGTTTTGGCCAAGATGGCCTGCTTCAAGGAGTGGAAGATTCCTATAAAGTAGTGGAAATGTCCTATAAAGACTAGTGGAATCAAATCATTCGATAAAAGTCCTTTTATTCGTCCAAAAACTCAACGACTTGACATGCACATGTTTTGGCCAAGATGGCCTGCTTCAAGGAGTCGAAGTGTCCTATAAAGGAGTAGAAATGTCCTATAAAGACTGGTGGAATCAAATCATTCGATAAAAGTCCTTTTATTCGTCCAAAAACTCAACGACTCGACATGCACATGTTTTGGCCAAGATGGCCTGCTTCAAGGAGTGGAAGTTTCCTATAAAGTGGTGGAAATGTCCTATAAAGACTGGTGGAATCAAATCTTTCGATAAAAGTACTTTTATTCGTCCAAAAACTCAACGACTTGACGTGTACATGTTTCGGCCATGACGGCCTGCTTCAGGAGTCTTGAGAGTCTTACAGACAAAGAAAATTGATTTATCCACAAAAACAAAGGACTCAACCTGTGCATGTCAGAAAGGACAGACTGATAGAATCCTACAAGTCCAGAAAGGAGGTGGGCACTCTGTTTCATTGAATATGGGATTTTTCTAGTTTATCTGTTCAACAATACAAGGTGGGGAAGACTGTGCTCCACTGTGGACTCAAAAGATCTTCCAGATGGAAACAAAATCTAGTGCATAGAGATGAACAGGGTAATTTGCTGTCTCCAGGCTATCAAGGAGTCATCGATTGGGTACCTACATTTTCGGTGTGCCAATGCCGGTTACACTTAAATTCTGAGCACTAGAAACAAAAAAGGAAATGGGGAAGGGACACAAGTCAAGCCACTGTGCAGACAAACATGTTTATTTAAAATATTAAATTTCAAATAAAATTTGCACAAGTATGCACATAAATAAAACAAAACATGGCAGGCATTGTAAAGTCCTTGGTAACAGAGCATATACTAGACCCCAACACGGTCTGTGTTTCGGCCCACAAGGGCCTTCCTCAGGGGTATAAAAGTAGCCCAGTAGATGGCGCCAATTGACATAAAATCAAACCAAACTGATGTTACTTGCAGAAGGATTCGCAAGGTTCCTGCCGCAATCAAGGAAACGCAATCAAGGAAAAAACACTGCAATAGACTGGAACCACTGCTAAGTGGGCAAATTCTGGGCAACCAGATGCTGGCACCTCTCCTCTTCTCTGTCCCCCATTGTACCTCATCAGCCTGATCAGCATCTTCCACCTGCTGCCTGCGCTAGCTTCGGTTTCATTCTGACATCACTTCCTGGTTGCGGGACCAGGACGTGATGTCAGAAGGGAACCAAGTCTGGTGTGAGCAGCAGGTGGGACCAGGATGTGGTGTCAGAAGGGAACCAAGTCCGGTGTGAGCAGCAGGTGGGACCAGGACGTGGTGTCAGAAGGGAACCAAGTCCGGTGTGAGCAGCAGGTGGAAAATGCTGCTTGCGCTAGAAAACATTTAAAGAGGTATTGGGGGGGGGGGGGGGGGAAGAGCAGGGAAGCAAATAGTGTGGCAATGCCAGGTGCCAACCTTCCCAGCTTGGCCACTGGTGGGATGGCGTTCTAGACACCCATCACCCTTTCTGTGAAAAAGCATTTCCTGATCTTTCTCCTAAGTCTCCCCTCTGGTTCTACTACGTCCCTGTCTCTGAAAAAGATTTGTTTGTATATTAATACTGTTCAAATATTTCAACATCTGTATCATATCCCTCCTACTGGGTTTATAGATAGATAAATGTTTTCACCCTTGTTCTGAGTTATAACATCTTAATTTGAATGCTGGATAATATTGAGAGTAATAATCTGACTATAATGCTATGAAACCCCACATTCATTCACTCCCCGCCCACCCCCCCCAAGTAAGGGGATTTCTGGGGTTGGGTATGTTATACTGAAAATTTATGGAGCTGATGAGAGAAACGAGCTGTTCTTGCTCTTGGACAGTCCTGTGTCTTATTGGTGTACTAAGTGCTATTGTTGTTGGACATTGTATTCTTTTTCGTTGCTGCCTCTGCGCGACTTTTTCATCCATGCAGCTCGCTTGTTTCTCTTGTTGACTCCCTAATAAAAATGATTTTCAAAAAAATAAAATAAAATAAAATGCTGTGAAACGTACATCTGTAAAGGGGGGTCTCTAAAGTTCCAATACAAAAGGAATGAACTACTTAAAGATATCCCAGTGCATGAAAACCTACTTTTGTGTGAGTTTTCCTGGTTGATTCTCTCTTTGTGTTATTGTAAACGCTCTTTAGAACTCTTAATACAGAGCTTCCCAAACGGTATCACAAAACCGACATTTGGGATCAAGACTTGTGTGGGCTCTGAGGGTTACCAGATTTTACTATTAGCACAGAAAGAGATTCTCATGGCTCATAATTCCCTTTAGGGAGAAATGCTTGAGTACCTGAATAAACTCATTTAAACCGTGAGCTCTCCTGGGAGAACGGCATAGAAAACGGAATAAATAAAATAGAACGCCGAGATACAAGGTTTAGTAATCGAAACCGATTTTCATGTGCCGTATAGTTACAATCTCCTGTTCTGACCCAGTTCTAAGTTCAATGAAATGCTGAGTTAGCTGGATTAATTTCACCTCTCAAGAATTTATTTTTCTTTTTTGTATTTTTTTATGCTTCTCATTTATTTATGAGAGATTGATTTTAGGTATTTTTTCCTCATTTTTATTAATTTATTTAAAATAATACTTTGGATTTTTGTTTTAAAATAAAAAAATAATACTTTGGATTTTTGTTTTAAAATAAAAAAATAATACTTTGGGTTTTTGTGTTTTTTTAGGCATTTTTTCCTCTTTTTTTGTGGTGGGGGTATAAATTTAAAAATAATTCTTATGGGGTTTTGTGTACTTGGATGGGCTCTTACTTGGGTCTTTCCTATCTAATATATGGAGTTCTTTTCCAATATGTGATTTTATTTAAAATTTGTAAACCACATAGGGCTCCTTTTTACCAAGGTGCGCTAGCTTCTAGAACTAACGCCAGCTCAATGCTGGCGTTAAGGTCTAGCACGCGTGACAATTTAGCGTGCGCTATTCTGCACATTAAGGCCTTAACACACCTTTGTATAAGGAGCCCATAGTTTGCATTGTAAGTTTGTGGCACATCAAATTGAAAAAAAAATCTGTAAAAGTCATTTTTTTCTATCTTTATTTTCTCATATCTGGCCTTAATTTGTACAATGAAATTACACTATATGAATGTTATATTACAATATTCTTGTTGGACTCATGTGGCCTTGTCAAATATGGTATAGGTAGGTTATGGGGCTCAAAAATCAAAATTTAAACTCTTCTAAAAACTCACCCAAGTTGGCACTTGGATGACCTAAAAGATAGGTTGTGCAAGTGCTGATAATCAAACCCATTTTCTGGATGTGTCCAGGGTCATTTTAGGCCTCTGAATCCCACTGTGCGCCCAGAGCTCAAAGGGGCTTATCTGGATGAGTGGTTAGGGCGTCGTTCTGCAGGAATAATCAAGTTTTACTAGACATCCTGGACAATGTAAAAACTAGTAAAAGTGCCAAAAAGGTATTCAAAGTGACCATAAAACCACTGCAGAGACATAGACCCTCACACACTCCTCCAATGTTAACTGACCCCCTCACCCCCCCCAAAGATCAGAATAAAAAAGTATATATCTGTCTCCAACAAAGAAAAATGGAGAGACCCATTTTTTTTGCTTCTTCAGCTTGTCTGTGATGTTCTTTGCTCACATGTTTAAAGACAATAGACTGTTTTCAGTCCAATTCTTTATATGTGAGTTTGCAAACCATTGGACCCCTGAGGAAGTCGTGTTCGCCGAAACACGGACCGTGTAGGGTCCGGTTGGATTTTATCACAGTATTTTTTAGCATTGTACTTTTTAAATTGAATTATCATGGTTTTATATGTCATTGTTTAATAAATTATCTCCAGAACATCTGTATCCACAGTTTTTGTTTATATCTGTCTCCAAGACATCAGCACCTGGTATAGGAAAGCCTAGTAGAGCTGTACACAGATGTCTTAAATAGCCTGGGGGTGAGCTAGTGAATCATAGAGAGGAGGACTCAGGCCCATAAGCCACTCTAACCATTACATGTATGGTGGAACATGTGCACCCACCAAAACCCTACTGTATTGCCATATAGGGGCCACCTGCAGCCATAAGGGCTATTGGGGTTGTAGACAGGTGGGTATAGTGGGTTTTAGGGGCCTCACTATGGCCTATAAGGAAGTTGTGGTGAGATGTTTATGTGGCACCTTTTTTATGAAGTTCACAGCAGTGCCCTGTAAAGTGCCCCACTGCTCTGTTGCCACGTCTGGGTTGCCAGTCCGTTACAAGATTGGCCCCTCCCATGCCCAAATGGTCTTGTTCTGGGCATTTGGGACTTGGGACAAAATTTTTGTTCGAAAACGTGGTATACAGATAGACGTCCTGGCGGTCTGGATGAACAATAGCCTGGCCGTCCAGATAGATCAGTGGTTCCCAAACCTGTCCTGGGGGACCCCCAGCCAGTCAGGTTTTCCACATATCCCTAATGAATATGCATGAGAGAGATTTGCATATAATGGAAGTGACAGGTATGCAAATCTCTCTCATGCATATTCATTAGGGATATCTGGAAAACCTGACTGGCTGGGGGTCCCCCAGGACAGGTTTGGGAACCACTGAGATAGATGATTTAAAAAAAAAACAAAACAAAACAAATTTTAGACGTATTTTTCGAGAATCAGCATTTTCCCACTGCTCACTTTGGGTATCTAGTGTCATGCGACCAAATTCGACTTAAGACATTTGTTTTGATTATGCCCCTCTATGGGCTCCTTTAACAAAGATGCCCTAGCGGTTTCAGCGTGCACTAGCCGCTACCACCTCCTTTTAAGCAGGCGGTAGTTTTTCGGCTAGCGTGCGCTAATCTTCTGCGTGCGCTAAAAACGCTAGTGCACGTTCGTAAAAGGAGCCCTATATGTTTACACTTTAAAAAAAAATCTTAACAGCAGGAAAAAAAAAAAAAAGAATGGTGAAAGCTATTTCCAAAAATTCATTTGCGGACTGGACTGGTGGTATCTTAGCAGTGACGTATGTTCTTTTTCTTACAGAACTGGGATGATGAGCTGGCGAGGTCTGCCGAAGCCTGGGCCCAGAACTGTGTCTGGGATCATGGACCTTCCAACCTCATCATGTCTATTGGACAGAACCTCGCAGTCCACTGGGGCAGGTAAGAACTTTGTAGTTAGGGCCATAATCTATAAATGGCACGGATGCCTTAATTGGTTTAATCAGCTTTATTCAGTGTGGAAAAGTAAACAAATTACGATTCCGACTTGGTTGTTGTGAATAAAAAATGATCCACAGGATAATCAGGCACTAAACCATGCAAGACTTTATAGCATATAACCTGCTTTTCCAGAGTTCTCCCTCTAAGGTGGTTAAAGACTGTATTGCATCATGGGAGGTAATTCTCAAAAGATGTTTTCTGCGTCTGTCAGTTTATGCGCATAAAAATATCTCTTATAAAATGTGAATCGCTTTTTCACTCTTTTCAAAAATACTAGGGCTAGGAGGCATGTGATGAAGCTACTAAGTAGTAGATTTAAAACAAACCAGAGAAAATATTTCTTAACACAACGTGTAATTAACCTTTGGGGAATGTGGTGAAATCAGTTAGCTTAGCGGAATTTTAAAAAAAGGCTTCCTAAAAGAGAAGTCCATAGGCCATTATTGAGATGGTTTGGGGAAATCCACTGCTTATTCCTAGCATAAGCAGCAAAGAATCTGTTTTACTCCTTGGGATCTAGCTTGGTACACGGGACCTCGGTTGGTCACTGTTGGAAACAGGACACTGGGCTTGATGGACCTTTGCTCTGTTCCAATACGGCAATTCTTATGTTCTTATGTGAACCAAGTATTGTGACATCACTGATGAAGTTGGCTCTTAGGCATTGGTGGAATAAGGCATTATGAAATCACAATATGAGCTCTGGAATGTTGCTACTCTGGAATCTTGAGAGGTACTTAGGACCTGGGTTGGCTAGTGTTAGAAAGAGGACGCTGGACTTAATGGACCTTTGGTCTGTCCCAGTATGACAATTCCTGTGCTCTTATGTTCTTATCTAAAATGGATCTTATGGCTCCCTATCTGCCATCGCATACAATTCAACATCTTATTACTGACCTACAAGTGTGTTCCTTCTGCTGCCCCTCAATATCTCTCCTCGCTTCTCTCTCCTTATACACCACCCAGAGAACTCTGTTTCTCAGATAAGCTGCTCTTAGCTTTACTCTTGTCCTCCACTGCCAATTCCAGACTTCGTTCCTTTCTTCTAGCTGCTTCCTATGCCTGGAATATATCACCCTAGTTTGTCCGTCAAGCCTCTTCCCTTCCCTTGTTTAAAAGCAGTCTGAAAACCCACCTTTTTTATATAGCCTTCAATCCTCAACCCTACTCCTCTGCCCTCCAGCCCAGCCAGCTGATTAACCGTTTCCTTAACTGTATCCATGACATCCTGTTTGTCTGTCTTAGTTGTTTAGATTGTAAGCTCTTTTGAACAAGGACGGTTTTCTTCTTTGTGACTCTGTATAGCGCTTCATAGTAGTAGTGTGAAGAGTTTCAGTCTTTGGGAAGCAGAGCTGAGATTGTGACGTCATAATGCCTCATTCCACCAATAAGAGCCAACCTCCTCAGTGATGTCACAATAGCTTGATTGTCCTGTACTCCCCTCTGCCCTCCAACCCAGCCAGCAGATTAACCCTTCCCCTTAACCGTATCCATGACATCCTGTTTGTCTGTCTTGTCTGTTTAGATTGTAAGCTCTTTCGAGCAGGGACTGACTTCTTTGTGACTCTGTACAGCGCTGCGTGCGTCTGGTGGCGCTATAGAAATAATTCATAGTAGTAGTAATAGATGCAATTTCAACTAGCAGGTATGGTGCGGGTGGGGACCTCACCTTGTAGTTAACACGGAGGCCATTAGAATGTATTCACTGCTAATGTGGCAGATACCAGAGCGCAATTAGGTGCGTCTCCAGAGGTGTAGCTGCTGGCTACATTATCAGCTGTATCATTAACGTGATAGCAATGATGTCTCTGCATGAACTACAAGGCTTTCATGGCCAAAACACAAAAATGAAGATAAGTTTGCTACAAGGATTCTCTTCTAGATTTCCAGGGAAACTGAGTGATTGGAATATTGATCTCCTACTGTAATAAAAAGGACAAGAAAACATCGATGAACATTTTGAAAATAACGAACTTCTGATAACCAGCCAACATGGTTTCTGCAGGGGGAAATCGTGCCTGACTAACTTATTGCACTTCTTCGAAGGAATTAACAAACAGATGGACAGAGGAGACCCCATAGACATCATATACCTAGATTTCCAGAAAGCCTTTGACAAGGTGCCTCATGAACGTCTACTCTGGAAACTGAAGAACCATGGGGTGGACGGAGACGTGCATAGATGGATCAGAAACTGGTTAGAGGGTAGGAAACAGAGGGTAGGGGTGAAGGGCCACTACTCAGACTGGAGGAAGGTCACAAGTGGTGTTCCACAGGGCTCGGTGCTCGGGCCACTGCTTTTTAATATATTCATAAATGATCTAGAAACAGGAACGAAGTGTGAGATAATAAAATTTGAGGACGACACCAAACTATTTAGTGGAGCTCGGACAAAGGAGGACTGCGAAGAATTGCAAAGGGACTTGGACAAACTAGTGGAATGGGCAGAGAGATGGCAGATGAAGTTCAATGTTGAGAAGTGTAAAGTATTGCATGTGGGAAGCAGAAACCTGAGGTACAATTATATGATGGGAGGGATGTTATTGAATGAGAGTACCCAAGAAAGGGACTTGGGGGTAATGGTGGACATGACAATGAAGCCGACGGCACAGTGCGCAGCGGCCGCTAAAAGAGCGAATAGAATGCTAGGTATAATCAAGAAGGGTATTACAACCAGAACGAAAGAAGTTATCCTGCCGCTGTACTGGGCAATGGAGCGTCCGCATCTAGAGTACTGCGTCCAATATTGGTCACCATACCTTAAGAAGGATATGGCGTTACTCGAGAGAGTTCAGAGAAGAGCGACACGTCTGCTAAAAGGGATGGAAAACCTTTCATACGCTGAGAGATTGGAGAAACTGGGTCTCTTTTCCCTGGAAAAGACGAGACTTAGAGGGGATATGATAGAGACTTACAAGATCATGAAGGGCAGAGAGAGAGTAGAGAGGGAAAGGTTCTTCAAACTGTCAAATAATAAAAGAACAAGAGGGCGTCTGGAAAAGTTGAAAGGGGACAGATTCTGAACGAATGCTAGGAAGTTTTTCTTTACCCAACGAGTGGTGGACACCTGGAATGCGCTTCTAGAGGACGTAATAGGGCAGAGTACGGTACTGGGATTTAAGAAAGGATTGGACAATTTCCTGCTGGAAAAGGGGATAGAGGGGTATAGATAGAGGATTACTGCACAGGTCCTGGACCTGTTGGGCCGCCGCGTGAGCAGACTGCTGGGCACGATGGACCTCAGGTCTGACCCAGCGGAGGCATTGCTTATGTTCTTATGGGAGAGGAGGAGATAGTGGATGCTCTGGATGGGCCATTTGGCCTTTATCTGCCATCATGTTTCTATGTTACTAAAGTTCTGTGACATCACAATGCAGGTGCAAAGAGCCTTAGCCTATAGGAAGAGGAGATGCAAATGTTAAGAGCCTTAGCCAATGCGCTTCCAGAGGACGTAATAGGGCAGAGAACGGTACTGGGGTTCAAGAAAGGATTGGACAATTTCCTGCTGGAAAAGGGGATAGAAGGGTATAAATAGAGGATTACTGCTCAGGTCCTGGACCTGTTGGGCCGCCACGTGAGTGGACTGCTGGGCCCGATGGACCTCAGGTCTGACCCAGTGGAGGCATTGCTTATGTTCTTAAGTCATGTTCTAGCTTTATACTGCGGACACATGTTCCTACCCACACAAATAAACCAGCAGCTCAACATCCACAAACAAGACTCTGTTTTTCCTGAATTTCAACTGTTTATTGCAGTCTAAATATGAACAGTTTGCTTACTGCATGCAGAAGGTGAAACCAGAAGTCTTTCTGCCACAGCACAAGAATATTAGAACTGGGTATTCACAGTTGCCTTGCTAGGAAAAACACCAGTAGGATCATTACCCAAGACCAAGGTACAGTGGGGTGGGAGGTGGCCTCGGCAGCCTGAGCTTGTGAGTTTGATCCCAGACTGTTCCTTAATCCTCCATTGCCCCAGGTAGCACAGTTCGATTGTGAGCCTGCCAGGACAGATCGAGAAAATACTTAAGATAATAATAATAGCAGTTATTTACCGCAGGACCGTGAAGTTCTATGCGGCTTACAATGATTAAAAATGCTACAAATTGAATAGAACTAACAAAGTTAAAAACTAGTGACTAACATCCCTAGCGGTCAGTTATTGGGGGGAAAGATTGTGCAGAGCAGTTACCTAAGTACTTCAGGAACAAGATATGTCTTTAGGGGTTCCCTAAATTCCCCATAAGAATTAGTGAGCATAAGCAATTGTTCCAGATCTTTACCCCATAATGCTGCCTGATATGAGAAAAGATGTTGCTGATGTCTTTTAAATTCACATCCTCTAACCGGTGGAGAAACAAAATTCAAGTGTGAGCTTCTCTTATGTCTATTGGTTGAGAAAGAGAAAAGGTCAGTTATGTATTTAGGGGCTAAACCGAATAGTACCTTAAAGCAAAAACATCCAAACTTAAAACTTCCATCGGCAGCCAATGCAGGAGTCGGTAGGAAGGAGTTACATGGTCAAACTTCTTCAACCCAAAAATCAGCCTGACCGCCGCATTTTGCACCAGTTGTAATTGCTGCTTAAGAGTACCTGGTTACTAGATTTCTTCAAAAGGTATTTCAAAGATTCTTCAAAAAGAAATGGAGAAAAAGAATGAAGGAGATAAATAATAATAATAACTTTATTCTTTTATACCGCCATAACCAAAAGTTCTAGACGGTTTACACTAAAAAGAGCTGGACAATCAACGAAATACAATAATACAGTAAAAAAAATACAAATATTTGTAAAATAGAATTTCAATAATAAAACTCACTAAGTAATAAACTTATCGAACAAAGTGGTCTTCATTGATTTTCGATAACATAGCTTGCTGAATACATTTACCTAACCAAGATTGTTACCAGGGTCCTATCTAAGAAGGTCTTATAGCTACACCCATTAATTTTTGGATAAGCAAATAAGTAGAAATTTCTAGTTTCTCTTGATGGTCTATGCAACACAAAATGAGGAAAAAGGTAAGCTGGAGACAATCCCGATCTCAGCTTAAAGCAGATACAGGAAAATTTGAATAATACTTTTGCCTCCAAAGGCAGCCAATGAAGTAAACGATAATATGGACTAATATGGTCGTTCTTTTTTAAACCAAAAATCAATTGAACAGATTGATTTTGGAAACATCACTGCTCTCTTGGAACAAGCTTTGAATTTAGATACTGAAAGAAGTACTCTTCTGGTATCTTTCATTTTTGACAAGACTTAAATATGATCTTAAGATTATACTTTAAAAAATTCTCAAACATTATTTGGAGAGCAATGAGTTTGGGTATACTCACTCAGCAGTGAAGAAAATATTTTCTTTCTCTACGTCAAGAGACTCTTAAATTGGGGCTACGTTTCTTCTGGCTTACTCTTGAAAATGCCTGGTAAGGTATTTGGGAATTAAGTATACTTTTTCTTCTCCAGACCACTTGAGGGAGTTTCTAGAAGTCAAAAAGATCATTATGATTGATTATGGAAGGATTATTCAATTTGAATGTAACCGATCACATTAAGCTTTTTCCTTTGAAAACTTATTAATTTAAAACTATACTCTTCAAGAAATCCCTTAATAAAGCTTAATACCATGATAAAGCTTAACCCCCCTCTTACCATCCCCTCCCTAACCCCAGATCCTACTTTTCCCTCTCTTGGAAACCTTCTCTGATCTAACATTGTAACCCTTCTTCCATAACTCTTTTTGTAATCCGCTTTGAACCAAAAGGTAATGGCGGAATAGAAATCTGTAATGTAATTATGGGATTACCACTCCCCCATATTGTAGTCTAAGGAAAGGGTAAAGTTTTACTTCTGTTTTAAATTGTTTCCTTCTCTTGTGAATTAATGTGAAAATCTAATAAAGAAATACAAATAAAAAGTACCTGGTTACTATAAACCACTTTGGGTGGTAAAGACCAAGGAGAACATAGGCTCTCTTCACCCATCCCCCAGCAAAAGGCATACAAAGCAAAAAACTATGGGTTCCTTTTACAAAGGTGTGCTAGTGGTTTTAGCACGTGCTAGACGCTACCGCCTCCTTTTAAGCGGGCGGTAATTTTTCCAAGTCGAATCAAGATAAGTGGATGCGAGGGAGGTCAGATCTCTAGTCCACATATAGAGTACCAGGCCTGTGGTAGGGTCATTGGCAGAGGAAGGTTTTCACTGCTTTCCTGAAGTCCATCAGGCTTCCCGGGGACCTGATCTGCACAGGTAGCAAGTTTCTCTGTTTTTGAAGGACTTGGATACAGGAGCGCTTGCGTGCAGTTTCCAGTAGGAGAGATGGTACAGGGGGTATGCCGAGTCGTTTCTCATTTTTTGAGCAAAGCGAACGTCTGGGTGTGCAAGGTTGCAGTTTGGCAGACATGTATCTTTAAGACAGAAGGGTGGTGTAGACCACGGTGCATAGACAACGGCGCAAAAGACAAAGGCGCGCCCAGACAATTGAGCGCAGCGTGGAAGCGTGCGCCGCTCAAAATTACTGTTTTTAGGGCTCCGACGGGGTTTTTTATTGGGGATCCCCCCCCCCACTTTACTTAATAGACATCGCGCCGACGTTATGGGGGGTTTGGGGGGTTGTAACCAGTGTTCCCGCTAAGCTGCGTTGGCCTGCGCTCGCGCACAAAATATTACATCGCAGCGCAAAGTTTCTCTTCACAGCGCACACACGCGTCGGTAAGGTAAGGGGACGCATTGGGGGGATTGCACTTCCCCACAATTGCCATGCTTCGGTTCCTCTTCTTCCTTCCTTCCTCCCCCCCCCCCCCCGCGGGACCCTGCGGCACCATCAACTCTTACTCCCTCTAATGTCGGCCCTGCAGCTCCAGACTTCCTCGCACCTTCTCCCCTCCCCCTTTGGATCGCTATTATTTTAAATGTTATAGCCGCGGAGCTGTATCCATCAGTGGAGATGTCTAACCTCGGCCTGCCCCGGAACTCTTACTGCAGCAGACGCCCGTCTAGGCAGGAACAGGAAGTCACTGTTGCAGTAAGAGTTCCGGGGCAGGCCGAGGTTAGACATCTCCACTGATGGATACAGCTCCGCGGCTATAACATTTAAAATAATAGCGATCCAAAGGGGGAGGGGAGAAGGTGCGAGGAAGTCTGGAGCTGCAGGGCCGACATTAGAGGGAGTAAGAGTTGATGGTGCCGCAGGGTCCCGCGGGGGGGGGGGGGGAGGAAGGAAGGAAGAAGAGGAACCGAAGCATGGCAATTGTGGGGAAGTGCAGAGCTGCAGGGAAGAGTGTTGCGGTACCCAGCTGGAGGGAGAAGGAAGATGAGGGAGGGAATTAAAGGAGATGCCAGGGCTTGGAGCGTAGGAGGAAGGTAGGCCAGGCGAAGGGAAAAGGAAGGGGGAGATGTGAGAGCATGGAGGGGGAGCGAAAGATGGAAGAAAAGGAAAGGAGAGAGATGCCAGAGAATCAGGGAAGGGGAGATACCAGACTATGAGGAGAGGTGTGGGAGAGGGAAGGCGAGGAGAGAGATGCCAGACCAATGGGGTGAAAGGAGAGATGGAAGGGGGAGGCATACAGTTTCTGGAAGGGGCATAGAAGGAGAGAAGATGCCATATAGGGGAAGAGAGACGGCAGACAGTGGATGGAAGGAAGAGAGTTACAAGAAGATGAGGAAAGGAGAAACCACAGAAGACAAAGGTAGAAAAAAATTTCTATTTATTTATTTATTGCTTTAGGAGACATGTGTCACTGTTTCTGTGAAGCATTGTATGCAGAGTCCAGCTTCTTGCTGGTTCAATTTAACCTTTGTCTATGTATTTTTATTTTATCCCCCCTTTTACAAAACTGTGAAGCGTTTTTAGCACCAGCCTTGGTGGTAGCAGCTCTGATGCTCAGAATTTTATGAGCATCAGAGCTGTTACCTCCGTAGCTAAAATCCACACTACAGTTTTGTAAAAGAGGGAGGGGTTAGTTTGTGATTACATATTCCTTACTAGGCGAAGGTGTTTTCTGTGTTCTGTGTGTTCGAAAGACATGGTTTTCTGTTAGGATTGACGGTGTAGGATTGATCTGTGCTGGTCTGGCTTGTTTAGTTTTACAATGGGTGTATTGATGTACTGCTCACTGCAATATGTAAGATGCTGCCTTTTCCTAGGTACTCATGTGTGACGTGTGGTTTGTTACTAAAAATCATGTTTTTCTTACAGATGGGGGGGGGTGCCAAAAAATGATGGGCCCCGGATGTTACATATGCTAGGTACGCCACTGTATGTAAAGATACCAGAAAGCTGGCGTAGCAAAAACTTCTAAGTTTTGAGTATTTAACCCTCCCACAATCTCACGGGCACTCGTTTCAAGTTTATTGAGATTTTGATTTAAACGCAATATCAAATATTTTCAATGCGTATAACAAAAATAAATTTGGGGAAATAAATAAAACCATTTGAACCAGTGTTCCCGCTAAGCTGCGCTGGCGTGCGCTGGCGCACAAAATATTACATCGCAGCGCACACGTTTCTCGTCACAGCGCACGATCGGAAGAGGCGTACGGCAGATGGCAGGGCGGCGAGAGGAGAATCGGGCGAGTTGGCTCATAACTTGCTGGCGCCCGATATTTTTGGCTCACGGTGAAAAAAGTTTGCTCACAACACCCGCCCGCTTAGAGGGAACACTGGTTGTAACCCTCCACATTTTACTGTAAAATTAACTTTTTCCCTAAAAACAGGGAAAAAGTTACGTTTTCAGTAAAATGTGGGGGGTTAGAACCCCCCACACCGCCCCCACAACGTGGCGCGATGTCTATTAAGTAAAGTGGGGTTTCCCCCCACACCCCCCCATCGGAGCCCTAAAAACAGTAATTATGAGCAGCGCGCGCCTCCGCGCTGTGCTCAATTGTCTGGGCGCGCCTTTGTTCCGGCGCGCTTTTGACCTGACACCGTAGACCACTGGAGAGGAAAGAAAGAAGAAACTTTTTTTCCCCCCACAGCAGATATTACTGAATTAAAATACATTCTCTGCTTGGGTAGGCGATACGATTCCTTTTCTTGACTCAACAGTGGATACTGTGCCAGGCTTAAAACAACTGCAGCTGTGACGCTTATGAATTCCAAAATGACAGCAGCGTGGATGCGACAAAACTGATGTGTCATCATTCAGGGGTAACAGCTGGGTGTATTATTACACAGCAATTTGTGGATTAGTAATCCTGCCAGAAAATCTGGAGCCTAAACATTTGCGGTTATTGAGTTTATATTGGTTCTATTGTTAGTACGGAAAGTCCACGTAACATAGCTTAACGTGTGCATTGACGGAGCCTCTTCCGGTATAACACAGAGCACAGCACTTTCCAATTTGGATGAATTAATTGGATCCAAATGATATATGCCAAAAATACTGTATGTGGTGATCCATATAGGACATGTCAGTCTGCTTTGTCAGAGGATTGTTTTCAGTACAGAGAACATGGTATAATTGGAAAGAGGATGATTCATTGCTCTACAAAGACTATGATAATTAAGAACATACTGTAAGATAAGCCATGTTTAGTCAGACTAAGGTCCAGGGAGCCCAGAATCTTGTCTCTGTCAATAGCAGTTTGGGTCAAAGTAGAGAATGACACAGGGACAAGTTTGTCCCTGTGCCCGCAGGATCTCAATTTCCCTGTTCTGTCCCCGTGACTTTTGTTGCTGTCCCTGTCCCTGTCCTATTCCAGCAAGCTCTGCCTTAACCGCACAAGCCTTGGACAATCCTGATTTTATAACGTTTGAAGCTTGTGCAATTGAGGACGGAGCTTAGGCATTGGTGGAATGAGGCATTATGACATCACAATCTGAGCTCTAGAATGTGGCTACTTAGGATTATAAAGGGTTTGAGGCTTGTGCAGATGAGGACAGAGCTTAGGCATTGGTGGAATGAGGCATTATGACATCACAATCTGAGCTCTAGAATGTTGCTGCTTATGATATTAAAGCGTTTGAGGCTTGTGCAGATGAGGACGGAGCTAAGGCATTGGTGGAATGAGGCATTATGACATCACAATCTGAGCTCTAGAACACAGTTCTTCAACCGCCGGTCCGCAGACCGGTGCCGGTCCGCAGAAAATTTCTGCCGGTCCGCGCAAGGCCAGCGAGATCAAGTCGGCAGTTAAATTTCCTGCCGACTGCGGTTCCTGCTGATTAATGTTCCTCCCAGCCTCAGGCGATCAAGATAGGCTGCCAACTTCGGGGCCTTCCCTCTGTGAGTCTCGCCTGTTCGGAAACAGGAAGTTGAAACAAAATAGGCGGGACTCAGAGAGTGAAGGTCCCGACGTCGGCAGCGTGTCTTGATCCCCGCCCCTGCCGAGTTGCTGAAGAGGGCTGCGGGGAAGTTACGATTAGACCGGAGAGAGCTGCAGATTCAGGTGCAGGTGGAGGGAGATGGTCAGCGTGTGCAAACAAGATCCTGGGGAGCCTTCACAGTGGCTGTCTCCCCTCCCACCAGCTCTCCAATTTGCCAGGGCAGTGATTTACCGGCAAGTACCGAGAGCTGCTGGAAGGGGAGGAAGCCACTGTAGGAGGCTGGGAAGGTCTGGAAAAGGGAGAGCTGTTACTGGACTTGAAGGGAGTTAGAAGGAGAGATGCTGCTGGGAGGGGAGCAGGGAAATGGATGGGAAGAGAGTTAATGTTGGATAGAGGGAAGAGGGAAGGGAGAAGAAGGAGAGACACTGCTGGGAGGGGAGGAGGGAAAGGGATGTGAAGAGAGTTAATGTTGGATAGAGGGAGGAGGGAAGGGAGAAGGAAAAAAATGAAGGAGGGTAGGGAGAAAGAAAAAAGGAAGAAAACAGCTGGCAGGGAGATTACAGGAAGGGAAGGGGGTCAGGGTGGAATGGAGAGATCAGATGAGAGAAAGGGGAGAGAGAGGAATGAGAAAGTAGAGAGACATTGATGCTGGAAAGGGGATCAGCAGAGAAATAAGAGAGGGATAAAGATGCTAGATCTGGTGTAAGAGAGATAAAAATGAAGAAGGCAGTGAAGCTGGAATGAATGATGTAAAAAGGAGAGGAGGATGGACAAGGAAGAGGGGCATAGAAAGAAGTCAGATACATATGGAAGGGGGAGAGGGCAGACATTGGATGGAACGGGCAGATGCTGGAAGGAAAAGAGTGAAAAGAAGATGAAAGCAGAAACCAGAGACAACAAAAGGTAGAAAAAAATAATTTTATTTCTATTTTGTCATTAGAATATATCAGATTTGAATTATATATCCTGATAGAGACATAACTGGGGACTGCAGTATTCTGTTAGCATGATATTTCTATGTAGCATTCTATAATAACTTGGCTTGTTCAGTTTTCTTGATAGTAGAGGGGATATATGTGAAGGGGAGGGGAGACAGGGGTTTTGTTGGTCTGTGCTCTGTATATTTGTATTTATAAAATCACAATTGTTCAGAATATTGTTTCTTTTTATACTTTAATAAAATACGTTCAATATAAAATCATAATTGCGGCTTGTGCAGATGGGATCAGATGGTTTGCGGGGACCAAGCTCGCGGAGATGGGGCGTAAACGGGGTTTTTAAATTTTAGTCCTAGTAGTTTGCCGGTCCACAAAATAATTATTTTATTTCTGCCGGTCCACGGGTGTAAAAAGGTTGAAGAACACTGCTCTAGAATGTTGCTACTTAGGATTTGAAAGTGTTTGAGGCTTGTGCAGATGAGGACGGAGCTTAGGCATTGGTGGAATGAGGCATTATGACATCACAATCTGAGCTCTAGAATGTTGCTACTTAGGATTTGAAAGTGTTTGAGGCTTGTGCAGATGAGGACGGAGCTTGCAGGAACAGGGTAGGGACAGGAAAAGAAATTTGCAGAGACGGGGCAAGAAAATCTAGTCACATGTAATTGGCAGATTTGAAAAAGTAGATTTATTTCTTCTTCTAGCTTATGTACATGGTTAACCAATGGCTTTCTCTAATCTGCCTAATAGGGACTTTTCCTCCAAGAACTTGTCTAAAACCTCTTTTGAATCCTGTTATGTTAGTTACTTTGATCATGTCCTCCAACCAGTGGAAAAAAAAATGCTTTCAATGACCTCATTTCCTCCATCTGCTCTGCAATTTTTGTGGTGTTAGCCCTTGTTTTAGTGTTCGAAAAGTTCAACAATAGTTCTTGTCATCTCTCATCATTATCATTTTGGTCTCTGAACCATTTCTATTTCTCCTGTGATTTTTTTTTTTTGAGATGGAATAATCAAAACTTGAATCAATAAAGCACAAAATTCTCTACTCTCATCCAAAGACATCAACCTGCTTAAAACGTCTTCAGGAAAAGTGGAAAAAAAATACACCCTCCCAGCCATTGGAACCCTCCCCAGCCCATCCTCAACCAAAAGGCCACATACAGACACAGACCAGTCTCGAAAGTGACAGTCATTTTATGCACTGAGGCGTTTATTACGATCTCTGAATGATCCCCAGGTCTCGAAGGCCCATCTTGCCTCAACTAGAGATTATACGACTAGCAAGTCGTCTAGCGGAACGCGCCGAAAATAGTTGTACGTCCTGTTTGGACGAATGACATTTTAGTAGGTAAAGTTGGACGCTTCGGTATAGCGCATATGGACGTGTTTATGTTGGACGTGTTACATGCTGATAATCGACCGACTTGGACGTCTTTCGATTATCGACACATTTCCCTGGATGTCTTACGCCGCCGACGCATAGAGCTTTTATACGACTTATTCGTTATGTCCCTCTGTGTGTTTTCTTATTTAGTTCCACGGTTGTGAAATAATTTGCCGATAGAATTGAGAAAAGAACAATCGTGTATAAATTTTAAGACGTCTAAAAGCACATTTTTTTTCCCCAATTAGCATTTTCAAATTACAGAAACGAGTTTGGAAGTGCAATCTATATTTATTTAGGGCTCCTTTTATCAAGGTGCGCTTCGGGGGGGTTAGCGCGTCGGACATTTCATCACGCGCTAACCCTCGTGGCAAGCCAAAAAACTAAAGCCTCATCAATGGAGGCGTTAGCGACTAGCGCGGCAGGTGGTTGAACGCGCAGTATTCCGCGCGTTAACCGCCTACCACACCTTGATAAAAGGAGCCCTTATTTATTGATTTTTAAGAAAATTTTCAGTTTGATTTATATAATAATAATAATAGTTTATTTTTATATACTGCCAAACCATCAGTTCATGGCGGTTTACACAATAATAATTACATTAAGCAATTAGAAATATAAAGCCATATAACAATTATTATAAATAAAAATAACCCAGTTCAGAATAAAATACTAAGGGCCCCTTTTACTAAGGTGCGCTAAGGCTTTAACTCGCAGAATAGCGCGTGCTACATTGCCGCGCACGCTAGACCTTAACGCCAGCATTGAGCTGGCATTAGTTCTAGAAGCATAGCGCGTGATATTTTCCTGCGTGCGCTAAAAACGCTAGCGCTCCTTTTACAAAGCCGCGCGTGACTTTTTTATCACGTGCTAACCCCCGTGCTGGCCGCTAACCTCCCTGCTCAAGAGGAGGCGGTGGTGGCTAGCGCGACCGGGCAGTTTAGCGCGTGCTATTACGCACGTTAAACCACTAACGCGCCTTCGTAAAAGGAGCCCTAAATACCAAAATACAGCCCTATAAAAACTGTAAAAGATAGTAATTACACAATACAAGTTGATTATACTAAAATAAAATAAAAATAGTCTTTAGAATTGTTTAAACGAATGATCATAAGATAGTAGAAACTGACTACGATAAATTTTAGAATACAGTACAATCAATATTGTGTTTTGTATTGTTTAAATAGATAAGTTTTAAGATCATTTCGAAATTGATAATAGGTAAGGGATGGAGAAATGAGAGCATTCCAACATGAATTCATTACTCCTGCTTGGAATGCCAAGGTCCTATCCAAAAATTTTTATAATGGCATGTTTTTACTGAAGGAAAAACCCCCCAAGAAACAGAACCCCCCCCCCCCACACACACACACACAATTTTTCTTTTTTTCTTACTTTCCTTTCCTATTCTTGAATGGACTTCTTTTCAAAATTGTTCTGAAATATATATCGTAAACCGCTTGGATCCTTTTTGGCTATTATGCGGTATATAAAGTTTTTAATAAACATTTTCCAAAAATTTACTTTTACTAAAATCAAAGTGGATTGAATTGCAGAGCAATAGAATTGTTGTTAGGGCAAAACCATTAACAGGGGTTGCATTCACTGTCGTTGTGATGCTTTTACTTTTTACTCAAAAAGGCAGTAACTAACTTTCACATAAGTACATTTTCTAATGTGTCCTTCACTGTACTTTTACTTAAGTATTAAACTATGCATTTACATTTCTACTTAAGTACTTTGACCTAGTACTTTGAACAACACTGGTGGAGGGTATTTGATCACCATAAGGGGGACTGGGGAGTTTGTATGGGGGGGGGGGATCCTACAGGTGGGTTTTCTGGTGGAAGAGAGGTTGGTGTGTAGGGGGGGGAGAAAAATGCCACAGGGATCTACTTTTGGGGAAGGAACATTGATGCTAAGGAAGGGGCCGCATACTGGGGGTCTCCATGGAGGGGATTTGATGTTGTGTTGAGGGCTGATGCCATGAGGGATTTAACTGGGGTAGGAGGAATGACGCCACGGGGACAGTTTCCAGAAAGAGCAGCAGTTTTACAAAGCTGTTTCAACATCTGTGTATCTGTGGCAGGGGAGAGAAGAGATCTACATTTGTTTCCCCAGGAGTGTGTGGCGCAGTGGTTGGAGTTACAGCCTTAGCATCCTGGGGTTGTGGGTTCAAACCCCGCGCTGCTCCGTGTGACTCTGGGCAAGTCACTCAGTCCTCCATAGCCCCAGGTGTGTTAGATAGATTGTGAGCCCACCGGGACAGAGAGGGGCAATGCTTGAGTACCTGATTGTAAAAAAACAGCTTAGATAAAACCTTGATAGGCGTTATATAAACACCTAATCAGTGTGTGGTACTGCACCTATTTTATAGAAAGCTATACATTTGGCAGAGCCTTTTGTAAAATGGTAAGGGGATTCTTCGGTCTTGCATTTTTTATACACCTTGGGTTTTGGCCAGGTACTGGTGACCTGGATTGGCCACTGTGAGAACAGGCAACTGGGCTTGATGGACCATTGGTCTGACCCAATAAGGCTATTCTTATGTTCTTATGTTGACTTCAATGACCACCTCAACTTCTTGGTAAAAAAAATGCTTCTTTAGTCTTCATATGCTGAGGAAAGTGAGATCGTACTTTCATCATTCTCACTTCATTGTCCTTGTTCAATCCACCATCCTCTCTAGACTGGATTATTGCAACTCCATCTATTTAAGCCTAACTAAAAAAAAAACTCCATAGACTTCAGCTAATCCAGAACGCTGCGGCCAAGCTTATTTTCGCTAAAGGCAAGTTCGACCACGTCTTCCCACTCCTGTCCAAACTTCACTGGCTCCCAGTTCACTCCAGAGTCCTCTTTAAATGTGCCTGTTTAGCTTTCAAGATCCTATATGGCATCCTCCCTCCCGTTATCCCACTCTTCTGGAACTCCTCTAACCCTTATTCCACTAGATCCTCCCAAAAACTGAAACTATCATTCCCCTCTGCAAAAGGTATATCCCGCGTAGGAAAACTAGGAATATCCCTCCCCTTTAGAACCACAGAACTCTGGAACAACCTCACATCCCTGCTCAGAATTTCAAGCTCCCTCCAATCCTTCCACAAACACCTGAAAACTTGGCTCTTTTCAAAAATCTAACACCTCCCGCTCTTTGGTACCCTGTCCCTCTTTATCTTCCTAGCTCCTTTTCAATCTAACCCTGTAAACCGTGCCGAGCTCTACGCTTGTGGAGATGGCGCGGTATACAAACCTAAGGTTTAATTTAGTTTAGTTTAGTACATGGAGAGGGTTATTTACATGTCCATTTAACTATGACTCCATCTTTTTTTTTTGTGGATCTTAGATCAAAGCATAGCAGACCCGGGCAGGACTCCTAGGTAGCACCATTACCACTGAGCAATGTAGCTGATATGGTTAACATCAACTGAATCTGATTCCTTTATGGGGATGATTTCATAAAAGGAATACGTACAGACTCTGTATTCTTTCTCTTTCCTATTTCTTAGATATATAGCCCAACTGACCATAAGTGGGAAGGATTTAAGTTCATGGTCCTGAGTTATGAGGCTGCCTCCAGATCTGAGCAATGTCATAAAGTCAGGAGAGCAGTTTTTGAAAGTGACAGAGAACAGACAGATTATTATCCCTAGAGGTTGTGCTCTTATAAAAAAAATGATGGCAGATAAAGGCCAAATGGCCCATCCGCAGCATCCACTATCTCCTCCTCTCCCTATTGGCTAAGGCTCTTAATATTTGCATCTCCTCTTCCTATAGGCTAAGGCTCTTTACACCTGCATTGTGAGGTCATAGAGCTTTATGGTTATAGAAACATGAAGGCAGATAAAGGCCAAATGGCTCATCCAGAGCATCCACTATCTCCTCCTCTCCCTATTAGCTAAGGCTCTTAACATTTGCATCTCCTCTTCCTATAGGCTAAGGCTCTTTACACCTGCATTGTGAGGTCATAGAGCTTTATGGTTACATGAAGGCAGATAAAGGACAAATGGCCCATCCATTCTGCCCATCCGCAGCATCTACTTTCTCCTCTTCTCCCTAAGAGATCCCATATGCCTTTCCCACTCTTTTTTTGATTTCAAACACAGTCTCTATCTCCACCCCATCTTGCACGAGACTGTTCCACGCGTCTAACACCCTTTCTGTAAAAAAACTATTTCCTTAGATGACTCCTGAGCCTGTCACCTCTGCAATTCTCTGGATTAATGCAGCACGTGTTGGCAATTTTCATTTCTGGCAACTGAAACGGAGTGGTTTGTATTGTGGTATTTATTGCTCCCTTGCTCAGAAATGAGTATCCCTAATGTATATATTTTTCCCACTCCAGAGAAATATTACTGATGCATATGATGTCTGTGAGGTAAATGACACCTTTGCATTGATTTTAGGTACCGCTCTCCAGCTTTCCACATCCAGTCCTGGTATGATGAAGTTAAAGATTATACTTATCCCTACCCTCAAGAGTGTAATCCTTGGTGTCCAGAGAAGTGTTCAGGGACCATGTGCACACACTATACACAGGTATGTGTCTTATGAGAGGCGAGGCATAAATAGATATGAATTTGAGACCAAATAATCTTTCATGTGTTGGATAACCATCTTGTTGAACATGCTGATAACTCCCCAGGGAGGCCAGATATCTCCTAACAACCACCTGCCATCCTATATAATAAAACCCAAACCGCACATGCACACTCCCACCTGCGTGTTCCATTTTCCCTGTTCCGTGAGATGTAGGTCCATGGTGGCAGAAGTGCGCATGCGCGGGTCCCCAGCCTTACCGCACCTAACTACACTCGCCGGCAGGACTGGCCGCCAGCGCTGGACTCCCTGCTCTGCTGAAAGTAAGTTCTTCACCTTGCCACCCCCCCTTCCCTTCCCGAGGTCCCGACTCCAAAGCTGCCGACTCCAGCAGCGTCTGCATCACTCTACACAAGCTGCTTCAGGGCCGTAGAAGGCCCCGAAGCAGCATGTGTACAGTGCTGCAGACGCTGCTGGAGTCGGCAGGTTTGGAGTCGGGGCCGCGAAAAGGGAAGGGGGGGGGGGGGGCGGCAGCAAGGGACTACGAGAGCTGACCAGACTTCTAGCACCCGTTAATGTAACGGGCTAAAATACTAGTGATTTCATAACGGCCACAGTTTTTATGGTGCTCAATTTGCAATAAATCGACCAGACTCTGCTTTGCCAAAGCAACTAGGGACGGCAGGGACGCAGGGAAGGCAACGAGCGAGCGGCAGATCTTTATAGGTTTAGTTGGTGGTGAAGCAATGGACAGTATACATAGTGATGTGTAAATGAAGGCTGATAAAGCTGTATGGTCCATCCCGGACCCCCTAGACCCGCCCCCCAGGCCCGCCCAGATCCACCTATCCCTGCTCTGTTACGCCTCAGTCCCGCCCCAGCCCCGCTGCCTGCCCGACAGTGATTTGTTCCAAGCTTTTCAAAACCCGGATGGACCCCTGGACATGTCCTCAAAAGGAGTGTGCTTAAGGTGTTGTTCCAGATGCCAGGCTGAAAGGATAGTGTCCTATTGAGAAATTTTTTTTGTAGCGACATCCTTTGGGAGTGGGGAATGCAAACAGAAGTGTTGTGTTTTGCGGGAGGGGCGGGGATGGCATGGCTGTTGGCTAAAAGTTAACCAGCTACATTGTACAATAACCGGCAATCTTCAGCACCGAGAGGCAACGTTTCGCGGTCAAATCAGGCTGTGCTAATAGCAGTCCTATCTTCCTGTCTTTGCCAGTGCCAACTGTGGGAGTTAGCCGGCCTACCTCCTGTGATCTGAATATCGGCCCCATTATGCAGATCTTTTAATGTTTGTTAATGTCTTCCTGTGTTTGTCTTGTTGAAACATGTTTAGCATTTGTGAATTATATATGCATGTGATTTTGTAAACTGCGTAGTTATTACGCGGTATATAAATTTTTTGAATAAATACATTTTATGTTTATTATTCATTTGATATCCCACTTAATGCAGAGGCTTACAAAAGTAAAATCATATAGAAAGGAACGCCGATAATAAGCGGAAAAACATTACAATCGACCAAGAAAACCACTCATACAATTAAAACAATATATAAATTGAAATAAAAATAACTATCACCTGGAATTCTACTCAGACTACCCCCAAATATGAAAAGCTCTCTGAAAGATATGTTTTCAAAAGTGATTTAAACTTTAGAAAAGACGGCTCTGCCTGAATAAAAGGTGGCGGATTATTCCAGAATAAAGGAGAGAGAGAAAAAATATACTGAAGATTGAGTAGATTCATAATGAGCTAATTTAGGTGACAGAAGCACAAGCCTTACCCCCTCTCTTACTAATATAATAATAATAATACATTTATTCTTTTAAACCGCCATTACCCAAGAGTTCTAGGCGGTTTGTACCGTAAGAAACTGAACAATCAGCGAAGTAGAAACATAGAAACATAGAAAGATGACGGCAGATAAGGGCTACAGCCCATCAAGTCTGCCCACACTATTTACCCACCCTCTTAAGTCTACTGACCCCCTAAGTATAATTGTAATTATACTGTCACTCTACTGACCCGCTCATTCAAGTCCATACCCTAGTGACTCTATCCCTTGGCATGACCCTCGTAGGAATCCCACATAGGTATCCCATTTGTTCTTGAAGTCTGGGATGCTGCGTGCCTCGACCACCTGCACTGGAAGCTTGTTCCAATGCTCAATCACTCTCTCCGTGAAGAAGTACTTCCTGGCGTCTCCACGAAGTACATACATATCATAGGATAAAACCAGAATTAAAATTAGAAAAGTAATTACAATGTTAAAAAGACCTAATTATGTAATAAATTTGTCAAACAAAGCAGAATTTACTAATTTTCGAAAAGAACAATACGACATGGCTTGATGAAGACATTCACCGAGCCAACATTGTAGTTTGCCTGCCTGAAACACTAAGTCCTTTCAAAAAAGGTCTTATATCTGACACCATTTGGCTTAGGATAGATAAATAAGCTGGAACTTCTTGTAATCCTTGATGGTCTATAAAATTCAAAGTGAGGGGTCAAATAAATTGGAGACTCTCCTGAAACCAGCTTAAAGCAAATACAAGAAAACTTAAATAGTACCGTATTTTCACTCATATACCGCGCACCTGTGTAAAACGCGCACATGGGTATAGCGCGCGGGGAACAGAAATTTATGTAAAAAATTTTACTATAGCGCGCACACGCGTATACCGTGCATGCTGCCCCGACTTTCCTCTCGCCGCCCTGTCTCTCCGTTCGCCGACCCGACTCTCCTCTCGCCACCCCGACTCTCCTGAAGGTCTGCCTGTCCCCCCTTGAAGTCCTGTCCCCACCCTGAAAGCCTGATGCCCCCCCCGACGTCCGATTCATCACCCCGAAGGACCGCTCGCACCCCCACCCGAAGGACCGCTCGCACCCCCACAGCCTCCCCCCCCCCGCATGGAGAAGCTGACTACCGTTGTTTCCGGATGCCAGTGAGCCCAGCTGCTTCCTCTGCCGGAGTCCCGCCCCTTCTCTGAGCCCTGCGCTGCGCTGCTTCCTCTTCCGGCGGTCCCGCCCTTTCTCTGACATCAGAGAAAGGGCGGGACCGCCGGAAGAGGAAGCAGCGCAGCGCAGGGCTCAGAGAAGGGGCGGGACCGCCGGCAGAGGAAGCAGCTGGGCTCACTGGCATCCAGAAACAACGGTAGGCAGCTTCTCCATGCGGGAGGGTTAGGGGGGGGAGGCTGTGGGGGTGCGAGCGGTCCTTCGGGGTGGGGGTGCGAGCGGTCCTTCGGGGTGATGAATCGGACGTCGGGGGGTGGAACTATGTAAAAAAAATCTGTACAATGCGCTCACGCATATAACGCACATGGTTATACTCGGTTTGTAAAACCGTGTATAACGCACGCGTTATATGCGTGAAAATATGGTATTCTTGCTTCCAACGCTAGCCAATGCAATAATCGATAATATGGACTAATGTGGTCGTTCTTCTTCAGACCAAATATCAATCGAACCGCAGTATTCTGAATTATTCTCAGTCTTCTTAAAATCCTTTGGGAAGATCCCAAATAAATGATGTTACAACAATCCAGAATGAGTAGGATCAATGATTGTACCAGCAATCTAAAAGACACTGGATCAAAGTATTTTTTAATGGTCCGTAATTTCTACAATATGTAAAAACATTTTTGTACTACCAAATTTGTATGATTGATCCAAGTCAGTTGGCGAGCGCTAAACGCCAACGCGTCCATGGACTAACATGCACGCGTTAGTGTTTAGCACGCACTAAATCGATTAGCGTGCGCTAATCGGTTAGCGCACCTTAGTAAAAGAGGACCTTAATGTGCGAGACCTTAATGTATGAGAAGGCGTAAAAGGCACAGTTACAGAAGCTAATAATATGGTTATGAAAAGTGAAGTGCTTTAGGTTCAAACATTTTTATTGAAGGAACAAAGTAAAAATACATTCATATTATTATACATAAAGATATTCCGTACAAAAAAATTTCACCAATTTATAATTCCAATCCATATAATATGTCAAATATTATCATAAATACTATTATTCCTCCAAACATTTTATTTAACAAACCATAAACCCCCAATATCACCCCCTCCCTTCTCCCTCACCCTCCCCCCCTCCCTCCCTCCAACCCATCCCCCATCCCATTTTCCCTTCCCACCCAAGATGAAAGGGCAAAAACAGCCAAGTTTTGGAATACAATGAAGGCAACCACGGCTTCAATATAATTCATTAAGAATTAAACTTCTTGCTTTAGGTGAAAGTTGTTGAATATAGGGATAAACACAGAATTTTAAATTAACATCTGAACTGTACTAGAAGCCAGTATCAAAAGTGGAGTAACATGATCATAAGGTTTCGCTTTACGTAATAATTGTGCAGCTGAATTTAGGCTGTTTTAGGTATTTGAGGACATGTTGACTTTAAGAGTAAGGGGGGGGGGGCGAGGGGAGTGGTCTGCCCCAGGCACCATCTCGCTCTGGTCACTGTCCCCCCCCTCCTCCTCTCTGGCCTCCTTCCCACTCCTCCTCATGCTGAGCATGCGGCCCTGTCCTTCCCCCGTTCTTGCTGCCCGCGTCGGCTTCAAAGTTCTCTCTGATGTCACTTCTGGGACCCGCGCCTAGGAACTGACATCAGAGAGAGCGCCGGAGCTGACACGGACAGTAAGTTGGTGGCTGCTCGCGCCGAACTTAAAAAGGTACGGGGAAGGGGGCACAGGCGCACGAAAGGGGGCGGGGGAGGGGTGCCACTCACCCTCGCTATGCCACTGACGTTAAAGCTGTGAATTAAAAAAAAAAAAAAAAAACTGGATAGCAGATCCGGAATTCTATGATTCAGTTGTTTTCTTAAAATACTTTTGGTGGTGTGTTGGACAGAGGAAATAGTTCAATTTTTGCACTGAAATACGGCCGAATAGGGGAATCTTTTGGATAGACAAGGCGCAGAGGTGATATGACTTTGACTGCACAGCTAAAACCACTCTTTCCTAAGTAAGAGCACAGTTATTGGCGGTCTCCTGTTATTAAGCAGCAAAACACTGTAGGAGATCGTGACGTTGCGAGTCTGGAGGCTGGGCGAGTGCAAAAAAACCCCAGTACGGATAGACACTCTTGCCAGCATTTTTTCCGGTATCAAAAGATGTATGAGGCAGTTATATGTGGAACTTTGCTGCATGTCTTTGACCAAGGGCCGCCGCGTGAGCAGACTGCTGGACACGATGGACCACTGGTCTGACCCAACAGCGGCAATTCTAATGTTCTTATGTCAAGCCTCCCATGGATCGCTACAAAGGCAGGTTTTTCTTGATTATGACAGGGATCGCTATGCAAATGATAACCCGCAATTGGAAAAAATTGCGACCGCCTCAACTTTCCGTTTTGGGGGGCCAGTTTATGTTTAGGTTACAAATACGGAAAGATGAATGCAGATATGTTAGGGAATAGCAAATTATTTAAATTGGTTTGGGGCCCATTGACATCCTGTGTTAATTCAACATAGTTGTCTTTGTTTAAATTTTTTGTTTATTTTATACATAAGAACATAAGAAGTTGCCTCCACTGGGTCAGACCAGAGGTCCATCTCGCCCAGCGGTCCGCACCCGCGGCGGCCCATCAGGTCCACGACCTATGAAGTGGTTTCTGAACACCTCTACAACCTACCTCAAGTTCTATCTGTACCCCTCTATCCCTTTATCCTCTAGGAACCTATCCAAACCCTCCTTGAACCCTTGTACAGAGTTCTGGCCTATCACTTCCTCTGGAAGTGCGTTCCATGTGTCCACCACCCTCTGGGTAAAAAAGAACTTCCTAGCATTTGTTCTAAACCTGTCCCCTTTCAATTTCTTCGAGTGACCCCTAGTGTTTGTGGCTCCCCATAGTTTGAAGAATCTGTCCTTATTTACTTTCTCTATGCCCTTTAGGATTTTGAAGGTTTCTATCATGTCCCCTCTAAGTCTCCTCTTCTCTAGGAAGAACAGACCCAGCATTTTTAACCTGTCAGCGTATGAAAAATTTTCCATACCTTTTATCAGTTTAGTCGCCCTCCTCTGCACTCCCTCCATATCCAGGACGGGGTGGGTGGATGGAGGGGATATATTTCAGGTTCATTTCTTGATCAAATTGTTGGATGGGAGGGGAGGGATATTTATTATCTGCATGGTTATTGATGGAATTTAAGTGCTTATTTTCTTATTAATGTATATATAATTTCTGGCACTTTGTATTAGGTTTGAAAATGAATAAAGATTTAAAATTTTTAAAAAAGAGAGAAAGTTACTGGAGTCTAACCGATCCGAATCCTACGCTCGCATTTCATTTTTTGTCAGACACAGATGGTACAAATGACTAAGCGCACGCTGTGTTTCATTTTCAGATTGTCTGGGCAACCACCAACAAGGTCGGCTGTGCCGTAAACGTCTGTGAGAGGATGAGCGTCTGGGGAGAGACCTGGGAAAATGCTGTCTACCTGGTGTGCAACTATTCTCCCAAGTAAGGATCAGGGCCTTGTAACTTCCTGTAGAAGAAGAAAGAGGAGTCGGTGCCGTTTAAAGGTCTGCACGGGAACGGGGATCGCGGGAATCCCTTGGGTCCCACGGGGTCCCGCGGGAATCCCCCCCTAACCCACGGGACTCCCACGGGGATCCCCTCTAGCCAATGGGACTCCCATGGGGATGGAAGGCTTTGGAAGCAGGGTTCGTCCATATAATATAATGGACACGTCAGCCTTAGTAAAAGAGGGGGTTTATAAGTTAATTACCTGAACAGAAAACAAAAAAAGTGTTCCACCAAAGAGATTCCACAAGGAAAACAGCAGCACAAACACAAAAGAAACTGTGCAATTGATGATCCTGTCAGAAATAATTGCTGCTTTTTATGGGGACAGGTGGGGATGGAGGTAATTTCTTGCGGGGTCGGGTGGGGACGGGTGGGGATGGGTGGAATTTCTGTCCCCACGCAACTCTCTAGTGTCGTTTCAAATAATTTAGAAATGCAGATAGTTTCATTTAATTTTAGAGATCCAAGTGTAATATTTGCTTCAGTGGCATAGCGACGGTGAGAGGTGCCCGGGGTGCCTGTGCCCCTCCCCCGCCCTTGTGTCTTCCCCTTCCCGCTCCTTCCCCGCATCCCTCTTCCCTTCCCCCACACCTCTAGTCCACTGCCACGAGCAACAAGAATTTCAACATGCTCCTCGTGACCCCGCCGTCTCTCCCGCTGATGTCGCTTCTTATGCGCGGCACCTGGAAGTGACATCAGAGGAAGAGAGACGATGCGGTCACGGGGAGCACGTTAAAGTTACCGCTCGCGGTGGTGAAGGGAAGGGAAGTGGGCGCACGCGAGGGGAGGAGCAGGAAGAGGCGAGCGCAGAGAAGAGGAGGGATGCCAGTGCCCCCACCAACATGGCACCCGGGTCGGCCCCCCTCCCCCCACAACACTCCCTCTTACTACGCCACTGGTTTGCTCGATTAACTGTAGATCTCAGCAAGGCCATACCCGAAACCAAGAAAGAAGTTTAGAATCCAACAGAAGAGCCGAGGAGCGTTAGGACTAAGGCGCTCTTTTACTAAGGTGCGCTAAGAGTTTTAGCGCGTTTAGCACACGCTAAATCTATGCGCACACTAACCGCTAACGCGCCCATAGACTAACACGCATGCATTAGCGTTTAGCGCGTGGTTAGCGCATGCTAAAAAGCATAGCGTACCTAAGTAAAAGGAGCCCTAAGTTTGAAACATGGTTCACAAGACAAACATTACCCGGTGCAACAGAGGTTTGGGGGGGGGGGGGGCATGAATTGTAGTGGGTGTTCTATAGTGATTTGGGGGTCGCTGAATTCAAAACTGACCTTAATTTTGTGCTATAACCTCCTGATTATTTTTGGCAAAAGAGTATTATAATGCAAAAATTAACATTTTCGCTATATTTTCTAACCCTTGGAGTAAATGTTTTAACAATCTGTGAAATATTAAAACAGTTTGCCTCAAATTAGAATTTCCCCCCCCCCCCCCCCAATAATCTTGGTAGTGCTAGTGATGAGCACGGGGAAAGGTTTCACCGGGACGTTGCTGCGATGGAGAAACGACATCGGGGGCAGATGGAGTTCACCAATGCTGGCTGACTATCGTTGGACATTAGAGATGCTCCTAATCTCGTTTATAAAAACGCGCTTCAACGGCAAAATGATTCTAGAAAATAATATTTATAGCAACTCTTAAATCGGCGTAATTACTACTAATAATGACTGGGGTTGCCATTCAGCAAATTACATATAATTGGAAGGATTGGAGGAAATTAAATTATAACTTTTGGTGGAATTCTTTATGCCATATCTATAAAATGGAAAGATTTATTGCTTTACAAAGGGGATACTTTAAGAAGTTTCAGGATGTGTGGAAACCATTAACAAAATATTGTAAGGATTAAGTAAAATTATTTCCCTTTTAATTATCAGTTCAGGATATAGGGAGGGGGGTATTTTTATTATTACATATATTATCCCAGGACAAGCAGGCAGCATATTCTTAACGTATGGGTGACGTCACCGACGGAGCCCCGGTACGGACCTTTTTAACTAGAAAGTTCTAGTTGGCCGCACCGCACATGCGCGAGTGCCTTCCCGCCCGACGGAGGAGTGCGTGGTCTCCAGTTTCTTCGTTTCCGCGGAGCGAAGAAGACGCATGTGGTTTCAACGGCCGTTGAACACTTCTTTTTTGCCTTCCCGCTCGCGTTATTTTTGATATTTTTCTACTTTTTCCCTTCGGGTTTCTGTTTTCTTTCTACTTGGTAAAAAAAAAACTAAAAAACTTTGTTTTTTCCTTTATTTTTCAACCGGCCCAGGCGGGGCCTGTTGCCATCATACAAGCCTCCGGCTTTGATTTCGCGGAGGCCGTATTTCCCTTCATGCCCCCCCAGCCGGGTTTTAAGAAGTGCCAGCGGTGTGCACGCCCGATTTCCCTTTCGGACCCACACAACTGGTGCCTACAGTGCTTGGGTCCGGAACATCGGGCTGACACCTGCACCCGCTGCGCGACTCTCCAAAAACGCACTCTTAAAAATAGACAAATCCAGCAGAATCTCCTCTTCGGCACCGGTTCTGCTATGGATCCGACCCCGACGTCGACGGCACCGCCGAAATCGGCACCGTCAACATCGACACCACCTGATCCTTCTGCGGGGTCGATAGCGCCAGGTAAGCCGGCTAAGAAGCCTTCCACTTCCCTCGAGCGCCCTCCAGCCACGGCGGTGACACCGATCCTTCCGACGTCCCGCAAGTCCCGTAAGCGCTCCGCTCCGATAACGGTGAGTGCCTCTTCATCGGCCTCCTCATCGCCGGAGCGTAGAGCAGCACCTATGGTACCGAAGAAAAGTAAAACGGTACCGGTGCCCCCATTGGAGGACCGTATCTCGGCCATCCTCCAGAACAAATTGCAGGAGCAGCTACAGCACCAGCTCCAGGAACTGCTTCCGACCCTGCTGGCACCACTCCTTCCGGTACCGGTCCGGCCCGAGCCTCGCACCACTACGCCAGTGGCCACCCCCTCGGTACCGATGAACACTTCCATGCCGGTCTTATCTGCCCAGCCTACACTTCAGACTTGCGCGGCGGAGGACCCCTCCCGGCCCCAGGATCGACATCGATCGTCTCGGGACCGGGATCGGCACCACTCCTCCCGGGACAGAGATCGGCACCGATCTTCATCTCCCGGCACCGTATCCATGAGATCTGGCAAGTCCCTTTCTAAAACCCGCCATACTGAGCCGGCCATCAGGGACCCAGACTTATGGGAGCAGTCCCCACTCGGTACCGAGGAGGATGCCTCTTCCACTGATGAAGAACCCTCCATGGCTGAATCCACCTCCAAACCCGAGCAGTCCTCATTTACGAAATTCCTTCGGGAGATGTCTGCGGCTCTCTCCATCCCACTTGAGTCCGACTCAAAGAAGTCCCAGGCCTTTTTAGAAGCCTTGGACTTCGATCAACCCCCCAAGGAGTTTCTCAAACTACCCGTCCATGATATTCTACGGGAAACATTTTATAAAAATTTGGAGAATCCCCTTACTGTTCCAGGTGCCCCTAAGAAACTGGACAGTTTATACCGGGTCATCCCTATCCCGGGATTTGATAAACCCCAATTGCCACATGAGAGCCTCCTGGTAGAATCCACTCTCAAAAAATCTCATGGTTCCAGTGTCTATGCCTCCACCCCTCCTGGCAGAGAAGGTAAAACAATGGACAAATTTGGAAAGCGCCTGTACCAGAATGCCATGCTGGCTAGCAGAGCCAACAATTACTCATTTCATTTTTCTTTTTACATGAAATATCTGGTACAACAACTTTCTGCTCTGCAAAAGTATATCCCTGAACGCAAGGTTCCATTATTTCAGCAACAAATTTCCACCCTCCTTCAGCTTAGGAAATTCATGGTACGCTCAATCTATGACTCTTTCGAGCTCTCCTCCCGAGCCTCTGCTCTGGCAGTGGCCATGCGACGCCTTGCCTGGCTGAGGGTATCTGACCTTGATGTGAACCACCAAGACCGCCTTGCCAACGCGCCCTGTCTTGGTGATGAACTTTTTGGGGAGTCTCTGGATACCACGACACAAAAACTTTCGGCTCATGAGACGAGATGGGACACCCTCATTAAGCCTAAAAAGAAGACTCCGCCAACACGACCATACAGACCTCAGTCCTCTTACCAACGTCGTTTTTCTGCTAGGCCACTTAATCCTCCTCAACAGCAATCTCGTCGGCCTCGCCAACAACAACAACAACACTCTCAGGCTCGCTCGCAATCTCACCAGACGGCCAAGCCTCTCCCTCAAACTAAGCCTCCTCAGCCCTTTTGACTCCTTTCTCCAGGGCATAGCCAGTCTCCAACCCTCGCTGCCTCTGCCTCAACCTATCGGGGGCCGCCTCACCATCTTTCTACGACGCTGGGAGGCCATCACATCAGACCTGTGGGTTCTAAACATCATCCGTCACGGATACTCACTAAGGTTCCAGACTCTTCCTGCAGACCATCCTCCCGTAGAGTCTGCTTCTCACTCCTCCCAAACTCCACTCCTCCTCAGGGAGGTCCAATCCCTCCTCCTTCTCAATGCCATCGAAGAAGTTCCACCAGACCAAAGAGGTCAGGGATTTTACTCCCGCTACTTCTTGGTACCCAAGAAAACAGGGGATCTTCGTCCTATCCTCGACCTCAGGAACCTCAACAAGTGTTTGGTCAAGGAAAAGTTCAGGATGCTCTCCCTTGCCACACTTTATCCTCTTCTATCTCAACACGACTGGCTATGTTCCCTGGACCTCAAGGAGGCCTACACTCACATCCCAATCCATCAGGCTTCACGTCGCTACCTCCGATTCCAGATACTGAATCACCACTATCAGTACAAAGTGCTGCCCTTTGGTCTCGCATCATCACCCAGGGTGTTCACCAAGTGCCTGATTGTGGTAGCGGCCTGTCTCAGGTCCCACAACCTACAAGTGTTCCCCTACTTGGACGATTGGTTGGTGAAAGCAACAACCTCTCCACTTGTGCTGCAATCAACCCACCACACCATCTCTTTCCTCCATCTCTTGGGGTTCGAGATCAATTATCCCAAGTCGCATCTGCTTCCCACGCAGCGCCTTCAGTTCATCGGAGCACTTCTCGATACCAACTTCATGAGAGCGTTCCTTCCTGCCGACCGGCACTGGACACTGCTTCACCTCTGTCGACAGGTGCTCCTCCAACCATCCATCCCTGCTCGCCAGATGATGATTCTTCTGGGTCACATGGCCTCGACAGTCCATGTGGTTCCTCTGGCGCGACTCCATCTGAGGATACCGCAATGGACCCTCGCCAACCAATGGTCACAGACCAGGGATCCTCTTTCTCATCCCATCTCTGTGACATCGTCTCTTCAGCGATCTCTTCAATGGTGGTTGAACTCCTCAAATCTTTCCAGGGGCCTCCTTTTTCATCCACCCCCTCATTCCATGATCATCACCACAGATGCCTCCCCCTATGCATGGGGAGCTCACATAGGGGATCTACGCACCCAGGGACTCTGGACCCCTCAGGAGCATCAACATCACATCAATTTCCTGGAACTCAGAGCCATGTTTTATGCTCTCAAGGCCTTCCAGCACCTTCTCTATCCTCAGGTTCTTCTCCTGTGCACGGACAACCAGGTCGCCATGTACTACATCAACAAGCAAGGCGGCACCGGATCTCGTCTCCTTTGTCAGGAGGCCCTCCGAATTTGGACCTGGGCCACAGCCCACAATCTTTATCTCAAAGCGGTCTATATCCAGGGCGAACAGAACTTCCTGGCCGACCAGCTCAGCCGCATCCTTCAACCTCACGAGTGGACCCTGGATCCTCCCACTCTCCACTCCATCTTTGCTCGCTGGGGCACTCCGCAGGTGGACCTCTTTGCAGCTCCGCACAACCATCAACTGCCCCAGTTCTGTTCCAGACTCTTCTCTCCACATCGTCTGGCCCCGGATGCATTCCTACTCGACTGGACGGATCGGTTCCTCTATGCCTTCCCTCCACTTCCTCTGATGTTGCGGACCCTGTTCAAACTCCGCAAGGACAGGGCCACCATGATTCTCATCGCCCCTCGGTGGCCCAGACAACACTGGTTCTCCCTCCTGCTTCAACTCAGCTCCAGGGAGCCCATTCCTCTTCCTGTATTTCCTTCTCTGCTTACGCAGCAACATCAGTCTCTGCTACATCCCAATCTGTCTTCCCTCCACCTGACAGCTTGGTTTCTCTCGGGCTGACCTCTCCAGAAAACCTGTCTCAGCCTGTCCGTCGCATTTTGGATGCCTCTAGGAAACCCTCCACACTCCAATGTTACCATCAGAAATGGACCCGGTTCTCCTCTTGGTGCCTCCTGCATCATCACAATCCCACCTCATTGGCGGTGGAAACCGTACTGGACTATTTGCTCTCTCTGTCCAACGCTGGTCTCAAGTCTACCTCGATCAGAGTCCATCTCAGTGCCATCACTGCTTTTCACGAGCCTATCCTCGGAAAACCCCTCACGGCTCATCCTCTGGTTTCCCGGTTCATGAAAGGCCTCTTCAATATCAAACCACCTCTTCAGCCTCCCCCGGTCGTCTGGGACCTCAATGTGGTTTTGTCAGCCCTCATGAAACCTCCTTTTGAGCCTCTTGCTACTACCTCGCTCAAACTTCTCACATGGAAGGTGCTTTTCCTCATTGCCATCACCTCTGCCAGGAGGGTTAGTGAGCTACATGCACTGGTCGCCGATCCACCATTCACTGTTTTTCACCATGACAAGGTGGTTCTGCGTACCCATCCTAAATTCCTTCCTAAGGTGGTTTCAGCCTTTCACCTCAACCAGTCCATCGTGCTGCCTGTCTTCTTCCCAAAACCCCATTCTCATCCTGGGGAACAGGCTCTTCACACGCTGGATTGTAAGCGTGCCCTGGCATACTACCTTGACCGTACCAGGGCTCACCGCTCCTCTCCTCAACTCTTTCTGACCTTCGATCCTAACCGTCTGGGTCACCCTGTATCTAAACGAACGCTGTCCAATTGGCTTGCTGCCTGTATTGCGTTCTGTTATGCTCGGGCCGGCCTGTCACTGGAAGGAGCTGTCACGGCCCATAAAGTCAGGGCTATGGCTGCTTCTGTGGCTTTCCTCCGTTCCACGCCTATTGAGGAAATCTGCAAGGCGGCCACTTGGTCTTCAGTTCACACATTCACTACTCACTACTGTCTGGATGCCTTCTCCAGACGGGATGGACACTTTGGTCAATCTGTGTTACAAAATTTATTTTCCTAATGGCCAACCATCCCTCCTCCCTCTCTGTTAGCTTAGAGGTCACCCATACGTTAAGAATATGCTGCCTGCTTGTCCTGGGATAAAGCACAGTTACTTACCGTAACAGGTGTTATCCAGGGACAGCAGGCAGATATTCTTACGACCCACCCACCTCCCCGGGTTGGCTTCTTAGCTGGCTTATCCTAACTGGAGACCACGCACTCCTCCGTCGGGCGGGAAGGCACTCGCGCATGCGCGGTGCGGCCAACTAGAACTTTCTAGTTAAAAAGGTCCGTACCGGGGCTCCGTCGGTGACGTCACCCATACGTTAAGAATATCTGCCTGCTGTCCCTGGATAACACCTGTTACGGTAAGTAACTGTGCTTTATATAATAATGGAAGATATGGATGGGAGGGATGGGAAAGGGGAAGGGATAAAAATTTATATAATGTACCAATGATTGTTTATAAGTGATATATTTATTGTTACTGTGAATGAATATATTTTACACTTAATGTAATTTTGAAAATGAATAAAGAATATTAAAAAAAAAAAAATCGGCGTAATGCGTGACATTATAACATCTCGTGCTATAAATATTTGCGATTACGTGACGGGAAAAACCTGACACTATTTTCATACACAGGGGGTCAAATTCTATAAAGTAAACCTCGTTTTCTTCTTGCCCCAGAAAAAATGTTAAAATTTGTTGCGCAGTGTTATTAGGGGGGGAAGTTGTCGATGTGGGCTCCCATTAAAATGGGGCCTCTGCTAGTCAGAGCGCATATAAACACATCATGATAGTGACGTAGTAAGGAGGGGCAGGGGATCGGACCACCCCGGGTGCCGCCTTGGTTGGGGCACCGGCACCTCTCCAACCCCCCACGCCACGCTTGTGCTCTCTAATCCCCCCCGTACCTCTTTACATCTTCACCAGCACGATCAACTTCTTCGGTCCACTGCTCGCGCCAACCTGGCTCCCCTCTGAAATCACTTAATCGCTTTCTGGTCGCGAGGTACGGGGCAAAGGGAGGCTGCGAGTGTGGCATAGGGGACTGGAAAGGAACCAGGGGAGGTGCAGAAGGAGTGGGGGGTGGATAGGTGGGCACTCCCCCCCCGCGCACTTCCTATCCTCGCTACGCCACTGTTGATAGCTTCCCTCCTTAGTGTGAAACGTTTCAGGCCCAGATGCACAAAATGGCCCACCGCATATGTTATCATGCGATCACTCATTCTCCAATCTGGGTATGCAAATGGGTCATCAGTATTAAAATTCCATGCCTTGTGTCTCCATTTGCTGCCAGTGTATTGTTTTGCTTATTCTGTCCGTTCAATAACCTTTCTGTTCAATAAAAATATTTCAAACAAAAGAAATTCCATGCAAACTAGCCCACTGATCAATACTCTAACATTTCACAAGAAATAGTGATTGTGCTGTGTGTCCCATTTAAAAAAAGCCCCCCCTCCTGCTGCTGCTGAGCCTCCTTGATGACCCCCCAATGAATTGGCACCAGGGACCCCCCCCCCGTGCCAGTGAAAATCAGCAGGAGGGATGCCCATTCCATCCTGCCACCAGATGGTCAAGATTAGGGGTCACAGCTGCCATTTTGAACCTGGGCAGCAAGGAGTCAAGAGCGGAAGGGGATCACTCTCATTTCATCCACAAGGTAAGTCTCTGGGGGTAGGCTGGGAAGGAAGAATGCCAGGTTAGGATCTTTGTGAGGGAGGGAATAGGTTGGGGGAGGGGCCTTCATGTTCTTCATTGTGAGTACATGGTTTTTGGCCTTCGCACTAGAGCTTGGGTTACATGTCTCAAAAGATAGCACGGATACCCCTGTGCTATCTGCTAAGACATATAATGTAAGGCCTTGCAGTAAGTCAGAGTAAATACCGAGTAGATGCTGGCCACACCTGCCATATTTACTGCAAAACATTTCCCTAAATGCATTCAACATAAAAGGCATCAGGAAGGCTTACTGAAATCTTTCATTTGTTTAATTTAGGGGGAACTGGATCGGAGAAGCTCCTTACAAAAATGGCCGGTCTTGTTCAGAGTGCCCACCCAGCTATGGCGGGAGATGTCATAATAACCTGTGCTTCAAAGGTACAGTACTGCATGAAGTAACATTTTCTATGAGTTCATTGTGGCTAAGCAGGAAGGAAGGGGATTTGGGGCTCCATAAAGCTGGGGAACATGAGTCCAGCTACCCTCTTGACACCCCCCATGAGCAGAGCATCTCTTCAGGCTCCCCTTCAGTGAGTCCAACCAAGAACTCACTGAGGGGGTCAGGAAAGTCCAACAACTCTCCTGCTCCCCCCAAATAGTCCAAAAATTCTCCTGACCCCCCTCCCCCCGTGAATCCACCAGCTCTCCCTTTCTCCCTGCATCCTGAAGGTGCTGCTAATACCTTTCCTTCGTTTCCTCTTTGCACCCTGGGCCCAAACACCACTCCGCTTCTTTTCCCCCCACCTCACAGCGCTTCCAAACCTCTGTCCTTCACCAAATGCAGCAGCCATAAACCACACAGGACCTGGAACTATTCCTCTGCCACACAGCCCGCTAATACAACTTCCTGTTTGCTCGGGAGGAATGGTTCAAGGGCCCGGCTGCAGACAGTGTGTATTTGTGGCTGCCACAACTGGTGAAGGATACGGGTATGGAAGCACCACAAGGGAGGGGGCTGGGGAACAAGGAAAAAAGCGGGAGAGGGAGGATGGGTCAGCCTGCAAACCCCAGGTGCAATAATGACTTGGCACCTGGGGTTTCTGGTTTAGAGAAAGGGCAGTGGATGTGTATAACAACATCCTGGTGAAGATGGTGGAGACAAGGACTGAATCTGAATTCAAGAAAACATGGGACAGGCATGTGGGATCTCCTAGGGGTGGACTGCATGACCATACAGCTTTTATCTGCTATCATTTTCTCTGTTTGTATGATATCATAGTAGATGATGCTTGATAAAAACCTGAGCAGTCCATCCAGTCTGCACATTATTATCAATTCATGATTAAATCCGGTGGCGCAATAAGGGGTTGCGGGGGTGGTAGGGGGTGGGGGGGCACCCGGGGGGGTCACTCCTCCTCCTCTCTGTTCCCCCCCACGCTCCTCTCCTTGCCTACCCCCTACCTTTTTTACTTCCCCGGAGCGAAGTTGCTGCCCGCGTCAGCATTGGCGTTCTCTCTGCCGTCACATCCGGGACCTGCGCCTGGGAGGCGACATCAAAGGGTGAGCCGATATCGACGAGGGCACACTGCTCACGCCAGAGAAGTTAAAAAGGTTTGGGGGAAAGGGAAGGGGGCATGCGGGCGGCGGAGGGTGGGGAAGAGGGCGGGAAAGGCGCCTCTCACCCTTACTCCGCCACTTATTATTATACAACTGAAAAGGGTGGCGGTGGCTTAGTTCAACATTTTTTATTAACACAAATGTGCGAAACCAAAAAAAAATCGTCCCAATGTCAGAGGGGAAAAAAGTGAAAAGACTTGAAACGAGCCAACCAACTATTCCTTGTGGTCATCCCTAGTCCCTAGAGACAGATGGCGCTGATCGAGCTCTGATTTTTATTTGTGTTTTCTTTGTAGACGAGCGGTATGTTTCGAGGCACGAGACCGACGAGGCGAACGAGGTGGAGACGCCAAAGCTCCTGGAAGAAAAACACACCTGGGTGGAGGAGAAAGTAACCAGACCCAAAAAGGTTACATCGCACAGTTATATGAGTAAGCAAGCGTTGCTCACGTCTGCTCAGAAGGGATGTAGGCCGTGGGTACGCGGAGTTAAGGCGATGGCAGGATTTAATTTCCCTCACTGGGTGGGATTATCAGTTCCAAAAGATTAGCGTCTGCTAACAGACATTAATGTACGCTGAATGCTGCAGATTCCGTTGACCACATTTCAGCAAATGCTAAGGTCTGTTGGTGCATTCTACACTTAAGTAGAAGGGCCCCTCAGATACCACAGAATCTAGAAATTAGCCCCCACCCCCACTTTGAATTTTATAATAAAGACCAGTGGTTCCCAAACCCTGTCCTGGGGGACCCCCCAGCCAGTCGGGTTTTCAAGATATCTCTAATGAATATGCATGAGAGAGATTTGCATACATTACATTACATTACATTACATTAGGGATTTTTATTCCGCCTGTGCCTTGCGGTTCTAGGCGGATTACAATATAGAAAATATCTGGGACATTCCAGTAGAATTACATTTCAGGATAGGAGTAAGTTACAGGAACAGTGAAGAGTTATGATATTACAATTTCACAGAAGATATTACTTATTACAGAAGATAATACCTATAGCAGAAGATAATGCATTTTACAGAGGTGCTACATGTCAACTCGATCAGTTAAGTCGGGTGTAGTGTAGAAGAGTTACAGTACATTCTTGATCACAGACAAAGAGATAATATGGATGAGTGATTCCGAAGTCGTTGATTGGGAACTCATTGGGCGGTGGTTAGAGTGATGGGAGATATTTTTTGAACAGTAGTGTTTTTATTTCTTTGCGGAACTCTTTTATGTCTGTTGTTTTGGTCAGTAATTTAGAGATGTCAGAGTCTATTTTGGCTGCCTGTGTCCCCTGTCGCTTCCATTATATGCAAATCTCTCTCATGCACATTCATTAGGAATATCTTGAAAACCCGACTGGCTGGGGATCCCCCAGGACAGGGTTTGGGAACCACTGATATAGACCATCAAGGATTACAAGAAACTCTAGCTTATTTACCTATCCTAAGCCAAATGGTGTCAGATATAAGACCTTTTTTGAAAGGACCTTAGCGTTTCAGGCAGGCAAACTACAATGTTGGCTCGGTGAATGTCTTCATCAAGCCATGTCGTACCGTTCTTTTCGAAAATTAGTAAAGCCTGCTTTGTTTGACAAATTTATCAGTTAATTAGGTCTTTTTAAGATTGTAATTATTTTACTAACTTTTAATCCTGTTTTTTTTAATCTTATGATATGTATGCACTTCGCTGATTGTTCAGTTTCTTATGGTGTAAACCGCCTAGAACTCTTGGGTAATGGCGGTATAGAAGAATAAATTTATTATTATTATCTAATATAATAAAATGCTAGGCCGCGCATGCGCACTAAAAAAACGTGTTCCCTGATCCGTCGCGAAAACACGAGTGCGCATGCGCGCGTTTTATGTCATCACCTACTCTCCACCTCACGCCACCGATCACTGTCATCACCTGCTCTCCACCTCGCGCCACCGATCACTGTTCCTCCTGCACCATGCCACGCTGTTTTAAAGAAGAGGAGCCGCATGCTGGACAGGGGGAGCAGGTAAGGAGTGCTGCTGGACAGGGGGAGCAGGGAAGAGGGTCAGGGGGAGAAAGTAAGAAGTGCTGCTGGGCAGGGGGAGCAGGGAAGAGGGTCAGGGAGAGAAAGAAGGAATGCTGCTGGACAGGGAGAGCAGGGAAGAGGAACAGGGGAGCAGGGAAGAGGAACAGGGGAGCAGGGAAGAGAAACAGGGGAGCAGGTAAGAAGTGCTGCTGGACAGGGGGAGCAGGGAAGAGGGACAGGGGGAGCAGGTAAGGAGTGCTGCTGGACAGGGGGAGGTAAAAGGAAGGGAGAAGGCCTACTGCTGAACAGGTGGAACAGGCAAGGGGTGATGGTTGACAGCCGAGGAAAGAGAGAGACAGAAAGCGGCCAAGGGGAGAGAGAGAGAAAGAAAGAATGAAAGACAGACATACATATATTCTAGCACCCGTTAATGTAACGGGCTTAAAGACTAGTTATTATTATAAAAGCTCAGAAGAGGTTTTTAGTGCGAGCCAGTGTGCTGAATGCTCTGCACTGCTCCGATGGTCATAGAGTTCCTATGAGCGTCGGAGCAGTGCAGAGCATTCAGCGCGCCGGCTGGCGCTAAAAACCTCTTCTGCGCTTTTGTAAAGGGGCAGGGAGGGGGGTTTATTTGGCTGGCTAATTTATTTCATTTTTTTAAAGTGATTTTAAAAATATTTATTTGTGGAGAATTGAGCCTCGCTATGGGGTCCTTTTTGCTAAGGCGTCTTAACCGATTTAGCGCGTGCTAATCTTTGCACGTGCTAAATTGATTAGCGCGCTAAATTGGTTAACGCGCCTTAGTAAAAGGACCCCATGTCACACATATTATTAAGTGCAAAACTGTATTGTGTAATACAACCCATGCGCCTTCCTTTCCCTGAGGACTGCTGAGGAAGCTATAGGCTGCCGAAACACTGACCCTGTTGGGTCCTTAATATATCCACTCATCTGGATTTTCCTGCTTTTTTTTAATAGTATTTTTTATTTTTTTAATAAATCTTTATTCATTTTTTAAACTCACAATAAGTATAACACAAATTCAATAATTTTATACTTTAACATTACATATTATATCATCAAATTATAGCTTTCATCAAATATCCCCCCTCCCTTATATCCAACAATTAATCATAAGCAGAAGAAATCATAAAATATTCCCAACCCCCCACCCCACCCTAGATGTGTATGAATAAAAGGGAATTAATATTTATTCTATGCAATAATTTCAATCTTTACAGTATCTTGTTAATGTATTTTAATAAAGTGATTTAATTTTGAACTCCTGCCTCTCATCCTGATAATTTGTGGCTTTTCTGCTCTGCATTTTTGTGGTTTGCCACGCCTTTGTTTTTTTTTCAAATTGAGCAGTACCTCCATTATAATACTGAGTTAGAGGTCCTTTTTACTAAGCTGCAGGATAAAGTGGCCGTAATATGCCCGTGCATAGGTTTTTTTGGTGCACTAAAGCCATTTTTACCGCAGCCGTACGAATGACCCTTTTCGATGTTTTCAGATTAATGTCCCTGTGCTAATGTTGCCATTAGTGGTTGACCATTAAAATTTTGTTACGTGTGAGCCTTTACTGCCAACTATGATGCAGGATTTAAGGGCTCGCACGGTATTTCTGTGTTAAGTGGTTAGCATGTGGTAATGGAGGCTGGACTCAGTGGCGTAATAAGCGTGAGCGACGCCTGGGGCGGTGGTACCCTTCCCCTCCCCCCCTGCAGCGTGCGCGCCTCCTTCCCTTTCCCTGATCCTTTTTTAACTTCTTTGGTTTGAGCAGTGTGCCCACGTTGGTGTTGGCTTGCCCTTTGATGTCACTTCCTTGGCGCGGGTCCCGTAAGTGCCGACGCGGGCAGCAACTTCATGCCGGGGAAGTAAAAAAAGGTACAGGGAAGGCACAGGACGCACGTATGCGGTAAGGAGAGGAGCGGGGGGAGGGGGGCAGAGAGGAGGAGGGGTGCAGCGTCCTTAGGAAGACCGCACGTGGGACGGACCGCCGCCCCTACTTACTACGCCACCGGCTGTACTAACAGATTAACACAGGAATGCCCACTCTCTGGTCTCTCAAAAGAAAAATGTAAAATATTTTTTCATGCGCAGTTAGGGCCAGATTCTTTAAACGGCAACAATGTCGGTGGCCGCCTAAAAAAAACAGTCGCTGATTGTGTATCGATCGCGCAACAGCACCATTTCTCGAATCGTAGCTTTGTGAAAAGTGGGCCAGGGTTTTTAAAGGCCTACATCTCTAGCACCTACCTTTCAAGACAATTGCGGCTATGGAGGCGCTTAACGACGCCTAATGCCACTTTGGCGTTAGCCGTACCTACAGTGGTGTTAAAGCATCATAAAACACCTTTGCAGATGAAAGAACAGCAGCCGTTTGGAGGCACCCTTACGCACCTGCATTGTTTAAAAATCATTTTTTTAATTGGTTTTAAATGATGCGGTCAATTACCGCTCCGTTTATGACCAATTAAGTTAGGTGGTGCAGCTGCCTAACTTAGAATCAGGGCCTTAGTGTGTAAATTTGGCAGTTATTATAGGAGGTCTGGATGTATCCCATGGTGCACCATTTTAAGCTGTGAGAAATGGCTGGATATCCCCACTGATGAACGTTAAAAAAAAAAAAAAAATGCAATAAAACTGTTTACAAAGCTGTTCCCATAAGAGTTTGGTTAGTTTGGTCAGCTGCTGGAATGTTAATGGACCACAGAATTATATGGGGATATGTCTGATGTCTCGTGGTCTTGCAAGGATGTTGAGGGATCCTTGTTTCGAAGGCTGCTTGGCTCTTATAATTTGAAGGGATCAGGTTCGGCATGTGTTTGGCACTGAGGTTACGCTTTAGTTATAGCACTGTGATTCGGAGATCAGCTGCATTGCCTCATGATCTGCGTATGGGCAGAGATAAGTCGTTTGATTATGCTGATTGGAATTGGTATTCAATCAGTCTTGTCTGAATGGAAAAGCAATTCTAAATTGAATGTGATTGGGGTGGTGGAATGTCAGTAGGGCATGAGGAGGAGGCTGCAATTAAGAGGCAGAGCTTGGCATCCTTTAAGAGAATATGGGCAACACGTGATACTTATTGTCAAGTTAGCAATGCGTAATTCAGGGGTCTCAAAGTCCCTCCTCGAGGGCCGCAATCCAGTCGGGTTTTCAGGATTTCCCCAATGAATATGCATTGAAAGCAGTGCATGCATATAGATCTCATGCATATTCATTGGGGAAATCCTGAAAACCCGACTGGATTGCGGTCCTCAAGGAGGGACTTTGAGATCCCTGGCGTAATTTGTATGTAATATTAGCACTGGGAAAGAGGAGGGGAGGGAGGTTTCAAATTATGAGTTGCTGCTGTTTCTGTCAACCATCTCAGAAATTGATTCAATTTTTTCAAGGGATATCCAAAGTTTTGGGGCATGATCTCAACTAGGTCCAGAATTAGGGGCCCTTTTATTTGGGCCACTATTTTGTATCCATGGACGGTGTTGTATAGGGACTCTCCTTGAAATTGAACCATGCGTCGAGTCTCTTTAACTCGAAAGGAAACTCTGCATTGAGAGAGCATAGGATGAAGTTAAGAGGTGATAAGTTCCGGAGTAATCTGAGGAAATACTTTTTTTTACGGAAAGGGTGGTAAATGCATGGAACAGTCTCCCAGAAGAGATGGTGGAGGCAGAGACTGTGTCTGAATTCAAAGGAGCCTGGGATAGGCACATGAGATCTCTCAGAGAGAGGAAGAGATAATGGTTACTGTGGATGGGCAGACTAGATGGGCCATTTGGCCTTTATCTGCCATCATGTTTCTATGTTTCTATGACATGGAATTACCCTAGTGTAATTTAAACTCAGTAAAAATATTGAACTAAAAAAAAAAAATGTAATAAAAATGTTTTCAAAGCTGTTCCCATATAAAATTTGGCTATGCATTCCAGCTGCTAGAATGTTAATGGACTACCATTAGCGTATGAAGTGAATAAAGTAGAATTAGTGTGGTTTGAAAGCTCCGGGCCAGATGTTAAGGTTACGTCGTTTGTTCCAACAGATGGTTATTCCATTTCAATTAAAGATATCAAAGCAGTTTACAATATTATAATGATAACAGGATCAGAATTGAAACAACAAAAAATTTCAAAAAAAATTGAGACAACAAAAAAAATTTAAAAAATACAAACACACCTAATATTTTAGACATTGTTGGGTAAGGAAGCTCAGAAGGAGCCTGAAATCCGATACAGAACAGGCATCTGCCATATGCTGGACCCTGTTAAGGCAGGCTCTAGCCACATAAGAGCTGAAAGTGGCTCCCTGGAGAGAGAGATACAGCCATTCAATACAGGCAAAAGCCTTCTTTGTGTCGAGGGTTAGGCCCACCACAGGCACAGAAAATTTTTTTAATCCTCAAAGCTTACATTATGGGAAAGTCTGAGATTATCTCCAATATATTGTTTCTTCATAAATTCCCACCTGGTCGCTGTGAATAATAGATTCCAAAACCACATTAATACACTTGGCTAATATTTTAGTCAAGATCTTCTAGTCTAGATTGAGAAGTGAGAAAGGACGATAATTTTGGGCTTTCTCAGGATCTCATCCAGGTTTGGGGATCAGTATAATAATAGCCTCTGTGAACTGTCTTGGTCAGGAGCGCTCTTAATAAAGTTAAAATAGCACAGCAAACGGTGGGCCAAAATGAATTCTAGACATTTGTAGAGTTTGCCCTTGAGTTCAACCAGTCCTGGAGCTACATTGTTGGCAACTCCTTTAAGGGCATTTTTTTATGCTCGGCAAACCCAAATTGTTCAAACAGTGATTCACTATGAGGAGCATTTATTTTTGAGTGTGTTAGACTACTGCAATGCTTTCTGGAATTGCTGAATATTTTGTTGTGGAAATTTCAGGTTGCTCAAAATTTGTTAGCTAGGTTTTTTTTAATGTAAGGAATAGATTGATTCCTTTGTTTAGACAGTTGCATTGGTTACTGATTCAAGAAAGATATGTTTTTAAATTGCTTTGTTTGAGGCTGTGCTTGGACTTTGGCCATGCTTGTTGGCGTCTTAATTAGCGCAGTATGTGTGTATGCATCTTCTTTGGTTCTCTTATAGAGGTTTTTGGGCATTTCCTAATGCAGATGTTATGAGAGAAGATGTAGAGAAAGAGGGCGTTTAGGATAAGGGCTGTATAGGAATGGAATAAATTGCTTCATGAACTTTAGGGGTAAGAGTTGGGCTTGTGGTTTAGGAAAGCTGTTTCCCTGATGTTATGACATCTAGGGTTTTTGAGGTTGTACAATTTATATTCTATTCTGATTAGCATTTTATAATGCCAAGGAGAGAATATATAAATTTACATAATTAGTTAAAAATAAGTAAATAAATAACCAGAGACTCAAATTTCTTAAGGAGGAGGAATTTCTTTATTTTATAGGGAAAATGTAAATTCAAATGAATGTAAATTTAAATTAACGAGAAGCAGTGCCAATAATTATTAGCACCCAATTATCAGTGTTAATTGGCTAGTTTGGCAATTTGTGTGTGCAAATTGGGCACCCACTCAGATTTGCATATGCAGATTGTAGCGCCATATATAGAATTATGGTGATAGGGTACAACACTTTGCTGTAGTGCACCTCCTCTTTCAAATCCTTGTTCTGAAAGGAATTGGGATCAGGCTTCCAGTCCGCAAATAAGTTGGTTCAAAAATTTTGTTCATCACCCTGATTTATTCTCAATTTGGCTCATGCTTCTTTTAATCTTTTTAGCACAAGTCATCAGCTGTGAGACCAAGATGAGAGACAAGTGCAAAGGATCCACATGTAACAGGTAGTCTTTAATTCGGTAGGGTTAACAGATTTTGCATTCGTAAAATACAGACCCATAGACTCGCTCCGAGGCCCGCCCATCCCCCACCCTGTCACACCCCAGTCCTGTCCCTAATCCCGCCCCCGCTGCTTGCTCTGGTCGGGCAGGAGGGCATCCGCGCCTGCGTGGATGCGACACGATGACATCACGCGCACTCGCGCATGTGCATGATGTCATCGCGTGGCATCCACGCATCCGTAGATGCCCTCTTGCCTGACACAATGTCGGGGGAAGCTTTTCAAAACCCGGACAAAGTGCTGGATTTTGAAAAGCCGTCCGGATGCCTGGTAACCCTAGGGCAGGGGAACCAATAAATTAAGATGGTCCCCCCCCCCTCCGAAGAGTGCAGCAATCCCCCAGAAATGTGTAGACTTGTACTCCCGATCTGCCTCTCTTCAAAAATTATTGAATATGGGGTTACTTCTCTGGGGGCTACTTTTTATTTGAGACACCCATGTAAATGTATAGTGTGTTACCGTTCTGTTAAATATGTATTCTTTGAACCATCTCAATTGACAACTTTTGTAGAAACGTCTCGTCTGGATGGAGGAATATCTTGAACCCTAATATAATTAAGAGACCTCATTTTCAGTGCTTCTGCTTTTAGCATCTTGCTAAAAAATTTCTGTTCTTTTTAATTTTTCGCTAGTTTAAAACTTGGATCCAGGAAGAGGACTTGAGCATAAATAGTTAAATAATGTTTCTTTTTTGGATGCTAAATTATTTTATGATTATTTGTTATTATGACTATTGCTTTCTGTACAAGTGGTTAGCTTGATTTAAATTGAAAACTAATAAAGAAATTAAAAAAAAAAAAAATTATCGAATAGTCCAAGTATTAAACGCTGGAATTTTCAGATAATATCCCGTGCCTGAGGCAGCATTTCCTTCCAAGATAAGATGTGTTGGATTTCAACCAATGTCTTTCATTTATTATAGTTTTAATAAGAAGTAAGCACCTTTTTGAGTACTGGGAGTTAACCTCTTGTTAGAAGAAGTGATGCATTGCTAAGATAAGCTAAGGCTCCCAGCTGTGCGTCTCAATATATTTTCCACCGGCGATTGTCTTTCTCTCGTTTTTATTGGGTACCTGCCAGCTGAGTTTTAAATTATGGAACCCAGTCAGAGTAGGAAGAATGCCGGGCACATTTTTTATTTTTTTTGCTTCTTTCGTTAAGTACATTTAATTACTAAAAACGATAAATATCCTTTCAGTTGGAAGAAATTTGTTTAAATGCGCTGCTAACTTGGAAGAAATGTTTCATGTGTAGTAATAAACTTTAATGGGATCTCTCTTTAGAAGTTCAAACGTATGAAAAGACTTCTCAATCTGACAGACTGCTTTCTCTCACCATGCTGTCACTAGGTATATGTGCCCCGCAGGATGCCAGGACAACAATGCCAAAATCTTTGGAACTCTTTTTTACGATTCTGTGAGTTTTGTTTTTGGTTTTGTTTTAACAATTGTTATTGAAGCATATACAGTAACTGAACATAAGAACACAAAGAATAGCCTTACTGGGTCAGACCAACGGTCCATTAAGCCCAGTAGCCCGTTCTCACGGTGGCCAATCCAGGTCCCTAGTACCTGGCCAAAACCCAAAGAGTAGCAACATTCCAGCATCTCAAAGAATAACAAGATTCCGGAACCCCAATGAGAGCAACATTCCAGAGCTGAGATTGTGATGTCATAATGCCTCAGAGCCAACCTCATCAGTGATGTTACAATGGCTTGATTGTCCTATACTTGGCACACATGAGAGCATAAGAACAGCCATACTGGGTCAGACCAATGATCCATCAAGCCCAGTAGCCCGTTCTCACGGTGACCAAACCAGGTTACTAGTACCTGGCCAAAACCCAAGGAGTAGCAACATTCCTGCATCTCAAAGAATAGCAAGATTCCAGAACCCCAATGAGAGCAACATTCCAGAGCTGAGATTGTGATGTCATAATGCCTCAGAGCCAACCTCATCAGTGATGTTACAATGGCTTGATTGTCCTATACTTGGCACACATAAGAGCATAAGAACAGCCATACTGGGTCAGACCAAAGGTCCATCAAGCCCAGTAGCCCATCTACGTAGTGGACAATCCAGGCCATTAGTACCTGGCCAAACCCAAGGAGTAGCAATAGTCCATGCTACCGATCCAACGCAAGCAGAGGCTTTCCCCACGTCTTTCTCAATAGCAGACTATGGACTTTTCCTCCAGGAAACCTTTCTTAAAACCAGAGCAGATAGTGTAGCTGGTTTAAAGAAAGTTTTTAACTGATACGCAAACCATAATCAGACAGTTATAAGCACCAGAGAGGCACACATGGTTCTTCTATGCACCTATCCTGCTATACAATAGGAACGTACAGTAACAGCCTCAAGCCATGTAATCCCAACACCCCTTCCCCATCCCTCCCTTTCCCTGTCCTACCTGTGAATGTTTTTTTTTTTTTTTTAAAGTTTCAGAAAGCTGAAATTCTTGGCTGCTCAGTGATCAGACTCCCCAAAAAAGGCTTTCTATTTCCTCTTCCAACAAAAGTCTTTCTCTTAGAGGTACCTGCGTTAAATTGCCTCTTGCTAGGTTGTCATTCCATGTCAAGTGGTCCAGAGCTCCCTACTTGACCATCTCTGAAATTTGATGAAAAATTTTTTGGGGACCTCTAATGAAGGTATCCAAAGTTTTGGGGCATGCTCTCAATGAGGTCCAGAGTTAGGGGCCCCTTAACTTGGGCCATTTTTTTTGTAACCATGGAAGATGTCGAATGGGGACCCTCCTTGAAACCGGACCAGTTAACATGGATTTACCAATATTCATTAGAGTTGGTCTCTTACAGATTTCAAGTAAAGTGACTTTTCTTTCTTCTGTACCATCTACATTTCCCATTAGGCAACTGCACAATTGACAAAGTTGTTTTTTTCATGAAAATATTTGAAAGCTCCTTAGTTTATTATTCAGGTACTTACTGTACATACCGTCCTTTGCAATACTATCAAGCTGGTTTTTACATTGAGGTACTCCAAGTATTTTTCCCTAGCTATCTTGGATGGAACTCCTCTCATATGAGGAAAGACTAAAACGGTTAGGGCTCTTCAGCTTGAAAAAGAGGCGGCTGAGGGGAGATATGATTGAAGTCTACAAAATCCTGAGTGGAGTAGAACGGGTACAAGTGGATCAATTTTTCACTCCGTCAAAAATGACAAAGACTAGGGGACACTCGATGAAGTTACAGGGAAATACTTTGAAAACCAATAGGAGGAAATTTTTTTCAATTGGAGAATATTTAAGCTCTGGAACGTTGCCAGAGGATGTGGTAAGAGCGGTTAGCGTAGCTGGTTTTAAGAAAGGTTTGGACAAGTTCCTGGAGGAAAACTCCATAGTCTATTATTGAGAAAGACATGGGGGAAGCCACTGCTTGCCCTTTATTGGTAACATGGAATATTGCTACACCTTGGGTTTTGGCCAGGTACTAGTGACCTGGATTGGCCACCATGAGGATGGGCTACTGGACTACATGGACCATTGGTCCGACCCAGTTTCGCTGTTCTTATACTCTTATATGTGCCAAGTATAGGACAATCAAGCCATTGTAACATCACTGATGAGGTTGGCTCTGAGGCATTATGACATCACAATCTCAGCTCTGGAATGTTGCTCTCATTGGGGTTCCGGAATCTGGTTATTCTTTGAGATGCTGGAATGTTGCTGCTCTTTGGGTTTTGGCTAGGCACTAGGGACCTGGATTGGTCACCATGGGAACGGGCTACTGGGCTTGATGGACCATTGGTTTGGCCCAGTATGGCTGTTCTTATGCTCACAATGTACCTACGGTACCTGGGGCATAGGAGGTTTAAGTGAGTTGCCTAGGGTCCCAGGGAGTGACACATGGCGCAGAGGCAGTGAGTTAGGGAATAGGGAGAAGGAGCCGTCTTATCCTCCCACTTAATTGCATTACAATGTGGACACATTTGGGGGAAAAGTCATACAGAACATTCAGTGGCTGATTTTTACCTGGCAGTGATCAGTATTTTGTAGACAGCCGGCAACGTTATGCCCAGAAAATCAATATTGAGCCATGTCCGGCTTTCAGCATTGAATTTCCAAGTTGGTGGAGCCAGTTAAACTCAATATTCGGTACTTAACCAGCTATGGCTTTCCACATAAAGACAGGGCTATTTATGCAGTTATCCTGGCTGGTTACGTGCTGAATATTGGCACTTAACTGGCCATGTGCTAACTGTGTCCTCGGAACGCCCATGAAATAACCGATTTTGCACATTAAGCACTAACTGGCCATTTTCAGTGGCACTAGTTGTCAAAGTGCCACAGAACTTTGTCCCCGTCCCCGCAGGAACTCAAGTTCCCCATCCTGTCCGTACGACTTTTGTCGCTGTCCCTGTCCCATTCCTGTAAGCTCTGCCTTAACCGCAGAAGCCTCGAACGCTTATGATTTTAAAGTGTTTGAGGCTTGTGCAGATGAGGACGGAGCTTAGGCATTGGTGGAATGAGGCATTATGACATCACAATCTGAGCTCTAGAATGAGGCTACTTAGGATTTTAAAGGGATTGAGACTTGTGCAGATGAGGAGGGAGCTTAGGCATTGGTGGAATGAGGCATTATGACGTCACAATCTGAGCTCTAGAATGTTGCTACTTAGGATTTGAAAGTGTTTGAGGCTTGTGCAGATGAGGACGGAGCTTAGGCATTGGTGGAATGAGGCATTATGACATCACAATCTGAGCTCTAGAATGTTGCTACTTAGGATTTGAAAGTGTTTGAGGCTTGTGCCGATGAGGAGGGAACTTGCAGGAATGGGGCAGGGACAGGTAAAGACCTCGTGGGGATGGGAAAATGAGTTCCCGTGGGGACGGGGAAAAATTTGTCCCCATGTCATTCTCTGCTTTGCAGTTTAATTCACAGGGTTGGTCAAGGAAGCAAATAGAATGTTAGAAGTTATTTGGAGCAGAGCAAAGAATAAAACGGACTCTTTCAACACCTCTATATTGATTCATGGTGTTACTTGTGTCCAGTTCTGATCACCCATCTCAAAAAGATGCTAGGAGAGAAAAAGAGGAGGGCAACCAAAATGATAGAGGGGATGAAAGGGTTTCTCAGTGAAGAAAGGGCAAACAAGATTGGGCTCTTCAGCTTGGAGAAGAGATGACTGAGTGGAGACATGAGAAGGTGGGGTGGGGGCGTAGTGCTAGGATGAGGGAAGGGAATGGAGTCTTTATATACTGCTTGGACAAGGTGTAGTAAGCAGTTTACAGGCTCACAGTCTTTCTAATGTAATGTAATGTAATTTATTTCTTATATACCGCTACATCCGTTAGGTTCTAAGCGGTTTGAAGAAAATATACATTAAGATTATAAATGAGAAGTAAGAAGGTACTTAAAAAATTCCCTTACTGTCCCGAAGGCTCACAATCTAACTAAAGTACCTGGAAATTAATAAAGAAGAGAAAATAAAGATGGTTGAAAAAGGAAAAATTCTATGTGAACTTATAGGATGGAAATTAAACTGACAGTGAAGAACTGTATGAAAAAATACATATGGAATGCAGTTAGAGAGGGTAGGTTACAATCTATTTATGGTATTTGTTTAATTGGAAGGTGTTAAGGTGGGTAATTTGGGGGAAGGTTATCTGAAGGTAGGTGAATCTTCTGGAGGTAAAAGAGGAGGGGTTAAGATATTTGGATGAATTTTTTGAAAAGCAGGGTTTTGATTTCTTTTCTGAATGTTTTGAGGTTGTCTGATATTGTCATAAGATTGGAGATGGAATGGTTGATTTTTGCTGCTTGTGTTGCCAGAAGGTTGTCAAACATTTTCTTGCGTTGTGTGCCTTTGAGTGGGGGGAAGGCGAAAGGGTTCGAGGTTCTTCTGTGTCTTGAGGTGGAGATTTGGTTTAAGCGGTTATTTAGATAGGAGGGGGAAGAGCCGTGTAATGCTTTGAATATCAGGCAGTAGAATTTGAATTGGATTTCTAATGTGCCTGGGGCAGTGGAGGATTGAGTGACTTCCCCTGGGTCACAAGGAGCAGTGTGGGATTTGAACCCACAACCTCAGGGTGCTGAGGCTGTAGCTCTAACCACTACCCCACACTCTTCTTGATGGCATGTCTATGACATGAATAAGTAACATATTTAAAAGATATTAGTATTGCAGGGTTTAAAAATAATTTAGACCTGTTCCTGGAGGAAAAGTCCCTAAACCGTTAGTATCCCTGAGTATGAACAGTAAGGAATGGATCTAATCTTTGGGCTTCTGTTGGGTACTTCTGTTCTGCCTGGATTAGCCACTGTCCGAGATAAAATGCTGAGGCTGGCGGACCTTTGGTATGAGCTGGTATCAGCATCTTACATTTTTAGCCCATTTAATGCAATTTGCCTCATTCACGTGCCAAGTGGCTTTTGCAAAATTCTGTGTATGTCAGAAAAATGCCCTTTTGGAATTTGGATTCTCTATTCTGCCCCTCTGGCATAGAACCTTGTGAGGACTATTCATTACTCTGTTCTTTGCAGACTTCCAGCATATGCCGAGCTGCAATTCATTTTGGCGTGATAGACAACGGAGGAGGTTTGGTGGACATCACCAGGAAAGGGCGGTTACCATTCTTTGTCAAGTCAGCACGAAATGGCGTCGAGTCGATAAGGTATTACCCTAATTAGTTCCTGCTGTTTGATTCATTTTTGATTTAGTTTTACAGAGGGTAATTTTGTAAACCCTCAATAGTGGGTTTTGTAGTAATTTTGTAAACCCTCAATTTTGTAGTAATTTTGTAAACCCTCAATAGTGCCTTCTCCTCCGCCCCTGTTCCTTCCCTTCCCCCTGCCCTGTGTGTGTGCGCACCTTCCCTTCCCCCCGTACTTCTTTAACTTCCCTGGCGTGAGCAGCATCTCCAACTTGCATCCCGGTGCCGGCTTCTGCTCTCCCTCTGATGTCACTTCCTGTTCCTGCAACCAGGAAGTGACATCAGAGGGAGAGCAGAGGCTGGCATGAGCAGCACATTGGAGAAATAATGGGCCTGATATTCAGATGAATTTACCAGGCAGGAGAGGTTCAGTGCTGGTGCCCACATTGCTAACCAGGCAAGTGAGCATGGCACTGCAACTGAGGGAATGCAGAGCAGCCCTCTTGGAGGAGGGGTGGAGCCATGCAGGTGGCTTTTGCGGGGGTACTCATGGTTTTGGGGGTGGCTACCCATTGGATCAGGGTCTCTGCTCCTGTTAATAGGAAAGGAGATTATTCCCAGCTATACCAGCCCTTATACTGGGGCTGTCACTGGAAGAGTTCAGTTTCTCAACCCTAATGTTTCTCAACTCGATCCTGGAGCACCCCCTTGCCAGTCAGGTTTTGAGGATATCCACATTTCTTTCTCTCTGCCTCCTACACGTTTCCTCTCCCCCAGTCCTCACTCCCTCCTCCAACCAACATCTCTCTCTGTCTCTCCATGAGTCCAACTTTTCTTCCTCTCTCCTCCATCCCATTGGCAACATGTCTCCCTCTCTCGTTCATTCCCTCCCCTGCTGCAAAGGGAGTGGGGAAAGAGAGAACGAGAGATCCAGGCAGGGTGCATCTCTCCCACTCCATCTACTGCCACATCCAACATTTCTCCCTCCTTTCCACCAGTCCAACATCTCTTTCTCTCTGCCTCCTGCATGCTTCCTCTCCTCTGGTCCTCATTCCCTCCCCAACCAACATCTTTTCTCTCCCTCTATGAGTCCAACTTTTCACTCCCTGCCCTCTCCCCCTTCCCCTGAGTGTGACATTTCTCTTTCAATCCTTTCTGCTCCCCATCCATCTCTCCCTCTCTCTATCTCTCCATGAGCCCCACACTTTCTGCCTCCTGCACGCTTTCTCCTCACCCCTTCCCTCAAGTGTGGCAGCCCTCCTTCCCACCCACCCCAGTCCACCACTTCCCAACCTCACTCATAACTAACATGCTCTCTCCCATGCACCATTTCTCTCTCCCCTCCACCCCATGTCTATTTCTCCCTCTCTCATCACTCTCACTCCTCCTGCAACAATTTTCCTTCCCTCCCCTCAGCCCCACTCACAACTAATATGCTCTCTCCCCATGCACCATCTCACCCTCCCCTCCAGCATGCAGCACCTTTCCTTTGCCTCCCTTATTCCTTGAAGTACAGCAGCACCTTTCCCTCCTCTTCCCCTTCGGCCAGGCCCAGCAGCACCTCTTCTCCCTTCCTCTTCCCTCCCCCCATGTCCAGCAGTAACCCTTCCCCTTCCCTCCTCCCCCTTCCCTATGTCCATCAGTAGTACCTCTTCTACCTTCCCTTTCCCTTCTCCCCTGTCCAGCAGCACTTCTCCTCACCCTAGCGGCAGCTCACTCTATGCTTTCTAACTTCCTTACATAGCTGCTGCTAGCGTTAGTTAAGCTGGCAATTTCATCAGGCAGCCTTGAGGCTTTTGCTAGGCTGGCTCGCCTCCGATGATACAACTTCCTCTTTCGTTGGAGGCGGGCAAGCCTAGCAAAGGCCTCGAGGCTGCCTGATGGAATCGCCGGCTAAACTAAGCTAGTGGCAGCTGTGTGATGAAGTTAAAAGCACACTGTGAGCTGCTGGTCTGGGGGTGCTGGGGAGAGAAGATAAGGAAGGCAGGAGATAAACAATAGCAGAAGGAATTTGGGAGACATACAGCACCAGCGCTGTGTAGCCCCAGACAATGATGCACGTACCCCCTGGGGTATGTGTACCGCATGTTGAGAACCTCTGGTATAGAAAATTGAATACATAAATAAAATACCTGCATAACTTCTATTTACCACTACTGATGCAAATATTTAATGCCAGTGCCTGGACATAGCCCAGTAACGAATTCCTTGATCTAAATTAGCTACTGATGGTCATCATTTAGATTAGAAGAATGCTCACTGCTTCTGGTTTAGTGTTGACCTAATGCAATCTATGACTGCCCCTGCAAACAATGTGGTTCAATGTTTCAGTGTTGCAAGTAGAGAGTTATACGGGGACAGAAATCAAATCCATCCCTGCCTGTTTCTGCTGGAATCAAACCCGTCCCTGCTGGAATCGAATCCATCCCCGGAAGTAATCTCTTCCGTCCCTGCCCGGCCCCATAAACTTCAAAAGTAGTTATTTCATTTAATTATGCTACTGAATTAAAGGCTCTGGTACAGACCCATTTACAAATAAACAGGCACTTTATTCATTTGGAAATATTAATTGGGAAGGTGGCCGGGGATCCCTTTTGGCTCAGGGCTGCTGCCAGCGACTGCTGCACTTGGTGGAGGGGAGTTCTGGCCGTCTTTGGAGGAGGTCCTTGGCTGGAGATGCTTGCAGATTCTCACTGGACACAGCAAGGGTCAGCAAGTACTTCAACACTGTAGAAATAAAACCAGATATGCATTTCCTTTTCTTTTAAACACAGTACAAAGACATCTGCTATATACATTTCCCAAAGCTAACATTTTTCAGTCAATAAATTCCTTTTTTTTTTTTAACCTTTGTTATCTGGAGATTTATTTTTTCATCAAGTTTGTCCCAGTTTATCTTTTATCTGCTTTTCTGTCTTCTGCAAATTCTTTGTCAAGCAGTTCCTCCTACCATGGTCCAGCATTTCTCCTTTTCTCTTCCCTTCCTCTTATTGTACATCATCCTTACTCCCTTCAATGCTGGATCATCCTCCTTCTTTCCCCCCTCCTCACTCCTGCACGGCATTTTTCTCACTCACACACCCATGCCCAGCAATTCTCCCTTTCTATCCCCTCTCACTTCTGCATCTCTCCCTCCCTCCCTCCATCCTATGTCCTTATTGGCTGAGGCTCTTTACACCGGCATTGTGAGGTCATGGAAACATGATGGCAGATAAAGGCAAAATGGCTCATCCAGAGCATCCACTATCTCCTCCTCTCCCTATTGGCTAAGGCTCATTTGGATTTCAAGATACCCCTAATGAATATGCATGAGGCAGTTTTGCATGCCTGTCACCTCTATTATATATGCAAATGCATCTCATGCATATTCATTAACCTAAAACCTAAGCTTGGGGTTTTTTTTTCAGCTAATTAAACAGCTGCCTATTGGATACCTCAAATTCTTAAAACCAGCTATTAAATCTTTAATACAAACAAGTATTATCTTAATCAATTCAATTTTAATATCATCTCCCACAATTCATTTCATTACACTACAACTTATCAATACTTAATTTATGAACAAATATCAGAATAATTTAGTCAGTGAACCTAATCCCCGTCAACTCACACTCACTTCCCAATTTTCACACACACACTACAGTCATTGTGATTGCTTTTATCCAAAACTGGATCTTGGTTAGTTCATTAGTCCATGATCATCTAGTCAGATAGGCTTCAAACTGAGAGTTGCCCATGAGAATCACAGTTTCTTAAACGCAACCGGAAGGTCTCTCTGTCCTCATGATGGTCCTGTTCTTCAATTCATAAAACATTCAACTCAACACAAGATTGTTTGCGTCTTCAGGAGCTGTGTTTGCAAGGCTCACCAACATCCCAACTTCACCAGTAAACTAAGCATGACTCGAGCAGGGACCCAGGGTTCGGCACAAGCCGGGATCAGCTGACAAGCAGGAAACACACCGTCTACCAGGAAATCAAACTGCACGACTACATGATCATGGACTAATGAACTAAGATCCAGTTTGGGATAGAAGTAATCACAATGAGTGTAGTATGTGTGTGACAGTTGGGAAGTGAGTGTGAGTTGACGGGGATTAGGTTCACTGACTAAATTATTCAGATATTTGTTCATAAATTAAGTATTGATAAGTGGTAGTGTAATGAAATGAATTGTGGGAGATGATATTAAAATTGAATTGATTAAGATAATACTTGTTTGTATTAAAGATTTAATAGCTGGTTTTAAGAATTTGAGGTATCCAATAGGCAGCTGTTTAATTAGCTGAAAAAAAACCCCCAAGCTTAAGTTTTAGGTTAATGAATATGCATGAGACGCATTTGCATATAATAGAGGTGTCAGGCATGCAAAACTGCCTCATGCATATTCATTAGGGGTATCTTGAAAGACCAACTGGCTTGGGGGTCCCCCGAGACAGGTTTAAGAACTGCTGATCTAAACAGAAATATTCTGGAATTGAACTCACTTAGTGGGGGGTCAATGTTTAAAGCAATTTAACTGGCCAGAAACAGCTCCTGGCTGGCTAAATTGCCTATTTTGGTGCCACTGAAAATAACCAGTTAACACCCCACTGCAAACCGGCTATTTTGGTGGCATTCTGGGGCTGGAGTCAACTCGTGGCCGTTAAGCTTTGATATCTAGCATTTATCTGGCCAGGTTAACTGCATAAGTAAAATGGCAGTAATCCATAGCTGGTTCAGTGCTGAATATCACACTTAACCAGCTATGGGTTCCTTTTACGAAGCCGCGTTAGCAGTTTAACGCACGTAATAGCGTGCGCTAAGTTGCCGGCCGCGCTCGCCGCTATCGCCTCCTCTTGAGCAGGCGGTAGTTTTTCAGCTAGCGCGGGCTAAAAAGTTGCGTGCGATAAAGCCACTAACGCGGCTTCGTAAAAGGAGCCCTATGCGTTAGCCAGCGCCGCAAAACTGTACATTCAATGCTGATGCCTGGAGCTAAACTAAAACTAAACTTTCAGCTTATATACCACATCTTCTCTTTAGAGGTAGAGCTCGGCACGGTTTCCAAGAGTTTTAAAGAAAGGAGAATATAATAAGAGTTAGTGACATTAACATTTTTGAAAATAGCCCGGACATGGTCTGGCATTGAATTTTGGGGCAAAACGCTGGTCGCCCCAGTGGCTAACGATTACCTCCAATAACTCATTGTAGATCATCTGAAGAGCAGATTTAAAGTTAATTTCTCTTCTTTGCAGTAAACACAAGCCATCAAATTCATTCATGGTTTCCCAAGTCACAGGTATGTGCGAGAACATGTTAGATTTTGTTACGTGAAGTGCAATCTTATATCCTGCTGGTGTCAGGTCAAAAGCGCGCCGGGACAAAGGCGCGCGCAGACAATTGAGCGCAGCGCGGAGGTGTGCGCCGCAGAAAATTACTGTTTTTAGGGCTCTGACGGGGGGGGGGGCATGGGGGGGAACCCCCCCACTTTACTTAATAGAGATCGCGCCGCATTGTGGGGGCGTTGTGGGGGGTTTGGGGGGTTGTAACCCCCCACATTTTACTGAAAACTTAACTTTTTCCCTGTTTTTAGGGAAAAAAGTTAAGTTTACAGTAAAATGTGGAGGGTTACAACCCCCCAAACCCCCCACAACGCCGGCGCGATCTCTATTAAGTAAACTGGGGGGGCTCCCCAACAAAAACCCCCGTCGGAGCCCCTAAAAACTGTAATTTTCTTCGGCGCGCGCCTCCATCTTGCGCTAAGTTGTCGGCGCGCACCTTCGTCTTTCATGGGGTTGTCTATGAACCATCCTGCTGAATCCTTGCAAATCGGAGTTCTAGGCTGTTTATAAGCAGCATATCGCTACTGTACATAGAGTCATTGACGAAGTGAAGGGGGAGCGGGGGTGGGGTGGGTGGTCCGCCCCAGATGCCGTGTCGGTGTGGACGCCGACACTCCTCCATCTTTCCGCCCCCGCCTCTTCCCCTCCACGCGCGATCCCTTCCCCCATACCTCTTACCGTAACATGCCAATGTAATTTCAAAAGTTCTCTGTCATGTCGCTGTCCGTATACAGTCTCTTCCCCTGTAAACCGCTTTGAACTGTTTGTGGTAGGGCGGTATATAAAAAATAAAGTTATTATTATTATTAGTTGAAGAAGCTTGCGGCGGTCAACAACGTGCTCTTCATGACCCCCATCGGCACTCCCGCCGACGTCACTTCCGGGTGCCGCGCATAGGAAGGGGGGGAGCCGACGGGGTCGCAAGGAACATGTTGTTGACCGCCGCGAGCAACAAGTTCAGCTAGAGGAATGGGGAAGGGGCGGCAGCAAGTGGGATCAGGCGGCAGGTGGGATCGGGGAAGGAGCGGGGACGGAGACAAAGGTGGGGGAGGGGCGCATTTTGCCCTCGCTACGCCACTGCATAGAGTTATCCATAGAATCGTACATGCTACGTAAATTCATGCGATGTATGATACGATATCTAAAAGAGCAAGTCACCAGTAACAGTGTTTTTCTATAGAGTAGACGTTTATTACTCTTGATATCAATGCTGTGTAGAGGGAGAGAAACCTGCCCCTTATCCATGCACGAGAGCCTTCAGAGTAAGTGTGTGTATGTCATGAATGCCCCTTTGTGCACATAGACCACCGGTCTTTTGGTGTCTAAATTTGGTCTTGGTTTGGCGATACGAGCTTGTTATTCAATTGATTTGCACACACATCAACAATTTGGTGCGATCAATCAACTATTGAAGTTCATTGCCGCCCACTAGAATTTGCACCTGCAGCTGGCTGCGTGCTATTATTCTATACGGCAGCGCGCCCAGATTCAAATAGATGCCGGCACTGTCATGCTGATAGAGGGACTTTAGATGATCTGTTATTTTTTTGTCCACTGCTATTTAGTTTCTGGAAGTCAATTTGGGGACAAATAAAGGTGATGGGATAATCGCACGCCAGACGCCAGCGCGCCCATAATCCAGCGCCGACAATTCGGCGCAAGACAGAAGTGCGCGGGGGAAAAATAATTTTTTAAGAGCTCCGACTGGGGGTTTGGGGTGGCAACCCCCCACTTTATCGGTTAGTGTTCGCGCTGCTGTTGCGGGGGGGGGGGGGGGTGTGGGGGGTGAAACCCCCCCATTATAGAGAAAACGGAACTTTTCCCGAAAAAAATCAGAAAAAGTTCCGTTTTCTCTATAATAGAGGTCTCCAACCCCCCCGAATCCCCCTCCAACAGCAGCACGAACACTAACCAATAAAGTAGGGGGGGTTGCCACCCCAAACTCCCCATCAGAGCTCTTTAAAAATTACTTTTTCCTCTGCGCGCTTCTGTCTTGCACCAAATTGTCGGCACTGGATTGTTAGTGCGCTGGCGTCTTGCGTGCCACTGACTATGAACCCAAATAAATATGGTTTTAGAATCGGATATTCCCTTGACATATGAAGCCATAATTTGTGGTACTATGTTACACATTAAACCTCCCCTTGATAAATATAAAAGCCATCTTTTTCTGGTTTTGACTGGAATAGCTGTTCAATTGATCACAAAAAAACTGGAAAAGCCATGACATATTAAACTACACTTTTTGGTGGCCAAATGTTTGTAATACATACAAATATGAGAGAATGAATGCAGAATGTTTGGGGTCCAGTGCTTTATTTGCTGCTTCACATTAATGGTTTTTGTATTTTTCTCTAAGTTTTTCCTTATACATCCGGGGTGGGGGTAGGGGTGAGGGAGGGAGAGGTAATTGAAAAATAGATATTAATTCTTCGTATCAATGTAATAAATAAAATTGTCTTGTATTATTAATAATTGATAGAAGGGTGGGTGGGTAAAGTTGTGGTTTTATATACTAATTATATAAAATGGTGTAATCTCTGTAATATTTTTATGTATTCAATCAAATGTACTACACTGTTGTAGTTTATAAAATAATAAAATTTTTACAAAAAAAAAAGTTCATTGGCACCCACTAGAATTTGCACCTGTAACTGGCTGCGTGCTATTCTATACGGCAGCGTGCCCAGATTCCACAACGAGCAACTCAAACAAGGGCATGGCAACGGGAGGGGCATGAGCGTGTCAGGGACACGTCTTGCGCGTGCTGATAGAATACTGGGGCCCAGAGGCGCAAAAGCCAGCGATCGTTACAAAACCTGTTTTCAACCGCTGTAGCGACGGTCGCATTTGCTGACCCCATGCAGAAAGCGGCTCACCGCCTGGTTTTCTGCACGATCGCTCGTTCCCCAATCCGACCATGCAAATAAGCTCATGAATATTAAAATGCCATGTAAAGTAGAAGAGCGATTGATGCTCTAACATGGCTTAAAGCGATCCCCCAAAGAAGCAACTGGTCAAGACCAGTCGCTTAGCTGTCTAACCTTTTTTTATGGGCACAGAAAGAAGAAAAGCACCCCCCTGCCGATGACAGTACTCGTCGATGAACTGGTACCAGGAACCGACCCTCCCCGCACCCCTGTGCCAGTGAAAACGGCAGGAGGAGTGCCCACTCCCTCATGCCACGCCGACCCCACCTCCCCCGCGTGAGACAAAATGGCAGAAAGGATGCCCACTCCCTCCTTCCCTTCCCCCCCTCTAGTTCACCGTCACGACCAACAACTTCAATGTGCTCCTTGCGCCTACGTCCTTTCCATCCGATGTCACTTCCTACGCGCGTCACCTGGAAGTGACATCAGCAGGAGCCGACGTGGTCGCGAGGAGTACGTTGAAGTTGTTAATCGCGGTGGTGGACAACTAGAGGTGAAGGGAAAGAAGGGGGGGGGGCGGCGCGTGCAGCAGGGGGGAGGAGTGGGAAGAGGCAGGGGGTGGAGAGCTAGAGGGGTGCCAGTGCCCCCACCATAATGGCAGCCGGGACGGATCGCTCCCCCTTACTACGCCACTGAATATAAGCAAAACCACCTTTAAAAAAAAAAAAATGCTTAATTGGACTAAAGTCCCTCAGTGCTATTTGCAAACTTTTTTTTTTTTCTGTGGGCGTGTTAGAATTCTTACTGTACATGAAGATTTTTTTTTTTATGATCGATGAAAGAAAAGTCCCACAGGCTTCGCTAGATGTTGTTGACTGAGGTCTTTGCCTTCCTCTAAAGCAGGGGTGTCAAAGTCCCTCCTCGAGGGCCCCAATCCAGTCGGGTTTTCAGGATTTCCCCAATGAATATGCATGAGATCTATTAGCATACCATGAAAGCAGCGCATGCAAATAGATCTCATGCATATTCATTGGGGAAATCCTGAAAACCCGACTGGATTGCGGCTCTCGAGGGGGGACTTTGACACCCCTGCTCTAAAGCAATTGGTATTATAAGATCGACTTTTTGAAACCTTGCAATGTGTGTTGGTGGTTTGCTAACTCATTTTCCAAGGATTTTCTCCTGTTTTTGTATGTACGAATTCGTATTGTGTCATCGTGCTTCAGACATTGTTACAGGGTACAGCCTTAGAACGCATTCTCTCTCTACTCAGAACTTTCTGGCAGGTTGCCCATGTCATGTTACCCTTGCATCTTTCTTCCCACAGTTCAGACACTAGATTGCTACAACACAGTTGCTGAGCTTTGCCAGTTCAAAAAACCAGCCACTCATTGCCCAAGGTATGCTATTTATTTATTCAGTTTTCTATATTGTTTTCCCAGGAGAGCTCTGCATAGTTTATATGAATTTATTCAGGTGCTGAAGCATTTTTTCCTGTCTGTCCCCTTGGGCTCACAATCCATCTAATGTACCTGGGGCAATGGGGGAATTAAGTAACTTGCCCAGGGTTACAAGGAGCAGTGTGGGTTTGAACTAGAGAGTTGCGCGGGGACAGAAATCCTACCCGTCCCCACCCGTCCCCGCCAAAGTCCCACCTGTCCCTACCCGTCCCCGTGAGGAATCCCACCCGTCCCCACCCATCCCCGTGAGGAATCCCCTCCGTCCCCGCCCGTCCCCGTGAGGAATCCCCTCCGTCCCCACCCGTCCCCGTGAGGAATCCCCTCCGTCCCCGCCCGTCCCTATAAACTTCAGAAATAGTTATTTCATTTAATTATGCTACTGAATTAAAGGCTCTGATAGAAACCCATTTACAAATAAGCAAAAAGACTTTATTAATTTGGAAATATTAATTGGGAAGAATACATACTTTGTAAACGGGTTTCTACCAGAGCCTCTAATGTTTATAAATTTTTATCAACCCAACTAATATACTACTTTATCCTGAAGCAAAAAAAAGAAAAAAAGAAATAGAATTCTTTTCCTACCTTTGTTGCCTGGTTTCTGCTTTCCACATGTTCTCATTCAATTCCTTCCATCCACTGTCTCTCTTCCTTCTGCGTCTTCCATTTGCTCTGTTACTGTGCCTTTCCCTTTCTCCCCCCTTCCAAATTGGTCTGGCACTCATCTTCTTCCCTCCGCTCCCCCCATAGTCTGGCATCTCTGTCTTCTTCCCTGCCAGTGTCTTCTCCCCACTCTCTCTTCCCCATTTCCTTTCAGCGTCCTTCTCCCCCCATCTTCCCCATGTCCTGTCAGCGTCCTTCTCCCCCCTCTGTCTTCCACATGTGCTTTCAGTGTCCTTCTCCCCCCCTCTGTCTTCCCCATGTCCTTTCAGCGTCCTTCTCCCTCTCTGTCTTCCTCATGGCCTTTCAGCGTCCTTCTCCACTCCCCCCCCGTCTTTCCCATGTCCTGTCAGCGTCCTTCTTCCCCCTCTGTCTTCCCCAGTGCTTTCAGCATCCTTCTCCCCCCTCCTTCTCTCCCACCCTAGGTGCAGCACAGCCGGCCAGGTCCCCTTACTTTTGTGGCGCTTCCCCGACCGACCGACCGACAGCAGCCCCGGTCCGACAAACCTCCCTGCCCTTAACCGCGAATCTAAATTACCTTCTTACAGCTGCTGTAAGAAGGTAATTTAGATTCGCGGCTACAGGGCAGGGAGGTTAGTCGGACCGGGGCTGTTGTCGGTCGGTCGGTCGGGGAAGCGCCACAAAAGTAAGCGGATCTGGCCGGCTGTGCTGCACCCAGGGCAGACCGCCCCCCTCCCTTGGTAACCACTCGAGCCGCGAGGCTACTCTCCTTCTCCTTACCTGCCCTGCCTGCAGCACAGAGCCGAATGGAAGTCTTCCCGACGTCAGCGCTGATGTCGGGAAGACTTCCGTTCGGCTCTGTGCTGCAAGCAGAGCAGATAGGGAGAAGAAGAGCTGCGCGACTGAGTACATCCAGCCCCGCAGGAACCCCGCGACCCTCGGAGGCGTCCCCACGGGATCCCTGCGACCCTAGGGGGTGTCCCCACGGGATTCCCGCGACCCTAGAGGGTGTCCCCACGGGATCCCCGTGACCCGAAGGGGGAACCCGCAGGATGCCCGCGGGTCCTGCGGGATTCCCGTCGTCCCCGTTCCCGTGCAGCTCTCTAGTTTGAACCCACAACATCAGGGGGCTGAGGCTGTAGCTTTAACCACTGAGCCACTCTAGAAATCAAAGTGTAGTAAAAGTGAACCAAGTATAGGACAATCAAGCCATTGTGACATCACTGATGAGGTTGGCTCTTATTGGTGGAATGAGGCATTATGATGTCACAATACCAGCTCTGGTTATCAGAGGCTGAAACTTTTTATCAGTTTTCTATACTGTTTTCCCAGGGCAGCTCAGAACAGTATACATGAATTAATTCAGGTACCCAGGCATTTTTACGTGTGTGTCCTGGTAGGCTCACAATCTATCTAATGTACCTGGGGCAATTGGGGGGGGGGGGGATTGAGTGACTTGCCCAGGGTCACTAGGAGCATGCTGGATTTGACCACACAACCTCAGGGTGCTGAGGCTGTAGCTTTAACCACTGCGCCACACACTCTCCAGGGCAATAGGCACCAGCACGGGCGTTGTGTGCCATTATAAAATCCTACCGTAAGCGATAGAGATCATGGTAGACGGGAGTCGCTACTGCGATCATTCAAAGCTCAGAAATCATTTACAGATATCCAGTGTGCCCCATCTTAGCTCCTGCAGGCTCTTCGGCCTTCCAGCTGTTTCTAAACATGTATTTTGATAGCAGCATGACCTGAAGGTAAAATAAATGATTGTTTTTCAGAGCATACTGTCCAGCTTACTGTAGAGACGAACCTTCCTACTGGGCACCGGTGATAGGTACCAACGTTTACTCTGATGTGAGTACACCCACTGTCTCTTACCTTTCTCACATGATGGCTGAATTAGGCTTGGATGGTCCCGAGTGTGCCTGTGAAGTTCTTCTTGTGCTGTGCAATTGATTTCCTTTGCCTTGCTGCTCTGCCTGGAAGGGGCTTGTGTGATTGAGGCCATAGATTCCGGGATTTCTTCGATATGTTCAGGGCTGCCTTAAAGACAATAACAAAAAAAATGAGAAAAGAAATACCTTCTCAACAAATAATTCAGATAAGGGGAAAAAGGAAAACACAGAAGGTGTATGCCAATACAGTGTATATTACTTATAATAATTTATTTCATCACTAGTTTTTAAGCCCATTACATTAACGGGTGCTAGAATAGATGTGTGTGTCTGTCTTTCTTTCTTTCTTTTTCCCTCTCTCCTTGGCCGTTTTCTGTCTGTCTTTCTTTCTTTTTTCCTTCTCTCTTTCTTCGTCTGTCCACCACTACCCCATGCCTGCTCCCCCTGTCCAGCAGTAACCCTTCTCCCTTCCTTTTACCTCCCCCCTTCCCTGCTCCCCCTGTCCAGCAGCAGCCTTTCTCCCTTTGTTTTATCTCCCCCCTGTCCAGCATTACCCCTTCCCTGCTCCCCCTGTCCAGCAGTAGGCCTTCTCCCTTCCTTTTACTGCCCCCCCTGTCCAGCAGCACCTCTTACCTGATCCCCCTGTCCAGCAGTAGGCTTTCTCCCTTCCTTTTACTGCCCCCCTCCCTGTCCAGCAGCACCTCTTACCTGATCCCCCTGTCCAGCAGTAGGCCTTCTCCTTTCCTTGCTCTCCCTGTCCAGCATCCACTATCCTGGGCATCCTCAGGGCTTTTGCTAGGCCGGCCCCCTCGCATTATCAAAGTGGGCTGGCTTAGCAAATGCCCCGCGACTGCTGCGTTTTCTGGTTGGGGGGGTGAAACGAGGCGTCCTGGCAGCGCAGGAGTCAAACTGCCACTGAAATCGCTGTTGAAAGCTGCCCCACACACCGCAAGCCGCCCCACGCACCGGAAATCAAATTCAGCACGGAGAAACACAGCACGGTGGCAGGGATCACAAAACCCTAAGTGCGTATGCGCGCTTAGGGTTTTTTTATAGAGGATTATTTTGAGTATATTTTCTCAAAGATTAAAAATCTCTTGCACATATCCATAACATGATCAAAAATGAGCACTTAACTTATTGAAATCCAAATGGCTTGCACCTTAATAAAGTCCTTTTGAAGTCCTCAAGTGCATATGTCCGTATCTAACTTGGTAGAGTCCAAGGTTCTATTGAAATCCAATCCGAAGTTCATTGTCTGTTTGGGATGTCATTGCGTCAGTGTCCGTGCATATGTGGCGGCCCTCCAGATGCAGGCTCTGAGCTCGGGGGTCTTCCAAAACCTGGCCAAACTGCCGGGTTTTGGAAATCCTTCTATTTGCTAACCCTGAAATTACTAAACCGGGGTGGGGGTGGGGAAGTGGATAGGAGGAGAGTTGCCAGTGCCAGCTGACTTGCATACAGGATGTCTCTTGCGGCACACCCGGAATCTCGCCAAGGCACACAGTTTGCGATTCACCGTTTTATAGCAAAGAGTATTGATAATTCATTATTGGCAATTGTAGTCCAGAGCTCCCCCCTCAACTATCATATAAACTGATGAAATGTTTTCAGGAGAGGATAACCAAAGTTTTGGGGCACGATCTCAACTAGGCCCAGAGTTAGGGGCCCCTTTATTTGGGCCACTTTTGTGTATATGCAGACGATATCGCGTGGGGACCCTACTTGAAATTGGACCAGTTGACATGAAATTAACCCTCTGTATTTTGATGCCTACACTTAAGGCCTCTTCTATTAAACCGTGCTAGTGGTTTTAGCGTAGAGCCCCACCCTGGATAGCCCGCACTGCTCCCGACGCTCATAGGAACTAAATGAGCGTCGGGAGCAGCACGGGCCATTCAGCGTGGTTCTCTGCGCTAAAACCGCTAGCGCGGTTTAGTAGAAGATGGGGGTTAATATGCCACTTATCCATGTTGGAGATGCCCGAATTTGCAGTTAGGCGTATAAGCTCACTGGGCATTTTTCTATAAGGTTGTGCCTAAGTGCTATAAGGGTCAATGTTCAAAATGATTTAAGCAACCAGAAATGGCTGCTGGCCAGTTAAATTGTTTATTCAGGGTTATCCACTAATTTTCAGCGGCTGCTGAAAATTAGCGATCGGGCCCAGATTCTATAAATGGCGCCCGATTTTAGGCACCTAGATTAATTTTTGAATTAACTTAATGAGCAGCAATAATGAGTACGTAATTGGTAAAAGTTAAAATTAATTTGGTAGGCACCTACCAGAAAGTGGGCGTGGTTAAGGGCGGATCTTGGGTGTGTTATGCTTCTAGGAACCTAAATTGGACTTAGGTGCTGGTATTTAGGTCAAGATAAACCCTGGCCTAAATAGGGGCCACCTACAGTTCAGGCACTTACTGATGTCTAAGTCCAATTCAGTTGCTGCTAGGCGCGATTCTATAAATGGTGCCGAACTGAAGATTTATAAGCGCTTTGCGCCGTGATCCTCAGGGCCTTTTAGGCGCTGTTTATAGAATCGGGGCCTAAGTGAAAACTGACTATTTTGGCAGAGCCAGCAGTTGGCTAGTTAAATAGGTGTCAATGTTCAGCACTTAACCACTTAACCTGCATAAATGAAGTCATGTAAAACACAGTCCTGTCGGTAAGCGGCACCCTGTAGACGGTTAAGTACTTAATATCAATTTTAAGTGGTTATGTGTTAGCCAGCGCTGCAAAAACCAGATAGTCCAAGCCTAGACATGGCCCAACATTGAATGTCTGGGAATAGTGCCAGCGGCAGAAAGCAAAATGCTCACTGCCGGCAGGCGAATATTGACTCCATAGTGCCTAACTTCAAGGGAGCAAATATGTGGGTGGTACATGGGTCAGCTTTAGTTGTGTCAGCAACTGACATGTGTAATGACATGACGTGACATGACATTTCTATTCCGCCATTACCAAAAGCGGATTACAAAAAGAGTTATGGAAGAAGGGTTACAACGTTAGATCAGAGAAGGTTTCCAAGAGAGGGAAAAGCAGGATCTGGGGTTAGGGAGGGGATGGTAAGAGGGGGGTTAAGCTTTATCATGGTATTACATTACATTACATTAGGGATTTCTATTCCGCCTGTGCCTTGCGGTTCTAGGCGGATTACAATAAAGATGATATCTGGACATTTCCAGTAGAATTACATTACAGGAGAAGAGTAGATTACAAGTAACAGTGAAGAGTTACAATACATTCAATATCGCAGCAGATATAACGTAGCCACGGATTACAATAAGGAAGATATCTGGGCATTTCCCGTAGAATTACATTACAGGAGAAGTGTTAATTACAGGTAATAGTGAAGAATTACAGTACATTCAATATCACAGGAGATGTTACATAGCAACTGAGTCAATTTACAACTGGTGGAGAATAAGAATTACAATATATTCTAGATTATAAAGGATGTTACATGAGATGAGTCAAGTTTCTTCGGATGGAGAGTAGCATCATATGCCTATATGTGGAGGTGTATTTATTGTTTTGATGATTGCATGATGTTGGTTAATTAATGTTGATGATATGGACAGTAGGGGTGTTTAGTTTGGGTTGGATAAAGAGATTCTATTAAGCTTTATTAAGGGATTTCTTGAAGAGTATAGTTTTTATTTCCTTTCTGAACATCTTGTAGTCTGGGGTTGTTGTCAATAGGTTGGAGACTTGGTTGTCTATCTTCGCTGCCTGAGTGGCCAGTAGTCCGTTGTATAGTTTTTTCCATTTTACTTCTTTGATTGGGGGGGGTGTTTTTCTATGCCTGGTAGAGGTGGTTTGGATGAGGCGGTCGTTTAGGTAGGTTGGGCTGTCTCCATTTATAGTTTTAAATAGTATACAGTAGAATTTAAATTGTATTCTTTCCTGGATTGGAAGCCAATGAGAATTGATGAATGCCTCAGTGATGTGATCGTGTTTTTTCAATGAATAGACGAGTCTCAGAGCTGTATTCTGAATTGTCTGTAGTTGTTTAATCATTATTGCAGGGCAGGGGAGGTAATATACAGAATACTCTAAGTTATAACCCTTGCATGGTGCACTTAGGTTCTCATAAGAACATAAGAGCTGCCATACTAGGACAGACCAAAGGTCCATCAAGCCCAGAATCCTGTTCCCAACAGTGGCCAACCCAGGTCCCAAGTACCAAAGCAGCATAAAGTCTGTTTTATTACTTGGAATCTAGCTAAGTACTTGGGACCTGGGTTGGCCGCTGTTGGAAACAGGATTCTGGGCTTGATGGACCTTTGGTCTGTCCCAGGATGGCAACTCTTTATGTTCTTATGAGAACCTAAGTGCACCATGCAAGGGTTGTAACTTATTTGAGCCAAGTATAGGATAATCAAGCCATTTTGACATCACTGATGAGTTTGGCTCTTAGGCATTGGTGGAATGAGGCATTATGACATCACAAGCTCAGCTCTGGAATGTTGCTATTCTTTGGGTTTCTGACAGGTACTTGGGACCTGGGTTGGCCACTGTTGGAAACAGGATTCTGGGCTTGATGGACCTTTGATCTATCCTAGTATGGCAGCTCTTATGTTCTTATGAGAGCCTAAGTGCACTATGCAAGGGTTGTAACTTAGAGTATTCTGTACGTTACACATGTTGCTGACACACCTACAGCCGATCTATACACCACCCACATATACACTCCATAGAAGTTAGGCAGTCTGGAGTCAATATTCAGCTGACCAGCGTTTTGCTCACTGCTGCTGGCACTATTCCCAGACATTCAATGTAGACTTGCCATTGACCTGGCATAAATGGTTATGCCAAAATTTAAGTTCACTAATTCAGGCCATTATAGGCCTGGGGGCTAATAATCAAAAGAGAAAAACGTCCAAAAACCGGCCTAAGTCAGCACTTGGACGAACATTGTCAAAATACGTACAAGTGCCAATAACGAAAACGGGTTTTGGACGTATTTCTATACGACCTAGGCCTTCGTAATTCCTCTACTCTTTTCAATATCGCCCATTCTCTTTCAAAATATTCCAAAAATAAAAAACCAAACTCTCATACTTCAACTTGTCCTTCTGCAGACGAACTATCTCTATTCTTCGATACAAAAATTAAAGATATTAGATCTCACCTCGGAACATCTATACCTACCCCCCCCACTCAAACTATCAACCCTTCTACCCAACTCTCTTTTAGCTCTCTCAGTCATTTCAAGATGCGCTCACCAGCACAACTTTTTCTTACAATACAATCTTTAAACTCTCCTAATAATCTCTTAGAGAGCATTCCCCCGTTCTTACTTAAAAAATTCTATTCTTTCTTCGGCCCTTTCATCTGGGAAATGATTTCAAAATCTCTTTCAGAAAGCACAGTACCCAACACTTGGAAATCTGCACTCGTCTTCCCAAAACTTAAACAATACAACTCAGATCCTTCTCTCCCCAAAAACTATCGCCCTATCGCTAATCTTCCTCTACTCTCCAAAATTACGGAAAAAATCATTCACTCCCAATTAACAGACTTTCTCGAAAAAACTCATCCTTGTCAAACAGGCTTTCGCTCTTCACATTCTACTGAACTATCTTTACTTGGCCTCATTTCAACCATACAATACTACCATGAACACCAAAAATCTGTCATTCTAATCTCTCTAGACCTCTCCTCAGCTTTTGACACTATCGATCATTCTCTTCTTATCTCTAGATTAAAAGATTGCCGCATTTCAGGTTCAGCACTCTCTTGGTTCTTATCTTACTTTCAGGAACGCAGCTCTAAAGTCTGGGTAAAAAACGAAATTTCCTCAACTATATTTCAAACTTTCGGAGTGCCACAAGGTTCAATATTATCACCATTATTATTCAATGTATTCCTCTCTCCTCTCCTTACATTAGCCCAATCGATAGGATTTACCATTTTTGCCTATGCAGACGATATTCAACTTCTTCACCCTATTAATATCACTAACACCTCTGACATAAAAGACATAAATAATAAATTGGATAACATAAACGAATGGCTATACACAAATAAACTTTCACTCAACATTGACAAATCTTGTGGGCTACTACTCCCGATTAAAAAATCTGAATCATTACCAGGAACTATCTCTATCAAATCTATCCCACTACATATGGAAACTAAAATTAAACTACTTGGCGTCATCATTGATAGAGATCTCTCTTTTCACGAACATATTAGTTCCGTAGTAAAGGTCTGCTTCTATAAACTTCGCATCATCAGATCATTAATATCCATTCTAAATACTGATTCTATTACTATATTAACCCACTCTTTAGTAATTTCTCACTTAGACTACTGCAACTCGCTCCTCAATGGCCTTCCGCAAAAAGAATTACGACGCCTTCAACTGATACAAAATACCGCAATAAAACTTATCTACAAAAAAACCAAATACGATCATGTCACTCCTCTTTTAAAGGAAGCCCACTGGCTTCCAATTTCTTATCGTATCACTTACAAAATTATTCTACTCACTTTCAAAATCAAACTCTTACATCAACCTACATTCCTCGATAAACTTCTTATTCCTCAAAGTTCCACTCGTACATTAAGATCATCTGACCAAAAACTTCTCTATATTCCATCTCTTAAAGATTTTTATTATACTCGCAAAACAAACTTCGCTATAACAGCCCCTACCTTATGGAACTCACTTCCACAACACCTCCGCGACGAACAACAACTAGTCAAATTCAAGATCAATCTAAAGACTTTCTTATTCCGAGATGCTTTTAATCAAACCTAAAAGCATCTTCTCTCTCTTCCTTCGGCCAGCAAACTTCCATTATCTTAATGTTCCCCTCCCTTTTGTTCAATCCTTCCCCCCACTCTCTCCTTTTCATCTATACAATGTAACTTTTTCCCCTTCCACATTTACTGCCCTCACACTCCAGTTCGTCAAGTCTTTGTCATTTATGTTTAACTTAAGACATCTTTTTGCACATACTGCTACATTTAACGCTTTTTTATAATTTTATTGTAAACCGGCCAGACAATTGTTTGATGGTCGGGATATTAAAAACCAATAAACTTGGAAACTTGGAAACTTCATAGTGCCGCTGAACAACCAGGAAGAGTGTCGAGGGTGTGAGTTGGGCGGGACATGGGCCGGCTTAGACTTAGTCGTACAGCATGTATAACCGAAAGTTATACAGCTCAGCATAGATGAAACTTGGACGTTGTAACTTATACCATTTAAAACATGGTCTAAGTCACAAAAACCCACCTAAAGTCACCAGATAAGCACTGCAAACACATAAAACTGACCCCCACACACTACCCCAGTGATCACTGACCCCACCCCTCCAACCCCATAAAAATATTAATCACACCTTTAAAATTCAGCCTCCAGACCATCATCACCTGGCAGCCTGGCATAGGAAAGCCTAGTCGTCCAGCACAGAGGCAGCTTAAGCCGTCTTGGGGGTGGGTTAGGGCCCCATGGAGAAGAGGATCCATGCCCATAAGCCCCTGTAATTCCTGCATTGATACTGAAACATGTGCACTCCCCTATACACCCCCAAAACCCTTTTGTACTGGCATATAAGTGGCTCCTGCAGCCATAAGGGCTATTAGGGTGGTAGATAAGTGGGTCTAGGGGATTCCGGAGGTGGTTTGGGGGGATCACCATGACCTATAAGGGAGCTGTAGTGCGATGAAGACATGGCACCCTTTTTGTGAAGTTCACAGCAGTGCCCTGTAAGGTACCCCACTATTTAGGTGCCATGTCTGGGTGTTCAGTCCATCACTTTGCAGACCCCTCCCACGTCCAACAGGGCTTGTTCTAGGCGTTTTGGACTTGGACGAAAATGTGTTATAAAGATGGACGATTTAGCGACTTGGATGATCAGATCGGCAGGACGTATGGTTAGACAATTTTCGAAAGGGAAAAAAATTTGGACGTATTTTTCGAAAATGCGTTCTAGGCTGTTTTTTACTTTAGACGATTTGCGACTTTGACGAAAACGGACTTAGACGTTCCTTTCGATTATACCCCTCCATGTGTTCAGGAGACACCAAAGTTATAGAATTACCCAGCCATATCCAAGCTATATACCACTGAAGGTTGATTATACAGTACCTCCTCATGGCCATGATCCTCTCATGGTAATGCCTCGCCATCTCTTTCAATCTGATTATACAGTTCCTCTTATCCTATTGTCTAGATTAAAGTTCAGGAAGGAAAGTATTTTTGTTCCACAAAAAAAAAAAATTCCCCAAAGCCATTTGTCTTCAGCAAAATATTTTAAAGAATCATGAAATCTGCTGGAAGCTTTTTTGAACTTTGTTTCAGCGCTAGAAAACTTCTGTGAAGCAAGTAACATATGGCCATTATTTTTCTGCCTTCCTTTTTTGTCATGTGATGTATGCTGTTGACAGCTCTCTCTGCAGAGAGGGTTTAGAAACCTTCACAAATATTCTCTATGAAACGAAAGCTATTTTGAGCTGCAGAGTGTCAGGGGATTTGAGAGGGGTTAGTGTTTACTAGGGGCTAAGTGAAAGTGATTTTAAGATCATATTTGATGAAATGACTCAGAGAAAAGAGCTGCCTCTGGGACTAAGAAATTTCAGCAAACAAGTTGTAGGTGATAGGTTTTTATCAGACTAGGGAATAAAGCTGATAAATAAGTTATATGATGAGGGTAATTTAATAACAGGGCACATATAATAATTCTGAAAAATAATTTTACGCCTGTTTCCAAAAGAAACCAAACAAAAAAACCAACTTTTACAAAGAAAGTATTTATTGGAAGGAGGTTGGTTTCTTTTTGTGTAGCGTAGTCATGGGTGGGCCCAGATGGACACAGGCCCACCTCCTTTCAGTCAGACCCACCCAACAGCAGCACAGTTGGCAGAGGTCCCCAAGCCCTGCCAGTTTATTAAGACTCACGGTAATTTGATGTCACTTAACTTCCTCCCCCAACCTGCCCTGGTACCTTTATAAATCCTTCTGTACTGAGCTGGCAGTGAGCAACTTCTCATACCAGCCACTCACAGTGGCCCTAAGTCTTCCCGCTTATGCAACTTCCTGTTTGCGAGAAGCCACTATGAGTCGCTTCTTCCTGCCGGCTCAGCACTGAAGGACTTAAAAGGTACCTGGGGGGGTTGGGAGAGTGAGATGATATAGGATCACCTGGCCGGAGGGAGAGAGGGGAAAGATGCCAGAAAGGGAGTGTGACACCTGTGCCTAACCACAAGGGGCTCAAGCTGGCCCCCAAACTGGGTGTCTGGCTATGCCCCTGCATTCCATTCCTTTAAATCTCTTGTATGCTGCATACAATGGTTGTTTAAAAAGTTTGGTAGAAAAAAGCAAGTTAAATATATTTTTTGGGGAAAAAAAAATTAGTTTTATTTCTCAATGTTGTTTCAGTTCATAGTCAGTGGCGCGCTGACAATTCGGTGCAAGAAAGCAGCACACCGTGGGAAAACTTATTTTTAAAGAGCTCTGACGGGGGGGGTGTTTGGGGGGAACCCCCCCACTTTACTGCATAGTGTTCACGCTGCTGTTGGGGGGGGGAATTTGGGGGGTTGGAACTCTCCATTGTAGAGAAAATGGAACTTTTTCCGATTTTTTTCAGGAAAAGTTCCGTTTTCTCTATAATGTGGGGGGGTTGCACCCCACCCCCCAACGGCAGCACGAACACTGTGCAGTAAAGTGGGGGGTTCCCCTCCCACCCCCTGTCAGAGCTCTTTAAAAATAAGTTTCCCGCGGCGTGCTTCTTTCTTGTGCCGAATTGTCAGCCCTTAGTTCAGTGAGTTTCCAGTTTTTTCATCCCATCGGAAAAATAGGTTTTGTCAAACTCTGCAAAATACTCATTGATGACATCAATGACATCCTCATTCGACGAAAACTTTTTCCCAAATATTTAAGTTTGGGAACAGGAAGAAGTTGGATGGTGGAGCCAAGTCCGAAGAATAAAGAGAATGACGATTCAATTCAAAGCCCAGTTTTGCCTTTGCAATGGTTGATGTGTGGGAAGGAATGTTGTCCCGGTGAAAGAGTACTTTTTGGTGTGCCAATCTAAAATGTACACTTTTTCTTGTATTTGCTATATATAAGCAGAAACTTAAAGAAAAAATAAAAAAGGCCGGCCTGCCAAAAAGTCGAGAAATAATCAACTCATTTATATTCGCTCTCAAATTACTTAACCACGAAAGTGTTTTTTAGCGCAGGCCGGCGTGCTGAATGCTCTACGCTGCTTCCGACACTCATAGAGTTCCTTTGAGTGTCGGGAGCAGCGCAGATCACTCGGCGCGCCGGCCTGTGCTAAAACCACTAGCGTGGTTTTGTAAAAAAGGGGGGGATGGGGATATATATATATATTTTAAATTCTTTATTGATTTTTAATCAAAAACAGTGTCATACAAATGAAAGAACAGTTTTTTTTGCATTTTCTAAATTGCATCACATCTGAAGACTGTTTAATTTCAATCAGTAGCAAATTCCACGGTACTGCTCCTCGTATTGGCAGCATAGATCAGTGTCTCGTAAACTTTCCGGCCGGCAGCACACTAAATCCAGTGCTCCGGCCAGAAGGCACCCGGAAGTGCGCGGAGGCCCTTTTGGCCGCGACCCGCCTCGGTGGAGGGATCCGGGAGGTGTGGGGAGAGGTGGAGAGACGCAGGCCAGGAGGAGAGTCAACTGCGTCGGCTGACTTCCTACAGGACATGCCTCTTGCCACGAGAGACACTTTCTGTAAGCAGTCAACCGGCGTGGATGACTCTCTTCCTCGCCAGTGTGTCGCGGCACACCTGAAATCTCAGAAGGCACACCAGTTTGCGATACACTGGCATAGATTGACAAATTCTTGTTGATCTTACCACATTCAATGACAGAATTTCAAGTTTCGTCTGATTCTCAGAGTGCAAAGTTATCTCTGGCTGATAAAAACGAAACGGCAAATTCAAACACCACATTCCAGCACAACCCTGAAGATGTTATACAGCCATCTTGCTTTACGCAAATTGTGTCGTGTTCTGTTTCCTAACTGCTTATAAGGGGATGTGGGATATGGAATTCATTAAGCTACTCGTGATAGTATGAGCGAGGGTTGGGGTGGGCCTGTGGACAGAAAGCCGGACATGGTCATATAGGTAACACAAACACTTTATTAACCCAAAAACCTGATGCCCGTTACTTCACAGGGTCAGGAGCAAAAGGAAACAGTCTCTTAATTCAGAGCAAAAAGTCTTGCGATGGAGCTCTGGCTGATAGGGCCCAAACACAGTCTGCAAAGTCTCTCACGGGGTTGCAAGGCTTGGCTCCGGCCAGACCTCAGAGTAGGGTCACACATATTCAATAGAAAGTCTGGCTTACCTCAGCTAAGCAGAGTTTCCAGATGCACATCGTCAAGGCAAACGCTGGGGATCACTTCTTCCTTCACTGGGCCTCCTTAACTAGCATGACCATTTATTTTTTCCTCAGAACGGGACATCTACTCATTTTCAGTCCTGCCCCCCAATTTCTTCCATCATTTTTCATGTACACACAATATCTTATTAATTCATAATGGTAACCATAAAATTAAACAAACACAAAGCACACTGTTTGCAGAGAAAATGTTAATTATCATTTATATACGGGGGGTTTTCAAAGAGGTCAAGACAGATGACTTTAAAATATGCAATGTCACCTCAGTAACAGCTATAGAAAAATAGACAAAATATAGTGCAAAATACAGACAGCAGATATAAATTCTCAAAACGGACACATTTTGTCTGGTGAGTCTCTGGTTGCACTTCCTTTTGACTGTGCATCCTTTCTTTCTTTCTCTTTCCCTGCCCCCCAAGCCACCACAGATTTCTCCAAACCACCGCTGCTGCCGCAGCAGGACAGGTGCGTGCAATAACTGCACAAGCCTCCCCTCCCCCCCCCCCCGACATCAATTCTGACATCAGAAAGGAAGTTCTGGGACAGCCAGGCAGTGATTGGCTGGCCTGGAACTTCCTCTTCGGGGGGGAGGCTTTTGCAGTCGCTGCACGCACCTGATCTGTTTCTGCGTCGGCTTTGTTCCCGGGCGATCAACTCGCGTTGCCTTCGACATTTTGGGCACCTCTGCGCTAGGGAGAACACTGCAGTGGGTTGTTCAAAAGCAGGACATTTCGGCGTCCCGAAACTGTGCTTGGGGTCAACGGGACAGGCTGCCTAATAATGGGATGGCCCATGTCACTTCCCCCTTGGGAGGGGCTAAGGGAATTAAGGGGGCTCTGACACTGAGGGCCTCTTCTATCAAACTGTGCTAGCGGTTTGTAGCGCGGTGAGCCGCGCTGAATGGCCCGCGCTGCTCCTGACGCTCATAGAATTCTTATGAACGTCGGGAGCAGCGCAGATCACTGCGCTAAAAACTGCTAGCGCAGTTTGATAGAAGAGGCCCCCGAGACAGAGTATCCAGCAGGGGGAATGGTAGCATCCCACACCGCCATCATCACTATCAATGCCAACTGGAGGAGCGGCAGATGAAGCCCCAGCATTAGCAGCCGGGGAACTCGCTGCCTTCTTAGAGGACACTCAAGATATAATTTCCACTCGTTCAACTATGTTGGTAACTCTCTTGCCGGAAAGAGATAAATTGTTAGTTTTACAGAATTATTTTAAATATAAAAAAGCTGTTTTTTGCGGGCAGCCAATTCAAATTTTTCCAGATGTAACGAGAACCACTCAGGAACGGAGGAAACAGTTCTTGGCCCTGAAATCCAAGGTTTTGGCTCTTGGAGCAACTTCTTTCCTGCGTTTTCCTGGTAAATGTATTTTTACATTATCAGGGTAAACAATTTATATTTTTTGATCATTCTCATTTGGAGAAATTTCTATTGGAACATGGATCTCAATGTTTAGAGTTAGAATGCTAACTGGATTTCCATCGGGAATTATTTTCTTTTAGTTTATCCTTGCAAATTTCTCCTTTAGAATTAGTTTCTTTCTATTTGTAATATTTCTTGTAAAATATGTTTCACCAATGTTGTTCTTTTCTTGTTTATCTATACTTGATATGTATAATTGAAATGACTAAATAATAATTTACAAAAAACCACGGCTTGATAGTCGACAAGCAAACACGCATTTTATCATCCACCATCTGCAGTCGCTCTCTTTTTTTACGCTTTTAATTTCGGCCAGAGCTGAAAATCCAAGTTTGCAAAGATAAGATCCAAACAGTAACAAAGCTATAATTGCTTTGCTGCTCAATTTAGGATAACTACTGCATAAAAGATAAAAATAAAATTACTTGTCGTTAGTTTTCAAGGACCAATCGCATCAAAGAGTGATGCTTGTCTGGGCGGTTGAATCCTTACGCAAACAGACACTAATAACATTGATAGACTTTTGCGTACTCGATGTATGTGTCATCTATTCTAGTGAATACTTTTGAAGGGAATTTTTAAAAATCAAGTACAATTCTGGAATCTCTCATGGAATCTCTGGAATCTCTGGAATCTCTCGTGGCACACCAATGCCTAAGCTCCGTCCTCATTCGCACAAGCCTCAAACCCTTTAAAATCCTAAGTAGCAACATTCTAGAGCTCAGAGTGTGATGTCATAATGCCTCATTCCACCAATGCCTAAGCTCTGTCCTCATCTGCGCATGCCTCAAACTCTTTAAAATCATAAGTAGCAACATTCTAGAGCTCAGATTGTGATGTCATAATGCCTCATTCCACCAATGCCTAAGCTCCATCCTGATCTGCACAAGCCTCAAACCCTTTAAAATCCTAAGTAGCAACATTCTAGAGCTCAGATTGTGATGTCATAATGCCTCATTCCACCAATGCCTAAGCTCCGTCCTCATCTGCACAAGCCTTAAATACTTTAAAATGATAAATGTAATTGGAACTTTTTACACCTTACTCTGTTGGACCTTATTTAAATCAGTCCTGGCGCGCCATCCAGTCTATCGACCTGCCAGAACTGCTTGAAAATGGACGTGTACCTATTTGCACCTCTCACACTAGCTCACTCTTATTAACCATTAGAGGTAATCCTCTATTTCAACCGGGTTTGGACTCTTCTTTGTTTGCTTCATGGACACTTCGTGGACTTATTTATCTTTATCATGTACTTACACATACAGGAGAGTTGCAGACCTATCGGCAGCTGGTGCAGTGGTATGGGCTTACAGCTCCACCATTACATACGTTCTTTACTTGCGGGCACGGGACGGGGGAATTGAGTTCCTGCGGGGACGGGGAAAAATTTGTCTCTAATTGAAACGACACAGGGAAATGTGTTAAGTTGTCTCGTTGTAAATGAATGTGTGTCCCTGTCGTACTGGTCTAATGTGGAAAATGGGACGTGGCAGGTGGAAAAGGAGTCGACTGTACGCGTAATTTCTAGCAGAAAGAGAAGCTGGTTGGCAAAGAGGTTCGTGGCTAATTCTGCTGTTATTGGAGATGCGGCTCCCAAGTGGAAACGGTTCCCAATAATATTAAAGCACTGTGTAATGTATCCAGGATCACCAGACTATTTAGGAAAATGGAGACGTTTTCTAAGGAAAATAATATTGTGTGAGCCATTAATGCAATGGACGTTTTCTTGGCCCGTCTAATGGAACAAATTCAAGGAATAGCAGTATCCATCAGTTTTTCTCTTTTTTTTTAATTTTTTGACATTAAAAAGAAAGCCAAATGTCTGTTTCCAGGCATGCTCTTCGACCCATAAGATTGGATCATTTCGGCCATAGATAACTACCAGATGGACCTTATGTCGGCTAAAGGAACATTTTTTGAAGTGGGTAAGAACTTTCCCAGCGTGATTCGGTTTTACAGATAAGGACGTGCCTTTGCTAGCACTAGAACAGTACCAGGTCTCCAGTGGCTGCAGCATTGTGTAAGAGAATTGTGGTGGATGTTTGTTGGGTTGGAGTCTATGGATTGCTTTTTCTGACTCCTGTAATTAATAAGTGTAATGAATTTAATTAAATGTACAATATGTGCTGCATCCTGGGTTAATAAATTATAATCTATACAATTCACAAAAATATGTTAAACAACCAACTCATACCATAGACCAAGCTAGGACCAGATCTAAAGGCTTGAGAGTAGTGGCGTAGTAAGGGTAGGAGGTGCCTAGGGCAGTAGTGCCACCCCCCGTGCCCTCCTCGCCACGCTCCTGCTTCTCCCTACTCTACACTCGTGCTCTCCCCCCCATACCTCTTAATCTTTGCCAGTGCAAGTGGCTGATCCAGCATGCTCCTTGTGCCAGCTTTGGATTTCCCTCTGATGTCACTTCCTGGCCCCTTGACCCGGAAGTGATTCAGAGGGGGAACCAGGCTGGTGCAAGCAACAGGTAGGAGAAGTTGCTTGCGCTAGCGAAGATCTACAGAAACACCGGGTTTGGGGGGAGGGGGGATGGCATGAGCGTGGAGTGGCGGGGTGGGACGGAGAGGTTCCGGTGCCCCCACTGACACGCTGCTTTGTCCGGGTTTTGAAAAGAAATCGCGTTCGGGAGGGTGGCATCCGTGCATGTGCAGATGCAACACAGTGACGTCATGTGCTCATGCCTTTCTGCCCGACAAACAGGCAGCTGGAGCGGAGCTGGGGCATAACAGAGCGGGGATGAGTGGAACTGGGCGAGCCTGGGGGGCGGGTCTGGGGGGGTCTGGATTTTACTAATGTAAAATTTGGTAGCCCTAGCCCCAGCAGGATCCTGTGGCATGAGGACTCCCCCACCTACCTTCCCCGGTCGCTGTAATTATAAATCTTCGGACAGCCGCCGCACAGCATTAACGAGCAGGCCTGCTCCGGAAGTCTTCCTTTTACCGTAGGCGGCTGCCTGCAGATTTAAAATTACAGCAGCCAGGAGGAGGTGGGTGGGAAAGTGGAGCAATAACTGACCCCTTTGAAGGCCAATTTTTGGGGAGGTCATGGCCCCTGTTGGCTCCCCCGTTCCGACACCTATGGGCCTTTCTATGAGTCAATCTAGTTGTTGGCTACTTTCTCTTCCTGTTCTGTATTTCAGTTCCACTAGTCAATCTCAGGTTGCAGGTTGCATTTATTCCGTCGAGCAAACTGTATCAGTCTCATGTTTAAGAAATGCCGACAGAAAGCGGAAAGCACTTCATTGGCTTAGCATGCCATAAGGTATTATCAGTAACTAGTCTTTAAACCCATTACATTAACAGGTGCTAGAACAGATGTGTGTGTCTGTCTGTCTTTGTTTCTTTCTCTCTCTCTCTCCTTGGCAGCTTTCTGTCTTTCTTTCTGTCTCTCTCTTTCCTCGGCTGTCCACCATCACCCCTTGCCTGCTCCCCCTGTCTAGCAGTAGCCCTTCTCCCTTTCTTTTACTTCCCCCGTGTGCAGCAGCACCCCTTCCCTTCTCCCCCGTCCCTCTTCCCTGCTCCCCCTGTCCAGCATGCGGCTTCCTCTTCTTTAAAGCAGCCTACTGAGGATCGCAGCTGGCTGTAGCGAACCTCGCAGGCCGCTCTGCACCTCGGTAGCACGTTCCCTCTGATGCGATTGTGTACGTCAGAGGGAACGTGCTACCGAGGTGCAGAGCGGCCTGCGAGGTTCGCTACAGCCGGCCACGCTTCTCAGCAGGCTGCTAGCGGCGTTGGCAACAGTTGGTGAGTGAGGGCAGGAGGGGAGAGTCGCCGGCATGTTTCCTGCATCTGAGTTCCAAAATGGAATTCGGCGTGGAGGGACACAGCACGGCGGCAGCTAGCACAAAACCCTAAGCGCGCATGCTGTTCAGAATGCAAAGACACGATCAAACACTATTTTGCTACATGTAGACTTCTCTGTTTTCCAAACTGTACAGGCTGTGCGATACTTGATGGCCATTGTCAATATCTCCAAGCTCTTCCAGTGCTGGGGGTAGGCATGTTCCATATGTCTTATGATAATAATAAAGATGGACTCAGTTCATGCCCTCATTAGCGAAAGGAAAATCTGTGTATTGCATCAGCTTTTAGCATCCCCTGGGAACATGAGATGGGAATGTTATCCATGGAGGCGCAAGATGAAAGGGTTTGTGTCTTGCAGAGCTCACTTATAAGGCCATCAGTACAGGGAAATTTCCTGCCAGAGGAAGTTCTGTGTAATGTTCTAGAGATTGTTATCGGGACTGGACAATACATGGGTGATTCATGAAGAGGAAGCTCTGTTAACAATCAAGCTGCCATCGACACAGAACAGGAGAGAAGCCCTCGTAAATCTGGGACTCTCTGGCAGCTTCTGGTCTTCTTGAATGCAACTTGCGATGCTGCTGCGTAGGGACGGGCAAAGCTTACCACTGACTGTGATGCTGTGAAACAGCTGTGGTAGCTCACTGGACCAAGGCATCCTTCAGATGTCCCCTGAAAGCTGAGGGATTTTGGCAAACCTCTGTGCAGCTGTTAGCATAAAAGATCGCTATTGGGTCCAAGTTGAACTAGAGAGGTTTACTGGTACGTTAAAAATGAGAAAAGTAGCAGCAGTCAATGGTGTCAGTTTCTTATGCAGCTTCAGTAGTGTGGGGTGCGGACAGAGAACAGGAGCCCAAGGAGGAGAGAGGTCCACGCAAGCACCGCCAGATTTGAGAAGGATGAACCTTTTCTGGGCGCACTTTTCAAAATTGTCACTTGGAAACCCCTTTAAACTGGTATCCTCAGCCAGTAATTGAGGTGCTGGACAAATGAGAGTCGTAGGGTTCCCTGAAAGGGCAAATCTTGATGACCTAGGGGATTTGTTGTAAAATTTCTGGTGCCCACTTACAATTGCTTTACCATTGCAGTACCGCCTCTCAGATGCATGTAGCAGGTTTGCATTGGCCCATAAGAACAGCCTTACTGGGTCAGACCAACGGTCCATCAAGCCCGGTAGCCCGTTCTCATGGTGGCCAATCCAGGTCCCCAAAGAGTAGCAACATTCCAGCATCTCAAAGAATAGCTAAATTCCGGAACCCCAGTGAGAGCAACATTCCAGAACTGAGATTGATGCCATAATGCCTCAGAGCCAGTCTCATCAGTGATGTTACAATGGCTTGATTGTCCTATACTTGGCACATATAAGAGCATAAGCATAGCCTTACTGGGTCAGACCAATGGCCCATCAAGGCCAGTAGCCCATTCTCACAGTGGCCAATCCAGGTCCCTAGTACCTGGCCAAAACCCAAAGAGTAGCAACATTCCAGTATCTCAAAGAATAACAAGATTCCGGAATCCCAATGAGAAAAACATTCCAGAGCTGAGATTGTGATGTCATAATGCCTCAGAGCCAACCTCATCAGTGATGTTATAATGGCTTGATTGTCCATCTAGCCCAGTAGCCCGTTCTCACGGTGGCCAATCCAGGTTCCTGGCCAAAACCCAAGGTGTAGCAATATTCCATACTACCAATCCAGGGCAAGCAGTGGCTTCCCCCATGTCTTTCTCAATAACATACTATGGGCATTTCCTCCAGGAAGTTATCCAAACCTTTCTTGAAACCAGCTACGCTATCCGCTTTTACCACAATCTCTAGCAACGCGTTCCAGAGCTTAACTATTCTCTGAGTGAAAAAAAATTTCCTCCTATTGGTTTTAAAAGTATTTCCCTGTAACTTCATCGAGTGTCCCCTAGTCTTTGTCATTTTTGACGGAGTGAAAAATTGATCCACTTGTACCCGTTCTACTGCACTCAGAATTTTGTAGACTTCAATCCTATCTCCCCTCAACCATCTCTTTTCTAAGCTGAAGAGCCCTAACCATTTTAGTCTTTCCTCATACGAGAGGAGTTCCATCCCCTTTACCATCTTGGTCACTCTTTGAACCTTTTCAATCACTAACTTTCTTATATCTCAAAGAGAAAGGCATGTGGTAGTGAAGGAAGGATGTGAGAAGAATCTCTGAGAAGGAAAGGCAGAATGACTCATGGGTTGTCAGCTGGGAGCACAAGTTTCAAGTTTATTAAAATGTTGATAAAACGCAAATCAAGGACTTCTAAGCATTTTACAGTACGTAATAAAAAAGAGGGAGACAATGAACAAGTAAATACGCATTAAACAATACTTGACCAACGTAAAACAATAGGGAAGTTTGGGAGAACTACAAAATCAAAAGTAAAGAATACAAAAAAGGTCAACCACAATATGAATATTGAACAACTCTGGCTGTATCCAAGTCTGTTCAACAGTCATATGCATCTTGAAAGAGGTCAAACTAGGTTTCCCTTAAATTTATCTAAATTTTTTTCCGCCCTGGTATAAAGTGGTAAAGAATTCCATATTGTAGGAACCGTAATAGCGAATGAGGTGGCCCGACGTGTGCTAATGACTTTCAAGGATGGTCCCGATGGCCTAAGTATTAATTAAGGTTGATTTTCCTGTGAACTAGAAGTGTACAGATGCAGCTGCACTGCTGAGTCCATACGGCACAGTTAAAATTTAAAGTTTAGATTTGCCCATTGCAAAGAAGAGTGAGCTCAAAGCAGATCGTCTAAATACTCTAAAGCTTTCCTTTGCTGGATTGACCATATATAGAAGTGAAAGCAAACTGGAAACTAAGCCAATGGTGGGCTAGATGCCTTTTACGGCACCAGGAAGACAGGCAGCATGAGATATAGGACATATATAAAGCAAGCAAGCAAGCAAGGAAAGAGACTTGGATTGAGCTCATACATTTTTCAGATGTTCAAGGTGAGTTATATTCAGGTATAATAAATATTTTTAGATGTCCGGAGGTTAGAGTTGTCCAGAAAACCCCAAAGTTTGAAAAATTGTGCAAATTGATGTTTTTCCCATGAATTTGATTGTGCTTGATCAGAAAATAATTTTTTAAAAAAGTTTTTAAAGCCTATCATGGGGTCCCTCAAAGACACTGATTCCATAAAGCTCTGTTTTTCTTAAAATTTGCTATTATTTTTGCTTAATGGGGCAAATTTAACATAGTAAAATAGTAGACGACGGCAGATAAAGACCCGAATGGTCCATCCAGTCTTCCCTTCCTGATTCAATTAAATTTTTTTAAATTTTTTTTCTTCTTACCTCTGTTTTATTGAAAAAGAACAATAAATCAGTTCAGAAATAACACGAGTCTCCAATGTGCTTATTAGAACAAGTGTGCTTGGATTCTTTAGAACCCCACTAATACAGGGCTCCTTGTATTAAGGTGCCCTAAATGCCAAGACATCCATAATATTCCTATAGGCATCTTAGCGTTTACTGCACCTTAGTAAAAGGACCACAGTGTTGCAACCACAATCGGTTTTCCTATTTATAGCTATAACACAAAGAAATGTGCTCTATGAAGCACAAATAAGAGCAAATTTTAAGAAAAACGTAGCTTTATGTAATCTGTGTATTTGAGGAACCCCAGGATGGGTTTAAAAAAAATTCTTTTCTGATCAAGCACAATGAAATTCAAAGGAATAACTTTGACTCGCACACAGTTTTTCCAACTTTTCCCTCCACCCCCTTTTACTAAGCCATGGTAGAGGTTTCTACCATAGCCCGGAGTGCTAAATGCTCCGATGCTCATAGAAATCCTTTGAGTGTCGGAGCATTTAGCGCTCCGGGCCACGGTAGAAACCTCTACTATGGTTTAATAAAAGGGAAGGGTTAGGTTTTTTTGGACCATTGGTCTGACCCAGTATGGCTGTTCTTATGCCCTTATGTGTGCCAAGTACAGGACAATCAAGCCATTGTGACATCACTGATGAGGCTGGCTCTGAGGCACTGTGGAATGAGGCATTATGACATCACAATCTCAGTTCTGGAATGTTGCTCTCATTGGGGTTCCGGAATCTTGTTATTCTTTGAGATGCTGGAACGTTGCTACTCCTTGGGTTTTGGCCAGGTACTAGGGACCTGGATTGGACACCATGAGAACAGGCTACTGGGATATATGGACCATTGGTCTGACCCAGTATGGCTGTTATTATGCTCTTATGTGTGCCAAATATAAGACAATCAAGCCATTGTAACATCACTGATGAGGTTGGCTCTGAGGCATTATGGCATCACAATCTCAGCTCTGGAATTTTGCTCTCATTGGGGTTCCGGAATCTTGTTATTCTTTGAGATGCTGGAACGTTGCTACTCCTTGGGTTTTGGCCAGGTACTAGGGACCTGGATTGGCCACTGTGAGAATGGGCTACTGGGCTTGATGGACCTTTGGTCTGGCCCAGTATGGCTGTTTTTATGTGTGCCAAGTATAGGACAATTAAGCCATTGTAACATCACTGATGAGGTTGGCTCTGAGGCATTATGACATCACAATCTCAGCTCTGGAATGTTGCTCTCATTGGGGTTCCGGAATCTTGCTATTCTTTGAGATGCTGGAATGTTGCTACTCCTTGGGTTTTGGCCAGGTACTAGAGACCTGGATTGGCCTACTGAAGCGGATTTTAGCACAGACCAGCGCACTTAATACTGTGCACTGTTTCTGATGCTCATAGGAATTCTATGAGCGTTGGGAGCAGCGCAGAGCATTCAGCATGCCAGCTGGCACTAAAAACCGCTTCCATGGTTTTGTTAAAAAAAAAAAAAAAGGGGGGGAAGGAAGAGCGCTAAAATCTGGGCTTAATGTATTCTAATTCAGGATTTTTCTGATCACTAAACCTAGATTTAACCCATAGGGATTTAAAGGGCTGTGGGGATTTAGCCGTGAGGCTTAGCAAAAGGGGTGTGTGTGTTAATGTGGCACTTTGGTGAACTGTTTATTTATTTATTTTTTTAATGTGCAGGTTGTGTGCTAATGTTCCTATTGTATGGAACCTATCGAGGGTTAATGTAGGAGCACTTTCCGCCTCCTGTTTAAATGATGCTAAGTGCTCCCATGTTCACTCTACATCAGGGATCTCAAAGTCCCTTCTTGAGGGCCGAAATCCAGTTGGGTTTTCAGGATTTCCCCAATGAAAGTGCGTGCACAAAGATCTCATGCAGATTCTTTGGGGAAATTCTGAAAACCCGACTGGATTGCGGCCCTCAAGGAGGGACTTTGACACCCCTGCTCTACATTAACCATTTAGATCCCCAAGCTATTGCCGCATTAAGAGCTTAACTCCTTGTAGTAAAAGGACTCCTTAGATTATGTGGAAGTGGCCGAGTGTTTAGAGCTGATGCCTCTGCACCCTGAGCTTGTGAGTGCAATCCCAACTTGCTCCTTGTGACCAGGGCAGAATTAATTTGTCAAGGGCCCCTAGGCATACAAGTACACTGGACCCCGCCCTGCCCCATCCCATCGTGCCCCACCCCTGCACCGCCCCATTTATTTACCCATTTTCTTATTTACTTCTTTATTTCCACTTTATTTCTTTTATTTTAAAATTCAAAACAAACAACAGAGATTACCATATCACTGCAAGTGTAGTTTTTCTTCTATGCATCCTCCAAACATCTCTGAACAAATCTCCCCTACCTTCCTAGAGGAAGCGATCTTCAGCTGGCAGGGCTTTGGGAAGTCCACAAATTTATATTTTGCATATGGGTAGGAGGCATGGGGCAAGAAAATTTAGTGCCTGTCATTTTATTGGACTAATACATTTCTCACTTAGCTTTCAGAGGTTAAAACCTCTTTCTTCAGGTCAGTAAACTATACTGCTGTTACAGTATCCCTGCCCTGACGTGAGGAAAGGAGTTATGGTCTCTGAATTAGTAAAAAATGTATTAAAATTAGTCCAATAAACAGGATCACCTTATTTCCATTTTCTATTAATAAACAATTATCAACACAGCTTTATCCTAAAGCAAAAAGAAATAAAACAAATAGAAATATTTTTCTACCTTTGTTGTCTGGTTTTTGCTTTCCTCATCTTCTCATCATTCTCTTCCTTCCATCCACTGTCTGCCCTCTCTCTGCCTCTTCCGTATGGCATCTGCTCTCTTTCTATGCCTCTTCCAGAAATTGTCTGCCTCTCCCTTCCATCTCTCCCTCTCCCCCACCATTGGTGTGGCATTCAACGCCTTCCCTTCCCTAATGGTCTGGCATCTCTCTCTTCCTCTTCCCTTCCCTCTCCCACACCCCCATGGTCAGGCATTGCACTCTCTCCTCTCCCTTTCCCCCACTTCCATCAGCATCTGCCCCCTTTCTTTCCTTCCAACCCAATTCCATCCAGTATCCTTCCCCCTTATGTCTCTCTCTCCTTTCCCTTCCCCCCACTTCCATCAGCATCTTCCCCCATTCTCTCCCTCCACAACCCTTCTATGCTCTTCTCTCTCTCCCTCCAAACTAACCAATGCCGTGAATCAAGGTCCTGCGATGACTTCAGCTGCCGGCTCTGCTCAGGGAAGAAGTAAGTGACGTTGGAGGGGGTGGACCAGCAAACGCAGAGAGTTTCTTGCAGGGTCCCATGATGACTGTGTCTGCCGGTCCACCCCTCCAACGCCACTTCTTCCCTGACCATAGCTGGCAGACATCAACTCTCCACGTCTGCCGGTCCACCCCCCTCTGACGTCACTTATTCCGGCTGCATTGCCGTCGATGCCCGGGGGGGTGTTGTCATTCTCCCGGGGGGGGGGGGGTGTTGTCGATCTCCCGGAGAGGCCCAGTGCTGCCGATCTTTCTGGGGGGCCTCTGTTGCCGAAGAGAAAACCAAACCAAACCCTGAGTCCTCTGTTTCTTCAGCAGGCCCCTCTGACAACTTCGGGCCCTAGGCACGTGCCTACTGGGCCTACCCATTAATCCAGCCCTACTTGTGATTCTGGGTAAGTCACTTAACATTGCCCAAAGTATCCTAGTTGCTATAGATTATGAGCCTGCCAGGATTACGCGTTGTTCAGAATACAGCGGTTCGCCTTATGTTCAACTGGTTGCCGATAGAACCTCGAGTCAGATTTAAGTTCAGTTTTATCTGCTATCTTGACTGGCTTGGCACCTAACCATCTTTTAGATTCATTCACATTTATCAATAATAAAAATTCCAGACGTTCACGTGCATTATTTACCATCATACCAGGCAGCAGCTTGAGTCATAGATTTAGTTTCTCTAATTGAGACATCTTGTTCTTACCAATCTGAAAATGTACTTGTTCTCCAGATACTGAGGCGATTAAAACTTTTTGTTCATCTGAATTATTTTTCTTTTGTAAACCGCTTAGAATTTCACAGTGACTGCGGTATAGAAGTAAATTTTTATGTTATGTTAAGCATACTCAATTACTATTCAATGAATGTGAACCACTTTGGGTGACTTTCTTCATGAAAAAGTAGTTAATAATAAATAAGCCCTCCAAGGACATGGAAAATATTGGACCTGAATGAAAACTTTCCTTGAGCTACAACTCCAGACTCCGTCCCTTCTTTCGTGCCGCGCTGTCTGCCTGGAACAGGCTGCCTGAATCAATATGTCATACTCCATCCCTGGCAGTGTTCAAATCCAAGCTAAAGGCCCACTTTTTTCAAACTGCTTTCAACTGCTGTCAGATACCTGGACCCACTGTATCATTTCCTCTACCATAATCTCCCCAGCCCTGTAATCTAAATTCGATTGTAAGCTCTTCTGAGAAGGGACTGTCTATTGTATGTTAAAATGTACAGCGCTGCGTATACCTTTCCAGCGCTATAGAAATAATAAAGGTGTCAGGTCAAAAGTGTGCCGGGGCAAAGGCACGCCCAGACAATTGAGCACAGCGCGGAGGTGCGTGCCGCTCAAAATTACTGTTTTTAGGGCTCCGACAGGGGGGGGGGCGTGGGGGGGAATCCCCCCCACTTTACTTAATAGACATCGCGCCGCGTTGTGGGGGCATTGTGGGGGGTTGTAACCCCCCACATTTTACTGAAAACTTAACTTTTTCCCTGTTTTTAGGGAAAAAGTTAAGTTTACAGTAAAATGTGGAGGGTTACAACCCCCCAAACCCCCCATAACGCCGGCACGATGTCTATTAAGTAAAGTGGGGGGGGGGGGGTTCCCCAACAAAGCCCCCCGTCGGAGCCCCTAAAAACTGTAATTTTCTTCGGCGCGCACCTCCATCTTGCGCTCAGTTGTCGGCGCGCGCCTTTGTCTTTCGCGCCGTTGTCTATGAACCATAATAAATAGTAGTGGTAGTATCAGCCAACTTCCTGGCTTCCCTGGTTCTTTGTCTGCTTTCTGATTGAGGACTTGTGTGACTGGGAATTGACCCTGCCTGTAATCCTGATTCGTTTACATTCCTGTCTGTCTGGAAGTGTGGGGCCCACAGTTTTTATGGTACTCTTCTCTCTTAAGAGGAAAGTGTCTGAAATTAGCGGTTTCTGCACCCCTAAGGTACAGATGGAATTTCACCAATGTTTCCTGCCACATGAGGTTTGAAGTCGCACGAAAAAGATGTGCTGTCCTGACTACATTTTTTTTCATAAAAAGTGAAGTATAAGAACATTAAGTTCTTGTTCCAGTTTCCTTGTTGGCAGGTGGTAAGTTTTTAATGTCTATATCAGTATGATTTGATGTTCTTTCTGCTTATAGGCGACAGAAATATGGATAGATACAGATGCAATATTGTACTGTAGACATGTGAAGGGAACATTTTTGTCAGATAGCCAGATGAATAGTGATTTTCCTGTCTGGAAATAGTCCTTCTCTGCGCCCTTGAAGCACACGCAGACTTCCAAAGCAAGTTAAAAAGAAGTGTTCCTGGGGAAGGGGGTAGGTGAAGGGGTGTGAAAGTACACAGAGCTGGGCATTTTCAAATATATGTGTGCTTTATTACTCTGCCACCCGTGCATAGCAGCTGGGAAGCACACGGGCGCTTTTTCTCTGCGTACTTTACACACTGCTTAATTTTCAAAGAGACATTTCAGGCGACATTTTGTTTCTTTTTGGAAATCACCTACAGATTGCACGTGGCAAAAGCAGGCGGCCATTTTGCAACTATGTGGGCTCTCTGGGGAAACTTCCCCCCGAAATAAGAGGGGATTCTTTCTTTGGTTGTTGTTCCCTCAATGGAAAGATATTGCACCTGCCTCAGTAACTGTTGCCCATATATTGTAATACTTGATTGAGATAGAATAGAGCTGAATTCAGGAGGAAGAAATCTGAAGGACTGGTTGATAGTTTGATTACCAAACCACTGTAATTGCAGTAAACAAAAGTGTTTTCTGGTCTAGGTGGTCTGAGCTATTGCTTTTTGGACTTACTGCTAACAGTATTTAACATTTCTATAGCATTTATAGGCATACATAGCACTGTACAAACAACATATTTAAGAGATGATCCCTGCTCAGTAGAGCTTACAATCTAAATGAATGGACAACAGGACAAGCAGGCGCTTAGGGAGTTTCTCAGGGTGCTTAGGGTGAGGAGGTTATGAGTTAAATGCATTCTCGAAGAGATGGGCCTGGATTTGAATAGTTCCAGGAACGGAGTTTGACGTACTGACTCAGACAGTTTGTTCCAGGCGTAAGGTACAGTAAGAGAGAAAGGGCGCAGTCTGGGTTGGCGATAGAAGAGAAGGGTACAGACAGTGGCATAGTGAAGGGGCCTTGGGGTTGGGGGCGGTCCTCTCCGGGCACCGTTATGCTGGGGGCACCAGCGCTCATCCTCCTCTGTGTCCCCCACGCCTTCCCCACCCCCTCGCTACCGCGCACGCGCGCCCCTTCCCTTCTCGCAGCGTTCCCAGTGCGAGCAGCGACCCCCAACCTTCTGCTCGTGCCAGCATTGGCTGTTCCTCTGACGTCAATTCCTGGACCCGCGACTAGGAAGTGATATCGGAGGAATAGCCGATGCAGGCGCGAACAGCAGTTTGGGGTTGCTGCTTACGCCAGGAATGTTAAAAAGGTATGGTGGAAGGGAAGGGGTACGAGCGCATGGCAGGAGGGGGTGGAGAATAGGGTAGAGGAGGGGCGCCTCTCACCCTCTCTACACCACTGGGTTCAGGGTAAGAGAGATTTGCCTGATGAACAGAGTTCCCAGGGAGGACTGTAAGGAGAGCCAAAAGAGGAATATTGAGGAGCTAATGAGTGATTCCACGTGTACGGCAATAAGAGGAGTTTGAACTGTACGTGGAAGTGACTTGAGGAGAGGGGGTGATGTGAGCACTGGTACTTGTCAATGTTATATGAATTTGATAGGTTGCCTTTCTGTGAGTACAGCCAAAGTGGCATACCTTTATTATACGGTTCATAGTCCGTGGCGCGTGAGACACCAGCGCGCCGACAATTCGGCGCATGAAAGAAGCGCATCGTGGGAAAACTTATTTTTAAAGAGCTCCGACAGGGGGTGTGGGGGGAAACCCCCCCTCACTTTACTGCATAGTGTCCGCGCTGCTGTTGGGGGGGGGGATTTGGGGGGTTGGAACCCTCCATTATAGAGAAAATGGAACTTTTTCTGAATTTTTTTTAGAAAAGTTCTGTTTTCTCTATAATGTGGGGGGTTGCACCCCCTACACCCCCCCCAACGGCAGCGCGAACACTATGCAGTAAAGTGGGGGGATTCCCCCACACCCCACATCGGAGCTCTTTAAAAATAAGTTTTCCCGCAGCGCGCTTCTGTCTTATGCTGGAATGTCATCGCGCTGGTGTCTGGCGCGTGATTATCCCGTCACCTATTATACACAGGTACTTTCTCTGTCCCTAGTGGACTCAGTCTAAGTTTTGTACCTGGGGCACTGAAGGCTTAAGTGACTTGCCCAGGGTCATGAGTGATTGCTGTGGGAGTCGAATCCGGCTGCCCATGTTCTCAGGCCACTGTGGTGGCATAGCAAGGGTGTGAGATGCTCCTTCCCTGCCCTCATCTCCACCTCCCCTGCTCCTCCTCCGATCCCGCCTGCTGCGCGCTCCCCCTCCTGCTCCTTTCCCGATCCCACCTTCCGCATGTGCCCCCTTCCTTTCCCTTATACTTGTAGTTGAAGTTGTTCGCGGTGGTCAACAACATGCTTCTCATGACCCTGTCAGCTCTCTCTTTGATGTCATTTTCTTTGCACGGCACCTGGAAGTGACATCGGTGGAAGAGCCAACGAGGTCACAAAGAGCACGTTGTTGACCACCATGAGCAAAAACTTCAACTAGAGGTATGGGGGAAAAGAAGAGGGAGGATGCATGCATGGAGGGGAGGAATGGGAAGAGGTGGGGGGGGGGCAGAGAGGAGGAGGGGTGTCGGTGCCCCCACCAACATGGCGCCCAGAGTGGACCATTCCCCCCACTACCCCCTTACTATGCCAATGCCCTAACCATCAGGGCTTCTCCTCCACAAAGGAATTTTCTCCCATGCTTATATTACGGTATCATTTGTATTGTATTGATATCGTAGTTCTGTCATATTATTATCCTACAATATATTTCTGATACTGTTCCATGTTAGTCCTATTACTAGGAAGGTTATGTATTTGTTAATAATGGGTTCAGAACACCTCCACGGGTCAACAGCAAGCAAAAGAACAGTGTATTTCATGACTCTGCTTTATTCATTCAACGAGTCGACGTGCACTCCGATGGTGAAGTCAAAGCTGGAAACCTTCATGATCACTGAAGGTTTCCAGCTTTGATTTCACCATCGGAGTGCCGTATAAGCGTATTCTTGCTTAGAACACAAACCTCTACTGTGTTTCTGCTAAAGATAAGACTCCTGATGCAGGCCGGTGTGGCAGAAACATGTACATGTCGAGTCATTGAATGAATAAAGCAGAGTCATGAAATACAGCAGCTCGCCTGTTGTTTTGCTTTCTGTTAATAATGGGAACAGGTTTGGGGTCTCTTGAGAAAACAGGACCATAGAGTTTGAGTGATTGCCTTTGTCTTGGAGGAAAAGTCCATAGTCTGTTATTAACCATGGGGAAAGCCACTGCTTGCCCTGGATCGGTAGCATGGAATATTGCTACACCTTGGGTTTTGGCCAGGTACTAGTGACCTGGATTGGCCATTGTGAGAAAGGGCTACTGAGCTAGATGGACCATTGGTCTGACCCAGTATGGCTGTTCTTACGTTCTTTATTGAATGGATTTACTCTTCCTATCAGAAAATTGAGTACAGTAATTAAAACACGCGGGACAATGGCATGCCGACGATGGCTCACGGGACTTATGCACGCCAGATTAAAACATTTACAGTAAGTGCTTCGAGGGTGTGTGTAGGGGGAAGTTTTCGCGCTTCCTTTGGGGTGGTGGTGGAGGGGGTGAACTCCCTATTACAGAGGAAATTGCCTTTTTACCTAGTTTTGGGGGGTAATTGGCAGTTTCCTCTGTAATGGGAGGTTCCCCCCCCACACCCCTCTCAGAGCGCTTACAGTAACTGTTTTAATCCACCGCGCATAAGTCCTGCGAGCCATCGTCGGCATGCGTTTGTCCCGCGCGGTTATGATGGGTCACCAAAAATGGAGGTCTTTTCTTTTAACTGTGTATTATATTATTATTGTAAACTACCCAGATCTGATGAAGAGTGGAGGTATTTCAAATTCTTTGAATAAACACAAACGTTTCCAGTTTTACCTCTTTGATTATATTTATCTTTTATGTTTTGTCATTTACTATCATGCTGATAACAAAATTGTAAGTTTTATATTGAGCTGTATCCCTTTATAAAGGGTGGTTAACAAATCCCAATAAATACTAGCCCCTCCACCCCCCTTTTTACAAAACTGTAGCGTGATTTTTAGCATTGGCCATGGCGGAAACAGCTCCAATGCTCATAGAATTCCTGTAGTTTATAAATCTTTCCTTAATTGCTTCTGATGATTTCAGATAATCCACATTTTGGATTTGTAAGTACTTACCTCATGCAAAGATTAGAGAATGACACGGGGAAAAATTCTGTCCCCGTCACCGTCCCGTCCCCGGACCACCATCCTCTGCACCGCCCCGTCCCCACTGGTCCTTTCACCGCCCCATCCCTGTCTCTGCCGTCCCCTTCACCGCCCCGTCACCGTCCCCGCTGTCTCTTTCACCGCCCCATCACCATCCCCGTCTTCAGTGTCTTCTCCTCTCCATCCCCTCATCCCCAGCACCCTTCACGCGGTCCAGCAGCTCCATCCCGCCGGCCAGCCGTGCATTTCCCTCCCTCCTTCCTATTCCCTTACCTTTTCTTCTTGAAACTGGCGATTTCTATATAGCTACGAGCTGTATTACAATGGGAGCCTTGAAGTCGCGTTGGGTTGCCTGCTAGAAAAGTCTCCTCCGATGCAACTGGAAACAGGAAGTTGCGTCAGAGGAGACTTTTTCCAGTAGGCAACGCGACGCGACTTCAAGGTTCCGGCTGTAATACAGCTCATAGCCTTATAGAAATCGCCAGTTTCAAGAAGAAAAGGTAAGGGAAAAGGAGGGAGGGAGATGCATGGACGGCCGGCAGGAGAGAGTGGGCTGCCGGATCGAATGCTCGTTCATCGTGCGTTCACTACTTGTTCACCACCCCGTGCTACCATTCACCGCTCCACGGGGCGGTGAATGGCCTTGTCCCCGAACTCGTGGTGACCTTTTTTTTTTGGTCACCGTTTTGGCGGGTTACCCGCGGCTAGCCGCGGGTAACAACCACCGTGTCATTCTCTAGCAAAGATGTCATTTCTTTAATAAGACATTAACTATTTTTTCGGCGGCCCTCAAAGTACTTACAAATCCATAATGTGGCCCTGCAAAGGGCTTGAGTTTGAGACCACTGGTGTAGAAGCTTTCAATAAACAATAATCCCACCCCTTCCACCTTTCCTGATTTTTCAGAGCTCCAGCATTTGCAGGACTGCGGTGCATGCCGGGGCCATTAGGGACGACACAGGAGGATATGTGGATGTGATGCCAGTGGATAAGAAAAACCATTACGTTGGTTCGCACAAGAATGGAATTCAGTCAGAAAGGTAAGCCTTGTCCTGTCATAATGGCCTGTCTCCTCTCATTTTATAATATTACATTACATTACATTACATTAGGGATTTCTATTCCGCCGTTACCTTGCAGTTCAAGGCGGATTACAAAAGAATTATCCAAAATATATTACAAGAAGAACTTACAAAAAAAAAATATAAAAATTGGTCATTTTCAAAAAGAGTAAGAAATGGGTAAGGTTATTTGTTTGGGGTAGTTGGCTTTAGTGAGAGGTGGAGTTTGAGACTTGCGGTATTATTTCTTTTTTCAGAGTTTTCTTGAAGAGTATGGCCTTTATTTCTTTTCTAAAAGTCTTGTAGTCGAGGGATGCCGTCAGTAGATTGGCGATTTGGTTGTCTAGTTTGGCTGCTTGAGTGGCCAGGAGGCCATCATATAGTTTTTTCCGTTTATTAAAAATTTCCAAATCATACAAAGCATAACTCAGCAAGAAACAGTACACAGTTAAACAAGAAAAGTTTTCAACTACAGATCTTACCGTTCCCACCCTTCCTCCCCCAATCCCCAGTCATCTGATCCCACCCACCCACCCTACTATACTAACCAACAATAGTATTGCAGAATCCAGTGTGCCATATGGAAAGGATATCATGGGTTCAACAAGTGGTCTCCTGTCACTTTAAAACCAGCGTTGGTTTGTTCCTGTCAGCTTTGAATCCTCTTTGACCTTTAATTTAATATAGTCAATATACAGCTCATCTTTCTGATGAACTACAAAGCAAAGGTACACCACAGGGTCAACACACTTGAATTAAATATATTAGCAAATCAGAACAATCCAATGGAATAAAATTGTACAAAATTCAGCCACACCAAACTGCTTTATACAGATTTATACAAATTAAAATGATCGCAATAAGAAATTAAAAAATGGAATGAGAGCCACAAGGCCTTGAGCAAGCGCAGATGCTCAAGGCCCAGCCCAGGCAAGAGGCGGGATCTTCGTTCACTGGCACCGGCACGCAGCACCAACCCACAGGACGTGCCGGTGCCAGATGGGGTAAGGGGCTTGTTTGGACGGGCGGGGAATGCTGCTTCCAGCGGGGTGTGGGGTGTGTGTGTGATGCCGGTTCTCGGGGGGGGGGGGGGTCATGGGTGGGGGGAATGATGTCGGTTCGAGCGCGAGGGGGAGGAGGGGGTGCGATGCCAGTTTTTGGGTGGGGGCGTTTGCGGGGTGGAGCGATGCTTTTCGAGCAGGGTAGGGGGGTGAAGCAGCGCCGGTGGCCTCGTTGGGAGGGTAGATTGGACCAATCAAGCGAGTTTCCCTTACTTCCTATGGGAAAACTCGCTTTGATATATGAGCAATTTGGTTTACGAGCATGCTTCTGGAACGGATTACGATCGTAAACCAAGGTTCCACTGTATTTTGAACATTTGCATTACTTCAGACTGCTTTGTAGTTGCCAAAGATTTGCTGAAAAAAAAAAAAAAATCTGAATCCGTGGGAGTGATTCTGGCCTATGTGAAAGAAAAATAACCTGCAGCTAAGTCGGATTTTTTCTGTGTAAGTCTCCGACAAGAATTCAAGGATGGAAAACTGGAAGTGGTTCAAGTCGGAGCGGGTTCTCCGTTCCTAGAAGAGTCAGCATGTAGATTCTTGGTGAATAAGAAAGGATACCTTCCCTAAATTGACGTAAAGAAAGCTTATTTTCCGTTAGTCATGGCAAGATTATCACCAGACATAAGCAGAAAAAAGAGACTATTGAGTTTTAACCCGCTTTACTAAGCATTTATATGACTACTAGTCTTTAAGCCCATTACATTCACGGGTGCTAGAATAGATGTGTCTGTCTGTCTTTCTTTCTGTCTCTCTGTCTCCTTAGCAGCTGTCTGTCTTTCTTTCTCGCTCCTTGGCCGCTCTCTGTCTGTCTCTCTGGCCCCTTGTCTGTTTGTCATTCTTTCTGTCTGTGTCTCTGTCTGGCCCCTTGTTTGTCTGTCTGTCTTTCTTTCTCGCTCCTTGGCCGCTCTCTGTCTGTCTCTCTGGCCCCCTGTCTGTTTGTCATTCTTTCTGTCTGTGTCTCTCCCTGGCCCCTTGTCTGTCTGTCTCTCTCCATGGCCCCCTGCCTATCTCTCTCTAGCCCCCCCCGAGCAAACCAAGATTGCTTCCTGCCCCCAGCACACCCCTCCCCTCAAAGCAGCCCCTTTTCCCTCTCCCCCTCCACTTCCCTGTGCAGCAGTAGCAGCCAAACGCCTTGCAGCACCTCGAAGGACACCCGCCTGCCGTTGCTCTCACTGCTGCACGCACCGCAAGCCGCCGCACGCCACAAATGGAACATGGCAAGGAAGCACAAATCATAGCGGCAGGAATCACACCGTTTCAACTGCGCATGCGTGGGTAAGGGTTTTATTATAGAGGATGGGGATGGGGGAAAGACTGAGCTCTGGATTGCAAGATAAATAATCCAGCAACTTCTAACAGTCAGGGCCTGATGCTAGAAATGTGGGAGCCTAGGGCAGAAATTTAGGAGGGGACAGAAACCCTGCTGGCAGATTGCATTTTCTCTCCTGTTCTCCCCAAAGAGCTCAGAACAAGCTACAGGTTGACATACGCAATATACAGTTAACAGGTTACAATTTATCATGGTTATCTGGAATACTGTGTACAATTCTGGAGGCCGCATTATCAAAAAGATGTGCGGAGAGTTGAGTTGGTTCAGCGAATGGCCACCCGGATGGTCTCAGGACTCAAGGATCTCCCATATGAGGAACGACTGGGTAAGTTGCAGCTGTACTCACTCGAGGAACGCAGAGAGAGGGGAGACATGATCGAGACGTTCAAATATGTCACAGGCCCTATCGAGGTGGAAGAAGATCTCTTTTTCCTTAAAGGACCCACGGCAACAAGAGGGCCTCCGTTGAAAATCAGGGGTGGGAAATTTCATGGCGACACCAGAACATTAAGGGCTCAAAGCTGATCTAATCCCTCCTTTCATTCTCAAACGTCACTTTAATATTTTTGGTCCTTTCATCCATAAGCTAATTTATGAAAGTCTAAGTCAAAACATCGTACCAACTACATGGAAAAAAATCAATCATCCGTCCTATTATTAAAGATAAGAAAATTAGCTCAGGAGATTTATCTAACTTTAGACCAATAGCAAATATTCCTTTTTTGGCTAAACCGACTGAAAAAGTCGTGTTCAATCAAGTTTCAGAATTTGTGGAAAAAAACAATGTCCTACACCCGAACCAAACCGGTTTTAGAAATCACCATAGCACAGAGCATTCTTTGATTGGTATGACTACTTCCATCCAATACTTTTTAGATCACCACCAGTCAGTTCTATTGATTTCCATTGACCTTTCAGCAGCCTTCGACACAATTGACCACCAACTTCTTCTGGATAGACTTCAATCAATAGGCATTACAGACCAAGTACTTACTTGGTTTATATCATATTTTACAAATCGTACTTCCTCTGTTTCTTTTAAAGATTCAATGTCCAAATCTTCACAGTCTACACATGGTGTCCCTCAAGGATCTATTCTTTCCCCTTTATTATTTAATATTTTCCTTGCCCCTCTGCTTACTCTATGTCAATCAGTTAGTTTCCAGGTCTTTGCCTACGCTGACGACATCCAGCTTCTACATCCACTAGACGCTAACAAAACATCAGATATCATAGTGATCAACGAAAAACTTGATCAAATTTATCATTGGCTAGACCTAAATAGATTAGCACTCAATATAAAAAAAAACTAATGTGATGTTTTTCCCCTGGAAAGACGATTTCTCCCTTACTGCTCCCATTTCTATAAAAAATGTTCCCCTACAATTAGTTAGTAATACCATAATTTTAGGGGTGACCTTTGATCACAAACTAAATTTTCATGATCACATTAGTAATATTATTAAAACAACCTTTTACAGATTAAGACAAATTCGATCAATCTCAAAATTCTTATGTTCTAAATCACTTAACATCTTAATTCATTCATTGGTGATCTCCAGGATTGACTATTGTAATGCCCTTTTCAAAGGAATCTCCTTAAGTGAAATAAAACGATTACAGATCATTCAAAACGCTTCCATTAAACTTATAACCAAAACTAAGAAATTATCATGTAACACCTCTTTTAAAAGACGCACACTGGCTCCCAGTCTCCCACCGGATAACATATAAACTATGCATACTCACCTTCAAAACCCTTCTTAATAAAACCCCAGCATTTATTTACAAATTATTGATACCATATTCTCCAATCAGAACCCTTAGATCTAATGAACAGAATTTATTAACTATTCCATCCCTTAAGGTCATCAATACAAGACGACAATTTATTTTTTCTGTTACGGCACCTCAGTTATGGAACGCCCTTCCAATTTATTTAAGGGAAGAGAAGAATCTTGAGAAATTCAAAAGTAACTTAAAAACATTTCTCTTTAAAGACGCTTTTGATAATTGACGAAACTTACTGCAGTCTAGAATATTTTATTGTATTATATTACACTGTTTTTTTGTTATTCATTTTGTATTTCTCCTTTTTTGTTCTACTTTCCTATAATGATTTATATTTCATCTCCCTTCTTTCCTTGTGTTTTTAAGTTTATCGTAATTTATTTTTTTTTTTATATTGTAAGTTAATATGTATTGTTCTGTTTGTATTATTCCCTAGAAATTGTAATTTTAATTTGTTCATCGCTTTGAAATACGATTAAGCGATTAATCAAAACAACTATTAAACTTGAAACTTGAAACTTGATCGCTGGAATAATATTCCACAACAGGTAATTGAGGCCAGCAACGTGCCAGATTTTAAGAAAAAATGGGATTGGCATGTGGGATCTCTTCATGGAGGTAGTTAGGGGGTGGGCCATTAGTGTGGGCAGACTAGATGGGCCTTGGCCCTTTTCTGCCATCATGTTCTATTTTTTTATTTTTTTTTAATCCTAATTCGACTCATATCAGAGATCTAATACCAATATACATAGAGGGGCATAATCAAACGATACATCTATGTTCAATTGGATGTAGAGTGCCAGTCGCCCAAAGTTGGCAGCGGCAAAATGTCCATTCTCAAAAAGTACATCCCCAATTTTTTTTTTTTTTTCTGAAAATCGTCTATCTGTACGTCCAGACTGCCATTACGTCTATCTTTATACCACATTCTGGACAAAAAATTTGTCCAAGTCCCAAATGTCCAGAACCAGACCTTTTGGATGTGGGAGGGGCAAGCATTGTGATGGACTGGCCACCCAGACATGGCAGCAGAGCTGTGGGGCACCTTACAGGGCACTGCTGCAAACTTCACAGAAAGGGTGCCACATAAACATCTCACCAGAAGTCCCTTGTAGGTTACGGTGAGCCCCCCAAAACACCCTCAAAACCCACTATACCTATCTGTTTACAACCCCAATAGTCCTTTTGGCTGCAGGTGCCACATATATGGCAGTACAGTAGGGCTTTGCGGGAGCTCACATTTTCTACCATGAATGTAGTGGCTAGAGTGGCTTATGGGCCTTGGTCCTCCTCTCTATGGTTCACTAGCCCACCCCCTCAGGTGCTGATGTTCTGTAGGCAGGTATGTCCGTTTATATTTTGGACTTTGTGGGGGTGCGACAGGGTCAGTGAACATGGGGGAGTGTGTGAAGATCTTTACTTTGTCCCTCCAGTGGTTAGCTGGTGACTTTGGTTACCTTTTGGGCACTTATACCTGTCTTTACATCGTCTAACTCTCAACATCTAAGTTTCGTCTAGGCAGTCTCATCAAACATTCGATTATTGCTGCAGGACGACTAAGTCTAGGTCAGGTCACATCCCGCCCTAACCACTCCTCTAAAAACACCCATTTCTGCTCTGGGCGCACAGTGGGATTCAGAGGCTTAAAATGTCCCTGGATATTTCCAAAAACCTATTAAGATTATCGGCACTTGGACAACCTGTCTTTTAGAGCATTCAAATGCCAACTTGGGCGGGTTTTTAGACGTACAGTATTTAAGTTTTGATTATGAGCCCATTAATATACAGTGCAAGATTTTTAATACAAGTTTTATCCTTACTTGGCATGGGAGCCCAGTGCAATTGCTCTGTTTGCACTCCCAAATGCCATCCTGGTAACAGTAGGCCAGATATTCTAAGGGTCTTTCCCAATGGAGTACAATGGAAGAAGCTCTTTGCCATCTCATTAGGGAATTGATCCAAGTAGATCACTTGACATTTTGATAGATCAGTGTATAATTCTTTCATCACTTTGTTTACCCTAAGAGCTGCCATTAGCACCCCAGAATAAGCAAAACTTCACAGGATGCCAGTATTCACGTTTCGTTTCGACACCAGTCTAAGGAAACTTCACTAGAACCCTTCTAGGTAGTTGTATTGGAGAAACAATTTAAAGAGCTTATTTATTTGCTTCGATTTTGAACCCGTCCTCCCGGGAGCTCAGAACGGGCTACAAAAGGACATTCACAATATGTAACAATACATTACAAGGACATGTCGAGATCATCATAAGTACATGGCTGAAGCTGAAGTAGAACTCCCACAGAATAAAGAAACTTATTTTTGGTAGAGGTAAATTTGACCATGCAACGCCTTTGCTCAGGGAATTACTTTGGCTTCCTATGCATCTTAGAATTCATTTTAAATGCATTTGCATTGCTTTCAAGATCCTATTTGGCATTTTCACTACTTTGGTTCCTTTAGATTGGAAGGTGCAAAGATAGTTTCATAGTTTATTTAAATTTTGATTAAACGCTTATCCAAAGGTACAAAGCGTTGTACATAATAATTTAAAATAGCTAGAAAACAAACGTTTTGGATAATAACCATGAACAACCAATACAAACATACTTGTAACATGAAAACATTGGGGAAAAATGGAAGAACCACAATTTCTTAGAAAGAATACAAATAAGGAAAATACAATAGGGAAGGGAAATGAATTAAATAATGCAGAAGTGGATGCATACGTACATAAAAAATCAGTTGAAGGCATCTTTAAAAAGCAAGCATTTTAGGCTACTTCTGAATTTCTGCAAGTTTTGTTCAGCTCTTAGGTGTAGGAGGAGAGAATTCCAAATTAAAGGGTCAGTGACTGAGAAAATGAGAGTACGATGGATACCAATTATCTTTAAGGATGGCACTTTAAGGGAATGTTGTGAAGCAGATCTTAAGGTTCTGGGAGGGTCATATGGAATTAATAATCTATCTAGGAATACAGAGGTATTGGTTTGTATAGTTTTAAAAGTCAAGAGTGCAATTTTGTAAGTGATCCGATGTAAGCCAGGCAACCAATGATTTTTTTTTTTTTTTTTTTGCAATAAAGGAGTGACATGATTGAAATTTCTGGAACCTGAAATAATTTTGATAGCAGTATTTTGTATGAGTTGAAGACGTTTTATATCTTTTAGACACAGCCCTTTATATAGTGATCTCATCTTGCAAGAAGTTCTCAAAAATTAAAACTTTTATTTCTTTCCCTCAGGGGTACTAATAGATCTACCAGGAGATTCAGTTACTCTTTCACTTTGAAATTGACTTAGCTATGGAATAACTTACCGCCTGTACTAGGAAGTTTGGGATCGTTCTTTCACTTCCGGAAAGTTCTGAAGACTTTCTTTTTTGCTAAACATTTTGAAAACTAGCCCCTTTTGTTAATTTAGATTTTCTGTTCTCTTAAAGTATTATATTTACCATTTACTGTTAACCGAGTAGAGCTCCATTTGGTTGATGACCTGGTCTATAAAACAAAGTTTTAGTTTCGTAGTTTAGAGGCATGCCATAGAGTGGTGGTCTCAAACTCACGGCCCGCCGGGTAATATTTTGAGGCCCTCGGTATGTTTATCTTAATCACAAAACTAAAATCAAACCGTTTTTTGATCATATGTCTCTTTAGCTATAAATTACAATATTATGATTAAGATTTAGCCAAAAGGAAAGATTTATAAAATATAAAGGGTTTTTAACTCATGCAAAATTGTCATTTCTTTAATAAGACATTAACTATTTTTTTTCTGAGGTCCTCCGAATCTAAAATGTGGCCCTGCAAAGGGTTTGAGTTTGAGACCACTGCCGTAGAGCAAGTGTTCATAGAGAGGGAGGGCGGGGGGGGGGGGAGGAGGAGTCCGTTTGTTGGTGGGTGTTCATATATATATGTTTGTATGTTGGGGTGGGGGCGGGACTTGGGCTTGGCAGTTTCCTCCTGCTTGTCTGGGGTCCAGCTCAATTGGAACCGAGCTGGGGATCTGGCACCATGAACCTTTCTTCGTAAGAATAGCAGACAGATGGTCCATCAAGCCCAGTATCCTGCTTCCAACAGCGGCTAATCCAGGTCACAAGTACCTGGCAGAATCCCAAAGAGTAACAAGATTCTGTGCTCCTGATCCAAGGGATAAGTAGTGACTTTCCCTAGGTCTGTCTTAATGTCAGCTTGTGAACTTTTTCTCCAGAGTATGTTCCTCTATTTTCGCCCCCCTCCTCCAGTTTACGTCAGTCCAGTTTTTGCAGTGAAAGTCCTAGGCCAGTATCTATGTAGTGGGACTACTTCCAGTCTTCTGCAATCAGGGGCTTTAAAGCCAGCCAGTAGGATTCTTTGATTAATGTCTCCCTCCACCATCCCTGGGGGTTGTAAACGCTACCTCTGCAGTTGTCCTAGAGTCAGCTGAGCGTAGGAGTGGGAGACCTGAGTGAGGAACTTGAACCAGTCCCTCTGCTTGCTGACCAGTTTGTGAACTTTTGTTATGTGATTTAGCGTTTAATCAGTTGGTGTGACTTGGTTAGGGCCCTGTTTATTAAAGCAGACTAAGCGTGAACACGTGATTTAGGAGTGATCATTAGTGAAGACATGAAAACTGCCAATCAACTGGAGAGAGCTTCATCCAAGGCTAGACAAATGATGAGCTGTATCCGTAGAAGTTTCGTCAGCCGGAAGCCCGAAGTCATAATGCCTTTGTACAGATCCATGGTGCGACCTCATCTGGAATATTGTGTACAATTCTGGAGGCCACATTATCAAAAAGATGTGATGAGAATTGAGTCGGTTCAATGAATGGCCACCAGGATGGTCTCGGGGCTCAAGAATCTCCCATATGAGGAAAGACTGAATAAATTGCAGCTATACTCACTCGAAGAACGTAGAGAGAGGGGGGACATGATTGAGACGTTTAAATATATCACGGGCCATATCGAGGTGGAAGACGATATCTTCTTTCTTAAAGGACCCTCGACCACAAGAGGGCACCCGCTGAAAATCAGGGGCGGACAATTTCATGGCGATACCAGGGAGTATTTCTTCACCGAAAGGGTGGTCGATCGTTGGAATGAACTTCCACTGCAGGTGATTAAGGCCAGCAGCGTGCCAGATTTTAAGAAAAAATGGGATACACATGTGGGATCTCTAGCGGAGTGAAGTTATGAGGGTGGGTCATTAGGGTGGGCAGACTTGATGGGCTGTGGCCCTTTTCTGCCATCATCTTCTATGTTCTATGTTCTAAGGTGACGACAGAAAATGACAGGGGCCACACTTTATAGTTAATGTGATGACTTAACATCAGACGGAGCAGAGCAGTTAAAGTCACCACAATCAGTGACTTGTCTCTGCATTAAGAGGGATGGGCTTTGATATTTGTCTTTCTGTATTTACACTCAATGCCCCCGCCTTTTATTCTCCCCCCGCTCCTTCCTGACCACCCTCTGCTATGTATACACCCCCCCTTTCCCTTTCCCCGTATCTTTTTAATTTTCAAGACGAAAGCAACAGCAGGAACTTGCTGTCCGCGTCATGTCAGCTATACCTCTGACGTCACTTCCTAGGTGCGGGACCTGGAAGTGACGTCGGAGAGAGGCAACCGCAACACAGGCAGCAAGTTCATAATGCTGCTCACGCAGGAAAAATTAAATTTATTTATTTTTAGCATTTATATACCACTTATATACATACATTCAGGCACTCAAGCATTTTCTCCTCTCTGTCCTGGCAAGCTTACACTGGGGAAAATGGGGGATTAAGTGACTTGCCCAAGGTCACAAGGAGCAGTGTGGGATTTGAACCCACAACCGCAGGGTGCAGAGGCTGTGGCTCTAACCACTTCACCACACACTCCCCACAAGGGAAGGGGTGCACATATTCGGGGAGGGGGATCAGGAAGGAGGACAGGTACCAGTGCCCTTTACGAAGACTGCGCCCTCACACCGTGTTTGTACCTGGGGCAACGGAAGGGTCAATGATGGGCCTAGGGTAACAGGGAGCAGAAGAAAGAATCAGACCTGGTTTTCCTGGGTCTCGGGCAGTGGCGTGACGAGGGTGACCAGCACCTGGGGCAGTGGCATCCCTCCCCCACCCTCTTTTCAGAGAAAGCACTGAAGCCGATGCGGGCAGCAAGTGCATCGCTGCTCGCGCTGGTTAAAAAGGCACAGGAAAGGAGCGTGGACATACGCACGCAGCAGGGGTAGGAGGAGGGGTGCCAGTGCCCCGAGGAAGACCATGCCTGGGGCAGACTGCCCCCCTCGAAACCCCCTTCCTATGCCACTAGTCTCGGGCCAATTCACTTAACCACTTGTACCCGATCCGCTTGTACCCGTTGTATTCCACTCAGGATTTTGTAGATAAGATTGAAGTCTACAAAATCCTGAGTGGAGTAGAACGGGTACAAGTGGATCAATATTTTTCACTCCGTCAAAAATTACAAAGACTAGGAGACACTCGATGAAGTTACAGGGAAATACTTTTAAAAGCAACAGAATTAAATATTTTTTCACTCGGAGAATAGTTAAGCTCTGGAACATATCACCAGAGGTTGTGGTAAGAGCATATTGCGTAGCTGGTTTTAAGAAAGGTTTGGACAAATTCCTGGAGGAAGAGTCCATAGTCTGTTATTAAGACCTGGGGGAAGCCTCTGCTTTCCCTGGATAGGTAGTATGGAATGTTGCTACTCTTTGGCTTTTGGCCAGGTACTAGTGACCTGGATTGGCCACCGTGAGAATGGGCTACTGGGCTTGATGGACCATTGGTCTGACCCAGTATGGCTGTTCTTATCTGTGCCAAGTATAAGACAATCAAGCCATTGTAACATCACTGATGAGGTTGGCTCTGAGGTATTATGACATCACAATCTTAGCTCTGGAATGTTGCTTTCATTGGGATTCCGGAATCTTGCTATTCTTTGAGATGATTGAATGTTGCTACTCTTTGGTTTTGGCCAGGTACTAGTGACCTGGATTGGCCACCGTGAGAATGGGCTACTGGGCTTAATGGACCATTGGTCTGACCCAGTATGTTCTTACATGTGCCAAGTATGAACAATCAAGCCATTGTAACATCACTGATGAGGTTTGCTCTGAGACATTATGACATCATAATCTCAGCTCTGGAATGTTGCTCTCATTGGGATTCTGGAATCTTGCTATTCTTTGAGATGCTGCAATGTTGCTACTCTTTGGGTACCTGGATTGGCCAATGTGTGGACGAGCTACTGGGCTAGCCATTGGTCTGACCCACTATGGCTGTTCTTATGTGTGCCAAAAATAGGACAATCAAGCCATTGTAGCATCACTGATGAGTTTGGCTCTGAAGCATTATGACATCACAATCTCAGCTCTGGAATGTTGCTCTCATTGGGGTTCCGGAATCTTGCTATTCTTTGAGATGCTGGAATGTTGCTACTCTTTGGGTTTTTGCTAGGTACTAGTGACCTGGATTGGCCACTGTGAGAACGGGCTACTGGGCTTGATGGGCCATTGGTCTGACCCAGTAAGGCTATGCTTATATTCTACTCCTTCTGTAACTGCATAGGTCACTACATCAACCATTAGGTCAATGTCTCTCAATTTTTTTTTTTTAGCTCTAGCACACTAAACGGAGCAAATGTTTTTCGCACCACATTATAATTGAAATGATAAAACTGCAAAACCAACAAAAATATTATATTTGAGTCATTTATTTAAAGTTCTGTATGGCTAATTGTAACAACGGTGAAACTAAACTAGATAGAATAGAATTGCTAATCAATGCGATGGATGTGCTTGCTTTTGAGCACAAATTAACTCAAGATGTGGCTCGATAGTCGACAAGCAAACACGCATTTCATCATCCACATTCTGCTGTCATTATCTTTTATTCGATTTAATTTCTATCAGAGCTGAAAATCCGAGTTCACAAAGATAAGAAGATCAAAAAGGCAAAAAAGCCTTTATTGCTTTGTTCAGGTTAGGATAACTACTGCCTAAAAAATAAAATTACTTGCCTTTAGTTTTCAAGGACCAATCACGTCAAAGAATGATGCTTGTCTGGACGGTTAAGGACCAATCACGTCAAAGAACGATGCTTGTCTGGACGATTGCTTCCTTATGCACACAGATGCTCATAACATTGACAGACTGTTGCATATGTGATCCACATATCATCTATTCTAGTGTGAACGAAAAAACTCTGTGGAGATGGTGATGTTCAAGATGCAGGCTTTTAAAAAAAAAATATACAATTTGATAATCCACATAAAATATATCTAGGACCTAAAACATTGAGAACTGTGGACCCAACTAGAGAGTTGCGCGGGGACAGAAATCCCACCCGTCCCCACCCGTCCCCGTGAGGACTCCCACCCGTCCCCACCCGTCCCCGCGAGGAATCCCTCCGTCCCCACCCGTCCCCGCGAGGAATCCCCTCCGTCCCCACCCGTCCCCGCGAGGAATCCCCTACGTCCCCGCCTGTCCCTATAAACTACAGAAATAGTTATTTCATTTAATTATGCTACTGAATTAAAGGCTCTGGTAGAAACCCATTTAAAAATAAGCAAAAAGACTTTATTAATTTGGAAATATTAATTGGGAAGAATACATACTTTGTAAACGGGTTTCTACCAGAGCCTCTAATGTTTATAAATTTTTATCAACACAACTAATATACTACTTTATCCTTAAGCAAAAAAAAAAAAATAATAATAATTTTTTTCCTACCTTTATTGCCTGGTTTCTGCTTTCTTCATGTTCTCATTCAATTCCTTCCATCCACTGCCTCTCTTCTCTCTGTGTCTTCCATTTGCTCTGTTACTGTGCCTCTCCCTTTCTCCCCCCTCCCAAATTGGTCTGGCACCCATCTTTTTCCCTCCGCTCCCCCCATAGTCTGGCACCTCTGTCTTCTTCCCTGCCAGCGTCTTCTTCCCATTCCCTCTTCCCCATTTCCTTTCAGTGTCCTTCTCCCCCACCATCTTTCCCATGTCCTGTCAGGCAGCATCCTTCTCCCCTCTCTGCCTTCCCCATGTCCTTTCAGTGGCCTTCTCCCCCCTCTGTCTTCCCCATGTCCTTTCAGTGGCATTCTCCACCCCTTTGTCTTCCCCAGTGCTTTCAGGGTCCTTCCCCCCCCCCCTTTCTCCCGTTTACCCCATGTCCTTTCAGCGTTCTTTTCCACCCCTTTGTCTTCCCCAGTACTTTCAGCGGCCTTCTCCCCCCTTAAGCGTCTTTTCTTCTCCACTCCACCTTTCCTCCCTCCCTGCCTCCACCTTTGTGGCGCTTTTGCACCCGACCGACAACAGAACAGGCCCGGTCGGACAAATCTCCCTGTCCTGTAGCCGCGAATCTAAATTACCTTCTTACAGCAGCTGGAGTAGTGAAGCTGCTGTAAGAGGTAATTTAGATTCGCGGCTACAGGGCAGGGAGATTTGTCGGCCGGGCCTGTTGTCGGTCGATCGGGGGATCTGACCGGCTGTGCACATTCTCCGGGGCGGTCCGCCCCCTCCCCCCCTCTTTCGTACGCCATTGCCTTCTTCCTACCTGCCCTGCCGCACACAGCCGACCGGAAGTCTTCCCGATGTCAGCGCTGACGTCGGAGGAAGGGAGGGCTTTGCTTAAGCCCTCCCTCCGACGTCAGCGCTGACATCGGGAAGATTTCCGTTCGGATGTGTGCTGCGACAGGGCAGGTAAGGAGAAGGAGACTACCCTCGCGGCTCGACCAACCCCGCTGCGATCCAACCCCGCAGGAACCCCGCGACCCTCGGAGGCGTCCCCACGGGATCCCCGCGACCCTAGGGGGCGTCCCCACGGGATCCCCATGACCCAAAGGGAGAACCCGCGGGATCCCCGCGGGTCCCGCGGGATTCCCGTCATCCCCGTTCCCGTGCAGCTCTCTAGACCCAACACGGTCTGCGTTTCGACAATGCTGTCTTCCTCAGGGGTCCCTAAAAGTCCTGATGTGAGAGCATGTGGATTGAAAACTGAAAACGATGCTGAGCCGTAACTCTGCACCCATGAAAATTCCTCAAAAGCGGGAAAAATGGAAGGGGGGGCAGGGTTAAGTGACTTGTTTTAGGTCTTTTTCCCACTTTTGAGGAATTTTCATGGGTGCAGAGTTACGGCTCAGCATCGTTTTCAGTTTTCAATCCACGTGCTCTCACATCAGGACTTTTAGGGACCCCTGAGGAAGACAGCATTGTCGAAACGCAGACCGTGTTGGGTCCACAGTTCTCAATGTTTTAGGTCCTAGATATATTTTATGTGGATTATCAAATTGTATATCCTCTATAATAAAATCCTAAGTGCGCATGCGCACTTACGACGGCGTGTTTCCTGAAAGTGTGCTGTGTCCCTCCGTGTCGAACACGGAGGCAGGAAACACGCCGGCGACTTCCCCCTCCTGCCCTCGCTCACGGCCAGAGAAACCTCCATAGGCGTCGGAACGGGGGGGGCACAGGCACCCCTGCCGGCATCTACTTCTCCCCCTCGCCTGCTCACCCGCCCGCCGCGTTTAACTTCATAGAAAAGCGTTACGCCGTGCTTCCGCTGGCCTCGCCGTCTTCTCTCCACTGTGGTCCGCCCTCTGACAACTTCCTGTTTCCGCTAGGGCTGGCTGCAGTGGACAGAAGACGCCGAGGCCAGCAACAGCGTTGCGCAACGCTTTTCTTTGAAGTTAAACATTGGGTGGAGTGGGTGAAACAGTTTTGAACTGGTTTTGCTCCTTCCTGATGAAAAGATGGGAGAAGGGGGCTGGGGGGGGGTGTAAAAATGGGTTTGGAGCTGGGGCTGAAAATAGGGGACATATGAGGGAAGGAGGCTTTACTAGCACCCGTTAATGTAACGGGTTTAAACACTAGTTTTTTAAAATAAAGCCTGAATCATGAACATCGCCATCTCCACAGAGTTTTTAGTTTTCACTGGATTTGCATTGTCTGTAGGATTAAGGGTCAATTAGAGAATGACACGGTGACAAAATTCATCACCGTCCCCGTCCCCGCGGATAACCGTGGGAAATAATCCCATGTCATTTTCTAGTGTCTATTTCAACCTCAGTCCTTCTACACCAGCATTCTTCAAAGCAAAGCTTGCGGGTCAGTGGTTGTGGCCATTCATACTCTGATTCTTATGTGAGCCAAGGATAATGAAGCCATTGTGACATCACTGATGTGATTGGCTCTTAGGCACTGGTGGAATGAGGCATTATGACATCACAATATCTGCTCTGGATACCAGAGACTGTCGTTCTGTAGTGTCTGTTTCAACCTCAGTTCTTCTACACCAGCATTCTTCAATGTAAGGCTTGAGGGTCAGTGGTTGTGGCCATTCATAGTCCGATTCTTCCCTCTCTTCTTAAAGAATGACATGAAGATGGTTTCCCGCGGTTATCCGCGGGGACGGGAACGGTGATGAATTTTGTCACTGTGTCATTCTCTATTCTAGTGTATACTTATGAAGGGAATTTCTAAAAATAAAGTAAAATTCTGGAAATCTCTAATGGCACCCCTGGAAGAATCTCTTCGGGGCACACCATTCTGCCTTGGCCCACCGTTTGAGAGACACTGCATTAGGTTACTCCTCTAATTGCAAAAGAAGATGCTGGAGACGCCCCCTACAGGTTAAAGGCTGATTTGACAGTTACTGCACATTAAAATTGTGACAAAGAATGCATAATAACTGCAAAGTTTTTCTGCTGTACAGCAATAGGATTTTTAGTGTAAATATTTAGGCTCTAAATAGTTCCTTATTTTTGACTTGACTTTTATAACTTATAGCAGTTATGAAAACAAATAGTTTTCTAAGCAGATTGGAAGAAGAAATCTTAGCACATGATTGCTCCCTCTTGGCCCCCGTCCTCTGCTTCCGCCTACCAGCAGAGAATAAATCTGAAGAAAATGCCAGGAAAGAAACTCAGTAGCCACGTTTTATTTTCCATCTTTCCATTAAGCGTCCAGCCTTCTCCGCTCCCTCTGAGCTAGGAAGTGTTCCTCTGGGAGACTATTTCCATCCGTCAGCTGAGCTGTGATTGAGCCCCTGACATCAAACACTGCCAAAAAAAAAATCTCTAGAGTAATCTATTTTCTTCTTAGTTTAAAAGAAAAATATATAGCAAGTCTTAGTTGTAATGTTTTGTATGACTTTTTCAGGTACTTAAACTCTACATCTGAAACTTTCTATACATTATGGCAACAGGGCTTTCAGAATTTACTATTTCTGTCCATTCGAGTAGACTAAAATGGCAACCTCATTACTTTATTCAGATTTATACAGACTGAAGGCTAAAAAGTGACATTTTATGTGGATTATCAAATTGTATATCCTCTATAATAAAATCCTAAGTGCGCATGCGCACTTAGGAAGGCGTGTTTCCTGACAGTGTGCTTTGTCCCTCCGTGTCAAATTCCATTTTCAAACACGCCGACGACTCCCCCCTCCCGCCCTCACTCACTGCCAGAGAAACCTCCATAGGCGTCGGAACGGGGGGGGGGGGCCCACAGGCACCCCTGCCGGCATCTACTTCTCCCCCTCGCCTGCTCACCCGCCTGCCGCGTTTAACTTCATAGAAAAGCGCTGCGCCGTGCTGCCGCTGGCCTCGCCGTCTTCTCTCCACTGTGGCCCGCCCTCTGACAACTTCCTGTTTCCGCTAGGGCGGAAAGATGTTATATAACTAGAAAGATGTTAGCGATTCCCCTTTTCTATCCAAGATGGCTGCTGCTAAGACGTGCTGAGAAGTACGCACCTTTCTGCTTGGATCTTCTCTTTGTTTCTTCCTTTTGCGGAGGTTTTTGCAATCCAATTTCTTCATCATGCCGAAGAGGAGAGGCTAGAGCGCTTCTGGAGCCTCGCAGCGTTCTCTTGTGCCGACTCTCGGCAATATTGAAGATCTTTTGCGACGGATGCAGGGAGCTACTAGTGCGATGTCTGGAGTTAGCCCGATGAGGGCACCGGGGTCGAGCGAGACAGACTCTGCACCTCCTGGGCCGGATACTACCTTGAGCCCCGACATACGAGCTCCACCCCCGCAGCCGCGAATCACTAGCTCTCCAGGGGACGAGGTAACCCCGGAGCTGGGGGCGGATCTTACTCCTGAGGCGGGTTACAGCATTGTGGAGAGCGTGGAGGCAGAACTCCCTGTACAGGGGAATTCTGCAGAAGATTCGGAGGCTTTGTCAACAAGCGGTGGTGGAATAAACCAGACGGAGCAAAGCCAAGGAACTTTTTACACCCAACAAAAATTTCCTATATGGGAGAAGCCCACTCAGGTGACTCTGGAGTCTCTATGGGATTTAGTGGCTAATTTTACTAAAACTATTAGCCCCAATTTCCATTATATAGAGAACAAGTTGATACAACACATGAAGGAGCTTAAAGATATAAAAGAAGATCAGAGAGCTTCAAAAACGTTCGTTCAAAAGCTTGACCAAGATGTTATAGCAGCGAAACAATTGCAAGAGGCCCTAGTCAAGAATAATGTTAATCTTAGAAAGAAGTTGGAAGTGCTTGAGAATGCTTCAAGAAATAATAATTTGAGACTTATTAACTTTCCAAGATTGACAACGGTAACTCCTCGGGAAAACAAGTTTTTGAAGAAACACTACCTCCATTTTCTCAAGTTTACTACCTTCCAAATAAAAATGGGCCTCATTTACAGAAAAAAAATCTGATCAAGCAATGCTAAATGTATCGGAAATTTTGGAGACGTCTGATAAGGACATGGTTACACCGTCTACATTGATATTAACTGTAGCTCTTTCGATTGATAAAGGATGGTTATTGAGGCTTTTCTTTAAAAATAAACAGAAAGAGTTCCTAGGATTAAAAATTGAAATGTACCCTTATCTTTCAAGAGAGACTCAAAAACGCCGTCGAGAATTTCTTCTTTTGAGGACAGGGGTCATTCTGCTAGGGGCGACTTTTTACCTGAGATATCCATCGTTCAGTTAAATATGTGGGGGTTTTTTTTTAACCTTATCAGTTAACTGCTTTCTTGGCTATGTCCCAAATAGATGATGGAACAACAAGTGCTCTAGAAGTTTAATAAGTGGTTGACAGCTGGAATAAGCTCCCAGTGCAGGTGATCAAGGCCAGCAGCGTGCCAGATTTTAAGAACAGATGGGATGCTCATGTCGGATCTCTATGAGGGAAAGGTCATCAGAGAGCGATTAAATAGGGGGGTGGGTCCATGGTGTGGGCAGACTCGATGGGCCTCGGCCTTTTTCTGCCGTCACTTTCTATGTTTCTATGTTTCTTAATTGATTATAATTTACCTTTTTTTCTCGCTTATAAGAAACCTTGGATCTTAAGTTGAGGACTTGAGTTGTGTTAGTTGAAATTATTAATGTCCTTTTAATTTTATTTCCTTTTAAGGATTATCAAAGTATAAAGGCTTATACCTTGACAGAATTGTTCCGTCTAACCAACTTTCTGTACAAGTGTTTACTTGATATGTAAATGTTGAAACTAATAAAATTCTACTTTTAGTATTTAAAACTCTATCCACAAACGAACCGCAATTTATAAACAGGATACTTATTCCATATAACTCTTCTCGCCCCCTTCGTTCATCGACCCAAGGTCTCCTGGTAGTCCCTTCTTTAAAAGTGATCGGCACTAGACGACATGATATATTTTCGATAGCAGCCCCCCAAGTCTGGAATTCTCTTCCCCAATATATAAGAGACGAAAAAGACATTAGCCGTTTTAAAATTAATCTAAAAACCTTCCTGTTTAAAGATGCTTTTACCCTCTGAATGGAATAGTCACAGTGCAATAGACCTTTTATCAAAATTAAAAAATAAAAAAGTTACCCTTCCTAAAGTTTTTTCCCTTTATTGTTTCCCTCTTTTTAAAATTATTAACATTGCAACTTTATCCCTTCATCCCTCCACATCCAGTTATGTCTGTGGTCTGTAGGTCTAACCCCTTTTCTGATTTGTTATTATTATTTTTTTGTATTTTAATGTATGCATAAATTTGTATTTTAATGTAATTCGCTTAGTATTTCACGTATAAGCGATTCATCAAATTTCTAAACTTGAAACTTGATAAATAAATAAACAAAAAAAAAAATAAAAAAATAAAAGAAAGATGTTAGTGTCACATTGATTTGCAACCTTCCAAAAGGGCCCTTTTACTAAACTGGGGTAAAGTATGGCCTTAGTATAGGCAGCGGAACGCTTTTCGTTTGGTTGATGTGGGGGCAAAAGCTCCACCCTAGACATCTCTCTCCAGTTCCCAGCTCCCCCACCTACCTTCTCTTTGGGCAGGGTGAGCCTGTTGCCGTCGGCCAGCCCCTGGACGCTGCAGAACGAAGACTTCCGGGCACATCAACGGCAGCAGGCTCATTGCTGCTGCCAGGGAGGAAGGGGGTGGGGGAGGCGAGAGAACCGTCTCTTGTGACCCCCCCCGACCACCAATATTCAGGGAGGGCCTTGGCCCCTGTGGCCAACCCTGTTCTGTCGCCCATGGGCCTTAGCGTGTCCCTAAGTGGGCCATTCCCGGGCTAAAATGTCATCCTATTTTCTATTTTCTCCATTAATGGCCATGTGCTAATTTTACCCTTAGCGCAAGGGGCTCCTACTGCCACTCATTTTGTAGGTGGCAAGGGCTCACACGTTAATCGGTAAGTGCGCTAACCAAATATCTACCCCCAGACCCTCCCCCAGCACTGCAATTACTGCAGGATGCCTGAGCACACTCGCAGTAAGCCTTTTTACACTCCAGTAAGCACGCATTAGGCTTACTGCAGCCTCGTACGAGGACCCCAAAAGAAGTCATGTAACTATTTGCTTTTCTTTCGTGCCTCTAAAAGTCTGTAGGCAGAGGGAAGAGATTTTGCTTACATCTTTTGCAGGTGTAGTTCAAGACAAGTTTTATTCAAATACAGTTAGGGTTACCATATGTACAGTTAGGGTTACCATATGTACAGTTAGGGTTACCGACATGTCCGGGGGGTCCGGATGGCTTTTGTATGGGTTTTGAAAAGCCTCCTGAAATCGCTTTGGGCAGGAAGGAAGTCCGTGCGTGCGCAGACTTCCTCCTGACAAGAGCAGGCGGCGGGGGCAGGGCTAGGGCAGGACTGGGGGCGGGATTAGGGTGGGATGGGCAGACCTGGGCGGGCCTGGGGGGGGGGCGAGTCTAGGGGGTCCGGATTTTCTGATTGGAAAATCTGGCCACCCTAAGTACACTAGGGTTTTGTTTTGTTTTTCTTCAGAGGGCTTATAATTTGTACCTGAGGCAATTGGGGGAGAATTTGCTCAGGATCACAAGAAGTAGAAGTGGGATTTGAATCTGACTTGGTTCTCAGTCCACGGCTCGAACCTTTAGGCCAGTGGTTCCCAAACCAGATCCTGACCCCAGACAGCCAGGTTTTCAGGATAGCCACAAAGATGCATTCATGAGCGAGATTTGCATGCACTGACTCCTTGGTATGCAGATCTCGCTCATGAATATTCATGGTGAATATCCTGAAAACCTGACTGGCTGGGGGGGCCTTCTTGTCCAGGTTTGGGAACCACTTAGGCTGTTCGTTCACTTCATTAGGACAATTTCAAATGAATTAATCCAAGTAACTACTTTATAACATTTTATTGAAAGAATAAAATAAATATGCAATAATATAATTTATTTATTTATTTAGATTTATATCCCGTCCTCCCAGTAGCTCAGAACGGTCTACAAGTAAACATACACAATGGAAGTAATTAGACAAATAAGATGTAAAATAGGTTTAAATGTTTGGACATACAAGACTGTGCAGTATTTAAATACAGGGGGTATATGGCAAATTAGGAGTAGAGTTTAAGTATAATCTAATCTAATCTAATCTAAACCTTAAGTTTATATACCGCATCATCTCCATGAGAATGGAGCTCGACACGGTTTACAAGAACTTAAAATAGTGGGTAGAGAAGAAGAAAAAAGATTACATGAACTTATGTGTAGAAGGGGGGAGAGAAAGGGGGGAAGGATAGAGCTACAATTTGCTGAAAAGCCAGGTTTTCAGTTGTTTGCGGAATAACTGAAGGGAGCTCAGGTTCCGGAGCGGGGTGGTGAGGTCGTTCCAAAGACCTGTGATTTTGAAGAGAAGGGATTTTCCCAGTTTGCCTGAATAGTGGATGCCGCGTGGAGAGGGGAAGGCTAGTTTAAGTATAAGCAGTTTAGATAAGTCGTTTAGTTTAGTATAAGTAGATTAGTTTAGTACAAGTTATTTGAGTTTAGATACAATTTATCAGAGTACAGACTAAGAGAGGACTATACTGAAATTTAGGGAGAAGTTAAACAGGGGAGAGAAGAGAGAGGTGGGGTTTAAGGGGGGGTGTAGACTGAGGGAGACCTTTAGTTGAAGAGGAGGGTCTTTACCATTTTACGGAATGTCAATAAAGAGTTCTGTTGCCTGAGTTGGGGGGGGGAGTTGATTCCAGAGATGTGGAATGAAGTGGCTGTAGGATCGTTTGCGGGCAGTTTCTGAGAGGAGGGACCTTCCAGGGGGAATGCATAGGCGTATTTCCGATTTTGAGTGGAGGGTGCGAGTGGGGGTGTAGATGGGAAGCTTGGATTTTATGTAGGAGGGGGTGGTGGCATAAATTCTCTTGTGGGCTATTGCTAGGGCCTTGAAAGCACAGCGCTGGCTAATTGGGAGCCAGTGTTCAGTGCGGAGTGCTGGGGAGACGGGATCATGGTAGTTGAGGTTGTGTAGGAGGCGGATAGCTGCATTTTGGACACGTTGGAGGCGTTTGAGATTATTTTTGGTTAGTCCATTAAATAGGGAGTTACAGTAATCCATTCTGGAGAGGACATATGCGAGTTGGGCGAGGTCAGGTGTGGAGATGTAGGGTTTGATCCTTTTCAGTTGGCGGAGGTAGTAGAAGGAGGTGGAGATTACTTGGGATATGTGGGCAGATAGGGATAGGTGTCCATCTAAGGTTACTCCTAGGCTGCGTACATGATCTGTTGCCGTTAGTAGAGTGGAGTCCCATGCTAGGGTAGGATGTGTGAATTTGGTGCTTTTTTTCCTGATCCATAAGAGTTCTGTTTTAGAGGCGTTCAGTTGAAGTTTGTTGTTTGACATCCAAGTTTTCATGTCAGAGAGGCAATGTTGGAGGTTAGTAATTTGGGACGATCGGTTCTCGCCTAGTGGGAGGAGCAGCTGGATGTCATCTGCATAAGAGTGGATTTTAATGCTATATTTCTGTGCTATATCAATGACAGGCCTGATGTAGAGGTTGAATAGGAGGGGGGATAGAAGGACGCCTTGAGGAACACCATATTTGATAGGCTTGGGGCGAGATTTGTGTGTTCCTAGTAGGACAGTCTGGGTCCTTTGATGAGGAAGGAGGTGATCTATTGGAGGGCTGTGTCCTTGATTCCGAGGTCATAGAGTCTGGATGTGAGAAGGTGGTGGTCGACTGTGTCAAAGGCAGCACTGAGGTCAAGTAGGACTAGTAGGGCATCACTGCCTTTGTCGAGTATTGCCCAGCTGTCATCAATGATATCAAGGAGTACTGACTGTGCTGTGGCCTTTTCGGAAGCCGGACTGGGCAGGGGATAGAGCAGCTTGTTCTTCAATGAAAGGGTGAAGTCGGTGGAGCACAATTCGTTCAAGGAGTTTGGAGACAAATGGGAGGTTGGAGACTGGGCGATAGTTGCCGGGTTCGTTAGGATCAAGGGTGGGTTTTTTGAGAGTGGGCTTGATAATAGCTGACTTCCAGCTGAGAGACACAGTCCCAGTGGTTAGAGAGGTGTTAATGATGGGGAGGATGGATTCTGCCATGGCGTCTTCTGTGGACAGCAGGAGGCTGGATGGGCAGGGATCGAGGATGGTGTTGGAGGGTTTGAGTTCTCTCAGGGTTTCGAGAACCTCGGCATGAGTGGCCGTATGAAATTGGGAGAGAGCGGCGGAGGGTGGGGTATTTGGAATCGGTTGGGGCTGAATAGGAGTGGGTTTAGTGTTGGTGTCAAGATTATCTCGGATGGTTTGTACTTTGGACTGGAAGAAGTCCGAGAGAGTCTCGCTATCAAGTTCTGTTTGGTTGTTGTGGCTTTTTCTTTGGGCGCTGGTGAAGAGTTGGTTTGTGAGGGTGAACAGTTGTTTGGATCTAGAAGGGGCTAGTTGTAGGAAGCGAGAGTAGTAGGTCTTTTTCGCTTCTAGGATGGCAGCTTTGTAGGTGATGGATATGTTATTCCAGTGGTTTCTGAGTTCGGGTGTTTGACCCAATAAAATAGTCAATAAAATAGTCATTACATTTAAATTCACCAAATAAATGTTCATATGTCTATCATTCCTTCAAAATATATTTCCATATTACACATTCCATCTCACAATACCCCCCCCTTTTCCTTCCCCCTTCCCATTCCTCCATTAACCTTTCCCCCTCCCCCCAATGTTTTAATTAAATTATAACACTGAAATGAGTGAATTAAACAAAAATACAATTCAAATAATACCATACGTATTACTATCATCCCTCCTATTCCCACCCCTACCCTAGAAGGAAAGGTGACATCAAGTATAAAAATGCAAAGAATGTTTCCAAAGCTTCAGTGTAAAGCACAGGTGTCAAAGTCGGTCCTCGAGGGCCAGAATCCAGTCGGGTTTTCAGGATTTCCCCAATGAATCTGCATGAGATCTATTTGCATGCACTGCTTTCAATGCATATTCATTGGGGAAATCCAGAAAACCCGACTGGATTCCGGCCCTCGAGGAGGGACTTTGACACCCCTGGTGTAAAGCATTAAGAATCATACTTCTTGCTCTAGGAGATAAATTTTGTATGTAAGGGTCCCAAATTTTCAAAAAAACCCCGATTTCTTCTAGGAAATTTACGAACCTCCCAAACCACAAATAAAATTAAACGATGAAATTGGTTCCTCCAATGCCAATAACTAGGCGAATCTTTCTGTAACCAATATTGCAAAATGCATTTATGACCAATCATACGTGCCTTTTCAAACAGAATACAGTGGTACCTTGGATTACGAGCACAATCCGTTCCAGGAGCATGCTCGTAATCCAAAATGCTCGTTTATCAAAGCGAGTTTCCCCATAAGAAATAATGGAAACTCGCTTTGATGCGTTCCCCCCCCCCCCCGAGAACTTGCATTGCTCCCCTCGAAGCCCCCCCCCCCGCAATCAGGCACCACCCCCTGCGATCTGGCACCCCCCTGCCTCGAACCGGCACCCCCCCCGCCACGATCCGATCCCCCCCGCCACGATTGGGCACCCCCCCGCCACGATCCGACCCCCCCCGCCACGATTGGGCACCCCCCCGCCGCTTCTTACCCTCATCTGGGCACTGTTGAAAATCGTCTTCCTCCTCTGCTGGGTCTTGAGCATCTGAGCATGCTCAAGGCCTGCGAGTTCACGTTCTGCTCAGATGCTCAAGGCCCAGCAGAGGAGAAGGCCGATTTTCAAGAGTGCCCAGATGAGGGTAAGAAGCGGCGGGGGGGGGTGCCCCATTGTGTCGGGGGGGGGGGGTCGGATCGTGGCGGGGAGGTGCCCAATTGTGTCGGGAGGGGGGTCGGATCGTGGCGGGGGGGTGCCCAATTGTGTCGGGGGGGTTGGATCGTGGCGGGGAGGTGCCCAATTGTGTCGGGGGGGGTCGGATCGTGGCGGGGGGGGGGTGTGCCCAATTGTGTCGGGGGGGTCGGATCGTGGCGGGGAGTTGCCGGTTCCAGGCAGGGGCGGGTGCTGGATCGCAGGGGGGGTGCCGGATTGCGGGGGGGGGGGGGTGCTCGTAAATCGAGCCATGCTCGGTTTCCGAGGCACCGATTTTGCAAATGTTTTGCTCGTCTTGCAAAACACTCGCAAACCGGTGCACTCGTAAACCGAGGTACCACTGTACTTCTTCCCTGTCCAAAAACCTCACAAGCCGCAGCTTTACTAAATATCACCCCCCCTTGGAGATTCCACCAATTGACAATTCCATAATGAACCTAAAAATAATAGGATGTACCTACATTATCTAGACTAAACACTACCCTTTCCTATACGTACACCCAGACACTTTTTTAAAAAAACCTGTAGACTGTGCTGCCCTAACACACACACGCGCACATAGAGGGAGGAAAGATACAGGAAACAGAAAAGAGACACACAAAGATGGATAGAGGAGAGAAGATGAGATACAGACACGCAAATGCACACACAGAGCTGGAGGTAGAGATAGAAACTCAGTATGCACACATGTGTGTACTCAGCTGAGGGGGGTCATGAACTGCAGCTCAAAAAGCATTTACTGAGTCAAGAGTTCAGTTAACAAACTGAGCAGAAACACGTAAGGCATACAGAGCCTACCCCTGGGGGAACGCTGCAGAAAAAACGTAGAAATTCCATGCACAATAGTTTAGAATTCTGCAGACTTCATACCAGCATATAATCATTGCCTTGTTAATAAGAATTTAGGATGCAATATCGAAAAATGGACCTTGCTTTATTTGTAAAACATTTTCAATTACCCTCCTGATGTTGTTTTTCTTTAAATGTTCTCTTACTTTCTTTATGTATAACAATTTTTATTGAAAGAATCAAATAATCAGTACAATAGGATAATACAAAAATACATTCAATACAATAAGAATCACAATAAATTTCATACAAATTTAAATCACTCTTTCAAATTTAATTTCCATATGAATTAATTCAATCTTATCTACACCCCCCTTAATTCCATCCCCTACCCACTATCGTCCCCTAAATGAAATCCCTCACCCTGGATGAAAGTTGACAAAAATAAAGAGTTAAAATAAATAACTGGAATGTAATTATTAAACCTAATTTTCATAATAAATCATTGATAACCAAACTTCGTATTTTTGGTGAAAGATTCTGAATATAAGGATCCCAAACGTCCATAAAAAGACGAGTTTTTTTAGGCGAACCTCGAACCTCCCTTTTTACGAAAATATACCCCAACGCTCATAGAATTCCTATCAGTGCTGGAGCTCTTACCACCGCGGCCAGTGCTAAGAACTGCACTATGGTTTTGTAAAAGAAGGGGCGGGGGGAGTTACTTTCCCAGGGTTACCCATCTCTGGGTGCAGAGGCAGCAAATGTACCGGTAGGCCACTCGAGTCCCTGATTTACTCTCTTGTAGCCATTAGTAAATGTTGGCCACTAAACGTTGCAAAGCCTGCTTTACCTCTGAGATATCTACTTTTCCTAGTGGAAATCCTATTTTACCTGAGAGAAAAACCTTTTATAATACTATCCAGCCATTTACAAGGGGAAAAGGATATGTACTTTTATGCAGGCTGAGGATAGATGTTTCTGAGAAAATAGTTTGAGTGGAATAGAGGTGGAGGTGTAATGTGCACTAGCATTTTATACTGTAAAATGCACTTGTGGAAGGTGGAGTCCATGCATACATGTATACCATTGGGGCCGGTACACATGTTACTTTTGGTAGGGTTACCATATGGCTCCGGAAAAAGGAAGATAGATTGAGTCATCCAGGTTTTACTTCCATCAAAAGCAATGGATTTAAGGAGGACGGATTGAGACATCCGTGTTTTACTTCCATCGAAAGCAATGGATTTAAGGAGGACGGATTGAGGCATCCGGGTTTTACTTTCATCGAAAGCAATGGAAGTAAGGAGGACGGATTGAGATATCCGTATTTTACTTCCATCGAAAGCAATGGATTTAAGGCGGACGGATTGAGGCATCCGTGTTTTACTTTCATCGAAAGCAATGGAAGTAAGGAGGATGGATTGAGACATCCGTGTTTTACTTCCATCGAAAGCAATGGAAGTAAGGAGGACGGATTGAGACATCCGTGTTATACTTCCATCGAAAGCAATGGATTTAAGGAGGATGGATTGAGGCATCCGTGTTTTACTTCCATCGAAAGCAATGGAAGTAAGGAGGACGGATTGAGGCATCCGTGTTTTACTTCCATCGAAAGCAATGGATTTAAGGAGGACGGATTGAGGCATCCGTGTTTTACTTCCATCGAAAGCAATGGATTTAAGGAGGACGGATTGAGACATCCGTGTTATACTTCCATCGAAAGCAATGGAAGTAAGGAGGACGGATTGAGACATCCGTGTTTTACTTCCATCGAAAGCAATGGATTTAAGGAGGATGGATTGAGGCATCCGTGTTTTACTTCCATCGAAAGCAATGGATTTAAGGAGGATGGATTGAGGCATCCGTGTTTTACTTTCATCGAAAGCAATGGATTTAAGGAGGACGGATTGAGGCATCCGTGTTTTACTTCCATCGAAAGCAATGGATTTAAGGAGGACGGATTGAGACATCCGTGTTATACTTCCATCGAAAGCAATGGAAGTAAGGAGGACGGATTGAGACATCCGTGTTTTACTTCCATCGAAAGCAATGGATTTAAGGAGGACGGATTGAGGCATCCGTGTTTTACTTCCATCGAAAGCAATGGATTTAAGGAGGACGGATTGAGGCATCCGTGTTTTACTTCCATCGAAAGCAATGGATTTAAGGAGGACGGATTGAGGCATCCGTGTTTTACTTCCATCGAAAGCAATGGATTTAAGGAGGACGGATTGAGGCATCCGTGTTTTACTTCCATCGGAAGCAATGGATTTAAGGAGGACGGATTGAGGCATCCGTGTTTTACTTCCATCGAAAGCAATGGATTTAAGGAGGACGGATTGAGGCATCCGTGTTTTACTTCCATCGAAAGCAATGGATTTAAGGAGGACGGATTGAGGCATCCGTGTTTTACTTCCATCGAAAGCAATGGATTTAAGGAGGACGGATTGAGGCATCCGTGTTTTACTTCCATCGAAAGCAATGGATTTAAGGAGGACGGATTGAGGCATCCGTGTTTTACTTCCATCGAAAGCAATGGATTTAAGGAGGACGGATTGAGGCATCCGTGTTTTACTTCCATCGAAAGCAATGGATTTAAGGAGGACGGATTGAGGCATCCGTGTTTTACTTCCATCGAAAGCAATGGATTTAAGGAGGACGGATTGAGGCATCCGTGTTTTACTTCCATCGAAAGCAATGGATTTAAGGAGGACGGATTGAGGCATCCGTGTTTTACTTCCATCGAAAGCAATGGATTTAAGGAGGACGGATTGAGGCATCCGTGTTTTACTTCCATCGAAAGCAATGGATTTAAGGAGGACGGATTGAGGCATCCGTGTTTTACTTCCATCGAAAGCAATGGATTTAAGGAGGACGGATTGAGACATCCGTGTTTTACTTCCATCGAAAGCAATGGATTTAAGGAGGACGGATTGAGACATCCGTGTTTTACTTCCATCGAAAGCAATGGATTTAAGGAGGATGGATTGAGGCATCCGTGTTTTACTTTCATGGAAGTAAAATTCAAATGTCTCAATCTGTCCTTCTTTTTCTGGAGTCATATGGTAACCCTACTTTTGGGTGTCTGTAGCTATAATCTCAGAATCTTCCATGCTCTCTTCCCATCCACTCAGAACAAAAAGAAAGGGTCTCTTTAGGTTCTCTGTCTCTTCTCTTGAACACAGTGGCGTACCTAGCATATGTGACACCAGGGGCCCATCATTTTTTGACACCACCCCATCTATATGAAAAATATGATTTTTAGTAACAATCCACATATCGCACAACAAGTGTATCTAGGAAAAGGCAATATCTTAAACATTGCAGTGAGCACTAGAACACCAACACATACATTGTAAAACTAAACAAGCCAGATCCTGCAGTCAATGCTAACTGAAAACTACTCTGCATACAATGCAACACCACAATACCACAAAAACAGTAATGCATATCCTCTAATACTGTGCAAAATATAAAGATAGAAACATAGAACATAGAAAATGACGGCAGAAAAGGGCTATAGCCCACCAAGTCTGCCCATTCCAAATCCCCGCCCCCCTGATTTCACCCCCTTAGAGATCCCATGTGAATATCCCATTTTCTCTTAAAATCCGACACGCTGCTGGCCTCAATCACCTGCAGGGGGAGTTTGTTCCAATGATCCACCACTCTTTCGGTGAAGAAGTATTTTCTGGAGTCGCTATGAAACTTCCCTCCCCTGATTTTCAGCGGATGCCCTCTGGTGGTCGAGGGTCCCATGAGGTAGAAGATATCCTCTTCCGACTCGATACGGTCCGTGATGTACTTAAACGTCTCAATCATATCACCCCTCTCTCTTCGTTCTTCAAGTGAGTACAGCCTCAATTTATTCAGCCTTTCTTCATACGTGAGATCCTTGAGCCCTAAGACCATCCTAGTGGCCATTCGCTGAACCGACTCGATTCTCAGCACATCCTTCTCAGCACATCCTTCTCAGCACATCCTAGTGTGGTCTCCAGAATTGAACACAATACTCCAAATGAGGCCTCACCATGGACCTGTATAGCGGCATCATGACTTCAGGTCTTCTGCTGACGAAACCTCTACGGATACAACCCATCATTTGTCTTGCCCTGGAGGAAGCCTTCTCCACTTGATTGGCAGCCTTCATGTCCTCACTAATGATCACCCCTAGATCACGTTCCGTCGTGGTCCTGGCCAAGGTCTCACCATTTAGTATGTAAGTTCTGAGTGGATTTTTCTTACCCAGGTGCATTGAAGCCTAGTAGATGTAAATTTGAAAACTGATACATAACAATCACCACTTTACAAATTAACAAATAAAAATAAAACAAATAATGAGAAATAAGAAAATACCATTTTATTGGACTAATCCATTTTTCAATTAGCTTTCAGAGGCCAAATCTTTCTTCAGAACAATACAGTATACTGCTGTTATGGTATCCTGTCCTGCGGAAAGGGGTTTAGTCCAAAAAATTGCCTTATTTCCATTTCCTATTTATAAAATTTTATCAATACAGTTATAATACTAATTGATTCTAAGTAAAGCAACAAAAAATCTTTCTCCCTTTTGTCGTTTCTGCTTTAATCATCTTCTCTTTGCTATCTTCTTTCTATACAGTGTTTGTCCTCTCCCCCTTCCATGCAACATCTGCCCTCTCTTTGCCCCTTCCACCCAGCTTGTGCCCTTTCTCTCTCTCTACCCCATCTAGAACCAGGTTTGTCTCATAGATGCTGACGCTGTACATCTCATCCTCCAAATCCAAATCCGTGGCCATTGAGTAGCAGATAGAAAAGCATTCTAACATTCTCGTTTTCCCATTCCTTTCATGATAATTCCTAATATTCTATTTATTACATGGCCTAGAAATATAACTTATATCCCTTTTCCATCAGAACAAAACCTTGGCCAGTAAGAGACCCATCCACCATCCCTGGCCGTTCAAGAGCTAGCGCTGTAAGAGGGAGATTGCATTGAGCTGTTTTAGTGGGGGTGGGGGAGAAGGTTACATGGTTGAAAGTTCATCTAGGCTTGCCATGTCTACTTTGCAAGCAACTGTGTGCTTGAATTTCCTAATGGATGTACAGCTGTTTAGCAATATTTATTACTGGCTCACGCAGCAGGCAGCATGCCATGGAGATAGCCTGTAAAGTTTAGACGTATCATTTTCCACAGTCAGTCATGCTCAGGCTAATAAAAACCATGAGAAAGAAAATCTTTGTGTTTATGCTCTTTGGAGGCTGAAGCACAGCGACCGTCTCATGATAAAAAGCTGGTGGCTGGTGTTGACAGAAATGTTTGCGTTGGGGAGAGTGATCGGAGGAGGTGGTAACTGAGGGCTGGCTTGGAAGCAGGCATCTGTCCCTGGTGAATGCTGTGAATGTGCCACAGATCTTTGCAGGCGCAGAGCTATGTAGGAGCGTCTCGCTGCTGGTTGGTTATGCTTAAATATCAGTGCTTTTCTTATCACATCATGACTCCTTCCCGCTCTATTATAAAAGTATTAGAAAATCGATTCTGCTGGATTCTTTTTTTTTTTTTTTTTTAATATCTTTATTCATTTTGAAGCCATACGTAAGTGCAACATATAATACAATCATATTACACTATAAAAGCACTTAAATACAATTAAAATTGTAATCTATGACAAATAGATATATAACCCCCCCCCCATAATTATATTAAAAAATACACTCAAATTAAGAAATTAAAAATATGTTCCAACCCACCCTGGTCGTGTATGACCAAAGAGCAAAATCAACAATCACTCTTTGCAAAACTTTGTCAATGGCTCCCAAATCTTCAGAAACTTTTTGTAATGTCCCTGTTGTATATCCATAATATGTTCCATTTTTAAAACGTGACAGAGAGACTCCCACCAAAAGGTATAGTTCAGTCTATCCCAGTTTTTCCAATTCCTTAAAATAAGCTGCATGGCAACTTCTGTCATAATGAAGAGGTTTATTATGACGAGATGATATTTGGCTTTCCGCTCTCATCACAGTGCCAAATAGCACAGTGTCATATGTTAGATTCTGCCGGATTCTTGCTTCAAGCTGTTGTGAAATCTGCCGATACTGGCAAACACTAGTTAGTATTCTCATATACAAGATGGAAAAGATGATAGCGTTACAACAAGGAAAATTTAATTCTTTAAAAAAAATATGGGGACCATTGACTACTTACTCTAATGATCAGACGTCTTAAGCACATGGTTAGTTTATATTTGGGTTAGGGTGGGAAACATGTATTATATGGTCATGGGAATATTGATAATAGGGGGGGGGGTATCTATTTTTATTTTATAAGAATATATGATTGTATTTACAAGTGATTTGTGAAAATTGTTGTATTATTTATCATTCACTTGATGTAAGATTTAAAAATGAATAAAGATTTATAAAAAAAAAAAAAAGTATTCTCAAAATGCTAGAAAGGTATAATATCTGCATGAAGGCTTTGAAGTCTTTATGCTAATGCATTTCATTCCTAACTATGATCATCTGATAGCAGCTTTATTTAGAGCTTATGAGGTGCACCCAGTGAATGGAAAGTTACTGTAGAAATGAAGGAAGTCCAGGGATTGGCTGAGACTAGAAGTCTGCATGGGAATGGGGATTGTGGGAATCCCGCGGGTCCCGCGGGAACCCCACAGGGATCCTCCCCAGATCTACGGGACTCCAACGGGGTTCCCCACCAGGTCTACAGAACTCCCACGGGGATCCCCCCCCCCCAGACTCATGGGAATGGAACCAGGGTTCCCGCGGCCTGGAAAGAGAATTAGTAGAAGATAGACAAAAGCAGAAATTGGGACCAAGATGATGGGAAAACAAAATGTTCTGCCAGCTACAGCAAGGGAGATGTTCATTTTGAAGGGGGCTAAGCTCAAAGTGGGAGGCCCAGCCCCCTCTTATGGTTATGCCATCAATTGTGTTTAATTCAAAATGAAGTACTTGCTGAGTTTGTTTTGGGGTTTCCAGTTCAGTTTTGGCCCATTTTTCTTATGCAACCCTTGTCCTGAAAAGTGCTTTAAATGATTTTGATGCTGTATTGTTTGATTCTTTATTCATTGCTGCATTAAAAATCATTTGTGGATCTTGGAAGGACCTCTCACAAGTTATCTATACCAGATGGTGGAACCAGATTTCTTTGCTTTACAGATATGAGCTTCATATTGCCATAAAATCCAACTCTTATTTCTTTTAACAAGAAATGGTCGACTCTATAGTCACATGACTTAATGTCTATCCTAATTCTTTCCGGTGATGTATGCATCTGTTATTTCTGTGTATTTTATTGTTGGTTTAAATAAACTAAGACTTAAAAAAAAAAATTAAAATTGTCAGAAGTAATGGCTGCTTTTTACAGGGACAGGTAACTTTTATGGGGGGATGGGCGGGGACAGAGGAGATTCTTCAGGGGGATGGGCAGGGACGGAGGGGATTCCCCGCGGGGTTGGTCAGGGACGGAGGAGATTCTGGCGGGGACGGGTTGGGATCGGGCAGGATTTCTGTCCCCGCGCAACTCTCTAGCTGAGACTATGGAGAGGGGAGAATGAAGGTGGGGGTACAGACAGTGGCCTAGTAAAATGGGAGCAGGCCTAGGGTTACCAGAAGTCCGGATTTCCCTGGACAGCTTTTCAAAACCCGGCACTTTGTCCAGGTTTTGAAATCGCCGTCGGGTAGGAGGTCATCTGCTCATGTGTGGATGCCCTCCTGCCCGCTGAGAGTAGGCAGTGGGGACAGGGCTAGGGCGGGCTTGGGGGTAGGACTGGGGCATGGTGAGGTGGGGATGGGTAGAACTGGGTGGGCTTGGGGGGGGTCTAGGGGGACCGAATTCTCCAAATGGAAAATCTAGTAACTCTAAGCAGACTGCCTCAGGTGCCATATTTGGGGGGGGGGGGGAGCACAGCACCTCTCCGGCCCCACACCACACTTGTGCCCTGCCTTCCCTGCCCTCCGTACCTGTTTAAATCTTTTCCAGCATGAGCAACTACTCTGGCCTGCTGCTTGCACCAGCCTGGCTCCCTCTGGGAGATAGTGTCTGAAGATCTAAAGGCGAAAAAGCAATGTGACAAGGCAGTGGCTGCTGCCAGAAGGATGCTGGGCTGTATAAAGAGAGGCGCAGTCAGTAGAAGGAAGAAGGTGTTGATGCCCCTGTACAGGTCATTGATAAGCCCCACTTGGAGTATTGTGTTTAGTTTTGGAGAACGTATCTGGCGAAGGACATAAGAAGACTTGAGGCGGTCCAGAGGAGGCTTGCGCCAGAAGACGTATGAGGAGAGACTGGAAGCCCTGAATATGTATACCCTAGAAGAAAGGAGAGACAGGGGAGATATGATTCAGACGTTCAAATACTTGAAGGGTATTAACGTAGAACAAAATCTTTTCCAGAGAAAGGAAAATGGTAAAACCAGAGGACATAATTTGAGGTTGAGGGGTGGTAGATTCAGGGGCAATGTTAGGAAATGCTACTTTACGGAGAGGGTGGTGGATGCCTGGAATGCGCTCCTGAGAGAGGTGGTGAAGAGTAAAACTGTGACTGAGTTCAAAGAAGCGTGGGATGAACACAAAGGATCTAGAATCAGAAAATAAGATTAAATATTGAACTAGGCCAGTACTGGGCAGCCTTCCACGGTCTGTATCTGTATATGGCCATTTGGGGGAGGATGGGCTGGGGAGGGCTTCAATGAATGGGAGGTTGAAGATGGTCTGGAGTAGGTTTTGACGGAGATTTCGGCAGTTGGAACCCATACACAGTACCGGGTAGAGCTTTGGATTCTTGCCCAGAGGGGCCTAAGGCTACTGGGCCGATTTCGATAGGCCCAGGTACTTCAGGCCCCACTTGTTGGAGGGGTTTGAGCCGCCTGGGCCAATCAGGCCCTAAGGCCCACCATTCTAGGGATGGCTGGCCTGCCAGATGGACAGGCTTGGGACCCGTCTGTTCGGCCAACTTGTACAGGTGCGGGGAGGGGGATTGGGGTGTGGGGAGGTCGAGGGGTCAGTGGGGGGCCGATTGGCTCAGCTGGGAGGTCAATCAGGTCAGCGGAGGGGCAGATCGGGGGTTCAGGGGGGCAATCGTGGGAGGGGGTGCGTCTAGGGCCTGGGATCCCTCCTGCCTGTATCTTAGTGGGGGTGGGGGGTAGGGGGGGTCGCTTGGCCAGGAGGGCTTGGGCTCCCTCCTAGCCCGATTGTAATTGGCGGGGGGAGGGGGATGGGGGGTGTCGCGGCTCAAAGGGGCAGGAGGGCTTGTGCTCCCTCCTGTCTAGATCGTTGTGTGTGGGGGTGATACATCGTGGCAGGAGAGATTGGCTATCTCCCCTGCCACGATGCGATCACCCCTCTACCCGAACTGCCACAAACCGTGGCAGGAGAAATTGAGCATCTCTCCTGCTGCGGGTCGCAGCAGTTCGGGTAGAGGGGTGATCGTATTGCGGCAGTGAAGATGAGCCATCTCTCCTGCCGCAATGGTTGCAGTGGGGGGTGGGTGAGTTGCCGGGCCGCTGAGCTAATTGTGCCAGCCGCCATCAACTCAGTGGGCCCTTTTTCAGCACTTATACCTGTTTTGACTTGGTCTAAGTCAAAACGTATAAGTGCCGACTAGGCAACCTGCCTAAGGGTTTTGGTTATATCTGCTGCACGCCTAGGTGTAGGTCGTCCCACCTCCCGCCCACCGCCCGCCCTTTCCCCTCCTCTAAACACGCCTCTTTTCTCTCTATGCGTTTAGAGGCAGGGGAAAGGCCTAAGCTGGTTTTAGATACGTCTAAAACCAGCTTTGGTTATGGGTACTTGGACGATCAGGCTTTTTGGTCATCTAAGTACCTAGGTCACTTTTTAAACTGGTTGTTTTTTTTAATTATTATTATGAGCCCCTTAGCCAATAGGGAGAGGAGGAAATATTGGATGCTGTGGATGGGAAGACTGGATGGGCCATTTGGCCTTTATCTGCCATCATATTTCTAAGTTTCTATAAAAGCACTTTCAAAAAAGTGGGCTTTTAGCTTGGATTTGAACACTGCCAGGGACGGAACATAGCGTATTGATTCAGGCAGCCTGTTCCAGGCATACAGCGCAGCAAGAAAAAAGGGACAGAGTCTGGAGTTGGCAGTGGAGGAGAAGGGTACAGATAAGAGGTATATAGATATATACAGGTATACAGATACTTTATAATATAATAGGCATGGTCTGTAACTATCTTGGGCACATCTGTGCTTTGCTCAACCTTACTGAAGCTGTAGCAGTTATGTTACCCAAGCAAAACATACTTTACAGATCTGAATAGATTATGTACAGATTATAACTCATGCTTCTAAAATTTATACAGCCAAAATGACCAAAATCTCTTTGCCAGCTTGTTTGCACTACATGAGGCATGAGGGTAAATTTTTTTCTGGAATGGAGTCAAGGAGAGAAATAAATTCTACAGACAGTGGGCGAGCTGTACCAGCAACGAACCAACAAGTTAATTTTTGTGCTCTGGCTTCATCACTAAAACAAACTTAATGTTTTGGTTAGGAAAATTTTTAAAGTGTAAAAACCTCTGAATTACATAAGTTAGGCTGAGCTACTCATGTTACAAACATTAATTTGTGAAATGAACCATAAAATATCCAGAACTCGCCCAAACAACCTGAAAATTACCTTTTAATAAACCAAACATTTTTTCCATTCATATCCTTCAATCTTAATCAGTGAATTTTTTTTTTTTTTTTTTTTTTAAGTAACACACTGCACTAGCTACCCGTACAAAACAGGGTTTAATTTACACCTCTATATCAGATTTCAAGGCCCTTAAAAGGTAATAGGCTAGAGCTAGACTACTTGAAGAACAAGATCTCCCTCTATGGACCTCCAAGTAGAGAGTTGCACGGGGTCAGAAATCCCACCCGTCCCCGCCAGGATCCTCTCCGTCCCCACCCATCCCCGCAAGGAATTACCTCCATCCCCGCCTGTCCCCCAAAAAAGCAGCAATTACTTCTGACAGGATCATCAATTCCACAATTTCTTGGTGGAATCTCTTTGGTGGAATCCTTTTTTTGTTTTCTGTTCAGGTAATTAACTTATAAACCCCCTCTTTTCCTAAGGCTGACGTGTCCATTATATTATATGGATGAACCCTGCTTCCAAAGCCTTTCATCCCCGTGGGAGTCCCGTTGGCTAGAGGGGGTCCCCGTGGGAGTCCCGTGAGCCAGAGAGGGGTCCCCATGGGAGTCCCATGGGTTAGGGGGGATTCCTGCGGGACCCCCGTGGGATTTCCGCGATCCCCGTTCCCATGCAGACCTCTACCTCCAAGGTCCTGTCATGGATTATCTGTATACAATCATAGAGTGTAAAACACTCTGACTAACTAGTAATCAAAAAGCAAAGTTGGGTGTCAAACAATAAAGTTGAACAGGTCTCCATACTTTGAGAAAAGAACTAATAGAATGATGTTTTTCAGCTATTACGCTTTCAGATTTGTTGGTTATGCATACCGTAACATAGTAACATAGTAGATGACGGCAGATAAAGACCCGAATGGTCCATCCAGTGTGCCCAACCTGATTCAATTAAAATTTTTTAATTTTTTCTTCTTAGCTATTTCTGGGCAAGAATCCAAAGCTTTACCCTGTACTGTGCTTGGGTTCCAACTGCCGAAATCTCTGTTAAGACTTACTCCAGCCCATCTACACCCTCCCAGCCATTGAAGCCCTCCCCAGCCCATCCTCCACTAAATGGCCATATATAGACACAGACCGTGCAAGTCTGCCCAGTACTGGCCTTAGTTCAATATTTAATATTATTTTCTGATTCTAGTTCATCCCACGCTTCTTTGAACTCAGTCACAGTTTTACTCTCCACCACCTCTCTCGGGAGCGCATTCCAGGCATCCACCACCCTCTCCGTAAAGTAGAATTTCCTAACATTGCCTTTGAATCTACCACCCCTCAACCTCAAATTATGTCCTCTGGTTTTACCATTTTCCTTTCTCTGGAAAAGATTTTGTTCTGCGTTAATACTCTTTAAGTATTTGAACGTCTGAATCATATCTCCCCTGTCTCTCCTTTCCTCTAGGGTATACATATTCAGGGCTTCCAGTCTCTCCTCATACGTCTACTGGCGCAAGCCTCCTATCATTTTCGTCGCCCTCCTCTTGACCGCTTCAAGTCTTCTTACGTCCTTCGCCGGATACGGTCTCCAAAACTGAACACAATACTCCAAGTGGGGCCTTACCAATGACCTGTACAGGGGCATCAACACCTTCTTCCTTCTACTGACTACGCCTCTCTTTATACAGCCCGGCATCCTTCTGGCAGCAGCCACTGCCTTGTCACACTGTTTTTTCACCTTTAGATCTTCGGACACTATCACCCCAAGGTCCCTCTCCCCGTCCGTGCATATCAGCTTCTCTCCTCCCAGAATATACGGTTTCTTCCTATTATTAATCCCCAAATGCATTACTCTGCATTTCTTACCGTGTTTCACTATGCAGTGTATTCTACCTTAGATAAGTCCTTCCAACAGCGTTTTTAATAGCCAAGAATAATAAGATGTTAAGTAAATGAGCCTTGGGCTCGGGCATAGAGTATGTGAGACCATGTTGTCCAAGAATAATAATTTTAAGATGTAAAGGTTCATTAATATTTAGAATGGTGGATATGATGTTCCAGACTTTATTCCAATACAATTTAATATGTGAGCATTGGTATAACATGTGCAGCAGGATTTTCATTGAGGACCAGCATAGATTGGAGCCTTCTTTGGAAAATTTAGCGAGTTTATGCAGCGTCCAGTGGGATCGATGTAGAAAGTATATTGATTGAAGAAGTGGAGCCGATTTAATAGATTTGAATACTGTGGTCCATACTTTCAAACTTGAGTGCCAAACTTAATGTTACGAGTTCCAGAGCCAGCAACTTAATCCAATATTTATGAAATGGACCTCAAAATCCAAAGGATACCACTCCCTGAAGTATCACTGGTCCGCTCCGGGTAAGCAATCAACCAGGGGGAAACCCCAAAATGGGAAAAAAAACTCCCTAGGTTTCTAAAAAACGGGCTAAACTTTAAATCAAAAAAGGCTCAGGAACTCCTGCCATTAAGGGACGTTGAAAAAGCCCAGGGAGACAGCTTAAGAGCAGCGTTCGATAAATGGAAATATAAAGCAGCCAGTAGACACAAGGATATGCACTTAGCTTTACTGCAGTCCTCACGTTTCTGTCTTATATAGCACGCTACACAGCTCTCCAACCACAGTTCAAAAAATGCCGTGAGTTTCTGGCGGCGCTTCCTGGCAGGAAGTCCAAAGAACGCTGTCAGCTGCTAACAACCTGGGTTCTCACGCCTTCAACAAGAGAGTCCTATCTGTAGCCATGCCTCCTCCGATGGAAATCACAAGACATAATGCCTGTCAATGAACCTTCTCTAGAGTGGCCCCCGTCCTCTAGAACAGTGGTTCCCAACCCTGTCTTGGAGGACCACCAGGCCAGTCGGGTTTTCAGGATAGCCCCAATGAATATGCATGAGAGAGATCTGCATATAATGGAGGTGCCAGGCATGCAAACCTGCTCCACGCCTATTCATTAGGGCTATCCTGAAAACCCGACTTGCCTGGTGGTCCTCTAAGACAGGGTTGGGAACCACTGTTCTAGAGGACGGGGGCCACTCTAGAGAAGGTTCATTGACAGGCATTATGTCTTGTGATTTCCATCGGAGGAGGCATGGCTACAGATAGGACTCTCTTGTTGAAGGCGTGGGAACCCAGGTTGTTAGCAGCTGACAGCGTTCTTTGGACTTCCTTTGGGAACCACTGCTCTAGAATACTCTTCTTGAAAGGCTTGTTCATCACAAGAATATATCTACTTCAGGAGGCAGCTGAAAGTTTGGCTCTTTTCCCAGTGACGTAGTAAGGGGGGGGGGTGAGGTGAGGTGGGCGGTCTGCCCTGGGCACCATCTTCCTAAGGGTACGTTACCCCTCCTCTCTGCCCCCGCTCCTCTCCTTGCCACACCTGCACGCCCCTTGCCTTCCTCCATACCTTTTTTTTTTTACTTCCCCCGGTGCGAGGTTGCTGCACGTGTCGGCATGGGCGCTTTCTCTGACGTCCCTTCCGGGACCCGCGCCTAGGAGGTGACGTCAAAAGGCGAGCCAACGTGGGCGTGCTGCTCACGCCGGAGAAGTTAAAAAGGTATGGGGAAAGGGAAGGGTGCGTGCGGGTGGCGGGGGAGGAGCGCCGCCCTCTCATACTACGCTGCAGCCTTCTCCCATGACTTTAATGGAATGAGCAACGAACACAGATTGCACATCCACTCTTACCCTAGCTGAGATTGTATTCATGCACCTCTCCATATGCAATTTGTGGCATAGCAAGGAAAGTGGTGGTACCTGGCATCGTCACACCACGTGCTTCCCTACTCCTCCCCGTCGCTTGAGCGTCCCCGTGTATCTCTTGAAATGTTCACCGGTGCAGCATCGTCCACCCGCTGCTCGCACCGGCCTTGGCTCCTTTTCTGATGTCACGTCCTGGTCCTGCGACGTCGGAAGGGAGACGAAGCTGGATTTCCTCCCCCCCCCCCCCGAGCCATCTCACTAATGGCCTATGGACTTCTCTTTTAGGAAATGATCCGAATCTTTTTTTTAAACCCCGCTAAGCTAACTGATTCTGGGGCATGTGGGCCCGAGCTGAAGGAAGACAAGATGAGGTTCATGTGGGGCGGGGCTGGTGTGAAACAGGGTGGAGTTGTGGGTGGAATAAGGCAGGGCCACATGTCCTCTTTTTTTTTCTGTGTGCCACGAAACATGTTTGCTTTGTTAGTGTCCAAAATATAAGCTGGGCGTCCCATATTTTGGTGTCTTTTAAGGATATTTTGTCTTGGGGTTTTTGCTATAGTAGTGCTTTGTTAGTGTGCCAGAGCTAAAAAAAATGTTTGAGAGACACTGGAATAGGGCATAGGACAGGTTTCTATGTACAGTATCTCCTAATTGCAGCTAATTAATGCCAATAACTGAGCGGTACTGAGCAGGAACATGCTTTGGCACTGCTGCTCGGTGCTAAGCATCTTCCCGAATGGCTCCCGCGAATTCTCGCCTGGCAGGGAGGGGACTGGGTGCAGAGCCTGATGGAGGAGGGAGGAAAGGTGGCTGGGTTCAGTGCCTGGCAGAGAGGGGGCTGGGTGCAGATCCTGGCAGGGCACTTGAATATTAAGCCGCCCGATTTATATTCAACCATTTTTCCTCCTTTTTGGAGGGGAAAAATGGGGGTCTCGACTTATATTCAGGTCAACTTATATTTGAATATATATGGTAATACAAAGTGACAGAGTTCAAACAAGTGTGGGATGAACACAGAGGATCTCTAATCAGAAAATAATGGGTATACATTGAAGGCACTAAGGCCAGTACTGGGCAGGCTTGCACGGCCTGTGTCTTGTATATGGATATTCAGTTGAGGACGGGCTGGGGAGGGTTTCAATGGCTGGGATGGTTAAGATGGGCTGGAGTGAGCTTTGATGGAGACTCCAGTAGATGGAACCTAAGGTAGGGCTCTGGGTTTCTGGCCCAGAAATATCTAAGAAAAAGGACCATTTAAACCAGGGGTGTCCAACCTTTTGGCTTCCCTGGGTCACATTGGCCAAAAAAAATGTTTCTGGGGCCGCACAAATGCGCAAACGCTACAACAAGACAGAGGAGGGAGCCGGCAAGACGGTAAACACCCGGGGGCATCACCCTCGACCAAAGCCACATAAAATACTTCACGGGGCCGTAGGTTGGACACCCCTGATTTAAACTAAATCAATATATGGAGCATATATGGTTGGGCCGACTGGATGGACCACTCTACCGTCATTTACTATGTTATGTTACCTAATTGGCTAATTAGCTTACATGGGGATCTGGGATCCATGCCCAAATTTGGGCGACCTACACAGTATCTGGCTTCTGAATGTTCTTACAGACCAGCTCTTCAATGTGCGAATAGGCCAGGGCAGTCCCCCGGCCTTATCTGGATGGTGGCACTATTCAGTCTCCTATCTGAATAACTGAGCACAATCTTCTGTCTGAATATTGCCACCATTCACATAAGTTCCAGTGCTGACCACCTCATCCAGATAGTACCACTATCTTTCAACTCCTCCAGTCCCGACTCCTCCAGAACTGCCCAAAGGTATAAACTAGCCTTCCCCTCTCTACGCGGCATCCACTATGCAGGCAAACTGGGAAAATCCCTTCTCTTCAAAATCACAGGTCTTTGGAACGACCTCACCATCCCGTTGCGGAACCTGGGCTCCCTTCAATTATTCCGCAAACAACTGAAAACTTGGCTTTTCATCAAATTGTAACTCTATCCTCCCCCCCCCCTTTTTCTCCTCCCTTCTACACATAAGTTCATGTAAACCTTTTTCTTCTTCTCTACCTATTATTTAAGTTCTTGTAAACCGTGTCAAGCTCCATACTCATGGAGATGATGCGGTATATAAACTTAAGGTTTAGATTAGATTAGTTTTGGATTTCTGTAGCTGGCATTAAAAAAACACGTTAACTGCAGTAGCATAATATTGTCCTGCTCACCTTGTCTTATTTTGCTTCTGCAGTAAGAAGAATCCGGTCGGTGGGAAGGCATTCCGCATCTTCACCGTGAAACAGTGAGCACCACAAGAGGAGATTAAAAAGACAACTTCTTCAGGAGTTTACCGGCAGAGTCAGTGACTCCCCCGCACGCTGATTCCAAATGAAAGAGAACTTATTTTAAGAACATTCGCCTTTGGTGACCCAACCTTCCCTTTCCCATCCTCCGCGTCCTCCCTCACTTCCTCTCCCTCCCTTGTCTCCTTATTGGAATTCTTTCCAGGAAAAACAGAGTCCGGTTCAGATGTCCAAATCTCATGCAGATCACTTGAGTCGTTTCACTTCTGGGCATTCAGCACAAAACTGTGCTATTTTGATTGTGTCAGAGATGTATGGAATGGAATGTCAGAAAGCCCACTCCAAGCCATTCCTACCTGTTGGAAAACCAACTACGCCAAAGGGGGAGATAATTATAAAACGGTAATGGGTAATAAACACCAAGAGGTGATTTATAAAATCATTTTGCCTTGACAGGAGGTCATACAAAATAAATAGCCTGCTTCCTTTACTTTAAGCTGTAGTGTGTTTCCAGATAGCCAAGAATGGAAACTCCTTTAATGGAATCCACTGGTGGATGTTCTACGCTTTCCACGTCATTTGGATTATGATAGAAACATCATTTCTTGAACACAAGGCAGTATATCATGTCTATGCTGGCTTGGAAATAAACATTAAAGTTTGGCGACCTTGCACTGGCCCTGGCCTGGAGAAGCCATGTTTGTTCAGAGTGTCCCAAATGACCTCACTCTTCTTGGAACTGATTGGTTCATGCTGAGCAGGTGATATTTTTGGCGACACCCTGACCATCTTGTCAGCTTCTTGAGAGGTAGAACTTTTATAAAGACTTTCAAAACCTGAACTTCAACGTTTTACATGCAAGTAGAACCCACGTTGGTCACTGAAGCATTTCAGTTTGTTTTTCTCTATAGGGTGTAGAACAAAACTTATAAGAGGGCTGAAGAGTTCTCATTATATATGTAACAGTCTCTATTAAACTGAATCCTATAATGGTATTTTAAAATAAAGCCTGTTGTATAGCATGGTAAATAAACTTTTACTTTTCTGATAGAAATAGGCTAAAGTTACAGTCAATAGATACCATCAGGCATAATGTTTCAGACTGTCATTCAGCTGTGCCCTAGAAAGTGGGGGCTTTCTTATAAACTTCTGCTAGACAGAACCAGGCTGCAAGCAAACATCTGGATTCCTTATTTGTTATCTGGATTATTACAGGTAACCCAAAAGGTTGTTTTATTTTAGAGTAATTGAAAAGGATCCAGACTCCTATCTTGGGACATCTCCATATTGTACTTTGTATGCATTTTTTTTGTTGTTGTTATTTTTATATTTGTTTGTTTGGGGGTTTTTTTTTGGGGGGGTTGGATTTTTTTTGGGGGGTTGGGGTTTTGGGGTTGTTGTTTTTATGTTTGTTTGGGTTTTTAGGGGATTTTCGTTTTTGAGGGGGGTTTGGGTTTTTAAAAAATGTTTGGGTTTTTGATGTTTTTTGGAGGTTTGGGTTTTTTTTAGTTTTCATGTTTGTTTGGGGTTTTTTTTAACAATTAGATGCAGGTCTAATCTATACAACAGCAGTGCTGGTTTAACTAAGTAATGATCAAAAAGTTGACTTTTTTGTTATTGTAAATGGATTTACATTTTTGTTGTGTGGTCATCTTTTGTTTCCTTGTGTCTCTTTGTATAGCAGTTGGGAATCAACATATGCAGAACCTTATGGAGTATGGTTATCATTCAGTTTGCCACTTAAGGACATAAGAAAAGCCATACTGGGTCAGACCAAGATCCGCTGGAACCAGCTCAATCCTTAGGGAAGAGCAGCGAGAAAATGTCTGTTTCTTGTTGTTTCCCTAATGGTTGTTGAGCGACTAAGATGGTTAAGGGGCTGGACGAGTTGCCGTATAGCGAAAGATTAGAGAAACTGGGCCTCTTCTCCCTCGAGCAGAGGAGATTGAGAGGGGACATGTTCGAAACATTCAAGGTACTGAAGGCAATAGACTTAGTAGACAAGGACAGGTTGTTCACCCTCTCCAAGGTAGGGAGAACGAGAGGGCACTCTCTAAAGCTAAAAGGGGATAGATTCCGTATGAACGTAAGGAAGTTCTTCTTCACCCAGAGAGTTGTAGAAAATTGGAACGCTCTTCCGGAGGATGTTATAGGGGAAAACACCCTCCAGGGATTCAAGACAAAGTTAGACAAGTTCCTGCTGAACCAGAACATACGCAGGTAGGGCTAGTCTCAGGGCGCTGGTCTTTGACCAGAGGACCGCTGCGTGAGCGGACTGCTGGGCATGATGGACCACTGGTCTGACCCAACAGCAGCAATTCTCATGTTCTTATTTGTTATCATTTGGCCATTTTGTCATTATTTGAATAAAGTCATTGAGTGTGCGCTCTTTTAAAACAGTGCCCACTGGGGTCCTTTTACTAAGGCAAGCTAGCGTCATGTGCACATGCTTAATGGTTTGAATGGGTAAACGATCAGGAAAAGAAAATGCATTCTTTCAAGGAATGTGCATTATTATCGGCAAATTAATTAAAAAAAAAAAAAAAAAAAAGATTTAATGTAGTTTTTTCTTCATTCTCATTCATTAAACATATGCAATGACATGCGATATATCACTGAAATTCCCCCTATTGATACAAATAACCCTTCCCTAACAACCTTATATGCCGGTCCACATTTGACTTTGTCCCATTGCATCTAAACAATGGAGCAAAAACAGAGCCAAATCAACCCATTACGGATATCCTGAGTCAGGTGGCAACACTAACTGCAATTAGTTTTTTATGTGTTTCACTTGTTTAAAATGTATTTAGAGTCTGTTCTCCTGACGAGCACATGGTCCAGAAATTTACAGGCATGCATCCTTTTTTTTTTTATCATGAGTTTGCTCCATTGCATGCTGGGATTAGTAGTTCTGATTTTTTTTTTTTTTTTATAAAGGGAAGTCAGCAGGACAATCGGAATTACCAGGTCTTTTTTATATGATGATGCAAAACTTGGTCTGGATTAGTCTGTTCATCTAATTTAGAGCCAGGCAGTAATCTTACTTCCTGTCTCCTTGCTGCATATATGTAAAAGAAAAATTGTCCCTTTAAATAGTAAATACAGATTTTTTTTTTTTTTAATTTCACTTGCAAGACAAAAGCAAATGTTTTTCATTATTGTTTAAGTCTGATGTCCAAGAGGTTTTTTCTGCATTATATATTTGTTAAACTAGATGACTTTTTTATTGGTTTCAGCATTTTCTCTGAACTGTTGGCCTTCCTTTCATTTTCAAACCCCCCATGTAGAAAGAGAAAGAAGCATAGGACCAGGCAATCCTAAATTACCCTGGCTTAAGTCTCCACCATGGCATTACTGGGCAGCCCATTACTCCATGTGGTTATAAATTTCAGTACAGCAGATGAACCTTGTTACCCTCTGTTAAAACTATTCACTTATTATTTGACTTAATTAGTGGGTTTTATCTTCTTGCTGCTCTAAAGAAACAGAACACAGGGCACTCTAAAATGTAAAATGTTTCCCTTAACTCAACAAAAGCAAGTGCAACGCTCTCCCCTAAACTGGCGCTCTCAACATTTCTATCGATAAAAGACTTGACCTTGTGCTACTAAAATCCCATTTTGATCAGCCTTATGTGTCTGTTCCTAACTAAACTAAACTAAACCTTAAGTTTGTATACTGCACCATCTCCATAGTCGTGGAGCTCTGCACGGTTTACAGGGATTGTGGTGAGAAAGGAACTCCAAGGAAAGGACTAGATGAAGATCGGAGGAAAGAAGAATGTTTAGAGGACTAGGATGTCAGAGGAGGAGGAAGTGTTAGATTTTTGAGAAAAGCCAGGTTTTCAGATGTTTATGGAAGGGTTGGAGAGAACTCAGGTTCCGAAGAGGGGAGGTAAGGTTGTTCCAGAGCTCGGTGAATTTGAAGGGGAGGGAAGTCCCCAGTTTTCCTGCGTGGGAAATGCCTTTTAATGAGGGGAAGGATAGTTTCGATTTTTGGGTAGGTCTGGTGGTATTAAGATTTGAGGAGTTCCAAGAAAGTGGAATTAATGGAGGAAGGATGCCGTGGAGGATCTTGAAAGTTAGGCAGATGCATTTGAAGTGGACTCTGGAAATTATCGGAAGCCAGTGAAGCTTGGATAGGAGCGGTGAGACGCGATCGAATTTACTTTTTGCAAAGATAAGCTTTGCCGCGGCATTCTGAATCCGTTGGAGTCTGTGAAGGTTTTTTTTCATTAGGCTTATGAAGATAGAATTGCAATAATCCAGTCTGGAGAGGATGATGGAAACAGGATCTTACTTTCCTCAGCATGTGTAGGCTGAAATAGCATTTTTTTACCAGGGAGTTGAGGTGGTCATTGAAGGACTATGTAGAATCAATGATGACGCCCAGGACCTTACTGGAGAATTCGAGCTGCAGAGTGGAGCCCAGAGGACAGTGGGATTGAGGTGGGTAGCTGAACTAATTTTGGGCCGAGCCAAAGCAGTTTTGTCTTGGGCCCAAGATTGGAGGTTCGAGATACAAGAGGATATGTTCTCTGAGAGATTAGTGAGGTTCGAGTGGGTCTCGAGAAGGACAAGGATGTCATCAGCTTAGGTGTAAATTGTTTCAAGGGGGGGATAGATGGAGGAGTTTTAGAGAGGACATATAAATGTTGAAAAGGATAGGAGATAAAGGTGAACCTTGCGGGACTCCACAGATTGGTTTCCAGGAGGAGGATGAGGTGCCATTCATGTTGACAATGTAGGATCGAAAGCAAAGGAATTTTGAGAACCGTTCAAGGACTGTAGAGGTGATGCCAATCTCGGAGAGTTGGTAAATTAGAATATCATGGTGAACAACGTCGAAAGCGGCAGAAAGATCAAATTGCAGGAGGACGGCGAACTTGTTGCGGGAGTGAGGTTGTTGAACCTTGGAAATTAGGGAGGTCAATAGGGATTCGGTAAATATGGTAAATCATTATCTCTCCCCCCACACACTTTTTTTTTTTTTTTACAAAACTCCAATTCAGGAACATTCCACCTCTTTTACTAAGGTGAGCTAACCGGTTAGCCATTGTCTCTCCACATGGTTTTTTGTTTTGTTTTTGAGGGGTTTCTCTTGGACTTTTTCTCTGTGGATTTTCCAGGGTCAATTTCTTTGCTCTAGAGCAGTGGTTCCCAATCCTGTCCTGGAGGACCACCAGGCCAATCGGGTTTTCAGGCTAGCCCTAATGAATATGCATGAGAGAGTTTTGCATATAATGGATGTGACAGGCATGCAAATCTGCTCCATGCATATTCATTAGGGCTAGCCTGAAAACCCAATTGGCCTGGTGGTCCTCCAGGACAGTGTTGGGAACCACTGCTCTAGAGCAGGGGTGTCAAAGTCCCTCCTCAAGGGCCGCAATCCAGTTGGGTTTTCAGGATTTCCCCAATGAATATGCATAAGATCTATTAGCATACAATGAAAGCAGTGCATGCAAATAGATCTCAGGCATATTCATTGGGGAAATCCTGAAAACCCAACTGGATTGCGGCCCTCGAGGAGGGACTTTGACACCCCTGACATACAGCTACAAGAAAGCGTGAAAAGCAGGAGAGAATATTCTACAAGATCAATGATAGAAACATGATGGCAGATAAAGACCAAATGCCCCATCCAGTCTGCCCATCCGCAGTAACTGGGATTCAGATTCACAGGATCCACTGCATGCTGGGACTTGTGATTTGCTTTTCTTAGGGCAGGGGTAGGCAATTCGAGAGCCGGAGCCAGGTCAGGTTTTCAGAATATCCACAATGAATATGTATGAGATGGGTTTGCATGCACTGCCTCCTTGAGATGCAAATCTGTCTCATGCATATTTATTGAGGATATCCTGAAAACCCGACTGGATTGCGGCCCTCGAGGAGGGACTTTGACACCCCTGCTCTAGAGCAAACAAAGTGAAATCCTAATGCTCCAACCATTGCTTAGCACCTGAACAGAGTGATACCAAATGGCAGGGCTGTGGGGTGCAACACATTGGTAGCGTGGAATGCATTGTGGATTAGAAACTATTAGTGGCATAATTTAGGGGGGAGGAGGGGCCTCAAGATTTAAATTTGGAAGGCCAGTTTGGAATGGGTCATTTTGGGGGGCTCCTGCCGTGTTCTCGCAGACTGCTCACGCCTCTTTTCTGAAGCACACCCTGAGAAGCAGCGCAATTGCCTCAGTCTGCAGTTCATGTTTGCTTAGGTTTGTTTTTGGGATTTTTCTATGAAAAATTATCTGTTTTGCTACTTCCTATGTACAAATGGTTATTGTAAACATTCTGGGTTTTTTTTTTTTCTTTTGCATGATCTATAAATGCCCTTTGTAAGTTTAAAAAAAAAAAAGTTTGGTTGTTTTTTTTTTTTTTTTTTTGCAAGATACAGCCTCCTAAAATATCTTGCAATTTCTATTGTGTTTTGATTAATATGTGAAATAAAACTAACTTTATACGGATACGTGGTTCTCTTATTGGCACATAAAATATTCAAAATCTCTTTGAGTTGTGAGCTGGTTCGGAAATGTCTATAAATACTTGCAGATGAGCCTTACACGGGATAACTTTAAAAATGTTATAAGTAAGCTACACAAGAGAAAGCTGCGGCATGGTAAGGACACCATATTACGCTCCGTGGCTATGCTTCAGAAAGGTTCCTGGCTGTTAATCACTGTGAAAAAATGCATGTGGAATCTATAGATCATTTCAAAGGAAATATGCAAAAAATAAAAATAAAACAAAGACATGATATAGAGGAGCAAAAGGTTGGTTACATTTTGTATATACTTTTTGCCCATCAGTCTAAGTGAAGTACATATACTTTACATTAAGATCATGGATACCTGATGCAGGCAGGCTTGCTGAAACACGGCCGTGTTTCCAATCTGCTCCACTGATCCACTGCTCCAATCTGATGTATATGTCAGACTCTAATTACAGTTTGTACAAGTATACCATCTTGACACCTTGATCACCTCTGCTTTGTTTGTTTCTAGTTAGATTTGGTGCAGAGCCTTTTCAAAAAAATGTTATTTCAGTTCAAAGGAGACCATTAGTATGTACAAAACAGGAGCTTCCAAAAAGATTCTGGGGCCCTTTTACGAAGCTGTGGTAAACGCTAACATGTTTTGGGATAAGTGCATGCTTCCCATGTTGTAAAAAAATAGAAAGCATATTTTAGCGCTGTGGGGTGGAGAGTGGGTGTGCTCAATGCTAATTGGTTAGCATAGCTACATCACCACACGCCAACCAATCAGCTTGCGCTTAGCGTGGGAGCCTTTACCACCTAGAAAATTAAGTGTCAGTAAGTGGCATGCGCTAATGGCCATGGAGTAATAGGGAAATTAACACGTGGCCATTACACTTCTCCCTCCGGATTCGCGGTTTCCATATTTGCGAATTCGATTATTTGCAATTTTTTTTTTTGTCTACTTTTTCTTCTATTTTTAGGCTGTCCGAACCTCCCCAGACCTTACCTGGTGGTCTAATGGTGACGCGGGGCAGGAGCGATTTTCCTATGTTCCTGCCCCGTGCAGAGCCATCATCAAAATGGTTTCCATCAGTTCCCATTATAGTCTCGAGACTACAACTGGGACTCGCAGCAGCCATATTGATGACGGTTTTGCACGGGGCAGAAGCATAGGAAGATCTCTCCTGCCCCGCGTCACCGCTGGAACACCCGGTAAGGTCCAGGGACGCAGGAGGGAGGTGAGGGTGGATCAGAGCCGGCCAAAAACTTATTCCCGATTTTTCGCTATTCGCAGGCCGGCTCTGCACCTACGGAGGGAGAAGTGTAATAGACAAACTGGGAAGTGGGGCTGTTTTATTGCTGTGCTACTAGCGGCCTCAGTGCATGGCAAAGACCCATGCTGAGGATAGCACAGGACACTTTATATTGCATTTTAGCAAAAGGGTCCCTCTATTTCAGGCTCCATTTTGAAGAGAAAAACAGAGGTAGATAATGATGTCATAACTGAAAAGATCATTTACTGCATGACATAAGCATGAAGATACTGAAAGGGGAATTCATCAAAGGGAGCTAAGTATGTTAGCACATGCTAACTGCTAAAGATACCCATAGAAATGGGTGTCTTTGGCGGCTAGCATGCGTCGACATGTTTGCACGTGCTAATGCGCTTAGCGCCCTTTGATAAATTCCCCCTAAGGGGTCCATTTGCTAAGCTGCAGTGAGCACTAGCATGTGTTCTCGTAGGCTTCCACGGCTGTGTCAAAACCAAGCACCAATCGGCACTAGCATGCGCTTACCACAGGTTACGATGGCTTGCTGCGGAGGTGCGCTCAAGCGTCCTGGGGTAAGGCCCTCTTTTACTAAGGTGCGCTAACCGCTTTAGTACGTGCTAAACGCGTGCATGTTTGAGGATGCGTTAGCGTTTAGCGTGCACGAATTTGATTAGCGCACCTTAATAAAAGAGAGGGTAAGTTATAGATCTGTGTGTAAACAGCCCGCAAAAAAAACTTTTCTGGGAGGGGGCATGCCTGCGTGGGGGGGGGGACAGGGCAGAGAGGGTTGTTTCTGTGCTAATCAGTCAATGCATCTATATAGCACAGAATTAGCGCATGAGCCCTTACCACCTACAAAATGGCCGTGCACTAATGCAAAATTAACCCCTGGCCATTAATCCAGAAAAATAAGGAAGTTGGCCACTTTCCAGCTGCCGTAAAAATGGCGTTAGCACGGGCGCTCTTGTTTTCCGCAGATGGTGTGTCTTCTCCGCCATGCTCTATAGATATTTTATGGTCATGGATTAAAATTCCCTCCCTGGAAGCTGAAGACGGGTCTACTGGATCTCATCCAGGGGCTCGTTTTACAGTTATGGCGTGAGGCACATTCTCCTTAAGGACCTGTTAGATCTGTAACTTCAAACTCTAACAAATGCTCAGTTTCATTGTACACCATTTGCTAGAGGCAATAAGACCCGAATCATTGCAATGTCTTGGGTCAAGGCCAACTAGCCAACCTGAAGCGAAACCCATTAATATGCCAATTCTGCACGGTATAGAGTGTATCACAGCTGTGATTACAAAACCTGGGATTTAAATGTCAGAGCACCAGCTTAACACCATGTGGTTTTCTAAATTGGGATGTCAAATTCCAGGGCAGCAGGAATAATGCCAAGAAAGGAAAATGTTTTCCCGACTGAAACACGATGAGTAAGAGACACCTGTGCCCTCAGAACATACCCTATTCTATTCAAGTTTCAAGTTTATTAGGATTTTATATACCGCCTTTCAAGGTTATCTAAGCGGTTTTTACAATCAGGTACTTTGCTTTCATGCACTTACATTTTCCTTGCACGGCTGAAACCCCATAAGTCCCGAGTCCAGATGTCACACGAGGCCTAGTTACAGGGAAATCTTGTCTTCAGTCATCGGGCAAGCCCAGCTCTGTCAATCTGATTGTCCAATGAAGGTTGTTTGAGCAGTGATGTATGACCGACTTGCTGCTACAGTATGTAATGTGATGGGAATAGTTGAGAACGGATTGCTGAGTCCACTGCTTCTCCTGATTTACCAGTTAAAAAAAAGGAGGTCTAGTAGACAGCTAACTCCTAGAGGAAACAATTCTTTCTGGTGTGGTTTCAGAAGCTCTCCTCTCACGCTGTTTTTCCTCATTGTGTCACTGGAAAACATCACAGCCCACACAGATTTCCATCCCAGATTTGTGAAGTTTTTACAGGTCTACTGAGATCAGGTCTGGCGCTGCCTGTATCCAAGATATGAGACTACAGTGTGGTCCAAGACTGTAGCTTTATTTAATAGTTTGTAGAGAGTTCCTCTGAGATCACAAAACGCTCGTTCTGGAAAATTAGAAACAATCACAAATATTAATATAACATAACATAACTTTATTCTTTTATGCCGCCATAACCAAACAATTTCTAGGCGGTTTACACAGAAGAAGGCTGGACAATCAGTGAAATACAAATAGTTAAAAATACAACAGTTACTTAGATATACTCAAAGTAGAGTTTTGCTAACAATAGTACCCACGTTTAAGAAATAAATTTGTCAAACAGCGCTGACTTAATTTCTTTACGAAATGCACCATAAGACAACATAGCTTCACCAATGTATTTACCCAGCCAAAATTGCTATTTACCTGCTTGGAATGCAAGAGTCGTATCCAAAAAAGTCTTGTATCTGCAACCAGTAATTTTTGGATAAGCAAATAAATGTGAATTCCTAGTCTTCCATATAGGACTACAACATGAAATGAGAAAAAGATAAAGTTGTGGCCAATCCCCAAATCAACTTAGAACAGATACAAGAAAATTTGAATAGTACTTGTGTCTCCACCGGCAGCTAATGCAGCAAACGATAGTAAGGACTGATATGGTCATGTTTCTTCAATCCAAATATTAGTCGAACCGAATATGAGAACTCGTTCCGCAGGGATGGTGAAAAAACATTCTGCTTTCCAAAAATCTCTGGTATCCAGGAGCCTACAAGAGCCAATTTTTCATTGATTGTAAAGTTGCCATAATCATTTGATAATAGCCATACAAATAATTCAACAGGTGTCAAGAAGGACAGGATCGGTGAAAGGGTATTAGGCACTCTCAGCAAATATTCAGCTTGCCCCTTTACCCCAGTAAAAATTCTAATCACAAGATTGATCCGCATTTCACATTCAGTGCCTAAACACATATAAAAATTATTCCAAGCCTCTATTTTGGTCAATGGTCTATTATCTAAATACTTTCCTTTCAAGAGAGGCACCAAATAAGGTTGTCCACTCTCCCCTCTTTGGTTTAATCAAGCTCTAGAACCTTTAGCGATAGCTACCAGGGCAAACCAATCTATCAGTGGTATATCAATCAAAGAAGTTAAATGGGAAAAACTATACAATGGCCTCCTGGCCACTCAAGCAGCAAAACTAGACAACCAAATCTCCAATCTACTGATAACGACCCCAGACTACAAGATGTTCAGAAAAGAAATAAAGACTATACTCTTCAAGAAAGCCCTGAAAAAGTCATAACACCACGAGTACCTTCCTTCTTCCCATCTCCCTGAATCTGCCTGATCTACTCTCTACTTTCACTGGAAATGACCAGAGATCTTCTTTTGTAACCCTTCTTCTATAACTCTTTTGTAATCCGCCTTGAACCGCAAGGTAATGGCGGAATAGAAATCTCTAATGTAATGCAATCTATTAAAGATTCATCTTTTAAGCTTTCAATATATGCAGATGACATACTCGTATATACCTCTCTGGTTTCAATCTCTCACTTATTAACTTGTATCAATGAATTCTCAAATTTCTCTGGATTCAGGATTAATTGGAGTAAGTCAGCACTCCTCCCATTAACACCTTGCATACAAAAAAATCATATTTTTCAATACCCCTTTAAATGGGAATCTGAAAAGATCAAATACCTGGGCATATAGTATAGCTCTTCTGTGGATTCCAAACTTATTATTGAATTAACCACATCTGTCTTACATTCTTGGTCTCCTCTCTTTCTCTCCTGGTGGGGAAGAGCCGAGGCCATTAAAATGGTTTTAGCGCCCATACTAAATTACATCTCCAGCGTGATACCAATACCTTTCCCAGCGTCCTTATATTAAAAAAGTGGACAGCCTTATTAGTAAGTTTCTATGGAAAAATAAAACTCCTAGGATTGCGCATCACAAATTAAAATTGCCCCAAATTAGAAGAGGATTAAATTTGCCTGATTTTAAATGGTATCACCTAGCCTTTAGACTTGCTCAGTGTCTAGGCTTGTATCAAAAATTGACGACTGGAGTATTCCAAGATGGTTGGCTTTTGAGAAACTGCAAATTTCTCCAGTACCTATACATTTAGTACCATTCATGGATAAACTTCCATATAATACATCTTTAAAAATCCTCAAATCTTCAGCTTCCAACATCCTTACATTCTACAAGTCTATAAATGATAGTGTTATGGAAGTGGACCATATTCCTTTACGGTATAATAATGCCATTGATCCCATCATATCTCTGGTCTTGAAGAGATTTGTAGATTAAAAAATATATGGGCTCCTTCTCAGTTAACCTTTCAAGGTAAACTTATGCCGATAAATGACTTGAAAAATATTTTGGATCACTCATTCTATTTTACAAAATTGGCAAGAGTTCTCAGAATCTCTTAGCAACTTAATAACCCCCTGGAGAGAGAGGGTGCCTACTTTAAATAACTTCTCTAAGCTCACCCAGTCTCTTTTAATAGGAAAAAAAAGAGCTTCCAAATGATATAAAATTATGGGAAAACTGAGAAGCGAAATGGTTATCCCCTTTGACGACCTCTGGGAGGAAGAATTGAATTTAATCCCTGATGAAATAAATTGGAACTCCATGTCAGTATCAATTTGTCAATCTACGTTTTTTGTTTTGCTTAGGGCATATTTGACCCCTAATAAAATAGCCAAATTTAAACACTCAGTCTCATCAGGTCTTACCATAGATCTCCTTTATAAATGTCATAATTTGTTCTGCTCAAGTGTATGGCCTAGAATTCTTTCTATAACTCATTTAGACATTGGTTTGCCTATCTCTTATAGGGCCATTATTTTGCGCTCCTCGAACCCAGATATCTCAATTCCATCAAAGTTCTTTCAAATATTTGCCTGCAATTGGAAAGACAATTCGAATCTCAGTTTTCATGAATGGTGGAATCATATGTGTATAATTAGAAAATTTGAAGAAATAATTGCTTTCAAACATACCATTATTGCTAGCTTCAATAAGAAATGGGCCCCGCAAGACGATTTCTGTAGAAACACTTTGTAATCTCACTTGACTTCTCTGTATCTGAAAAGCTTATCCGCAGCTCATGTGCATTTGGTTTTATTTTATGTTGAATTTGTCTAATTTGTTTTAGGTTATTTCCTCTATTCTGATGTTTTCAATATAATAGTGTATTATTGTATGTAATTAATTTATGTTGCTAGTGTTATTTCTTATTTAATGCTTACTTAACACCTTTATGTTATTTATTACATAGTTTACAGGTAAAATTTTATGTTTACGCAGATGACATTTCAATATCTCATCCCTTTAACCAGACTCACTTCAGAAGTGTTAAATTATATAGCTTTTATTCATACACAAGTGGAAATTTGGACATCTACATTTAGATTGAAATTAAATCCGAGCAAATCAAAGTTTTTTCTAGCTAGTCCTAATGAAAAAATTACTGAAACAACTTTACTTTTAAACAGTAAATCTTATTCGATATCTCCTTCGCTGAAAATTTTAGGGGTTATTTTAGATCAGTCCTTATCTTTTAAGGCCCAAGAGATGCTTCATTGTCCTCTGGAAATTGCTTACTATTAGGAAATATTTTGATTTTATAGCATTTAAAATCCTGGTTCAATCTTCAATCCTTTCAATATTGGATTATTGTAATGTTATTTCTCTAGGATCGTATAAAAAGCACAGTTACTTACCGTAACAGGTGTTATCCAGGGACAGCAGGCAGATATTCTCACATGTGGGTGACGTCACCCACATGTGAGAATATGCTGCCTGCTTGTCCTGGGATAATAACTACTAGCCAACTAAAAATCATACAAAATACAGCTATTCATTTGATTTTTAATCTGAAAAAAACATGATCATATCAGTATATATTATCAAAAGCTTCACTGGCTACCGTTTGAGGCTAGAGTATTATTTAAATTTGGATATATTTGTTTTAAAGTTTTATTTGGCTTAGCATCGGCTTACCTTGTTTCTCATTTTAGGTTTTTTATTTCTAAGAAAAATATTTGTAGATCTGGTTGGTTTTATTTCCCTTCAGCAAATACATGTCGTTACAAAAAATTTTTGGATAGGACCTTAGCATTCCAAGCAGGATTAATAAATTCATGTTTGAATCTTCTTGTTTCTCCATTTCTTACTTACTATCAATTTCGAAAAGATCTTAAAACCAATTTATTTAAACAATACAATATACATTATTGATTTTCATATTATCATGTAGTTATAATGTACTTTTAATCTTTTTATCTATACTTATTTAGTTTATATTGTGTTTTTTTTATTTATTAGTTTTAATGCTTGTATTAGTTACTTAGAATTTTATTATGTATGATGTTATTATTATATTATATGTTGAGTACCCATTGTGTAAACTGCTATGAACTGCTGGTTAGGCGGTATATAAAAATAAATTATTATTATTATTATTTACTAGGTAAAATTAATTAAAAATATTTGAGAAAAAAAAATTATTCCTGTGCCCTCTTTCTCCCTTCCCCCAATAGTGCAGATCTCCCCTCTTCCCTTCCCCCCACACAATACAGAATCTTCCCTCTCCCCTTCCCTCCCTAATGGTACAGCATCTCCCCACTCTCCTTCCCTTGCTAAAAGTACAGCATCTCCTCTCTCCCCTTTCCCTCAACAATGTAGCATCTCCCCAATCCCTTACCTTCCCTAAGAGTGCAGCATCTTTCCACTCACCTTCTCTTCCCAATAATGCAGCATCTCCCCAAACCCTTCCCCTCCCTAACAGTGCAGCATCTCCCCTCTCCTCTTCCTCCTATCAATGTGGAATCACCCCTCTCAAATGTGGCTCTGAAAGGATGGCAGTAGCTCTGAGGCGACGACAGTGGAAGCAGTGGGAAATGCAATGATAGGAGATGGTCTTATTAATTCCAACCAATCGTCATAACTGTTATTCATTATCTGTGGTGTCTTAGTCCTAAGACAGACCATCTGAAGGCTTAGAACATGCCTCATTGGCCTCCAGCTCTCAGCTAAGTGTAAGGTGCTTACTCAACAAAAATAGAAATTGGCTGTAATCCAAGGAGCTGCCAGGACAGTAAAGCATCTGGAGAATTTACTCCCTCTGCCACAGAGAAGAAAACATTGATTGATTTTTGTAATGTGCTATTGTTAGGTACAACAAAATCAAGGACCCGAGCACTGCAGATAATTCAAAATACAGTGGCAAGACTAATTGCAAGGACATCACGATACAAGCATATTACTCCGGAGTTAAAACAACTACACTTGGTTCCAGTATCGTACCGTATTGAATACAAAATATTAATTATTCCCAGGTGGTATATGGGAAGCACCATGAAATTTGACCCAAATTTTGCAGAAATATACACCAATGCATATCCTACGTTTTGAATCAATGATGACATTGCTTATAGAAACAGTAGCTGGAACACGCCAATGAAAACGAGGGCGCCAGCAATACCGTATCACTGGCTGGTCCACAAATGTGGAATGCTTTGCTAGGTTCTTTGGGGTTATGCAGCAATAAGATGAGTTTTAAGAAGTTGTTGAAGACTCATTTTTTGGTTAAAGCTTTTTATTAGCTTTCGTAGGGTATCGGGTACAGATTTTATTGAGGTGAGGCAGATACATAGTAACATAGTAGATGACAGCAGATAAAGACCCGAATGGTCCATCTAGTCTGCCCAACCTGATTCAATATCAAAATTTGATGGGTCATTTTTTTATTTTCTTCTTAGCTATTTCTGGGCAAGAATCCAAAAGCTCTGCCCGGTACTGTTCGTAGGTTCCAACTACTGAATAATTTATGGTTAATTAATTTTTCTAAACTTGAGATGGTAAATCCTAGAGATATTTAGTGGAAATTTTAGAAGAATCAGAGGAAATGTTACCACCATTTTCACGTGTTTATTATTTACCGATGAAAGCTTCTGTAGAGCAGCAAAAAAATTTGGTTCAACAAACTTTAAATGTTTCTGAATTATTAGAGACTTCTGACAAGGACTTAGCATTACCAGCAACTCTGATTATAACTGTGACGCTTCCGCTAGATAAAACATGGTTATTAAGACTTTACTTTAAAAATAGACAAAAAGTTTATCTTGGTTGTAAAGTACAGATGTTTCCTGATCTTACAAGGGAGACACAGAAGCGTCGCCGTGAATTTCTTCTTCTGAAACCTGGGGTTACATCTCTGGGGGCTACCTTTTATTTGACACATCCATGTAAATGTATAGTGTGTTACCACTCTGTCAAGTATATATTCTTTGAACCATCTCAATTGATGGCAATTGTGGCAATGTCTCGTCTGGATGGAGGAATATCTTGAACCCTATACAGTGGTGCCTCACACAACGAACTTAATTCGTTCCAGGAGCAAGTTTGTTATGCGAAAAGTTCGTTATGTGAAACGCGTTTTCCCATAACAATACATGTTAAAAAAAATTATTCGTTCTGCAGCATAAAATATGCTAAGATGACATAAAAAAAGATAAATTTGTCAAAATGGTGAAAATGGTGGTCTTGCTGAGGCCAAACTCTTTGACGAGGTCACACTGTTTTACCCCACATTCACTCCTTCTAATTATTTCCCGTTTCATTTCAACAGAAATCACCTTCCTGCTTTTTTTAGAAGCCATGATATATAAAAAATATTGAGTTTATCTTAAAAGGACGACTGTATACAGTGAGAGAGGGCAGAGTCTCAGCGGCAAAAACTGGGACTTAACTTTTCTTTTTTTTTTTTTCTAGCATCGGGGAAGCGGCGAGAGTAGCTCCGCCCCCCCAACACATCAGCAGTAGGCGCCGGGCCCCTCCATAAAAGGAGGCGAGCCGACGGTCCGCCACTGCACAGGGAGCCAGGCGAAGGGCTGTGAGAGAGGGCAGTTAAGCGCAGTGACTAACGACTGCCTGCAGTGCCTGCGCGGAAGGATGCAATACATCGGCAGCTCGGGCGACTTCGTTGTGTGAAACGAAGTTCGTTGTATGAATCGAGACATGAAGTTCGTTGTGTGCAGCGTTCGCTGTGCGAGGCGTTCGTTATGCGAGGCACCACTTGTATATAATTATGAGATCTCATTTTCAGTGCTATAGCTTTTAGCATCTCGCTATAAATTTTATTTTTTCTTGTTTTCTTTTATTTTTTCGCTATTTCTAAAACTTGGATCTAGAACGAGGACTTGAGCATAAATAGTTAAATAATGTTTTCTGTATTGGATGTAAAATTAATTTTATGTTATTATGACTGTTGCTTTCTGTACAAGTGTTATGCTTGAATTTAAATTGAAAATCAATAAAGATTTAATAACCTCTAAAAAGGTCTTCACATACAAAAAAAAAATACTCTTTATACAACTATCCCCATAGACCAGTGTCTCTCAATCTTTTTTTTAGCTCTGGCACACTAAACAGAGCAAATGTTGTTCATGGCACATTATAATCTAATATAATAAAATGGTAAGCCGCGCATGCGCACTTCCTATGCGTGCGCCGGTTTCCCGTGAGCTGTAGCGACACATAGGAAGTGCGCATGTGCGGCTTACGATTCTTTGAAAGACGCGGCAGTGGCTACTCTCACGATCCCCGCCTGCGTCGGACTTCCGACGCAGGTGGGGATCATGAGAGTAGCCACCGCCGCGTCTTTCAACTAAAAAAAAAAAAAGACAAGGCGGATGTCGGCCCGATGGCTGGAGTTCACTGCTGAGTCCGGTGAGGAGTGCTTCCCTCAACAGGAACCGTCGGGTCGAATTCAAATACTCCTGGCAGGTCGGGAGGGGGCGGAGCAGACTCACACGCCTGGCGGGGACCTGGCAGGAACTAGACTCCCTGCAGGAGCCAGCCTGATGGCTGGAGATCACCGGACTGGACAGGGGGAGCAGATAAGGGGGTGCTGCAGTACTGGAGGAGCAGGGAAAAGGTGATTCTGGACAGGGGGGGAGGTAACAGGAAGGGAGGCCTACTGCTGGATAGGGGAAGCAGGGAAGAGATGCTGCTAGACCGGGGGGGGGGGGGGTAAAAGGAAGGGAGAAGACCTACTGCTGGACAATGGGTGCTGCTGGACAGGGGGAGACTTAAAAAGAAGGGAGAAGGGCTACTGCTGCACATGGGGAACAGGGAAGGGGTGCTGCTGGACAGGGGGGAGGTAAAAGGAAGGGAGAAGGGCTCCTGCAAAGGAGAAGAGCTACTGCTGGATATGGGGAGCTGGAAATGGGGTGATGCTGAACAGGGGGAGATAAAATGAGAAGGGCTACTGCTATATAGGGTGAGCAGGGAATGGGTGGGGGTGCTGCTGGACAGGGAGGAGGTAAAAGTAAGGGAGAAGCGCTGCTAGCACCCGTTAATGTAATGGGCTAAACAACTAGGTAGTTGAAATGATAAAATTGCAAAACCAACAAAAAAAAAATTACATTTGAGAGTTATTTATTTAAAGTTCTTTAAGCTACGTAAGGGTAATTGTAAGAACAGTGAAACTAAAGTAGATAGAATAGAATTGCTAATCAATACGATGAATGAGCTTTAAATCTCTATGGGCTTCGGGGCTGTTAGCGCAGCTTTGTAAAAGAGGCCAAAAATGCGTCTCGATAGTCGACAAGCAAACACGCACTTCATCATCCGCCCTCTGCAGCCGTTCTCTTTTCTTCGATTTAATTTCTGTCAGAGCTGAAAATCCAAGTTTGCAAAGATAAGACGATCCAAATGGTAACAAAGCCTCGATTGCTCATTAGGATAACTACTGCATCTATATATATAAAATCGGAGGTATGTATGTGTGTATGTGTGTGTGTATGTGTGTATGTGCCGCGATCACGCAAAAACGGCTTGACCGATTTGAACGAAACTTGGTATGCAGATCCCTCACTACCTGGGGTGCTATGTTCTGGGGGTCTCGCGGCCCACCTGCACACGTGGGCGGAGCTACAAACAGAACATCAGATTTCACCCATTCATGTCAATGGAAAAAATGTAAACAGCTGCCATTCTCACAGTAAATCTAAAATGGCTTGACCGATTTGAACGAAACTTGGTATGCAGATCCCTCACTACCTGGGGTGATATGTTCTGGGGGTCTCTTCACCCAAGAATTTATATGTTCTTGCTCCTGGAGGTGAAACTAAAAATGTTGTTTATAATCAAGTTTTGTGTTAGTTGTATTGTATTCATTTTGTCAAATATTTCACATTATAATTTGAATATTGTACTTTTTATAAAGCTGTAAAAAAATAATTTCATTCACCACTATAAAGTATCTTTATTTGAATCCATTTACAGTGTTATTGCTATAATTAAATACCCGTGCAACGCCGGGGCATCAGCTAGTAAAAGATAAAAATAAAATTACTTTGCTGTTAGTTTTCAAGGACCAATCACGTCAAAGAATGATGCTTGCCTGGGTGATTGTATCCTTACACACACAGACGCTCATAAGATTGACAGACGCTTGCGTATGCGATGTATTATGTCATCTATTGTCGTGTATACTTATGAAGGGAATTTTTAACAATCAAGTAAAATTCTGGAATCTCTCATGGCACACCCAGAATCCCTTCGGGGCACAGCATTGTGTCGTGGCACACAGTTTGAGAGACTCTGCCATAGACTGAAAGCCTCTGATAATTTTGTGACTGAAAGTGAAAAACCCAGCCATCTAAACCAGAATTCTCTTCACAATGAAACACCAGCTTGACACGAGCTCTCCGCACCTAAACACTTTAGGAAAGCCTCCCACTTTCAAACTCCAGAACCTTATGAAGTTCAGACACATATGGAACCCGCAGGCCCCATCACTTCAACCAAGCTTTGCCTGGAGAAGTTTTGCCTGCTCACACAAATTCTGTTTTGGTTTCTTTACCCATGAGTCTTTCTAGGGCCTCATACCAGGAGCCTCAACGTTAAAAAAAAAAAAAAAAGTTCTAAAATAAATATTAACAGTTCATGATTCAGTAGTTCCAGAACTGTAAATATGAGCCTATCTTTAAGGCAGAGTTCTGCATACATACAGTGGTAACAGAGGAGGAATGTATGTCTGTTCTGTTTTGCAGTGCTACAGTGGCAAAGGGGAAAAATAAAGAACCGAGCCTTTCACGTCTGAGGCTTGGGGTTGGATCCAGCTTGATGTCTCTGGGAAAAATGAGTTTGTTGGTCTTGTCTGGCTCCCAAGAGGCAGAGCGGCCTCCGCTGGAAAAGTACCACACCAAACTAGGTCAGCAGAGCACTTGGCAGAGTCGAGAAACCTCTGCTGAGGAAACGTACTGTATTCCTCTGGGTCCGGAGAAGACTAACTTGCCTCTGTCGCCCCTGGCTGTGCCAGTTTGGTTTTAAGGTCAGTGGTGGGACAGAAGGGAGGTGTCTGCTTGTCTATGGACAGCTCACCTGCTTGGTGATAAACGATTTTTTGTTCTAAGTCTTTGACCTTCTTAGTGCGCCTCATTCCAAAGCAGTTCCACCTCATAAAAAGAGGCAGCCTGTAGGGTGTTCTCATTAACAATGAAGTCATATTTGATGGATCAGCATGAATGGAAAATAAGATTTGTGAATGCATTCATTAGCAGAGTGTACATCTAGAAACTATTTCAAGGCTTCGAAAACTGCCTAAAACACAGCCCTTGACAGGAAGGTTGGAGATTTCCGACAGTACTGTCTTGTCCTTGAATCTTACATTGACTGAGCAAGCATTTACCTCTTGTTCAAATGCAAAATGTAAGTTCTCACTTTTCCCGCTCGTTTCTGCATAATTTCTTTGGGTGGCGGCTCCGCAGTAGCAAACTGCTGAGTTGGATGAAGCCGAGTGGTGACGGTCATGAAAGTTGGCCAACAGCTCATACTGGCTGGCACTCTGCTCCATCTCAAAGAGGACTTGTCGGGATGGACATAACTCATGGCTCTTGCCCTTTCTCAGCTAGCCACAAATATAGCGAGGGAGGGGATGCTGGTTGCGAGCAGCTTTGGGCCTGACTTGGCACCCTACTGAGTGAAAGCAGAGCTCAGTTAGTAAAACGCTGTTATTTTTTTTGGGGGGGTGGGGTGGGGGCAAACAGAAACACAATCACGGACCGTTTAATTTATTGTCTCATTTTGAATGGTACCGTTCAACTAGGCCTACGCGGCGTACTGGTTTATTTACTTTTTCTAATCCCAAAAATTGCCGTTATAAAAAATATTTTGATCAATCTTTGGCGTATCAAGCAGGTAAAGTTCAAGTATGGTTAGATGACCTAATTCAACAATCTGCATCTTGTTTAGAAAATTGGTTAAGATCTATTTGTTACTTGATTGATGACTATGTCATAGTTTCTTACTGTATTTTTCACTAGTGAAATATCGTACTGCTTTTCTGTGTGCTTTCTATCATCACTGGAATGTCCAGTCCTCTTATTCTGTGAACCGCCTAGAACTTTTTGGGTGTTGGCGCTATAGAAAAATAAAGTTATTATTAATACAGTAATCTATACACACCATATTGGGTCTGAGGGATACCTCTGAGACCAATGCACAGACTATTTAAGGCCTGTGGCTAAAATGCAGTCCAGTTCTCCAAAAACTTTTATTTTGCGCACATAGAAACATGATGGCAGATAAAGGCCAAGACTGTTCCACACATCTACCACCCTTTCTGTAAAAAAGTATTTCCTTAGATTACTCCTGAGCCTATCCACCTCTTAACTTCATCCTTTGTCCTCTCATTCCAGAGCTTCCTTTCAAATGAAAGAGACTCGACTCATGCGTTGTAGTCTGAAAGATGTAAATAAATGGGGCCATAAGTCTTTTTTCCTGTTTCAGGCCTTCATTGCCCATTGCTGGTGGTGAGCTGTGGTGGTGAGCAGTGGCTGGTCAAGCAAACCTACAGGTAGTAGAAATTAGCCCTTGCTACAAACTGTGTTAACTTTCTTGAACTGGTTTTGCAAGTTACGCCTGAGTTACAAAGAAAGGCTCAAACTGCGTCGGTGGATTAGGTGGATAGAATAAGGTTCAGGATAAATAATTATGACACTGTTCCACTTCCATAAGTTCTAAAATCAATTCTTGGTTAGGAAAGAAAAGGTAAGTGGTCTCTGATACATTTCGGCTTAAAACGTGTTCAGATAGCTGTTACCCAGATTAGGGAGGGGAAGAGAGATGTACACATCCCGTGCTTCCCTGAAAATAAGACAGTGTCTTATATTCATTTGGGGCCCAAAAAAGGCACTAGGTTTTATTTTTGGGGTACGCACATGACCCTTCCTCTCCTTCACCCCAATTCTTCCTCTTTCCTTTCTCTCCCCCACATGTGCAGCATCTTTCCTCCTCTCCTTCCCATCCCCCTGTGCAGCAGACGTTTACCCAGCTTCTATCCTTCCCTCCCTCCCATCCCTTGTGCAGCAGAACCCTTGAGCACCCCCTCACCCCCACCGTGCAGATAACCCCTGTTGACCTTCCATCCTTCCCTCCCCGCCGACCGTGAGCGAGCCCTACCTTCAACGGAAGCAGCGTCAGGCTGGCAGGACTCTAAACAGGCTGCTTCGGCCTTGTCCATCGGGGAATTCAATCTGCTGTGTTATTGATCCCAGGACTAGGGCTTATATTAAGACCTACCCCGAAAATGACGCTAGGTCTTGTTTTCGGGGAAACACGGTACATGCAACTGTGTGTGTCCAGGTAAATGTGTGAATGAGAACCAGGAGCTCATGTGCACCATCACCGTGTGCCTTGCATGAGCAGAGGCAAGGGCAGCTCAGCAGAATATACGCTTGCGAGCTCTCTTTTGCCAAGTCCAAGTCCAGCTCCGTCAGGATGAATGCTTATACAGTACATAGAGAAACTCACACAACTGTGTCTTTTCTCTACAGGCTGGAAAACGTCCAGTGTCAGACAGAAGACATTTGTTGGGATTGAAGATCAATCTGGGACTCTCAGAAGCAGCCCTCCACCTGCTGCCTCTTACCCATAAAGAAAGAAAAAGGAGAAGCTTCACATTAGAGAATGAGACGGTGACAAAATTCATCACCGTTCCTGTCGCCATGGATAACCACGGTAAACCATCTTCATGTCATTCTTTAAGGAGAGAGGGAAGAATCAGAGTATAATTGGGCACAACCACTGACCCGCAAGCTTTGCTTTGAAGAATGCTGGTGTAGAAGGACTGAGGTTGAAACAGACACTACAGAATGACAGTCTGGTATCCAGAGCAGATATTGTGATGTCATAATGCCTCATTCCACCAGTGCCTAAGAGCCAATCACATCAGTGATGTCACAATAGCTTCATTATCCTTGGCTCCCATAAGAATCAGAGTATGAATGGCCATAACCACTGACCCGTAGGCTTTGCTTTGAAGAATGCTGCTCTAGAAGGACTGAGGTTGAAATAGACACTACAGAATGACAGTCTCTGGTATCCAGAGCAGATATTGTGATGTCATAATGCCTCATTTCACCAGTGCCTAAGAACCAATCACATCAGTGATGTCACAATGGCTTCATTATTAAGAATTAGAGTATGAATGGCCACAACCACTGACCCACAAGCTTTGCTCTGAAGAATGCTGGTGTAGAAGGACTGAGGTTGAGATAGACACTAAAGAATGACAGTCTCTGGTATCCAGAGCAGATATTGTGATGTCATAATGCCTCATTCCACCAGTGCTTAAGAGCCAATCATATCAGTGATGTCACATTATCCTTGGCTCACATAAGAATCAGAGTATGAATGGCCACAACCACTGACCCACAAGCTTTGCTCTGAAGAATGCTGGTGTAGAAGGACTGAGTTTAAAATAGACACTAGAAAATGACATGGGATTATTTCCCTCAGTTATCCGTGGGGACGGGAACGGTGATGAATTTTGTCACCGTATCATTCTCTACTTCACATATCGTGAACTAATTAGCCTTAGTAAACACCAGACGGAGTTTTAGCAACAGCCCGAGGGCTAGATGCATGAAAGTTTCTGATCGTCGCTATACTGGTTTGATCGGTTTAGCGACTGATTGGGCTAGATTCACTAACCTTGACTTCTGTGGCCGATCCCAGCAGGCCCGACCAATTCGCAACATCAAAAATTTCTATCGAGGGCGATCGGAGGAACACCTCCCCCCCTGACCCCTTATCCTGACACATGCGCAGACCATCTGCTTTCCCTGCAGATGGTCTGCGCATGTGTTTTTGTGTCTAGTTTTTTGGGGGGGTTTTCCCGGCCCCGACTCTCCTGCTCTCAAGATGCTTTAACAACCGGTCCTTGAAACCCTGCCTCCATTCTCAAAGCATTCACAGCACTGGCAGAGCTGACTCATATGTCGGTGGTGTTTTTTACTTTTATTTTATTTGTGTAGCCCAGCGAGCCGGTGGTTTTAACCCGCTGTAAACCCGCGGGTTAAAACCACGGGCTCGCAGTGCGGTAGGCAGGAGAGATTCGGGCGTGCAGGAGAGAACAGGGCGTGCAGAGAGCAGGGCAGAGAGCAGGGCGGTAATGGAGCAGGAAAGTCGGAAAGGACGTTTGCGACTGGTCCCCAGCAGTCGCTTCTTGGGTTGATCAGCCAGCCCAGTCGGATCGCGAAATTTGTTTTGTGAATCGGGTCCCTGCCTACTTTGCATGCCGTTCCCCTCATTTGCATGCGCAGATCGGAAGCGGATCACAGGAGAGGTTAGTGAATAGGGCTGGAGGGAAATCGGGTCGCAAACCAATCGGTACACGATTGGTTTGCTTAGTGAATCTAGCCCATTGTTTCTGCTGACCTGATGAACAAAATGGCTTACTGCATGGTTTTCCCTACGATCGCTCATTTTCTGATTCTGACATGCAAATACGGGCATTAATATTAAAACCAGCCATCTGACTTATACCCTAACTTTGCATGCCAGAATCCAATTGGAAAACCCGACCCTGAAAAGCCGACAGGTTCTAGATCTGTTGGTAAATGTCTGTCTGTGTTTTTCATTTTTTCTCCTATGTTGCCAGATCTTGTGCCCATAAAAAAAATGGCCTGGCCTGCCGCTGACGCACCCCCCCCCCCATGACCCCATTACCAAAAGAGGCAGGAGAGATGTGTACTCCCTCCTGCCTCAGTGAGCCCCCCCCCCCCACTACATTCCAGCAAAAATTGGCAGGAGGGATACCCATTCCCTCCTGCCACAGAAACCCACCCCATGCCAAGAAAAATTGGCAGGAACTAATCAGAGCCTTAGGCCCCTCCCTGTGCATCATATGATGCACCAGGAAGGTGAAGGCCCGCCATTTTGAACTGGCGGCTTCGGAGCAGGAGGGACCAAGCAACCCTCCTGCTCTCAAATTCTGAACAGGTATGGGGGGGAAGGTTCAGGGGGTGGAGGGGGCTGGGGGGAGCATTTGGTGGCAGGAGGGAGTGGGCATCCCTCCTGCCAATTTTCACTGGTGCAGGGGGGAGGGTTTCCTGGTGCTGGTTTGTTGAGGGGTTGTTGGGAGGGCCATCATCGGCGGCGGGGGAGGGGGCATGGTATTTTTTTTAATGGGGCAGATATTGTGCGTGTGTAACATATGCACAATATCTGTGCCATTAAAAAAAAAAAAAAAAAGCCGCAGCAGTTTTGGGGCTTCCCCTGCCACTTAGGGCTTCCCCAAACCAGCTGTGTGCATGTGTCAGTTGCTCTCACATCAATCGCTCTTCCAGAGTCAGACAAAAAATTGACCCACAGTGATTCACACAGCCTTAATGACTGTGTTTTGTTCACCTAGCCCTCAAGTTTGGCCTGGGAGTTTGGAAGTGAAAGTTGGGTATTAAACGACAGAGGCTGTCCTATAAGGATACTCGACATGTTGATTGCATCGGTTTGCTTCTTCATTAGTAGTCAAGAATTTAGGTCTCAGTTGAGCATCAGCGATAGATAGAGGCATTGAAGGCAAACCAGGTTGTATGAAGACAAGTCCCATCATATTCTTTGGCTCAGAGCCTTCACTTGCAAAATTGAAAAAAGAATCATTTCTTTAATGAAGCCCTTGGGACAGGAGTAGGTTCTTGAGTGAACTGGGTATGTATGTAGGCTCTGCATCTCTTTCTTTATCTCCTCTGACTGACTGTTCTCTGTTTCTCTTATGCTACTCTATCCAAGGATTTGACATTCCTTTCCAAGTTCCTTTTTTCTTTTTTTTGGAATTGTAAACATAACCATAAGCATACTATCTGATTTCCAGAAACGTGTTTGACTTAGACACAACACATTAGTCTGAACCAAGAATCTACAGAGTTGCTCCACTACCACATACTCTACAATATTCGAAACAAATGAAATATTGGCCACTGACCTGAAATTTGTGACTATCACATTCCTCATAGATGCATCCTTAGGGGAAAATCATGTGTAGCATTTTCCCAGAGAGTAGGGACAGTCGTATAATTGTAGACTTTTAAGAATCATTCCTAAAATGAAAGGCAGTTACTCCTTGGGAGTAACTGGAAGACCTTCCAAGTCTAACCTGTTCACCTTTCAATTCTCAGACACAATTCTGAACTCCAGCAATTAGCTGCAATTCGGCATTCTGCACCACTGAGGCCACAAGAAAGCTATCCATTCATAATATTCAAGGCTACTGAACAACTTAATTTTGGAGTACTGCATAACAGAATTATGGAACTTCATTAGGGTACTGCTGTTTTCAATGTTTTTTTGTTCAAGCAGCTAAATGTGTCCAGTCTCACAACTACACCTCATAATCGAAAGGGAAATACATCTAGAAACCGGCCTAAATCGGCACTTAGACGATCAGCGAGACAAATCCCACACTGCTCCTTGTGACCCTGGGCAAGTCACTTAATCCTCCATAGCTCCAGGGACGTTAGATAGATTGTGAGCCCACCGGGACAGATAGGGAAAATACTCGAGTACCTGATTGTAAAACCGCTTAGATAACCTTGATAGGCGGTATATAAAATCCTAATAAACTTGAAACTTGAACTTGACAAGTCGTCCAAATGCCGATAATCGAACTGGGTTTTAGATGTATCTTAAAACAACTTAGGCCTTCACAGTGCTGCAGTATGCCCAGAGCTAAAAGGGGTGTTTTAGGAGGAGTGATGAACATAAGAACATAAGAAGTTGCCTCCGCTGAGTCAGACCAGAGATCCATCTCGCCCAGCAGTCCGCTCCCGCGGCGGCCCATCAGGCCCATTGCCTGAGCAGTGGTCCTTGACTATTTTTATAATCTATCTCTACTCCTATCCCTATCCTTAATTCTTATCTGTACCCCTCAATTCCCTTGTTCTCTAGGAACCTATCCAAACCTTCTTTGAAGCCATGTAACTTGTTCTGGCCTATCACAGCTTCTGGAAGTGCGTTCAACATATCCACCACCCTTTGGGTGAAAAAGTACTTCCTAGCGTTTGTTCTAAACCTGTCTCCTTTCAATTTCTTTGAGTGCCCCCTTGTACTTGTGCTTCCCCATAATCTGAAAAATCTGTCCCTGTCCACTTTTTCTATGCCTTTCAGGATCTTGAAGGTTTCTATCATGTCTCCTCTAAGTCTCCGCTTCTCAAGGGAGAATAGCCCCAGCTTTTTTAGCCTGTCAGTATATGAGAGGTTTTCCATACCCTTTATCAGTTTAGTTGCTCTTCTCTGGACTCCCTCGAGTACTGCCATGTCTTTCTTGAGGTGCGGTGACCAATACTGGACACAGTACTCCAGATGTGGGCGCACCATTGCGCGATAAAGTGGCAGGATGACTTCCTTTGTCCTGGCCGTGATGCCCTTCTTAATGATTCCAAGCATTTTGTTTGCTTTCCTTGAGGCTGTGGCGCATTGTGCCGATGCCTTCAGTGTTGTAACAACCATTACCCCCAGGTCTCTTTCAAGGTTACTTACCCCCAGCAGTGATCCCCCCATTTTGTAGCTGAACATCGGGTTCTTTTTTCCTACATGCATAACCTTACGGGATTTGGGCGGGATTTGGGCGGGACATGGGCTGTCCTAGACTTAATAATAATAATTTTATTCTTATATACCGCCAAAGCCATATAAGTTCGAGGTGGTTTACAGCAAGAGGCGCTGGACAATCAGCGAAGAGGTTCCAATCAAAGTCAGCAATACAATCTTACATAATAAAGAATATGAAAGTTAAAAGGCTCATAGGGTTACAGGATTGAATAAGAAGTGGTGAGTAGATTCTTAGTTAACTAATCGATTGAACAGACTTGTTTTTAATAGTTTTCTAAAATTGAAATAGGATGAAGAGTGTGCGAAAACGTTACTAAGCCAGTCGTTCCATTTGCCTGCCTGGAAGGCAAGAGTTCTGTCCAAGAATCTTTTGTAGTGGCAGGTTTTTATTGTCGGATAGGTGACTTAGTCGTACTGCATGCATAACCAAAAGTTTAACAACACTGTCTAGACGGAACTTGGACGTTGTGACTTAGGCCATCTAAAACCAGGTCTAAGTCACAAGAAGGTATCCAAAGGACCAGATAAGCACTGCAGGGACAAAGTACAGACCCCTACACACTCACCTAGTGATCACTGACCTCCTCCCCGCCATACAATTCATAATAAAAACGTCACACATCAGCCTCCAGAACATCAGCACCTAGCAGCCTGGCATAGGAAAGCCTAGTAGAACTGAACAGAGGTGGTTTAAGCGGTCTGGGGGGGGGGGAGGGGCTAGTGAACCATGGAGAGGAGAACTCAGGCCCATAAGCCACTCTAGCCACTGCATGCATGGTGAAACATGTGCACCCCCCAAACCCTTATGTACTGCCATATAAATGGCACCAGCAGCCATAAGGGCTATTGGGGTGGTAGACAGGTGGGTCTAGTAGGTTCTAGGGGGTGTTTTGGAGGGCTTACCATGACCTATAAGGTTGTTGTGGTGATATATGTATGTGGCACCCTTTTTGTGAAGTTCACAGCAGTGCCCTGTAAGGTACCCCACTACTCTGTGCACTGTTTGGGTGTCCAGTCCATCACTTTGCTGACCCCGCCCACAGCCAAAAGGTCTTTTTCTAGGCGTTTTTGACTTAGATAATTTATGGATGGAAATGGGGTATAAAGATAGACTTAGCGGTCTGGACAATCAGACAGCTGGATGTACAGTTAGACGATTTTCGGGAAAAAAAATATTTTGGACGTATTTTATGAAAATGGACTTTTTCCATGTCCAACTTTGGGCAACTAGCGACTTAGGCCCAAAACGGACTTAGACGTATCTTTTAATTATGCCCCTCCACATACTCTGTCACTTTTGGTAATAATTTGGTGTTGTGTTAACATACAAAAATGAAAAAATTGTCACTGGAATCGCATCAACTTTCCTTCTCATCAACTGCTCATCTCATCATGGAATCTAGTTTCCTCTATCTTTCAAAAACCTTTCCTGCATCCAGTGCCAGCTTTCCCTCATTTAAGTTAGCGTGATTGTCCTCCGGAAACCAGAGAGCAAGGCAGATGGTGTGGATAATGGTCTGCAGGCCTACTGGATCGTAGACTAGGTGGCTAAAGTTTTGTTTCAAAACCTGGAATTGCCAAGAGCGCTTTCATCTGTTGATTTAAGCGGGAAAGAGTTATTTATATGCATTGAAGGCAATAGCGTAACCCCAACTTCACATGTCACAAAAAAAAATTCAGTTCAAGAAACTTCAACCCCGTCCCCAGATGTGGTGAACAGGAGCAGGAGTTTATGTTGATGACCACCTCAACTCCTTGGCTAAATCATGCTTTTTCAGCCTCCACATGCTAAGGAAAGTAAGATCCTATTTTCACCAACAACATTTCGCCGTCCTTGTCCAATCCATCATCCTCTCCAAACTAGACTACTGCAATGCCATCTACTTAAGCCTATCAAAAAAAAGTCTTCAAAGACTCCAGCTAATCAAGAATACTGCAGCCAAGTTGATCGTTGCAAAACGCAAGTCTGACCATGTCTTCCCACTCCTAGCCAAATTTCACTGGCTCCCAGTGATTTCCAGAATCCATTTCAAATGCTCCTGCCTGGCTTTTAAGATCATTCATGGCATCCTTCCTCCCTTAATCCCACTATTTTATAACTCCTCGAGTCCTGACTTTACCAGACCCGCCCAAAGGTATAAACTATCCTTCCCCTCTCTACACGGTATTCGCTATGCAGGCAAACTGGGAAAATCCCTTCTCTTCAGAATCACAGGCCTTTGGAACGACCTTACTACCCCGCTGCGGAACCTGGGCTCCCTTCAATTATTCCACAAGCAACTGAAAACCTGGCTTTTCACTAAAATGTAATTCTATCCCCCCCTTACTCTTCTCTTCTATATAAGTTCATGTAAACCTTTTTTTTCCTTCTCTTCCTATATTTTAAGTTCTTGTAAACCGTGCCGAGCTCCACATCCGTGGAGATGATGCGGTATATAAACTTCAGGTTTAGTTTAGTTTAGTAGTCAACGGAGAAAATCCATCTTAGAAGCAGATGGAAAGAAGCATTGCACATTTGTTCTTGTTCACTTTCACCCCTGCCCCACCTGGAAACCACACCTACTATATAAACAGAACCTTGTGAAAGACCCTAACATGCTGGGACCCTTTCTTCTTCCCCAGTACATAGGATGAATTACAGAAGAACCTGGCAGGTAGATAATACATGAAAAACAGCGATGATCTGTCTCCTTTTATGCCTATTACGACCCATCACATATGATACAATTATAATTCATATTGCACAGCATTATAATATGTTTATCTTTATTGAAATTTGATATAACGCCTTAGTATACAACTGTTCACAGCGGTTTGCAATTAAAAATACATCATTTAAATAGAAAAGAACACCATTAATCTAAGATCAGAGCTATAAATTCAGAAAGATATTATAATACAGTTTTGTGTTGCCGTGCTCCTAGGCCAATCCCTGAATATCACCCGTTCGGGGTGGCAGAGCGAGAGAGAGAGAGTCGTGGAGGCAGAGAACCAGTTCAGGGTGGCAGAGAGAGAGAGAGTCGGGGAGACAGAGATCCAGTTCGGGGTGGCAGAGAGAGTCGGGGAGGCAGAGAGTAGGTTGCGGCAGAGAGCAGGAGAGCCGGGAGGCAGAGAGAGTTGGGAAGACAGAGAACCAGTTCGGGGTGGCAGAGACAGGGTTGGGCAGACAGAAAGCCAGTTCAGGGTGGCAGAGAGAGAGAGAGTCGGGGAGGCAGAGAGCAGGTTGCGGCAGAGAGCAGGAGAGCCGGGGAGGCAGAGAGAGTCGGGAAGACAGAGAGCCAGTTCGGGGTGGCAGAGACAGGGTTGGGCAGACAGAAAGCCAGTTCAGGGTGGCAGAGAGAGAGAGTCGGGGAGGCAAAGAGCCAGTTCAGGGTGGCAGAGAGAGAGTCAGGAAGACAGAGAGCCAGTTCGGGGTGGCAGAGAGAGAGAGAGAGAGAGAGAGAGTCGGTGAGGCAGAGACCCAGTTTGGGGTGGCAGAGAGAGAGTGGGGGAGACAGAGAGCCAGTTCAGGGTGGCAGAGAGAGAGTCGGGCAGACAGGGAGCCAGTTCGGGTGGCAGAGAGAGTCGGGGAGGCAGAGAGCCAGTTCAGGGTGGCAGAGAGAGAGTTGGGGAGGCAAAGAGCAGATTGGGGCTGAGAGCAGGAGATCAGGGCTGAGAGCAGGAGATCAGGGCAGAGAGCAGGAGAGCCGGGGAGGCAGAGAGATAGAGAGTCAGGAGCCAGAGAGCCAGTTCGGGGTGGCAGAGAGAGAGTCGGGGAGACAGAGAGCCAGTTTGGGGTAGCAGAGAGAAAGAGTCGGGCAGGAAATGATCTAATCCCTTCTTGAACCCCAAAACCGTACTCTGTCCTATCACACCCTCTGGAAGCACATTCCAGGTGTCCACTACCCTTTGGGTGAAAAACTTCCTAGCATTGGTTCTGAATCCGTCCTCTCCTAATTTTTCCGAATGCCCTCTCGTTCTTGTAGTTTTCGAACGTTTGAAGATTTTGTCCCTCTCCACTTTCTCCATGCCCTTCATGATCTTGTCCCCTCTAAGTTCCGCTTTTCTAGGGAAAAGAGCCCCAGTTTCACCAATCTTTCAGCATATGAAAGGCTTTCCATACCTTTTATCAATCATGTTGCTCTTTTCTGAACCCTCTCAAGCAGTGGCGTACCTAGGGGGGGGCGGGGGGGGCGGGCCGCCCCGGGTACCAGCCCTGAGGGGGTGTTCCCGGCCTTGCCGCTCAGTCCCCCCCCACGCCCGAAGGACCGCTCGCCCCACTGACCTTCCAGCACACCTATGAAGCAGCCCGCAGCAGGATCGCGACGTCAGCAATCCCTCAGCTGCTTGGGCGCTGCTTCCTGCGCCGCGGTCCCGTCCCTCCTCTGACGTCAGAGGAGGGGGCGGGACCGCGGCGCAGGAAGCAGCGCCCAAGCAGCTGAGGGATTGCTGACGTCGCGATCCTGCTGCGGGCTGCTTCATAGGTGTGCTGGAAGGTCAGTGGGGCGAGCGGTCCTTCGGGCGTGGGGGGGGCAGTAGCTTAAGGTAGCCCGGCGCAGGAAGCAGCTCCTAAGCAGCGCAAAGATAGCTGACGTCGCGATCCTGCTGCGGCTGCTTCATAGGTAGTGCGGGGAGGCCAGGGGGGCGAATGGTCCTTCGGGGTGGGTCGGGGCATCAGGCCTTCAGGGTGGGGCGGGGCGGGCGGGCAGGCAGACTTTCAAGGGGGAGGGGGGTGACAGGCAGGCAGGCAGGCCTTCAAGGGGGGGTGCAGGTCTTCGGGGGGGGGGGGGTGCAGACCTTCAAGGGGGTGCAGGCCTTCAAGGGGGGGACAGGCAGGCAGGCCTTCAAGGGGGGGACAGGCCTACAAGGGGGGGGGGGGACAGGCCTACAAGGGGGGGGGACAGGCCTACAAGGGGGTGCAGGCCTACAAGGGGGGGGGACAGGCCTTCAAGGGGGGACAGGCCTTCAGGGGGGGTGCCTGCCTTCAGGGGGGGTGCCGACCTTCAAGGGGGTGCAGGCCTTCAAGGGGGGGACAGGCAGGCAGGCCTTCAAGTGGGGGGACAGGCCTTCGGGGGGGTGCAGGCCTTCGGGGGGGGGGGTGCAGACCTTCAAGGGGGTGCAGGCCTTCAAGGGGGGGACAGGCAGGCAGGCCTTCAAGGGGGGGACAGGCCTACAAGGGGGTGGGACAGGCCTTCAAGGGGGTGCAGGCCTTTGGGGGGGTGCCAACCTTCAAGGGGGGGTGCAGGCCTTCAAGGGGGGGGACAGGCCTTCAAGGGGGGACAAGCAGGCAGGCCTTCAAGGGGGGGACAGGCCTACAAGGGGGTGGGACAGGCCTTCAAGGGGGTGCAGGCCTTTGGGGGGGTGCCAACCTTCAAGGGGGGGACAGGCCTTCAAGGGGGGACAAGCAGGCAGGCCTTCAAGGGGGGGTCAGGCCTTCAAGGGGGGGACAGGCCTACAAGGGGGTGGGACAGGCAGACCTTTAAGGGGGGACAGGCCTACAAGGGGGTGGGACAGGCAGACCTTTAAGGGGGGATAGGCCTTCAAGGGGGGACAAGCAGGCAGGCCTTCAAGGGGGGGTCAGGCCTTCAAGGGGGGGGACAGGCCTTCGGGGGTGCAGGCCTTCGGGGTGGGTGCAGGCCTTCAGGGTGGGTGCAGGCATTCGGGGTGGGTGCAGGCCTTCGGGATGGGTGCAGGCCTTCAGGGGGGGACAGACCTTCGGGTGGGGGGTACAATCCTTCGGGGAGGGTGCAGGCCTTCAGGGGTGGGGTTTAGGCGTTCAGAGGGGGACAGACCTTCGGGTGGGAGGTAAAGTCCTTCGGGGGGTGCAGGTCTTCAGGGGTGGGGTGTAGCCCTTCTGAGGGGGGACAGACCTTCGGGGGAGGGGGGTCCTGGTGTAAAAGTACACAGAGGGAGAGAGGGAAGGGGGGGTTCAAAGATACGTGCATATGCCAGACTTTGGGGGTTAGAAATAATGGGTCTAAAAACAGAGGAGTGGGAGAGAGATGGTGCATAATGGGATTTAGGGAGGGAAGGAACAGAAAGGGAGAGAACTTGGAAACAGGGGATGGTGTGGAGGGGGGATAGAGATACTGGATAGGAGGATAGTTGGGAACAGAAAGGGAGAGATGGTGGATCCTGGGGTGGTTGGGAGTTGAGAAAAGGTGAATCTGTGGATGGAGACAAAAAAAAGGAAAGATGCCAGATCTCCGGGAGAGGGAAGGGAAACGGAAGGGGAGAACAGAGATGGCAGACGGATGGTTAGCACGGAGAAAGGAGACCCTGGCAAGCAAGACAACAAGAGCCTGGGACCAACAAGATTTGAATATTGATCAGAGAACAAAAGGTAGAAAAAATAATTTTATTTTCTGTTTTGTGATTACAATATGTTAGATTTGAAAAGTGTACATGAGACAGCTTGAAATGGGAACTTTTCTATTTTTGTGAATGGCAAGGCTGAGTTCAGTTAAAATATATGCTTTATAAGAAAATATAATAATGTGTTTTATAAAGTTTATAAGCATTGCTGGCATACTCGGTGAGGTGTTCCTAGTGTTGGTGGTGGTGGTAGCATGTCAGTGTGTTGAGAGGAAGAGGTAGTCTGGGAAATTCTGCTGAGCAAACTCTGGGCCCATTTCCACCCCCAGTTAGTCCACTCCACTCAACTGGTTCACACACTGAGTGGGTCTTTGGGTGTTATTTCTGGGTAGTTGTTTTAGAATCTCTTCCAGTGGTTTGTCAGTATCTCCTTCTGGTCCAAGGAAGGAAACTTTGTCAACCTTAGCATTGACCTTCAGAATATGTTTGTAACAGCGCTGCTTGTGTGGCATTAGGCTATGTAGTGATCGAAAGAAAAAAACAGACCTTTGCACATTTTTGCACTATATGGTGGGTGTATGAGGAGATTCATTTCCTGCACAGTTAAGTCCATGTGAAGTTACCTTGTGCTGTATTTGACATCTAGCAAGGTCTCTGTTTGGAAGGAAAGATCTAAGCTTAAAAATGAAGTGGCCAGAAGTTATGTTAAAAGTAGATAGCGTAGCTGGTTTTAAGAAAGGTTTGGACAAATTCCTGGAGGAAAAGTCCATTGTCTGTTATTAAGACATGGGGGAAGCGTCTGCTTGCCCTGGATTGGTGCACTCAGCAGCAACAAATACTAGTTTTGGCTGGCTCTTTCCCCGCATTTCTCCTCTCTTCCCCACGATTTAATATCCAGTTCAGGCAGTAAGTAAATGCATCGGCAGGGGGGGTCTGGTAAGTCTTGGGGGCTGGGGATGGAAGGTGAGAATCAGTTCTGTAGGCTATCAGAAATTTGCTTAATTATCTACTCACACAGAAAAGCAGTAAAGTCAATAGGTTCTCTGAGTGGGAACAACCTGTTTGATCTTGCACTCTTGTGATTGACCAATTGTTTATCACTGTTTAATTTATCACATTGATTAATTTGAGCACACCTGAGGTGTCCTATGATGGTGTGCACTGCAGGCAGAGGAGCCTTATTGTGTAAAGCACTGGAGAATTCTCTCCTCTCGCTTACCTCTCACGCTGAGGACACCCTGCTTCAGTATAATCATTTGTATGATTTATCTTATAAACATTATTACGTGGTCTTTTCCTCAAGTGCTGAGACATCAGGTTGTTCCCACTTGGAGAACCTATTGACTTTTACTGCTTTTCTGTGTGGCTTTAACATTTTTGCTATTCAGTATACCTAAACTATTATTCAGTAGAAAAAATATGGTTTGTTCAATCAAATCCTGTGTGGACATTGGACTTCTATGAGTGAATGTTCTGCTTGATTGAACAAACTAAATTTTTTCTACTGAATAATAGTCTAGGTACAATGAAAGTAAATAGCAAAAATGTTTGAGTAGATAATTAAGGAAATCTTTTTCATATTGCTTGCTTATGGACTGGGAAAAAAGACTGTTCAAGCAAATGTCTCCAGAACTGCTTTAATGGAAAAATGTGATTTTTTTTTTTTAAGTACTTTGTGAAATTTATTGTTGTTGTGAAATTTATTGTTATACTTTGTTTAAACTTAAAAAGCGGTGTCATTAACAGTGAATCTAATCGAAAAATCGATTCAACAGGGTGAATCGAATCGAATGAAATATTTTTCTCTGAATCGGGCAGCACTATTGGCTACCATGAGAATGGGCTACTGGGCATGATGGACCATTGGTGTGACCCAGTTAGGCTATTCTTATGTTATGTTCTCATCTGTAGGGGCCTTTGTTTTCACTTCTTATTTTAATGTATTTTTTTCCTGGGAACTTATCAGTGTTTTTTTATAATGGGAACAAAAATGGAAGAGAATTAATGTGTGTGGAATGGGGGGGTAACTAATTTCTTCAGCTAAATAATTCAATCCACTTCAAACAGACATAGGAGAACTCACGCACCATTCACACACCCTCCAACCAAAAACGTCAAAAGAAAAAAACTGTTCGACAACCTCCTAGCCATTCGAGCTGCAACACTTGACCCCCAACTCTACAACCTATTGACCTCGACCACAAACTACAAAACCTTAAAAAAAGAAATAAAAACCCTTCTATTCAAAAAACACATAAAACCAAACTAACATAATCAGAACTGTCCCAAGCATCACCTGCAACTACTCCATATGTACTTCTGATGTCATGACAATTCCGACATAATTTATGTTATGTTATGTTTGGAATAATGGTTACATAAATGAGGTTCAATAAAAGAAAATTTTCACTGCCTGTTTCTATTCTGACCATTTATTCCATTTCATGGTTATTGCAAAAAAAAAAAAAAATTTTTCCATGAAGGGGGGGGGGGGGGGGGTGTCAAAAAATGATGGGCCCCGGGTGCCACATACCCTAGGTACGCCACTGCTCTCAAGTATCGCCATATCTTTCTTAAGGTACAGTGACCAGTATTGGACGCAGTACTCCAGATGCGGGCACACCATCGCCCAATACAGCGGCAGGATAACTTCTTTCGTTCTGGTTGTAATACCTAGCATTCTATTCGCCTACTTAGCGGCTGCTGCGCACTGCGCCGACAGCTTCATTGTGTTGTGTTGTCCACTAATACCCCCAAGTCCTTTTCTGGGGTACTTTCACCCATTTCCAGCCCTCCCATCATATAGCTGTATTTCAGGTTTCTGTTTCCTACATGCAAGACTTTACATTTCTCTACATTAAACTTCATCTGCCATCTCGTCGCCCACTCTCCTAGTTTGTTCAGGTCCCTTTGTAAATCTTCGCAGTCCTCTTTAGTCCCAACTCCACTAAATAGTTTGGTGTCGTCTGCGAATTTTATTACTTCGCACTTCGGCCCTGTTTCTACATTGAACAGCAGCGGTCCAAGTACTGACCCCTGTGGCACACCACTTGTGACCCTCCTCCAGTCCGAGTAGTGGCCCTTCACTCCTACCCTTCGTATTGCCTGTTCTTGATTTATGTTTTAGGACTCCGTTTATTAAGGTGCGCTAGCGTTTTTAGCACGCGCTACATTGCCCCACGCGCTAACCCTGCGCTAAGTGCCAAAATCTAATGCCAGCTCAATGGAGGTGTTAGCGTCTAGCACGCACAGCAATTTAGCGTGCGCTAAGTGCGCGCTAAAACCACTAGCGCAGCTTAGTAAAAGAAGCCTTTAATTTCTATTGTTTAAATTGAGAGAAAAAAAAAAAAGTGAGAGAGCCATTGAGAAACTGGCTAGTCTGTTTTTTTAGCTAATCAAGAATATTTAAAGTTTAAAAAAATTGTGTTAAATCTTATGGCCAGAGTGTCTAGTCTTTGTAGACTTTCTCACCAATGTCCAATGTGACACGAACAAGAGGACATGGACTGAAGCTAAGGGGGGACAAGTCCAGGACAAATATCAGGAAGTTCTGCTTCACGCAACGAGTGGTGGACACCTGGAATGCTCTCCCAGAGGAGGTTATTGCAGAATCCACCGTTCTAGGATTTAAAAGCAAACTAGATGCACATCTTCTTACAAGAGGCATAGAGGGATATGCGTATACGTGGCTGGGCCTCCGCGTATGCGTATCGCCGGACTTGATGGACCGATGGTCTGATCCGGAGATGGCAGTTCTTATGTTCTTATAATGCCTCATTCCACAGTGCCTCAGAACCAACCTCATCAGTGATGTTACAATGGAGTAGCAGCATTCCAGAATCCCAAAGAGTAACCAAAGATTCTAGAACCCCCAAACAGTATCAAGATTCCAGGCAGAATCTCAAAGAATAGCAAAATTCCAGAACCCCAAAGAGTAGCGACATTCCAGAGCTGAGATTGTGACACGGACAAGAGGACATGGACTGAAGCTAAGGGGGGACAAGTCCAGGACAAATATCAGGAAGTTCTGCTTCACGCAACGAGTGGTGGACACCTGGAATGCTCTCCCAAGGAGGTTATTGCGGAATCCACCGTTCTAGGATTTAAAAGCAAACTAGATGCACATCTCCTTACGAGAAGCATAGAGGGATATGGGTGACTAAAATTACGCCAGGTGTATACCTGGCTGGGCCTCCGCGTGTGCGGATCGCTGGACTTGATGGACTGGAGATGGCAGTTCTTATGCTCTTAAGATCACCCAAATTTCTAAACTCGGTTTATATTCAAGTCAACCATTTTTCCTCCTTTTTGGGGGGGAAAAGGTCACATTGCTTTATATTCGGATCGGTTTATATTCAAGTATATATGGTATATTTACTGAAGAGTGCGTCAGCAAATATTTGGCATTTATGCGTTTATGTTCACAAGCACACACGCAATCACTTATGCATATATTTGGCATGTACACGTAAAGAATTACCCCCTATAAGACTTGTGCTTGAATGTATCAGCTGTTTAAGGTGGTACCGGGACACTGCTGCAGTAAAGCAGGATGGGAAACACTAACCGTTGAGAATCCCTGCAACCTCTTTTCCTTTTGATCCAAGCGGCCAACCGAATTCTCCAGGAGAAAAAGCAAACTGTGCGGAGAATGGAAATTCTGTGCTAATCCCCTAAGAATAAAGGTTTGAAGCCAGAAGGCAAGTGGCAGGACAAGACCTCTGATCTTTTGTTAAAAGATTCTCCATAAACCCATGTGCTGAATTAAAAACAGCTGGGATGGAACTGCCAAATTTTTTTTTTTTTTTTCATTCTAAAAGATTTCAGAACAAATGTATTTTGGATTTGGATCAGTTTAAGCACAAGAAAAACTGGTTGTTTCCCCACAAATGAATGGATATCTTTGCAGAGTTTCTTATGAAGCCTTGAAGAGGGCTATTGCTGTTATTTCATTTTAGAGACTCTCCGAAAGCACCTACAATTTGCTCACTTCCTGGGAGTACAAAGGGAAAACCGAACTTCTGTTCTTTTTTTTGGCTGCTGCTTCCCTGTGGCATAGAAAGATGTTTCTGCTTTGTTGAAGCCTTTTGTCCCTAACTGAAATGCAAATTTTTCTCCTTAGCGATGGAGGAATTGTAATATTTGGAACAGTGACCTCTTTGTTGACTTGGCTGTTTGTAGTTGGGTAGATGAAAGTTAAAACAGTTTACTGTATATGCTATGGTCTGAGCCCTGTTATGAAATTTCAAAGGATCTCGTGCCATGCTAAAGTCTACCCAAAGGCTTAGCAGGAAAACTAGGTTAACATCTGGCTTTAAGACTTGTACTACTAATAATTCATTTTTATACTCTGCATCCCTGACTCATCATAAGGCACTTGCCCTAAGTAACCCTGGTATCTCTGAACTTCCAAGAGTGAGCCAATGAAAACCAGGACACAGCAGGAGTTGCTTTTCAGTGACAGGTACCTTCCCTCTCTATTTGGGGAGTCCCTGGACATCGTGTACTTAGATTTCAGCAAAGCATTCGATAGCGTACCACACCGCAGGTTGTTGAGCAAGATGAGCTCTATAGGTTTGGGAGATACCTTGACTACATGGGTGGGGGACTGGCTAGGAGGTAGACTTCAGAGGGTGGTGGTGAATGGCTCCCCCTCCGAAACGACAGAGGTGATAAGTGGAGTGCCGCAGGGCTCGGTCTTGGGCCCAATCTTGTTCAACATCTTCATAAGGGACTTGGCTGAGGGGCTTCAGAGTAAATTAATGTTATTCGCCGATGACGCCAAATTATGCAATATAGTGGACAAGAACACAACAGGACCTGACAACAAATCCAAGACCGATAGAATGGCACACGACCTCCTCCTACTGGAGAATTGGTCCAGGACCTGGCAACTAAACTTCAATGCCAAAAAATGCAAGGTCATGCACCTTGGCAACAAAAATCCATGTAAGACTTACACTCTTAATGGTGAGATCCTAGAGAGAACTGTAGAGGAACGAGACTTAGGGGTAATCATCAGTGAGGACATGAAGACTGCAACTCAGGTGGAGAAAGCTTCATCTAAAGCCAGACAAATCATGGGTTGCATACGAAGGAGTTTCGTTAGCCGTAAGCCCGAAGTCATAATGCCATTATATAGGTCCATGGTGAGACCCCATCTGGAATACTGTGTACAATTCTGGAGACCACATTACCGCAAAGATGTGCTGAGACTTGAATCGGTCCAGCAAATGGCCACACGGATGGTCACGGGGCTCAGGGATCTCCCGTATGAGGAATGGCTGAATAAATTGCAGCTCTACTCCCTAGAGGAACGCAGGGAGAGGGGGGACATGATCGAGACATTCAAGTACCTCACGCGCCGTATCGAGGTGGGGGAGGATATCTTCTTCTTCAAGGAACCCACGTCAACACGAGGGCATCCATGGAAAATCAGGGGAGGGACATTGCATGGCGACACCAGGAAATACTTCTTCACCGAGAGGGTGGTGGATCGATGGAATGGTCTTCCGATGCAGGTGATTGAGGCCAGCAGTGTGCCTGATTTTAAAGCTACATGGGATCGAAAGGTGGGATCTCTTCGCAAAGGGAGGTAGGGGAGAGTCATTGGTGTGGGCAGACTTGATGGGCCTTGGCCCTTATCTGCCGTCACTTTCTATGTTTCTCTATGTTTCACTAGCGTTGTCATCTCCATGGTACCTTTGTACCCCAACCCTCAGCTGGAGACTTGAGGTTATGGTGCTCATTTTCAAAGCACTTAGACATACAACATAGGTTACTGTGGCACTTTGAGCCGAATGCTGTAAAACCGTCGTTAAAATCTTGTGGGTCGCTATGGTGCCGGTAAATTGTCCGATTTGAAAACAGTGATCAATGTTCCAAAACAATGTTGCATGCAAATGAGTTTCTCAGAGATCCGCCGTAATCCCATCTGATCGGTCATATGAGAAAGCGATTGACACATGCACGGAATAACTATGTCACAGGTTAAAACGTGTTTAGCATCGACCGTTAAACGCACGGTGAGTTTTGAGCATATCGGTCTTTGTATGTCTAAGTGCTTCGAAAATGAGTCCTTACATCTCTTGCACTAACGCACTTAGACTGGCCTCAATCTATCAGAAGCAGATTGTCCCATTTATCATTAATAATAATAATACATTTGGTTGGTATTCAAAATGATTTACCTGTCCGCTGAGCTAATAGATAATTTGGGACCATCTACTAATTTTCAGTGCCACTGAAAATTAGTGGTTAACGCTTAATTGAAATCCAACTATTTTGAGGCATTAAGAACATAAGAATTGCCTTACTGGGACAGACTGAAAGTCCATCAAGTTCCTGTTCCCAACAGTGGCCAACCCAGGTCCCAAGTACCTGGCAGAAACAAATAGTAGCAACGTTCCAGAGAGCTCAGACTGTGATTTCATAATGCCTCATTCCACCAATAAGAGCCAACCTCATCAGTGATATCACAATGGCTTGATGGCCTATACTTGGCTCTCATAAGACCATAAGGACTCCGTAAAAGTTGCCATACTGGGACAGACTGAAGGTCCATCAAGCCCAGTATCCTGTTTCCAACAGTGGCCAACCCAGGTCCCGAGTACCTAGCTAGATCCCAAGTATCATTCTGGGGGCGGAGTCAGCAGATGGCCAGTTAAGTGCCAATATTCACCTCTTAACCAGCCACGGTAACTACGTAAATGGAACTGCATTAAACATAGTCCCGTCTTTATGTGGTAATCCATAGCTGCTTAAGTTCTGAATATAAACATAATTGGCTATGAATTAGCCAACTCTGCATAAACTGGATATTCAATGCTGAAACATGGACATGGTCTGGCATTAAAGATTCAGGAATAATGCCAGCGGTGGTCAGCAAATCACTCACTGATGTTGATTGAATATTGACCCCATAATAATAATGAACATGCTGGACATTGACTAGCCATTCAGGCAAATCCTTCATATCTATCTATCTATTTATCTATCCTCACTAGGAACAGAGAAAAGTTCCTGCTTATAGTAAATGTAAACCATTTTGGTTGTACCAGACAAAGGCGGGATATCAAATCCATGATGAGAGAGGTAAAGGGTCATGGATTTGATATACCGTGTTTCTCTGGGTTCATTCAAACTAATTTACATATACTATACAGAGGTACTTTTTTTTTCTGTCCTTGCCGTGTTCATGACACAGACTACAGAAGTCTGCCTTGCACAAGCTTTGCTTTTCAATTACTGGTGTTTCTGCTTTCCTCCATTTTCTTTGAATTCTCTTGCTAAGGTTTCCTGTCCATTTGTCATTTTTCTCTTCCTTTTCCTTTCAGCTTTCCTCAATTTATTTTCTGTTCTCTTTCCAGATTTAATTCATTTTTACTATCTAGTCTTCAGCTTTCTTCTTTTTACTGTGTCTACCTATAGCTTTCCATTTCTTTCTCTAACTACAGCTCTCCTATTTCCCTTCTTATTCCTCAGAATTATACTAGCTCTATCCTCTTTCTCCCCTCACTTCCATTCAGAATCTCCATTTTTTTCCTCTCACCCTTCCATCCAACATCTCCCCTCTTTCCCTTCCCTTCCATCCAGCATTTCCCCTCTTTCTCTCTCCTTTCTTCCATCCAGGATCTGCACCCTCTCTCTCCAACCAGGATCCTCCCTCTTGCTCACTCATCTTCCATACAGCAGATGCCCCCTCTCTCCCCTTGTATCCCAAATCTGTATTCTTTCTCTCTCCCTCTTCTGTCCAGCACCTGTCCTCTCTCTCTCTCTCTCTCTCACCTATCCATCATCTTCCCCTTCTCTCTCCCCTTCTATCCATCATTACAGGCTGCGGCCCTGCAGTAGCTTTATGCTGTTTTGCATGGCATGTTATAAAAGGACATATGGCTGCACAGCTTAGAGGAAACGGTGGTTATCTTTCCTTGATATTACCAATTTAAGATGATTAAATATCAAATCAATATGAGATTCTGTGTTAACAAGTGAAGCCAGTGGGTGTAGCATGAACAGAGCCATCTGTTGCACAGATGTGCAAGGATTCAGATTTTGTTAGTCTCAGGGGAATTTCTAAAGAAATGTGCTAGGCCGTTTTTGTGTGAAGCAAAATCAGTTCATGCTGCACCTGCTCTGGAGGAAAGAGAACCTCTGTTTAGCATTTTGAAAACAGAGCCTCTTCCAGCCTTCAAGATGGTTTGAGAATTATCTGCAAAAACTTGGATAGATTGCAAAACAGCTGCAAGATGGGAAGAAGAAAACCCAGGACCATGAATACTTTTGGTGGTGGTTTGGGGCAGGAGGAGAGGGAATAACCCTCTGCTCTATTTGATGGATTTTAACCAATATTGCAACATTTTTCAGACAGCGGTTCCCAATTCAGAACAGCTTAATTTTCATAATTATGCATGAGATATATTTGCATGCAATGTTTCCAGGATATGCAAATATATTCCATGAATGATTGTTGCAGCTGTGCGGGTCTTGCCATATCTGGGTGGGTAGAACTGACATTGCAACCATCTTGCTGTGACTTTCTTCAGGGTGTACTGTGAGGTAGAGAATGACACGGTGACAAAATTCATCACCATTCCCGTCCCCGCGGATAACCGCGGGAAACATCTTCATGTCATTCTTTAAGGAAAGAGGGAAGAATTAGAGTATGAATGGCCACAACCACTGATCCGCAAGCTTTGCTTTGAAGAATGCTGGTGTAGAAGGACTGAGGTTGAAATAGACACTAGAAAATGACATGGGATTATTTCCCGCGGTTATCCGCGGGGACGGGGACGGTGATGAATTTTGTCACCGTGTCATTCTCTACTGTGAGGACTGCAGATTGCCTTCATATATAGTGGGTCCTCCAACCTGATTGGCTGGGACTTGTGGCGATTGAGGCAGGAAAGTCCCTTGGTCCTGAATTTGAATTTTGTTGGGAAAGTTTTCCTGCCTCAAGCACCTCAAGCCCTAGCCAATCAGGTTGGAGGACGCATTATATATAAAGACAAACTGCAGACCTCACAGCACACCCTGAAGAAAGTCACAGCATGATGGTTAAAATGTCAGTTCTATCTACCCAGATGCTGTAATCTTATGTGTTAGTCTTTTGTGGGTGTGCTGAGAGGTCCTGGGTTCAATTCCCTTAAAGAGAGGCAGCAGGAAGTAAATGAATGATAATAATAACCAAGAATTGTTGCATAAAAAGTATAATTTATAGGAATAGGCTTATTATTAGTACAGTGGTGCAATACTTAGAAGATACACCATACATATGCTTGTTACAAATGTATAAAAAGATATTGTGTTATAGAACTGCTTCTGTGTGTGTGTATAGGGGTGAAAAGCTGCAGGAGAAAGACAAAGAAACGAGGAAGAAAAGGCATGTAAAAAAATGTATCCTGAAAATGCCGAGCAGGGCTGTGTGTATGCAGAAGCTGAAGATAGAAAGAAGGGCGGTGGAAAGAACAGGCAGAAGGTTTTATCTGAACGATATATGTGTCTGAATGGGTGAAGGTGTGTGCAGATGTAAAAGGCTGAAGGAGAAAAAGAGAGAGAGACAGGGGAAGAAGCCTGTCCCTCATAGACTTGAGCTTTCCAGTATCTTTCTGTAACAATTGGCTTCTGTCTGAAACAATGGCTCTCAATTGACAATAAGTACCTGTCTCTTTAAGAACAAGCACTGGAACCATTCTTTGTCTGGTATCCTCCCAGAAACTCTGCCAAGGTTCTTTGTTAATCTCAAATACTGATATTTTAGAAGTCATTTAGTGGAATTCTAAGGCTAAATGGTCAGGAGCCTTTGGTCTATCTGCCCTGACAATCCCCGAGTCAGATTAATATAATATCCCAGAGGCCTTTGCTGACACTCTGGTTAGGCCAACAGAAAGTGCTAATAGCTAGCAGATGCAGTGAAACATGGACAACTAAAATAAGCATATCGGCAGCCATGGACGCTTAAGAGAACATATTCCGTGAATATTCATTGGGGATATCCTGAAAACCAGAGGAACGACAAGCCAATTCTCAAAATCTACTGCCAGTGGCATGGTCAGTTAGCTTGGGAACAGCGTGCACATAAATCTGTGCGCAATGCTCAAAAGGCTTTAGTATGGGAAACAAATGTCAGAAATGTGTCAGAAACGGCCGCAAATTGTATTTAAATTTAGTCACACATATGCTAATGATGTTGTTTGCTGTGCCTTTCCAATGCGTACAAACAAACCCTGATCTTACCGGTGGATAAATAACGCCAGCTTGGAGCTTGGTGGTGGGTTTGAAGAGAGGATTTCTTATTATTTCCAATTTAAAAACCACTGGGTTTTATTTCTTTTTGAAGCAGAAGAAAGGCTGTGCAAGCCTGTAAGCGCCAGTACCGAGAAAAAAAAAAAGTGTGTAAGTCCAGGCGAATTCGAAAGCGAAAGGACACATTGGCACCTGTTTTCTGTCAAATATAAGCCTTCCAATTAAAAAAAAAAAAAAAAAAAGCTTATATTTAAGGGTGAGGAAGAACTAGGGCTACTAGATGTCCGGATTTACCTGGACATGTTCTCTTTTTAGAGGATTGCCCAGGCATCCGGATGACTTTTCAATGCACCACACTTTGTCCAGGTTTTGAGAAGCTTACAGCTCGGGACCACGTCGGGAGTGCATCTGCGCATGCTCGGATGCAACTCGGTGATGTTACACTCCTGATATGGCTCCGAGCATGGGGTTGGGGCTGGGTCGAAATAGGGCGTGGTTTGGGTGGAACATGGTGGAGCTGAGTAGAACTGGGCGGGCTTAGGGGCGGGGCAATGTGTCCAGATCTTACGATCGTAAAATCTGTAAACCCTAAGGAGAGCGGCATCGATGTGTGCTGCATGGTCATGTTTGCCTAGTGCATGTGCATAAGAGCTGCATTTATCACAAAACTCTCCTGCACATGTGCTAAGTTCGCTCCTCCCCCTTGCTTTCACTTTTACAGCGCGCATATAATTTGAACATCATTTCCTTTGAGCATTACAGAGCTGTTTCGACAGTATGGGATGTGCGTTATCAGCTCTACCACAGGAGCTCTGAGCATTGGCTTTCAGGTTAGGAGCCACGACTTTAGCAGACAAGTTTTGTGGAAGGTATGCATTAAACAGTAACAATGCTTTCTTAGTAGGCGCAAACACATATATTTTATGTGCTATTTTATTGAATATAATATATTTTATTGAAAATGTTTTCAGATAACACTTAAATAACAAGAACAATCTGGAACCACAGATGCCATGACTTCCCCCAAGAAAGCGGGAAAGGGGACAGTGATGGGTCACGCGGTTTCTTTAAATAATAGGAACTTATCTTTATGACATAGTATAATCAAACAAGCACACCTTTAAATAGACCACAAGATATGTTATATTTTGGTTTCCTACCACTGAAGCTAAACTAAACTAAAGCTTAACTTTATATACTAGGTCATCAACCTAAGGAAGCTCGACTCGGTTTACAACAATTAAATAAAAAATAAAGAAAGTTTACAATGATTGAATAAAAACTAAAGAAAATAATAGCAAAAGTTTCGAAGAGATTAGTTTTCAAAATGTTTAGCAAAAAGAAAAGATTTTAGGAATTTACAGAAAGATTGGAAAGAACTGGGGCTCCTCAGAATTAAGGGGAGTTTGTTCCATAGTTGAGAAAGTTTAAAAAATCTTAACTCCTTTAATTCCTTTTCTAGAAGGAAGGGAGAGTTTGAATTGTTGGATGCCTCTTGCAAAGGAGCAAAGGGGTCACATGGTCAAATTTACTTTTTCCAAAGATCAGCTTCGCAGCATTATTCTGAATGAATTGTAATCTTTGGAGACAGATCTATGTGATGCCAAGATAGATGGCGTTGCAGTAATCTAGTCGAGATAATATGATTGATTGGACCAAGACAGAGAAATGTCGATGATGAAAAAGATGTCTAACCGTCCTCAACTTTCGTAAACTAAAAAAACATTTCAAGAGCAGGGAATTTATTTGGTCCTTAAAGGTAAGAGAGGTATCAAAAAGGACTCTCAGTATCTTAGATGAGAATTCGACCTGCAAAGAGGCCCCAGATTCCAAAGCTACAGTAGGAGGAAGACAGTCCAATTTTGGTTTAGTTTTATGGCCTCTTTTACAAAGCCGCGCTAGTGGCTGCCGTGCGGCAACAGCCCCGAAGCCCTTTAAATCTCTATGGGCTTCGGGGCCGTTAGCGCAGCGCAGTCGCTAGTGCGGCTTTGTAAAAGAGGCCGTTAGTTGTATTAAGCTTCATCCGGAAAGAAAGAGCTGTTGACTATAGTTCTGTCTCTCTTCAGGAACCTGTAATTGTTAACAAAGGAGAAGGGAAGATAATTCAATACATGAATAAAATAATTGAACGATCAACCATAACAACATTTATAACTGAAACAAGGCCATAACAGCACCTAATAAATCATATATAGATCCATAAATTCTAAGAATGTCTTCATGGAAGTTTAATATTAATATTAAATCGCAATCCTTTTTGAGTATCTACAGAAAGCAGTGGTGGACATACTCCCCTACTCCTGCAATAAGCCATCAACTGAATCTCCCTGGACACTGGGCAACTTGCTTCTGTCACGGTTGGCAGCTGCTTTTGTGGCATCATTACACACATCACTTGCCCGGTTAGACCAGAATAGTTTTAAGGGGTTTGCAACAAATGTGTTTAATGAGAGTCAGGGGGAGGGAAGGGTTAATATTTTTCAGATGGGGATGGGAAGAGTAATTAGGGGGGACTTTCAGCCATCCACTCTTTTCAATCTGCATGAGAGGGAATCGAGTTTATCAAGTTTTCAAGTTTATTATAACATTTGATTCATCGCTTATTCCGAATTCTAAGCGATGTACAAAGTGATAAAATTACAAAATATAGGAAGACAAACATAAAAGAGATGTACTATAATTACTAATACATTGTAGTAAATAAAATTACAAACATAAACGACAAGTTTCATAACTACTAATACATAATAATAAATTAAATTACACGTACATTAATAAAAACATAGGGAAAACTTGGGATGAAATACAATCTAGTTATAAAAGTAGAACAATTAAGGTTAAAATCAATAGGAAGGGGAATAAAAAAACAATCAAAGTAGTTAAAATGGATTAAGAGCCAAAAGCAGTTCAATTAAACATTGAATGCATCTTGAAAAAGAAGACTCTTTAGTTTGCTCTTAAATTTTTCAAGATTCTTTTCATCTCTCAGATGAGATGGAAGAGAATTCCAGGATTGGGGAGCCGTAACAGAAAAATAGTCTGCCTTTTTGTGCATTTAAGTTCTTTATCTAGCAACATAGTAAATGACGGCAGATAAAAACCTGAATGGCCCATCCAGTCTGCCCAACCATACAAGCGCCTTAAATTAATTTAAATGGTCCATAAACCCAGAGCCCTGCCCGGTAGTGTGCTTAGGTTCTATGTACTGGAGTCTCCATCAAAGCTCACTCCAGCCCATCTTTAAGCGCTTTGAGAGTTCCAGGCTCAAGAACCTTCCATATGCATCAGTTCTCTTTTCCATCTTAGAAAGGTATAAAACCTGTTAACAAAATTTCTCGTTATTTACAGCAATATGGAACAAATTTCCATGTTATATAAGAACTTGTTTCTCCTTTCAGCTTTTCCGTAAATTTTTGAAAACCGAGCTATGTCAGCGATTTTTAGGCTCTACAGCGTAGTTCCACTTAGGGTTAACAGATATTTTTGCTTACCGAATTGAGCTAATCGCTCTTCTTTTGTAATCCTGCTATGTAAACCTGAGTTGAGCCCCTAATTCTAGGAGATGGCTTGGTAAATAAGTCTAAGATTTAGATTAGATTAGATACCAGGTAACAAATAATATCAGGGAAATACTTTTAAAACCAGAGGTTGTGGTAAAAGCGGATAACGTAGCTGGTTTTAAGAAAGGTTTGGACAAGTTCCTGGAGGAAAAGTCCATAGTCTGTAATTAAGACATGGGGGAAGCCTCTGCTTGCCCTGGATCAGCAGCATGGAATGCTGCTATTATTTGGGTTTTGGCCAGGTACTAGGGACCTGGATTGGCCACCATGAGAACGGGCTACTGAGCTTGATGGACCATTGGTCTGACCCAGTAAGGCTATTCTTATGTTCATAGTGTGGTAGTCAATATAGGTGATAAATGGCAGGAGCCCAGGTGTTAGGGTAATGGGAATAACTCTTGTTTTTAATAGCAAAGATTTCTTCATACTTCCTAAGCGAATATAGTTCCACCATTCAAATTCAGAGAGAGTCTTGTCCTTCCAGTGCTTTTAAGTGAGTTAACAATGATTTCAAAGCAGCTCGCCATAAAAGCTTACCTTGATGTCAATGAAATTAAAATGAGCCCAGCGGTTAAACATTTGATTAATTGCTCATTTCTGCAGGCCACTAAAGTTCATCTTTTGTTTTGTCTTGTCTTAATACCCTGTAGTTTTCCGAGCAGCATCATGAGTCAGATCGGTAAATGCGGGAATGTGACGTGACCTCGTTTGTGGAGGAGGCTTCGGACTGGTTCTGCTTTGTGCATTCAGGTCTTTCTTGATCGTAGGCAGGTGGTGACTCACTTGGCTGGGGAAGCTGAAGCTGAAGAGCTAGGGGCAGGGTGGTGGGAAGGCTTCTGGGCTGCATAAATTTTCTCTCTTTTCCTTCCTAGTGACACTCATACCCATAGTCTCCTTCCCCACTTTCTTCCCTTGCTGTCCTTTACCACACAGCACTGGCTTATTTTGTCCTCTCTCTCCCCCTCTCCCCCAGCCCATCGCTGCAGGAGTTGGAGAAAGTGTTTTTCCACCTCTGGCTTCTTATTGGCTCATTATGCTGTTCTGGACCAGACCATCAAAAAATACTTTTACCATTATCATTTAGACTACTAGTGCAATCGCTAGTGCTTTCTACACTGGACTATTGAAATATAGTTTATATAGGTTTACCCAAAAAAACAGTGAGGAAACTTAGAATTGTTTAAAACACAGCGGTCCATTTAATATTTGGATTGAAAAAAAGTGACCATGTTAGCCCCTACTGCAAACTGCTTCACTGGCTGCCAATGGAGGCGTGATGCAGGAGCGAATAGCGCAAGGAGCCGCCAACCCGCGGCTTTGAACGGAACGAACTGGCCAGACCCGCTGTTGCTCCAAAAGGAAGGGAATGATCCAGTCCAGACCGCGGGCCGCAAAAAAAACTTGGAGAGCCACATGTGGCCCGCGGGCCGCGTGTTTGAGACCGCTGCACTATATCAACTGACTCACCTTTATCCATATGCTTCATACCTTCAAAGAAGTCCAGCAAATTGGTGAGACAAGATCTCCCTTGGCTGAGCCCATGCTGACTCTGCCTTGTTAAATCATGTTTGTCTACGTGTTCCACAATTTTATTTTTTATAATTGTTTCTACTATTTTGCCCAGCACTGAAGTCAGGCTCACTGGTCTGTAATTTCACGAATCTCTCCAGGAACCCTTTTTACAAATCAGCGTAACATTGGCTACCCTCCAATCTTCAGGTATTTTAGCGACAGGTTGCAGATCACTAACAGCAGGTCAGTAGTTTCATGTTTGAGTTCTTTTAGTACCCTGGGATGTATACCATCCAGTCCAGGTGATTTATCACTTTTTAACTTGTCGATTTGGCTTAGTACGTTTTCCAGATTCACAGAGATTTCTTTCAGTTCCTTTGTATCATCACCTTTGAAAACCATATCCGGTTCAGGTAGATCTCTTACATCTTCTTCTGTAAAGACTGAAGCAAAGAATTCATTCAGTCTCTCCGCTATGGCCTTATCCTCCCTGAGCACCCCTTTGCTCCTTGATCATCCAACAGTCCCACAGATTCCCTCACAGATTTTCTGCTTCTGATGTACCTAAAAAATTGTTCCTATGAATTTTTTGCCTCTTTGGCAAGTTTCTCTTCATATTCTTTCTTAACTTTCTTTATCGGTGCTTTGTATCTAACTTGCCAGTGCTTATGTCTGTTCTTATTTACTTCATTTGGATCCTTTTTCTATTCTTTAAAGGATGTTTTTTGGGGCTCTAATAATCTCTTTCACTTCACCTTTTGACCATGCCGGCTCTTGTTTCCTCTTCTTTCTACAACCAGGTTCCGTCCGCCAATTATAATATTTTACACCTAGCTTCTCCCTCTTCCTAGAATATACACAAGTCAGGTACTGCTCTGCCTGCTTAAGTTAACACTGAGATCAGATAAGAAGTGGAATCCTATTGGTTAAAGTAGTAGCTGTGAGAATCTATGCAGGTACCCATCCTGCCAGAGTCATAACTGCCCTACACTTCTTTCCCCCATGTGTACCGGTGGGTTGTCACTCATTCTTTCTATCCTTTTAATGATGGAGATCAATTCTGGCTGCATTTGTTCTTATAGATTACTTGGTGATCATGGAGGAGTTTTCTTGTTTGTAGATCTTATTTTTCTACAGCTTTTATAGGCGCAGTCTACAATTTCATAGGTGAATGAAAGTACTAGGACTGAAAGCTGATTGATAGCTTAAGTAAATCTTATTCTATGTTATTAGAATGCTTTTCAATATTGTTTGTAAGACTTCTGAAGCATTTCTTTAATGATCTTTTTTTCTAATAATTTGTACTGGATCCTTCTTCTACAGCTAGAAATTTATGTATATATACCTTCCTGTCAGCTCACAACCATAGGGCATTCTTTGACTCATCTCTCTCCTCTTCACATGTCCAACAGACTGCCAAAACCTGTAGTTTCTTTCTCTAAAATCAGACCCTTCTTTTCTGAGTTCACCTGCCAAGACCCTCTTTCATACCGTCATCACTTCTCGCCTAGACTACTGCAACCTGCTTCTCACTGGCCTTCCGCTAAACCATCTCTCTCCCCTTCAATCTGTTCAGAATTCTGCTGCATGCCTCCTATTCCGCCAATGTCACTATGCCTACATTACCCCTTTCCTCACGTCACTTCATTGGCTCCCTATCTATTTCCACATACAGCTCAAGCTCCTCTTACTGACCTATAAGTGTATTCACTCCACAGCTCCTCAGTATCTCTCCCCGGCACTCCACTCATCAGATATGTCTCTCTTATCTGTACCCTTCTCCTCTACAGTTAACTCCAGACTCCGTCCCTTCTACTTTGCTGCACCAGGCTCCATCTCCGGCAGTATTCAAATCCAGACTCAAAGCCCACTTCTTTGACGATGTTTTCAATTCCAAACTCCAACCCTCCTTCTAAGCACCAATATCTGTCTTATCATTCCCTCTGTAATTCTCCCACCCGAGCACTGTGTATTGATGCACCTTCTTGTCCAGTTTTTTTTTGTCTTGACTAGACTGTAAGCTCTTTTGAACAGGGTCTATCTCTTCTGTGTTTTAATGTACAGTGCTGTGTATGTCTTGCAGCGCTATAGAAATGATTATTATTAGTAGTAGTGGAAGTGTCTGTTATTAAAAGATTATATAAGTATTGGGCCCTTTAACAAAGCAAAAAGTTCATCAGCAAGAGCCGGATTGAAAGAAGCGGTAACTCAGATATCAGCTTTGCGGGAATGCCACTGTGAGGAGGAGGAGTCCCATGTTCATTGCATCTTTCAAAGTGCAGTAAGGAGGGGGAGTCCTGTGTTCCCTCAATCCGTCTAGATTCAGCAGACAGGCCTCTGATGCAGAGGTACCATAGGGCTCCAGAAAAAGGAGGATGGATTGAGACATCCGGGTCATACTTCCATTGCTTTCAGTGGAAGCAAATCCCAGATATCGCAATCTGTCCTGTTTTTTTTCTGGAACCATATGGCATTGTGATCTGTCTGTGCCATCTGTGCGGGAGTTAAGGCGTTCGTCTTCCAGAAGCAGTATCTTTCACTGCATCGGCCCCCTGGGAGTGGAACAATCTTCCAGGATACATTCGCCAGCAGCAAAAATGTTCAGAGTTTTAGGAAAGTGCTGAAAAGACATCTGTTCTGTAAAATGAAATATAGGCTCTGCGTTTGGTTGAGGGTGAAGGAGTGATGACTCTTGAGTGCTGAGTTCTGGTCACGGAGGTGTTCGATGGTCTGGTTTGTTTTATGTGGTTTATTGATGTCTGTTATTGAGGCATCTTGTACGACTTATGGAATTTTACATCTTGATGTATGTGTGGGGATGGCCAGTTTTGGCCTTAAATGAAATTTGTCGTTGATGCAACGTGTATGTTATATATAATTTGATTTGATATGTAAGTATGTAGTTTGTTGTAGTGTGTCTCTGAAGTGTTTTGTATGATAAATGTAAATCTTTTATTTTGTATGTTAATATGTAACTCGCGCTGGATAAGGGCGGGTGAGAAATAAACAAACCAACCCTACTCTGATGTCATAGCAACAGTGAAACGATCATGCACACCGTCTGGACTCCTCCCACTGCTAGAAGCAGAAAGCTCCTATTGGCTCTTTTGAAAGAGTCAGAGTTTTTTTTCAGCCTGATAAACAGTGTACATCAGTGGTCTCAAACTCGCGGCCCGCCACGTACTATTTTGAGGCCCTCGGTATGTTTATCATAATCACAAAAGTAAAATAAAACCGTTTCTTGATCATATGTCTCTTTAGCTATAAATGACAATATTATGATTAAGACTTAGCCAAAAGGAAAGATTTATAAACTATAAAGAGTTTTACCTCATGCAAAATTGTCATTTCCTTAATAAGACATTAACTATTTTTTCTGAGGCTCTCCAAGTACCTACAAATCCAAAATGTGGCCCTGCAAAGGCTTTGAGTTGGCGACCACAGGCTAAACTGTAACTATGACATCCTGTTTGCCTTTGGGAAGCAGAGCTGAGATTGTGATGTCATAATGCTTCATTCCACCAATAAGAGCCAGCCTCATCAGTGATGTCACAATGGCTTGATTGTCCTGTTCTCCCCTCTGCCCTCCAACCCAGTCAGCAGATTAACTGTTCCCCTTAACTCAGTGGTCTCAAACTTGCAGCCCGCCAGGTACTATTTTGAGGCCCTCGGTATGTTTCTCATAATCACAAAATTAAAATCAAACCGTTTCTTGATCATATGTCTCTTTAGCTATAAATGACAATATTATGATTAAGACTTAGCCAAAAGGAAAGATTTATAAACTATAAAGAGTTTTACCTCATGCAAAATTGTCATTTCCTTAATAAGACATTAACTATTTTTTTTCTGTGGCCCTCCAAGTACCTATAACTCCAAAATGTGGCCCTGCAAAGGGTTTGAGTTTGAGACCATTGATGTAGAGAGAAGCAAAGAAAGCAGTTGGTGTGAGAAGGGAAAGCGAGCAGTTGGGAGTAAGGAGAAACAGATTGTCTCTCTCTGGTTAATAGTTTGGGAGAAGCTGCCAGAGAATTTTTCTAAGCAGCTAGCTACCTCTATGCACATAGCTCTGGGGATTAGTGTCCTAGAACCCTGAATATACTGGTAAACATGGCTAAATCTTCCCAGCCCTTTCTAAAATCCCCTCTCTTTCATTCCTCCTCCCTCCCCCCCTACAGAATAACCACCTAACCCCTCATTGGGAGGAGGAAGCTCCGTCATTTGCAGCACGCGGCCCTGCTGGAGGGAGTGAGCTTCCCTCCTGCCATTTTCTCATCTGAAGGTATGGGGGGATCTGGGGATGTGGGGGGAGGGGGCGGGTTATGTTAGGGATTTTAGGGGGATATCAGGGGAGGTCCGGGATGACAGGGGGGATGTCCGGGATGACAGGGGGGATGTCAGGGATTTCAGGGGGATGTTGAGGATTTCAGGGAGAGGGGTGTAGGGCTCTGCGGCTCAGCTGATCCTGGCAGGGGGAATCCCCGTCTGCTGAGCCACCAGGAATCCCCAAAACTGGCTCAGCGGATGGAGATTCCTTCTGCTGCGATCAGATAAGGTAGTTGGTGGGTACGTCTAGAAAACTTGCTTTTGTTCGTTTTTCACGTGGACGTTTTCATTTTTGAAAATGGGCACAGAAGGTAGATGTCCTAAGGACCAAAACTTATACCTGGCTCATTTTCAAAAATAAAATCCAGTGGCATTGACTTACGATACCGTACTTATTGGCACATTAATGAGGGCTAAAAGCCAAATATCTTCCCATAATAATAAACTTCTCTTTATAATGACAGGGGTTGCCATGCAACTTATTTTGAGGCACTGGAAAAACTGGGATCGGTTAAATTATACTTTCTGGTGGGAATCTCTATGCCACACTTTTAAGATGGAACGCATGATGGCCATACAACAGGGATATTATAGGAAATTTATGGATGTTTGGGAGCCATTGACAAAATTCCGTAAGGAGTGATTGTTGATTTTGCCCTTTGATCATACACGTCCAGGGTGGGTGGGGAGGGTGTCAGGTCAAAAGCGCGCCGGGACAAAGGCGCGCTCAGACAATTGAGCGCAGGGCGGAGGTGCGCGCAGCTCAAAATTACTGTTTTTAGGGCTCCAACGGGGGAGCGTGGGGGGGAACCCCCCACTTTACTTAATAGACATCGCGCCGCGTTGTGGGGGCGTTGTGGGGGGTTTGGGGGGTTGGAACCCCCCACATTTTACTGAAAACTTCACTTTTTCTCTGTTTTTAGGGAAAAAGTTAAGTTTACAGTAAAATGTGGAGGGTTACAACCCCCCAAACCCCCCATAACGCCGGCACGAAGTCTATTAAGTAAAGTGTGTGGGGGGGGTTCCCCAACAAAAACCCCCGTCGGAGCCCCTAAAAACAGTAATTTTGAGCAGCGCGCGCCTCTGTGCTGTGCTCAATTGTCCGGGCGTGCTTTGTCTTTCGCGCCGTTGTCTATGAACTGGTGGGGAGATACTTTTCATTTGAGTGCAAAGGGGGGATGATATATGTATTGCTCATAAAATATAATTTGATAGAATTTAAGTGCTGTTAAAGTGTAAAATGTCTGTATAATATGTTGCACTTATTTTCGGCTTTAAAATGAATAAAGATTAAAAAAATAAAAAATAAAATAAAAGATAGATGTTTGGCAGCTTTGAAAATGTACATTTTTCCTACTGGGTTTGTGGACGTCCAATCTCAGACTTAGGCACACTTTCGATTCTGTCCCTCCACAAGCTTAGAACTTTTCTATTTTGCCTTTGACTTGTGGTGTTTCAACTGCATTAATATTCTTCCCCAGGCCCCTACAGAATTGCTTTGGGTTCTGTCTAAATAGTTTATTTGAGTATCCCTCCTTTCTGTTTTCATCATTTCTCCACAACCTTTGCACTTCTGCTGTTTCTTTCAATCTATCATTGCAGGATAGTGTCTTTTTCAGTTAGTATAGCATGCTCTGACTTGAGGTTTGGGATTTTTTCTCATTATTTTTGGCACCTGTGATCTGTTGAGATACTCATCCATAATGTCAGTGAGCACAATAATTCATTTTTTTTTCCTCTATATGCTTCTTCCAAGGAGGCATTCATCTTTCTTCTGTTTTTCTGGCCTTATGTCTTTGTTTCAACGACTCTATCTGAAATAATTTTCACTGCACTAAACTGTGTCCAATATATTTCTGCCATTTTCAATGGGTGGTCCCTTTATGGAGATTATGACCTTGTTAATTTTATATTTTTTGCTTTTGGTGTTAAGTAGTATTTACATCTTCTGGACCCAAGCTAGAGAATAACACGGGGACAAATTTTTACCCATCCCCACGGGAACTTATTTTCCCGTCCCTGTGAGTTCTTTTCCTGTCCCGGCCCCATTCCTGCACGCTCTTTCCTCATCTGCACAAGCCTCGAACACTTTAAAATTGCCAACAGACTGAACACATTTTTTGCCTCTGTATTTACCGAAGAGAATATACACAGCATACCGGAACCCATCAGGCTATATGCTGGAAATGAAAACGGGAAACTGACAGGGTTTACGGTCAGTCTAGAAGAGGTATGCAGGCAGATTGAAAGGCTTAAGAGCGATAAATCTCCGGGACTGGATGGTATCCATCCAAGGGTCATCAAGGAACTGAAAGGGACTATAGTTGAACTGCTTCAGCTAATAGCCAATCTGTCGATCAAATCGGGAAATATTCCAGAGGACTGGAAAGTGGTGAATGTTATGCTGATCTTCATAAAAGGTTCAAGGGGAGACTTGGGAAACTACAGACCAGTGAGTCTGACATTGGTACCGGGAAAAAATGGTAGAGGCGCTGATAAAGGACCGCATCATTGATCAACTTGACGAACACGGTCTGATGAGGACCAGCCAGCACGGTTTCAGCAAAGGCAGATCTTGTTTGACAAATTTGCTGCACTTCTCCGAGGGAGTAAACAAGCAGATAGACAAGGGCAACCTGGTTGACATTGTATATCTGGATTTTCAGAAGGCGTTTTACAAGGTTCCGCATGAACGACTACTTCGGAAAATTGCGAGCCATGGAATCGAGGGTGAGATACTCACGTGGATTAAAAACTGGCTGGAGCATAGGAAACAGAGAGTGGGGGTAAATGGACAATATTTGGACTGGAAGAACGTCACCAGTGGGGTGCCACAGGGCTTGGTGCTTGGACCCATGCTCTTCAACATCTTTATAAACGATCTGGACATTGGTACAACGAGTGAGGTGATTAAATTTGTGGACGATACAAAGTTATTCAGAGTAGTGAAGACGCAGAGGGATTGCGAAGATCTGCAACGTGACATAATCAGGCTCGAGGAATGGGCATCGACATGGCAGATGAAGTTCAATGTGGATAAGTGTAAAGTGATGCATGTCCAGGGCAGGATTAACCAATAGGCTGAGAAGGCACATGCCTAGGGCCCGAAATGGTCAGGGGGGCCTGATGAAGGAGGGCATCAACATTGTTTTTTCAAAACGGCGATGGGCCCCTCCAGCATCGATCGGCAATGCGGACCCCCCCCGGATCGGCAACACAGGCTCCACCCCGTTGGTAACGCGGCCCCCCCATCGACGGAAAGTAAGATAAGCATGCAATGCGGGTAAGAAAGGCAACGGGAACTGTAATTGTGCAAGCAGTGCTGCTTGCCCAAGCTTCCCTCTGGCGCAGCTTCCTGTTTCTGCCTGGGTGCATGGTAGGGTGGGGCGGGGCAGAAGGTCCAGTGTACTTGTGTGCCTAGGGGCCCTTGACGAATTAATCCTGCCCTGTGCATGTTGGTAACAAAAATCTCATGCACGAATACAGGATGTCCGGGGTGGTACTTGGAGAGACCTCCCAGGAAAGAGACTTGGGAGTTCTGATCGATAAGTCGATGAAGCCGTCCACGCAATGTGCAGCAGCGGCGGCAAAAAGGGCGAACAGAATGCTGGGAATGATAAAGAAGGGGATCACAAACAGATCGGAGAAGGTTATCATGCCGCTGTACTGGGTCATGGTGTGTCCTCACCTGGAGTACTGGTCACGGTACATGAAGAAGGACACAGTACTACTCGAAAGGGTCCAGAGAAGAGCAACTAAGATGGTTAAGGGGTGGGAGGAGTTGCCATATAGTGAAAGATTAGAGAAACTGGGCCTCTTCTCCCTCGAGCAGAGGAGATTGAGAGGGGTCATGATCGAAACATTCAAGGTACTGAAGGGAATAGACTTAGTAGATAAGGACAGGTTGTTCACCCTCTCCAAGGTAGGGAGAACGAGAGGAAACTCTCTAAAATTGAAAGGGGATAGATTCTGTACAAACGTAAGGAAGTTCTTCTTCACCCAGAGAGTGGTAGAAAACTGGAATGCTCTTCTGGAGACTGTCATAGGGGAAAATACCCTCCAGGGACTCAAGACAAAGCTAGACAAGTTCCTGCTGAACCGGAACGTATGCAAGTAGGGCTAGTCTCAGTTAGGGCACTAGTCTTTGACCAGAGGGCCGACGCATGAGCAGACTGCTGGGCATGATGGACCACTGGTCTGACCCAATTCTTATGTTGTTATAAATCATAAGTAGCAACATTCTAGAGCTCAGATTGTGATGTCATAATGCCTCATCCCACCAATGCCTAAGCTCCGTCCTCATCTGCACAAGCCTCGAACACTTTAAAATCATAAGTGTTCGAGGCTTGTACAGTTAAGGCAGAGCTTACAGGAATGGGGCAGGGACAAGGAAAATGAGTTTCCATGGGGATGGGGAAAAATTTGTCCCCGTGTCATTCTCTAACTTAGGATTAGATTCAGTAAATGGTGCTCTGTTCTGAAAGCGGTTCTCTGAGTTGGTCATTACAATTTGAATGACAAGGAATCCCCCTTATCGTATAATGCAGTTTATTTATAAGCATTTTTGAAGAGTGGGTTTGTTTTACATTTATAACTTACTAACTTAAGGTTTGAATTTGACTTTTAGAGACCCAGTTTTAGAATGGACTTTGGATTAATCATCAAAGGGTTCCCTGAGGCAGTGGACAAGACAAGGTCCATGCTCAGAACCCAGGAAAACTTCAGAAGATAAGTCATATCGTTTCATGTGAGTAATAATATATGTAACTAGCTGATACCCCGGCGTTGCACGGGTATTTAATTATAGCAATAACACTGTAAATGGATTCAAATAAAGATACTTTATAGTGGTGAATGAAATTATTGTTTTACAGCTTAATAAAAAGTACAATATTCAAATAATAATGTGAAATATTTGACAAAATGAATACAATACAACTAACGCAAAACGTGATTATAAACAACATTTTTAGTTTCACCTCCAGGAGCAAGAACATATAAATTCTTGGGTGAAGAGACCCCCAGAACATATCACCCCAGGTAGTGAGGGATCAGCATACCAAGTTTCGTTCAAATCGGTCAAGCCGTTTTTGAATTACTGTGAGAATGGCAGCTTTTTACATTTTTTCCATTGACATGAATGGGTGAAATCTGATGTTCTGTTTGTAGCTCCACCCACGTGTGCAGGTGGGCAGCGAGACCCCCAGAACATATCACCCCAGGTAGTGATGGATCTGCATATCAAGTTTCGTTCAAATCGGTCCCAAAGCTTTTTACATTTTTCCCATTGACTTGAATGGGTGAAATCAGATTTTCTGTTTGTAGCTCCGCTCACATGTGCAGGTGGGCCGCGAGACCCCCAGAACATATCACCCCAGGTAGTGAGGATCTGCATACCAAGTTTCGTTCAAATCGGTCCCACAGCTTTTTACATTTTTTCCATTGACTTGAATGGGTGAAATCTGATTTTCTGTTTGTAGCTCCGCCCACGTGTGCAGGGGGGTTGCGAGACCCCAAGAACATATCACCCCAGGTAGTGAGGGATCTGCATACCAAGTTTCGTTCAAATTGGTCAAGACATTTTTGAATTACTGTGAGAATGGCAGCTTTTTACATTTTTTCCATTGACATGAATGGGTGAAATGTGATTTTCTGTTTGTAGCTCCGCCCACATGTGCAGGAGGGCCGCGAGACCCCCAGAACATATCACCCCAGGTAGTGAGGGATCTGTATACCAAGTTTCGTTCAAATCGGACAAGCCGTTTGTGAATTACTGTGATAATGGCAGCTTTTTACATTTTTTCCATTGACATGAATGGGTGAAATCTGATTTTCTGTTTGTAGCTCCGCCCACGTGTGCAGGTGGGCCGCGAGACCCCCAGAACATATCACCCCAGGTAGTGAGGGATCTGCATACCAAGTTTCGTCCAAATTAGTCACAGTGAGAATGGCAGCTTTTTACATTTTTTCCATTGACATGAATGGGTGAAATCTGATGTTCTGTTTGTAGCTCCGCCCACGTGTGCAGGTGGGCCGCGAGACCCCCAGAACATATCACCCCAGGTAGTTGGAATTACTGTGAGAATGGCAGTTTTTTACATTTTTTCCATTTGTTTGTAGCTCCGCCCATGTGTGCAGGTGGGCCGCGAGACCCCCAGAACATATCACCCCAGGTAGTGAGAGATCAGCATACCAAGTTTAGTTCAAATCGGTCCCACAGCTTTTTACATTTTTCCCATTGACTTGAATGGGTGAAATCTGAAGTTCTGTTTGTAGCTCCGCCCACGTGTGCAGTTGGGCCGCGAGACCCCCAGAACATATCATCCCGGGTAGTGAGGGATCCGCATACCAAGTTTCGTTCAAATCGGGCAAGCCGGTTTTGCGGAGACAGTTTTTACATTTTTTCCATTGACATGAATGGGTGAAATCTGATTTTCTGTTTGTAGCTCCGCCCAGGTGTGCAGGTTGGCTGCGATACCCCCAGAACATATCACCCCAGGTAGTGAGGGATCTGCATACCAAATCGGGCAAGCCGTTTTTGCGTTGGCAGCTGTTTTACATTTTTTCCATTGACATGAATGGGTGAAATCTGATTTTATGTTTGTAGCTCCGCCCACATGTGCAGGTGGGCCGTGAGACCCCCAGAACATATCACCCCAGGTAGTGAAGGATCTGCATACCAAGTTTCGTTCAAATCGGTCAAGCCGTTTTTGCGTGATCGCGGCACATACATACATACATCCGATTTTATATATATAGATGATTGGATGGTGAGACCAATGCTGGGGGACTTGTTCCTTCAACAGGTCTCCAGATCTCTGAGCACATATCAAACTGCGAATTCAAGGATATTGACATTATTATAATATAACATCTGCATCTGGGACTTTTTTGTGTTTTGAGTGTTTCCCAGGGATTGTTCAAGCATTTGCTTTAAGTATTTCTCCCTGAATTATTTTGCTCTGAGTTGGGTGCCATTTATCGAATGGTGCATAGCATTGGGTTCTAGTTGGGTGCAAGGATTTATATCTACTGAAACCTGGTGTAAACTCTCGCATGTAAATTAGACCCAAATCCCTAAAATTCTATAATACCATACGCATCTTTAGTGAACGGCCCTGGCCCTCTCATAGCCACCCCCCCTTTTCAGTTATACTCTAAAAGATTTGCATATACAGTATATCTTTAGAGAATAACGATTAGTAAGATGCGGTTGCAAATCCAAATTTTCTGTCAGTTAATGTCAATAATTGATTGATAGCGCCAAATAATTGGCACTAAGTGGCTTGTTATTCAATTACGTTGCACACACAAATTGAGGGAGTGCCTAAATTTGCATATGGAGAACTTGGGTACCATTTTTAGAATCCGAGGGTTAGCGTCCAAATGTTGGGTGCCTAACTTTACATGACCTTTCTTGAATTTCCCTTGCCATGTTTTGATGGAGCATTCGTTGCCATTGGGTGTGCACATGGGTAGAGTTTGGGCAGAAGATATGGAGAGCTTACAATTACGCGTATAAATTATAGCATACTATCACTGAAGCAAGTTCTGGATATGATTTTGGCGTGGACATTTACACAACCTATAGGTCAGGTATAAGTGATTGCACTTTAATGTAATCATGTATTCAACCTGCAATCTTGGTGCTCTAGTCTAGGCAACTACCTAGATTGCCTAATGGACATGCTAACCCCACTTGGTACTTCTTAGGGTTACCAGACGTCTGGGAAAACCCGGACATGTCCTCTTTTTAGAGGATTGTCCGGGCTCCCGGACAGACTTTCCAAAACCCTGCATTTGTCTGGGTTTTGGAAAGCATAAGAACATAAGAATAGCCTTACTGGGTCAGACCAATGGTCCATCAAGCCCAGTAGTCACGGTGGCCAATCCAGGTCACTAGTACCTGGCCATAACCCAAGGAGTAGCAACATTCCAGCATCTCAAAGAATAGCAAGATTCCGGATCCCCAATGAGAGCATCATTCCAGAGCTGAGATTGTGATGTCATAATGCCTCAGAGCCAACCTCAGCAGTGATGTTACAATGGCTTGATTGTCCTATACTTGGCACACATGAGAGCATAAGAACAGCCAAACTGGGTCAGACCAATGGGCTATCAAGCCCAGTAGTCCGTTCTCACGGTGGCCAATCCAGGTCACTAGTACCTGGCCAAAACCCAAAGAGTAGCAATATTCCATCTACAAGGTCCAGCCGCATCTGGAAGGCCTCTGAGCATGCGCGGATGACATCACACGCATCCACACATGCTCCAGGCCCTCCTTACGCAGCTGGAGCACGTCGCAAAGAGAGGAGGCTTTCTGGGGGCAGGGCGGGATGGGGTGGGGATAGAAACGGAAACCGGCAGGGCTAGGGCAGAATGGGGTGGATCTGGAGACAGAACAGGGCGGGGTCATATGTCTGGGGGTTTCTTTTTTAAAAATATGGTAACCCTAGTACTGCTGCTCCCAGCAAGTCTAATTATCTTCTCCATTTTGAAGCTGGAAGACTGGTTGACTGCTTCGAGGTTCCAGTTTTTCTTGGAAACACTCTGACAGCATACTGCTGTGTGCGGCCTGCTTTAGCTCTAGTAGAGAATAAGAGCCAACCAGAACCCTGTCCTGCTTCCATCTGTATCTTCTGTGTTTGACTAGGAATGTAAGCAGTATCCTATTTATCTGTATGATCACAGCTGGAATAAACATCTCGGGAATTTTTCCAATATCATTACGGTTTTTTGGTTGGGTCCAGAATTCTGCAGTTCTTTCCAATTTATCTCATGACTTCCCCTCCCCCTCACATTACACGATCTCAAGTAATTATTGAACGAAAGCAGAGGCATTTCACTAAATTGCTCAAAGTATAGACATGCCTGTTTCCTGACTTTGTTGCTTTCTGCATGGGTCCTAGTTCAAGATTGCTTCATTTTTACCCTAAAGAACTTTATTTTTTGTCTATTCATAAGTTCCATGCAGTAACCAGTGTAAAGTGTGTATGGCCACACTCACTGTTTTCAGGGTTGAGCTAGGCAGACCTGTGTCTATAGTAGCAAAGTTCCTCCCCTGGCAATTTTGAGTCAATCAGGGCCTTAGGCCCCTCCCATTGCATCCCAAGATGCATTGGAAGGGGGAAGGCCCGTCATTTTCAGCACCCGGCTCTGTGGGCAGGAGGGAGTAGGCTTCCTTCTGATATGTCTTTGGAAGGTACAGGGGGTCTGGGGATGTGGGAGGGGGTCCAGAAATATTGGGGAATGTGGGGGATGTGTGTGTGTGTGGGGGGGGGGGGGGGGGGTTACAGGGATGTTAGGGGGATGTTGGGGGATGTCAGGGGAGGGGTGTAGGGCTCCACAGCTCAGCTGATCCTGATAGGAGGAATCCCTGAACCTGGTTCAACTGATGGGGGTTCCTTTGTCGTGATCAGTTGATGCTGTTCTTTTCCCCCATCTCTGGGTGGTGGGAGGGGGTCGTGACCACTGGGGGAATAAGGGAGGGTCATGCCTTAAACTCTCCGGTGGTCATAAGCACTTAAGCGTTGCCTCTGCCGAGTCAGACCATAGGTCCATCATGCCCAGCAGTCCGCTCCCTTTGCGGCACGTCGACCTTAAGTCCCAGCGTGTAAGTTCTGTCTAGGATGTCCTGGAAAAGCTTTGATTATTGCTTCAGGACGTCCAGGTGGAAGCCCGCCCGATTCCCTCCCATAACACACTTCCCAACACGCCTCTTTGAGCTCTGGACACACAGCAGCTTAGAAGTGCTACTGAACGTCCAGAAAGTTTGTTTTAATTATCTGCACTTGGGACGTCCCTGCTATTAGGATGTCCAAGTGCCGTCTTAAGCAGGTTTTTGTACGTTTTAAAGTTTTGATTAGGCCCCTCTAAGAGTATAGCCTTCGATAGGGACTGCCCCAACTTTGTTGGTTGGACTAAGAACTTTTCAGTGGCCTCTCGTAATTATGTGTAAAAGAAACCTAAGTCTGTAGATCCAGACTTGACATAAATCTATTTTTTGGGCTATTAAAGCCTTCTTAGGAATCTAAAGATCCAGCCAAGTAATAATAATAATAATAATAATTTATTTTTTTGTATACCGCCATACCCAGGGAGTTCTAGGCGGTTCACAACAAATAGATGAATTACATACAGTGCGATTGAAAAAAGAAGAACCTAGCAAGGCAATCGAAAGGTCAAAACTAGTTTACATTGACAATTTAGGTGAGGGAAGGGCTAATACAGAGCACATACAGTATGTACTGTAAGAGAAAACAATTGGATTTATGAGAAGGGGGAACAAAGCATATTAGATGAGAGGGGGAGCAACAATCTTGGAAGGGTGGGGAAAAAGTAAAGGAAGAGGTGGGAAGCGTTGAAGAGGGGGAGGGGAGGGTTAAGGATTTGATCTGTTGCAAAGAAGAGTTTTTGATCTGTTTTCTAATGTGGAGAAGGGGAACGTTAAGGCGGAAGTGGGGAGCATTAAGTAGGTGTTGAATTCATGTGTAGGCAACAGAATTTTATTCAAAGAGTTTGCATATGTGAGGAATGCGTATTGGGAGACAATACTGTCAGCACTGCATAGGACCGTCACTAAAAAGTGACCAAGTACTAACTCTGACCTTGGAACGCTCCCAACATAGCCGACTTCGTGTTAGGCACTAACCTTGAATTTTAGCGGCACTTAGCCAGTTGAGTATTGCTGAAAATTAGGAGCGATCCCCGACCAAATCACTTTTAATATGGGCTGGCATGTTTCTAATCATTTACGAAATCTTTGATAGCAAGGCTCCAATGAAGTTCAAGGACTAAAACCTTCCACAAAGATTTTTTATTTATTTAATTTTCTATACCGTTCTCCCAGGAGCGCTCAGAATGGTTTACATGAGATTATTCAGGTACTCAAGCATTTTCTCCTGTCTGTCCTGGTGGGCTCACAATCTATCTAATGTACCTGGGGCAATGGGGGGATTAAGTGACTTGCCCAGGGTCACAAGGAGCAGCGTGGGTTTGAACCCACAACCTCAGGGTGCTGTGGCTGTAACTTTAACCACTCTAGAAATTAAAATGTAGTAAAAGTGAGCCAAGTATAGGACAATCAAGCCATTGTGACATCACTGATGGGGTTGGCTCTTATTGGTGGAATGAGGCATTATGATGTCACAATACCAGCTCTGGTGATCAGAGGCTGAAACTGTTCACACTATTAGTTTATTCAATTTTCTATACTGTTCTCCCAAGGGAGCTCAGAACTGTTTACATTAATTTATTCAGGTACTCATGCATTTTTTTCCCTGTCTGTCCCTGTGGGCTCACAATCTATCTAATGTACCTGGGGCAGTGGGGGGATTAAGTGACTTGCCCAGGGTCACAAGGAGCAGCCTGGGTTTGAACCCACAACCCCAGGGTGCTGAGGCTGTAGCTTTAACCACTGTGCCACACTCTGCACACATAAAACTACGTACAATTTAAATCCCAACCTTTTAAAAACAAATATTATTCAACCAACCTGATACCCAATTGCCTCTTCCCATACAAAACCGATCCCATACTACAAACTACTTCCCAAAAATCCAATCCATTCAAATCCTAGCAACTCTCCCCTAATAAAAAAAAGAAACGTATTACCTTTGTTCTACTCCAGGGGTGCCAAAGTCCCTCCTCAAGGGCCGCAATCCAGTCGGGGTTTCAGGATTTCCCCAATGAATATGCATGAGATCTATTTGCTTGCATTGCTTTCATTGTATGTTTCAAGTTTCAAGTTTATTTAATTTCTTTGATTAATTTGCATAATCCAAATCCAATGCGATTTACATAAATTCAAAATTAGGTATAATAATAAAAACCGACAAACATAACATATGCAAATAGATCTCATGCATATTCATTAGGGAAATCCTGAAAACCCAACTGGATTGCAGCCCCCAAGGAGGGACTTTGATACTCCTGTTCTACTCACACCTCAGTTCACAATAATTTCTTTATTTAATATCTTTATAATCTGCATATATCTAAGCAGGAATACATAAAAACATGCATAATCATAAAACAATAAAAAAATACCACAACACAATAAAAACCACATGTATTTATTTAAACATTTCTACACCATGTATAACTAAATGGTTCACAAAATTACATATATAATTTAACAACAGAATCATCATGACCTACAAAAGATCCTAAAAAATCATGTTAAAACATTATTAAAAACTAAAACCATGATAAGAATGATCGTGAACAGTTCATCAACATTGCCAACAAAAGGCAATTATTAACTAGAAAAAAGCATCAAAAAACAGCTGTGTCTTGAGTAATTTCCTGAACGTACCCTTTACACGGCAATTTCGTATTTGGCCCATTTTTTTTTTTTTTGTTATAGTTGCTTTTATTAAAGAAAAGTAGCACAAAAACAGAATACAAAATAATACAAATCCAAAAAAACATATGCATCCAAACAATCCCCCTCACAACCCACTCAACTTTTCCCCCAACCCAAAAATAATACCCCAGCAAAAGAATCTCAATGTGGGCGTTGTCTCCAATGAACATATGAGTCCCATATTTTAGAATAAGTCAACAAAGAATTATGGCGTAAAGCCGTTAATCTAGACATCAATTGTAAATAATCTAAACGAGAATAAAGAGTAAAAAGGCTCGGAATAACAGGAGTGCGCCAACATTGCGCTAGAGCCAGGCGGGCCGCAGTAAACATACAAGCCGCAAATTTCTGTTCAAAAGAAGTAAAACCAGGAACTCCCACGTTAAGCAAACAACATTCCATCAACACACAACAAGATTTATTAAGGATCTCAACCAAGGAACAACCCACCTGCTGCCAATATAAGCGTACTGCTGGGCAGGACCACCAAATATGGAAAAAGTCTCCTCGCATTCCACAACCACGCCAGCAGCGATCCGTGCCCCCCGGAAAAATGGAGGAAAGTCGCACAGGCGTATAATACCACCTATAATACATCTTATAACTATTCTCTATATAATTGATGGATAAAGTCAATTTAAATAAGCGTTTATAGATAGTTTCCCAAGGAGGCAAACTACGGCCACTGGACAGATCACTCTCCCAACGAGCCCGATATGGATCAAAGGGGGCCTCCCGTTTCAACAATGCTCTATACATTTTCGACACTCCACCCCTCCCAGCCCCAGCCTGACAAGCTCGCTCCAGCCAGGTAACCCCAAGGGAAAGCTCCCAAAAAGCCCGCTGAGTTAGAAAAATACGTAACCGCGTATAAAGAAATGAGTCCCTGTCCTCCAACCCAAATTCCTCCTGTAAAACCAAGAACGGTCGCATAGAGGTATCCTCCCAAAGTTGCCCTAAAGTACGGAGGCCAGCTGGGAAAGACATTTTGCCTTAGGTTTACATTCGTCTTCAGTAAAGCTGAATTTTCAGAACGTAATGATCTGTTTGGACATTTTAAAGTTTTGATTATGCCCCTCTAAGTGTATAGCCTTCGATAGCGACTGCCCCAACTTTAGGGACTGCCCCAACATTATAAGCAAAGGGCCAAAAACCTAAACTACAGGCACGTTGGCGTCAGCTACCAACCCTAAACTTCAATACCAAATACTGGTGAAAAAAAACACTGATTTTGATTGCTTCCTAAAGCTAGGTGTATCGGAGAATGATCTAATATACCCAGGCAGGCAGTTCCATTTCTCGGGACCAGCAAACAAACAGCAGCCGTTCTCACTTCAACAAGATGAAAACTCTTAAGGAAACTGTCAACAACTGGGTGGTCTCAGATCTCGGTCAGTGCCTTCATCAGACTGTGCTTGTTGCTTTGAGGTCTGACAACACTAACCTTACCCCCGATCCAATCTGTGCCTGATCCAATCCGTACATGCAAATAAGGAAAAATGCATGTATAAGTATGAAGGCAGCGATTCACTAAAACAACGAAGGAACACCGACTGGGCTGGCCAATCCTAACTTGAGTGACTGCTGAGGACCAGTTGCTCACATCATTGCCGACTGTCCTGCCATGAAGTCCCAACATCAAAAATTAAAAAACAATCAAAAGCGCCATGCTTTGTCGCCATGCTCTCAATTCTTTGCTGCCCTGCTCCGTTAGCCCAGTGCAAAGCTAGTAGCATATCAAGGAAGCCAACGCATGGTCATAGTAAGGAGGAATAATGGAAGAAAAGAATTTCCTTAAGACCAGATCAAACTGTCCAAAGTGGGCATCGGGATCCCTAAAAGCAGCCAATTGTGACAATCGATTTTCGACAATACGGGTCTCTGTACAACTGTTTAAAAATATGCTGCTGCTGCTGACATAGGGCTTCACTTCCTCAACAAATGCAGACTACAAAAACACCCCAACCCTTCACCAATTGCCGCACATGTGGTTTCGAAAGTGAGGGCTGAGTCCAACAAAACCGCCAGACACGTTAACCTGCTGTGAAAACCTGTTATGTATCCAATTAGCGATATGCCTGACAAGCTAAGTACATCTTACACGCTGCCTCCTATCAGTGGTGTCAAATGGGAAAAAGAAATGGATATCATCTGTATATAATTTATAGCATACGTGAAGTTCCTTTAGCTGCCAACACAGTGGAATCAAATACAAATTAAACAAGATAGCTGGCAAAGCTGACCATTGTGGCGCACCTGGAACCAATAGGGTTAAGGAAGAGATTTTGCTAGTCATCTTTACCTCTTGCCTTCTGTCGGCCAAAAATATCTGAAACCATTCTAAAACTGTCTCTTGTATGCCAGGCATCTGGAGTCTCCCTCAAAATACTATGGCGTACCGTATCAAAGGCAGCTGAAATATCTCTACAAAAAACAAGCCACCCAAAAGTTCTTACCCTGATCCAAATCCTATGAAAGCACATCCATCATAGACAGTACAGAAGATTCAGCGTTATGGGTCCACATTCTAGCCCCCACTCCTGGTCACACCAAAAGGCATGCCAGGGTTGGTTGACCTGTTGGTTGCCCTTCACCAGGAAATGTCTTCAGGCAAGGGGGACGGAACTTGCTGCCGACTCATTCAGAGCTGGACAATTCTGTCTCCACCCCCCCAAGCACCTGAGAGCAGTCATGACGGCAGGTAGAACATCAAGCCGAAAGTCTCTTAACACTGCTTTCACCAGGCAGTGTCTCATGAATATGCATGAGCGTGATTTACATGCACACTAGCTCAGTTATATGCAGATCTATTTCATGCATATTGGTGGCATCCTAAAAGCCTAATTTATTTGCAAATAATTGTTATTTGCAAACAAACTCTTGAAAACAGCCTGTGAAAATTACTTGGAGGCAGTGTGACAATCACCATCCCTGTCCCCGTGGATAACCATAGGAAACCATCCACCCGTCATTTTTCAAGGCGAGAGGGAAGAATCGGAGTATGAATGGGCACAACCACTGACCCTCAAGCCTTGCGTTGAAGAATGCTGGTGTAGAAGGACAGAGGTTGAGATAGACACTAAAGAATGGCATGGGATGGTTAGAACATAAGACCATAAGCTTTGTTATACCGAAGGTCCATCAAGCCAAGTTTGTGATGTCATAATGCCTCATTCCACTAGTGCCTAAGAGCCATTATGGCTTCATTATGGTATACTTGGCTCACATTATGGTATACTTGGCTCACATAAGAATCAGAGTACGAATGGGCCCAGCCACTGACCCTCAAGCCTTGCATTGCAGAATGCTGGTGTAGAAGGACTGAGGTTGAGATAGACACTAAAGAATGACACGGGATGGTTTCCCATGGTTATTCGCAGGGGCAGGAACAGTGACAAATTCTGTCATCAGCATGTCATTCTCTAACTTGAGCAGACTAAATAGGCCTCTCAGTCCTTAACTGCTGCTATTGCTATGTAGATCATGGTGACTGATTTACCGTCCTGGGATTGATGGCTTTCCTTATCATGGTATGTGCTTTTCTACGCAGTCAGGACTTTTGCAGCTGTTTTCCAATAGTTAGACATTCGGAGCACATTCCGCTCGAAAGTCACAGGGCCGTACTGAGGGATGTATGAGCAGGGTTGCCAAAATTGCTCCATGCCCATTGTCTTCTCTTCTTGGCCGAGACACAGTGGGGCTGCGGGGGCACTAGGGAGTGTGTCCCACAGGGCAGGAATCTGTCTCAGTACAATCCTGGTAAGTCACCTTTTGTGGTTCATCTTCAGTTTTAGCTCCAGGATCAAATGGACCAGAAGTATGAGTCTGTATTGGAGAATCCTGGTTTATGGTTCTGAAATGGCTGTCTCACACTAGTTAGTATGAGAAAAACAACTCCAGTGCTATCTCCAAATCTAATACCTGTTATCATGATTTTCTGTAGAAAGAAGAACCAAGAAACATCCAATATGAGGGCAAATACAATAGATTTTAGTGACTAACTGGTGGGCAGAAAAGTTATTTTGACCTCTTCCAATAGCTACATTTGACTGAAGCAAATTTTAATAGCATCGTGACAAAGATGGCAATGAAAGAGTACCAAAGTTTGTGTCTAAATAAATTCAAATACAACTTTATTGTCATGAATAAAGAGCCCGGTTTCCTGCAGGCTGAACTCCAAGGGCAAAGGCTGGAAAAAACCAAAGAAAGATTTCGCTATACTTATTCAGATGAGTGGAAAAAAAAACCTTCTCTTGCTGAGTCCTGATATTAATGGACAGATGTGTTTGGACTTGATTATGGAATGGTTCCCCAAATCTTGAAACAATTATTCTTACTGTTGACAGATCTCTGAAATAGAGCCTCTTAGCCAGGGAAGCATCAGGACCAGATGCAAGGGCTATGCCTGGGCTTTTTGCTAGTGATTGTTGATTAAAAAAAAAAAAAAAAAAGAATATGGTAAATTATAGGGGCAAGGTGTAAAATTAAGCCATCTAAGTTTGCATCTTAGACCTGCTTCACTTTTGGTTCTAGCTGCTACGATTATACATGGAACTGAAGGGGTGCCTACCACGTAATTTGGGATTCAAGTGCTACAGGTTTTCCTTGGCATCTTACGATCACCTCTGTCCTTGGCGTAGTGCCTCTGCACACTTATAATGTACTAAATTGTTGATGGAAAGATTGAGAAGGGTAATTAGGTAGCATAAGTGCAGAAAGAATCCAACCTAAAGTCTCGCAGGTAGAAACAAGCCAGAACCAAGCCTATGAATATGACTTGAATGTGTGTGCCAAGAATGAGTCATTGTGGCTCCAGTTAACTGGGGCAAAATGTAATCGTGTGAGTCACCACAGCATTGCCTGGACCAATAACATGCAGTCGGTGTCACCATCCTCAAGGGAGACTGGGCATTCACGCTTCAGAGGGTACATCTTACTCCGCCACTCGAGCATTCTGGGGGTAATTCTAAAAGTAGGAGAAGTGTGGCACAGTGGTTAAAGCTACGGCCTCAGCACCCTGAGTTGTGGGTTCAAACCCACGCTGCTCCTTGTGACCCTGGGCAAGTCACTTAATCCCCCCAGATAGATTGTGAGCCCACAGGGACAGACAGGGAAAAAAATGCATGAGTACCTGAATAAATTAATGTAAACAGTTCTGAGCTCCCTTGGGAGAACAGTATAGAAAATTGAATAAACTAATAGTGTGAACAGTTTCAGCCTCTGCTCACCAGAGCTGGTATTGTGACATCATAATGCCTCATTCCACCAATAAGAGCCAACCCCATCAGTGATGTCACAATGGCTTGATTGTCCTATACTTGGCTCACTTTTACTATATTTTAATTTCTAGAGTGGTTAAAGTTACAGCCACAGCACCCTGAGGTTGTGGGTTCAAACCCACGCTGCTCCTTGTGACCCTGGGCAAGTCACTTAATCCCCCCATTGCCACAGGTACACTAGACAGAGTGTGAGCCCACCGGGACAGACAGGGAAACATGCTTGAGTACCTGAATAAATTTATGTAAATCATTCTAAGCTTCCCTGGGAGAATGATATAGAAAATTTAATAAATATTCTCTATTGGATGCCTCCTTTCTTTATAGATTGCTAGTATAACTGGGCATACATATTGTCTATTTTTTTAATTGGAAGCTTCTATACCGCTACTAATGAATGGGGAGTTAATTCAGAGTAGTTTGCATGAGCTTCTGTAATGGTGTTATAATAAATGAGCTTCAGTTAAGGTGTTACATTACATGAGTTAAATATATGTATATCTTACCTATTTATACCATCTATGTCAGAGTCTCTCAAACTGTGTGCCATGGCACAGTGGTGTGCCCTGAAGAGATTCCAGAATTTTGCTTTATTTTTTTTAAATTCCCTTCACAAGTATACTCTAGAATAGTTGACATACATGCCACGTACGCAAGTCTGTCAATGTTATGAGTGTCTGTGTGCATAAGGATACAACCGCCCAGACAAGCATCTTTCTTTGACGTGATTGGTCTTTGAAAACTAACGGCAAGTCATCAATCCCGTTAACCTACGAAGCCATAATTTGTGGTACAATATTGCATATTAAGCCTTCTTTAGATAGATATAAAAGCCGGTTCTTCTTGATTATGACCGGAATAGCCATCCAGATGATTACGAGGAGCTGGAAGAGTTACGACAGACTGAATTACACATTTTGGTGGGCAAATATTTGTTCCACGTATAACTATGAGAGAATGAATGCGGAGTGTTTGGGGTCTAGTATGATATTCAATAAGGTGTGGAGCCCATTGACTGCATATGTTGAATTGCAATGAATGTCAGGTATCTCCCTTTTTACAGATTCCTTACACATCCAGGGGTGGGTGGGGTGGGGGAGGGGAAGGTATTTGGGATTGCTAAAGGTATTTATCTATAATATTGCAATAATATATGCATATGCAGTGTAATAGTTATGTGAGGAAGGGAGGGAGAAAAGGATTGGTAATGGATTAATTTTGTATATTTTAAGTGCATTATGTATAATGCTTATGTTTAATATAGTTGTATTGCATTGTCAAAATTTGAAAATCAATAATAATAATAATAATAACTTTATTCTTCTATTCCGCCACAATCTTGCGACTTCTAGGCGGTTTACAATCAAGAGTGCTGGACATTCAGCGAAATACAATAAGTAGATATTCAGAGGAAATACAGAGATCAGAGACCTCAGGAGGCAATAGTATAGAAATACAATTTGCTGAGCGAAAATGTAATATGTACATTTTATAGGCAATGTCCGACAGGACCTGTTGGGGATAAATAGCAACGTAAAGTTACGATAAGATGAAGATAACAGATTATATTTATAACAGTGCTGTAAGTTCAGGTGGAATAGGGAGGGGGGAGGGAGAGGGAGAGCGGGTCAATTGTTTAGGTCTTTCTGGAACAGGTATGTTTTTAGGTGTTTCCTGAATTCCCCGTATGTAGTGGGCGAAAGCAGTTGGTCTAGGTCTTTGCCCCAATGGACTGCTTGGTGAGAGAGAAGGTGTTCGTGGTGTTTTTTCATTTTGCAGCCAATAAAGAATTTAAAAAAAAACAACTAACGGCAGTAATTTTATTTTTATTACATTAGTGATTTTTATTCCGCCATTTCCTTGAGGTTCAAGGCAGATTACAGAAGAGGATTTCTGGACATGTCCAGAGGTGTTAACGAGTAGAGCTTCAGAGGATTGAAATGTTTCACATGGTGTTAGTCTTCATGGATTTCTTGAATAGCAGGGTTTTTATTTCTTTTTTGAAAATTTTGTAATCTGGGGTCGCGATTAGTAGATTGGAGAGTTGGTGGTCTAGTTTTGTTGCCTGTGTGGCTAGTAGGCCATCATACAGTTTTTTCTGTTTGATGTCTCTGATTGGAGGGTATGTGAATGGTGTCTGGGTTTTCCTGTGTCTGGTTGTGGTAGTTTGGATTAGGCAGTTGTTCAAGTAGGCTGGGATGTCACCATTTATAGATTTAAATAATAGACAGTAGAATTTAAATAATATTCTTGCTTGAATTGGGAGCCAATGTGAGTCGAGGTATGTCTCGGTGATGTGGTTGTGTTTTCATAGTGAATAGATGTGTTTTATACTGTTTGTAGTTGTTTTATCTTTGTTGCGGGGCAGGGGAGATATAGGATGTTGCAGTAGTCAAGGAGACCTAGGACTAGGGACTGGACCATGAGCTGGAATTGTTTCCTGTTGAAGAATTTTTGAACTTGCCTTAGGTTTCTCATGACTGCGAATGATTTCTGTATTGTTTTGATGATTTTTAGTTGCATGATGCAGCATCTGTCTATCGTCATTCCCATAAGTTTTAGAGTGGGTTGAATGGGGTATGTGAGTTTATTACTAGGTTTGTTATGGTTGTGGTTTTATTTTTTTTGAGAAGTATGAATTTTGTTTTGTCTGGGTTCAGTTTTAGTTTGTGTTCTTTCATCCATGTTGCCACTGTTTCTAGAGTTTTGCGTGGTGTGTCTGTCATGGTGGGCGTTGGCTGATCAAAAGGAAGGAGAATGGTAATGTCGTCTACATAGCTATAGGAAGTTAAGCCTATTTTGTCTAGGCAGGTGCCGAGGGATGCAATGTAGAGATTGAAGAGTGTTGGGGATAATGGCGATCCTTGGGGTACGCCACAGGGGTTGGACCATGGTTCTGATTTTTCTTTGTTTGTCTTTACTCTGTAGGTCCTGGATTGTAGGACTCCTTGAAACCATGTGTGTACTTTGCCTGTGATTCCTATTGTATCTAGTATTAGAATGTCGTGGTTTATCAGGTCAAATGCTGCAGTGAGATCTAGTTGAATAATCAGCATTTTTTTTGCCTGTGCTGAGGTGTTGTCTAGCTGTGTCCAGAAGGGAGCCTAGTAGTGTCTCAGTGCTAAAGTTGGTTCTGAATCCAGACTGTGTACCACAAATTGTGGTTTTCTAGGTAGTTGGTAAGGAGTTTAGCTATGAGCCCTTCCATTAGCTTGACATATAGTGAAATTGAGGCTATGGGTCTGTAGTTGGATGGTTGGTCTGTTGCTCCTTTTGGGTCTTTTAAAGATCGGGGCGATGATGATTTTAGAGAGGTCTTGTGGGAAAGGCCATCTGTGAGCATGGTTTGTATCCATTGCATGAGGAGAGTGCAGAATTTTAGGCTGAAGGTTTTTAATAGGTATGGAGGGCATTGGTTGAGGTCGCAAGCTGCGTGGCTGTATTTTTATAGAGTTTGTTAAGGTCAGATCATTGTATTGTGGAGAAGTGGGACCAGGTTCTATCTGCTGCAGCTGATTCTTTTTCTGTGGGGGGGGCATTGTGATCTCTTCTAAGTGGGTTGGGGTTCCTGTGAAGTTTGTCCTGGCAGTTGTAATTTTGTTTTTAAAGTATTCAGCTAAAAGGATGGCTGAAGAAGGAGGGTTGTCGTTTTTGTCTAGGTAGGGTTTGGTGTCTGTGAGTCCTTTTAGTAATTGGAATAGTTTTTTTGTGTCTTGGGCTTCTATGCCTATTTGGTTTGTGTAGTATGTTTTTTTTCTTTTAGTTTTAGTTAGCATTATTGGTTTAGTTTTTTCCATACTGCTCTTGTGTGTTCTTGGTTACTTTTTCTCCATTTTCTTTCTAGTCGTCTTCATTGTCTTTTGAGTAGGAGTAGTTCGTTGTTGAACCATTTGTCTGATCATCTGCTGAGTCTGGTGTTTGTTTGTATTGGGGCTAGCTCGTCTAGGGTAGTTTTACTTACAATGAACCATTGTGAGATGAAGTCTTTGGGGTCACATTCTTAGATTGTAGCATCTGTTTTATTCCAGAATTTGGAGGGGTCGATATATGTACGTGATTTGTAAGTTAAGTTTTGGGATTTTGGTTTGGTTTTGCCTTTGGCCCAGTTGATATTGAAGTTGTATGTGTAATGGTCTGAACAGATGGATCTGGACCATTTTCCATTTGAGGTTTGAATCTCTGGTAGAATGGGCTGTTGGGTCATGAAGGCTGCAATATCTAGTTGGTGACCTTTCTCATGTGTGGTTTGTGGGTCTAAGATCTTAGGTTAAGGCTTCGAGGTGAGCTAGTAGGCTTTCTACTTGCTTAGAGGTATGGTCTTCGAGATGGAGGTTTAGATCTCCTAGTATTAGGTTGTAAGTTGCCATTAGTGAGTTTCTCTGCTGCCCCCCACTCAAACATTTTTTAAAACCCCTCTCACCAACATGGGGATTCCCTGGCCTGACTCGGCCCTTCCTGGCCCTTCCCCTTTCCGACTTGGCCTTCCCCGGCCTGACTCGGCGATTTCAAACCCTCCCCATAACACTAGCCTGGACTAGCAGCAGCACTGCTCTCTCCTTATTGTAATTTGCCTAACTGCTGCCATAGCTTTAGCAAGTCAATTCCCTCCAGCAGCCTCAGGGCCTCTGCTAGGCCATCCCGCCTCTAAGGAAGAAGGAAGTTGCATCATCGGAGGTGGGGCAGCCAAGCAAAATCCTCGAGGCTGCAGAAGGGAATTGACTTGCTAAAGCTACGGAAGCTGTCAGGCAAATTACAATAAGGAGAGAGCGGTGCTGCTGCTAGTCCATGGAAAGTTCTCACAGTTCATTCTGGGGCCTCCAAAGAGAACTAAGCTTGTTGTACAGCCTGAGAGCGGCTGAAACCTACTAAACAGAAATGAGAAGAAAGATCGGCCAGGCAGCTTGCATCCTGGGCTTGTTCCAAACCACTGCGGAGAAGGGAGAGAGAGAGAGCGAGTACAGAAGATACTGTTTAGAAAAGAGAAAGCTGTGAAGAAAGAAAGGAGAGAAGATAGAATGAGGAGAAGAGGAAGCGTGGAAAGGAATAAGAAGGGAGACAGAGAGAATAGCAGAAAGGGGGGAGAATAAAGATGAAAAGACAGAAGGGAGAATGGAGAGAAGAGGGTGAAGAAAGGAAAGAATGGAGAGTACAGGGAGGGAAAAGGAGAACATAAAGAGGAGAGAAGAGAAGGGAGAAGAGAGAGGAACTCAAAATGCTGCTAATGGTCTAGTTACACATTCTTTTAAAAGACATGAGAAGACAAAGAGTGACCCTGTCCCAAGTAGTGCTGCCCGATTCATGATTCGAATCACCGAGTCACTTCGGGTGAATCGATTTGAATCGATTTACCAGGAGAAAAAATCGGCCTCCCGATTTGTTGACTGACCCTCTCCCCTAAAGCAGGAGCGGCAGTGCTGCCTCTTGCTGGCCTGCCGCTCCTGCTTTAGATGTCGAGTGGGGAGGGTCAGTCAGGAAGTGGCTTACCCACTGGCCTCCCACTGCTGTGCTGTCCGTCTTCCCCACTGGCCTCCCAGAATCAATTCTCCTAATTTCAGCAGCCTGCAATAAGGAGGAGTGGGACCGCAGCAGAGAGAAGATGCTCCGAAGCCATATGGCAGCTTGCAAAGATCGCTAGCGCCAGCGATCTTATTGCAGGCTGCTGAAATTAGGAGAATTGATTCTGGAGGCCAGGGGGAACACGCAGACCTTCCAAGGGGGATGTGTGTGTGCAGTCCTTCGGGGGAGGGGGGGAGGGGGCACAGGCCTTCAAAGGAGACAGGCAGGCCTTTAGGAGTGGAGTGTAGGCCTTCAGGGGTGGGTTGTAGATCTTCAGGGGGGGGGACATGCAGGCCTTCAAGGGGGGAGGACAGACCTTCAGGGGAAGGTGCAGGCCTTCAGGGGGTACAGATCTTCAAGGGGGGGACAGGCAGGCAGGCCATCGGGGGGGGGGGTGGGACAGGCCTTCAGGGGAGACAGGCAGTCAGGCCTTCAGGGGGGATGCAGTCCTTCAAGGGGAGCCAGGCCTTCAAGAGGGAAACAGGCCTTCAGGGAGGACAGGCAGGCCTTTAGGGTTGCAGGCCTTCAGGGGGAGGTGCAGGCCTTCAGGGGGGGACAGATCAGGGGAGGGGGGCCCTGGTGTAGAAGTTCACGGAAGGAGGGAAGGAAGGGGGGGTCAAAGATACGTGCATATGTCAGACTTTGGGGGGGAAGAAATAATGGGTCTGAAAATAGAGGAGAGGAAGAGGGATGATGGATAATGGGATTTAGGGAGGAAAGGAACAGAAATTGAGAGAAGTTGGACACAAGGGATGGTGTGCGTGTGTGTGTGTGTGGGGGGGATAGAGATACTGGATAGGAGGGTAGTTGGGAAAAGAAAGAGAGAGATGGTGGACCCTGGGGTGGTGGGAAGGAGAGAGAGATGCTGGATGAAAGGGTAGTTAAGAAAAGGTGGATCTGTGGATGGAGATGAAAAAAAGGAAAGATGCCAGACCTCCGGAGGAGGGAAGGGAAATGGAAGGGGAGGACAGAGATGGCAGATGGATGGTTAGCACAGAGAAAGAAAGAGACCTTGGCAAGCAAGTTATCAGAAGACAACCAGAGCTTGGGACCAACAAGATTTGACTAATGACCAGACAACAAAAGGTAGAAAAAATAATTTTATTTTCTGTTTTGTGAAATATGTCAGATTTGAAATGTGTATCCTGCCAGAGCTGGTGTTAGACAGCAAGCATGAACTAGGACCTATAAGAGAGAGGAAAAGTCTTTTTTGTTTGTTTATTTTGTTTACATCACAGCGCCAGTGTGGGTAGGGGAGGGCAAAGGGGGTAAAGAGGCTATAAAATTAACCCACCAGGATGTTTGAAAAAAACACCCAATTGGACAGGAAAATCGAATCGAATTGAAAAACCAATTCAATAGGCTGAATCGAATCAAATCGAAATTTTTTTTACTGAATCGGGCAGCACTAACAATTACCCATAAATAGCTTAAAGAACTTTAAATAAATAACTCTCAAATGTAATTTTTTGTTGGTTTTGCAATTTTATAATTTCAATTATAGTTTGCCACAAAACCATTTACTCTGTTTAGTGTTCCGGAGCTAAAAAAGTTTGAAAGACACTGATATATACTATTATTATAGTTTCATCTTTCTATCTATTATCACCCTTTCATGTTTCCTCCATGTTGCTATTCCCCCTGATTGTATATGTGCTTTGGTGTAAGCACTTATGCCAGCCATAAGGGCACGATAATTCTCATCTTTATTTTCCATTCCTTTCTTGATAACTCCTAACATTCTGTTTGCTTTCTCAGCTGCTGCTGACGCACACTGAGCTGAGGGTTTCAATGTATCCTCAATGATGACACCTAGATCCTTTTCCTGGGCAGTGACCCCTAATGTGGAACCCTGCAACACATAGCTATAGTTCATGTTCCTCTTTCCACTTGCTCACATTGAATGTCGGTCCTGCCATATATAAATCCTAAATGTCCTATGCAAATATTTAAATAATATGACTTGAACTTCAATTAGAAGAGTCTGGAAGAGGTAAAAACACATTGGTTGAGTTGCTATTTTTTTCCTCATATTTTATAGAAGGCAGAGTCACCATTTTGAGTGATTCAATCCTCCTTAGCCAAGAAAAGCTGATCCAGCCTTACTCCCCCAACTACTGTGAAACTGTTCTCAATAATGGTATATAGTTATGTTGTTATAACTTAGATATATCTCTTTGTATGTTAATTCCATGATATCTAATAGCTACACTTTGCCATTTAAAGGAATAATACCTCTGTATTTGGTGTGCCACCTCCGCTGGAACTGTGATACGAAGAATATGAGATTTTGTCATGCTGATTTTGAACACAGACACTGTTCTGTATGTTGTGATTCTCTCACCAAGGAACCATCACATCTATCCAGGCTTTGGGCTGTCATCCATCCCAGCTTCCTGCCAGCCCTCTTTCCAGCTGGTTTTAAGAAAGGTTTGGACATAAGAACATAAGAATTTGCCTCCGCTGGGTCAGACCAGAGGTCCATCGCGCCCAGCAGTCCGCACCCGCGGCGGCCCATCAGGTCCATGACCTGTCATGTTAATTTGATTTAGCCCTATAGCCCCTTGTTTTTATCTTTACTCTTTCCATACTCTTATCTACCCTTATCTGTATCCCTCAATCCCCCTACCCCCCTATGGACAAATTCCTGGAGGAAAAGTATATAGTCTGTTATTAAGACATGGGGGAAGCCTCTACTTGCCCTGGATCGGTAGCATGGAATGTTGCTACTCTTTGGATTTTGGCCAGGTACTAGTGACCTGGATTGGCCACCATGAGAATGGGCTACTGGGCTTGATGGACCATTGATCTGACCAGTAAGGCTATACTTATGTTCTTAAGGCCTCTATTACAAGTGCCAATAAAAACAGTGACAGAGGGCACCGTCACCTAGGTGGAAGCTGAGGAGTGGATGCTATTCACCTTCAAGCTCGCTTGACGTTCATTATACATCACTCAAATCCAAGCTATAAAACAAACTCAAATTTGTTGCCAGAGCATGTGGTGAAAGCAGTTAGCTTAGCAGGGTTAACATAAGAATAGCCATGTTGGGTTAGACCAGTGGTAGGCAAACCGCGGCTCGCGAGCCGCATGCGACTCTTTAGCCACTTGAGTGCAGCTCACGGCTCTGCTAGCTAGAACAGGGGTGCCCAACCTGCTTCCCTTCACTGTAAAGAGGATGCTAAAGCGCCGGGCCGACCAACCTTCTCCACTCTACGTCAATTCTGACGTCGGAGAGGAAGTTTCGGGCCAGCCAATCGCTGCCTGGCTCGCCCAGAACTTCCTCTCTGATGTTAGAATTGATGTCGGATGGGGAAGGTTGGTCGGCCTGGTGCTTCAGCATCTTCTTTACGGGGAAGGGAAGCAGGGAGAGCTCAGAACTCGGCGGTGGCCTGTTCCCCAATGGCGGTAGCGGTGGCGGCCTGTTCCCCGATGGCGGTGGCTTCAGGGGGACATGGAGACAGAGAGAAAGAAGGGAAACAGAAAGACAGAGAAAAAGACAGAAAGGGGGCATGGAGAGAGAAAGAAAGAAAGGGGGCAAGGAGAGAGAGAGAAAGACAGACGTACAGAAAGAAAGGGGGCATGGAGAGAGAAAGAAAGAAGAGGGCAGGGAGAAAGAAAGAAAAAGTTTGGGGAGGGAATGAGGTTTGGAGGAGAGGAAGAATACAGGAGGCTGAAAGAAGGGAAGAAATATTGAATGCACAGTCAGAAGAATAAAGTGCAACCAGAGACTCATGAAATTACCAGACAACAAAGGTAGGAAAAATGATTTTATTTTCAATTTAGTGATCAAAATGTGTCCGTTTTGAGAATTTATATCTGCTGTCTATATTCTTTTACTAAACCACAATAGCGATTTTTAGCGCAGGGAGCCTATGAGCATCGAGAGCAGCACAGGGCATTCAGTGCAGCTCCCTGCGCTAAAAACCGCTATCACGGTTTAGTAAAAAGGGAGGGGGTATATTTGTCTATTTTTTATATAATTGTTACTGAGGTGACATTGCCTTGACCTCTTTGAAAACCTGTGGAATATAAATGATAATTAACATTTTCTTTGCATACAGTGTGCTTTGTGTTTTTTAAAATTTTATTGTTGCTAGATCATTTTTACTTGGTCATTTTAAAAGTAGCTCGCAAACCCAAAAAGTGTGGGCATCCCTGAGCTAGAGAATGACACGTCACCGATTGGGCATCTCCCTCCCTCCCTCCCTCCCCTTACCTTCGTGGCAATTTTCTTTTTTGTCTTCCAGCTGCCCAAGCCGGTTTCATCAAGTCGCGTGTGGCTGCCGAAACTTCTCCTCTGATGCAATCAGAAACAGGAAGTTGCATCAGAGGAGAAGTTTCGGCAGCCACACACGACTTGATGAAAGCTGGCTCGGGCAGCCGGAAGATAAATAAAAAAAAAAAGAAAATCGCCACGAAGATAAGGGGGAGGGAGGGAGGGGGAGCTGCTGAAAGACATCTAGTAATCCTTGCAGGCTTTACTGTGCAGGGAATTATTTTTGTAAAAACATGTTTTGTTATGTGACTGGCATTATTTAGACTTTAATTTCTGTGAATGAATAGAATGAAAATGATATAAAATTGCTTGCTTGATTTTATGCGTGTATGCTGAAGGGAAGTGGAGAGAAAGTGGACTGAGGAAGCTGAAGGGAAATGGGGAAGAGAAATGGAGAATGGTGATAAGGCGCTGAAGGGAAATGGGCAAGAGAAGTGGAGAGTGGGGAGAAGATGCTGAAGGGAAATGGGGAAGAGAGTGGGGAGAAGGCACTGATTTATAGATTGACAATTGTACAGAATATTGTTTCTTTTTATACTTAAGAACATAAGAATTGCAGCTGCTGGGTCAGAACAGTGGTCCATCGTGCCCAGCAGTCCACTCACGTGGCGGCCCCAGGTCAAAGACCTGTGCCCTAACCGAGACCAGCCCTACCTGCGTTCGTTCTGGTTCAGCAGAAACTTGTCCAACCTTTTCTTGAATCCCTGGAGGGTGTTTTCCTTTATAACAGACTCTGGAAGAGCGTTCCAGTTCTCTACCACTCTCTGAGTGAAGAAGAACTTCCTTACGTTTGTACAGAATCTATCCCCTTTTAACTTTAGAGAGTGCCCTCTCGTTCTCCCTACCTTGGAGAGGGTGAACAGTCTGTCTATATTTACTAAGTCTATTCCCTTTAACTTTAATAAATTCAGTATAAAGCTATTCAAGGATCAGATGGTTTGCGGGGGCGGGGACCGAGCTCATGGGGACGGGACGGGGACAAATTTTTTCCCCGTTTCATTCTCTAGGCTCTGCCATGAATCAATTTCGACCACATGCGGGCGAGCGAGGTATCATTAAATGCGTATTTTTGTCATATTTTTATTTTAATATATAAAAAATGTTTTTTTGTCAATAAATAAGCTATTTGGCTCTTTTGACTAATGAGTTTGCCTACCACTGGGTTAGACCAATAGTCCATCAAGCCCAGTATCCTGTTTCCACAGTGGCCAAGTCACAGGCACCTGGCAGACACCCCAAAAGTAGCAACATTCCATGCATTTGGGTTTTAAAAAGGTTTGTATAATTTCCTAAAAGATAAATCCATAAGCCATTATTAAAGGAATGGGACTTTATATACCCCTTTTTCTGTTGGACTTACACAATCAAAGCGGTTTATATATTTTAGACAGGTACTTATTTTTTACTTGGGGCATTGAAGTTTTAAGTGGCTTACCCAGAGTCACAAGGAGCTGAAGTGGGAGCTGAAGCCACAACCTCAGGACGCTGAGGCAGCAGCTCTAATCACTGTATCTAGGATAAGCAGCATAAAGTCTGTTGTACTCTTTTGGAATCTTGCCAGGGACTTGTGACCTGGATTGGCCACTGTTGGAAACAGGATACTGGGCTTGATGGACCTTCGATCTATTGCAGTATGGCAGTTCTTATGTTTTTATGTAGGCCAAGAATAGGATAATCAAGCCATTGTGACATCACTGATGAGGTTGACTCTTATTGGTGAAATGAGGCATTATGACATCACAGTCTCTGCTTTAGAATGTTGCTACTCTTTGGGTTTCTGCCAGGTACTTGGGACCTGGGTTGGCCACTGTTGGAAACAGGATACTGGGCTTGATGGACCTTCGATCTATTGCAGTATGGCAGTTCTTATGTTTTTATGTAGGCCAAGAATAGGATAATCAAGCCATTGTGACATCACTGATGAGGTTGACTCTTATTGGTGAAATGAGGCATTATGACATCACAGTCTCTGCTTTAGAATGTTGCTACTCTTTGGGTTTCTGCCAGGTACTTGGGACCTGGGTTGGCCACTGTTGGAAACAGGATACTGGGCTTGATGGACCTTCGATCTATTGCAGTATGGCAGTTCTTATGTTTTTATGTAGGCCAAGAATAGGATAATCAAGCCATTGTGACATCACTGATGAGGTTGACTCTTATTGGTGAAATGAGGCATTATGACATCACAGTCTCTGCTTTAGAATGTTGCTACTCTTTGGGTTTCTGCCAGGTACTTGGGACCTGGGTTGGCCACTGTTGGAAACAGGATACTGGGCTTGATGGACCTTCGATCTATTGCAGTATGGCAGTTCTTATGTTTTTATGTGGGCCAAGAATAGGATAATCAAGCCATTGTGACATCACTGATGAGGTTGACTCTTATTGGTGAAATGAGGCATTATGACATCACAGTCTCTGCTTTAGAATGTTGCTACTCTTTGGGTTTCTGCCAGGTACTTGGGACCTGGGTTGGCCACTGTTGGAAACAGGATACTGGGCTTGATGGACCTTCGATCTATTGCAGTATGGCAGTTCTTATGTTTTTATGTGGGCCAAGAATAGGATAATCAAGCCATTGTGACATCACTGATGAGGTTGAAATGAGGCATTATGACATCACAGTCTCTGCTTTAGAATGTTGCTACTCTTTGGGTTTCTGCCAGGGACTTGGGACCTGGGTTGGCCACTGTTGGAAACATGATGCCAGGCTTGATGGACCTTCGGTCTGTCCCAGGATTGCAACTCTTTTGTTCTTATGTGAGCTGAGTATAGGACAATCAAGCCATTGTGACATCACTGACGAGGTTGGCTCTTAGGCATTGGTGGAATGAGGCATTATGATATCACAATACCAGCTCTGGAATGTTGCTACTCTTTGGGTTTCTGCCAGGTACTTGGAACCTGGGTTGGCCACTGTTGGAAACAGGATTCTGAGCTTGATGGACTTTCAGTCTGTCCCAGTACGGCAACTCTTAAGTACTTAAGCCCCAACTCTACCTTTTCAAGGATATGAAGCATGAATTACCATTAGACCTTGTTGGAGGCTTTTTCTGTAATGACATAGTAGCAAAGGCTTCCCATCCCTCCAGGCCCTTTGCATAACATTCAGCACCCTTATGACATTATCATCCACATGGCAACCTGCTATGAAATCCAATTGATCCTCTTGGACCAACCTTGGAAGATAACATGGCCAGAATTCTTGTTAGAAATTGTATAAACAACCCTAGGCGTGAGATCGGTCTAAAAGACCCACATCATGAACTGTCCTTACTTTTCTTATGGAGTATTACTGTATAATCCCTGCTGTCCTCATAAAATATGGTACAACATTCTTCCTATATATAGGAGGTGAATCTTTCAGCTAAGGGGGTCACAAGCAAAATATTTAATTTTTAAAAAAATAGAATGTATCTATGTAACCATTTAATTCAGGTGATTTCCCTATTTTTAAGTGTTTTATATCTTCCTCAAACTCCCTCGCCAAAACTCCCTAACTGGCACCTAAGATTGCTCCTGCAATAGACGAGGGAGGACTACCTGTGCTAAATACCCATCCATAGCCTCTGGATCTGGTTGAGATTCAGGCATCTACAACTCTCCATGATATTCCATAAATCTCTCCTGAATCTTCCTATCCTCTGCCAAAACTAGGATTACCATATGTCTCCAGAAAAAGGAGGATGGATTGAGACATCCGGGTTTTACTTTCACTGAAAGCAATGGAAGTAATGAGGACAGATTGAGACATCTGGGTTATATTTCTATTGAAAGCAATGGAAGCAAAACCCAGATGTCTCAATCTGTCTTCCTTTATCTGGAAAGCAGAAAAACAATCGTGACAACACACTCTTCTGTTTCTTTAAAGCACGCAACAAGGGAGTAGATGTTGACATATGTCATATATCTTACTTAAATTACTGTGAAACAATCGGAACTTATGCATTAGACATGGTGGCTTCTTGATGCTTTAAATAGTGAATGGGAGGAAAAAGCCTCAGATCCTCACCTACATGCAATAAAGTATTAATTATAGGTTCTATCAGGGTACAGGAACCTTATTGGCATAAAACACCTCCACACTAACCAGCTATCAAGCCTTATGCAATGCAAAAAAGTTCTGATTTCCAAAAAAAGGCCTCATGAAAATCACTGTACTTATCTCAATGTGGAAGATCAACAGCACGAACGATGGCTAGCGTTTCGCCGCCAGAGCTACTTCAGGGTGTACAGAAGTTGATCCAATCCTAATGTGAAGGAGAAACGCTTTTCTACGTTAATACCTTTCAAGTATTTGAACGTCTGAATCATATCTCCCCTGTCCCTCCTTCCTTCTAGGGTATACATATTCAGGGCTTCCAGTCTCTCCTCATACATCTTCTGGTGCAAACCTCCTATCTTTTTTGTCGCCCTCCTCTGGACCGCTTCAAGTCTTCTTATGTCCTTCGCCATATACGGTTTCCAAAACTGAACACAATACTCCAAGTAGGGCCTCACCAACGACCTGTACAGGGGCATCAACACACTGTTTTTTCGCCTTTAGATCTTTGGACACTCCCCATCCGTGCATATCAGCTTCTCTCCTCCCAGCATATAAGGTTCCTTCCTATTATTAATCCCCAAATTCATTACTCTGCATTTCTTTGCATTGAATTTTAGTTGCCAGGCATTAGACCATTCCTCTAACTTTTGCAGATCCTTTTTCATATTTTCCACTCCCTCTTTGGTGTATACCCTGTTACAAATCTTGGTATCATCCGCAAAAAGGCACACTTTTCCTTCTAACCCTTCAGCGATGTCACTCACAATGTCACTCATAATGTCACAGCACTGAACCCTGAGGGACTCCACTACTCACCTTTCCTTCCTCCGAGCGATTTCCATTAACTACCACCCTCTGGCATCTGTCCGACAGCCAGTTTCTAATCCAGTTTACCACTTTGGGTCCTAACTTCAGCCCTTCAAGTTTGTTCAGGAGCTTCCTATGAGGAACCGTGTCAAAGGCTTTGCTGAAATCTAAGTAAATGACATCTAGCATATGTCTTCGATCCAGATCTCTGGTCACCCAATCAAAAAATTCAATCAGGTTCATTTGGCACGATTTACCTTTTGTAAAGCCATGTTGCCTCGGATTCTGTAACCCATTAGATTCAAGGAAGTACACTATCCTTTCTTTCAGTAACACTTCCATTATTTTTCCAACAACCGAAGTGAGGCTTACTGGCCTATAGTTTTCCACTCCATCTCTGTGACCACTTTTGTGAATAGGGACCACATCAGCTCTCCTCCAATCCCGAAGAACCACTCCTGTCTCCAGAGATTTGTTGAATAAGTCTTTAATAGGACCTGCAAGAACCTCTCTGAGCTCCCTCAGTATCCTGGGATGGATCCCGTCTGGTTCCATCACTTTGTCCACCTTCAGTTTTTCAAGTTGTTCATGAACACTTTCCTCCATGAACAGAGTAGAATCTACTCCATTTTCTTCTGTGAACACAGAACAGAAGTATTTGTTTAGCACATTTGCTTTTTCCGCATCACTCTCCACATATCGGTTCCCAGCATCTTTTAGTTTAGCAATTCCATTTTTCATCTTCCTCCTTTCACTAATATACTTGAAAAAATTTTTATCTCCTATTTTTACATTTTTAGCCATTTGTTCTTCCGCCTGCCGTTTCGCCAGACGTAACTCTCTCTTGGCTTCTTTCAGTTTCACCCTATAGTCCTTTCTGCACTCCTCTTCTTGGTTTTTTTTTAAATATTTCAGGAATGCCAACTCTTTTGTCTTTATTTTCTCCGCCACTAGTTTTGTGAACCATATCGGTTTCCTTTTTCTCTTGTTTTTATTTATTTTCTTCACATAAAGGTCTGTAGTCATGTTTATTGCTCCTTTTATCTTAGACCACTGTTTTCCCACTTATGTTATGTCCTCCCATCCTAACAGCTCTTTCTTAAATTACTCTACCATTTTATTAAAGTCCATATGTTTGAAATCTAGGACTTTAAGTATTGTGCGGCCGCTCTCCACTTTTGCTGTTATATCAAACCAAACCATTTGATGATCGCTACTTCCCAGGTGAGCACCCACTCGTACATTAGAGATACTCTCTCCATTTGTGAGGATCAGATCCAATATCGCTTTTTCCCTCGTGGGCTCCATCACCATTTGTCTTAGCAGAGCCTCTTGAAAGGCATCCACAATCTCCCTACTTCTTTCCGATTCCGCAGACGGAACATTCCAGTCCGCATCCGGCAGGTTAAAATCTCCCAACAGCAGCACCTCCTCTTTCCTTCCAAACTTTTGGATATCCACAATCAGATCCTTATCAATTTGCTGCGATTGAGTCGGAGGTCTGTAGACTACACCCACGTAGATAGAAGTTCCATCTTCTCTTTTCAGAGCAATCCATATCGCTTCTTCCTCTCCCCAGGTCCCTTGCATTTCGGTCGCTTGGATATCGATCTTTACATAGAGAGCTACTCCTCCACCTTTATGACCATCTCTGTCCTTCCTAAAAAGATTATATCCCGGTATGTTTGCATCCCATCCATGTGATTCACTGAACCATGTCTCTGTGATAACGACAATATCTAGATCTGCCTCTAACATCAGGGCTTGCAGATCATGAACTTTGTTGCTTAGACTGAGAGCATTTGTGGTCATCGCTTTCCAGCGGTAATCTTTTATGTATAGTTTTTTGTTTTGTTTCCCTTTCCGTTGCAATGCTAAGGAGCGAGTTGCTGATATTGTTTACATTGCAATCTTTACTACCATCACATCTTTGTCAAGCTCTATCTTTATGGAGATGATGCGGTATACAAACTTAAGGTTTACTATAGTTTAGATCTTTTCTTTTGCCGGGGGTCTCTATAATTGTCCTTCATACATACCCCCACCACCACCTTCTAGTTTAAATGCCTAGAAACGTGGAGGGGCATAATCGAAAGGGACGTCTAAGTCCATTTACGTCCATCTCGCAAGTCATCCAAAGTTAAAAAGAGCCTAAGACACATTTTCGAAAATCGTCTAATTATACGTCCTGCCGATCTGATCGTCCAAGCCGCTAAATCGTCCATCTTTATACCACATTTCCGTCCAACTTTCCATCCAAGTCCAAAATGCCTAGAACAAGTCCTGTTGGACATGGGAGGGGTCTGCAAAGTGATGGACTGAACACCCAGACTTGCCACCTAAACAGTGGGGTACCTTACAGGGCACTGCTGTGAACTTCACAAAAAGGGTGCCATGTCTTCTCCTCCCTACAGCTCCCTTATAGGGCATGGTGAGCCCCCCAAACTACCTCCAGAATCCCCTAAACCCACTTATCTACCGCCCCAATAGCCCTTATGGCTTCAGGAGTCACTTATTTGCTAGTAAAAAAGGGTTTTGGGGGTGTATAGGGGAGTGCACATGTTTCAATATCAATGCAGTGATTACAGGGGCTTATGGGCATGGGTTCTTCTCTCTATGGGGTCCCTAACCCACCCCCAAGATGACTTAAGCTGCCTCTGGGCTGTACGACTAGGCTTTCCTATGCCAGGCGGCCAGGTGATGATGGTCTGGAGGCTGAAATTTAAAGTTGTGAATATAATTTTTATGGAGGTGGTGGGGGGTTGGTGATCACTGGGGTAGTGTGTGGGGGTCTGTGTTATGTGTTTGAAGTGCTTATCTGGTGAGTTTAGGGGATTTTTTGTGACTTAGACCATGTTTTACATGGTCTAAGTCACAATGTCCAAGTTCCGTCTAGGCTCTGTTGTTAAACTTTCGGTTATACATGCTGTACGACTAAGTCTAAGCCGGTCCACGTCCCGCCCAACACCTGCCCTCGACACGCCTCCCAAAACACCCCGTTTAGCTTTGGACGTTGAGCGGCACTATGAAGGCCTAGGTCGTTTTTAAATACATCCAAAACCCGGTTTTATTATCGGCACTTGGACGTTTTTGAGAAATGTTCATCCAAGTGCCGACTTAGGCCGGTTTTTGGACGTTTTTCTCTTTCGATTATGAGCCCCATATTGTCTAAATTTCTCTGCAAGGTTTCTTTTTCCTGCTGTAGTAATATGTAGCCCATCAGTGCAATATAGCTTCTTGTCCTTCCATGTATTTTCCCATCCTCCTAATTACCTGAACCCTTCTTGATGACACCAGGCTCTGAGCCATCTATTAAAGTCCTCTGTGTTTTTCACTCTTTGCTCTCCCTTTCCATATGCAGGCAGTATTTCAGAAAAAGCTAAAGTTTTTACAAAAGGTTTCAAGCCCTCACCAAGCTCTCGGAAAGCTTTCTGTGCTGCAAGTGTGGAGTTGTTGGCCAGGTCATTTGTTCCCAGATGGATGACAACATCAGTGCAGGCTCCATCTCTGTCCCCTACCCTACCCATCAGACTCTGTCCTCATTTGCACAAGCTTCGAACACTTGAACTAAAAACAAACAAACAAAAAAAACACCTTTTTATTAAAGTATAAAATGGGACAACATTTTGTACAATTGTTTATAACTCACAAATAGAGCCTTCTATTTTGATCTGGTTTTGGTGCAACTTTCCCAAAGATTCAGTTGCCTCTGTTTCTACAACATCTGGGAAGGTAATTGGATTGTCTTTCAGACATGGGTGTGGAAGAGAACCTAAACTATGTAGTGGATAAACAGGAAAATAAGTGTCTATTAAATGTTGGAAACGTTCCTTGATGCCAGAAACGATGGATGAATCTGTTGCAGTAACAGTAAGATGCTTGAGCAGCTGGGCACACGATGGAAGGACGTTGCAGATGGTAGAAGTCTGATCAGCAGACAAGAGTCTTGTTGCCACATCAAAGGTAAGCAAGACACAAATGATGTCATTTAACAGTAGGTAATTTAAATCGAAAAGCAGCTTCTGCAGTTTTATTAATCATTGAATTCAGTTGCCACTTGTCTAAGATGTGTTAAGATTTTACATATTGATACTAGCCTCAAGTTTTTAGAGAGACAAATTTTGTCCCTGTTCCCACAGGCTCTGTCTCTGTCATCTTACTTGCCCTGTCCTTGCAGGCTTTGTCCCCATTCCTGCCCCCATCCCTGCAGACTCTGTCTCTTTCAGTGCCCTGTGGGCTCTGTCTCAGCCCTATAGTTTGCTGCGGGTACCTTTCCAAGCACTCTCTGTTCATGACTTGTTGATTCCAACCATGCGGATTTTTTCTCCTGAAAAAATACATTTCCTATAGCTTCTGATTTAACTTGATATGTCTTGGCAGTCTCAGCACTATGGATCTCTAGTGGTTCTACAAGAAATGTTAAATAGTAACAGTAAATGAGGGGAAGGATAAGATAAAGGGTAACAGATACTGGGCAAGGAGGACCATGGAGCAAAAGAATACAAAAGAGCTGATAATACAAAAGAGCTGATAATGCTAGAGGCAGACTGAAGAGGGGGTGAGCAGGCTTCTCCTGTTTTACAGCTATTAGAAAAAAACCCGACTAGTTTAAACCTGTCAGTACATGTAAACTATCTGTCGTATAAAAAAAAGAAAAGAAAAAAAGTTCCCCACCGCCGATGACGGCCTTCCTGATGAACGCGGCACCAAGAATCGGGCCCCCCCCCCCAAGAGAGAAAATTGGTAGAAGGGATGCCCACTCCCTCCTGCCAACGGAGACCAAACTATCCCCTAGCTTCCCCCCTTCCTCCTGAAAAAAAAAGCCACCAGATGCTCCCCCGAACCCTTCAGCTCTGAGCCCCATCTGTCGAAAATGACGGGCCTTCCCATCTCCGGTGCACCATGTGATGTACGGGGAGGAGCCTAAGGCCCTGATTGGCTTCAATCGTTGTTCCACAATCGTCGAGAGAATCTGCCAACAGCGATCCAGTCGGTATTGCCGACTGACTTTAGTGTATCCAGCCCTTAGTCTAACTCTAAAGGAACATCTGGCCCAGTGGCTTTTCTACTGATAAATTCCATCATTGCTTTACTAAAAGGGCAGGTCTCGGTGTGTGAGCTACACATGTAGGACTCCAGCATTACTGGTCTTTCCATTCCAGAACAAGGTGCTGCTATTCTCACATCAGAGGAAATTTCCCAAATTCTACGATTCCAATTCTACTATAAAATCCTACAAAATACAAAGGCTCCCTAAACAAAACTAACTAACTAACTAAATCATATTGCAAAGAATGTGAATGTTTTACATAAATGGAATCATTTCAGAATGATTAAAGTTCCAGAATATTTGGAACAATCTGCAAGACATTAGATCCATGGGACAGGGTATACAGTACAGAAAAGTGACTTAAGAGAAACACTGTGAGCTTTCAAGAATCTGTCTCTTCGATGCAGGCTGTAAATCACTCGTGTTTTTATCATTTTCTTTGCAGTTGTGTTTAGAGTTTGGAGGCATTTTTCTCTCCGTACAGTTTAGAGTTACTTTTGGAAACTGCTTATTTTGCCAGGAGAAGGTATCCGTCAGCTTTTCTCTTTGATAGAGGAAATCACTTTGAAGCATTAAAAATGACTGAACAGCGTCTGATTGCTGGGAATCCTAAGACTTCAAGAGCAAAATACACTTGGAAGATGTATGTTGTCAAGGGCTCTGGAAGCAGCTAATCTGATGTGTACTTCATACAGAGAACATAAGAAAAGCCTTACTGGGTCAGACCAATGGTCCATCAAGTCCAGTAGCCTGTTCTCACGGTGGCCAATCCAGGTCCCCAAAGAGTAGCAACATTCCAGCATCTCAAAGAATAGCAAGATTTCGGAACCCCAATGAAAGCAACATTCCAGAGCTGAGATTGTGATGTCATAATGCCTCTGAGCCAGCCTCATCAGTGATGTTACAATGGCTTGATTGTCCTAAACTTGGCACACATAAGAGCATAAGAACAGCCATACTGGGTCAGACCAAAGGTCCATCAAGTCCAGTAGCCCGTTCCCATGGTGACCAATCCAGTGCCGGGTTTTGAAAAGCCGTCCGAGGAAATCCAGAGCCCTGCAGATGCACAGTTTACATAATCTAAAAGCCAAGAACTGCACGCTTTGGAAGGGGTTTGGAGTCTGGATGTCTTTAAGAAAGACCCTTTTTGCCATGAAATGTCAGTTATAAGCTCAGAAATGCTGGCCATTAAGACTAGGAATTATCTGCTATCCTATCCTACATGTTGGATGACTGACTCTAAACATATAAATGACAAAATCCATCCACATCTAAGAAATTGCCTGAATCCTCAGCGCTTCTGCAATAATCCACCAAAAGAATAAAAGCCTCTGGCTGACCTCATACAGAGGCAAGCAGACTGGTGTCCTTCAGGTGAACTTTCTAACTTCCTGACTTTCCAGAAAGTGTTAGAAGATGCAAGAAACCTGTAGAACAAAATGAATCTTCCTCTGACAATAAAACTGATATTTCCCCTTGAAACCATATAGGCTCATATCTCCCATCTCTGACTTTTCAGCTGCAAGGGTGAACCTTCAAGCTAAGACAGTGGTCTCCAACTCAAACCCTTTGCAGGGCCACATTTGGGATTTGTAGGTAATTGGAGGGCCTCAGAAAAAATAGTTAATGTCTTATTAAAGAAATGACAATTTTGCAAGAGGTAAAACTCTTTATAGTGTATAAATCTTTCCTTTTGGCTAAGCCTTAATAATAATATTGTCATTTATAGCTAAAGAGACTGTTTTATTTTACTTTTGTGATTATGATAAACATACCGGGGGCCTCAAAATAGTACCTGGTGGGCCACATGTGGCCCCTGGGCCACGAGTTTGAGACCACTGAGCTAAGCCTTATCAAATGTGGGACTCAGAAATACCCAGACTAGTAAATTATTAGGCTAAGTTTAGTGAAGTTACTGTTCTGTTTGCATCAGTTGAAGTTGTAATTGACTCTAAAGATAGGGTTACCAGACATCTGGATTTACCCTGACATGTCCTCTTTTCTGGACATGTCCACTTTATCTGGGTTTTGAAAAGCAGATCGTGTCTGGAGGGGCATCCGCGCTTGCGCAAATGCCCCTCCTGCCGAGCAGGCTGAGGGGGGCAAGCTTGGGGCGTGGTGAGGTCATAACTGAGCGGGTCTATGGATCCGGATTTCACGCATGTAAAATCTGGTGACCCTATCTAAAGAGATCGTAAAATTCTCATTCAGAAAAAGCTGCTGAGTCAACTGAGTTGTGCACAGGGTTACCATTTTTCGGGCCGCAAAAATCCGGACACGTGGACCCACCCTGTTCCACCCATGCCTGCCCAGTTCCGCCTTTGGTTGCACCCCAGCCCCCTCCCAGTTCAGCCTCCAACCCTGCCTCCACAAACCTCCTCTCTTCTTATGCGGCAAGCGACTGACGCATCTGGAGGGCCTGAAACATGCGTGGATGAGTGTGAGCATGCTCAGATGCTCTCCAGATGTGGCCAGAGCTCGTCGGGGCTTTCCAAAACCCGGACAAACTGCTCCTTGAATTTATTTACTGTTCCAGTAGGAACCATATCAGTTTCCTTTTTGTTTGTCTTTTTTTTTTTTATAAAAAGATCTGTTATCAGCTTGGACCACTGACTTTGCACTTCTCTTAAATCCTCCCATCCCATCAGCTCTTTATTCAGGTACTCTCCTCCATTTTACTAAAGACAGCGTGTCTGAAATCCAGGACTCTGAATTTTATGTGTCTGTGCTAGTGCAATGATCATTACTGCCCACACTGGGCACCACCCTGGACATTAGATACTCTTTCTCCGTTTATGGGCACTAGATCCAGCATCATTTCTTCCTTCGTGGACTCTCTTCATTTGTCTGGGCAGGACATTTTGACAGGCATCCACGATCTCTTCTCTGTCATATAATTATTCAAATAAATCTGTATGATTAGATGAGTTGATTAATGCATACGACGTATAATATATGACCCTCTAAAGCAGGGGTGTCAAAGTCCCTCCTCGAGGGCCACAATCCAGTCGGGTTTTCAGGATTTCCTTAATGAATATGCATGAGCTCTATTTGCATGCACCGCTTTCATTGCATGCTAATAGATCTCATGCATATTCATTGGGGAAATCCTGAAAACCCGACTGGATTGTGGCCCTCGAGGAGGGACTTTGACACTCCCGCTCTAAAGAGAATATGTCAGCATGGCCCATGTGACAATTTCTTCTGTTAGAGATACTCATCAGGCCTGGATCAGATTCAGGCCAAGCAATCCAAACAGCAAAGCTGAAAGGTCAGACGGTTAAAAACAGGGGTCTCAAAGTCCCTCCTTGAGGGCCGCAATCCAGTCGGTTTTTCAGGATTTCCCCAATGAATATGCATGAGATCTATGTGCTTTTAATGCATATTCATTGGGGAAATCCTGAAAACCCGGCTGGATTGCGGCCCTCAAGGAGGGACTTTGAGATCCCTGGTTAAAAAGGATTTTAGAAAGGTTTTTTTTTTTTTTTTCTTGGGTTTGTTGTCCAAAGCAGATGCTGGGAAAACTAAACCAGGGCTGCTGCTTTGAGATGGGAACAGATTCAGTGCCTTGATAAAACCGTACTTAGAAGCTTGGCCCCCCTCTAACATTTGTCCTAGGTCAGGGGTAGGCAAGTCAGGTTTTCAGGATATCCATAATAAATATGCATGAGATAGATTTGCATCTCAAGGAGGCAGTGCATGCAAATCCATCTCATACATATTCATTGTGGATATCCTCAAAACCTGACCTGCCTGTGGCTCTCGAGGACCGGAATTGCCTACCCCTGTCCTAGGTAATCTGATCTTCAAAAGAAGTTGCTTTTCTGATGTACGCTGGATTAAATAAATGATGAGTTCCAGTAATCCTAGATACATATAACGTATTTTTGTAGGTGGTACTCTGTCCGTAGTACTGAGTACCAACACCTTTTCTCATGCCTGCTTAAACGAATCCATTCCCCTCAAGTAATAATGAAGCAGCCTGGAGTCTGTATACCCCCAAACATACACATAGAGGAACAGAGTCTTCAGCCAACCCCCACAGGCCAGCACAGATTAGTTCAGCCCCTGCAAACGGTGAGATGCAGCTACAGAGGCTGATCTATTATTTAGACCAGACGTGGGCAACTCCGGTCCTCGAGGGCCAGAATCCAATCGGGTTTTCAGGATTTCCCCCAATGAATATGCATGGGATCTATTTGCATGCACTGCTTTAATGCATATTCATTGGGGAAATCCTGAAAACCTGACTGGATTCCGGCCCTCGAAGACCGGAGTTGCCCATGTCTGATTTAGACAGTAAAGGTCGTCTTGGTTTACTAACTCGAACGTGCCAGATATGGTAATCTAAATAAACAACATCTTGGATATCTTTGAAGTTGGCATAGTGCTTCGAATTTTCTCTTTTCTACTTCTGTTGCCTTGGCATTTCGTTTTCCCAACGGAGTTGCTCTTATCGCGAGACTCCTCCGCGGGCAAGCAGGAGATAACGACTGTTGCCTTACAACCACAGCTATTGGATTTGGAAAAGGTTGCCTGAAACTGGTCATGGATCGCAGCTCTCCCTCTGAAGCGTTGTCAGAGGGAGAGCGGAGGCTGTCAAAAATCTTCTTTCTTTCCCGACTCTGAAGTATATCAACACAATGAGGTCTACCATCTTCTCCGTTAGCGCTCCCTCTCTTTGGAATAATATTCCGTCCCATTTACGGGAAGAATCAATTCTTAATAATTTTAAGACGAAGTTAAAAACATTCCTTTTTCTTGATGTCTTCGAGACCTATATGTTCTTTTCAGGGCTACATAGCTTAATTTTATCTTTAGCTACCCTTCCTTTTGTTTTGTTCCCTGTATGTTTTCTTTCTACTTGATTATTGTAGTTTTTGACCTTTTCTCTTTTGTTTTTAAATCTTTTTAATAATTATTGTTTTTAATGATAAAACAACTACAACCAGTACAAAACACAGCCCTGAGACTAATCCGTTCACTAAGAAAACACGACCACATCACCGAGGCATACCTTGACTCACACTGGTTCCCAATTCAAGCAAGAATACTATTTAAATTCTACTGTCTTCTATTTAAATCCATAAATGGTGACAGCCCAGCCTACTTGAACAACCGCCTAATCCAAACCACCAGAACCAGACACAGGAGAACCCAGACACCATTCACATACCCTCCAATCAGAGACGTCAAACGGAAAAAACAGTACGATGGCCTTCTAGCCACACAGGCAGCAAAACTAGACCACCACCAACTCTCCAATCTACTAATCGCGACCCCAGACTACAAAACTTTCAGAAAAGAAATAAAAACCCTGCTATTCAAAAAATCCATGAAGACTAACTAACACCGTATGAAACATTTCAATCCTCTGAAGCAACCCGCTCTACTCTGTAACACCTCTGGACATGTCCAGAAATCCTATTCTTAAATAAGTTGGGGTTTTTTTTAGTCAATACACATTTTTATGACTTTTTACACCGCTTAGAACAGGGGTCTCAAAGTCCCTCCTTGAGGGCCGCAATCCAGTCGGGCTTTCAGGATTTCCTCAATGAATATGCATGAGATCTATGTGCATGCACTGCTTTCAATGCATATTCATTGGGGAAATCCTGAAAACCCGACTGGATTGCGGCCCTCAAGGAGGGACTTTGAGATCCCTGGATTAGAGTGTCTATGTCAGGGATGGGCAACTCCGGTCCTCGAGGGCCAGAATCCAGTCAGGTTTTCAGGATTTCCACAATGAATATGCATGAGATCTATTTGTATGAACTGCTTTCATGGTATGCTAATAGATCTCATGCATATTCATTGGGGAAATCCTGAAAACCCGACTGGATTGCGGCCCTCAAGGAGGGACTTTGAGATCCCTGGATTAGAGTGTCTATGTCAGGGATGGGCAACTCCGGTCCTCGAGGGCCGGAATCCAGTCGGGTTTTCAGGATTTCCCCAATGAATATGCATGAGATCTATTTGTATGCACTGCTTTCATGGTATGCTAATAGATCTCATGCATATTCATTGGGGAAATCCTGAAAACCCGACTGGATTGTGGCCCTCAAGGAGGGACTTTGAGATCCCTGCTATAAAGGTGGTTCTGTGCACAGCCTTTGCCCTCTATTCATCTTAATTAGGGCTGCCAGACATCCAGTTTTACCTGAACAGGTCCTCTTTTGGAGGACACGTCTGTGGATCCCTACCGATTTCAAAACCCGGCACTTTTGTCCTGGTTTGAAAAGTTTCTGGCAACAAGCAACGTCGGGACGGCATTTGCTCATGCGCAGATGCAATGCGATGACATCAGGCACATGCGCACGATGTCATCTTGTCACCCTGGTGCATGCTTGAATGCCGTCTGACGTCGCTCGTTGCTCGTGCAGGTCAAGGGGGCGTGGTGTGGGGAGGGACTAGTGGCGGATGGGGGCTTGGTTGGCCGGAATGGAGCGGGCCTGGGGACGGGGCCATGGGTATGGCTTTTCCGTTTGGAAAATCTGGTAACCCTAGTCGTAATTAGATTGCAAGCTCTTTCGAGCAGGGACAGGTTGTTCACCGTCTCCAAGGTAGAGAGAACAAGAGGGCACTCTTTAAGTTAAAAGGGGATAGATTCCGTACAAACATAAGGAAGTTCTTCTTCACCCAGAGAGTGGTAGAAATCTGGAACGCTCTTCCGGGGGCTGTCATAGGGGAAAACACCCTCCAGGGATTCAAGACAAAGTAGATAAAGACAGGTTGTTCACCCTCTCCAAGGTAGATAGGACGAGAGGGCACTCTCTGAAGTTAAAAGGGGATAGAGTCCGTACAAATGTAAGGAAGTTCTTCTTCACCCAGAGAGTAGTAGAAATCTGGAACGCTCTTCCGGAAGCTGTTATAGGGGAAAACACCCTTCAGGGACTCAAGACAAAGTTGGACAAGTTCCTGCTGAACCAGAACGTGCGCAGGTAAGGCTAGACTCAGTTAGGGTACTGGTCTTTGACCTAAGGGCCGCCGCGTGAGCGGACTGCTGGGCACGATGGACCACTGGTCTGACCCAGCAGTGGCAGTTCTTATGACCCTTGCGTGTTTGCTGTACAGCACTGCGTAAATCTGGTAGCGCTTTATAAGTAGCAGCAGTAGTAGAGCCTAGTGTGGCCCATCCCAGCGTCTAACTTTGAGTGCCATGAATTGAAATCCCCCCCAGATGTGTTGAGTGGGAGTTTGTGGTTCTTCGGCAGGAGTCTGGGAGATGATTCACGAAAGCTGAAGTCTTCCTCTGAACGTAGGTGACTTGGAAAGTATGATGTCGCTTCTGTGTAGGAATCTGTGACGGTCTGACTTCTTTTCCCAGCAAGAAATGTATTCCAGGAACCAGTATAATATTTGCTACGATGATTTTCATGGAGCCTGTTAGTAGTTGCAGGCTATGGCTATTGGGGGTGGGGGTGAATCCCTCAGTAGTAATCCATCCCTTCAGGATAGCTCTACATACGAGTGTGTTACCTTGTCACCTTGTTGTACTAGAAGAAAGCACTAAATACTTAGAATTCAGATTGGGATAGTGGAACTTTGCCACAGGGAGACTGAAAGCCCCTCTTATATCCCAGTGATGGCTCCTTTGGCCGCTTTGAATCAAGGGATTACTTTATAGGCTGCCAAGACTGTCCTTACTGGTTATATTCTGTCACAAATGTCCACCCCCAGCCTAATCACGTAGAAGAACCAGATATCAATCTATGCCTGACAGAACAAAAAATGTTGTTACAGTTTGTAATTCCTTACTATAAGCGTTTCAGGAAATTAAAGTCTTGTCACTGGAGTTAGACGGGTGTTCACTATGTCTAACCACACAAGACATAAATGTTCTAACTGTCAAAAGGATTACATTTATAAGCTAGGAAAAACCTCACCATTAATGCAGTTGAAGACGTGATGGGGTACTCTTGGTTTGTAATGACTTTCCAGACGGCCCCAGGGAATAAGGAGGCTGTGATTCATGTCTCTCTTGCCAGGGGGTGTGGATTTTCATTTCATGTCTGAATGAACATATGCATTGGAAAGACTGATAATCTAGAGGTCATTATTCAAACATCAGTGTATGTTTTGTGCTACGAGAATATGGGTCAAGGCCCTGAATCTTTGAAGTAAACAACAGTAAGTCTGGGCATGGGTAGTCCAACTCAGTTTCCAAAATGGCAGGAGATGCACCAGGCTGCCACAGCTGTTCACATGTTCACTATTTCAAACCTCTCTGTAGTCCTCTGGGATGGGGTGGGGGGCGGGCAGAGGGAGGGATTATATCCGTGTGAAATAAGTAATAAAATTGCTTTTTGCAAGCTTCTATACCACTACAAATGATTGGGTCATTAATTCAGAGTGGTTTACATGAGTTTCTATAATGTTACACTACGTGAGCTTCTGTAATGGTGTTACAATACATGAGATACAATTTATGACCATCTATAATGGTTTTACAATACATGAGCTTCAGTAACCGTGATGCAATATGATTTATGAGCTTGTAGGATGGTGTTACGAAACATGAGCTTCAGTAATGGTGTTACAATACATGAGTTACAATTTAAGACCATCTATAATGGTTTTGCAATACATGAGCTTCAGTAACAGTGATACAATATGATTTATGAGCTTGTATGATGGTGTTACGAAACATGAGCTTCAGTAATGGTGTTACAATACATGAGCTACGACATATGAGCTTTAGTAAATAAATAAGATGGGCCTGTGCCCTCAGATCTTCTACCTATCTAGCTTTGCTTCTGCCCATCTTCTAGTTGGAACCTAAGAACAGTGCAAGGCATACTTCTACAGTCAGGCCCGGATTCTATAAACGATGCAATAAGTTAGATGGCGGTAAGCACCCTGCCACTGCCTAATGTAATTGCTGTAATTGGCGCGGTAATTGACCGTGCTGTTAGGAAACAATTTAAAAGTCATTAAAAAAAGTAGATGCCAGGAGGCGCCTATTCTTGTGGGTGCCAGAATCACATCTAAGCGTGCTGTCTAACGGTGCCTAAGGTCATTGTAGGTATGGTTAGGGGCAGAGATGACTTTAGGCACGGTTGGCTATGGTTTTCCATCAAACTTAGGCACTGGGTAATGTAGGCCTTTTAAACCCTGGCCTACATTACTAGTGCCTAAGGGCTAGATTCACTAACCTGCCTGATTGTGATGGATTCACAAACCGGCAATATTCTAATGGGGGCGATTGGAGGAACACCCCCATCTGCCGACACGGATTGCTAGTGTGCAATCCCGACTAATTTTTTCTGTGGACCAGGGAACACGGCAGGGGTGTCCTTTATCTCCACTATTGTTCATTTTAACTTTGGATCCATTAATTCGTGAAATTCTTTCTAATGATGACATTGTAGGGGATAACTATTGGGGCTTTTACTTTTAAAATAGCAGCATTTGCAAATGATATATTAGTTCACTTAACAAATCCTCGTTGCAAACATTATTGGAAAGTTTCACAGAATTTGGAGATTTTTCTGGATTTAAATTAAATATGGATACATCTGAGACTATTGCTACTAATGAAACTTTAAGAAGAGATTGGGGTCCTGGATTTCCATTAAAGTGGAGAGAGAGTCAATTTAAATATCTTGGTATTTATGTACCGGTGGATCCTAGCATGTTATATAAAGTTAATGTCCCTATTTTGCTCAATCATTCTAAACAAAAATTACCAAAATGGCAGAATTTGCCTTTATCTTTGGGTGGTAGGGTAGCTTTATTTAAAATGATACTTTTTCCCAAATGGCTTTATGTTTTTCAGATGCTTCCTTTGGAATTAAATAATGCAGATTGGCGGAAGTTACGAACAATTCTTACAAAATTTTGTTGGGCGGGTAAAACCCCCAAATTATCTTTTGATCTATTATTGGGATCGGGGATAAGGGGTGGACTAGAACTTCCAGATCTGCGTATCTATAGTTGAGCTTGTTTGTTAAGACATATAAGGGATTGGGTTCTTGAAGATGATTTGTTTACTCCTTTATCTTATGACAAGGCATTTTTTCATCCATTTCGTTTATTGTACTTAATTCAAGTGCCTAGGTCAAGATTACCAGATCATCTCAGGTGTAATTCTATTTTGATTCCTTTGAGGTCAGTTTGGGGTAGAATGTTAAAAATATGGGATTACCATTCGAGTGTAACAGATTTTTTACCTATTCAAGGAAATGGAGAAGGTTTGGATAGGTTCCTAGAGGACAAAGGGATTGAGGGGTACAGATAGGAGTAGAGGTAGGTTATAGGGATAGCAGTAGAGGTAGGTTATAGGAATAGTCAAGGACCACTGCACAGGCAATGGGCCTGATGGGCCACCGCAGGAGCGGACCGCTGGGCGAGATGGACCTCTGGTCTGCCTCAGCGGAGGCAACTTCTTATGTTCTTATGACTAATGGGATTTTTCGATCCTGGGGAAATAAGGGGGTTTGTTATATTGCACAGATTTTGGATGAGCCGAATAAGATGAAGAGATTTCCAGACCTTTCCTTGACGGTAGGAAGTGGACCAGGGTCATTATATGGATACATGCAGTTGGAACATTATGTTAGTCAAATACGAAGAATAGGTCTTTCTTTGGGAGTGCGTGAAAGGCTTCTTAATTTTTTAAATCAATGTACGGATGTTCCAATTTCTGTATCTTTGTTACGTAAGTGGTGGTGGAGTTTAATTCCAATCCAAACAGAACATTTAATAGCATTCTACAAAAAATGGTATGATGAGTTAGGGATACAAATATCGCTTCCTGATTTTCGTCAAGCTATTCATCGGTTGCCTAAAATTATTACGGGCTATGTTTGGAGGGAATGTACCTATAGAATGTTACATAGGGCGTATTTTTCACAGGTGCAAGCTTTTCATGCGGGCTTAGCTACTTCTCCCAATTTGGCAATTTGTTTGGGTTTAGGAGCTCAGGACCGCATCCGGAGGGCATCCACGCATGCGCGTGATGTCATCCCATCACTTCCATGCTTGCTTGGAAGCCCTCCAGACACAGCCCAAAGCTCATGGAAGGAGAAGAGAAGAGGTTCATGTGGGGGCAGGACTGGGGTGGGCCTGAGGCCGAATAGGGCAGGCCTGAGGTGGGCCACATGTCCTCTTTTTTATCTGCTGTCATCTAATATGTTAAATATGTAAGGCTTCTAAAGAGGCCTCATTCACTGTATACTGGGAAGAAAGGCACTCTCTCTCTCTCACTGCAAAGTGTTCAGTTGGCTACTTTGACTGGGTTATTTCGCAAGAGCTTTATATGATCTAGTCCAGCATTTTAAGCCCTTGTTTCATGCAGACTTATCTCATCGAATGAGCAGCTGTTTATGTTTTTCTAAAAATGCTACAGAGAATCTCCGCAGTGGCCTCAATTCCACGAAATTCGGAGGTGCACAAAACATTATTCACCCAAATAAATCTCCGAGGGTCAAAGCTCATGACAGGCATACCCCCTCGCCCCCCAAGAACGGCCCAAATATCTGCTGGGCTGTACGAGAAAGGAAATGCATAGATCAAATATTTCAGGACAGTCAGGCTTTTACAAAGCTCGGGAATGTTGCACAACTGAAGCCAACATTATTACATATTACTAAAAATCTCAGCATAAATTTCCATTCGGTGCAAAAGATGCACATGTTGTTTCAAAACAATTTAGAGGTGATCGTCGTCCTCTTACTCAAACTGATGTTGAAATAGGGGTGGCCTAGTGATTAGAGCTGCTGTCTCAGCACCCTGATGTTGTGGGTTTGATTCCAGTACTGCTCCGTGTGACCCTAGGTGAGTTACTTAACCCACTGTTGTCCCAGGCACCACTGGAGTATTGAGTTCAATTCTGGTCTCCTTATCTCAAGAAAGATATAGTGACGCTAGAAAAGGTTCAAAGAAGAGCGACCAAGATGATAAAGGGGATGGAACTCCTCTCGTGTGAAGAAAGACTAAAATGGTTAGGGCTCTTCAGCTTAGAAAAGAGATGGTTGAGGGGAGATAGGATTGAAGTCTACAAAATCCTGAGTGGAGTAGAACGGGTACAAGTGGATCGACTTTTCACTCCATCAAAAATGACAAAGACTAGGGGACACTCGATGAAGTTACAGGGAAATACTTTTAAAAGCAATAGGAGGACATTTTTTTTCACTCAGAGAATAGTTAAGCTCTGGAACACGTTGCCAGAGGATGTGGTAAGAGCGGTTAGCGTAGCTGGTTTAAAGAAAGGGTTGGACAAGTTCATGGAGGCAAAGTCCATAGTCTGTTATTGAGAAAGACATGGGGGGCAGCCAGTGCTTGCCCTGGATCGGTAGCATGGAATATTGCTACTCCTTGGGTTTTGGCCAGGTACTAGTGACCTGGAATGGCCACCGTGAGGACGGGCTACTGGGCTTGATGGACCATTGGTCTGATCCAGTAAGGCTATTCTTATGTTCGAAGCTTTTCTTCCTACTCCCTTCCCCTTCTGACTCCAATTGCCTCTCTGTGCTTTGCTCTACACCAGTGGTCTCCAACTCAAACCCTTTGCAGGGCCACATTTTGGATTTGTAGGTACTTGGAGGGCCTCAGAAAAAATAGTTAATGTCGTTACAGAAATGACAATTTTGCATGAGGTAAAACTCCTTATAGTTTATAAATCTTTCCTTAATTGCTTCGGATAATTTGAGCTATACACAGCTCAAAGCAGTGCGACATGCAGAAAGTGAAAAACTATCAGAAGACCCCCCCCCCTCTTTGACAATTAACTGTTTCAGCCTCTGTATAGCTCCCCTACTTCTAGGCCCCTTCCCTTGCTTCTCTATGCCCCTCCTACTTCTTTCCCTCTCCCTCTTTAATCTGTCGCCTTGAGCTGGTATAGGTTTGTGTGACTCACAAATGGAAGATTACATTAGTTCATTTGCTATACCACCTTATCAATTAAGGTCAAAGTGGTTTACACATTTTCTTTGTCAGGTATACTAACCATGCTTGCGGTTTTTAGTGTGGGGAGCCACGCTGAATGCTGCGCACTGTTTCCGATGCTCACAGGAACTCTATGAGTGTTGGGAGCAGCGCGGGACATTCAGAGCGGCTCCCTGCGCTAAAAACAGCTAGTGCGGTTTAACGAAAGGAGGCCTAAGTGTTTTTCCTTAGCTGTCCTGGCGGGCTTACAGTATAACTGTGGTACTTGGGGCAATGGAGAATTAAGGGACTTGCCTAGGGCACAGTTACCATTTTTTGGGCCGCAAAAATCTGGACACTTGGCCCCAACCTGTTCCACCTCCGGCCCTGCCCAGTTCCGTCTTCAGCTCCCCCTGTTCTGCCCCAGCTCCGCCCCCAGAAACCTTCTCACTTCTTCCTCAACAAGCTCCGGTCGCGTCTGGAGGGCCTGGAGCATGTTGCGGATGTGTGTGATGTCGTCCGCGCATGCTCAGATGCCCTCCAGATGTGGCTGGAGCTTGTCGGCTGGGTTTTGGAGAGTCCATCCGGGACCCCAGACAGCCCTCTAAAAAGAGAACATGTCTAGGTTTCCCCGGACGTCTGGTAACCCTAGCCCAGGGTCATAAGGAGTGACGCTAGCATTGAACCCATAACCTCGGTGCTGAGGCAGCAGCTCTAACCACTAGGCCACTCCTCCCTTATTTGGTAGCTAGGCCCCACCCAGTGCATCCCAGAATGCATTGCGCAAGGTTAGGCGACACCATTTTGGATGATGCCACCCAGGAGGGAGGAGAGAAGGATGCCTATTCTGTCCTCCCTTCCAGCAAAGTTATGTCGGGCTAGGTGGGGGGGGGGGGCAGGGATACCCTAGGTTACCAGGAAACATTTCAGTTTGGAGGGGTTCTTGCCTGGCTCAACCTGGGTTCCCACTAGACCTCCAGGGTTTTGTGTAGGTTTGAGGGGGGTCGGGGTCCATTGGACCACCAGGGAATTAGATATGCCTTCTCTCAACCAACCCCTTAGGTCTTTTTTGGCACTAAATGCGCCTGAGGGCTCTTTTTTGTAGCATGCCGCAGGGGTTCGAAGTGACCTAATTTTAATGCATCATATATAATAAAATTCTAGAGCGCGCATGCGCTCTCGAAAATTCGTGCGGTGTGGCGCCGTGAGGTGTGCTTCTGTGGCAACATTCTAACCTCACGGTGCATGCGGGGGCTGAAGGCGCGCGACTGTGCTCTCTCCCTGCCTCGGCGCGTCACCGCCTGCCCTCACTCACTGCCGCTGATCCTCATCAGAGCAGCCTGCAATCGTGGCCGGCTTTAAAGAACCTCGCAGGCCACTCTCCAACCTCAGTAGCACGTTCCCTCTGACGCACGGGATCGCGTCAGAGGGAACGTGCTACCGAGTTGGAGAGCAGCCTGCGAGGTTCGCTAAAGCCGGCCACCACGATCACAGGCTGCTTTGAAGAGGAGCAGGCCAGAAGACGCCGGGATGGAGGGGAGGGTAAGAAGGGGATCAATACCGGGAGCCAGGGGGAGAGGGAAAGGGAAAGGGGGCTGCTTTGGGGGGAGGGGTGTGTTGGGGGAGATAGAAGGGGCCATGGATAGGGAGAGGGAAAGGGGGCTGCTTTGGGGGGGAGGTGTGCCGGGGACAGCTTTGCTCTGGGAGGAGACAGAAGGGGCCATGGAGAGATAGGGAGAGGGAAAGGGGGCTACTTTGGGGGGAAGGACAGACAGCTTTGCTCGGGGGGGGAGACAGAAGAGGGCCATGGAGAGACAGTTAGGGAGAGGGAAAGGGGGCTACTTTGGGAGGGGGAGGTGTGTCCTGGGGGCAGACAGCTTTGCTCGGGGGGGGAGGGGGAGACAGAAGGATACAGACAGCGGCCAAGGAGAGAGAGATAAAGAAACAAAGACAGACAGACACATCTATTCTAGCTCCCGTTAATGTAACGGGCTTAAAGACTAGTTTAAATATAATCACCTTTAACATCAGCATTAGGTTTTGAGTATCGGCTCACAAGTGCATTGAATTTTAATTGTCAAAGTGAAGGAGGTATACAGGAAAATGCATAGAGGAGGGATGCAAAGATTAAGTACTGAAAAGTGCAAGGCAGGGTATGGAAAGAGAGAGATAATGGCTTCATAGTTCAGTTAACAGACAGTTGCGGTGGGTGAGGCAGAACCCAGTCAGGATGACCTCAGAATACGTAAGTCCATTCACACCTGATTTAAGCTTCTCGAAAAGTTCCACTTCAGCTGGATGCCTAAGGATACGTTAGCTAGGTTGTACGGGATCCTAATTTCAGCTCTAAAATAAAAGAAATCATATTTTTTATTTACGCATTTTCAAAATAATCCACAAGAATATTCTTGTTACAGTAAGCAGAGTATATAGAAAATATGATTATCATCAAACAATATTGACAAAAAAAAAGGAAAAAGATTAATTAGATAATCATCAAGTTACAAGTATTATAATTATATCTTTAAACTCTTAATTAGACCTCAATTCTCAAGAGAAAAAGAAAAAGACAAGAAGGTCTTATTTAACAATAATACATAATTATAGAAATGGCTTAACGCTATCTATACTCGACCCGAAATTTCTTTTGGCTGCCCTAAGGCATTTTCTTAGTGTCCAGATATGTACGAAGGTGCTCAGGAACGAAAAACACATATTTAATTCCAGAGTATCCAACTAAACATTTACAGGGATAACCTAGCATAAATGTAGCTCCCAAACTTTTAACTTCCTCCCTCATAGCTAAGAATAATTCCCTGAGTAGTCTTAGTAATATCAGGAAAAAAATCCACATTTTTTGACCAAGAAATAAGGTTTGGGAGTTACGGAAGAAAATTCTTAATATAGCATTAAAATCTTGCTGAAAAACTAGAGTTATAATCATTGTTCCACGATATTCGATTTCTTCTGGTGTAGTTTCTAAAATGTCTTAAGTTAAGTCCAACGATTGTACTCTTTCAACTTGTTTGTCAGAAGGTATAGTTTGTAGCTTATTAGGCAAATCATAAATCCTATTGATCGGTGGAATTGAGTCTGAAGAAAATTGTAAGTTCTCAATCAAATATTTCTTAAACATTTTATTTATTTATTTAGATTTTTATCCCGTCCTCCCAGTAGCTCAGAACGGTTTACAAGTAATGGAGTGAATTGGACATACAAGATTATACAGTAGATTTAAATACTTGGACATACGAGACTGTGCAGCAGTGTAAATATAGGGACTATATAGCAAATTAAGAACAGTAGTTTAAATATAAGTAGTTTAGTTTAGATACAAGTTATTTGAGTATAGGCTGAGAGTGGACTATACAGAAATTTCATGCATACATTTTATATCTACTCTTATGATGGACATCAATGGTCATGGCGAGTTAATTAATGCAGTATCTATGTGATGTTCATGTATATTTTGCTTTTATTAATTTTGATAAGCAATATTTCATGTATTTGTTCTTATTGTTTTATATAACATTGTGCCTGTATTTTAGGTTTATGACATTTTATTCTACAATTTTTTGTGGCATATTTTTCCAAACCTTTTTTCATCTTGGTATGTATCTTATCCCCCCTTTTTTTCTTAGTCTGTTGGATCACATTTTTGTTCCTTTTGCAACCATTTGTTTCATGTCATCCTTATGTCACTTATGTGGTTTGTTTGTTCTTGTGCAGATATCTGTGTTTTCTATTCCCAACGTTTGTCTTTCACTTATCCCTATGCATGCAGTTTTGAGATTGCATGCTTTTCATATACTTGTCTTCATACACCTTTTTTCCTTTCATGTCATCACAAATCTTAAAGAGCATGATATAACAACATCTTTTTTGTCCATTTATATGACATTTTATATTGTTTTTATAATTTAAATAATTATTTTTGTATTGTATTTGTATTCAATAGGACCCCCGACGAAGGTTTGTCCGAAACACGGACTGTGTCGGGTCCATTGTTTGGTAAAAAGGTTTTTATATATGTATATTGGTCACAATAAATTTTGCCTGCATCTTGTACACATCTGAAGTTCTTTTTTTGTTTGTTCTATACAGAAATTTAGGCAGAAGATTAGAATGGAGAAAGAAGGGTAGAGGTGGGGTTTAAGGGGGTAGGGTGTAGACCGAGGGTGACCTTTAGTTGAAAAGGAGGGTCTTTACCATTTTCCGGAATGTCATTAGTGAGTTCTGTAGTCTGAGTTGAGGGGGGAGTTGGTTCCAGAGTTGGGGAATGAAGTGGCTGTAGGAGCGTTTGCGGGCGGTTTCTGAGAGGAGGGACCTTCCGGGGGGAATGCATAGGCGCATGTCAATAGGAGCTGTAATTGCTGACGTAGGAAAATTATAAAACAAATCATTTTAAAGCTTGGGAGAAGGTTCTGGGAGGACGACTGTTTCAAGTTTTATTAAATTTGAATTGATCGCTTATCAAGTGTTTCTAAGTGACATATACAAGAAAAAAAAAAATTGTAAGAACATAAAAAGTCATACAACTTATAAATTGCTCACAATAAAATATTTTAAACAGTACTAACTGGTCCATAAGGATAGCGGGGGCAGAACTATAATTTGTTTTTTAAAAAAAGAGAGAGGTAGCATATATGGAAAGCACAATACGGAAGGGGGAAAAAACCGTGCAGCGAGATTTGGGAAACCATTTTTAAACGGTCACCTTTCTCTGTATTAATTGAGAATGGCGTCATTCATAATTCACCCCGAGTAGAAAGCGGAAATCACCAAGGTATCCTTTGACGAAGGTGCGCTAGCGTTTTTAGCGCGCGCTACGTTGCTAGCGCAGTTTGATAAAAGAGGCCCTACGGGCTCTTTTTACTAAGGTGCGCTAGCGTTTTGAGCGCACGCACCGGATTAGCACGCGCTATAGCGTGCGCTAGCCGAAAAACTACCACCTGCTGAAGAGGAGGCGGTAGTGGCTAGCGCCCGTGGCATTTTAGCACGCGCTATTCCGCACATTAAGGCCCTAACGCGCCTTCGTAAAATGTAAATTGCTGGTGAAATATGGACATGGGAATTCTTTTTTGCATAAGTGGATTCAAGGTTGCTGGAAGTTGTGGATTCCTTTTATTGAAGAAATAACGGAGCAGGAGCTGAAGTCCTTTTGAATGTTTTGTACTCTAAGGGCTCCTTTTACTCAGCTGCGCTAGTGGTTTTAGCACGTGCTTAGCGCTCGCTGCATTCCGCACACGCTAGACATTAATGCCTCCATTGAGCTGGCGTTAGTTTTTGGCATGCAGCACGGGGATAGCGCACGCGGCAATGTAGCGCGCGCTAAAAACGCTAGCGCACCTTAATAAAAGGAGCCCTAAGGGCCTCTTCTATCAAACTGCGCTAGCACTTTTTAGCACAGAGAGCCGCGCTGAATGACCTGCGCTGCTCCCGACGCGCATAGGGAGCAGCATGGGTCATTCAGCGCGGCTCACCGTGCTACAAGCTGCTAGCGCAGTTTGATAGAAAAGGCCCTTAGGGCTCCTTTTATTAAAGTGCGCTAGCGTTTTTAGCGCAGTTTGATAGAAGAGGCCCTAAGTGGTTTGCATTCAGGTACTTTATCATATTTCCCTATCTGTCCCGGCGGGCTCAAACTCTATCTAGTGTACCTGGGGCAATGAGGGGATTAAGTGACTTTCCCAGGGTTACAAGGAGCAGCGAGGGATTTGAACTCAGAGCCTGAGGCTGTAGCTTTAACCCCTGCGCCACACACACTGAGGAATATTTGAAAAGTGATAGAAAAATATGTTTTATTATGCATATTATCAGATAGAAGTGACATTACTCTGTTTTGGAAGACAAGGCCTCCCTTGGGATATAGGACCTGATTAAACACATTGGCATTATTCACACAATTAAAGTTAGCTTGAGAGCGAGTCTCGACGGGCGTATGTAACACAGAGCTGGAAGGCCCTCGTGTCTACCCGTTGGGATTGGCTCTCGATGGGGAGGGAGGAGGGTTAAGGGAAGAAAGGGGGAGCTAGGATAGGGTAGAACGTGTCCTGCCAAGGTTAGAGCTGGGGGATTGGTTAGCGGCAGGAAGCGGGGGCGGGTTTATATATATAGCAGAAGCTGTCGAGTGTCAGGTCTCTTCCGGTCCTCGGCGGCGGCTTTCCCGCCCTCCCTCCCTTTGAAGGGTAGCTGGTTCCAGGGTTGGGAGCTCAGGAGTCGCAGGCGGGGTTCGAGCTACCAAAAGCCGGGGCTCATCTGGAGATGAGCGGCTGAAGGACAGCTAGTTCGGAAGCGGGTCCCAGGTCGGCTGGTGACCTGACCGAAGGGGCAGGGTGGCACCTGCCACCCCCCCAGTCCCTTGCTAACAGGGGCGGGGTCAGAGGGGCCAAAAAGCTGTTTATATGTAGTTGTGTGGTAGCTTGATGGTTGTTTATAATGCTATGTTATTTTTCCAAGATGTTGCTGTGTGACTTTATTAATGGTAATTTAAGGTAGGGGACTTTGATGGAGGATACATGGGTGGGAGGGGGGGGGAAGGGACCGATGGGCCTTTCGAGATCCAGCTGTTAAAATGACAGCTATAAAAGACAGCAGCTACAGCATTTTAAAGAAGTTTGGGGACCCCTCTGACTTTTGCTGAAATTAGAGGTGGGGGAGGATCTCTGTGCTCGTCTGGCTAATGGATAGAATATTATTTGCTTGCATTATGTCCTTTTGAGAAGAGGTTCGGGAGGGAGGATGGAAGGGGGAAAAGAGGAAAGTTTAGAATGCTGTGGAAATTTTTTCAAATCTGTTTGGTTTATCTCGTCACTTGGAAACTATACGTAACGCTGTGTGGAATGGACTATTGATACTTTAATTTATAACATTTTATTGAAGGAATCAAGTAAATATACAATAATATAATACAAAGAGATATTCATTACAATTAGATTCACAATTATAATATTTCCATACATATTTCTATCATTCCTCCAAAATATATTTCCATATGACCTATTTCACTCCCTACAACCTCCCTGTTCCCTTCCCCCTTTCCCCTTCCCCCCATTCTTTTTATGTTCAAACGTTTTATTAAAGGAATAAAGTAAAAGTACATATAAATTATACAGAAAGATATTCTTTACAAATAATTTCACAAATGTGAAAATTCTAATCCATATACTGTATTATATGCAATTCTATCATTCCTCCAAACATTTTATATAATAAACCATAATCCCCCCCCCCCCTATCTATTTCCCCCATTTCTCTCCCCTCCATCCCATAATCAATTCCCCCTCCCTGGATGAAAGTTGACAAAAATAAAGAAATAAAATAAAGATCTCGAATGTAATTTAGACAACCTTAGCTTCAACGTAAATCATTGAGAATTAAACTTTACCCATTAAAAGGTACATTTTTCTAAGTTCAATCAAGTTCCAATGGTGGAATTCTGTATGTCTCCATAATAAATATGAATGCCATATGGCGGATCGTTGTAACGCTTCGCTCTCCTAAACTAAAACTTTGTCGATTATGCTAGACTTTTGTGGTATGGACCTTTGACTGTACATTTACCTGATCTTTTTGTCTCATTTATAATGATCTTCAATATGTTTCTTATGAGCATTAATTTAGTTGCTATATTTACCGATTTGATAACTCTCTGATTGATTTCGTATGACTATACTCAGACATGTTTATTTCTGACATTGTACGCACTTGTCAAACATCATTTCATATAATAATAATAATAATAATAATAATAACTTTATTCTTGTATACCGCAATACCATGGAAGTTCAATGCGGTTAACAATAGAAGAGACTGTACATTTACAGCGATGATACATATTACAGTGTTGTTACATTTACAGAGATGTTACATAAATAGCAGTAATAAAAAGGCATATACTAAAGAAGAGACTGTACGTATACAGCGATGTTACATGTTATAGCGGTGGTACATTTACAGTGATGTTAAATGTGAGGCAGTGAAAAGGCAGGGCAGTTAGATAAAACAGAGATTGAGAAAGAGAGGCCAAAGTGGCTTGGGAGGGGGGCGTAGTCAGAGGGAATGGAGGCATGTCGAGGTCAGGAGGGTGCAGGGAAGGAGGGAAGGCAGCGTTAGCGGAATTTGTCGAAGAGGTAGGTTTTTAGTGACTTCCTGAACAGGTGGTAGGGCGGGGAGTTGGAGATGAGGGCGGTAAGGCAATTGTTCCATTTGCCCGCTTGGAATGCTAGGGTTCTATCAATGAATCTCTTGTAGAGGCAGCCTTTTAGGGAGGGAAAGGTGAATAGGTGGGCGTTTCGTGTGCGAGAGGGGCCTGCTATTTCAAGGTGCTCAGACAAGTAGATTGGGGAAGATCCTGTTAGAGTTTTGAAACAGAGGCAGGCGAACTTAAAGATGATCCTTGCCTCTACTGGAAGCCAATGGAGTTTGGTGTAGTAGGGGCTAACATGGTCGTATTTTTTGAGATCATAGATGAGGCGGACGGCCGCATTTTGGACTGTTTTAAGACGTTTGATGGTATTTTTATAGGATCCCAGGTAAATAATGTTGCAGTAGTCTAATATGCTTAATACCAGAGATTGAACGAGTAGACGGAAGGCTTGGTGGTCGAAGTAGCATTTGATGGTGCGCAGTTTCCAGAGGGTACATAAACATTTTTTCACCTGGGCACTGGTATGGTCATCGAAGGTTAGGGTGCGGTCCAGGATGACTCCAAGGATTTTTATTTTGGGTAAGATAGGGTAATCTAGCCCATTCAATCTGAGGGAAGTGTTTGTTAATTTGTGGTTGGGACTCGCTAGGAAGATTTTGGTTTTTTCAGAGTTCAATTTTAATTTGAGTTTTGAGGTCCACAGTTCTAACTTGGTGAGGATAGATGCGATGAGTTTTTCCGTTTCTAGAGTGAGTGAGGTAATGGGAACAATGATGGTGATGTCATCTGCATATATGAACGATTTTAGGTTAGAATTTGCTAGGCTTCGTGCCAGAGGGGTCAAGTAAATATTGAATAGGGAGGGGGATAGGGGAGAGCCTTGTGGGACTCCACAAGGGTTACGCCAGTGGTGGGAGAAGGCTCCATTACTGTGGACCTGGTAGGTACGGTTGGTTAGGAAGCCTGTGAACCAATCTATTACCTGTCCGGAGATGCCGATGGAGTCAAGGCAGTTGAGCATAATGTCGTGGTCGACCAGGTCGAAGGCACTACTCAGATCGAATTGAAGTATCAGGGCGCTTTTACCCAGTGAGAACAGGTGGAGGAGGTAATTTATCAGGACAGCTAGGACGGTTTCGGTGCTATGATTTGGGCGGAAACCGGACTGGGAGTCATGAAGAATATTGAACTTGTCAAGGTAATTCGTAAGGTTGTTGTTGACAAGACCTTCCATGAGTTTTTGGAAGAGTGGTATGTTGGCGATGGGTCTGTAGTTGGTGATGGAAGAGATTGGCTCCTTGGGTTGTTTAGGGATAGGGGAAATGAGGATGTGGCCAAGTTCGGACGGGAAGTGTCCAGTGGACAGGCATAGAGATACCCAATTGAAGAGTTCTGCTTTGAATGATGGGGGGGGCGCATTTCATGATGGTGGGAGGACAAGTGTCTAATAGGCAGTTGGAATTGGCGTATTTAGAATAAAGTTCGATATTTCTTATCTCTTTTATATTCACGCTTATTATTGATAGCTGATGTATTCCTATATACCTGTTGTATCGTATTATTGATTGTTTTTTGTAGCCCACTCTCCATTGTTATGCAATGTGATATACTTGCTGGTGTCCTTCTCTTTCGATTTCTTCCGTAGTTTTTCGGAAGCTTATCTTACTTTTCTGTAACTTTATTATTTATAAAACCAATAAAATTACTGCAACTTAAAAAAAAAAAATTATCCAGATATCTTAACCCAACCCTTCCCCCTCCTCCTAGATAAATTCTCCCCCAAATCCTCCACTTAAATAATCACCAACCAAGTATTCAGATCCCTGAAATGTAACGTAATCTTATTTGTACTCTAACTGTAATCTATTTGTTAAATCACACAGTAACGTACAGTCAATTTAATATCCAATTTGCAAGTTCTTCTGGAATTAATCCAGCTACCTCTCCTCCCTTGTAACCAAACCCCCCCCCCCCAAAAAAAAAAAACCCAAAACTGTTGTAACTTCACTGGAAATGTCCAGTTAACTCTTTTGTAATCCGCCTTGAACTGCAAGGTATAGGCGGAATAGAAGTCCCTAATGTAATGTAATGTAATAAAGTTTAACTTGAAAAGGAAAGGTGACATAAAAAAAAAGAAATTATCTATGTCCTGCAGAATTCCCTAGCTGTGTAAATGGGCTAAAATCTGAGGACAGTGAGCCAGTTGAATTTTGCGCCTCCCACAAAAACAATATTTGGATTGGTCGGGGCAGGGTTTGACTCCATCCACAGAACATTTACTCCGGTGTATATTTATTTACATAGCTACAAAGTTCAGAGAACAGAAGCCTTGAGCTCGATTCATCCAAAACTGTTTACTTTTCAAGAGGAAAACAGTAGAAAAACCCAAATAGCAAATGTCATCAGAACAAATATCTAGCATTAACTCCCAAAAGGTTAAGAACCTTCCTCTATTTAATTAAAAAAAAAAAATTTTCCATGTAAAAGTTAGGGCTCCTTTTACAAAGGAGCATTAGGCCCTTAACGCGTGGAATAGGGTGCGCGCTAGACCTTAATGCCAGCATTGAGCTGGCGTTAGTTCTTGAAGTGTAGCGTGGGTTTAGCACGCGCTAAAATCCTGCGTGCGCTAAAAACGCTAGCGTACCTTAGTAAAGGAGCCCTTAGTGTTAAAGAGCCAATGCAGCATTTTCAGTAGGGATCAGGTGTCCCCCCCCCCTCTGTTTTAATAAAACTGCGATAGCGCTTTTTAGTGCAGGTCGGCACGCTGAATGCTCTGTGCTGGTCATTGTTTTTGCGGTGCCGTCATTATATTGGAAAAAGATTTTTGTGATATATTTTGTTTATACACCCATAAACATTGCGATTTTAACCTCTTGGAAGTCCAGGAACTGTGTTACCTGGACTTTTGTGGTACCAAGGTCCACTCCTGCGGTGGGTAGGACCGTCTTTGACATAGACCAAGCCCACAGCGTCGTTCGTTTTTTAAAAAACTACTGAAACGTCACCTGTTTTACCAAATTAAATATATGGGTTGCAATTGATTTTATGGTCATAGGGAGGTTATACTTTTTGGTCAAGAGATTTTATGCTGTGTTTTTATGATTGTATGTTAGTCTTATATTGATATAGTCTTATATGTGTGTTGATTATTTTGTGTATGTTTTTCCTGTTCTCAGCTTTGAATAAAAGCGGATTGTAAATAAAGAAACAAACAAAGCTTGCAGATTTCAGACCACTCTAGAGAAAGCTACAGCATGATAACTGAAACATTGGCTTCACTTACTCGGATGGCGCAAAACCTGGATAGCTACATTGATCATCATTATTGCTCTGTTGTTAAAAAAAGATTGTAATTAAATTACATGAAGCAAGTCTGTTCAGAACGGCGATTTAATAAAGGTAAATACAGTAAACCTTAGTTTGTGAGCGTAATTTGTTCCAGAAGCATGCTTGTAAACCAAAACACTCGTATATCAAAGGAAATTTCACCATAGGAAATAATAGAAACTCAGATGATTAGTTACACAACCCAAAAATCTGAAATACAAAATACTATACGTACTTGTATTGCAAGACCTCGCCCGTTTAGAACAGTCACTGCACTCCTGCAGCGTCAGAAAGAAAAGAACCGTCGGCTCAGCTGTGATGATGTGACGCGTATATACTGTATGTACTCGTATTGCAAGACGTTGCTTGTTTAGAACAGTCGCTACACTCTTACAGCATCAGAAAGAGAAGAACCGTCGGCTCAGCTGTGATGATGTGACGCGTGTATACTGTATGTACTCGTATTGCAAGACGTTGCTTGTTTAGAACAGTCGCTACACTCTTACAGCATCAGAAAGAGAAGAACCGTCGGCTCAGCTGTGATGATGTGATGCGTGTATACTGTATGTACTCGTATTGCAAGACGTTGCTTGTTTAGAACAGTCTCTACACTCTTGCAGCGTCCGAGAGAGAAGAACCATCGGCTCAGCTGTGATGATGTGACGCGTGTATACTGTATGTACTCGTATTGCAAGACGTTGCTTGTTTAGAACAGTCGCTACACTCTTGCAGCGTCAGAGAGAGAAGAACCATCGGCTCAGCTGTGATGATGTGACGCGTGTATACTGTATGTACTCGTATTGCAAGACGTTGCTTGTTTAGAACAGTCGCTACACTTGCAGCGTCAGAGAGAGAAGAACCATCGGCTCAGCTGTGATGATGTGACGCGTGTATACTGTATGTACTCGTATTGCAAGACGTTGCTTGTATATCAAGTTAAAATATAATAAAATGTTTTGCTTGTCTTTCAAAACACTTACAAACCAAGTTACTTGCAATCCAAGGTTTTACTGTACTGTAAATTAAGGCTGCAATCTTAATGTGCTTTTATTTTAGAAGTGGGCAAAAATACATGAGATTAAGGGGAACAACTTCCTTAAGCTCTCGTGTCAAGAAGGCTGGCACAAACACTTTTAAAAAATGATGGTGGTTATCATAGATGCGCTATTTGTGTTTTAGTCCATAGACATCCACATGCTGATGATTTTGCAATGCTGTGTTACAGGTGTCCAAAGCTATATAACATCCCCATGGCAAGGGGATGTATTCTGGGCATATTTTGGGCAAGATCAGGGAGTGGCTGACACTTGGGCATCAGAAGGGGAAGGAAGGTCTATGTCCTCAAACATTGATATTTGTGTTCTCTCAGGGTTTCCGGGTCTTGCTGCGTCGTTGTCAGTTAGAAACCGACATTTCAGTGCCCTGAAGTCTGCAGTGTGACTTTGGAAATAGTGGGTTCACTGACCTGATTGGGAACAGGGCAGTCTACCAATTTGATTTTTGGCGGGAAAGTCAGTTGGTCAGAAATTCAAAATTCAAATTGGTGGACTGCTTTTATCTCACTCAGGTCAGTGAACCCACTATTTACAAAGTCACACTGCAGACTTCAGAGCACACCCTGAAGAAAGCCACAGCACAGTCCTGAAACGTCGGTTTCTACCTGAGAAAGATGCAGCGAGTCCCGGAAACCTTTTAACTTGCTCTTGGGAACCTCCAGGTCATGGAAAGGTGTTCAGACTGAGCAGCGCTTCACTGGAGAGAATTGTGTATGTGTGTATGTGTGGTCATTCCTATAATCCCCACATTGTTGCACCCTCCCCAAATATAAGACTAGGGAAAAAGCTGCGTAATGTCTCAGTTTCAGGAAGGATGTACATACATGGTACTAAAATGGCTGATGCGGCCATTTTGGGACATGGTCATTCATGCTCCCATCCGAACCGAATTACACTTTTGCTACATCTCTGGTTAGAATGTTCTGGTTTTTAAAATGGCTCCTTATTCTCAGCAGTTATTGTTGACACACAGACTTGGGTGTCGTTATTTGAACTAGGGTGACAAGTTTCAACTTTATTTTTAACTTATTGAATCGCCTAATTTAATTAGCTAAGCGATTTACAAATAAAAAGAAAGAGGTGTACATATTAGTTTAATAATAATAGATTAAATAAGTTTGACCCTTCTTACATGCGTTTCACACGTTCCATTATGCAACTGTAAAAGCCGTTGTGGAACTTTTCAATTACACACTTGTATTCCATTTGTGAAATGCGGAATACACCTATAGACTTGAGTTCTGCCAATACCCCTAACTCCCCTCTTCATGATAGCTCTACATAATATAGATTTCTACCCGTTAATAGCTTTCTGAAATCATTATTTACATGTGATTGACACATTTAAATGCCAGTATACAAATAAGGCTTCTGACCCCAAGTCTCCAGTTTTCCTGACCCCTCTCTCTTGGATGAAGAGGTCAATACTTTATTCTCAGTGCCCCAGCTACTAGGCAGGAGCACATTGAATCTTCTATCCCCAGCCCTTATTTCTTTTGCCAGGTTCAGTATACCCCCTTAGATTCTTGTCTCTCATTGGGAGTCCAGACTACCAAAGACCCTGCACAGGACTTTTATTATCCAGATCCCACTCCCAGTTTAATAATGCATGCCAATCATCTCCTATCATCATAGTATTTACTGAAGCCAATTACAGCTTCTCCCCACCTTTAAACTACTGGACTATTCCCTAGGGCCTTTTCCTGGGTGGGCCCTCATGTTGTGTGATTCTTAAAGTTAGTGAAGCTATGGTGTTGTACGCTTAAGAAGTTTCTCCAGCGCCTGCTTGACTATCAGGCAGCTAGTTGGGATAAGGAGTTATGGGCAGTACTTTGTTTACAAGGCCTGGCTCATACACACATTTTAGTAAATGTTATTAAAGTCGTCTCTATTTGTAAGATTTTTAGAAAATTAAAAAGGGCTTTACATAGTAACATAGTAGATGACGGCAGATAAAGACCCGAATGGTCCATCCAGTCTGCCCAACCTGATTCAATTTAAATTTTTAATTTTTTCTTCTTAGCTATTTCTGGACAACAATCCAAAGCTCTACCCGGTACTGTGCTTGGGTTCCAACTGCCGAAATCTCTGTTAAGACTTACTCCAGCCCATCTACTCCCTCCCAGCCATTGAAGCCCTCCCCAGCCCATCCTCCTCCAAACGGCCATACACAGACACAGACCGTGCAAGTCTGCCCAGTACTGGCCTTAGTTCAATATTTAATATTATTTTCTGATTCTAAATCTTCTGTGTTCATCCCACGCTTCTTTGAACTCCGTCACCGTTTTCCTCTCCACCAACTCTCTCGGGAGCTCATTCCAGGCATCCACCACCCTCTCCGTAAAGTAGAATTTCCTAACATTGCTCTTGAATCTACCACCCCTCAACCTCAAATTATGTCCTCTGGTTTTACCATTTTCCTTTCTCTGGAAAAGATTTTGTTCTACGTTAATACCCTTCAAGTATTTGAATGTCTGAATCATATCTCCCCTGTCTCTCCTTTCCTCTAGGGTATACATATTCAGGGCTTCCAGTCTCTCCTCATACGTCTTCTGGCGCAAGCCTCCTATCATTTTCGTCGCCCTCCTCTGGACCGCCTCAAGTCTTCTTACGTCCTTCGCCAGATACGGTCTCCAAAACTGAACACAATACTCCAAGTGGGGCCTCACCAATGACCTGTACAGGGGCATCAACACCTTCTTTCTTCTACTGACTACGCCTCTCTTTATACAGCCCAGCAACCTTCTGGCAGCAGCCACTGCCTTGTCACACTGTTTTTTCGCCTTTAGATCTTCGGACACTATCACCCCAAGGTCCCTCTCCCCGTCCGTGAATATCAGCTTCTTTCCTCCCAGCATATACGGATCCTTCCGATTATTAATCCCCAAAAGCATTACTCTGCATTTCTTTGCATTGAATTTTAGTTGCCAGGCATTAGACCATTCCTCTAACTTTTGCAGATCCTTTTTCATATTTTCCATTCCCTCTTCAGTGTCTACTCTGTTACAAATCTTGGTATCATCTGCAAAAAGGCACACTTTTCCTTCTAACCCTTCAGCAATGTCACTCACAAACATATTGAACACTTTATGATTATGATTATTACTCTGAAGGTTGCTGGGTTGTCCAGTTTCTTATTCTTTGTGAACCACATCAATCCGTGAGGTTTTGCGGTCTAGAAATGAAATGTAATGTCCCCAAATTCTATATATAGCACTCAAAACTGCGTGCAAAAATTGTGTTTTTAAATGCACATTACCAAGATTCTTTCTCTCTCCCCTGTTTCTCATTAGAAATCTACCAACGGGGGTGAGGGTGGGGGGTGTCCGAAATAGGTCATAGCATCACTGTTTTCAGCTGAATTATTTAATACTTGATTTGTATATTCTTGCAGTTTATTGATCTTATCTCATTTCTTTTTGAATTTCATTAGTTGTTTCTCTACTAAGAGGGTATTCTAGGCAACTACCCCTTTTCCAAGAAAATATATTGCCCATTGGTGCTCCTCAGTCTTCCTCCTTTTGGATTCATATTATGTGGCTCCAGAGTGACGAGCCGCTCTCTATAGAACCGATGAGACAGGCATTATGTAGATCGAGCGTGATGTGCCGCTCTCTATAGAACCGATGAGATGGACATTAAGTGGATCCAGCGTGATGAGCCGCTCTCTATAGAACCGATGAGATGGCATTATGTAGATCCAGAGTGACGTGCCGCTCTCTATAGAACCGATGAGATGGGCATTAAGTGGATCCAGCGTGACGTGCCGCTCTCTATAGAACCGATGAGACGGGCATTATGTAGATCGAGCGTGATGTGCCGCTCTCTATAGAACCGATGAGTCGGGCATTATGTAGATCGAGCGTGAGGTGCCGCTCTCTATAGAACCGATGAGACGGGCATTATGTAGATCCAGAGTGACGTGCCGCTCTCTATAGAACCGATGAGATGGGCATTAAGTGGATCCAGCGTGACGTGCCGCTCTCTATAGAACCGATGAGACGGGCATTAAGTAGATCCAGCGTGACGTGCCGCTCTCTATAGAACCGATGAGGCGGGCATTAAGTGGATTCAGCGTGACGTGCCGCTCTCTATAGAACCGATGAGAAGGGCATTAAGTGGACCCATCATGCCATGCCACTCTCTATAGAACCGATGAGGCGGGCATTAAGTGGATCCATCGTGCCATGCCGCTCTCTATAGAACCGATGAGGTGGGCATTAAGTAGATCCATCGTGCCGTGCCGCTCCCTATAGAACCGATGAGGCGGGCATTAAGTGGATCCATCGTGATGTGCCGCTCTCTATAGAACTGATGAGGCGGGCATTAAGTGGATCCAGTGTGACATGCCGCTCTCTATAGAACCGATGAGGCGGGCGTTAAGTGGATCCAGCATGACGTGCCGCTCTCTATAGAACCGATAAGATGGGCATTATGTAGATCCAGCGTGCCATGCCACTCTCTATAGAACCGATGAGATGGCATTATGTAGATCCAGAGTGACGTGCCGCTCTCTATAGAACCGATGAGATGGGCATTAAGTGGATCCAGCGTGACGTGCCGCTCTCTATAGAACCGATGAGACGGGCATTATGTAGATCGAGCGTGATGTGCCGCTCTCTATAGAACCGATGAGTCGGGCATTATGTAGATCCAGCGTGAGGTGCCGCTCTCTATAGAACCGATGAGACGGGCATTATGTAGATCCAGAGTGACGTGCCGCTCTCTATAGAACCGATGAGATGGGCATTAAGTGGATCCAGCTTGACGTGCCGCTCTCTATAGAACCGATGAGACGGGCATTAAGTAGATCCAGCGTGACGTGCCGCTCTCTATAGAACCGATGAGGCGGGCATTAAGTGGATTCAGCGTGACGTGCCGCTCTCTATAGAACCGATGAGAAGGGCATTAAGTGGACCCATCATGCCATGCCACTCTCTATAGAACCGATGAGGCGGGCATTAAGTGGTTCCATCGTACCATGCCGCTCTCTATAGAACCGATGAGGTGGGCATTAAGTAGATCCAGCGTGATGTGCCGCTCTCTATAGAACTGATGAGGCGGGCGTTAAGTGGATCCAGCGTGACGTGCCGCTCTCTATAGAACCGATAAGATGGGCTTTATATAGATCCAGCGTGCCATGCCACTCTCCATAGAACCGATGAGGCGGGCATTAAGTGGATCCAGCATGATGTTCCGCTCTCTATAGAACCGATGAGACGGGCATTGCAGCTTCACCTGCAGATGTTGGTATAAAACACGGTTGCCATCTGTTTCCATTTCATTCCAATCGGCTGGTTCTCTTTTCTACCACAACATGCTGTCTTCAGAATAATGAAAGATGAGTGACGATGTCTCTTCCAGGGTGAAAGCTTATTTTGGACTTTGCCATCCTCAGTAATTTTCCTGATTCCTAGTCTGCAGTTTCTTTGCCCAAAAACACTGACAGAGTTCTACAGCACTTCACATGAGGAATTCATTAATAACTGCCTTGTAATAAGGACACCAGTGATTTTTTTTTTTCTTTTTTCTACCCAACTAATGCATTTACATGTCTGTAGGCACCATCAAATATTAGTTCTTGAAAGCTGAAAATCCGGGTAGAAACTGGGAACCATCAGAAATATGGGGGATCAGTGTGTTACCTTTGGATGTGTTCTGCGGGGGAGGGGGGCACGCAGTGTGAGTTCCTTTGGGATATATGTATGTAACTTGCTCCCTGTATCATACCAGTGCGTTCTTGGTAATCAGGGGAGAAAAATACTTTCTAAAATCTCTTTCTCATGTCTCTAAATGGGCCAGAGTTCTCCTGTAAAAAAGTAAAAGTGAAAAGGAACCATTAATGTTGCCCTTTTAGGACCACTTCATATGTGAACAGATGACCTGGTGGAAGTAATGTAGGAGTATGGAGCACACTCTCAAATTTTTTAATACTGTAATAGTAGCTGGATACTTGAGAATTTTATTTATTCAATTTTCTCAGGAGAGCTCAGAACAGTTTACGTGAATTTATTCAGGTACTCAAACATTTTCCCCTGTCTGTCCTGGTGGGGCAATGGGGGGGGGGATTAAGTGACTTGACCGGGGTCACAAGGAGCAGCGTGGGTTTGAACCCACAACCTCAGGGTGCTGAGGCTGTAGTTTTAACCACTGTGCCACTCTAGAAATGAAAACACAGTGAAAGTGAGCCAAGTATAGGACAATCAAGCCATTGTGACATCACTGATGAGGTTGGCTCTTATTGGTGGAATGAGGCATTATGATGTCACAATACCAGCTCTGGTGATCAGAGGCTGAAACTGTTCATACTATTAGTTTATTCAATTTTCTATACTGTTCTCCCAGGGGAGCTCAGAACAGTTTACATGAATTTATTCAGGTACTCAAGCATTTTTCCCTGTCTGTCCTGGTGGGCTCACAATCTAACCAGTGGCGTAGAAGCGGGGATGAGGGGTGGTCCGTTTCGGGTGCCATCTTTGTGGGGTCACTGGCAGCCATCCTCCTGTCCACCCCCCCCCCCCACCACCACACACGTGCACCCCTTCCCTCCCCTCGTACCGTTTTGATTTTTCTGGCGCAAACAGCATCACATACTTGCCGCCCGAATCAGTGTCATCTCTCTCTGATGTCACTTCCGGGTCCTGTCCTCGGAAAGTGACGTCAGAGGGAGAGCAGACACAACGTGGGCAACAAGTTCATGATGCTGCTCACGCAGAGAAAATGAAAGAGGTAGAGGGATGTGTGGCAGGGGGAGCAGAGAAGAGGGTGGGGGAGGGATACCACCCCATCCTCACTATGCCACTAAATCTATCTAATGTACATGAAGAACGACATGGTAGTACTCGAAAGGGTCCAGAGAAGAGTGACTAAAATGGTTAAGGGGCTGGAGGAGTTGCCGTACAGTGAGAGATTAGAGAAACTGGACCTCTTCTCCCTCGAACAGGGGACACGATCGAAACATTCAAGGTACTGAAGAGAATAGACTTAGCAGATAAAGACAGGTTGTTCACCCTCTCCAAGGTAGAGAGAACGAGAGGGCACTCGCTAAAGTTGAAAGGGGATAGATTCCGTACGAACATAGAGAAGTTCTTCTTCACCATGAGAGTGGTGGAAAGCTGGAACGCTCTTCCGGAAGCTGTTCTAGGGGAAAACACCCTCCAGAGATTCAAGACAAAGTTAGACAAGTTCCTGCTGAACCAGAACGTATGCAGGTAGGGCTAGTCTCAGTTAGGGCACTGGTGTTTGACCAGAGGGCCGCCATGTGAGTGGACTGCTGGGCACGATGGACCACTGGTCTGACACAGCAGCGGTACTTCTTATGTTCATGGAGCACTGGGAGGGGGGGGGGGGTGTGGATTAAATGACTTGCCCAGGGTCACAAGGAGCAGCTTGTGGGTTTGAACCCACAACCTCAGAGTGCTGAGGCTGTAAGATGCACCGCAGATCCCCCACCTCTAATACCGCCTCTAACTGCATCAATTACAGATTATTGAACAGTATGAAAATAGCCCAATGAAAATTATTTACATTTTTCTCTTTGTTGAGACTACTGGCTGTAATCTAAAGTAGAGAATGACACGGGGACAAATTTTTCCCCGACCCCACGGGAACTCATTTTCACGTGCCATCCCCGCGAGTTCTTTTCCTGTCCATGCCCTATCCCTGCAAGCTCTGTCCTCATTTGCACAAGCCTCAAACACTTTAAAATCCTAAGTAGCAACATTCTAGAGCTCAGATTGTGATGTCATAATGCCTCATTCCACCAATGCCTAAGCTCCGTCCTCATTTGCACGAGCCTCAAACACTTTAAAATCTTAAGTAGCAACATTCTAGAGCTCAGATTGTGATGTCATAATGCCTCATTCCGCCAATGCCTAAGCTCCGCCCTCATCTGCACAAGCCTCAAACCCTTTAAAATCCTAAGTAGCAACATTCTAGAGCTCAGATTGTGATGTCATAATGCCTCATTCCACCAATGCCTAAGCTCCGTCCTCATCTGCACAAGCCTCAAACACTTTAAAATCATAAGTGTTCGAGGCTTGTGTGGTTAAGGCAGAGCTTACAGGAATGGGGCAGGGATAAGGGACAGTGGCAAAACCCACGGGGACGGGATGGGGAAATTGAGTTCCTGAAGGGACAGGGACAAATTTGTCCTTGTGTCATTCTCTAATCTAAAGCTTAAATTCATTGCTCTGTGATTATCTTCCTACTGAATCTGATGGCTTGGTGTATGATGAATTCTTACAATCAGAGATGCAGTGATTAGGTGTCTGTCTACTGAGGAGCCAGAAGAGGATTGGAGGATGCAGATTGGCTGTCTGGCTCTAGAGAAGGTGCAGAAGGGGAGCAGGGGATGCAATGATTGGCCGACAAGGGACAAAAGATGACGTGATAGGCTGTCAGATTAAATCTGTGCAGAAGGCGTTTTCTTCAGCTCTCCGTCCACTTAAATTATTATCACTGCCCTTCCAGTTGTCAAGATAAAGAAACTGTTACTTGAAGAAAAAAAGATATAATTTTGTTTAACTACTTTCACATAAATCATTAGAGCTGAAACATGAAATTCCCTTTGGAAATCCAGGGCGTCACTAATGACACAATGACTCACACCGGCCACACATTCCCAAAAACCACAGTCTGCGCGTATACATTCGATCAACCAGTTGAAATATAGTACAAATTCCCCCCCCCCCCCCCCACAAAAGAAATTGGTCCAGTATGTGTTCTTGGCCAAGCCCTCCCTTTATGAAATTTGTTAATGTTCAGCAGAAAGCTGAGGGGTGTTTTCCAAACCTAAATTTAAAAGAATTAGTGAAGAACACAAGGACAGCCTCTGTTCTGCCGTCTCCAGGAGGCTCCGGCCTTCGTCAACTGTTTCCATTCAAAACGTACCCAAAAATATTTTCCTCGTTGTTCAAGTGAGTAGGAGTGGTTTGATTTTACTGTGAAATTAATGACAGGACAGGCCTCAGGTCCAAATTCAGCGGGGAGAACTGCTTTTGTGTCCCCGCTGTTGAAAAAGCTTCACTAGCTCCCAGTCCGCTTTAGGATCCAGTTTAAATAGAAACATAGAAATAGACGGCAGATAAGGGCCCACGGCCCATCCAGTCTGCCCACCCTAATGACCCTCCCCTACCTTTACCCTGTGAATAGATCCCACGTGTCGATCCCATTTGGTCTTATAATCAGGCACGCTGCTGGCCTCAATCACCTGAAGTGGAAGACTATTCCAGCGATCAACCACCCTTTCAGTGAAAAAGAATTTCCTGGTGTCACCGCGCAGTTTCCCGCCCCTGATTTTCCACGGATGCCCTCTTGTTGCCGAGGGACCCTTGAAAAAGAAGATATCTTTCTCTGCCTCAATGCGGCCCGTGAGATGCATGTGCATGTATAATCTTCAAGCTTCTCTATGGAATATTTGACCCTTTAGTCCCTTTATGTTGGAATACCTTTAGATCTTGTCATCTGAGGAATACACAGAAATAAAAGCTATCTTTCCCTTCTTTTAAGGGAATCTAGTCTGCTGGGAAGCTTAATCAATCATTTGTCTTCAAGTTGGTAGAGATCTGGAATGGACTTCCTGACTCTATTAGACTGATAGGCCAACTGCATCTATTTCGTAAAGCCTTGAAAACTTTGCTGTTTTCGTAATATTTAAATATTTGATAGCGAGAGACACAGGCTTAGTATCTGAGTTAAGAAATCAAGTTGGCAGAATGGGAGGCAGAGGGAGAGATGGTGACTCCATCTTGGGGCCAGGGGGGAAAATAAATCGTATGGACACGGGGACAGAAGGGAGACATCACATGGATACTGATGAAGACAGAGGCAATAGTAAGGATGACAAAAACAAAATTGAAGGCAAGATGGAAAGGGAAAAGGGCAAGAATGAAGGGGACACCAATGAAGACAGGCAATAGCAAGGATGACAAAGGCAAAATTGAAGGCAGGATGGAAGGGGGCAAAGGCAAGAACAGAGGGGACAAAGGCAAAATTGAGGGGGACAACGGCAAAACAAAGGGGACAAAGGCAGAATTGGAGGCAAGATTAAGGGGGATAAAGGCATGAATGAAGGGGACAAACTATCTCAGTCAGAAAACACTCCATGCAAAAAGATAGAATGGACAGCCATGTATGTTAATGCCCGTAGCTTGGGCAACAAAATGCTGGAACTTGAAACGGAAATGAGAAACGCCGACCTTGATGTAGTGGCGATATCAGAAATGTGGTTCTCGGAATCCCACGGATGGGATACGGTCATACCAGGATATAACTTACTCCGTCGAGACAGAGAGGGATAATCAGGCGGAGGGGTAGCTCTGTACATTAGGGATGACATCAAAGTAACTAATATCACAGACATCAAGTATACGGGAGAATCCCTCTGGGTGAACCTTGCCAGGGGCAATAACAAATGCCTATATCTTGGTGTTGTATACAGACCACCAAGACAAAACGAGGATGCCGACAACGAACTAATGGATGACATAGAGACCATCACACTGCGTGGAGATACAGTGCTGGTGGGAGACTTTAATATGCCCGATGTGGACTGGAACAAACCTTGCGCTACAACCAGCGGCAGTAAGAGGCTACTTGCCTCCATGCAAGGAGCACACCTCAAGCAGATGGTATTAGAACCCTCCAGGGACCAGGCAATCTTGGACCTGCTGCTCACCAACGGTGACAGCGTCACAGAGGTATCGGTGGGAGACACCTTGGCATCCAGCGACCACAACATGGTTTGGTTCCACCTCAAGAAAGGAACCACTAGGCCAAACACATCGACTAAGGTCCTAAATTTTAAGGGAACTAACTTTCAGGACATGGGGGACTATGTTTACGTCTGACCAGACTGCGCCTATATTCTCTCGAGGAGCGCAGAGAAAGAGGGGACATGATAGAAACATTCAAATACATCACGGGACGCATTGAAGTGGAGGAAGAATTATTTTTTCTTACGGGTCCCACGGCAACAAGAGGGCATCCGCTAAAACTTAAGGGGGGAAGATTTCATGGTGACACCAGGAAATACTTCTTCACCGAACTGGTGATTGATCGATGGAATAAACTTCCACGCCAGGTGGTCGAGGCTAGTAGCGTACTCGACTTCAAAAGTCGATGGGACAAACAGGTGGGGGTGCTACAGAGTTATGCATAAAAGATGGGTACACCAGGGAGGGAGGGTTCTTAAGTGGGCAGACTTGTTGGGCCGCCGGCCCTCTTCTGCCATCATATTCTATGTTTCTATGGCTTAACAACAATATCAACGAAATAATAACATTATAGCTCTTTTCTCTCATGTTCTTCTTCTTTGTATTCTAGTCTCAATTATATGTGAACCGAGTAGAGCTCCGCTGGGAGATGACCCAGTATATAAACTGAAGATTAGATTAGATTAGTTTATTGACAAGGGAGAAAACCACATATCCTGTCTGATACTCGTAGCAACAGAGAAAAATTAGGTCGATAAAGACCATATAATAATAATAATAATAACTTTATTTGTATACCGCAGTACCACAAGCAGTTCAGAGTGGTTTAGAGAGGAAGAGACTGTACATATACAGTGATGTTACAGTAAATATTGTCAGGTACATTAGTAAAATATTTCAACTACATTGGAAGCTGAGAATGGTTAGGTATAATCGGAAATATGTCAGAGATACAAGAAGTATTTCAGTGATACAACAAGGCAGGAAGGAGTCAGAGAAATTTATCAAAGAGATAGGTTTTAATTGATTTCCTGAAGGATTGGTAGGCGGGAATATTTGAAATGAGGTTGGATAGACATTTATTCCATTTGCCCGCTTGGAATGGCAGTGTTCTATCAAGGAATCTCTTGTAGATACAGCCCTTCAGGGAGGAGAAGGCAAACAGATAGGTATTGTGTGTGCAAGTGGTGCCTGGAAATACAAATTGGTGTGACAGGTAGATCGGGGATGAACCTGTTAAGGTTTTGAAGCAAAGGCAGGCAAATTTGAAGATGACCCTTGCCTTCATTGGCAACCAGTGAAGTTTTCTGTAGTATGGGCTAACCATGACATGACATCTACTATCCCTTCCTCTCCGTTAGCGATCCAACGTACTTGTCCCAAGCTTTCTTGAATTCAGATACACTTATTGTCTCCACCACCTCCACCAGAAGACCATTCCCTGCATTCAGTGGCATAGTAAGGGTAGGGGGTGTCCCCCTGCCCCATCCTCTCCACGTCTCTGCTCCACACAGTTGCGCTCTCTCTTCCTCCCGTACCTCTAAATCTTCGTCAGCACGAATGGCTTCTGCAACATGCTCCTCGCACCAGCATTGGATTTCCCTCTAAGGTCACTTCCTGGCCCCGTGACCCGGAAGTAATTCAGAGAGGAACCAGGCTGGCGCAAGCAACAGGCAGGAGAAGTTGCTCATGTTAGCGAAGATCTATAGAGCTACGGGTGGGGGAGGGATGGCGAGAGCGTGGCGTGGTACGGCAGGGTGGCTCCTCCATTCCCCTTCCTCTTCGTCCCATCTTTCACTAACTCTTCTCTTTCCTCCCTCTTTTTCCTTCTATCCCTCCCCCTTCTATCTAGTATCTTTTTTCTTTGTCCTTCCCTCTGTCTCCTTAGACATCCTTGTGTCTAGCAGCTCCCCTTTGTCTCTCTATTCCCCCATCATGTTCAGCATCTCCCTCCTTTCTTCCTAATCCTCTCCATGTTCTGCATTTCCATTGTTACCCCTATTTTCACCCTAAGCATCACCCATTTGTGTTCGTCCCTAGCTTCTCTTTTCCCTAAGCCATTATATGTCCTATTTCACTCTACTACCCTGTTTCCCCCGAAAATAAGCCCTAGCATGATTTTTAAAGATGCTCCTAACATAAGCCCTACCCCAAAAATAAGCCCTAGTTAAGATCGACTCTCGAAGCCACCCCGACATTCCCCGACTCCATCCCTCACACTAGTGCTGCCCGATTTGCCAATCATCTCTCCCTTCCTCTCCTCCACCTCAATTCTTCCTCTTTCCTTTCTCTCCCCACCCCAAGTACAGCATCTTTCTGCACCGCTCACCCACCCCCTTGTGCAGCAGCTCCCGAGGCCTCCAAAAAGAGCAGCAGCGCTCAGAACGGGATGCACTGCTGCCTTCCCCACTGGGGCCTTCCCTCTGCTATGTCCCTCTGCTATGTCCCTCTGCTATGTCACTGCCGCTGCTGTTTTGGACTCTTTCAGAGTGGAGGTATGTCAGGCTCCTGGTGGGAGGGGTGAGGGATGGGAGCGAGGGATAGAAAGACACTGCAGAGGGAAGGCCCAGCCCTGGCAGGTAAGGCTGCGATGCAGCCCTTTCAGAGCACTGCCACTGTTTTGGGAGGTCTCAGAGCTGCTGCATAAGGGGGTGGGTGAGAGAAAGGAAAGAGGAAGAACTGGGGTGGAAGATAGGAAAGGAGAGAACATGAAAATAAACCCTAGTGCGTTTTTTTGGAACACAAATTAATAGAAGACCCTGTCTTATTTTCGAGGAAACATGGTACCACTCTTGTGTCTACTCCCAAGTCACTATACCCCCTTTGTTTCTTTTTTTCTCCCAGTGCAGCAGATATTTTTTACCCCGCACCCCCAGTATCTTCCCTCTTCTTCTTGTTATGACCTGGGTGCTTCCAGAGAAAAACCAAACAAAGCAAAACAAAAAAACAAAATAAAAATAAAAACAAAAAGGCACAGGGCCACCCCCACCCCTCAAAAACAGGAAGTCTATGTCTGGCAGAGCTATCAGTGGCATGTGAAACGAACGGGGTCCGTTTCTTGGTCCCAAAACCGCCCTGCACACACCCTGTCGCCTGTTCAGATATCTGGAGGCAATTCCCTTCACTGCAAAATGTCCCTGTGCACTTATAATGGATTTTAGTCGTCTTGCAATGTGAATGTTTGCTCTTTATAAAACCACTCAATGGAATGAAGGAGATCAAACACTTAAGCTGTGCATTTTACTTCTTAGGAACTAGACAGGCACTTGTGACCTGGGTTGGCCACTGTTGGAAACAGGATATTGGGCTTGATGGGCCTTCTGTCTGTCCCAGTATGGCAATTCTTATGCTCTTATGTACCATTTCCCCCCCAAAATAAGACCTAACCTGAAAATAAGCCCCTCCCGAATGTTCCCGTGTTCTCCCCCTCTCCGACCCTCTCACCCATCCCCCATGCGCAGCATCTTTCCATCTCTCCCTCCCATCCGATCCCTGCCGACCCTCCCACCGCGAGACCGACATACCTCCCTCCAAACAGCAGCGTTGGCAGCATTTTAAACAGGCTGCTTTGTGGTCTTCTCCCGCCGGGTCCTACCCTCTGCCGCATCACTGATGATGTCATCAGCAATGCTGCACAGGGAAGGCCTCAGCGAGAGAAGGCCACGAAGCAGCCTGTTTAGAGTGCTGGCGACGCTGCTGTTTGGAGGGAGGTATGTCAGTCTTGCGGTGGGAGGGTCGGTGTGGTTCTGCTGTGCCGGGGGGGGGGATGGGAGGGAAGGATAGAAAGATGCTGCAGAGGGAAGGCACAAGGGGATGGGTGAGAGCAGAGATCTCAAAGTCCCTCCTTCAGGGCTGCAATCCAGTCGAGTTTTCAGGATTTCTCCAATGAATATGCTTTGAAAGCAGTGCATGCACATAGATCTCATGCATATTCATTGGGGAAATCCTGGAAACCCGACTGGATTGCGGCCGTCAAGGAGGGACTTTGAGACCCCTGGGTGAGAGGGAAGGAAAGATACTGCACATGTGGGGGAGAAAAAGGAAACAGGATTGGGGTGGAGAAGAGGAAGGGAGAGATGATCATTGTACATGAAAAAAATAAGACATCCCCCCGAAAATAAGCCCTAGCGTGTTTTTTGGACCCCAAATTAATATGACACTGTCTTATTTTCAGGGAAACACAGTAAGTGCATGTAACCAGGTATAGATTTGAAGCTTTTGAAAAGTCTTTGCTTACTGGTTGAGCAGGGAGAGACAGATGTGGCTGCAGATACCACAAAGTAAAAGTGTGAGGACTTGAGCAGAGAAGCGAGCAGAATCCCCCAAGCCTGCAAAACCCCTTATTAGTGTAATGAAACAGGAAAGAAAACCAGTCACTTTTATTTCTATGGTAGAATTTCAATTTCAGTGTGTTAGCATACAGGATAGACCTGCTTTCTTTAATGTATACAAATGGTTGGTAACAATCCGTTTACATTTCAACTTTTCTCTTCTTGCATGCGCTGCCACCACTGATTATCTTTGCGTTGTTTAGCTGGGCCACCAGGGAAGCCTAAGAAGCCACAAAAAAGACAGCAGCTTTACCAATCCTCCTTAACTGTGGCTGCTTTAAATCACTTTGTCTCTCTATTACAATAATATTACTGTTTGGGATTTGGAACTGCTGCTCCATATCAGCCAGGAAATAACAGAATGCATTCGTTATTTTTAGGCTAAAAGCTTTTTCTGGATCCCTTTTTAAAAGTTGCTAGCAATTATAAACAGGAACGGTTACTGAAGACTTTCTTTGAAATTGTAAAATTGCCTTCCAAGAAATACTCTGAGTGCAAAATAAAAAAAATAATATAAAAAGTGATTCTTAAAAAAAAATTCCTCCCTTTTATTGGCTGCATTTCTTAAAGGATTCTTTCAAATTTTCACTCTCCCATATGTACTTTTGCATGGTTTGAATTTGATCATTTCATTGCTTTTGCTTTTAATTAATATGCTTCTTTAATGCATCCATGATATGAGCTCCCAACTACCCATAACTCTAAAGTGACTACTTTGTGACTTTCAGCTTATTGCTTCTAGGTTTAGTGGTTAAAATTGTTTCATAGAATAGCAATCATTGTCAAATAATGTTAACATAAGAACATAAGAATAGCCATACTGGGTCAGACAAATGGTCCATCTAGCCCAGTATCCCGTCTTAACGGAGGCCAATCCAAGTCACAAGTACCTGGCAAACACCCAAATAGTAGCAGCATTCCATGCACCGATCCAGGGCATGCAGTGGCTTTTCCCATGTGTGTCTCAACAGCACACTATGGACTTTTCCTCCAGGAACTTGCCCAAACCTTTTAAAAAACCCAAAACAACTAGCTACATTAACTGCTCTCACCACATCCTCTGGCAACGTGTTCCAGAGCTCAACGATTCTCTGAGTTGGGTGATGAGATGACATGATGCCCTTGGTAACAAAAGGACACAGTTTTTTTTTTTTTTTTAGTTCCAAAAATGCCAGTGACTTTCGGATAGAGAATGACACGGGGACAAATTTTTCCCTGTCCCCGCTGGAACTTATTTTCCCGTCCAGTCCTAGTGAGTTCTTTTCCTGTCCCTGCCCCATTCCTGAAAGCTCTGTCGTCATCTGCACAAGCCTCAAACGCTTTAAAATCATATGTAGCAACATTCTAGAGCTCAAATTGTGATGTCATAATGCCTCATTCCACCAATGCCTAAGCTCTGTCCTCATCTGCACAAGCCTCAAACCCTTTAAAATCCTAAGTAGCAACATTCTAGAGCTCAGATTGTGATGTCATAATGCCTCATTCCACCAATGCCTAAGCTCCGTCCTCATCTGCACAAGCCTCAAACACTTTAAAATCCTAAGTAGCAACATTCTAGAGCTCAGATTGTGATGTCATAATGCCTCATTCCACCAATGCCTAAGCTCCGTCCTCATCTCCACAAGCCTCAAACACTTAAAAATCATAAGTAGCAACATTCTAGAGCTCAGATTGTGATGTCATAATGCCTCATTCCACCAATGCCTAAGCTCTGTCCTCGTCTGCATAAGCCTCAAACACTTTAAAATCAAAATTGTTCGAAGCTTGTGCGGTTAAGACAGAGTTTACAGGAATGGGGCAGAGACAGGGACAGCGACAAAAATTGCGGCGATGGGATGGGGACATTAAGTTCCTGTGGAAATGGGGAAAAATTTGTCCCCGTGTCATTCCCAACTTTGGGGCCCTTTTGCTGCGGTGTGCTTACATGCTAATGGCCGTGCAGCCCATACAAATACAATGGGCTAGCTAGCATTGCGCACATGTTAATTGCAAGGGTGCACTAAACCCATTAGCACACCTTAGCAAAAGGAGCCCTTTGTATATATAATTACACAACAAATGGAAACAGAGTACGTCATTTAAATGACATATTGCTATTACAGGAAAACATTAACATAAGAGCAGATATTATCAAATGTCTGTAATAAACAATTTTAAAGAACCATGCCTGGCTTTTAGTCCGCAGAGAAAGAAAAGTGAGAGATCCGCAAACCATCCCCTCCCCCCTTCCCACCTTTTACGAAGCCGCGTTAGGCTTTTTTTATTGCCAGCCTTGGCGATATTGGCTCCAACGCTCAAAGAAGGATAAATAGTGGGGTACCCTAGGGGTTTGTGCTGGGCTTCTGTTTTGTTTTTGTTTTTTTTAGTTCAATGTTTTTTATTAATGTTTGTGAAAAGTTACAGTCCAAGTATAGGTCCAAATACACGTTAAAATACATGTTCAACATCAGGACATTAGAATCTAAAACGCTTAATATAGTATAACATCACTGCAATTAACTATAGTTGTGTCATAACTTTTTAAGAAATTCAAAGTACTTGGACCGCCAGTAAGAGAACAAGAGGGAAAGAGAGAAAAGGAAGGAAGGAAAAAGGAAAGAAAAGAATGGAAGAAAGAAGACAAGAAGAAGAAGAGGGAGACAGGAGTGTCTATGAAACAGAACGAACATAAAAGTCTAAGAATTTCCAGGGAGAATTACATCGTGCCATGTTCATGGAAAGACGAGCAATGTTTTTCTTCTCATATGCATATGATTCATATTTATGGTACATGCTCAAAGAGTTCCACCAAAAAAGTATAATCCAAAGAGGAAGAGGATTTCCAGTTTTTTAAGATGTGCATAATGGCAGTCACAAACATGGTATCAATGAGTTTGGGAGGACAGTTCGACAGAGCAAAACATGGGTGTTGAGAACGAAGAATAATAGTGTCTAAGGAAATTTCATCCGAACAGTTAGTGATACGTTTTATAGTGTCCCAAATGCGAGCCCAGAAGGAGCGAACTGGAGTACAGTGGAAAAGCATATGATCCAGGGTTCCGGTCTCTTTCATACAGTTCCAGCATACAGAGTCTTGTTTGAGGTTAGCTTTCCACATCCGAAAAGGAGTCCATACTGCATTCCACATGATGAAGAACATTGATTGTGAAACTCTGGAGGACAGGAGAGGACGGTTTGTCGAAGACCAAAAGAGATCCCAGTCAACATCCGATAAATAGTGGGGTACCCTAGGGGTTTGTGCTGGGCTTCTGTTTTTTTTAACATATTTATCAATGATCTAGAGATGGAAATAACTAACGAGATAATTAAATTTGCTGATGACACAAAGCTGTTAAATTACAAGAAGGATTGTGAAAAATTGCAAAGGGATGCATGCGGGAAAGAAGAACCCGAACTATAGCTATGTGATGCAGAGTTCCACAGTAGGAGTCACTGCCCCGGCGGGGAAGGCCTCAATGCAGCCCGTTCAGAGCGCTGCTGTTTTTGGAGGCTTTGGAGGTGTGGTATGTCAGTCTCGTGGTGGGAGGGTCGGCGGGGTTCTGCTACACAAGGGGATGGGTGAGAGGAGAGGAAAGATGCTGCACATGGGGGGAGGGGGGAGAAAGCGCTGTCGCCAGCAAATTGAGCAGCACTAGTGTCAGGGATGGAGTTGGGGATTGTCGGCGACATTCGGGAGTGGCTTCGGGGGTCGATCTTAACTAGGGCTTATTTTTGGGGTAGGGCTTATATTAGGAGCATCTTTAAAAATCATGCTAGGGCTTAATTTCGGGGTTTAATTTTATGGGAAACATGGTACTTGGGACTTGATTTTGCCACTATTGGAAACAGGACACTGGGCTTGATGGACCTTCGGTCTGTCCCAATATGGAAACTCTTACCTTCTTACTTTTATGGAGTCCTAGTATAGCAGTTCTTATGGTCTTATGAGAGCCAAGTATCAAGCCATTGTGATATCACTGATGAGGTTCGCTCTTATTGGTGGAATGAGGCATTATGACATCACTGTCTGAGTTCTCAGGAATATTGCTACTATTTGTTTCTGCCAGGTACTTGGCAACTCTTATGTTCTAATCTGCCCATCCATACCCTTCCTCTTCTTGTGCTTATCCCATGCTCTTTTAAATTCAACATTCCCTGTTTCCATCATCTCTTCTAAGTGACTGTTCTGTGCATCTGCCATGCTTTCTATAAATCAATATCTCCTTAGATTGTTCCTCAGTCCACCCCTTTCACCTTCATCCTCTGACGTTTCCTTCCAGAGCTTCCTTTTAGTTGAAAGGAGCCCACCTCCTTATTTATACCCCAAAGCCATGTCTCTCAAACTTTCTCGAGCCGAGGAACACTAAAGGTAGTGTCCACGGCTTGAGGCACCCAGAAGTACTTGGACATTGCTGTGATGGCATCACACATATGTGTGACATCATCACATTGATGTCCGCCCATGTGCAGAGGCCCTCCAGAGGGGCCCTGAGATGCCAGTAGGAAGTGCCCAGCAGGGAAGAGGGCTGGAGAGAAGAAGAGGCACTGGCACCAGCTAATTGCCTACAGCAGCATTTCTCAACTACTTCAAGCTAAGTACCCCTAAGTCTAACAAATATCAACTGAGTACCCCAACCACAGATTTCCCTAGGCCCAGATCCCATCCCCTTTATTAATTGTAATGCAATTTTTTCCATTCATTCTTCATATACACACAATATACACAGCAGATATAAATTCTCAAAACTGACACATATATTGAAAATAAAATCATTTTACCTACCGGCGATCCTCTGCAGGATGCTGTACTGAGCTTTAAAGCTGAGACGGGAGGCCAGAGGGAAGCTGTAGGATGCTAGAGAGAAGGGGGAAAACTTGCAGGCCTTCGGCGTATCGGGCAGCTCTAGCGCTGTACCGCGTAGGGAAGTCAGCTGGCAGGGTTTTCCTCCTCAGTGTGCCAAGGCACACTTGGAATCTCAGGAGGCGCACTATGAGATACGCTGACCTAGAGATACAGAATTTAAATATCTCTGAGCCCATCCTCTCTGTTCTTCTGAGTATATATAGTTATCCCAGGACAAGCAGGCAGCATATTCTTTACGCATGGGTGATGTCACCGACGGAGCCCTCGGTATGGACCTTTTTAACTAGAAGTTCTAGTTGGCCGCACCGCGCGTGCGCGAGTGCCTTCCCGCCCGACGGAGGAGAGCGTGGTCCCCAGTTTCTTCGTTTCCGCGGAGCGAAGAAGACGCGTGTTTTTTCAACGGCCGTTGAACTAACTTTTTTGCCTTCCCGCTCGCGAATTTTTTCCATTTTATTTTCATTCTACCTTCGGGTTACCTTTTCTTTTGATTTGTTAAAAAAAAAAAAAATCTTTAATTTCTTTCCTTTTTTCGTCTTTGCCCCCGCGGGGCCTGTTGCCATTATACAGGCCTCGGGGTTTGATTTTGCGGAGGCCGTATTCCCATTCATGCCCCCGCAGCCCGGTTTTAAGAAGTGCCAGCGGTGTGCACGCCCGATCTCCCTCACTGACCCACACAATTGGTGTTTGCAGTGTTTGGGTCCGGAGCATCGGGCGGACTCCTGCACCCGCTGTGCCACTCTTAAAAAGCGAACACTCAAGAATCGCCAAATTCAACAGAACATCTTATTCGGCACCGGGTCGCCAATGGACTCCTCGGCATCGACGGCGGTACCATCAAAATCGACACCGAATACTTCGACACCGCCCGACCCGACATCGGCGCCGCTGGCGCCAGGTAAGCCGGCTAAGAAGCCTTCCTCTTCCCTCGAGCGCCCGCCAGCCACAGTGGCGGCACCGACTTTACCGGCTTCACGCCGGCCCCGAAAACGCTCCGCCCCGATTTCGGTGAGTGCCTCGTCATCGGCCTCCTCATCGCCGGGGCGTGGAGCGGCACCTAAGGAACCGAAACAAAAGAAAGCGGTTCCGGTGCCACCCCTGGATGACCGCATCGCGGCCATCCTCCACACTCAACTCCAGGAACAGCTGCAGCATCAACTCCAGCACCTGTTACCTACTATCTTAGCATCGCTCCTTTCGGTTCCAGACCGGCCCGAGCCCCGTGCCGAACAATCGGTATCCACCCCATCGGTACCCATCAATACATCCATGCCGATTCTCTCGGCTGAGCAACTCCACGCCCATACTGTGGTTCGCTCCCATACCACTACGGATCCGCCTCGGGACCGGGCGGGGCACCGTTCTTCCCGGGACCGGGATCGACACCGGTCTTCCTCTCCCGGTACCGTTTCGGTGCGCTCTGGTATATCTTTATCTAAGACCCACCATACCGAGCCTTCCACCCCGGAGAGTCTGCTTCTCACTCCTCCCAAACCCCCCTCCTCCTGAGAGAGGTCCAATCCCTCCTTCTTCTCAATGCCATCGAAGAAGTGCCTCCGGAACAAAGGGGTCAGGGATTCTACTCCCGCTACTTCCTGGTTCCCAAGAAGACGGGAGACCTCCGTCCCATTCTCGATCTCAGGGACCTCAACAAGTATCTCGTCAAGGAGAAATTCAGAATGCTCTCCCTTGCCATGCTTTACCCTCTTCTTTCTCAACACGACTGGCTATGTTCCCTGGACCTCAAGGAGGCCTACACTCACATCCCAATCAATCCGAATTCACGTCGCTACCTGCGGTTCCAGGTACATCACCGCCACTATCAGTACAAAGTACTACCCTTTGGCCTCGCTTCATCGCCCAGGGTATTCACCAAGTGCCTTATTGTGGTGGCGGCCTTCCTCAGATCTCACAACCTCCAAGTGTTCCCCTACTTGGACGATTGGTTGGTGAAAGCACCTACGTCTCCACTTGTGCTACAAGCCACTCATCACACCATCTCCCTCCTCCATCTCCTGGGGTTCGAGATCAACTACCCCAAGTCGCATCTGCTTCCCACCCAGCGACTTCAATTCATCGGAGCAGTTCTCGACACCACACTAATGAGGGCGTTTCTCCCCTCCGACCGTCAACGGACACTGCTCCACCTCTGTCGTCAGGTGCTCCTCCATCACTCCATCCCGGCTCGTCAGATGATGGTCCTCCTGGGCCACATGGCCTCGACGGTCCATGTGCTTCCTCTGGCGCGGCTCCACCTCAGGACACCTCAATGGACTCTTGCCGACCAATGGTCACAGACCACGGATCTTCTTTCTCAACCCATCTCTGTGACATCGTCTCTTCAGCAATCTCTGCAATGGTGGTTGAACTCCTCAAATCTTTCCAGGGGTCTTCTTTTTCATCTGCCCCCTCACTCCATGACCATCACCACGGATGCCTCCCCCTATGCATGGGGAGCTCACCTGGGAGATCTACGCACCCAGGGACTCTGGACCCCGCAGGAGCGTCTACATCACATCAATTTCCTGGAACTCAGAGCCATGTTCTATGCTCTCAAGGCCTTCCAGCACCTTCTCTGTCCTCAGGTTCTTCTCCTGTGCACAGACAATCAAGTCGCCATGTACTACATAAACAAGCAAGGCGGCACCGGTTCTCGCCTCCTTTGTCAGGAGGCCCTTCGCATCTGGACCTGGGCCACAGCCCGCAATCTCTTCCTCAAGGCTGTCTATATCCAGGGCGAACAGAACTCCCTGGCCGACAACCTCAGCCTCATCCTTCAACCTCACGAGTGGACTCTAGACCCTGCCACACTCCACTCCATTTTTGCTCGCTGGGGCACTCCGCAAGTGGACCTCTTTGCAGCGCCTCACAACCATCAGCTGCCCCAGTTCTGTTCCAGACTCTTCTCTCATCATCGTCTGACCCCGGATGCATTCCTGCTCGACTGGACGGATCGGTTCCTCTACGCTTTTCCTCCCCTACCTCTGATGTTGCGGACGTTATCCAAACTCCGCAGGGACAGGGCCACCATGATTCTCATCGCTCCTCGGTGGCCTCGCCAACACTGGTTTTCCCTCCTGCTTCAGCTCAGCTCCAGGGAGCCCATTCCTCTTCCTGTGTTTCCTACTCTACTTACACAACAACGTCAGTCTCTACTGCATCTCAATCTGTCTTCACTCCACCTGACAGCTTGGTTTCTCTCGGGCTGACCTCCCCAGGAAATCTGTCTCAGCCTGTCCGTCTCATTTTAGACGCCTCCAGGAAATCGACCACCCTCCAATGTTACCATCAGAAGTGGACCAGGTTCTCCTCTTGGTGTCTGCAGCGTCATCACGATCCCACCTCTTTGCAGGTGGAAACGATACTGGACTATTTGCTCTCTCTATCCGATGCTGGCCTCAAGTCTACCTCAATCAGAGTCCACCTCAGTGCCATCACCGCGTTTCATGAGCCTATCCTCGGGAAACCTCTCACGGCTCATCCACTGGTCTCCCGATTCATGAGAGGCCTCTTCAATGTCAAACCACCTCTGAAACCTCCTCCTGTTGTCTGGGACCTGAATGTGGTTTTATCAGCCCTCATGAAACCACCTTTTGAGCCTCTTGCCACAACTTCGCTCAAACTTCTCACCTGGAAGGTGCTTTTCCTCATTGCCATCACCTCTGCCAGGAGGGTTAGTGAGTTGCATGCACTGGTAGCCGATCCACCGTTCACTGTTTTTCACCATGACAAAGTGGTTCTGCGTACCCACCCTAAGTTCCTTCCCAAAGTGGTCTCAGCTTTTCACCTCAACCAGTCCATTGTGTTGCCTGTCTTTTTCCCGAAACCTCATTCACATCCTGGGGAACAGGCGTTACACACTCTAGATTGCAAGCGTGTCCTGGCCTACTATCTTGATCGTACAAGGGCTCACCGCTTGTCCCCTCAGCTCTTCCTGACCTTCGATCCTAACCGTCTAGGTCACCCTGTCTCTAAACGGACGCTGTCCAACTGGCTCGCTGCCTGCATCGCGTTCTGTTATGCTCGGGCCGGTCTGTCACTAGAAGGTGCTGTCACGGCCCACAGGGTTAGAGCTATGGCTGCTTCTGTTGCTTTCCTCCGTTCCACACCCATTGAGGAAATCTGCAAGGCGGCCACTTGGTCCTCAGTTCACACATTCACTACTCACTACTGCCTGGATGCATTCTCCAGGCGGGATGGGCACTTCGGCCAGTCTGTACTACAGAATTTATTTTCCTAATGGCCAACCATCCCCCCTCCCTCTTTGTTAGCTTGGAGGTCACCCATGCGTAAAGAATATGCTGCCTGCTTGTCCTGGGATAAAGCACAGTTACTTACCGTAACAGGTGTTATCCAGGGACAGCAGGCAGATATTCTTACGTCCCACCCTCCTCCCCGGGTTGGCTTCTTAGCTGGCTTATCCTAACTGGGGACCACGCTCTCCTCCGTCGGGCGGGAAGGCACTCACGCACGCGCGGTGCGGCCAACTAGAACTTTCTAGTAAAAAGGTCCGTACCGAGGGCTCCGTCGGTGACGTCACCCATGCGTAAAGAATATCTGCCTGCTGTCCCTGGATAACACCTGTTACGGTAAGTAACTGTGCTTTTTAGCCTGAAGATAACTGACCTATTTAGTTGATAGCCTTTGGACCGACTGTCTAGTTCATATCCTTTCAAAGGGCAGCCATCATGATTGTACACAGTCTAACCAGAGGCTTATATAGAGTCAATATTTTATTTGTTTTTCTCTACCATTCTCCCAGGGAAGCTCAAAATGGTTTACATGAATTTATTCAGGTTATCAAGCATTTTTCTCTGTCTGTCCCGGTGGGCTCACAATCTACCTAATGTACCTGGGGGCAGTGGAGGGATTAAGTGACTTGCCCCGAGTCACAAGGTGCAGCGTGGGTTTGAACCCAAAACCCCAGGATGCTGAAGCTATAGCTTTAACCACTCTAGAAATCAAAATGTAGTAAAAGTGAGGCAAGTATAGGACAATCAAGCCATTGTGACATCACTGATGAGGTTGACTCTTATTGGTGGAATGAGGCATTATGATGTCACAATACCAGCTCTGGTGATCAGAGGCTGAAACTTTTCACACTATTAGTTTAATCAATTTTCTCCCAAGAGAGCTCAGAATGGTTTACATGAATTTATTCAGGTACTCAAGCATTTTTGCCTGTCTGTCCCGGTGGGCTCACAATCTACCTAATGTACCTGGGGCAGTGGAGGGATTAAGTAACTTGCCCAGGGTCACAAGGTGCAGCGTGGGTTTGAACCCACAACCCCAGGGTGCTGAAGCTGTAGCTTTAACCACTGTGCTATGCACTCCCCCTTTTTCCATCCTTGCCTCCTTTTTCCTGTTGACCATTCCTTCCCCAGCCCCCCCAACCCTCCCTAGTATCCTGTTAGGAAGTTCTTGTTCACCCCTTGAAAAGAGCTACAAGAAACAAAGCTGCTTTTTATGCCCCATTAGGCATTCAGGTTGGTGATGCTGGTCTCATGGGGGGGGGGCATTTCTTCAACAAGGCGCCAACATTAGCTGCTACAGTGCATCTACGCAGGTAGTGAGCTTATCCTATTAGAACCCTTAACATGTGTAAACTGGCATTTGGCATGCCTAAATGTAGGTGCACTCGCTCACACTAAAGGGGTCAGCGACCTCTATTATGATTTTATCTGAATTACTTTGCCTGGAGGAATGTGGGCCTTGCTCATTATTTTAGGATAAGTTTCATTTCCTTAGTTTGGTGCCTTTTCTGGAAAATCACGTGTTACATTTCTGTTTCTGATGTAAGAAAGTGATAATATCCAGAAAAAAACAAAAAAAAAAAACTCTGTGGAGTGACGATGTTCCCAAATGGACTTTATTTGAAAGTATCAAAGTTCCAAAGGTACACTAAAATCATCCACATAAAATAATTCCATCCATATAAAAATAAATCATCCACATAAGAGCCTTAAAGGACCTAGTCCGCTAGGGATACAGGACCCAACATGGTCCGCGTTTCGACAAAAAGTCTTCTTCAGGGGTCCCTGGGGGTCCTATAAAGGTGAGCACGTGGGAAACAATTGTGTGGTGAACCGGAAGCGAGACACTGCTTGCATTTGCAATGGAAAAGCGGACTAGGTCATTTAAGGCTCTTATGTGGATGATTTACTTTTATGTGGATGGAATTATTGTATGTGGATGATTTTAGTGTACCTTTGGAACTTTGATACTTTCAAATAAAGTCCATTTGGGAACATCGTCACTCCACAGAGTTTTTTTTGGTTTTCTCTGGATTTTCTTCTTTGTGGATAATTTGGGGTCAATTCCTTTTGTTTTTTTTGTTTTTTTAGAAAGTGATAATATACCTCGCCCTCCTGGACATGTATCAAAACTGCAATAAGTTGTGTATTTACTATAGGCTCATAAGGACACCCAGATGACCAATGGTATGCTTTGTATTAGGACCAATCATGAGTTGTAAAACTGTCTGTAACTAATCTATAGAACCCCCCCCCCCCCCCTGTAGCATCCTGACATGTATATGTGAATGGTATAAAAGAACTTGCTTTTCCTCATTTGGGCACTTCTGAGGCAACTAGTTTCTTGCCCAGGAGTCCTGCATATGCTGAATAAAGATACTTTTGTACTTTCTTCATATCTCTGGTTTTTGTGGCTGCCCAAGTGACCTTTCAACACCAGGTCTATGACTGGCGTACATAACAACATGAGAGTCACCATATTGGGACAGAGTGAAGGTCCATCAAGTCCAGTATCCTGTTTCCAACAGTGGCCAATCCAGGTCAAAAGTTCCTGGCAAGATCCCAAAAGAGTAAAACAGATTTTATGCTGCTTATCCTAGAAATACACAGGGGATTTTCTCAAGTCCATTGTAATAATGGCCTATGGACTTATCTTTAAAGAAATTTTCAAACCTTTTTAAATTCTGCTAAGCTAACTGCTTTCACCACATTCTCTTCGCAATGAATTCCAGAGTTCAATTACATGTCGAGTGAAGAAATATTTTCTCCAGTTTGTTTTAAATTTACTTCATAGTAGCTTCATTGAGTGCTTATTTCTTGTCATCAACAGAAGATGAATCCAGAGACTAGTGGGATTACGTCCATCAACCAGCAGGTGGCGATAGAAAGAACTGAGTTGTCAGCCTTATTGGCCAACCAGTATACTCTATCTCCAGCAGGCTGATGGATATGTTCCTCACAGCTCCTGGCTTCTGCTTCTGGATGTCAGTCTCGGCCTGGATGTTTGCAGAGGAGGGGTGTTTGGCAGAATGATGCCAGCTTTGGAGGTTCCACCTGGGCCCCTCCAGCTCCCTACCTCACCCTCTTGGGGATACACCTGCTCACCGCAGGTCCTTTTCCCTACCTGACACGGTGCCTTCTGTGACATTCTCATTTCCCACGTTAAAAAAAAACCAAACAAGAACTATATTGTGGCTCTTGTTTCTCTCATGCTCTGCTTGTCTGACTTTACGGTCTTTTTTGCCCCATATACTCTGTATGTTATTCACTGGTTTGAATGTTCTACATCACATGGTTTATGGGGTTTAGGCGTTTATTCTTTCCACTCCTTTTTGGCGTGCTCATCATTCTCTCTTCCCTTTTGGGATCACTGGTCTGGTATTTTGGCTGAGTCTACTTTCAGCTTTTGCTCCTCATTTTCTCGGAGCCTTGGGTCTGTTATCATTGGTACCAGCATGCCTGTTCCTCTTTGACTGTTTTTTCTAGCCCATATTTGGGCGAGGGCGATCATTGCAGTTCTTTTTGGTACATCGGGTTTGTCTCAAAAGCTTGATTCCACTGCTCGACGAGGTTGCTCTGTAGGCATTGCTTTTCTTTCCAGTCTTCACAGTATAGACGATGGTGGTGGGCTTCATTCTACCCTCTCATTTCAGGATAGGGTCTAGCCCAGGGGTGGGCAACTCCGGTCCTCGAGGGCCGGAATCCAGTTGGGTTTTCAGGATTTCCCCAATGAATATGCATGAGATCTATTTGCATGCGCTGCCCACCCCTGGTCTAGCCAGTCCGTCCATCTCTACCTGGATCTGAATTTGTGTCTATACAGCAGTTTCAACTATGCACATTTCAGTTGGTGAGGTTCATCCTTGTTGCACCAGCTTTATTGGTAGTTTTTGGAGTTTTGCTCATCTATCTTCGGTAGGACATAGTTGGTGGAGGCTGGATTCGGTCATGCCTCTCCTGTAGCATTTGGTGTGTAAGTGTAGAAGTCATTTCCTCTCTTAGATGAGGATTTCTTCTTGCATTTGTTTAGCAGTTCGCCTCTTTGGAAAGTTCTGTTGATCTCGTATTTTCAATTGACTCTTTGGGTCGTGAGCCATCATGTTTGTAGTGTTTACAGGATTGATACCCTAGACCCTTGCAAGGGGAAGGGGGTCTGTTATACTGTTGTGCTTTTTCCTGGATGTCATGGCTTTGCCATAGGCTAGGACCGTGGGAAGATATAGCAGATTCAATCAACAGGAGTTCTTATGGATCCTTGAAGTCACGAAGGTCTGCTGCTCTGCAGTCATTCTATTCGTGGAGGGGCTCAGATGCTGGGGTTTCTGCAGCATAGTGCTCTCAGGTACTGATTGCTCCTGCTCTCATGTGTTCTAAGGGTTAGCCTCTGTATAATCGTAGGGTACATAACCCTCGGTTACTTAGTATCTTCTTGGATGGATGCTGCATGGCATGAATGGTATCCGCAGGGGTAGTCTGGATGTGGGACTAGTTCTAACGTGACCGTCCGTACGTTGGGGCTGGTGGAGTGGTGTTTATTTCCCTCCGTACTTTAGGACTGCTTTGCTACATCCCACTAGTCTCTGAATTCATCTGCTGTTGATGACAAGGAAGGAAAAATTATGTTCTTTCTTGTTAATTTTCTTTTCCTTAGTCACAGCAGATGAATCCAGAGCTCCACCCTCTTTCAGCTTTTGTCGCTCTTGAGTATGGTTCGGGTATGCTTTTTCTCCTGCGGTTGCATTTTTGGTTTTTGAGTATTGGTATTGAGTGTGGGAAAGGAGTATTGGTTTGAGTATTGGTATTGAGTATTGAGTGTGGTATTGGTATTGAGTATTGGTATTGGTATTGAGTGTGTGAAAGGAGATTACTGAGTTTATTTCGGATGCTCTGAGAAGATCTATACTGGTTGGCCAGGAGGCTGGTCATCCAATAAGGCCGAGGACAACTCAGTTCTCTCTATCTCCACCTGCTGGTTGATGGATGTAATCCCACTAGTTTCTGGATTCATCTGCTGTGACTAAAGGAAAGAAAATTAACAGGTAAGAACATAATTTTTCCATCTTTCTTGTAAAGCTAATACATGTGATAGATTTAGGATACCTGCTCTTGACTGAAAAATGTTCAGACTAGAGCAGGAGTTCTTGACCCATTCCCAGCCAGTCTTCAGGATATTCACAGTGAATATACAGGAGATAAATTTGCATTCTCTAACTCCACTGTATGCTAATTATCTCATGCATATTTATTATACACATCCTGAAAACCTGATTGGCTAGGTGTGTCCAGACTGGTGTGAGATCCACTGGACCTTCACAGGGACAGAATTAAAATCAGTATACAATATATCATTATTAAAATAAAACTGAACCAATTTTATTTCCAGGCTGACAAAATAGAACTTTTCTTTCACACAGGATTATTTTCATTTTACAGCTTTGGGCTTTTTCCAGACAACAAAACATATATGCAAACAAAATCCAGATTTGAACTTTTAAGTCTAATGGGCTTTATAAGCGCCTTTGAACTCTCATTTCATGAACTAAAAACCACTAACAGTTTTCTTGGCTTGTGCCTAGTGGTGATTCAGTGAAATGGTTTTAAAAAAAGACTTCTCCGAATTAAATTTGATGGTGATAATATGTTACTATCATTCTTCAAAGTATCCAATATCAACCTTTGGACCCCTTTAATCAAGCTACGCTAGGGTTTTTAAAATGGCCGACCACTGCGGTAAAAGCTCCAACGCAGTGGCCAGCGATAAAAAACCCTAACGCGGCTTGATAAAATGGGACCTTTGTTTTGTTGTAACGGAGAAACTCACAAAACGATACCTTTTCTGCAGAATCCTGGATCTGCAGGATCTAAAAGTCCAAAAGAACATAAGAATTGCCGTTGCTGGGTCAGCCCAGTGGTCCATCGTGTCCAACAGTCCACTCATGCGGCAGTCCCCAGGTCAAAGACCATTGCCCTAACCGAGACCAGCCTTACCTGCGTACATTCCTGTTCAGCAGAAACTTGTCTAGGTTTGTCTTGAATCCCTGGAGGATGTTTTCCCCTATAACAGACTCCGGAAGAGCGTTCCAATTCTCCACCACTCTCTGGGTGAAGAAGAACTTCCTTACATTTGTATGGAATCTATCCCCTTTTAACTTTAGAGGGTGAACAACCTGTCCATATCTACTATGTCTATTCCCTTCATTATCTTGAATGTCTCGATCATGTCCCCTCTCAGTCTCCTCTTTTCAAGGGAAAAGAGGCCCAGTTTCTCTAGCCTCTCATTGTACAGCAACTCCTCCAGTCCCTTAACCATTTTAGTCACTCTTCTCTGGACCCTTTCCAGTAGTACTGTGATTTAGACTATCTTATTGAGTATTGTATACACATGTATACTCGCATATAAGTTGAGAAATTTGGCTCAAAAAAGCACCAGAAAAACTAGGGTCGTCTTATCTATGCAACCCTACCTAAGCCAGTACCTTTCTCTCCGTCCCTTTCTGCTCCCTCCCTACCTCTCTGCCAGCCCAGGAATCTCCACTGTGCTTACTTTTTAGGCTACCTACAAAAAATACCTTCAGTGCCACAGCAGCAACCCTCGGAGGCTGCTTGCGGCCTACCCTAGAGCACTCTCTTTGATTCTCTCCCAACAAACAGGAAGTGACATGCTGTGGCACTGAAGGTATTTTTAGTAGGTACAGCTACAGAGAGAGAGAGGTGGGGATTTCCAGGATGGCTGGAGCAGTGGCGGCAACAGCTGTCTAGCAGAGTTGAATGGGAAGGAGAGAGAGCTGCTAGGTCTAAATTTGTCCTCGACTTAGGCATGAGATCAACCTATAGTTGAGTTTATATGGTAAGTTCCATGCTTACTCCAAGAGGGCTAAGAGTGACATCCCACTCATGGGAATCATTGAACTATATCAGCCTCTAACATCCAGAACATTATTAGCTAAACTACGAGCATTTGTGCTCATTGCTTTCCAGCTGCACAGAGGTGTCTTAAGTAGTCTGGGGGATGGGCTAGTGTACCATAGAAAGGAGAATCCAGGCCCATAAGCTACTCTAACCACTACATTCATGGTGGAAAATGTGAGCCCACCAAAACCCCCGAAAACCCTACTGTACTGTCATATAGATGGCACCTGAAGCCATAAAGGTTATTGCAGTTGTAGACAGGTAGGTATAGTGGATTTAGGGGGCTTACCATAACCTATAAAGGAGTTCTAGTGAGATGTTTATGTGGCACCCTTTTAGTGAAGTTTATAGCAGTGCCCTGTAAGGTGCTCCACTGCTCTGTTGCCATGTCTAATTAATGAAAGTCTCCAACAAAGCATTATGCCCACAGCATGGAAGGAAACAGTCATTCGTCCCATTATTAAGGATCATAAAATCCAATTACAGGTCAATTGCAAATATCCCTTACTTGGCAAAGCTGACTGAGAAGATTGTATTTAATCAAATATCAGAATTTATAGAAAAAAACAAATATTTTACATCCAAATCAAACTGGCTTTAGACAGTATCACTCTACTGAACATTCGTTGATTGGCATGTCTACCTCCATATTTTACTACCTGGATCACTATACATCTGTTCTTCTGATCTCTATCGATCTTTCATCAGCGTTTGACACAATTGACCACAATCTTTTAATAGATAGACTTCAATCCATAGGTATTACGGACCAGGTTCTTGTTTGGTTTACATCCTATTTTGAAAATTGCTCATCAATAGTGTCCTTCAACAATACAACCTCTGAAAGTTTCTCAGCAACATACTGTATTCCGCAAGGATCCATTCTTTCTCCTCTTTTGTTTAAATTTTTTTTGCACCTCTCATTACCCTTTGTCAATCTATTGGATTTACCGTATTTGCTTACACAGATGATATCCAGCTTTTACATCCACATGATCCCAACAGTTCTCTCAAAACATTAGCAATTAATAAGAAACTTGAACAGATTCACCAATGGTTGGATATCAACAGATTAGCTCTTAATATTAATAAATCAAATATTATGTTCTTTCCTTGGAAACAGTCTCAAACTTATTTTTCCCATTTCTATTAAGGGTATCACTCTACAGTTGATAAGGGAGACACTGCTAGTCTCCCTTCTAGATACAGCCCGACAACACCTTAGCAAAGGAAGAAGGATGCTGATAATTCAACTAGACCTCTCAGCCGCATTTGACCTGGTTGACCACAGTATACTTCTTCAGATACTAGAAGCAATAGGGATCTCAGGCGGAGTATACAACTGGTTCCAAGGATTCCTCAAAACAAGAACATACAGAGTAAAAACAAAAGATCTAATATCGGAAGCCTGGACCAATCCCTGCGGAGTACCTCAAGGTTCACCACTCTCACCCATGCTCTTCAATGTCTTCATTTCCTCCCTTGGTACCCTATTAGACAAACTCGAAGTAACCTCATTCAGCTATGCAGACGATATAACCATACTCCTCCCCTTTGACTCACAAGACCCCACTACAACAGATAACCTGGTAAAAACCCTAGAAACAGTGGAAAAATGGATGACAGAACACAAACTGAAGCTCAATCCAGACAAAACTAAATTTCTACTGCTTGAAAAAGACAAAACCCCTTCGATAACAGAACTAGAAATAAAAACCACCAAATATCCTATACAGCCCACTCTCAAACTCCTTGGAGTAACAGTAGATAGATGTTGCACTCTTCAGGTGCAAATCAACAAAATCACACAAAAAGCATTCTTTACCATGCGCAACATTCGCAAAATTAGAAAATTCTTCGGCAAAGAACAATACAGACTCATAGTTCAATCCCTAGTCCTAAGTCTACTGGACTATTGCAATATCCTCTACCTTCCTTGTCCCACCTACTTAATAAAACAACTACAGACCGTCCAGAACACTGCCCTCAGACTGATCTATTCCCTTCGAAAATTTGACCACATCACCAACGCCTTCCTAGATTCACACTGGCTTCCAATACAAGCCCGCATCCAATTCAAGCTATATTGCATATTATTCAAAACATTAAACGGAACGGCACCCTCCCACTTAAACAACCGCCTAAATAGGAACCTCTCTTCCAGACAAAGGAGAACCCAGTCCCTTTCTCCTACCACCCTTATAAAGGAACTAAGCGCAAAAAGATGTACGACAACCTACTAGCAACACATGCAGCTAAATTGGACCCCTCCATCACCAACCTACTGACAGCTTCAACTCAAAGCTTTTCGAAAAAAAATCTAAACCATACTATTCAAGAAATTCATCCTAATTTCCTAACCCCACTCTTCTCCCCTCTCTCCCCCTCTTAGGATCCTCCCTTCAAAATGTGATTTAGACCTAACGCCTTTAACTGTATTCCTCTTCCTGAAAACGTCCAGCTATCGTTTTGATGTATCAGGCCCAACGTCTTTAATTGTATTCCTCTTCCTGGAAATGTCCAGTTATCTTTTTGTTGTAATCCGCTTAGAACTGCAAGGTACAGGCGGAATAGAAGTCATTAATGTAATGTAATGTAATGTAATAAGTAGCATTAAGATCTTAGGGGTTATCTTCAACGATAAATTAACCTACCATTATCATATTAGTAACATTGTTAAATCAACTTTTTACAGACTTCGTCAAATCTGTTCAATATCAAAATTTTTATGTCCAAGGTCTCTTAACATATTAATCCACTCTTTGGTTATTTCAAAAATCGATTATTGCAATCCCCTATTCAAGGGAATAGCACAAAAGGAAATCAGACGTTTACAGATCATCCAGAACGCATCAATCAAACTTATAATGAAAGCGAAGAAATTCGATCACATGACTCCTCTTCTTAAAAAAGCACACTGGCTTCCTGTCGCACATCGCATAATGTACAAATTAAGTTTGTTTACCTTCAAATCTCTGCTATACAAAATTCCGGCTTTCATTTACAAATCATTGATTCCTTATACCTCATCCAGATTACTGAGATCCAATGACCAACACTTATTAGTCATCCCCTCACTTAAAATTATTAATTCACGACGGCACTTCATCTTTTCCGTTACAACTCCTCAAACATGGAATTCCCTCCCTATTTACTTAAGAGAGTAAAAAAATTTGGATAAATTTAAGAGCAAATTTAAAAGCTTTCTTTTTATAGACGCATTTAATGACTAAAAGGACTGTCTAGGAGCTTCATTTTATTTTCATAACTTCTTTGAGATTCTTTCCCTTCCTATTGTTTTCAACCATATGTGTCTTTTCTTCTATCAACCAAATTGTATTTCTGTTCCCATCCTTTCCTCGCGTTTTATTATGTTTGTTAAGTTAGTCTTCAATATGTTTTGTAAGGTTCAGTTTTTTTGTTACTTTTGTTTGTCTCCCCTATTTTGTAATTTTATTGATTTGTTTATCGCTTAGAATTTTGAATAAGCGATTAGTCACATTTTATATTAAACTTGAAACTTGACAGTCCATCACAATTCTGGCCCCCTCCCACATCCAAAAGATCTTGTTCTGGGTGTTTGGGACTTGGACAAATTTTTGGTTGAGAATGTGGTATAAAGAAAGACGTAATGGCGATCTGGACGATCTAAAGCCTGGACGTATAGAGAGACGACTTAAAAAAAAATTTTGGACGTACTTTGTGAGAATGGACATTTTTCCACTGCCGACTTTGGGTGACTAGCGCCCTACGTCCAAATCAAACTTAGACGTTTCTTTTGATTATGCCCCTCATACTATCTGAATTTCTCACCAAGTATCCTCCTTCCCACCATAGAAAGATGTAGGCCATCCTTACAATATAGCCATTTTTCCATATATTCCCTCATCCTCCTATATATGTAAGACCTTCTTGTTGACACCAGCCTTTGAGCCACTTCTCTATATTATTTTATCTTCTCTATATTATGAAATCTTTCTTCTCCCTTTACACAAGTACCAAAGACTTTAGACCCTCCTCCAGTGTGTGGAAAGCTCTCTGTGATTCAAGTATGCTACTTTTGGCCAGATCATTTGACCCCAAGTGGATGACGTTTTCTTGGTTCCCGAGCAGTTGAGGGCCTTCGCAGAATTTAGAAAGATCACCACTGGGAGCGTCTAAACTTTTATTAGTAGATTGCAATTAGAAATTATTTTTGACTCTTCCTTATCTTTTCAATCTCAAGTACATAGATGAAATTGCACATCGAAACAGTGGCTGGGTCATGCCACATGAAGATGTGGACATCAGCCATTTCTGTGGCTGGACCACGAATGTGGAATGCTTTGCTTGGTATTTTGAGGTTGTGCAGTAATAAGATGAGGTTTAGGAAGATGCTGAAGACTCATTTTCTTCATTCAGGCTTTGTTGAATACCGTTTACTGTATACTCGAATATAAGTCGATCCAAATATAAGATGAGGTACTCTTTTATCCACCTAAAAAGGAGGAAAAAATATAACTCAAATATAAGATGGGGCAAGGTTAATATTCATGTGCCCTGCGCCCCCTCCCTCCCCTGCCAGGCTCTGCATACAGCCGACTCCCTCCCTGCCCTGCTCTCTACCCTGTCCCCCCTCCCTGTCATGCCAGGCTCTCCATTCTGTCCTTCCTCCCTCCCTGCCAGGCTCTCCACCTCCCTACCCTGTACCCTGTACTCCCTCTCTCCCGATGTCCTGCAGGCCTCCACAGGGCCTGCCATATGACCTGGTGGGCCGGAACAGGAGGGATCCCTTCCATCTCCTGTCCTAGCCGACTCTGCCAATTTTTTTTTTTAACTCCCTCCCCCCACTTACTTTTTTGAATCCCTGGTGATCTAGCGCTGTACCGGGCAGGAGAGAGCTTTCTTTGCTCCTGCCCTGCGCTGAACCCCTCCTTGAATAGCTGCCTCAAGTTCTTGCGGCCCAGCAGTGTACTGGGCATGAGCGAACTTTCCTCACTCCTGCCCGGTACTGAGCCGCTCGCTGAATGGCTGCCTTGAATTCTATAAATGATGTTAAAAACTGCATGTGCAAATTGGGTATGCACCTAATTTGTATACACAATTTAATTGAATAATGAGCTAATTAGCACTGATAATTAGGTGCTAGTAATTGGTTTTCAGGATTTCCCAAATGAATATGCATGAGATCTATTTGCATACAATGGAAGCAGTGCATGCAATTAGATCTCATGCAAATTCATTGGGGAAATCCTGAAAACCTGACTGGATTGCGCCCCTCGAGGAGAAACTTTGACACCCCTGCCCTGTGCCAAAGATCACTCCACTGCTACAGTGGAGTGGAGGGTGGGGAACGAGAGCCGCAATCCAGTTGGGTTTTCAGGATTTCCCCAAAGAATATGCATGAGATCTATTAGCATACAATGAAAGCAGAGCATGCAAATAGATCTCATGCAAATTCATTGGGGAAATCCTGAAAATCTGACTGGATTGCGACTCTCGAGGACTGATGATGGACAACCCTGATTTATAGAATCGAGTCCACAGTAGTTTTCTTTAGCTCTGTTATATTATAACAAGTGTTAACTTGTGAATATTTGTATTTTTCAAAACAACATAAAGGGCTCCTTACTGCAGTAATCACATCCATGCCCAGAGGGATTTAATGGGTGTCAAAGTGTTTGCTACATGACATCCGCTACTATGACTTTGTGGAAAAAAAAAAGTCAGAAGAAAAAAGTCCAGAAATGCATTTATTCATTCAAATTTCACATTCAGCTCTAGGGACTGCAGGTTGGTACTTGAAGGCTTCCTGTTCCACAGGTGGGTAATCCGGCTAAGATTTTTTTTTCCCTTCCATGGTTCACTGCTTTGGGGTTGTGACATGTATCATTGGAGGAAGAAGACTGGCCCTACTCCAAGGACGTGGACCTACGCCCCCCAAGGAACTCCCGAATAAAGAAGATGGGGATCATCGTAGGCGACTCCATTATACGACATGTGGACAGCCACACCGCAGGAGGAAGAGAGGACAGAGTCGTCACCTGTCTGCCTGGAGCAAGAGTGAAGGATGTGACCAACAGGATCTCCAGGATCATAGATGGCGCAGGGGGAGAGGACACCGCTGTGCTTATCCACGTGGGAACAAATGATGTGAGCGGGCGGAAGTATGACAGGGAAGAGCTGAAGGGCCAGCTCCGCTCACTCGGAAGACAACTGAAGATCAGGGAGGTGAGGGTGGCCTTCTCTGAGATCCTCCCAGTACCAAGAGCGGATGGAAAGAGACAAGGGGAATTGCAAGTAATCAACGCCTGGATGAGACGATGGTGCGAAGAAGAAGGCTTCGACTTCGTGCGCAACTGGACGGCGTTCTGGGGAAAAAGCAAGTACTACAGAAGGGACGGACTACACCTCAACAAGGAAGGAGCACGAGTTTTGGCAGGCAACATGAAGAAGGCAATCGAGAAGGCTTTAAACTGAAAGATAGGGGAAAGCCGACAGTCGACCACCGGTCGATGGCACGGATAGCAGGATGCCCCGACGAAGAAGCCAAGGACTACTACTCCTACACAAGAGAAGACGACCCCACAGCCAATAAGGGAGAAAAAGCAGGAAGGGACAACTCAGACACAGGAGAGGACGACCACACAGCAAACAAGGGTGATAACACAGGAGCAGTAAAGGATACCGTATTTGAAACTATAGGGACGGCCAAGAGTAGAAGGTCCAAAAAGGTAACACAAAGGGAATTTAGATGTATGTATACGAATGCTAGAAGTCTAGGTAACAAAATGGGGGAACTAGAGACAATAGCGAGACATGACATATTGGATATCATTGGCATAACAGAAACATGGTGGAATGAAGAAAACAAATGGGACACAGTACTACAGGGATACAAACTGTATAGAAGAGATCGAGTAGGGCAGAAAGGTGGAGGTATTGCTCTATATGTCAAGGAGGGAATAGATTCTGTTGAAATGGTTACAACAGAAATGAAAGAGAAGCTTGAGTCACTCTGGATCAAAATTCCTGGTCAATATGGTGCAGATACGAAAATTGGCCTTTACTATCGTCCCCCAGGACAGGCGGAGGAAACTGACTCAGAAATGATGGAAGAAATCAAACAAGAATGCAAGACGGGCAATGTAATTGTATTGGGAGACTTCAATTTCCCAGGGATAGACTGGAAACTAGCAACCTCCAACTGCGGCAAGGAGGCCAAGTTCCTGGATGTGCTAGGGGATTGCTTCCTGGAACAAATGGTAAAAGAGCCGACAAGAGGCAACGCCACCTTGGACTTGGTCCTAAATGGCCTCACGGGACCGATAACAGAAGTGGAAGTCGTGGTTCCACTGGGAACGAGTGATCACAATGTAATCAACTTTAAACTTGACATCGGGAAAGGGAAACATGCCAAAACCTTAACCACCACCTTAAACTTTAAAAAGGGTAAATACGATCGCATGAGGGCCATGGTAGAAAAACGACTAGAGAAGATGGTGGACAAACTTGAAACGGTAGATCAGGCATGGTCCCTACTGAAAAATACTATCACAGAAGCACAAGATCTCTACATTCCGAGGATTTCCAAAGATCGGAGAACAAAGAGCAAAAGAGAACCGGCATGGCTTACCATACAGGTGAAGGAAGCCATAAAAGAAAAGAAGGACTCTTTCAAAAAATGGAAATGCATAAAGACAACCGAAGCCTGGAACAAACATAAAGATGATCAGAAGAAATGTCACAAGGCGGTGAGGGATGCCAAACAGGATTATGAGGAAAAAATAGCCCAGGAGGCCAAAAACTTCAAGCCCTTCTTTAGATACGTGAAAGGGAAAAAACCTGCAAAAGAGGCAGTGGGACCCCTGGACGACCAGGGAAGAAAAGGGTACATCAAGGAAGATAAACAAATCGCAGACAAACTAAATTCCTTCTTTGCGTCTGTCTTTACGAAGGAAGACACCTCAACAATACCTGAAGCAGAGAAAGTGTTTCCAGGAGAAATAGAGGACAGCCTCACCACAGTTGAAGTGGACTTAGACCAGATATACTATCAGATCGACAAACTTAAAAGTGACAAATCCCCTGGACCGGATGGAATTCACCCGAGAGTCTTAAAGGAATTGAAGGTTGAAATCGGAGAGTTATTGCACAAACTTGCAAACCTGACAATCAGAACTGGACAGATACCGGACGACTGGAGGATAGCAAACGTCACGCCAATTTTCAAAAAAGGATCGAGAGGGGAACCGGGCAACTATAGGCCTGTGAGTCTTACGTCGGTCCCCGGCAAGATGGTTGAAGCACTGATCAAGGATAGCATAGTCCGGCACTTGGACGCACACGACTTGATGAAACCCAGTCAACATGGATTCAGGAAAGGGAAATCATGTTTGACGAATTTACTCCAATTTTTTGAGACCGTAAACGAGCAAATTGATAGTGGGAAGCCTGTGGACATAATATACTTGGACTTCCAGAAAGCGTTCGACAAAGTTCCACACGAAAGACTTCTCAGGAAACTACAAAGCCATGGCATAGAGGGAGATATACAAAGATGGATAGGCAAATGGCTGGAAAACCGAAAGCAGAGAGTGGGCATAAATGGGAAGTTCTCCGACTGGGAGAAAGTGACTAGTGGTGTACCCCAGGGCTCGGTACTTGGGCCGATCCTTTTTAATATTTATATCAATGACCTGGAGGAAGGAACATCCAGTGAGATCATCAAGTTTGCAGACGATACAAAACTATGCCGGGCAATCAGATCGCAGGAGGATAGAGAGAAACTCCATAGCGACTTGTGTCGGTTAGAAACATGGGCGGAGAAATGGCAGATGAAGTTCAATGTGGAGAAATGCAAGGTAATGCATTTAGGCAATAAGAATAAGGAATACGAGTATACAATGTCAGGTGCAACTCTGGGGAAGAGTGAACAAGAAAGGGACCTGGGTGTACTGATAGATAAGACCCTGAAGCCGTCGGCACAATGCGCGGCAGCGGCAAAGAAGGCAAATAGAATGTTGGGCATGATAAAGAAAGGAATCTCGAGTAGATCGGAGAAAGTTATAATGCCGCTTTATAGGGCAATGGTCAGACCACACTTGGAATACTGCGTCCAACATTGGTCTCCCTACCTAAAGAAGGATATAAAACTGCTGGAGAGGGTGCAGAGACGAGCAACAAAACTGGTGAAGGGTATGGAGAGACTGGAATATGAGGATAGACTTATAACACTGGGATTGTTCTCCCTTGAGAAAAGGAGAATGCGTGGGGATATGATCGAGACCTTCAAAATACTGAAAGGAATCGACAAAATAGAGCAGAGAAGATTATTTACACTGTCCAATTTGACACGGACTAGAGGACATGGAATGAAGCTGAGGGGGGACAGGTTCAGGACTAATATCAGGAAGTTCTGCTTCACTCAGAGAGTGGTTGACACCTGGAATGCCCTCCCAGAGGAGATTATTGCGGAATCGACCGTCCTAGGCTTCAAGAGCAAACTAGATGCATATCTCCTTAAGAGAGGCATATAAAGATATGGTGGACTATAAATTACGCCAGGTGTACACCTGGCGGGGCCTCCGCGTGTGCGGATCGCCGGACTTGATGGACCGAAGGTCTGATCCGGTGATGGCAGTTCTTATGTTCTTATGTTCTTATGTTCTTATGGTGACCAGGTACAATCAGTTCTAAAATTATGTAGCTTAGGCCAGGTTTAGTGAAATCTATAGAATTCTCAAAAGCACAGTCAGCCTTATTTCTGGATGTTATTTTCCCCCAAATGTAGTTTTATGATTTTTATCCCGTCAGTTAAAAAAACCAAAAGCCTTGTAATGGCCAAAGATGGTCAGTAGAGGGCATGCTTCTTGTTAAAATGAATCCTCCTGAGCTTACTAATCTCCTCTTGGGGTGTGGAACTTTGATGGAGAGCAAGACGTATTCCACTGACCACATAAGCACATAAGTCACTCTTCTGAAAAGATCCAGTTATTTATCACCCTTCTGGGAACCTTGACCAGTTCACCTTAGGAATGCTTAGCTCCGTGTTTCCTAGTTGTTTTTTTGGCTCTTTTCCTGTAGAACTAGACACCTGTCCGTGAAGCCCTTGTGAAACCCGCCAGTCCAAAAATGAAGCATGCAGCCTAATTATTTATCAGGCACTTTCTGTTTGGTTTTTTTTTTAAGTCAAATGTGCAATTATTTTCTAAGCAGAGAAAATCTGACTATAAAATTCTTCATTCTGTATTAATGTATGTACCGTATACATAAAGAAATCGACCCCTAAAAGGAAAACATTTTCTAAGCTGGACACATTGGAGCCCTGGAATGTTCAACAATTCCATATATAATAAACTTCAGCTGTTAACAAAATGCCTGGCCTTCCTCGTTAATCTTCCATTTCCCCCAATATCTGAGGAGTTGTCCAGTGAAGGATAATTTACGACGAGCTTGCAGTGGACAGTCTGGACAAGCTTTTGGCAAACCTGCTTAGATAAACGATGGCGCTATCTCTCTGCAGCTCCAGCGTCGACTGGGCCAGATCTCTGTTGGGTTCCAGTTGTTCAGGAACTTCGCTTCTTCCCCATCAGTCATGTCGTAGTCTAGGAAAACAGCAAAATTCAGTTGTCTAAGGCTGGCGCTCAGCTGACAGGTTCCAAGGGCTTCATATTTATTTATTTCTCTCCTCCACTATTGTAATTATATCTGTGTGCTACCTTTTGGTGTTTTAAGTTGCTGGTGTTTCCACGTAGGGCCCCTTTTACTGAGGTGCGCCAGCGTTTTTAGCGCACGCACAAAATTACCATGCGCTAGACCGCACGCTATGCTTCTAGAATAACGCCAGCTCAATGCTAGCGTTAAGGTCTAGCGCGTGTGACTATTCCGCGCATTAAGACCCTAACGCCCATAGTTTTATCATTATCCTCCTCCCCCCCTTTACAAAACTGTAGTCTGACATTTAGCACCGGCTGTGGCGGTAACAGCAGTGGGGCACCTTAGAGGGCACTGCTGTGAACTTCACATATAGGGTGTCATAGAAACATAGAAGATGACGGCAGAAAAGGGCTACAGCCCATCAAGTCTGCCCACTCTGCTTACCCACCCCCTGTCTATGCCCTAATGACCCAATTTCCTTATCTTGACATGGGTATCCCATTTATTCTTAAAGTCTGGCACGCTGTCTGCCTCGATCACCTGCACTGGAAGCTTGTTCCAATGATCAACCACTCTCTCTGTGAAGAAATACTTTCTGGTGTCTGCAGCAGCCACTCTCTCCTCCTCTCCCTATTGGCTAAGGCTCTTAACATTTGCATCTCCTCTTCCTATAGGCTAAGGCTCTTTACACCTGCATTGTGATGTCATAGAACTTTCTGATTATAGAAACATAGAAACATGATGGCAGATAAAGGCCAAATGACCCATCATAGAAACATAGAAGATGACGGCAGAAAAGGGCTACAGCCCATCAAGTCTGCCCACTCTGCTTACCCACCCCCTGTCTATGCCCTAATGACCCAATTTCCTTATCTTGACCCTCGTAGGGATCCCACATGGGTATCCTATTTATTCTTAAAGTCTGGCACGCTGTCTGCCTCGATCACCTGCACTGGAAGCTTGTTCCAATGATCAACCACTCTCTCTGTGAAGAAATACTTTCTGGTGTCGCCATGAAATTTTCCGCCCCTGAGTTTGAGCGGGTGCCCTCTTGTGGCCGAGGGTCCCTTGAGAAAGAAAATATCATCTTCCACTTCGACACGTCCCGTGAGGTACTTAAATGTTTCGATCACGTCTCCCCTCTCCCTACGTTCCTCGAGAGTGTAGAGCTGCAATTTGTTCAGTCTCTCTTCACACGAGATATATATCTCATGATACCCAAAACACAATTGGCAACAAACTTTTGTCCCCCTGGTGAGAGTATGCCAGAAGGTAAAACTCAAATAAATGCTAGAAAAAGATCTCAGATTGACGTTATTTTTCACGTCATTACGTTAGAGGCCTCCTGTGCGTTTTAAACATCTCGGCCGCCATTGGTGTTTTGTTTTTTTTTAACTTTCCCCAAGCTTTAGTTTGATTTTGATAAGCTTTGATGGATTATGCCTACAGGATTCATGGTTGCCTGTTGCATTAGAATGGACTCGCTCTTTTGCATCTCATCTTACCAGCATTTTAATCTCCTCTCCTGACGAAGCTACCGAAATGGGGCTCTGTCTAGTGTTGATGGGATTCAGCTATGTACTTTTCCTTAACGGCTATAGTTTCTCAGTGACTTTTTAATTTGAGCACATTGCACTTTAATATTTTTCATGTAGACTTTTGATGATTTTTGATGAATTTTTGATACTGGGAGATTAAAACACTCTTAATTCTTGTTAATTCACCTGGTTTGATTCTATGCCAGTGGTTTATGGATTTTTGCATTAATAAATTTAAAATATTGGACACACATAAGAACATAAGAATTGCCGCTGCTGGGTCAGACCAGTGGTTCATTGGGCCTAGCAGTCCGCTCCCGCGGTGGCCCTTAGGTCAAAGATCTGTGCCCTAGCCATGACCAGCCCTACCTGCGTTTGTTCTGGTTCAGCAGGAACTTGTCCAACCTTGTCTTGAATCCCTGGAGGGTGTTTTCCCTTATAACAGACTCCGGAAGAGCATTCCAGTTCTCTACCGCTCTCTGGGTGAAGAAGAACTTCCTTACGTTTGTACGGAATCTATCCCCTTTCAACTTTAGAGAGTGCCCTTTCGTTTTCTCTACCTTGGAGAGGGTGAACAACCTGTCTTTATCTACTAAGTCTATTCTCTTCATTATCTTGAATGTTTCAATCATGTCCCCTCTCAGTCTCCTCTTTCAAGGGAGAAGAGGTCCAGTTTCTCTAATCTCTCACTGTACGGCAACTCCTCCAGCCCCTTAACTATCTTAGTCGCTCTGCTCTGGACCCTTTCGAGTAGTACCGTGTCCTTCTTCATGTACTGCAACCAGTGCTGGACACAGCATTCCAGGTGAGGGCGTACCATGGCCCGGTACAGCAGCATGATAACCTTCTACGATCTGTTCGTGATCCCCTTCTTAATCATTCCTAGCATTCTGTTCGCTCTTTTCGCCACCGCCACGCATTACGCAGACAGCTTCATTGATTTGTCGACCAGTACTCCCAGGTCTCTTTCCTGGGGGGGTCTCTCCAAGTACCGGGGCAGGTCTTATTTAGACCTTGAGTCTGGTGCTTGTCAGCTATGAGATCTTGCCTGGGGCTTAGTCTTACTCTTAGTATTGGCTTTGTCCATCCTGATGGCCTTTTATTGTTATCATGGATACTTTTTCTAGCATTTATTTGTGTTTTACCTTCTGGCATACCAGGGGGAAAAAAGTTTATTGCCAATTGTGATTTGGGTATCATTATTTGGATTATTGGCAAATCTTTTGGGTTCCTTTTTTGAAGCCTATTTTGAGGTATGCATCTCACCATATACACCTTATAATTTATGCTGAGCCCTCCAAAACTCCCCCAAACCTACTCTACCCACCTGTCTACCACCATGGCTGCCTGTGGCACCTACAGGGCAGTATAGTAAGTTTTTGGTGGGCTCATAGGAATTCTATGAGAATCGGAGTTGTTACCGTCATGGCCGCTAAAATCCGCATTATGGTTTTGTAAAAGGGGGGGTTGGGTATATGTCTTGTTTGTTTGAATTTACTGTATTATATTTGGGGAGACATTTTCTATAGGGCGTCTAAGTCTGACTTTGGACATTTCCCACAAAATGTCCAAAATTGGAGGTGCGAAACATCTGCTTTCGAACAGGATGTCCAAATAAATTTTTTTAATGAAAATTGCCTATGTGGACGTCTTGGCTGCTAGAATGTCTAGACCGCCAGGAGGTCTAACTTTATATTGTCCACAAAAACTTCCAAATTAGGAAAGTCCAAATCACCATTGTAATTGACTGGCCACAAGGATATGCCAACAGAGCAGTGGGGCACCTTGGGCCTTGCTGTGAACTTCACATATAGGGTGCCAGATATAAATCTCACCATATACATCTTATAATTTATGCTGAGCCTTCCGAAACTCCACCAAACCTACTATACTCACCTATCTACCTATCTTTATGGCTTCAGGTGGCACCTACATGGCAGTATAGTAGAGTTTGGGTGGGCTCATACTTTCCACCATAAATGTTGTGGTTAAAGTGGCTTATGGGGCTTGCTACTCCTCTCTATGGTTCACTAATCCACCCACTTGGCTACTTAAGACACCTGTGTGGAGATCTACTACGCTTTCCAATACAAATGCTGCTGTTCTAGACACAGGTATGTGCAGTTTCATTCAGATATTTGGGGGTGGGAAGGGATCAGTGAACACTGGGGGAATGTGTGTGTGTGAGGGGGTGGGTCATACCTTCATACATGCAGCGGTTATCTGGTCAGTTTGGGTACCTTTTTGGCACTTAGATGCTTCTAACACAAATCTAGGTCAGAACATCTACGTTCCGTCCAGGATGTCTTGCAAGACATCCAAGTCTAAGCTGACCCAAAGTCCACCCAAATCCCACTCGAAACATACCTCTAACATGCCCCTTTGTGACTTAGGTGTCCTGGAGGGCAAATGTCCCGCAAGACTTCTAAAATATTTGCTTTGAAAATCAACACTGGGACGCTTTGCCAAGAAAAAGAGCCATGCTGACAGGAAAAAAAATACATCTTCATTCAACGTGTAATTAAACTCTGGAATTTATTGCTGGAGAATTTGGTGAAAGCAGTTAGCTTAGCAGGGTTTAAAATTTTATTTTGACTAACTTTCTAAAAGAGAAGTTCATAAGCCATTATTTAGATGGATGTGAGGAAATCCACTGCTTATTCCTAGCATAAACAGCATAAAATATGTTTTTTACTGTTTGGGATCTTGCCTGGATACTGGGCTCGATGGAACTGCAGTTTATCCTAGTATGCCAATGCTTATGTTCTTATGATCTTTTTAGAGAGTTAAAAATATGGCTGCTTCCTGTTTAGCCTTGATTATTTGCCATCACTGATATTATTTATTGGAGTATTTTATCAAACTGCAGTACGTGTTTACCATAGCCTAAAAGGGTATTGTGTGGGAGGCGGTCTGATGTGTTGCAGTAAGTTCTGGGTTAGCATACACACTCTATGTACTAATAAATTATTTTTACGACATCTGCTGATTAGTGCGTGAGCACTTACACCTTCATCCTCTGCCCTCTCATTCCAGAACTTTCTTTTAAATGAAAGAAAATGGCCTCAGGTAGGTATTTAAACTTCTCTACCATATCTCCCCTCTCCCGCCTTTCCTCCAAAGTATACAGATTGAGATCTTTAAGTCTGTCCCCCATACGCCTTATCACAAAGACCACACACCATTTTAGTAGCCTTCCTCTGGACCGACTCCATCCTCTTTATATCTTTTTGAAGGTGCAGCCTCCAGAATTGTACACAATATTCTAAATGAGGCCTCACCAGAGTCTTATACAAAGCATCAATGCCTCCTTTTTCCTACTGGCCATACCTCTCCCTATGCAACCTAGCATCCTTCTAGCTTTCACCGTCACCTTTTCAACCTGTTTGGCCACCTTAAGATCATCACATACGATCCCACCCGAGTCCCGCTCTTCTGTCGTGCACCTAAGATCTTCACCCTCTGTCTAAACTGTACCATTCCTTCGGGTTTTTGCAGCCCTGTTTCTATGTTTCTGAAAGCTCAGAACTTCACCAGAATCTTGGCTTCCTCTCTCCAGCCATTTCCTCTGTGAATTGTCTCTTTCTGCTGCATTCACACAGCAAAACCCAGCTTCAGTCTACTACTCTTCTCAAAACATGCTCACAATCTCTGTGTGGTTACTCCACATGTCAACAATGCAGCCATTTAAACTCTCTGGGATACAGGATGTGGCACAGGTGTTTCCCAGATGCAGCAGAAACATGGTAGCTGCTGGATAGATGTGGAATCTGCTCTTACCTCCCCCCCCCCAAATCCATAATAGAGATGCACATTAAGAGTTCTTGTAATTTTGAAAGTGCTAATAAATTATATTTTATGAAGGTTGAAGAATAAGTGACATTCACAGTTCTTAAAAAAAAAACCCCACAGTCTGAAATGGTTGTGTTATTTTATCTCAGATTGAAAGTTTATTACATGGGAATTTTTATGACAGAAGACCCTTAAGCTCCAAATTTTGCCAGTGTAATGAAGCTTTCAAGATGTGTCATGAAAATGGGTTGCTTTGGCAGTGATCGCTTTTATTATGGAGCCGCTCACAAACCACATTAAAACAGTCCGATGTTGCAAAAAATCTCTACAGCCACGATTCAAACTGGAAAATAATAAAATCTGCCAGATGACATTAAAACCAGTCTCCTTTTTTATTAGCGAGTTAATGTTTTGAAAAGCTGAATTTGAAAATAGGAAAATCACATAGATACGCTTCAAACTCCTTGATAGCTCTAGGATGACCAGTATGTGACGAGAACATAAGAACATAAGCAATGCCTCTGCTGGGTCAGACCCGAGGTCCATCGTGCCCAGCAGTCCGCTCACACGGCGGCCCAACAGGTCCAGGATCTGTGCAGTAATCCTCTATCTGTACCCCTCTATCCCCTTTTCCAGCAGGAAATTGTCCAATCCTTTCTTAAACCCCAGTACCGAACTCTGCCCTATAACGTCCTCTGGAAGCGCATTCCAGGTGTCCACCACACGTTGGGTAAAGAAGAACTTCCTAGCATTCGTTTTTAATCTGTCCCCTTTCAATTTTCCGAATGCCCTCTTGTTTTTTTATTTTCTGAAAGTTTGAAGAATCTGTCCCTCTCTACTCTCTCTATGCCCTTCATGATCTTGTAAGTCTCTATCATATCCCCTCTAAGTCTTCTCTTCTCCAGGGAAAAGAGTCCCAGTTCCTCCAATCTTTCTCTATCTATCTCTCTCTATTTCTGTCTCTCTCCCTTTCTCTCTCTCTGTCTCTGTTTCCCTTTCTCTCTCTCTCTCTCCCTTTCTCTCTCTCTTTCTCTCTCTCTCTCTCTCTATTTCTCTCTCTATTTCTCTCTGTCTCCCTTTCTCTCTCTACTCTCTCTATGCCCTTCATGATCTTATAAGTCTCTATCATATCCACTCTAAGTCTCCTCTTCTCCAGGGAAAAGAGACCCAGTTTCTCCAATCTCTCAGCGTATGAGAGGTTTTCCATCCCTTTTATCAGACATGTCGCTCTCCTCTGAAGACAGAAACAGAGAACATGACAACAGATGAAGACCATATGTAATGTAATGTAATGTAATTTATTTCTTATATACCGCTACATCCGTTAGGTTCTAAGCGGTTTACAGAAAATCTACATTAAGATTATAAATAAGAAAGGTACTTAAAAATTCCCTTACTGTCCCGAAGGCTCACAATCTAACTAAAGTACCTGGAGGGTAGTAAAGAAGTGAAAGGTAGAGATAGAGGAAAAAATAAAATAAACATTTTAACAGTATAGCATTGTTCTAAATATTTTGGAAGGTAGAAGAGAATAGAGAAAGGAATAGATGCAGATGGGGGAACCGTTGAACAATAGAACTCTGGAGAAATTTAAATGATAGAAATAAAACAAAACAAGGACAAAAGGCAAAACAGTAGATAAGATTAAAGATAATTCATAAGTTGGAAATAAAAATAAAAATAAAACTTGTCTTCAATCCACGGTTTCAACGTCATTGATGAAGTGGAGCAAATAAGTTCAGGAGGAGCGATGATGTTCTCAGAAAAAGGGCTTCTTCAGGGAAGAGATTTGACTGACAGTCCCAGGATGCCCATGTTTCCTCCCCTGCGATAGTCTCCTATCTATGTTTTCATTTCCACGACACACTGCCGATGCCTTAACCGCCATCCTGAACTGCTGCTCCAGATGAGGCCCACGGTGATTGCATGATATCCTCCTCTGCCCGCCCAATCTGCCCATCAGTGGCACGCAGTGACATTTACAGAAGTTAATGCGCTCATCATCAAGAGGAACTTGACAGCATCTACATGTACTTCTCACCCTCACCCCCCCCCCCCATAAAGAGAAGCTCGGCATCCCCTACTCGGTACTTTCCACCATCTGGTGAGAACATAAAGATGGGCTTGCTGGGCCCAACCTAACATCTCTCATTCTGATGAAGAACAAGAGGAGCTTGGTGGTCCCACCCTAACAGTTCGTACCCCCAGTGGAATCGGTGGGACGCAGGCCAGGATTTTCAAAAACCTGCGTTAAAAAGCGACGGTCTGCTAACGCGGCCGTTTTGCTACCGATTCTAAAAACCTGAGACATTCTTAAACAAAATCACGCGCGCAAATCAGATCGGCAGACAGCAGTGAAGATTTCCTACATTCGCATGTGCCCATCGCTGACGGGCACATGCGCAGAAAATCACCGTAAAAAACAAACACTCCTGCTGCACTGTTGGACGAATGGAAGGGAGAGGAGGGGAAAAGCAACATCGACTTTTTTCAATTGCGCATAAAACATGACTTTCTCTCAAAAAAACTAGCATAATTCAGGTAAATCTTCTAATTTTATTTTTAATGTAAAATTTAATCAGGACCTACAGCCAGAAACACACAAGACAAGGGTATCATACACCCGCTCAAGAAGAAACGTCGGCTTTTAACAAGCGCGAATGAAACCTGCCTATCTCTCCCCAAAACTCAAAAGAAGCGTGATGTTACTACCCTCTGCTTATAAAATACATAGATACACATGTTTTTTTCATTAGCCACAGTCAAAACACAAGTGCTGGCACTGTAATGGCACCCCCGGACCAGTCGCGGCTTTTTGTCGCCAAAAGCCGACGCCGCTCTTCGAAAATGCCTCGGCGATGTTTACGAATCGACCGGAGGGCTCATTTAAGTGTTAAAGAGCCCATTTGCATGTCATTGTCGGAGACTGCTAGAAACTCCGCTAAAGGCGGAGATAATCCGTTTTGATAATCCGCCACTAAAATGCCACTAAACTTTCCTTGGTTAGGTAAATGTATTCAGCAAGCTATGTTATCCTATTGCTGTTTTCGGAAATTAATTAAGACCACTTTTTTTCAATAAGTTTATTACTTAACTAGTCTTTAAGCCTGTTACATTAACGGGTGCTAGAATATATGTCTGTCTGTCTGTCTTTCTTTCTCTCTCTCTCCCGATGTCTCTCTCTCTCTCTCCATGACTCCCTTTTTCTGTCTGTCTTTCTGTCCCTCTCCCTGCCCCTGTGTCTTTCTTCCTTTCTGTCTGTCTCCCTCCCTCCTGCTGTCTGTCTGTCATTCTTTCCCTCCATTTCCCTGTGCAGTAGTATTTCCACCCCACTTCCCTGCAACAGCATTTCCCTCCCCCCCCCCCCCGACTTCCTTGTGCAGCAGCAGCGGTATTTGTCTTCCCCTCCAGGTCCCTGTGCAGCAGTTGCAGCATTTCCCCCACCCCTTCCCTTCTCTTACCGCGATCTTGCCTACTCCGTTTGGCCCTTCCCCCGCGTCCTGGCCTGCTGCGATCTGGCTGCTCCGTTCAGCTCCTTGCGGCTGGAATCCTCTTCTTTGTCGGCCCCCCCCTTCCCTTCCCGTGGTCTTGAGCTTCGGTCTAGTCTGGCCTGCTCGCCTTGTCGTATTTTTTTTTTTAGTTGAAAGACGCGGCGGTGGCTCCTCTCATGATCCCCACCTGCGTCGGAAGTCCGACGCAGGCAGGGATCGTGAGAGGAGCCACCGCTGCGTCTTTCAACAAAAAAATGCAATACAGCAGGGAGCAGGGCAGACCGAAAAACAGAACCGTAAGCCACGCATGCGCACTTCCTATGGGTCGCTACAGCTCACGGAAAAGCGGCGCACGCATAGGAAGTGCGCATGCGCGGCTTACCATTTTATTATATTAGATGAGAGTTTTATTATTGAAATTCTATTTTACAAATATTTATATTTTTTACTGTATTATTGTATTTCGCTGATTGTCCAGTTCTTTTTTTTTTTTTTTTATTGTAAACCGCCTAGAACTTTTGGTTATGGCGGTATAAAAGAATAAAGTTATTATTATTACCTTACTCCTGCTTGCATGCCATCTCATTGCTTACTCTCCCCAAGATGGCCACGGCATGCTTTTCTTTAATATTTAAATGCTTATGTAAATTAACTACATCACAAGGTAAGAAGCAGCCAATTACAGAGCTCTAATCTCAGACCAATGACATCCACACAATTTCAGCACTGAGACCGAATGGAGTTACTGAATTTAATAAATAAATCTAATGCCATCCCATATAATTAAGTGGTCTCTCATGGTTGCCACCCTCCTACCCTACTTTAACCTGATCAGTAATTCTCCAGTGAATATCTTCAATAACATAGTCCTTATTGATCCAATGTTGGCCTGCAAATTCTGTGTGGCAATTCAAAACTTATGTTCCATAAGCCATAGTTGTATAGGACGGCTACTTCTTACTATATACACCAGTTTGCAGGGTGCACAATAAGGTCTACCACCCGCGCACTAGTGCAAGAGGTAGTAGTGCTAGCTTGAATGGACTTTCCTGTTTGAGAATTAGTCCAAAACAAGCCTTGCAGCGCTGATTTACACCATTGACACTGGCTACAATCCATGATCGTATTCTCAACTTGAATATCCCTCAAAACATATTTTTTTTGTGGTGTTTAAATCTTTATTGATTTTCAAACTTTGATAGTGCAATGCAATTGGTAAATCATAAACACTGCATAGAACGCACTAATAACTATACAATTATTACATTAAACAATCATTTACTCCCATCCTCATCTTAATTATTAATACAATAATACATATGATGTGATTTCAATATTATAATTAAATAATTTAACTCCTCAAAGTACTAATTAAAGATCTGACAGAAGCGCAAAAGATTTCAAGGCATCCTGGGGGGGGGGGGGGGGGGAATCTAAGTACAAAGTGTAGAAAGAAAGCCACGAGATGGTGTCTCAGGATCTGCAGGAATATAATAACAGATTGGGAACACAAATTGAAGGGGATGAATAAACAGTGGGATTCTAAGATTAGGCTTTCCTTAGCCATGCCAAATCCCTCCCCCCCCTAGGGTTACCAGATGCCTGGATTTACCAGGGCAAATCCTCTTTTTAGAGGACTGTGTGGGTGTCCGGATGGATTTAAAAAACCCAGTAGTTTGTCAGGATCTTAGAAGTCCCTGGCTCTGACATGAGCCACGTCTGGAGGGCTTCCGAGCATACGTGGATGCAACACAAGTGACATCACGTCACATCCAGGCCCTCTTGACATGACCCTGAGCTCAGGAGAGAAGAGATGAGGTTTCTGTGGGGGCTGGGCTGGGGTGGAACAGGGCGGGAAGCGGAAAGAGGCCTCTTTTTTTGCTTCCACAAATCTAGTAACCCTACTCCCCTCCCCCAAACAATAAAACTTCCTGTCTTCCACATATTTGAGCAAGGATAGGCTCAGTAGGCTCACTGGGGGCCCTAGACAGCTGATGGGACATTACGATCGGATGGGGGGGGGGTCTACAAGTTTGTAACAGGGGATATTGTTAGTATGAGAAGTTTCAAAAATTATCCCCATGGAGAGTGACAGCATTTCTGGCCTGACTGGAAGTGATATGCTCTCACTGCCAAGAGCACTATGGGTCAGATTCTCTAAAGGGGGGCCTAACTTAATTGGCAAAATCCCCTTAATAGCTTCAATAATTAAGTGAAAAAAAAAATTGAATTGGGCGATAGGCACCTACCCGACTCTATAAAAGGTTGCGCCTAACGCCTAAGAAGACATTTTTATGGGTGGAGCGTGATAAGTGCAATTCTCCAAAAACTTAGGTGCCTGAAATGTAGACCTTCAAAACCCTGGCCTACATTTCCAGTGCCTAAGTTTTAACCTAGGCGCTGCTGGACGCAATTCTGCAAATGGCCTCTAAACGTGATTGACACGTGGCTAGTGCCATTTTTCTAGGCATCGGCTGATTCAGGCACCACTTACAGAATCCGGGCCTAGGCCTATGATCACCTTCCAAACCTTCAGGATCTGTACTTCCTTATAACTTCTGATTTTGGAATACAGTGTTCCCTCGGTCGTTCGCGGTCAGCGGTCCCGGCCATTCGCGGTATTTTCCGACCGCGAACCGCCGACAAGGAGAAGGCAGTGGGAGAGGCAGGAGAGAGCAGCCGGAGCGCCGGTGAGTGCAGGAAATCACTCGCTGTATGCTCCGACCGCTTCTTCCTGCACTAAGTCAGGCCTTATCCAATCAGGAGCTGCTTTGACACGCAGGAAGAGGCGATTGGAGCATACAGCGAGTGATTTCCTGCACTCACCGGCGCTCCGGCTGCTCTCTCCTGCCTCTCCCGTCTCCCCCATGAAAAACCATATTCGCGGTTTCTCAAGATTTGTGGGGGTTCCTGGAATGGAACCCCTGCGAATATCGGGGGAGTACTGTACATGAAATCAGCAGTGAGAGGAAGTGTGTGTAGGGTTACCAGATTTTCTGTTTGGAAAATCCGGATCCCCTAGACCTGCCCCTGGGCCCGCACAGTTCAACCCATCCCTGCCCCGTTATGCCCCAGTCCAGCCCTGCCCCCCATTGCCCGCTCTCATCGGGCAGGAGCATATCTGCACATGTGCGAATGCGACATGATGATGTCACACGCATGCACATCATCAGTGATGCGGCAGATGAATGCTCAGGAGACAGAAGGCCACGAAGCAGCCTGTATAGATTACTGCTGACGCTGTTATAAGGTATTCCTGTCTCGTGGTTCAGATGGAAGGGAGAGATGGGTCAGCGGGGGTGGGGGTGCGCAGCGGGCAGGGAGGGGGGAAGCGCTGCTGCTGCCGGCGACTAGGGCTTATTTTCGGAGGTAGGGTTTATATTAAGACCTACCCCGAAAATCATGCTGGGGCTTATTTTCGGGGAAACAGGCAGCAGCATTTCAGGAAAGATACACCCTAAAACAGGGGTGGGCAACTCCGGTCCTCGAGAGCCGGAATCCAATCGGGTTTTCAGGATTTCCCCAATGAATTTGAGCTTGTATAGGTATGTGTGATGCACAAATGGAAGAAATTAAATAAATAAATAAAATAAAATATGCCTTGAAAGCAGTGCATGCAAATAGATCTCATGCGTATTCACTGGGGAAATCCTGAAAACCCGTTTGGATTCCGGCCCTCACGGACCGGAGTTGCCCATGTCTGCCCCATAATCATAAAGAGTTGTCACCAAATGAATATGTAAGTATTATGACAACACACTAGAGTTGCAAAACAGGATGTTGCAAGATGTAGAAGGACACAAGAGCTTTCCACGTGGAAAAATGATTAACCACAAAATACATTGAGTTACTAAGAACAAATGTTATAGCTATGTAAAATCCCAATTACTGCTCTGTAAATCACCATTCGGTTCGTGTTAACACTTTTTACATGCTTTTTTCTCTGTACTTTGTGGGGGGTTTTGTTTTTTTTCATTTCTTTTTCTGTTTGTTTTGCTCTTGCATAAGGTTTTGATTTTGCAACGGTGTTTTCCTAAATCCCCCCCTCCCCCTCTTGTTTTTTAAAAACTATTTGTCATGTTTCATCCTGTCTTCCTGCTTCCCAGACTTTTTGTTTTGTTATTCTAACATCTTTATCTTGTGCAACAGCCTAGTCTGTGGTTTTTTTGCACTTCTGAGCCTTCCCTGACATTAATTTCATTTGAGAATTCCTTCCAAAACAAGATGAAATAACTTAATGTCCGTATTTTGAAAACCTTTATTTATTTCTTGGGATTTTGAAAGTACAGGTTCTGATAACCTGTTATACATTATGGCCTGGATTCTATATATGGTGCCGTCGGCAATGGTCGCCTTAAAAACGGCCGCTGATCGCTTGTCAATCGCGCAACGGTGACGTTTATAGAATCGCGGCTTCGGGAAAGGTAGGAACCGGAAATTTTGGCCGGGGTTTTTCAAGACCTACATTTTTGGCACCTATCTTTCACGCGAATCGCGCCTACAGAGGCACTTCACAATGCCTAACGGTGTGAGCTACGCCAACAGTGGCATTAGACGTCGTAAAGCGCCTCCTTAGGCACGATGCAGGCGCCTACATTTTTTTGTTTTATTGCTGCTTTTAATTTTTTATAATGCCATTTTCAGCTTAAGTTAGGCGCTGGCAGGACACCTACCCCGGTGCCTAACTTACTGAAGGAAATAATATAATGTAATACAAAAGATTTCATTTCAAATACTGTAGATTCACAATTATAACTCAGGCCTTAGTTCTTTATTAAGGGCTCAAGAGACCATAAAGCATTGAGCTGGCGTTATTCTAGAAGCGTACCGCGTGGTGTAGCGCGGTAATTTCGTGCGTGCGATAAAACGCTAGTGCACCTTAGTAAAAGGAGCCCTTAGGGCCTGTTTGACAAAGCCGCGTGGCAACAGCCCCGAAGCCCTTTAAATCTCGGGGCCATTACTGCGCAGCAGTTGCTAGCGCGGCTTCGTAAAACAAACCCTTAATAGTCCAATTGACAAACATCAAAACGCACTTCTTCTTATGACTGGGGTGGCCCTGCAATTAATAACTAGAAACTGGAAAAATTGGGATAGGTTGAATTTTTTTTTTTGGTGGGAAACATTGTGTTTACACTTCTCCCTCGTTATTCGCGGGGGATAGGGGCAGAACCGGACCGCGAATGGCAAAAAAAACGCGAATATCCGGCTCTGACCCACCCCCGCCTCCCTTCCGCCTTCCCCTGGCATCCCGGCCTTATCTGATGGTCTAGCTGGTTTTCGGGGCAGGAGCGATCTTCCTACGCACGGGGCAGGAGTGTAGGAAGATTGCTCCTGCCCCAAAAACCAGCTAGACCACCAGGTAAGGCCGGGATGCCGGGGGGAAGACAAAAATATCGGGGGGGGTTTCCCCCTCACCCCCCCCAAAAAAATCGTGATTATGTGAAATCGCGAGTAGGGAAACCGCGAATGGGGAGGGGGAAGTGTATACTATAGATATGAAAGGATGATAGCGGAACAATCTGGAAATAGTAAAAGGTTCAGAGAGATTTGGAGTGCATTGGTGGTATTTGTCAAGCAATAGAAAGATTAAATCCTTACTTCCTGGATTTATTAGATTTTTACACACATCCAGGTAGGGAGGGGGAGGGGACGGGGTAATTGGTTTCAGATGTTTGCACGATTTTAAGGGCTCCTTTTATCATGCTGCGCTAGCGGGGTTAACGCGCGTGACTTTTCCTCACGCGCTAACCCCCGCGCTGGCCTATAAACTACCGCCTGCTCAAGAGGAGGCGGTAACAGCTAGCGCGGCTGGCGGTTTAACGCACGCTGTTACGGGCAGGATTAACCAATAGGCCAAGTAGGCACGTGCCTAGGGCCCAAAATGGTCAGGGGGCCCGATGAAGGAGGGCATCAACATTGTTTTTTTCAAACGGCGATGGACCCCCACCCCGATCGGTAACGCGGCCCCCAACCATCGACGGAAAGTAAGACAAGCAAGCAACGCGGGTAAGAAAGGCAACGGGAACTGTAATTGTGCAAGCGGTGCTGCTTGCCCAAAGCTTCCCTCTGACGCGGCTTCCTGTTTCCGCCTGGGCGCATGGTGGAGTGGGGCAGGGCAGGGGAGGGGGGCCCAGTGTACTTGTGTGCCTAGGGGCTCTCGACAAATTAATCCTTCCCTAGTTTCACCCCTGCCAATTGGGTCTTCATTAGTTTGTTTACTGAAGTTTTGGACATTTTTCCCAATTTTAGGTGTCTTGTTCAGTGATTTACTGAAATTAATTTTAATAAAAATGTCTAACCAGTATTAGAACTTTTTAACACCTGCCAATGAATTGTACATGCATTAATTCATAAGTCAACATGCATTAAATCAATTTTGTGTATGCTACGTGGGATCTCTCAGAGAGTGAAAGAGATTATGGTTCCTGCGGGTGGGCAGACTAGATGGGCCATTTGGCCTTTATCCGCCGTCATGTTTCTGTGTTTCCACATTTTCCAAGGTGCACAAACTGTTTGACTGCTAATAAATACACATTGGTAATTTTCATGATGGCCCTTCTCAGTAATAAATACCTACAGAGGTCAAAATGTAATTTCAGTGATCAAATTCCTTATTCCCTGATGAGAAACAATGGCATTCCAAGCCATTACAGCAGATGCATTACACTTGAAAAACATATTTTTGCATTTGTTAAACCAAACTAGTATTTTTGAATGCGGCACTGACATTACATCTGGTTTTCATTTACCAGCTAAATGAGCTAACACGAAGAGCCTCTGAAAAGCTTCAGTCCTTTCAAATATGTTACAAGATTCCCTCATTGTGGGTGAAAAATTTTCCTCCGCAGGTCTATAGAAAATACGGAGCAGACATGGCTAGTTAGACTGTCTCTCTGTGAATTCATGAAACGGGATTTGTAAGACAGGCTTCAGAACCACAAACCCCCCTCCAGTCTGAAGAATGATTTATATGACCTTGTGATCAAGCCAGCCACACATCCTGCCGGGGTTTGCACTGGATTAGAGACTGCGTATGTTCAGTGAGGTCAATGACTTTCTACATGAGCTTAGCATGTTGATTTAAAGCAATAGGTTTCCTTGTATAGATTGTAAGAAAAATAATTTGGGGTGGAAGGGAAAGGTATTTTTAAAAAATCTCTTGTGAGAAATGGAAGGTAAACAGAAAAATATTTCGCTATTTTACCCCCCCCCCCCGCCACCCCTTTTACAAAACAGTGGTTTTTAGCACAGGTCAGTGCGATGAATGCTCTGCGCTGCTCCCGACGCTCATAGGAACTCTAGAAGTGTTGGGAGTAACGCAGCGCATTCGGTGCGCCGGCTTGCACTAAAATCCACTTTCGCAGTTTTGTAAAAGTGGGGTTTGTGTGTGTGTGTTATTGCAGATACACTTCCCCCTCCCTATTCGCAGTTTCGATGTTCGCGGTTTCGATTATCCGTGGGGGGTTTCCCCCAGGCCCCCCCTGAGAATTGCTTGTTGGCATCGATAATAAACAGCCCCGGGACTTGGGGGGAGGCGATCAGAGGCGGGAGCAATCAGAGGCGGAGGGAGGCGATCAGAGGTGGCGGGAGGGGGGCGATCGGAGGTGGAGGGAGGTGATCAGAGGTGGCGGGGGGGCGATTAGAGGCAGAGGGAGGCGATCAGAAGTGGAGCGAGGCAATCAGAGGTGGTGGGGGCGATCGGAGGTGGAGGGAGGTGATCAGAGGCGGCGGGGGGGTGCGATCAGAGGCGGAGGGAGGCGATCAGAGGTTGCGGGGGGTGATTGGAGGCGGAGGGAGGTGATCAGAGGCGGCGGGGGTGGGGTGGCGGGGGGCGATCAAAGCATGGACCTTACCTGGTGGTCTAGCGGTGACACGGGGCAGAAACGATCTTCCTACACTCCTGCTCCATGCAGAGCCGTGTTGTGAGTTCCAGTGGTCTCATGAGACTACAACAGGGAGTTCCTGCTGAAGTCTCATGAGACCACGGGAACTCAGCAGCACGGCTCTGCACGGGGCAGGAAGGTAGGAAGATCGTTTCCAAGTGGGGTCCAGGGGTGGGTCAGAGCCGGTCAAAAGTTATTCGCGATTTTTCCCTATTCGCAGGCTGGCTCTGCCCCTAACCCCCGCGATTAGGGAGGGAGAAGTGTATTATCTAGAATGAATCATTTGAGGTGATCTGATTCTGAACCCTTCCTCTGCTAGTCTGAAAATGCTGACTTCTAGAGGCTATCCAAAAGTATCTGATACTCTAGATCAGGGGTCTCCAAACGTTTCGCCACGACGGCCACATTGGGTACTTCAGCACTTTTTAGCGGGCCGTAATAATAATAATAAAAAAGATGAATTACTCTAGATAAATAAGTTTTATTGAAAACAGAAAATTTTATAAACTAATTACAGAGTATGTGAGATTAAATTATCGTATATTAATGACGACAATCACTGCCAGCAAATTTTCGTATTTTCACTGCACTACTCCAAGTCTTCTTAGGGACAATTAACCGTAACGACCAGTAATGAACTTCCAGATTCAATTTAAAGATAAGTCACAGCGCCAGAACTACCTACAACGCCGCGAAATGACACTGTCGATCAAGGCTGAACAAGAATGAAGAACTACCACAATGTAGACAATTAGAATTCAGTATTAAATAAAGCAGTGAATAATATTAATATTAACACAATATGGAATAGCGATATATTTTGAACACAATGTTAATTAAAGCATTTGAAATCTATCAACACCCTGTCGGGATTTTTTGTGGATTCTTATTCGCATTTCCGCACAATTCTTCTGCGGGTCAGATAAAATCATTTTGCGGGCCGTAGTTTGGAGACCCCCTGCCCTAGATGAACCTTCAGCTTTGTGTCCCACACCAACGGGTGGCTCAAGGCTTTTCCCTGCCATGTCTCTCTAGGAAATGTTCAGCAACTCCTGTTCCCTCCCTCCCTCCCCCCCTGAAGATTTCAGCAGGCGTTTAGGCCTGAATACTCTAAATGGCGCCAATATCAGTGGCTGCCTAAAAAGCGGATGCTGATTGCGTGTTAATCATGCAATGGCACTGTTTAAAGCAGTGTATCACAAACTGTGTGCTGCGGCGGATTCCAGGAATGCCCTGAGATGCCGGCGAGGAGGAAAGACACTGACGCCAGTTAACTGCTTATAGAACGTGCCTCTCACAGCGATAGAACATAAGAATAGCCTTACTGGGTCAGACCAATGCCCGTTCTCATGGTGGCCAATCCAGGTCCCTATTATCTGGCCAAGACCCAAAGAGTAGCAACATTCCACATAGAATCTCAAAGAATAGCAAGATTCAGGAATCCCAATGATAGCAACATTCCACAGCTGAGATTGTGATGTCATAATGCCTCATTGCCAACCTCATCAGTGATGTTACAATGGCTTGATTGTCCTATACTTGGCACACATAAGAGCATAAGAACAGCTATACTGGGTCAGATCAATGGTCCATCTAGCCCAGTAGCCCGTTCTCACGGTGGCCAATCCTGGTCACTAGTAACTGGCCAAAATCCAAAGAGTAGCAACATTCCAGCATCTCAAAGAATAGCAAGATTCTGGAACCCCAATGAGAGAAACATTCCAGAGCTGAGATTGTGATGTCATAATGCCTCAGAGCCAACCTCATCAGTGATGTTACAATGGCTTGATTGTCCTATACTTGGCACACATGAGAGCATTAGAACAGCCATACTGGGTCAGACCAATGGTCCATCTATCCTAGTAGCCCATTCTATGGGCCCGGATAATCTACACCCCAGAGTACTTCGGGAATTAAGAGTCGTCCTGGCAGAACCGTTAGCTGAGCTTTTCAATCTTTCCCTACGCAAGGGAAAAGTCCCCTTGGACTGGAAAACTGCCAACGTTATTCCACTCCACAAAAAGGGATGCAGGTCTGAGACTGAAAATTACAGACCGGTGAGACTCACATCAATAGTGTGTAAACTCATTGAAACATTGATAAAAAACAGATTAGAAACATAGAAAGATGACGGCAGATAAGGGCTATAGCCCATCAAGTCTGCCCACACTGTTGACCCACCCTTTTAAGTCTACTGACCCCCTTGATTATAGTTATACTGCCATTCTATTGACCCGCTCTTTCAGGTCTATACCCCACTGACCCTATTCTTTTGCTTGACCCTCGTAGGGATCCCACATAGGTATCCCATTTATTCTTAAAGTCTGGGATGCTGCTGGCTTTGATCACCTGCACTGGAAGCTTGTTCCAATGCTCAATCACTCTTTCCGTGAAGAAGTACTTCCTGGTGTCTCCACGAAACTTCCCTCCCCTGAGTTTGAGTGGATGTCCTCTTGTTGTCGAGGGTCCTTTGAGAAGAAAGATATCTTCCACCTCGACACGTCCCGTAATGTACTTAAATGTCTCAATCATGTCTCCTCTCTCCCTACGTTCGTTGAACACAATTCTAGATGACGAAAAATTAAGGGATCCACACCAGCATGGCTTTACAAAGGGAAGATCTTGTCAATCCAATCTGATAAGCTTCTTTGACTGGGTAACAAAAAGACTGGATGGGGGAGAGTCCCTGGACATCGTGTACTTGGACTTCACAAGGCCTTTGATAGTGTCCCACACCGTAGGTTATTGAACAAGATGAATGCAATGGGCCTAGGAGAAACACGGGCAGACTTCAAAGGGTGATGGTAAACGGTATTCCCTCAAAAACATCAGAAGTGACCAGTGGAGTGCCGCAGGGCTCGGTTTTGGGCCCGATACTATTTAATATCTTTGTAAGGGATCTGGCTCAGGGACTTCGTGGCAAAATTACATTATTTGCCGATGACGCTAAACTCTGCAACGTTGTGGGCAACACAGCAGAACCAGATAGCGCAACCATGCCTGACACTATGAAGAAGGACCTGCTTTTACTGGAACAGCACTTGGCAACTGAATTTTAATGCCAAAAAATGTAAGGTGATGCACCTTGGTAGCAGAAATCCATGCAGAACATACACCCTGAATGGTGAAAACCTAACAAGAACTGTAGCAGAACGGGACTTGGGAGTAATCATCCGGGAAGATATGAAAGCTGCCAATCAGGTGGAGAAAGCTTCAACAAGGGCAAGACAAATGCTGGGTTGCATCAGAAGGAGCTTTATCAGCCGAAAGCCTGAAGTTATATTGATATTATACAGATCCATGGTAAGACCTCACCTGGAGTACTATGTTCAGTTTTGGAGGCCACATTATATAAAGGACATGAAGAGGATGGAGTCGATTCAATGAATGGCCACTAGGATGGTCTCAGGACTTAAAGATCTCCCATATGAAGAACGTCTGAGCAGACTACGCTTATATTCTCTCGAAGAGCGCAGAGAAAGGGGGGACATAATAGAAACATTCAAATACATCACGGGCCGCATTGAGGTGGAGGATGAAATCTTTTTTCCTACAGCATCCGCTAAAACTCAGGGGGGTGGGGAGGAGGTTTCATGGGGACACCAGGAAATACTTTTTCACCGAAAGGGTAATTGATCGATGGAATGGTCTTCCACGTCAGGTAGTCGAGGCCAGAAACATGCTCGACTTCAAGGGACGATGGGACAGAGGAATGCTTAATAGATGGATTCTCAAGGGAGGGAGAGTTCTTGAGTAAGCAGATTTGTTGGGCCATCGGCCCTTTTCTGCCGTCATACTCTATGTTTCTATGTTCTCATGGTGGCCAATCCAGGTCACTAGTATCTGGCCAAAACTCAAGGAGTAGCAACTTTCCATGCTACTGATCCAGGGCAAGAAGGGCATGTGGTCAGTCAGATGGCACCTGTGCCTCTCCTTCTCCTCACTTCTCCTTCTGCATCACCCACTTCCGGCGGGAATAGGAAGCTCAGGACCATGATGTCATCACATCAATGTCCATGCATTTCTGGGTGCCCTCCAGCTGCAGCCCCAAGATTAGTGTGCCAGCACCGTAAAAGGTTTACGACATACTGGTTTCAAACAATTGCACCTATGGGAAAGATAGGCGCCGGAAATGAAGGCCAGGATTATTCAAGGCCTACATTTCCGGTGCCTGTCTTTGCTAGGAAGCGCACCTACATAGGTACTTTACTTTGCCTAATGCCACTTCCAGCATTAGCCATGCCTATAGTAGCATTAGGCGCCAGTAGGCGCTTCCAGAGGCACGATTCCGGCGCCTCTCATTTGGGCAGCCAAAATCCATGCAAAACTTACACCCTTAATGGTGAGATCCTAACAAGAACTGAAGCAGAACGAGACTTAGGGATGATCGTCAGTGAGAACATGAAGACTGCCAATCAAGTGGAGCAAGCTTCATCCAAGGCAAGGCAAATCATAGGTTGCATACGCAGGAGTTTCGTCAGCCGTAAACCTGAAGTCGTTATGCCATTGAATAGATCCATGGTGAGGCCCCACCTGGAATACTGTGTACAATTCTGGAGGCCGCATTACCGCAAGGATGTGCTGAGACTGGAGTCGGTCCAGAGAATGGCCACCCAGATGGTCTCGGGACTCAAGGATCTCCCGTACGAGGAATGGCTGGATAAGTTGCAGCTGTACTCACTCGAGGAACGCAGAAAGAGGGGTGACATGATTGAGACATTCAAGTATCTCACGGGCCGCATCGAGGTGGAAGAAGATATCTTCTCTTTCAAGGGTCCCGCGGCAACAAGGGGGCATCCGTGGAAAATCAGGGGCGGGAAACTGCATGGGGACACCAGGAAATTCTTTTTCACTGAAAGGGTGGTTGATTGCTGGAATAGTCTTCCACTTCAGGTTATTGAGGCCAGCAGCGTGCCTGATTTTAAGGCCAAATGGATAGACACATGGGATCTATTCACAGAGAAAGGTAGGGGAGGGTCATTGGGGTGGGCAGACTAGATGGGCCGTGGCCCTTATGCATGAAATCTATTTGCATGCACTGCTTTCAATGCATATTCATTGGGGAAATCCTGAAAACCCGACTGGAATACGGCTCTCTCGCGGACCGGAGTTCCCTACCCCTGAGATAGAGCAGTGATTCCCAACCCTGTCCTGGAGGAACACTAGGCCAATCGAGTTTTCAGGCTAGCCCTAATGAATATGCATGAGAGAGATTTGCATATGATGGAAGTGATAGGCATGCAAATTTGCTTCATGCATATTCATTAGGGCTAGCCTGAAAACCCAATTGGCCTGGTGTTCCTCCAGGACAGGGTTGGGAACCACTGAGACAGAGGATTTTAAAAAATGTATTTCTAGATCAGGGGTAGGGAACTCCAGTCCTCGAGAGCCGTATTCCAGTCGGGTTTTCAGGATTTCCCCAATGAATATGCATGAGATCTATTTGCATGCACTGCTTTCAATGCATATTCATTGGGGAAATCCTGAAAACCCGACTGGAATATGGCGCTCTCAAGGACCGGAGTTCCCTACCCCTCTAATCTACTCCATCACAAAGGAGAAACCTCTGAAAATATTTTGTCATGAAAACATTTGCTTCTAGGTAATTTTCTGACATTATTTAAGGCTCCTGGTTTTGATTATGATAAATTATTTAAAAGAGGTTCTCGAGATCCCTGAGGCATTACTACTGCCTTTAATTAGTGCTTGTAATATACCATCTAAACATTGAGAACAGTCTGGGATTAATAATTTTAATGTCGATCCTCGTAAAGCTTTAAATTTGGATTAGTCCCTAGATGTGGCCTCTCTAGGAAGGATTTGGATTCAGCTCATGCCTTTCTCAGAGAATTCTCTTGCCAGAATCTTTGGAAAAAAACTACATTTTTAGAAAGCCAGTAATTGCTGAATCTGATAGTTGACTTTGAAATGATTTTTCCTGAGGTGAGATAAGAAGTTTATTGGTCATCTTATAAGACTTTTCCCATATGTTATTAGGGAAGCATAAATTCCCTGACAGACACTTTGGGGCTTAAAATGTTTCTTTTCTTCTGAGTTATTCTTGGAAGTGTAAGAAAAATTACTGGGCACTTTTGGCAGGAAGCCTTCTCCAGTGTTTTTGACTAGCACAGAGGTAGGCAATTCCGGTCCTCGTGAGCCGGAGCCAGGTCAGGTCTTCAGGATATCCACAATGAATATGTATGAGATGTATTTGCATGCACTGTCTCCTTGAAATGCAAATCTATCTCACGCATATTTATTGTGGATATCCTGAAGTCCTGACCTGGCTCTGGCTCTCGAGGACCGGAATTGCCTACCCCTGGACTAGTGCAACAGTTTCCACTGGTACCAATGAACGGATGAGCTTCTTTGATTGCACTTTGTCTCACTGGTTGAGCTGCATCCAGAGGTTGTGAGATCAAATCCCACTGCTGCTCCTTGTGACCTTGGGCAAGTCACTTTATACTCCAGTGCTCACTGACAGCCAATTAGCTAGCGTTTCCGCACGGGCAGGTGCGAAGGAAGGTCGCTCCGGCTGCAATTCACCGCTGGACCACCAGGGATACTTTGGGGACGCGGGAGGAGATAAAAATAATTAGAATCGGGCTGGGACAGTTGACGGGAGGGATCCCTCCTATCCCGGGCACCGCTGGACCACTAGATCTTATGGCAGGTCCAGCAGAGGCCTGCAAACAGGTTTGGGAGAGGGGCAGGCCAGCACTGACCTGAGTATAAACTGAGACCCCCATTTTTGAGCCTCGAAATCTCGGTTTATATTCGAGTGTATACAGTATCTGAATTTGTCAAGAGTCTAGAAATGTGATAATTAGATCATTCACCACTTAAACGTATTCCTATAATTCCACTATCTTGAAGGAAAACATTGCATTAAAGTGGAGAAATGACCTCAGTTTCTTCCGGTGAAAATTTCACCTGAAAGACCTCTATGCCAGCCGTATTCCTCCCCTGCTTGGAAAGAATATCGGCAGAGGGAGAAGAAAACGAACTGTTTGGATTCGAACTATGCTTGGAGGACAGTGCTACTATTGAGATAAGTGCTGCTATATGAAGTATATGGACTACAAATGAGAAAATATTTAAAATATCTTTAAACAAGTGGAGTTTTTCATCTGACCTAGGATGTTTCTTCCTATGCAGCTTTAAAGTTGTGTACGGCTGGCATAGAGGTCTTTCAGGTGAAATTTTCACCGGAAGAAACTGAGGTCATTTCTCCACTTTAAAGCAATGTTATCCTTCAAGATAGTGGAATTATAGGAATACGTTTAAGTGGTGATTTATTATATTCCTATTACTAGTGGTTTACTTTTTTGTCATAATTAGATCATTGCCATCACAAGAAGATTAAGTATGTCAAGTGTTCTTGTTTTTGTCTTCTTGTTGGCTACACCAGTGCAACTACTATTTCCCTCAGTTTTTCATCTTACTTCTTTTTTAACTGAGGATTTAACTTGTGGAAAATTTGAATTTTTAATTATCCTTTTTTTTTGTGATTTTTTTTGCCGCTGTAGCTTGTGGATCCCCCGCTGCTGCATTCCGATGAGGATGGCTGCTGGAGGAAGATTCTCGGGCCTCACTTCTCTTCATGAAGTCTCTCAGTGCCCTCTTCCTTAGCTTGCGTGCACGTGGTGACATGTGCGCACAATGCAAGCAACACGAAAAACCTCGAGCGCCGGATCCAATCAGTGGGTGCACAATTCATAAGGATCCGGTGTGTTCATCCTTCTCCTGCGTCCCAGTCGTTTCTTTAGATGATTCAGGCATCTTCAAGGAGATGAGTAGAAAAGTTGTAATGGAGAGCTGTAGAAAATCCAACCGATGGGAACGGGTGGAAGCTAAAGACTGGGGATTAGGGGGAAGCAGGGGGAAATGGGTAGGGCTCGGGCATGCACGTGCTCAGAGAAAAAAAAAAAAAAAAATCTCTCTGAGCTATTGGAGAGCTTATCCGCAAATTGGGAGCTGTTGGGACAACACCCATATGTGGCTGACTCATCCTGCTTGTCCTAGGAGAAACATTTATTTTTGCTTCAAAACAGTGCCAATGTGTGCATGAACTCTGTGAGAATAATCTTTCAACAAGTCCCCTAGATTGAGAGGGCAAAAAGATGCTAATTTGTAGCCTATTTTAGATAAACATTTCAAGCCCTGTTCTATATAGCCCACACACACACACACACACATATATATATATATATATATATATATATATATATCCTGCTGGGAGATCCCTCCGAATGAGTACAACGTACAAAAGATCCTACAGCCATTTCCTACTTCAGCTATGGAACCGACTACCCATGCAGATCAGGTCGCTAGATTCACTAATGACCTTCCGCAGAGCAGTAAAGACCTTCCTCTTCCGCCAATTGGGCCATTAAAAACTGCCTCCTCAATGTACTTCTCCTAGTACTCTTTGCTAGGACCAGTCTGGTCTCTAGAATAAGCTCCGCTATTGTCTACCGTAACCTATTTGTTGTCACCACTAGTCTGTTTTCAAACGATTGTGAATGTCGACTTGTAACCCGTTCTGAGCTTCTGGGAGAACGGGATAGAAATCGAAATAAATAAATAAATAATTGGCGCTAAGCGCGATTCTTTAAAAGTCTGGCGCACTATACAGAATCACGTTTAGCGCTACCCAAGCGGTGTTAGGCATTGCTAGGTACCCTAACTTTAAGCGACCCTTATTATCCCAGGGTTTTCTTCACCTAAATATCTGTACCTAAGTCAAAAACAGGCGCCTACCTGCAAACCACGCTCAAAATCCACCCCTAACCATGCTTACTTTCCGATAAGCGCTTTGGACAAGGCCAAATTTGGACTTGTTTGTTAGGCACCTATCAACACCAATTAAGCCTGTTTCTTAATTCAAGTTTCAAGTTTATTAAAATATTTTTTAGACCGCTTATTCTGGTTTCTAAGCGGTTAACAATATAAAATTACATAAAAACAAATAAGAACGTATAAAAACAGGGATAATGGATAAAAGTCAAAGACGTACAAACTACACAACAATGGGATAGTAGGGAAGAACTACAATTGTTATAGAAAAGGCGAGACATAAAAGGATAAGACAATTGGTTGGGTATAAAGTAGAAGAAATTTAAATTTAAATTTTGAATTTAGCCCTTAAAAGGGCAATTGTTATCCAAAAGCGTCTTGGAATAGAAATGATTTTAATTTAGTTTTAAATTGTTTTATATTAGATTCGTAGCGCAGATGAATCGGTAATGAGTTCCACAGAGTGGGGGCAGTAACGTATTAATAGATTTTAAGTTATGCATCTACATGGGCTAGGCGCACTAACTTTAGCGGACTTTATAGAATCTAGCGGTATGTGTCTTTATAAAATTGTCCCAGCGAGTCGTGAATGGGCAGCATTATGCTTTTGGAATGGGAAGTGTAATGTAATGTAATTTATTTCTTATATACCGCTAAACTCACAATCTAACTAAAGGACCTGGAAAAATGAAAATTACACTGTGGCTATGATTTTTAACATCGATGAGCACAGCTGGATTACACCTTACGAGGGGCCGCTGAAATGTTCTCAGCCCAACCAAGTCTCCATCGAGGGCTATACACTTTGGGCCTGATTCCCGAAACGCCCTTCCCAAACGCAGGCGGCAGTGGGTGTCCTACTGCCATTTGGTAGCCAATCGGGACACACGTTAAAAAAAAAAAAAATGTTTGAGGAAGGACGCCTACATTGCATGTGTCCGTAGTGTTCCAGTTGTGTAGGGATGCTTAAGCACGCCCAAGACAGCGCATGGGCCGTGGTTTCACTCGGAAGTGGCCTTGGGCATGCTTAAGCGTCCCTACGCGTCTTTGTAGACGCGAGACAAATGTCTTAAAATATAGGCCTGTGTCTCAGTGACGTAGACTTGATTCTCTTTAGGACATCGATGCGTGATTGACACACGACCGGCAGTCGCCTCTTAGGTGGTCACCGAGATCCGCATCCTAAATAGAATCCACTTTTTTCATTGCGTTAGAAAAATACGGAATGAAAATAGTGGTAAATCGCTAGACTAAGGGCTCCTTTTACTAAGGTGTGCAGCGTTTTTAGCGCGCACTGACGATTATCATGAGCTAACCCCCGCGCAGTTAAATTTTACTTACATTTTACTATGATTTGATCACTTGACTTCTATTGGCTTTAGCAATATAAAAATTAGATTACTGTAAAGCCTTGTTCAACGGGCTTCAACAATACTCAATTAAGCATCTTTAAATGATTCAATCAATGTACTGCAGTCAAGTTGTTATACATTGCTCATGCATATGTTCGTGTTTCTCCTCTTCTAATGCCAGAACACTGGCTGCCAGTTTCAGTTCATACCAAGTATAAAGCATAGGAGTCAACTTTTCAAAATGATTGGGGGTGCTAACCCCAACGGACATTACTCATCCCTAGACACACTCAAAGAGGCTGCTCAATATTGGGGATGCTCAAGGACCTCAAAGACAATTACGAACAAGCAAACCACAACAATTACGAACAAGCAAACCACAACAAAGTACCACAAAAATGCTTAGTTTTGTGAAATGCACATTCACACACCATTATACATTTAGTAGTGGTATGTTCAAAATTGAAGGAAAAAGGATCTCGTAGATCCAAACCATTATCAACGGATTGTGATATCTTTTATCTATATATATAAAATCGGAGGTATGTATGTGTGTATGTATGTGTGTGTGTGTGTATGTGCCGCGATCACGCAAAAACGACTTGACCGATTTGAACGAAACTTGGTATGCAGATCCCTCACTACCTGGGGTGATATGTTCTGGGGGTCTCGCAGCCCACCTGCACACATGGGCGGAGCTACAAACATAAAATCAGATTTCACCCATTCATGTCAATGGAAAAAATGTAAAAAGCTGCCATTCTCACAGTAATTCAAAAACGGCTTGACCGATTTGGACGAAACTTGGTATGCAGATCCCTCACTACCTGGGGTGATATGTTCTGGGGGTCTCACGGCCCACAACTCTATTTTGCTTGCTCAAGGGTGGGTTCACCCAAGAATTTATATGTTCTTGCTCCAGGAGGTGAAACTAAAATTGTTGTTTATAATCACGTTTTGCGTTAGTTGTATTGTATTCATTTTGTCAAATATTTCACTTTATAATTTGAATATTGTACTTTTTATTAAGCTGTAAAAAAATACTTTCATTCACCACTATAAAGTATCTTTATTTGAATCCATTTACAGTGTTATTGCTATAATTAAATACCCGTGCAACGCCGGGGCATCAGCTAGTTGATCCTAAAAAAACCTTCTAGACTTTTCAAATTTTTACTTCTCAATATGTGATCCCGTTCAGGAAAAAATTTTTAAATAAAAAGTGAAAAAACTTTTGGCAAAACAAAACATTTATATCCAAATGGGATGTCTTGTAAATTTATACCATTGGCATACAATATAAGCACAAAGGGAGAGAGTAAAGCAGAGAAATTTTTAAAAAATGGCTTGGCCTATCCTAGCGCTCCATCACATTCAAAAGTTCCATTAGGTGCACCACTCCTTAAGTGCGATTATTTGAATGGCACAAACCCAGATGAAGTCAAAGTGGTGAAATGGGTTCCTGTCGGTTCACACGCAGTCTGGAGAGAGCAGGGAATGATATGATAAAGATAAGTTTTTTAATCATTTCATGCTATGGGAACTTGCTGTTAGATATCTTGGTGTAAACGCCTACAATTGCTACTATTAATTATTTCTATAGCGCTACCAGACGTATGCAGCTTATAATTGAAGACTGCTAGCGTTTTATGGCTCTAGGGAGTGCTGCACCCAACGGGTGCTGCTGAAAAGTTCTTAGCCCGACCCAAAAGAAAATGTTGTGGAGCCATGAAACTTACAAGTTATTCCATGCTTTTCTTGACACTGTTTGCTTCAATGAGGCAAATACATCTAATAAACGGGCACAAGTATAGGGAAAATCAAGTCATTGTGACATCACTGGTGAGGCTGGCTCTTAGGCATTGGTGGAATGAGGCATTATGATGTCACAATCCAAGGGGTCGCTGAAAAGTTCTCAGCCCAGCCAAGAAGAGAACGATGTGGAGCCATGAAACTTACAATTATTCCACACTTTTCTTGACACTTTTCGTTTCAATGAGGAAGAAAACTACTTCATATTTTTTTCAGAAAGGTAAATCAGCCCATGAGAATGATAAGGCTCCTATCAGATTTTCATGTGCGCTGAATTTCGAGAACCTCAGTGTTTTAATCAACTCCTGCTCGCACTTCTGCTTTTGAAGTTGCTATTGCAGGACATTTTTATGGCTTTTACTTGCTGTAAATTGATCTGCATAGCAACAGGAAGCAAACCCCAAATGTATCATGGTCACTGGGATATTTACTCTCCAAAAATATATTGCCTTCCACACTACTGGTCCTCCCTAAATGCAAATGTACCACGGCATAAACCACTGAGACCATCACTCTCAAACAGGCTTTCTGCTGATAATAGGTAACTACGTCTTCAGGATAAGTTATGTTGAATGCTTTTATCAGAATGAGATTCCATCCTTATCCTTATTCAAAGATCACGGTATTTAAGACATACAGGAGTAATTTTATAACAGGGTGCCCACATGAAATGCCCAAAAACTGCCTATTTTATAAAGAATAGTTATCAGAAAGGTCCTGACCAGAGGAAAAACATGGTTTTAAACAAGTTTTATTGATAGCTCAGGAAAAAGTGCACCAGATGTAAGGCATATGTACACGTGTTATCAGTCCTTTACATAAAATGACACTTGAAGGACTTTTATATAGCCACCAAAAGATATTCTTACAATAAATCCCCTTACCAGAGACTTTAATGGAGCCGGTATCAGAGGAATACGGAGAAAAGACCTCAGTGTTCCTAGAGAAGAAACTCAGGGAACTACTATTAGAGAATGACACGATGACAAAATTAATCACCATTCCCGTCCCTGCGGATAACTGCGGGAAATAATCCCATGTCATTTTTTAGTGTCTATTTCAACCTCCTTCTACACCAGCATTCTTCAAAGCAAAGCTTGTGGGTCAGTGGTTGTGGCTATTCATACTCTGATTCTTATGTGAGCCAAGGATAATGAAGCCATTGTGACATCACTGATGTGATTGGCTCTTAGGCACTGGTGGAATGAGGCATTATGACATCACAATATCTGCTCTGGATACCAGAGACTGTCATTCTGTAGTCTGTTTCAACCTCAGTCCTTCTACACCAGCATTCTTCAAAGCAAAGCTTGTGGGTCAGTGGTTGTGGCTATTCATACTCTGATTCTTATGTGAGCCAAGGATAATGAAGCCATTGTGACATCACTGATGTGATTGGCTCTTAGGCACTGGTGGAATGAGGCATTATGACATCACAATATCTGCTCTGGATACCAGAGACTGTCATTCTGTAGTCTGTTTCAACCTCAGTCCTTCTACACCAGCATTCTTCAAAGCAAAGCTTGTGGGTCAGTGGTTGTGGCTATTCATACTCTGATTCTTATGTGAGCCAAGGATAATGAAGCCATTGTGACATCACTGATGTGATTGGCTCTTAGGCACTGGTGGAATGAGGCATTATGACATCACAATATCTGCTCTGGATACCAGAGACTGTCATTCTGTAGTCTGTTTCAACCTCAGTCCTTCTACACCAGCATTCTTCAAAGCAAAGCTTGCGGGTCAGTGGTTGTGACTATTCATACTCCGATTCTTCCCTCTCTCCTTAAAGAATGACATGAAGATGGTTTCCCGCGGTTATCCGCGGGGACGGGAACGGTGATGAATTTTGTCGCCGTATCATTCTCTAACTACTATGACAAATACAAAATTGTCATAGAAAACGCATCCTTGGTCTAAGAAAAACTCTGTTCAGTAAACATAGCTCACAAAAAGAAGAAATACTTCCAAAATTCTTTAAATAAGGTAGAAAACCCACACTTATCTTCATGGTATCTTTATGTCCTCTGGTATAGGCAAGATCACTGCAGTGCAGTGAAAAAACAAGCACCCGGTGCTGTTTCTTTCAGTCTAACATTGCACTGGAGATGATCACTGAATTCCCGACAGGCCCTGTTTCACAATCATGCTGCATCATGGGAATTTCTGCTGAGTCAGGACTAGAGCAGGAGTGACTACTGGTGGAGTGTGGGGGGTTGCGCCTTCATGCATCCAGTGGTCATCTAGTCAGATTGGCCCTTATTGGCACTTTCAAAACAGGTTTAACTCTGGACGTCTAAATGATGCCCTGGACGTCTTCATAAAAGTTTGATTATCCCTGCAAGGTGTCCAAGACCTAAGCCGGCACTAATCGCACCCAAAACACACCTCTAACATGCCCCCTTAAGATTTAGACATACTGGAGGGAAAATGACCTGCAAGATGTCTAAAAAATAAGTTTCGAAAATGAGCCCCAGCCACAAGAGGGCATCCGCTCAAACTCAGGGGAGGGAAATTTCATGGCGACACCAGGAAATATTTCTTCACCGAGAGAGTGGTTGATCCTTGGAACGAGCTCAAAGTGCAGGTGATCGAGGCAAACAGCGTGCAAGAATTTAAGAGCAAATGGGATGCCCATGTGGCATCCATTAGAGGGTTAAGCCAAGGGAACCTGTCACCAGGAGTGGGATCCCTAGGATAGGAGACTTGGGGGTGGGTCAGTAGAGTGGGCAGACCTGATGGGCTATGGCCCTTATCTGCCGTCATCTTCTATGTTTCTAATGCATCCAAAAAAGGTATCATCTTTTTTTCCTTTTTTTTTTTTTTAATTAACTTTAAATTGTGCTACTTTAAGATAACTTTTTTATTGGACCAACTTAACATATTACTTTCTCCTATGCTTATCTTTACATTAATTGTCTTCATTTGATTCTATTATTATCTGTCTCAAGTCCAGATTTTGGCAACTAAAATTCAACGCGAAGAAGTGCAGAGTGATGCACTTATGGAGTTGAAATCCGAGGGAACCATAAATGCTGAGAGGTGAAAGACTGATAAGAACATAAGAAGTGCCTCTGCTGGGTCAGACCAGAGGTCCATCACGCCCAGCAGGCCGCTCACGCGGAGGCCCAACAGGTCCAGGACCTGTATAGTAACCCTCTATCTATACCCTTCTAACCCTTTTTTCCTTCAGGAAATTATCTAATCCCTTCTTGAACCCCAAAACCGTACTTTGTCCTATCACTCCCTCTGGAAGCGCATTCCAGGTGTTCATCACCCTTTGGGTGAAGAAGAACTTCCTAGCTTTGGTTCTAAATCTGTCCCCTCTTAATTTTTCTGAATGCCCTCTTGTTCTTGTAGTTGTCGAAAGTTTGAAGAATCTGTTGTCCCTCTCCACTTTCTCTATGCCCTTCGTGATCTTGTAAGTCTCTATCATATCCCCTCTAAGTCTCCGCTTCTCCAGCGAAAATAGACCCAGTCTCTCTAATCTTTCAGCATATGAAAGATTTTCCATACCTTTTATTAAACGTGTCGCTCTCTTCTGAACCCTCTCGAGTGTCGCCATATCCTTCTGCAGGTACGGCGACCAATATCGGATGCAATACTTCAGATGCGGGCGCACCATCGCCCGATACAACGGCAGGATAACTTCTTTCGTTCTGCTTGTAATACCCTTCTTGATTATTCCCAGCATTCTATTCGCTTTCTTAGCGGCCGCTGCGCACTGTGCCGACGGCTTCATTGTCATGTCCACCATTACCCCCAAGTCCCTTTCTTGGGTACTCTCACTCAATAACAGCTCTCCCACCGTGTAGCTGTACCTCGGGTTTCTGTTTCCTATGTGTAAGACTTTACATTTCTCTACATTGAACTTCATCTGCCATTTCGTCGCCCACTCTCCTAGTTTGTTCAGGTCCCTTTGTAAAGCTTCACAGTCCTCTTTAGTCCTAACTCCACTAAATAGTTTGGTGTCATCCTCGAATTTTATTACTTCGCACTTCGTCCCTGTTTCTAGATCATTTATAAATACATTGAACAGCAGCGGTCCGAGTACTGACCCCTGCGAAACACCACTCGTGACTCTCCTCCAGTCTGAGTAGTGGATCTTCACTCCTACCCGCCAACCAATTTTTGATCCATCTATGTACGTCTCCTTCTACCCTATGGTTCTTCAGTTTCTGTAGTAGGCGTTCATGGGGTACCTTGTCAAAGGCTTTTTGGAAATCTAAGTATACGATGTCTATGGGGTCCCCTTTGTCCTTTTATTTGTTTATTCCTTCGAAGAAGTGCAATAAGTTCGTTAGGCACGATCTTCCCTTGCAGAAGCCGTGTTGGCTTGTTTTCAACAATTTATTCCTTTCTAGATGCTCATCGAAACTGTCTTTTATCAGTGCTTCCGCTATCTTCCCCAGAATCGAAGTCAAACTCACCGGTCTGTAGTTCCCCGGGTCACCTCTCGATCCTTTTATAAAGATGGGTGTAATATTAGCTATCTTCCAATCCTCCGATATGACGCCTGTTTTCAGGGATAGATTACAAACCTGCTGTAGTAGTTCCGCTATTTCCTCCTTTAGTTCTTTCAATACCCTAGAGTGGATTCCGTCTGGGCCCGGAGATTTGTCCATTTTTAATCTATTTATCTGCTTGTGTACGTCTTCAAGGCTAACCTCCATGGATGTTCATTTCTGCTTGATCTCCTTTGAAGATTTTTTCAGGTTCCGGCACATTGGATGTGTCCTCCTTTGTAAATACTGATGAAAAGAACATGTTTAGTCTATCTGCCACTTCTTTTTCCTCCTTCACCACTCCTTTCCTATCTCCGTCATCCAGGGAACCACCTCTTCCCTTGCCGGCTGCTTCCCTTTAACATATCTGAAGAACGGTTTAAAATTTCGTGCTTCCATGGCTAGCTTCTCTTCATATTCTCTTTTTGCTCTTCTAACCATGAGGTGACATTTTTTTTGATGCTTCCTGTGCTCTTTCCAGTTCTTCCTGGTTTTGTCCTTTTTCCATTTCTGGAATGAATTTTTCTTGTCGCCTATCGCTTTCTTCACTTCTTTAATTATCCACGCTGGGTCTTTTGTTTGGCTTTTTTTTGCTTCCTTTTCTAAATCTGGGGATACAAAGATTTTGCGCCTTGCTCACTGTGTCCTTGAATAAGGCCCAGGCTTGCTCTACAGTTTGCAATTTCTTTGAGCTGTTCCAAAGTTTCTTCCTTACCATTACTCTCATCGCTTCGTAGTTTCCTTTCTTGAAGTTAAAAGTTGTTGTGGTTCTCTTTCCCTTCGTTATTCCTACTTCAGCTTTGAACTTGATCATGTTGTGATTGCTGTTTCCCAACGGTCCCACTACTTTGCAGGTCCTCTTAGCCCGTTAAGGATTAGATCCAGAGTGGCACGGATGGGGAGAGGGACCTTGGGGTGATAGTGTCTGAGCTCCTGAAAGCTACGAAACAGTGTGACAAATCGATGGCTGTAGCCAGAAGGATGCTGGGCTGTACAGAAAGAGGCTTCACCAGCAGACGAAAGGAGGTGTTGATGTCCCTTGTACAGGTCATTGCTGAAGCCCCACCTGGAATACTGTGTTCAGTTTTGGAGGCCGTATCTGGCTAAGGATGTAAAAAGACTTGAAGCAGTACAGAGAAAAGTGACTAACATGGTATGGGGCTTGTGCCAAAAGACGTACATGAAGAGATTGGAAGACTTGAATATGCACCCTGGAGAGGAGGGGCAGGGGAGATACTTGAAAGGTATTAATAGAGAAACAAATCTTTTCCAGAGAAAGGAAAATGGTAAAACCAGAGGGCATGAATTAAGTTTGCGGGGTGGCAGACTTAGGAGTAATGTTAGGAAATTCTGTTTCAAGGAGAGGTTGGTGGAAGCCTGGAATGCCCTCCTGAGGGGGGAAGTGGAGATGACGACGGTGACAGAATTCATAATAGGGAGGGATGAACACAGAGGATCTCTAATTAGAAAATAAATGGTATAAACAAACTAAGGCCGGTACTGGGCGTACCATATATGGTGATTTGGTTTAGGATGAGCTGCGGAGGGCTTTGATAGAAGCTCCAGTGACAGGATGGTTAGGATAGGCTGGAGTGGGCTTCGATGGCAACTCTGGCAGTGGGAAGCTAAAGACAGGACCGGGTGGGCTTCTATGGTCTAATGCCCAGAACTATTAAAGAAAAGACAATTTAAACGTGAATGTTGGGCAGACTGGTGTCACTTACTATGTTGCATGAATAAAATTACCCCCAGTCTATAAGAAGGCCACCTCAGGGGCAGATGACCATGCAAATATTTTCAGCTGTCACAGAAGAATGTCTCTATCAAGGGTGAACGGGATCTCACCCCTTTTGCACGGAATTGGGCATCTGCTCGCGGCATACTTTTCGGGGGAAGCAGAACGACTTGGCAGACAAACCAAGCAGACTCCTTCGGCCTCTCAAATGGTCTTCCAGCCCAACCATCTTACGTCAGACTTTCTCCAAATGGGGAACGCCGGACATAGATCTTTGCACCGCTTCTTTTATCCATCTATACTCATTCCCTCAGCGTTCTGATCTCTTCACATGGTTTTCAGTATCACCTTTATGCGGACGACTCACAGATCTCTCTCTCTGCCCCAGACATTTCTACAGGACTCCAGGCCCAAGTCTCAGCCTGCCTGTCCGACTTTGCTGTCTGGATGTCTCGCCACCATTTACAACTGAACATGGCCCAAACTGAAATTCTTATCTTTCCACCCGAACCCACCTCTCCTCTTCTCTAATCCTGTGGATAACACTTTTATCCTCCCTATCTAATCAGTTCACAATCTTGGGGTAATCTTTGACTCCTCTCTCTCTTTCTCTGCACAAATCTAACAGACCACTAAAGCCTCTCATTTCTTTCTCTTATAATATCACCAAAACCTGACCTTTCCTTTCTGAGCACACTACCAAAACCTAGGGTTGCCTGATTTTCCAATCAGAAAATCCGGACCCCCCCCCCTAGACACGCCCCCCCAGTTCTGCCTATCCCTTCCATTTAACACCCTAATTCCGCCTCTGCCACACCCTAGCCCCCCTCCCTCTCCCCCCCCCCCCCCCCCCCCCCCGTTGCCTGCTCTTGTCTTTCCTAATTGTCTCCTCTGTAGGAAGTGCTCAGGCCAAACGATGCCTAAAGTTAGGTGTCTGGATTAACGCGCTTAGCCTATCTAAGTATCTAACTTAGTTTTCTTAATTGGCTTAATCGGCACTAACTGCCTATCCGCCTTCGCATACAGTTCATGCTCCTATTACTGACCAACAAGTGTGTTCTTCTGCTGCCCCTCAAACTCTCTCCTCTCTTCTCTCTCCTTATCCACCTCCCAGAGAATTCCGTTCCTCAGATCAACTGCTCTTAGCTGTACCCTTCTCCTCCACTGCCAATTCCAGACTTGGTTCCTTTCATCTAGCTGCCCCCTATGCCTGGAATAAATTACCCGAGTTTGCCCGTCATGCCCCTTCCCTTCCCTTGTTTAAAAGCAGACTGAAAACCCATCATTTTGATATAGATTGCAATCCATAACCCTCCTCCCCCACTGCCCACCAATCCAGCCATCTGATTAACCATTCCCCTTAACTGTATCCATGACATCCTGTTTGTTTAGATTGTAAGCTCTTTCGAGCAGGGACTGTCTTCTTTGGGACTCTGTGTGGCGTTGCGTGCGTCTGATAGTGCTATAGAAATAATTAATAGTAGTAGTAGTAGGACTGTGTGAAGAGTTTCAGTCTTTGGGAAGCAGAGCTGAGATTGTGATGTCATAATACCTCATTCCACCTATAAGAGCCAACCTCATCAGTGATGTCACAAAGGCTTGATTGTCCTGTACTCCCCTCTGCCCTCCAACCCAGCCAGCAGATTACCTGTATCCATGACATCCTGTTTGTCTGTCTTGCCTGTTTAGATTGTAAGCTCTTTGGAGCAGGGACTGTCTTCTTTGTGACTCTGTACAATTCTGCGTACGTCTGGTAGCACTATAGATATAATTCATAGTACACTAGTAATAGTAGTGTGAAGAGTTTCAGTCTTTGGGAAGCAGAGCTGAGCTTGTGATGTCATAATTCCTCATTCCACAGTGCCTCAGAGCCAACCTCATCAGTGATGTCACAATGGCTTGATTGCCCTGTACTCCCCTCTGCCCTCCAACCCAGCCAGCTGATTAACCCTTCCCCTTAACTGTATCCATGTCATCCTGTTTGTTTGTCTTGTCTGTTTAGATTGTAAGCTCTTTCAAGCAGGGACTGTCTTCCTTGTGACTCTGTTCAGCACTGCGTACTTCTGGCAGTGTTATAGAAATAATTAGTAGTAGCACCATTAAAAATCAATTAAAAAGGCATGAAAAAATGAACTAGCCAGTAGGTGCCTACCACTTTGAGGTAGGCGTTTACACCAAGACACCTACCAGCAAAAAAGCATGCTTAGGAGTGGATTCAGGGTGGATTTTGGGTGCGGTTTGACTCAGGTGGTGGTAGGTTCCTACCTTAGACTCACTCATGTAGGCCAAGAAAACCCTGGCCTAAATTGCAGAGCGCCTAAGGATTCAATGTCTACTGGTACCTAAGATTGCTGAGGCGCCCTACCACTTCCCCTGCGTGCCACTGCTGCTCAGACTCAGAATAAACTCCAGGAAAACCCGGCACTCCCCCTCCTGGCTAATTTATCTCACATCCACAGCAGCACCGAGAAAGAGTTTCTCCCAGGGAGTGGGGAGGGGAGAAAAGTAGGAAACCAGGAAGTGACTCAGGGGAACTTAAAAGGCCAAGCCGGACCCAGGAGGAGAGGAGGTGTGCTAGAGGGAACATAGGAGCTGGAGAAACTGGTTGGAAGGGCTTGGCATGGACAGAGTTTATAGGAGGTAAGACTCTACTGCATTTAAAAACCTGCCTTTGTTCAGTGCCTGCTAAGACCTGGGACCAAATGCTGCCTAGCTGTTTCCTGCTCCTAAAATAAAGACTGTTTGGGGAGTCTCAAGCCCTACGGAGATTGGGGCTTGTGTTTGGGGAAAGACGGGAATAGCCTACTTGGTTTCTTGGAAGAACACAAACTTATAGGAGCCTTTGAAGAAACAGGCTCTGCACTACTGTTTAATTAAAGAGCTTTCTTGAATGCCCAGAGTGTGGTCTGTCTGTCCGTCTGTGCAACCCTTCTCTGGAACACACTGCCCACCTCTATCACACGCCGCTAGTCGTGATTCTATAAATGGCGCCAAGTGGATAATTTTCAATTGTGCCTATTGGGCCTAATCAGGGCCTAAATGCCCTCTCATCAATCCTGGTAATGTGAATGTGCTAACAGGTTAATGCTTCTCTGCCTATGACACACCTCCTCAAAAATATTCATCAAAAGTAGTTAACACACGCGTAGTGAATAGAAACAGGAAAAATACCGCATAGTGATTTATGTACACATAATTCCAAATTCTCTTGCTCTTTCAAGCGTCATCTCTCTGTTTGGCTAAAACAAAAATGCATAATTTGGCTTTCTTTCTGTGCTTTTAAGTTGACTTTGGAAGCCGCATATCTGCAGATGTACGGAAATCATTTTTCTTTCTTGGCTTGTTAAGGAAGAAATGTACTAGGATGCTAAGATTAAACCCTAAGGAAAGCAAATCATTGACTGGACCCTGAAAACACAATGTAAATATGTTTTGGAACATGAATGACAGTGGCCAACACACACACACCTAGTAAATTATTATATGAAGAGTTAACTCACATTAGTTTGCCATTCAGTGAGGCTAGGTATTCCCTCCCCCTCCTTTTTTACAAAACCGTAATGCATTTTTTAGCGCCGGCCATGGCGGTAACAGCTCCAGTGCTCACAGGAATTCTGTGCTAAAAAATACACTACAGTTTTGTAAAAATGTGTTTGTGGGGATTATTAGTAACTCACTTGGGGGCTTGACGGCTTTTTTCTTCAGCTTTTCATTATTATTTGTTCTCTTTTAGCCTGTTTTTATAGTGCTGATTTTATGTAATAATTGCATTTGAAGCTGATTTGCAATTAATAATTAGATTGATTGTCCCTCTTACATTGTGAGCTCCTTTTACAAAGGTGCGCTAAGCGTTTTAGCGTGCGCTAACCATGCGCTAAATGCTAACATGTGCATGTTAGTCTACGGACATGTTAGTGGTTAGCGTGCGCTAAAATGCATACTAAAACAGGGTGTGTGTGCACAGGGCAGTATATAAAATAATAGAACAGAACTTGCACGCACAACATAAGGTTCCATATACAGAATTTAGGGGTTAGGAAGAAACATGGTACAAGAGCCTTTTCAGTGATCCTGTCATAGGACGGGAAGCACAGATGACAATAGACAATTTATCTTCTCATGTACAGCTCCCCAGATCTGGAATGCGCTTCCCATGTTTTTACGGGAGGAGAAGGTGTTTGGGAAATTTAAAAGCGAATTAAAAACCTTTTTGTTTAAAGATGCATTTGCAAATTAATTAAATTTTATTATAAAGTGTTATTCTAGTGAATTATTTTGCTTTCTTTTGTTTTTTTTAATTTCCTTTTGTATTTTCCCTGTATGTTCTTTCTTTACTATAAAAAAATGTATTTCATCCCCTCTTACCTTTTGTTTACGTTATAATTAATTAAATGTATGTAATGTTTTTGTTTCCTTACATGTATATTTTATTGTACATCGCTTAGAAATCCGATTAAGCGATTGAACAAGCCAATTAATAAACTTGAAACTTAAACTTGAAACTTGAAACTTACTAGTCTTTAAGCCCATTACATTAACAGGTGCTAGAATAGATGTGTCTGTCTGTCTTCTTTCTGTCTCTCTGTCTCCTTAGCCACTGTCTGTCTGTCTTTCTGTCTTTCTGTTTCTATCTCCTTAGCCGCTGTCTGTCTGTCTTTCTGTCTCTCTCTCTCCTTGGCCGCTGTCTGTCTATCTTTCTTTCTTTCTTTCTTTCTTTCTTTCTTTCTTTCTTTCTTTCTTTCTTTCTTTCTTTCTTTCTTTCTTTCTGTCTCTCTCTCTCTCCTTGGCCTCTGTCTGTCTTTCTTTCTTTCTGTCTCTCTCTCTCTCTCCTTGGCCGCTGTCTGTCTATCTTTCTTTCTTTCTTTCTTTCTTTCTGTCTCTCTCTCTCTCCTTGGCCTCTGTCTGTCTTTCTTTCTTTCTTTCTGTCTCTCTCTCTCTCTCCTTGGCCGCTGTCTGTCTATCTTTCTTTCTTTCTTTCTTTCTGTCTCTCTCTCTCTCCTTGGCCTCTGTCTGTCTTTCTTTCTTTCTGTCTCTCTCTCTCTCTCTCCTTGGCCGCTGTCTGTCTATCTTTCTTTCTTTCTTTCTGTCTCTCTCTCTCTCTCTCTCCTTGGCCTCTGTCTGTCTTTCTTTCTGTCTGTCTCTCTCTCTCCTTGGCCGCTGTCTGTCTGTCTGTCTTTCTTTCTTTCTGTCTGTCTGTCTTTCTGTCTCTCTCTTTCCTCAGCTGTCCACCCCCGCCCCTCCCCCTTTACTATGCTACTGCCTGCTCTGTCTGTTTATTCCAGTAGTCTCTAACTCAAACCCTTTTCAGGGCCACATTTTGTATTTGTAGGTACTTGGAGGGCCTCAGAAAAAAATAGTTAATGTCTTATTAAAGAAACTAGTCTTTAAGCCTGTTACATTAACTACAATAGATGTGTCTGTCTGTATTCTTTCTGTCTCTCTGTCTCCCTAGCCGCTGTCTGTCTGTCTCTCTGGCCCCCTGTCTGTTTGTCATTCTTTCTGTCTGTGTCTCTCCCTGGCCCCTTGTCTGTCTGTTTTTCTTTCTGTCTGTCTCTCTCCCTGGCCCCCTGCCTATCTCTCTCTGGCTCCCTGAGCAAACCAAGATTGCTGCTTACCCCCCAGCACACCCCTCTCCCCAAAGCAGCCCCTTTTCCCTCTCCCCCTTCCACTTCCCTGTGCAGCAGTAGCAGCCGGACGCCTCGCAGCACCTCGAAGGACACCTCCTGCTGTTGCTCTCATTGCCGCAAGCCACCGCACGCACTATAATCCACCGCACACCGCAAATGGAACACGGCATGGAAGCACAAATCACAGCAGCAGGGATCATGCCATTTCAACTGAGCATGCGCAGGTAAGGATTTTATTATAGAGGACTAGCTGATGCCCCGGCGTTGCACGGGTATTTAATTATAGCAATAACACTGTAAATGGATTCAAATAAAGATAGTTTATAGTGGTGAATGAAATTATTTTTTTACAGCTTTATAAAAAGTACAATATTCAAATTATAATGTGAAATATTTGACAAAATGAATACAATACAACTAACGCAAAACTTGATTATAAACAACATTTTTAGTTTCACCTCCAGGAGCAAGAACATATAAATTCTTGGGTGAACCCACCCTTGAGCAAGCAACATAGAGTTGTCCATGGGAAAAACAGGGGGATCTTAAATCCACTCCACAGTATGTAATAGTCTGTCCCTGTGATTTGTTGATTGTGATAGAGAATGCAAGTCTCACTGGAATTTGCAATCTCGTAAACTGAAAAGGAAGATCTGTTGGAATAAGTGGCATCCAAAAGTTTCAGTATTGATTTAAACAACTCAATATGTGGAAACTCAGGTTGAAAAGAAACTCCATGCAGTTTTTTCCCAGTTCAGAATGGAACCTGTGTTCCTAGTTCAGCATATGTGAGTACTCATGTAATGTAATAACATTATGAACTGGGGTGCATGAAGGAAACAGTTACAAACACAGTTAGAACATACAAACACTATATGTATGGTGTCCGTGGTAGAATAGAAACGATGTCCCTAGTGGTTATAGTGTCATAGAAAGTGTTTTATAGTTGGAATTACTGTGAGAATGGCAGCTTTTAACATTTTTACCATTGACATGAATGGTTGAAATCTGATTTTCTGTTTGTAGCTCCGCCCACGTGTGCAGGTGGGCTGCGAGACCCCCAGAACATATCACCCCAGGTAGTGAGGGATCTGCATACCAAGTTTCGTTCAAATCGGTCAAGCCGTTTTTGAATTACTGTGAGAATGGCAGCTTTTTACATTTTTTCCATTGACATGAATGGGTGAAATCTGATGTTCTGTTTGTTGCTCCGCCCACGTGTGCAGGTGGGCCGCGAGACCCCCAGAACATATCACCCCAGGTAGTGAGGGATCTGCATACCAAGTTTCGTTCAAATCGGTCAAGCTGTTTTTGAATTACTGTGAGAATGGCAGCTTTTTACATTTTTTCCATTGACATGAAAGGGTGAAATCTGATGTTCTGTTTGTAGCTCCGCCCACGTGTGCAGGTGGGCCGTGAGACCCCCAGAACATATCACCCCAGGTAGTGAGGGATCTGCATACCAAGTTTTGTTCAAATCGGGCAAGCCATTTTTGCGTTGGCAGCTTTTTACATTTTTTCCATTGACATGAATGGGTGAAATCTGATTTTCTGTTTGTAGCTCCGCCCACGAGTGCAGGTGGGCCGCGAGACCCCCAGAACATATCATCCCGGGTAGTGAGGGATCTGCATACCAAGTTTCGTTCAAATCGGGCAAGCCGTTTTTGCGTTGGCAGCTTTTTACATTTTTTCCATTGACATGAATGGGTGAAATCTGATTTTCTGTTTGTAGCTCCACCCACGTGTGCAGGTGGGCCGCGAGACCCCCAGAACATATCACCCCGGGTAGTGAGGGATCTGCATACCAAGTTTCGTTCAAATCGGTCAAGCCGTTTTTGCGTGATCGCGGCACATACACACACACACACACACATACATACATACACACATATATACCTCCGATTTTATATATATAGATTGTATCGCTAAAGGCATCTCTATCAAAAAAGGGCATCCAATATAACAAGACATTCAAAAGATAATTGATTTTTAATTACAGGGGTATCATTTCCCCCCCCTTATTTTTTTTTTTACAAAACCGCGAGTGTCAGGAGCAGCGCAGAGCATTCAGTGTGCTGGCCTGTGCTAAAAACCGCTATCAAGGTTTTGTAAAAGGGAGTGGTGGTGGTGGTGCTAATGAGTGAAAAGCTCTGTTAGAGTTAGAAGAATGTGAAATAACTACCGGTATATCACTACCCAGTGGTGTGGGGTTAGAACCTTCAGGGGATTCTATGAATCCCCAGCTCTACAGCCCTGCTTTTTATTTTTGTATTTTTGGTTCACTTTTTACTCGATGCTGTTTGATTTGCTGCCTGCTCGACCAGTCAAAGTGCATCAAGCAAAAAAATAAACCAAAAAATAAAATCAGGGCGCTAGGGCTGGGGATTCACCCAGCCCCTGGAAGGCCCTGACAGTACTGATCTGAATTTGATTGGTTGAGCAGTTTCTGCCTGCTGCCTGCTCAACCAATCAGATTCAGAGCAGTGCCCTCAGGGCCTTCAGGGAGTTGGGTGAATCCCCTGAAGACCCTGATCACACGCTACCGCAGTCACCCCTGAACATCCTGCCAGTAAGTAAACCCCTTCACTTAAGCCCAAATTCTATAAATGATACCTAAAGTTAGGCACCAAGATTGGTACACCTAGCTGATCTCGATGCCTAGTTTAATTTTCTTAATTGGCTTAATCAGCACTGATAAATGAAAATACAATGAAAAAACCATTAAAAAGTTAATTAGCTGGAAGGCTCCTACCACTTTGAGATAGGCGCCTATACCAAAGTGTCTACCAGCAAGTAGGCATGGCTAGAAGTGGAGTTGGGCCAATTCAGGGTTTGACTTAGGCACCCTCATTTAGGTCAAGTAAACCTTAGCCTAAATGGCAGCGCGATTCTATAAATGATGCCTAGTGGATAATTGACAGTCGCACTCAGTAGCACCTAGGAATTGCCACGCGTTCTCCAACATCGAAGATGCTCCCACCTGCTAAGAAAAGCTACTTTACCTCCATGTTATATCTACACTGCAATTTAATCCACCCTATGTCCACTAAGGGCTCCTTTTACTAAAGTGCGCTAGCGTTTTTAACACACGCCTGAAATTACTCCGCGCTACGTTTCTTGAACTAATGCCAGCTCAATGCTGGCGTTAAAGTCTAGCGCGCGCGATTCCACACGTTAAGATCCTAACGCACCTTAGTAAAAGGAGCCTTGTATGTTTCTCTACGCTGGAAATGCTGTAAAGTCTGTATTTCTCACTAAAGTTTGTCCCACCCATACTATGAATGTACTCTTGTAACCCATTCTGGGCTCCTTTTGGGAGGATGGGCTAAATATATGATGAAATAAATAAAATAAATAAATGTATACTGTGGAATCAGGGCTTTAAAGAACAAATTTTCTTCCAGAACTTCCTTTCCTCTGGAAAAAAAAAAAAAATCCCCTCATTTTTGTACCCTATGTATACCTCTGAAGTACCTGAGTGATTTTACAGCTCCATCCTTGTTGCTGTTTGTTTATTTCATGTCAAGAAATATCTATGTTATTCATCTGAAAATCAAGAGCGGATAGCGTAGCTGGTTTTAAGAAAGGTTTGGACAAGTTCCTGGAGGAAAAGTCCATAGTCTGTTATTGAGAAAGACATGGGGGAAGCCACTGCTTGCCCTGGATCAGTAGCATGGAATATTGCTCCTCATTGGGTTTTGACCAGGTACTTGGGACCTGGAGTGGCCACCGTGAGAACGGGCTACTGGGCTTGATGGACCATTGGTCTGATCCAGTATGGCTATTCTTTTGCTCTTATGTGTGCCAAGTATAGGACAATCAAGCCATTGTAACATCACTGATGAGGTTGGCTCTGAGGCATTATGACATCACAATCTCAGCTCTGGAATGTTGCTCTCATTGGGGTTCCGGAATCTTGCTATTCATTGAGATGCTGGAATGTTGCTACTCCTTGGGTATTGGCCAGGTACTAGGGGCCTGGATTGGCCACCGTGAGAACGGGCTTCTGGGCTTGATGGACCATGGGTCTGACCCAGTAAGGCTATTCTTACATACTTATGTTTTTATCTTATTTAAGAAACCCTTGCCACGCTTTTGTTTTCAATTGTACAGTGTGCTGGTTCCAGAAGTTTCTCCACACATACAAGGGCTTGTGCAGGGAAGGAATATGCCTGTTTTTTATTTATTTATTTATTTATTTGAATTTTCATTAAATTTCCAAGCATATAAATCTTGTACAGATCATGTGGTTAAACAAATAAACAAATTAAGGTATAATCTATAATAATAAAATGTTAAGCGCGCATGCGCACTCTTACCGCGTGCTTCCCTGATCCCTGATCTGTTGGGTTGTGGCAGTAGGAGTGCGCATGCGTGCCAGACAAGCCTCCCTGCTCTCCACCTCTCCACCTCACGCCGCTGCAGAAACGGCCCCACACTCGCAGCTTGGCTTCAGGCTCACTTAGTCCCTTCCCGCTCCCCCCTTCCTTTCCCGTGATCCCGACTCCAAACCTGGCACGTCCCTGATGACATCATCAAAGACGCTGCAGAGCAAATCAGGGCAGTAGAAGACCCCGAAGCAGCGTGTATAGAGTGCTGCAGACGCTGCAGGAGTCGCAGGTTTGTCGGGACCGCGGGAAGAGAAGGGGAGTGGAATGGAAAGTGACTAAGGGAGCCGGCCAGACTGCGGGAAGGGAAAGGGGGGGTAGGGGAAATGCTGCTGCTGCACAGGGAAGTAGTGTGTGGGGAGGGAAATGGAGGGGGAGGGAATGCTGCTGTGGCTGCTGCACAAGGAAGTGGGGGGAGATAAATGCTGCTGCATAAGAGGCAGGGAGAGAGACAGACAGATAGGTAGAAAGAAAGGCAGACAGTGGGAGGAAGGGGGACAGAAAGAAAAGAAGAAAGACACAGGGGCAGGGAGAGACACAGAAAGACAGACAGACAAAGGGGGCCAGGGAGAGAGACAGACAGAAAGAAAGACAGCGGGAGGGAGATAGAGACAGAAATAAAGAAAGACAGACAGACATATATTCTAACACCCGTTAATGTAACGGGCTAAAATACTAGTAATTGAATAAACAGCAAGAATAACCTATTAAAAAATTTAGTGTGGTTACAAATACAGTAATTAAACACACTCAAGTCCACTATCAGATCCAAGAAATATTGAGTAACGCAATTCAGGAATACAAAGTTATAATAAGACATATAAGACAATATATCTATATATATAAAATCGGATGTATGTATGTATGTGCCGCGATCACGCAAAAACGGCTTGACCGATTTGAACGAAACTTGGTATGCAGATCCCTCACTACCTGGAGTGATATGTTCTGGGGGTATCGCGGCCAACCTGCACACCTGGGCGGAGCTACAAACAGAAAATCAGATTTCACCCATTCATGTCAATGGAAAAAATGTAAAAACTGCCTCTGCAAAACCGGCTTGCCCGATTTGAATGAAACTTGGTATGCGGATCCCTCACTACCCGGGATGATATGTTCTGGGGGTCTCGCGGCCCAACTGCACACGTGGGCGGAGCTACAAACATAACTTCAGATTTCACCCATTCAAGTCAATGGGAAAAATGTAAAAAGATGTGGGACCGATTTGAACTAAACTTGGTATGCTGGTCCCTCACTACCTGGGGTGATATGTTCTGGGGGTCTCGCGGCCCACCTGCACACATGGGCGGAGCTACAAACAGAAAATCAGATTTCACCCATTCATGTCAATGGAAAAAATGTAAAAAACTGCCATTCTCACAGTAATTCCAACTACCTGGGGTGATATGTTCCGGGGGTCTCGCGGCCCACCTGCACACATGGGCGGAGCTACAAACAGAACATCAGATTTCACCCATTCATGTCAATGGAAAAAATGTAAAAAGCTGCCATTCTCACTGTGACCAATTTGGACGAAACTTGGTATGCAGATCCCTCACTACCTGGGGTGATATGTTCTGGGGGTCTCGAGGCCCACCTGCACACGTGGGCGGAGCTACAAACAGAAAATCAGATTTCACCCATTCAAGTCAATGGAAAAAATTTAAAAAGTTGTGGGACCGATTTGAACGAAACTTGGTATGCAGATCCTCACTACCTGGGGTGATATGTTCTGGGGGTCTCGCGGCCCATCTGCAGACGTGAGCGGAGCTACAAACAGAAAATCTGATTTCACCCATTCAAGTCAATGGGAAAAATGTAAAAAGCTGCCATTCTCACAGTAATTCAAAAACGTCTTGACCAATTTGAACGAAACTTGGTATACAGATCCCTCACTACCTGGGGTGATATGTTCTGGGGGTCTCGCAGCCCTCCTGCACACGTGGGCGGAGCTACAAACAGAAAATCACATTTCACCCATTCATGTCAATGGGAAAAATGTAAAAAGCTGCCATTCTCACAGTAATTCAAAAACGTCTTGACCAATTTGAACGAAACTTGGTATACAGATCCCTCACTACCTGGGGTGATATGTTCTGGGGGTCTCGCAGCCCTCCTGCACACGTGGGCGGAGCTACAAACAGAAAATCACATTTCACCCATTCATGTCAATGGAAAAAATGTAAAAAGCTGCCATTCTCACAGTAATTCAAAAACGGCTTGACCGATTTGAACGAAACTTGGTATGTAGATCCCTCACTACCTGGGGTGATATGTTCTGGGGGTCTCTTCACCCAAGAATTTATATGTTCTTGCTTCAGGAGGTGAAACTAAAAATGTTGTTTATAATCAAGTTTTGTGTTAGTTGTATTGTATTCATTTTGTCAAATATTTCACATTATAATTTGAATATTGTACTTTTTATAAAGCTGTAATAAAATAATTTCATTCACCATTATAAACTATCTTTATTTGAATCCATTTACAGTGTTATTGCTATAATTAAATACCCGTGCAATGCCGGGGCATCAGCTAGTAAGACATATAAGACAATAAGAAGGGCTCCTTTTACAAAGGTGCGCAAGCGTTTTGAGCGCACGCACCGGATTAGCGCGCGCTAGCCGAAAAACTGCCGCCTGCTCAAGAGGAGGCAGCAGCGGCTAGCGCGCGTGCTTTTCCACGCATTAAGGCCCTAATGCACCTTTGTAAAAGGAGCCCTAAATGATTTATATCTAACTATGCATTTACAGGGATAACGGAGGAGAAAAAAAGATTCCTCCAATCTGGATCACTCCAGGATTTAACAAAAGAAACTGACGACGTCCTTTTTGAGTTTCCTTTGAAACATCAGGAACAACTTGAAAATTCCATCTCAGGAATTCTTTCCTCCTGTTCTTGAAAAACGTATTCAACAGCCAGTCTCTGTCCGGAGACAGTGCCTTTGTGATCAAAAGAGTAGCCGGAGTAACTAATTCTCGAGCACAAGTTTCCAACAATGTAGGTACACTTCCCCCTCCCCTTTCGCGGTTTCGGCAATCGCGATTTCACATATTCGCGATTTTTGGGGGAGGGGGAAAAAAAGACCCCCCTCCCATAGTTTAGCCTTACCCCCGGCATCCCTGGCTCACCTGGTGGTCTAGCAGGCTTTTGGGGCAGGAGCGATCTTCCTACGCTCCTGCCCCGTATAGATCGCCAATAGGAAATGGCTGCTGTGAGCTCCCGCCATATTCTCGAGAGACTACGGGAACTCATGGCAGCCATTTCCTATTGGCGATGTGCACGGAGCAGGAGCGTAGGAAGATCGCTCCTGCCCCGAAAGCCCGCTAGACCACCAGGAAAGGCCAGGATGCCGGGGGGAAGGCGGGAGGGAGGCGGGGGTGAGTCAGAGCCGGACCAGAAGATATTTGCGGTATTTCCCCATTCGCGGTCCGGCTCTGCCCCTATCCCCAGCGAATCCGGAGGGAGAAGTGTATATCTAATGGAGCTTCTCTTTGTGTATTTGCTTCTGTCTCGATTTTGCTGCTTTGTTGGCAAATAAGACGCCTGTGTAAGGGGGGACAAAGATTCCTCAGCAATTTGCAGAATCTCAAGAAAATATTGTTTTATCATTTCTCTGGGTGACATTGAAGAAATCTTAGGAAAGTCGATTAAGCGTAGATTGTTAATTCTATTCTGATTTTCAAGCGTTTCAAATTTCCTTCTCAACAGGCTCCTTTTACGAAGGCGCGTTGGGGCCTCAATGCGCGGAATAGCGCATGCTAAATTGCCGTGCACGCTAGCCGCCACCGCCTCCTTTTAAGCAAGCGGTAGATTTTCGGCTAGCGCGCATTATAACACGCGCTAATCTTCGTGCGCTAAAACTGGTAGCGCACCTTTGTAAAAAGGAGCCAGATATGATATTATCGTTGGCCATTCTTGATTTTGTTTTAATACTGTAACTTCTTTTTTTATGTTTTCAATATCAGTCTTGTGCATTGTAAATTCATTTTTTTAAAGGTATTAATCTCTTCTTTACGAGTACTCATTTCTTTTTCCCAAATTTTTATTTGAGGAGTAAAGGATTTTTTTTCCCTAAGTTCACAGCTAAGGGCTCCTTTTACTAAGGCGCGCGAGCGGTTTTAGCGAGCGCTTAGCGTACGCTACAATACCGCACGCGTTAAATGCTAACGCCTCCATAGAGCTTGCGTTAGTCTTTTTCGTTTAACGCACCTTCGTAAAAGGAGCCCTAAGTCCTAAATAGCTTCGAGTGTTACTTCCTGAGGTTTTGTAGGCTCCAAAGGGGAACTTACATAGAAACATAGAAATAGACGGCAGATAAGGGCCACGGCCCATCCAGTCTGCCCACCCCAATGACCCTCCCTTACCTTTCTCTGTGAATAGATCCCACGTGTCTATCCCATTTGGCCTTAAAATCAGGCACGCTGCTGGCCTCAATCACCTGAAGTGGAAGACTATTCCAGCGATCAACCACCCTTTCCGTGAAAAATAATTTCCTGGTGTCACCTCGTAGTTTCCCGCCCCTGATTTTCAACAGATGCCCTCTTGTTGTCGTGGGACCCTTGAAAAAGAAGATATCTTCTTCCACTTAGCGGTAGTTAGTGAAGAGGTAGCAGGTGTTTTTCCCTCATAAACGGCTCTCATCTGCCCCTGCTTGTTGATGTCCCAGCCACAGGTTCATCTCCGGGAGGCAACTCGAACCGGGAGGTCTCCAACACCATGTTCACCGACAGTTCAGCCTCAGGAGTTGAAAGCACTTCCTCTCCGGGTGTGTTCTCTTCCCGCGGTGAGCTGGCTCTCTGTGGTGTAGGTTGCATGGGAGGCACTCTTGTGTCGGGGATCAGGGTAACATCGAGCCCAGGGACAGACGCTGCTGCATTACCCGCCGGCAACTTCCCGACAACAAGGGTTCCCGCTGTAATCTTCTGAAAATCTCATCAATCACCTTGAGAGGGGCTTCTGGGCGTCGGGAGGCTCCACCGGCGCTTTTGCCCCGTCTCTTCGGCATCCGCCCAAGTTTCCAAATCGGTTATCAAAGCAAAGACTGCGAGGTAATCAGAAGCGTTCAGTAGCAGCCAGGCGTTAGCGGCCATCTTGGATCTAGAATATGCCTGTTGAATGGTCACCCATAAAACCTCTTAGAAATAAAATACACACAGTGGAAGAGACCGCATGTGCATTTGAAAGCGTTGCTTGTGTTTTTGTCGACATTTTTACGTTCTGAGCTCAGTTATGCAACATTCTCCCCCCCCCTCCCCGTTGCAGCCTCTTTATTTTTCATACTGTAGCCAGACTCAGCTTTTCTTTCTTCCCAGAAAGTCAATTAGAAGCTAATAAAACAGACTCTAAGTTTGTATATTCCTCCTGTGACGCACAGAACTAAATCCCACAGGCTTTTATTGATATTTTCTCCCGATCTTCTGATTAGATTTTCCTTTGGCCGGATGAGTTGCTGTTAAGTGTTTGGAGACATGTGTGCATAATATGAGCATTTCTCTGCATGTGTATGTGTGCTTGCATGCACAAGCATTCAAATGTCGGTTTGGTGTCCAGGTCTACATCGTGTGTGCGCGTTTGTATTTTTGTGTGCATTTTTGCCCGTTGTCTGAGTGCACGTTTGAGTGGGGATGTTATCCACAGTAAAATGATAGGAGGCTTGCGCCAGAAGACTTATGAGGAAAGACTGGAAGCCCTGAATATGTATACCCTCCTAGAGGAAAGGGGAGATATGATTCAGACGTTCAAATACTTGAAGGGTATTAACATAGAACAAAATCTTTTCCAGAGAAAGGAAAATGGTAAAACCAGAGGACATAATTTGAGGTTGAGGGGTGGTAGATTCAGGGGCAATGTTAGGAAATTCTACTTTACGGAGAGGGTAGTGGATGCCTGGAATGCGCTCCCGAGAGAGGTGGTGGAGAGTAAAACTGTGACTGAGTTGAAAGAAGCGTGGGATGAACACAGAAGATTTAGAATCAGAAAATAATATTAAATATTGAACTAGGCCAGTTACTGGGCAGACTTGCACGGTCTGTGTCTGTGTATGGCCGTTTGGTGGAGGATGGGCTGGGGAGGGCTTCAATGGCTGGGAGGGTGTAGATGGGCTGGAGTAGGTTTTGACGAAGATTTCGGCAGTTGGAACCCAAGCACAGTACCGGGTAAAGCTTTGGATTCTTGCCCAGAAATAGCTAAGAAGAAAGAAAAAAAAAAAAAAAAATTTAAATTGAATCAGGTTGGGCAGACTGGATGGACCATTCGGGTCTTTATCTGCCGTTATCTACTATGTTACTATGTTAGTAAAACCAAATTACATTTAAAGGCATATATTTCCTTTTTAAAGGCATTGCTTCCATTAGACCAGTGGATCTCAACTGGTGCTCGGGTCACATCCAGCCAGGTGGTTTTCAGAATGTTCACAACGAATTTGCATAAGACAGCTTTGCATAAACGAAGCAGTGCAAGAGATCTTTTCTCATGGTCTATTGAGCCATAGAGGGGCATTTTCAATATGATGTCTAAGTCCGAGGGTGGATGCTTTTGGATATCCGTCCAAAAATCGGATAGAGAGAATGACCATTTTTGAAAACACAAAGGGCCAAATTCTATAAATGTCATCCCGAGTGTAGGCGGAGATAGGCATCCTACCGCTGTCTAACCAGCCAATTGGGACGCAAGTTTTCTAAAAAAAAAACCAAAAACCTAACCACCCGAGGCAGGTCACCTACACTGTACCAAGTTTCCCTGAAAATAAGACCTACCCCGAAAATAAGCCCTAGCATCATTTTCAGGGTAGATCTTAATATAAGCCCTACCCCCAAAATAAGCCCTAGTCCTGGGATTCGCCGGCAACTCTTCAACCAGGCCCCCCTCCCTACCGTGCAGCTGAAACTCTGCTGACCCTCCATCCTTTCCTCCCTGCTGACCGCGAGCGAGCCCTACCTTCAACCAAAGCAGCATCGGGCCGGCAGCACTTTAAACAGGCTGCTTGGCCTTGTCCGTCAGGGACGATGTCATCAGTAACGCGGCGGAGTGAAATGCCCGATGGACAAGGTTGAAGCAGCCTGTTTTGCTGGCCCGACGCTGCTTCGGTTGAAGGTAGGGCTCGCTCACGGTTGGCGGGGAGGGAAGGATGGAGGGTCAGCAGGGGTTCGGCTGCGCAATGGGGGCAGGGAGGGGGTGCTCAAGGGTTCAGTTGCACAACGGATGGGAGGGAGGGACAGAAGGATGGATAGAAGCTGGACAAGGGTTCTGCTGCAAGAGGGTTGGGAAGGAGGGAGGGGAGGAAAGATGCTACACATGTGGGGTAGAGAAAGGAAAGCGGAAGAATTGGGGTGAAGGAGAGAAAGGGAGAGATGATCATGTGCATACCCCGAAAATATGCCTTTTTTAGGCCCCAAATGAATATAACACACTGTCTTATTTTCAGGGAAACACAGTATGTTTATTGGAATCCACCTAGAAACGTTGATAGAGCGGAGTATAGGTTTTTTAAAAATAAAATAAATTAATAAAGATACAGCATAGGAGCCACATTACACATAAATCCATCCCTGGGAAGGACCCCAGAACACCAGTGATGTAAGATAAATTTGCTTGTACAGCTGAGCATTTCAACAGGGTTGCAAGTCAACTGCAAAATCAAGTAAAAACATCTGAACCCAGCCACATTTCTTTCAAAACTGACTGCAAATCTCTGCTAGCTAGGGCACCAACAGCTGACTCAGGATTTGGGGGGGGAGGGGGGGGGTTCAGTGCATTATGCGTGGCTTGGGTCTCAATTCCGCTGTAAAGCATAGGAAAACAAGAATGTGCTGAGTCAGCAGATTCATAGCGCGGAGGAATGCAACTTGTCTGCACCCCACACAGCAAATCGAAGTGCTTTATTACGAAGGGAAACTGGTTTTTGTGTGAAGGAAACATACAGCATTTCTTATGAATAGTTCTCAAATGACCTTTTTAGGAAGGTCAAACCCTCATTTTCAGGATTTTTTTTTTTTTAACAATGATCATCTATAACATTTTGGTCTTATTAATTTCAGTAGTATATACAGAAATGCCAGCAGGGGCTCTTGATCCCATTATAAATCAACTAAATACAGCACTACTCCTACTATTTAATATTTCTATAGCGCTACCAGAGCTTACAATCTAAACAGACAAGACACACAAACAGGATGTCATAGATACCAGTTAAGGGGAAGGGTTAATCTGCTGGCTGGGTTGGAGGGCAGAGGGGAGTTCAGGACAATCCAGCCATTGTGACATCACTGATGAGGTTGGCTCTGAGGCACTGTGGAATGAGGAATTATGACATCACAAGCTCAGCTCTGCTTCCCAAAGACTGAAACTCTTCACACTACTATTACTAGTGTACTATGAATTATATCTATAGTGCTACCAGACGTACGCAGAACTGTACAGAGTCACAAAGAAGACAGTCCCTGCTCCAAAGAGCTTACAATCTAAACAGGCAAGACAGACAAACAGGATGTCATGGATACAGTTAATCTGCTGGCTGGGTTGGAGGGCAGAGGGGAGTTCAGGACAATCAAGCCTTTGTGACATCACTGATGAGGTTGGCTCTTATAGGTGGAATGAGGTATTATGACATCACAATCTCAGCTCTGCTTCCCAAAGACTGAAACTCTTCACACTGTACTACTACTACTATTAATTATTTCTATAGCACTATCAGACGCATGCAACGCCACACAGAGTCCCAAAGAAGACAGTCCCTGCTCGAAAGAGCTTACAATCTAAACAAACAGGATGTCATGGATACAGTTAAGGGGAATGGTTAATCAGATGGCTGGATTGGTGGGCAGTGGGGAGGAGGGTTATGGATTGCAATCTATATCAAAATGATGGGTTTTCAGTCTGCTTTTAAACAAGGGAAGGGAAGGGGCATGACGGACAAACTCGGGTAATTTATTCCAGGCATAGGGGGCAGCTAGATGAAAGGAACCAAGTCTGGAATTGGCAGTGGAGGAGAAGGGTACAGCTAAGAGCAGTTGATCTGAGGAACGGAATTCTCTGGGAGGTGGATAAGGAGAGAGAAGAAAGGAGAGAGTTTGAGGGGCAGCAGAAGAACACACTTGTAGGTCAGTAATAGGAGCATGAACTGTATGCGAAGGCGGATAGGCAGTTAGTGCCGATTAAGCCAATTAAGAAAACTAAGTTAGATACTTAGATAGGCTAAGCGCGCTAATCCAGACACCTAACTTTAGGCATCGTTTGGCCTGAGCACTTCCTACAGAGGAGACAATTAGGAAAGACAAGAGCAGGCAACGGGGGGGGGGGGGGGGGGGGGGAGGAGGAGAGGGAGGGATTATGACATCACAATACGAGGGGCTGCTGAAAAGTTCTCAGCCCAACCAAGGAGAGAATGATGTGGAGCCATGAAACTTACAAGTTATTCCACACTTTTCCTTTCAATGAGGCAAATGCATCTAGACCAGGGGTAGGCAATTCCGGTCCTCGAGATCCACAGGCAGGCCAGGTTTTCAGGATGTCCACAACGAATGTGTATGACATGGATTTGCATGCACTGCCTCCTTGAGATGCAAATCTATGTCATGCAGATTCAGGTCACACAGTTCTCTGGCCAAGTTTCCTTTCCATATGTTTTTGGGCTACAGTCGTCTTCTTCGGAGAGGATTATGAGGGAAGTTTTCTGACCCAGCCAACATTGTTTCTTAGTATCTTTCAAGGTTTTCCAGGAACTCTTTCATTGGATAAGCAATAAATAATCTCCAGAGCATTATTTAGCCTGCCAGCTTGGAATTATGGTGGGGATCTCAGGAGGCAAATGTATCAGGACCTATGAAACACAGAAATGCAATGTGAACCTACAAATGTACAATGGCCTTCAGTGCCGTCTTAGGCAATGGCCGAAAAGGGACCAGCCCCAGTTCGTGGCTCAGACCCTGGATTTGGACCGTAAAAGGTCAAGAAGTGATGTATAAAGCAAAACAACCCATGAGAAGTTTCTCTTTTTTTTTTTTTTGGGGGGGGGGGGGGGGAATATGCAGGATATCGCTTGCACTTGCAGCTGTGTCCATCAGAAAAGGAAGAGGAAGCTGGAAGCAGGGCCTGGTCTCCCAACTACCAACTGCAATGCAAGAGAAAAGCATGAACGAGGAGATGTTTCCTCAAATCTCTAAAGGAAAACTGGTAATTTCAGTGCCAGATTATATGGAACATTATAGAAGTATTTTAATGACTTATTTCTGAGCATACTCAGATTGAAATTTGATCCCAGATAACTGTGGCTTCTCTGAAGTGACTGTCTGTCCAAATTGGTTGCAGATTTATCATCCTTTGTCTGCGAGCATTTACGTAACGTGTTTCACAAAGTTTTCCAAAACAGTCTGTTTTGCTCCTAGGAATGAGAGCCTTCCGTGTCTCGGGCTCGAGCACTCATCTTGTCTTTCAGTTTCAAGTCTGAGGTTCTACAAATGACGTTTCCATTTGTTATTTCATCTATTGCTATGGATGCCACAGTGGTTTACCATAAAACAAAAAGTAACCACACACCGGACTCGTGCACACTGGGTTATGGAATGAAGCCCTCAGATACCTGGGCTGCGAAATGCTTATTGCAGCAGTTCATAACAGGTCGGCACTTTGTCTTTCATTGGGCTTCAGACCAATTTTTTTTTAATATTTTTAAATGCTTTTAAAACTCATTCAATTTTTATGTTTCATGCAAAATAACTTTAGCGACACTTGTCTTGTTTAGCAGTCGCTTGTCAGCTAGGCCCGACAGGACCCGTTTCGCCACTGAGGCTTCTTCTGGGGTCAGTATATTCGAGCGCTCACAGCGTGACCTGCCCTTGCAGATCAAAAAATGGCGTCGGCAAGAGCAGGTCACGCTGTGAGCGCTCGAATATACTGACCCCAGAAGAAGCCTCAGTGGCGAAACGGGTCCTGTCGGGCCGATATTTCGAGCCTAGCTGACAAGCGACTGCTAAACAAGATAAGTGTCGCTAAAGTTATTTTGCATGAAACATAAAAATTGAATGAGTTTTAAAAGCATTTAAAAATATTTTAAAAAATTGGTCTGAAGCCCAATGAAAGACAAAGTGCCGACCTGTTATGAACTGCTGCAATAAGCATTTAGCAGCCCAGGTATCTGAGGGCTTCATTCCATAACCCAGTGTGCACAAGTCCGGTGTGTGGTTACTTACCATAAAACGAACCTTGTAGTTACAACAGGTGATTCAGTAAACGTACAAATACTTCTATCTATTGCATGCATTTCGACTTTTCTACAGTAAACACAGTTTCGCGGAATTAATTTCTCAAAAGCAGAAGTAATTCATATAAAAACCCTCCCAGAGACCTTGAACTGCTGGAATCTATAATCACGGACAATGGCCATGGTAAGTTGTGGTTGTTATTCCAGAGATTTCAAAGCAAATCCGTTTTTGGAAGCCACCACCCTGAAGCCAAGCCCACTTAAACTTCCATGTGGCCTTCTCCTATTTATCATTTCTATAGTGGTGAAAGGCATACGCAGTGCAGTACATTTTGCATGTTCCTGCTCAGAAGAGCTTACAATCTAATTAGGACAGACAGATAGGAGAAACGGGACAGGTAGGGGTTGGGGAGCTTCTTGCAGATATCTGTACCCTTCTCTTCAACTGCCAATTCCAGACTCAGTCCCTTCTTTCTTGCTGTGCCGTATGCCTGGAACAGGCTGCCTGTATCAATACGTCGTGCTCCATCCCTGGCAGTGTTCAAATCCAAACTTAAACCCACTTAAACTTCCATGTGGCCTTCTCCTATTTATCATTTCTATAGTGGTGAAAGGCATACGCAGTGCAGTACATTTTGCATGTTCCTGCTCAGAAGAGCTTACAATCTAATTAGGACAGACAGATAGGAGAAACGGGACAGGTAGGGGTTGGGGAGCTTCTTGCAGATATCTGTACCCTTCTCTTCAACTGCCAATTCCAGACTCAGTCCCTTCTTTCTTGCTGTGCCGTATGCCTGGAACAGGCTGCCTGTATCAATACGTCGTGCTCCATCCCTGGCAGTGTTCAAATCCAAACTAAAGGCCTACTTTTTTGAAACTGCTTGCAACTCTTAACTCCCACTCACTGCTGCCAGATACCTTTACCCACTGTATCATTTCCTCTACCATAATACCCCCCCCCAACCTTGAAATGTCCTGTCTAAATTAGATTGTAAGCTCTTCTGAGCAGGGACTGTCTATTGTATGTTAAAATGTACAGCGCTGCGTACGCCTTTTAGTGCTATAGAAATAATAAATAGTAGTAAAAACAGAGTGAGACCCTGTAATAAGAACATAGGAATTGCCGCTGCTGGGTCAAACCAGTGGTCCGTCGTGCCCAGCAGTCCGCACACACGGCGGCCCTTAAGTCAAAGACCAGTGTCCTGAGTCTAGCCTTATCTGCGTACGTTCTGGTTCAGCAGGAACTTGTCTAACCTTGTCTTGAATCTCTGGAGGGTGTTTTCCCCTATGACAGACTCCGGAAGAGCGTTCCAGGTTTCTTACCACAGGTTTGCTTTTTTAACGTTTGAATCTAGATCAGTGTTCTTCAACCTTTTTGCACCCGTGGACCGGCAGCAATAAAATAATTATTTTGTGGACCGGCAAACTACTAGGACTAAAATTTAAACCCCGTTTACGCCCCATCTCCGCGAGCTCGGTCCCCGCAAACCATCTGATCCCATCTGCACAAGCCGCAATTATGATTTTATATTGAACGTATTTTATTAAAGTATAAAAAGAAACAATATTCTGAACAATTGTGATTTTATAAATACAAATATACAGAGCACGGACCAACAAAACCCCTGTCTCCCCTCCCCTTCACATATATCCCCTCTACTATCAAGAAAACTGAACAAGCCAAGTTCATAGAAATATCATGCTAACAGAATACTGCAGTCCCCAGTTATGTCTCTAGCAGGATATATAATTCAAATCTGATATATTCTAATGACAAAATAGAAATAAAATTATTTTTTTCTACCTTTTGTTGTCTCTGGTTTCTGCTTTCATCTTCTTTTCACTCTTTTCCTTCCACCATCTGCCCGTTCCATCCAATGTCTGCCCTCTCCCCCTTCCATATGTATCTGACTTCTTTCTATGCCCCTCTTCCTTGTCCATCCTCCTCTCTCCTTTTTACATCATTCATTCCAGCTTCACTGCCTTCTTCATTTTTATCTCTCCTACACCAGATCTAGCATCTTTATCCCTCTCTCATTCATTTCTCTGCTGACCCCCTTTCCAGCATCAATGTCTCTCTACTTTCTCATTCCTCTCTCTCCCCTTTCTTTCATCTGATCTCTCCATTCCACCCTGACCTCCTTCCCCTCCTGTAATCTCCCTGCCAGCTGTTTCCTTCCTTTTTTCTTTCTCCCTACCCTCCTTCCTTTTTTCTTTCTCCCTACCCTCCTTCCTTTTTTTCCTTCTCCCTTCCCTCCTCCCTCTATCCAACATTAACTCTCTTCCCATCCCTTTCCCTCCTCCCTCCCAGCAGCATCTCTCCTTCTTCTCCCTTCCCTCCTCCCTCTATCCAACATTAACTTTCTTCCCATCCCTTTCCCTCCTCCCCTCCCAGCAGCATCTCTCCTTCTTCTCCCTTCCCTCCTCCCTCTATCCAACATTAACTTTCTTCCCATCCCTTTCCCTCCTCCCCTCCCAGCAGCATCTCTCCTTCTAACTTCCTTCAAGTCCAGTAACAGCTCTCTCTTTTCCAGCACCTTCCCAGCCTCCTATAGTGGCTTCCTCCCCTTCCAGCAGCTCTCGGTACTTGCCTGCAGGAAGTTGCCGATAAATCACTGCCCTGGCAAATAGGAGAGCTGGTGGGAGGGGAGACAGCCACTGTGAAGGCTCCCCAGGATCTTGTTCGCACACGCTGACCATCTCCTTCCACCTGCACCTGAATCTGAAGCTCTCTCCGGTCTAATCGCAACTTCCCCGCGGCCCTCTTCAGCAACTCGGCAGGGGTGACGATCAAGACACGCTGCCGACGTCGGGACCTTCACTCTCTGAGTCCTGCCTATTTTGTTTCAACTTCCTGTTTCCGAACAGGCGAGACTCACAGAGGGAAGGCCCCGACGTTGGCAGCTTATCTTGATTGCCTGAGGCTGGGAGGAACATTAGTCAGCAGGAAATTTAACTGCCGACTTGATCTCGCCGGCCCTGCGTGGACCGGCAGAAATTTTCTGCAGACCGGCACCCCCGGCGGTTGAAGAACTGTGATCTAGATCATTGCAACCAGCCATCTGAAGAGTGATGACATAAGAACATAAAAATAGCCATACTGGGTCAGACCAACGGTCCATCAAGCCTAGTAGCTCATTCTCACGGTGGCCAAACCAGGTCCCTAGTACCTGGCCAAAACCTAGGAGTAGCAACATTCCAGCATCTCAAAGAATAGAAGATTCCGGAACCCCAATAAGAGCAACATTCCAGAGCTGAGATTGTGATGTCATAATGCCTCAGAGCCAACCTCATCAGTGATGTTACAATGGCTTGAATGTCCTATACTTGGCACATATAAGAGCATAAGTATAGCCTTACTGGGTCAGACCAATGGCCCATCAAGGCCAGTAGCCCATTCTCACAGTGGCCAATCCAGGTCACTAGTACCTGGCCAGAACTCAAGGAGTAGCAATATTCCATGCTACCGATACAAGGCAAACAGTGGCTTTCCCTGAGGCTTTCTCAATAACAGACCATGGACTTTCCCTGCAGGAAATTGTCCAAACCCTTCTTAAAACCAGCTACGCTATCCGCCTTTACCACAACCCCTGGCAACGCGTTTCAGAGCTTAATTATTCTCTGAGCTGAAATTTTTTTTCCTCCAATTGGTTTTAAAAGTATTTCCCTGTAACTCTGATAAGTTAGTTCTTCTCTCTCTTCCTTGACTCTCCTTTGGTTTTCCAATACTGCCATGCAAATGTAGTACAACGAGGTCATTAATATTAAAATGGGCCCTTTGCAGTTATGTATGAGAACACTTAGGCATCCAGTTATAGAATAGCCCCTAAGGGCTGTTACTCTCATTTTGGCACTCAATTACTGTTACTTCTGTTTGAGCACCAGCAGTTGGGTGCGATGCTCCCTCTAAGGTTGTTCTTAACCCTGTCCTGGGGACCCCCCAGCCAGTAGGGTTTTCAAGATATCCCTAATGAATATGCATGAGAGAGATTTGCATATAATGGAAGTGACAGATATGCAAATTTCTCTCATGCATATTCATTAGGGATATATTGAAAACTCGACTAGCTGGGGGGTCCCCAGGACAGGGTTGAGAACCGCTGCTCTAAAGGCTGGCCGCGTGCGTGCAAATTTTTTTTGCACGTGAGCGACAAGTTCTAAAAACCAACAATTTTCCAGATTTGCATATAGCATGTGCTCAGCTTAGAGCAGGGGTGTCAAAGTCCCTCCTCGAGGGCCCCAATCCAGTCGGGTTTTCAGGATTTCCCCAATAAATATGAATGAGATCTATTTGCATGCACTGCTTTCATTGTATGCTAATAGATCCCAGGCATATTCATTGGGGAAATCCTGAAAACCCGACTGGATTGCGGCCTTCGAGGAGGGACTTTGACACCCCTGGCTTAGAGGGAGCAAAGGTTGGGTGCCTAATTGTTGCCTAACTTAGGGTACCATAATGACTTGCTCAAGGTCACAGAGGGCATTGGTGGGCCTACAGCCTTTTGCTGTAATCCCTGAGCTCCTTCTTATTCAGGTCACTGAAATAGCATCTCTCGCTAATATGATTTCTCTTGCCAGTATTCTTCCCATTTCTTCATATTGGAGATCAGATTTATTGCACAATGCATTGCTAGTCAGATATTGATAAAGAATTTACTTAATCCTGAAGTGGACAGTGAAACAAATGAATACCAAAAATACATCAGCCTTCCTGGATCAGATCCGCTATAATCCTCATTGGTTCGAGCCCAGTGAGTTTATAACTTCTTTTCTGTGCAGTTTCCAGGTGTGAAGTGGGGTGGCCTTCAAGTATCATGGAAAGAATTTCAAAATGGTAGAAATTCACTGCTTGAGGGTGGGGGGAGTGGGGGGGAGGTGGATGAGGGGTGCCTTTCTTTAGCCATTAACCTATTTAGAATCAGTACCCGAGCTGCTTCTCAGACTGACTCGAAAGCTCATAGAATATCATAATTAGGCTGCCTGAGCAGGATTTGCATGTAGAACCTTGCCCATAAAGAGACAGAATCAATCCGTCCTGCTGGAACTATCTCTTTTTAGTGAACACTGACAGAAAAATAACACCAACCAAGGGAGTGAAGTTCCCACCCTTTGTATTTGCTGTGTGACCTTAGAAAAAAGGTGGGAAACTCATAGTGAGGTTGATTAACAATTTATCGGTGTCAGAAATGACTGGCTAGAGGTTTATGGTATTTACACAGCAGAAGGGAGGGGTGGTTGGGTTGGTTTCCTATACGAGACACAAGAATGCTTGCGTTTGAAAACCAAACTGCAGTCAATCCCATAGGAGCCACAGTGGAGCCTCGGTTGGAGGCCCATTGGGTCTCTCTGAATCTGTGAATTGTGCTATAATTTAATTTAAAAGTTTTACACCGCCTTTTCGAGGCTTTCAGAGATGGTTGACAAACCCATAAAAAGAAGCCATCCATCTTCTCAGTAGACCACACTTGGCGGTTGTGTTAGAGTTTACCAGCCATCTGGATTGCCCCAGACATGTCCCCTGGGGGTCCGGCCGGCTTTTCAAAACCCAGCACTTCATCCGGGTTTTGGAAAGAAATCACGCCAGGAGGGGGCATCCGCGCGTGCTTGGATGCAACGCGGTGACATCATACGCACACACGGGCGTGACAGTATCATAGAAACATAGAAGATGACAGCAGATAAGGGCCATAGCCCATCAGGTCTGCCCACTCTACTGACCCACCCCCAAGAATACTATCCTAGGGATCCCACTCCTGGTGACAGGTTCCCTTGGCTTAACCCTCTAAGGCAGGGGTCTCAAAGTCCCTCCTCGAGGGCCGGAATCCAGTCGGGTTTTCAGGATTTCCCCAATGAATCTGCATGAGATCTATTTGCATGCACTGCTTTCAATGCATATTCATTGGGGAAATCCTGAAAACCCGACTGGATTCCGGCCCTCGAGGACCGACTTCGACACCTGTGCTCTAAGGCAAGGGTCTCAAAGTCCCTCCTTGAGGGCCGCAATCCAGTCAGGTTTTCAGGAGATCTATGTGCATGCACTGCTTTCAATGCATATTCATTGGGGAAATCCTGAAAACCCGACTGGATTGTGGCCCTCAAGGAGGGACTTTGAGATCCCTGCTCTAAGGGATCCCACATGGGCATCCCATTTGCTCTTAAATTCTTGCACGGTTTGCCTCGATCACCTCCGCACATGCACGGATGCCTTCCTGCCTGACAAACAGGCAGCGGGGGGAGGGGGGGGCGAGACTGGGAGCGGGGATGGGTGGAACTGGGCGAGCCTGGGGGCGGGTCTAAGGGTCCATAAAATCTGGTAACCCTAGGTATTGTATGATGAATGAATCAATACCTAGAGCAGAGATTTTCACTATTTGTCAAGCAGGGCCCATATTAGCAAAATAACTTTACTACAAGAAGTAGGAATGATATTAGTGAAGGCAGCCAGTGCGTTGGACAAGTGGGGAGGTTGGGGGGGTAGTGGTCTCATAAGAACTGCCATCTCCGGATCAGACCTTCAGTCCATCAAGTCCGGCGATCCGCACACACGGAGGCCCAGCCAGGTAATTACACCTGGTGTAATTTTAGTCACACATATCCATTATCCATTAGTTCTTAGAAGTATAATAAGGATCATATAACATATATATCCTGTCTATATAACAATCATTTATAAATCATAAAAATAGTAAACAGAATCTTCAGCCCCTCCCAAATCTTTAAGAAAAATAGTATTTCATTTAAGACCTTTTATTCCCTCCCCCCATCCCCTGGATATGTAAAGTAATACGTAAAATAAATTTAAACTATAATAATTCTACAAAAGACGTCAATGGGCCCCATATTAATTTGAAATATTTTGTGTTCCCTGTCAGATCAGCATTCATTTTCTCAAATTTATAAATGAAACATAAATTTGCCCACCAAAATGTGAAATTGAGTCGATCCCAATTTTTCCAATTTCTTGTGATCAATTGTATCGCTGTTCTCATCATTATTAAAAAAAGGTCTTCTTTTATATTTATCTAGGAGATCTTTTACATATCACAGTGTGCCACAAATCACAACTTATTTATATTTATATTATTTATATGTCCCCAAATCGACTTCCAAAAATTTTGAATCATAGGGCAATAAAACAGTAAGTGATCCAATGTTCCCATGTCCAGATGACTTATTCAATCTAATCGGGGTCTCCCTCCAGCAATGAGTTTCAAGTTTCAAGTTTATTAAAAATTTGTTGTACACGCAATGTCAAGTACTTCAATGCGTATGACAATTTAAAATTAGGAAACAAACAATAAAACAACTTTATACAAATAAACATACAGTGTGTACGTACAAATAATTACCAGTACAAAAGGAAAGGAGGGTGAACTACAATCTTTAAAGAAAATAGAGATACATTTAGAGAAAAAAACAACTGGACAGTACAAAAAATAATCTTGAAAGCGTGGCTAAGCCTAGAGGAGAAGGTAAAGAAGATTGCGACCTATATGAAAAGTCTGATTAAAATTAGGTGTTAGAGCATATGCATTAATGATAGATGAATGATGCTTTCTATGTCTCAAACGCGTCCTTAACTTTTTAAAGAGCTTTTAAATTTTTCTAGTGTGGATTCACCATGTAAGTAAATTGGTAAGTTGTTCCAGATCTGGGGTGCTATAATTGAAAAGATAGTAGATCTCCTAGTACCTATTACTTTTAAAGAGGGGATAGTCAGCAGCCCAGCCATAGGTACATTCAAAGTTTCATGTGTCCGTGTCAGAGAAAATACAATCATTTCACCTTATGCTCTGTGGTAGTCATGAAGATTGGACCCTACATGGGCCATGTTTCGGCAAAAGTCTGCCTTCCTCAGGGATCCTGATCCATAAACATAAAATACTGAAGGAACGTGACACAATCCCAAAAAGCTTTCTGTATGAATTTCACAGCTCTCAACTACGACCACTCATAGCAAAAAAAAAAGTTATCCTGGACCCGCCCCTGGGAAATGACATCAGAGGAAGAGCCAACGCCGGTGCGACAGTAGTGTGGGGGGTTGCTGCTCGTGTCAGGAACGTTTTGGAGGGACGGGGGAAGGGAAGCGGTGCGCGCGTGGCAGGAGGGGGCAGGGCGGAGCATATGGAAGTGGGGGGAGGACAGGGGAGAGGCGCCCCCACTCTGGGTGTCTCTCCTCCTTCCTATGCCACTGATTCACACCGCACTGAATGCATTAATATATTATTTTCAGGGATAACAACTTATCAGAAACAAACAATCATAGATATCCCCTATCAATAGTAGAATTCATCTGTTCACCTATCTGACAATAAAGGCCTGCCACTCCAAAGATTCCTGGACAGAACTCTCGTCTTCCAGGCAGGTAAATGGAACGATTGACTGGGTAATATAGTAACATAACATAGTAGATGACGGCAGATAAAGACCAGAATGGTCCATCCAGTCTGCCCAACCTGATTCAATCTAGAAATTCGTTGGGGGGTTTTTCCTCTTCTTCTTAGCTATTTCTGGGCAAGAATCCATAGCTCTACCCGGTACTGTGCTTGGGTTCCAACTGCCGAAATCTCCGTTAAAACCTACTCCAGCCCATCTACACCCTCCCAGCCATTGAAGCCCTCCCCAACCCATCCTCCACCAAACGGCCATATACAGACCGCACAATATTATTTTCTGATTCTAGATCCTCTGTGTTCATCCCACGCTTCTTTGAACTCCGTCACCGTTTTCCTCTCCACCAACTCTCTCGGGAGCTCATTCCAGGCATCCACTACCCTCTCTGTAAAGTAGAATCTCCTAACATTGCCTTTGAATCTACCACCCCTCAACCTCAAATTATGTCCTCTGGTTTTACCATTTTCCTTTCTCTGGAAAAGATTTTGTTCTACGTTAATATCCTTCAAGTATTTGAACGTCTGAATCATTCTCCCCTGTCCCTCCTTTCCTCTAGGGTATACATATTCAGGGCTTCCTGTCTCTCCTCATACGTCTTCTGGTGCAAGCCTCCTATCATTTTCATCGCCCTCCTCTGGACCGCTTCAAGTCTTCTTACGTCCTTCGCCAGATACGGTCTCCAAAACTGAACACAATACTCCAAGTGGGGCTTTACCAATGACCTGTACAGGGGCATCAACACCTTCTTCCTTCTACTGGCTACGCCTCTCCTACCTCAATTTTAGAAAATCTGTAAAAATGAATCTGTTTAATCGATTCATAACCTAAGAATTTTATAGTTTTTTTCTTCTTCCACTCTGAGAATCATACAGAATACTGCTGCCCGCCTCTTTTATGGTCTCAAAAAGTCGGACCAAGTAAGCCCATTCTACAGAAAACTTCACTGGTTGCCAATGGAGGCAAGGGTCATCTTCAAATTTGCCTGCCTTTGCTTCAAAACCATAACAGGTTCATCCTCGATCTACCTGTAACCATTTTGCATTTCCAGGCATCTCCCGCACACGTAACACCTACCTGTTTGCCTTCCCCTCCCTGAGGGCTGTATCTACAAGAGATTCCTTGATAGAACACTGTCATTCCAAGCTGGCAAATGGAATAAATGTCTAACCACCCTCATTTCTAATACACCCTCCTACCAAGCCTTCAGGAAATCAATCAAAGCCTATCTCTTTGACAAATTTCTCTGACTCCTCCCTGTCTTGTTGTAACTCTGATTTCCTTATTGCATATCCGACTACTCTACCAATGTAATTGACAATATTCTCTGTAACATCGCTGTCTGTGTACAGTCTCTTCCTCTGTAACTGAACTTCTTCTGGTATTGCGGTATACAAAATAAAGTTATTATTATTATTCGATGACTTTGTATTGTGACCACTTCGCTGTTTGTCCAGCACCTTTCGTTGTAAACTGCCTCGAAACATCATGGCTTATATTCAATAACTCTATATTGTAACCACTTCGCTGATTGTCCAGCACATCGTGTTGTAAACTGCCTCAAACTATCATGGCTTTGGTGATATATAAGAATAAAATTATTATTATTAGTTCTTTTTAATATATTGGAATATTAGAGGTGAGCCATTGGGAGCTAAATCACTGTCAAGTCTTCGTCATTTCTTTCATTTTCCTATATATTTTTTATTTTGCTCCAAATCTTCACCCTTTTATGCTTTTAATTCACACAAATTTAAATGAGCTGTACTTATCTCAAAAATATGTCAGGGGGAATAAATATTGGCAGAAATGCATGTTTTGCAGGCAGCTGTTTCAAGGCTTGATTCCCTTACAAAATAATATAAAACCATAAGTAGATAATATACTTTGCACTTTAAAGATTCACTTTAGAAAAACCATTTATTTATTTATTTAATTCAATTTCTATCCCGTCCTCCCAGTAGCTCAGGATGGGTTACAAGCAAACATTCACAGCGGAATCCATTTGGACAATACAAAGACTATACAGCAACTTAAGTAAGGTTAAGAATGGAGAAGTGGGAGCAGGAGGAAGGGGAGATTTTAGGGGGCGATAGGAGTTGATTGCAGTTGGAATTTTAGTTGAAGAGGAGGGTCTTTACAGCTTTCCGGAAGGTCATCAATGAGTTCTGTAATCTGATTTGCGGGGGGAGTTGGTTCCAGAGTTGGGGGATGAAGTGGCTGTAGGAACATTTGACAGGAGAGACCTTCCTGGCATTTCTCCGATTCAGAGCAGAGGAGGCGGGTGGGGATGTATAGGGTTAGCTTGGATCCTATGTAGACGGGGGTGGTGGTGTAAATTCATTTATGCGCTATTACCAGGGTCTTGATCGGAAGCCAGTGCTCTGCGCGGAGGGCTGGGGAGATGGGGTCGTGGTAGTTGAGGCTGTGTAGGAGGCGGATTGCTGTGTTTTGTGCACGCTGGAGGCATTTGAGATCTTTTTTGGCCACTCGGTTAAATAGGGAGTTGTAGTAATCCAATCTGGAGAGAACATAGGTGTAGAGGAGTTGGGCTAGGTCTGGTTTGATCCATTTCAGTTGGCGGAGGTAGTAGAAGGAGGTGGAAACTATTTGAGATATGTGGGTGGACAGGGACAGCTGGCTGTCTAAAGTTACTCCTAGGCTGCGTATCTGATCTGCTGCTGTTAGTGAGGTGGAATCTCAGGATAGTGTTGGGTGTGTGTATTTGGTAGTTTTTTTCCTGATCCATAAAAGTTCGGTCTTGGAGGCGTTCAGCTGTATTTTGTTGTTTGTCATCCAGGTTTTCATGTCGGAAAGGCAGAGTTGGAGGTTGGCGATTTGGGATGATCGGTTTTCGCCTAGTGGGAGGAGTAGCTGGATGTCATTGGCGTAGGAGTGGATTTTAATGTTGTACTTCTGGGCTATATTGATGACAGGTCTGATGTAGAGGTAGAGACTCCTTCATGCTTTAAAATCAAATAAATATGGCTGCCACATCCTTTTGTGCTACACTGACATCATGGCCATGTAACCACTTGGAGCAAATCAACACCACTGGACTCAAACCAGCATCTTAGGCAATGGCCGAAAAGGGAATCAAACCAGCTGGACTCAAACCACTGGATCAACTTCCTTATACACTCAAATCCCGAGGTTCCACTGACTTCAATGTATAAATCCACTGTTGCTCCTTATAATTCAATTTACATTGAATATTACCATCCACCTACTTTACGCCACTGTAAATCCTTGAGAGAATGTTGATGGTCCAAACAGTGTTGTACTAATGGTGCATCCACTTGTATTAGTAGAAATCATAGATTTACCAGTGTTCAGCCAGTTGAGTTGTCACCATCCTACTGCTTCTACCAGCTGAAAGGTATTTTGACACCTATATATCAGACTAATTATTACAGGGGTCCACAAATCCAGGCCTCAAGACTCAGAAAGTGGTCTGGTTTTCAGGATTTTCAGACTGAATATGCATGAGATATATTTGCTGTACAGTGAATGTAGGGTATGATATGTACTGATCAGACTGGATTTATGCAACTCCTTATTGTTAGGTATTGCAAAAAATAAAATCAGGGCACTCCAAGTTATGCAAAATGCAGCGGCGAGAATGATTACAGGGGTGGCGTGGAATGAGCATATAACGCCGGTATTGAAAAGTCTCCACTGTTTGCCAAATCAGTGTAGAACTGATTACAAAATTTTGATAATTGTTCGCCAAGCGATCTATGGGGTAACACTAGAACGTTAAGATCAGAATCTGCCATAAGGGTCTCAATAGAGGTTCTTGGTGAAACTCCTTACAAAAAGACGCAAGCAACAGCCATTTCTGTGGCAGGTCCTCTGAAATGGAATGCTTTACCGGGATATTTGAGGTTATGTAAAGATAAGATATCCTTTAGGAAGCAACTAAAAAATTATTTGTTTGTGAAAGCTTTTTACTAGCTAGCGATGTTTTAGATTTTGACAATCTGCTTTATTCAAGTCTTATTATCCATGTGCTAGTTTTAGTATCAGTTAGAAAAGTTTGGAGGAGTGGGTAGGTGATGTTTTACTCATTATGTGTGTGTACATGACTATGTATGTTTACTTTGTAAACCGCTTAGGTGTAGAAATTTTTAAAATAAATAGCTAAATAAATAAAGATCTCATGCATATTTATACTGAGAATCCTGGAAACCAGACTTCTTTGTGGTCTCAAATATTTTGGGACCAGTAATAGAATGATCTCCCCCAATGAGCAAGCTTCAAAGTCAAACCTTCTGATCTGCTCCTGGCAAAAATTGTTGCCGTGGCAATGATGCGTTCTACTAGTTCATTCCAGATTAATGACATTCAGGATCGTCTAATGACTGCAAGGGTTACTAATCAGACAACAGTCTAGCTGAGATTGGCGATATTGGAAGGCTTAGGGCATAGTCCAAGGATAACAAAATAAATTCTTGAGATCTTATCTTCCTGAGGTGCTATTTTGCAATGTTTGTGGCCATGTTTTTTAAAGTAGGTCTCTGCAATATTATATTATTTTATCAGCAATTATATAAAAGATTAGATGAGAAGACTACACCTTTCATGTGTTGCAATTCAACTTGCATTTGGTCATGAGTCTAGATGATTTTGTTGGAGTCTCTCATCAGAGAAATATAGGGCCAATTATCAGGCAAACTAGGCACCTGCCTAGGGCCCAAAGGTTTAGGGTGGAAGCCCTGTCGGACTTCCTCTGGACTTAGGAGCCTACAATTGCCAACTGTCTAGATTGTTTCAGGATTCAATAGGTTCGTAAATTAGCACTCTCAGAGCCAGAAGGAGAGCTAAAGTGGCTCCATATTTTTCTGAATTTACCCCCTCTTCTACGAAACTGCACTAGCAGTTTCTAGCTTGGGGAGCCACGCTGAATGGCCCGCGCTGCTCCTGACGCTCATAGGAACTCAGTGAGCATCGGGAGCAGCGTGGGCCATTCAGCTTGTCTCTCTGTGCTAAAAAACACTAGCACGGTTTTGTAGAAGAGGAGGTTAGTGCTCCAGTCCTCTCCACTTCCAGTGCAGAGAGTGCGTTAAGATCTAGCTGATAGGAAGGCTGCTCTAGTCACAGGAAGGAGAGGTTTAGATGCAAGTGCTCTGGGTGAGACTGAGCTCTGGAGGTCTGTATAAGGACAAGAAAAGGAAGTGGGGAAGGGACGCAGGTCAAACCGCCCTGTTCTGCCTCCAGCCTCATCCCATTATGCCCCCACGTCCATAAAGCCATGCCTTTCTTCTCCAACCTCCTGGCCATGTCTGGAAGGCCTCAAAGCAAGCACGAATGCATGTGACGTTATCTGCGCATGCTCAGAAGCCCTCCAGACGCAGCTGGAGATCGGGACTTTCCAAAACTCGGACAAACTACTGGGTTTTGAAAAGTCCATCCAGGCAACCAGAGAGTCCTCTAAAAAGAGAACATGTCTGGGTTTTTCCGGACTTCTGGTAACCCTACACAAAACACATTATTTTTCCATCTAGAAAGATGGTGTAGAGACCAAATAGGAACTGGAGGCTTTCTTGCCTCTAGAATTTCTTAAATTGGTCAGAATCGAGACAAACAAATGCTTTACCATACTATTTAACAAGACATATAGGGGGTCGATATTCAACTGGTGTGGCACTCAGTGTTTTGCTAACTACAGCTGGTGTTATGCCCAGAAAATCAATGCCAACGTCTTGCTACGTAAGTTGGGTAACATGTCTAGTTTAAGTCTATTTTAGAAAGGCCACTTAGGCTCCTGTGTGCCTTTGGTCTTTATTTTAGAAGCATCCCACATGTAAATAAGAGCTTTTAAATTTGTAAATTGCCTACTTGTGCATGTGGAGGGGAATTTTCGATAGACGCCTTAGTCTGAGTTTGAACGTTTCCATTATAATTTGATATACCGCTTAATAAATATCTAAGCGGTGTGCAGAAATAAAAATTAAAAAAATTGGGGGATATCAGATATTAAAACACAAAACAGAAACAAGATGTTCAAACACATGTGGCGAGGGGGTGAAATACAAATAATGATAGGATAGTTATACAAGAAAAGGCAAGTACAATAGGAGGGGGTGGGCTCTTCATTTGAAGTCATAGGTTAGAGTTCAATTACAAATTGTCGGCATCTTAAATAGAAACCTTTTAAAATTGGATTTGAATTTATCTAAGGAGGATTCTTCACGGAGGTTCGATGGTAATGCGTTCCACAGAGTGGGCGCCGTCACTGAAAAGATCTTTTTACATGTAGTATCGTAAAATAAGTGACGTAAAGAGGGAATAGTTAAAAGATGTTGATTATTAGATCTAAATGTTCTTGAGGAGCAATAATGGATGATCGGCCTGTCTGGACATCCAGAAATCCAGTAGAGAAAATGTCCGTTCTCAAAACAGCAAGACGTCTGATCCTACAGCAAAAATAAAAGGTAGGATTGACTCTCTTGTAGACAAAGCAAATAACAAATAAAGAGGTTGACTTTCTCAACATACCATGTCCTGTTACTCCAACCATACACATATGCCAAAGATTCATAACAAGATTCTCCTACCACCTGGCAGGCTAATCAACAGGACATTCGAGTGCCAAGTTTCGAAACCAACATTCTGGACATCCAGTTGGACTTCTCAGCTGCTGTACATCCAGAGCTCAAAGGGGCATGCTGGGAAGAGTGTTATGGGCAGGTTCTGAGCAGCCTTAGACTTAGATGTCCTGCAGGGATAATTAAATGTTTTGGCAGATATCCTGGATGGAACTTATATATTTTGAGTTAGACCTGTTTTTTTAAAAAGGTATCCAAAGTGACCACATGACCACTGCAGAGATAAAGTAAAGACCCTCACACGCTTCCCCAGAGCTCACTGACCCCCCTCACACCCCACAAAGATCAGAATACAAAAGTACAGTACTCCCCTGATATTTGCGGGGGTTCCGTTCCAGGAACCCCCACGAATGTTGAAAAACCGCAAATACAGTTTTTAGCAGGGGATCAGGAGAGGGCAGCCGGAGAGGCAGGAGAGGGCAGCCGGAGCGCCGGCGAGTGAAGGAAATCACTCGCGGTATGCTCCGACCACCTCTTCCTGTACTAAAGTCGGGCCTCGCCAATCAGGAGCTGTGTGTCAAAGCATCTCCTGATTGGTGAAGCCCGACTGTAGTACAGGAAGAGGTGGTCGGAGCATACTGCGAGTGATTTCCTTCACTTGCCAGCGCTCCGGCTGCCCTCTCCTGCCCGGTCATTCGCAGTCGGAAAATACCGCGAATGACCGGGACCAAAATCACGGACCGCGAATAACCGGGGGGAGCACTGTACATACCCTAATGTGCATACTTGTCTCCAGAACAGCAGCACCTGGAATAAGAAAGCTTAGTAGACCTACACATAGATGTCTAAAGTAGCCTGGTGGTGGACCATGAAGAGGAAAGCAAGTCCCATAAGCCACTCTAATCACTGCATTTAGAAAGTGGAAAGTGTGAGCCCACCAAAACACACCCAAACCTACTATACTGCCGTATAGGTGACACCTGTAGCCATATGGGCTATTGGGGTGGTAGACAGGTGTATACTGTAGGTTTGGGGGGCATTTTGGAGGGCTCACCATACACTAAAAAGGGGTTCTGGTGAAATATGTACCTGGTACCCTTTATGTGAAGTTCACAGCAGTGCCCTCTAAGGTGCCTCACTGCCCTGTTGTGATGTTTACGTGGCCAGTCCATTAAGATGCTAGTCATCACCCCCCCCCCATCCCCCCATGTCCAAATGGGCTTGATTCAGACGTTTTGAACATAGACATTTTTGTATTTGAAAATGGCTATAAAAGTAGGATGTCCTAAGCACCAAAATGTCCAAATATGTCATTTTCCCAAAAAACATTTTGGACTTCTAGTGGTTTTGAAAATAGATGCTTCCCCACCCCAGCTTTTGGACATCTTGCGGGAAACGTCCAAAGTCGGACTTAGACGCATTATTGAAAATGCCCCTAAATACCTTGAAACTTGAAAACTTCTTGACATTTTTATCTCCTTTGATGGACAGTGTTTTTCAACAGATTTGATTTGGAAAGCTACTGATGTCAACAAGTTTTTGGATTTTGGATGCTGTCATAACAGGAAATTGTCAGTTCTTGCATGTAAGAAAAAATATTTTCTGATGACACTACTTTGAAAATAAGATCTGAGGAGATGAAATCAAGTTTTAAGGAAAAGGGCTACCCAGATGACTGCATTAATGATGGTTTTCAGTGCACAGCATGTACAGAGAGATAATTTTTGTTAAAACTCCCCCAAAAGGGAGAAAAAAGTTGATAAGAGTTGCATGCACCCTACCTTTCATGACAATGTCCAATAACATTGACGGAGACTTCAGTAGTTGGAACCTAACATAAGAACATAAGACTTGCTGCTGCTGGGTCATACCAGTGGTCTATCATGCCCAGCAGTCCGCTCATGTGGCGGCCCTTGGTCAAAGACCAGCACTTTAACTGAGACTAGCCCTACCTGTGTTCGTTCTGGTTCAGCAGGAACTTGTCTAACTTTGTCTTGAATCCCTGGAAGGTGTTTTCCCCTATAACAGCCTCTGGAAGGGCGTTCCAGTTTTCCACCACTCTCTGGGTGAAGAAGAACTTCCTTACATTTGTACAGAATCTATCCCCTTTCAACTTTAGAGAGTGCCCTCTCGTTCTCCCTACCTTGGAGAGGGTGAACAACCTGTCTTTATCTACTTTGTCTTGAATCCCTGGAGGGTGTTTTCCCCTACAACATCCTCCCGAAGAGCGTTCCAGTTTTCCACCACTCTCTGGGTGAAGAAGAACTTCCTTACGTTCGTACGGAATCTGTCCCCTTTCAATTTTAGAGAGTGCCCTCTCGTTCTCCCTACCTTGGAGAGGGTGAACAACCTTTCCTTATCTACTAAGTCTATCCCCTTCAGTGCCTTGAATGTTTTGATCATGTCCCCTTTCAATCTCCTCTGTTTGAGGGAGAAGAGGCCCAGTTTCTCCAGTCTCTCACTGTACAGCAACTCCTCCAGCCCCTTGACCATTTTAGTCGTTCTTCTCTGGACCCTTTCGAGTAGTACCGTGTCTTTCTTCATGTACAGTGACCAGTGCTGGACGCAGTACTCCAGGTGAGGGCGCACCATGGCCAGTACAGCGGCATGATAACCTTTTCCGATCTGTTCGTGATCTCCTTTTCTATCATTCCTAGCATTCTGTTCGCCCTTTTCGCCGCTGCCGCACAGTACTGGGCAGAGCTTTAGATTCTTGTCCAGAAATAGCTAAGGAGAAGAAGAAAAACAAACAAAAAACCCTCAAATTTTTAGATTGAATCAGGTTGGGCAGACTGCATGGACCGTTCGGGTCTTTATCTGCCGTCATCTACTATGTTACTATGCTAATATCAATCAGATTCTGCAGAAAAACTGGCACATTGTGCAGAATCTTAATTGTCTTAGCGATAAAAAAATTGATGATCGCACATAAGAGAGAAAAACCTTGGAGACATTTTGGTACCATGTGCTTTACCAAAACCAGATCTACTACCCAACATTTATGGTTCATTCCCTCGCTAAAGATTGATTCTTGCCGCCCGACAATATTCTCAGTAACAGCCCCTCTCGTTTGGAATTCTTTACCCTCTCACCTTCGGGAAGAAAAAAACTTTGATAAATTTAAAGGGGCATTAAAATGTTTCCTTTTCTTTGCACTAAGATGACTTCTCTACCTTTCCAATTTCGTAAGCCAGAGCCTTGAATAAGAACAACCCTCCTCTTCCTCACCCCCTCTTGTTTTAACCTTTTTATGTTTACTTTTCTTGAATTTAGGGTAGTCCTGCCTCGTCCCTTGGCCATGTATTGTGTTTCATATGTTTACGTTTTTTATGTTCCCGTATTTTAATGCAAAAATTAAAAAATATCACTCCAAAACAAAAGCACCACACAAGCCAAGAAAGCTAGCTTATTACTTAAGCGAAAGAATAGTCTCAGACAAACGGAGAGGTGGACCCGCACTCTTCCACCAAAGCATCATAGGCAAAAAACTTTCACACAAGTATTTTAATGTACATCGCCAAGAAACTATGATAAGCAATCAATCAAATTTTTAATAGACTGGAAAGGTTTTTAATCTTAAATAGTTTACTAATTGCAAAAGCAAGTGCATGATATATGTTGCCGTGTGCTCACGTGGATTCTTATACACTTCTCCCTCGTATTTGTGGTTTCAGCACTCACGGTTTCACTTTTTCACAATTTCTCGCATGCTGACTCCTCCCCCCAGATGACATCATGAGTAAAAGTACTGTACCGATAAAAAGTTTGGCACGTACAAGCTTTCACCCTGAAAATTGCTGCTTCTCAGCTTTCACAATCGCTGCTATTATTCGTTATTTTAATAAATTAAAGGATGGCTGTTACAAAAAAACCCAGCGAATCCTATATATAATACCCTTAGCGCGCATGCGGGCTTCAATTTTCGTGGCTCCGTGCGTCTGTAGCTCCGAGGCCGGCAGAGAAATTGTAAAGCGTGCGGCACATGCGAGCATGATGATTTGCTTCGAGTGGCGTTTTTTACCTAATCCAGCAGCGGTTACTGTGTGTCGGTTGCCCTTCCCAACACAACGCGTGATTTAAAAAAAAAAGGTAGGATGGGGCACGATAATTGACAGAGAGACTGAAAGAAAAAAAAACCAGACGGGACATTGACAGACTGACACACTGAAAGACAGGTAGGTGGGAGTGAAAGACACACACACAGAAGGACAGGGGGCCAGGGAGAGAGATTGAAAGAAAGAAAAACACACAGCGGACAAGGAGAGAGAGACACTTAGGAAAAAAAAGACAGACAGACAGCTGCCAAGTAGAAAGACAGCGAAAAAAAAAAGACAGACAGACAACGGCCAAGGAGAGAGAGACAGAAAGAAAGACAGACACACACATCTATTCTAGCACCCGTTAATGTAATGGGCTTAAAGACTAGTAACATATAAAAAGTTTTTTGTGGTTTTTCTGTATTCGCGGTCATGTTCCTAACCATCGTGAATACGGAGGGAGGAGTGTGCTTAGGTAAAACCAATGGACAATTCGATGTACGGATTATTGAAGACAGAAGTGCATTTAAAAGAAATGCAGAAGGAAAACCTTTGGTGCAACACTGTGTTGAGCTTGGACACAACTTTGGAGATGATTAATTTTGAGTTTTGTGAAAGGTGACGTGCTCATGGAGAGGAGGAGACGCAGACAGTTTACTTTTAAAGGCTGAACAACTCATTTTTGAGTTTGACACAGTAACACCACACGGTCTCAATCAAAAACTTGATCTGTCTGTGTTTCTATGATTGTAGGAGTTGACAAGTTCATGCTAAACTGGTGAGACTGGACTCATTTGGAGCACTGGTCTTTACCTAGGGGCCGCCCCGTGAGCGGACTGCTGGGCGGGATGGACCACTGGTTTGACCCAGCAGCGGTAATTCTTATGTTCTTAAGAACATAAGAATAGCCGTACTGGGTCAAACCAACGGTCCATCTAGCCTAATATCCTGTCTTCACGGAGGCCAATCCAAGTCACAACTACCTAGCAAAAATCAAAATAGTAGCAGCATTCCAAAGCTTATATTGTGATGTCATAAATGCCTCATTCCTCCAACGCCTAAGAACCAACCTCATCGGTGATGTCACAATGGCTTGATTGTCCTCTACTTGGCTCACATAAGAACATAAGAATAGCCTTGCTGGGTCTGACGAATGGTCCAATCAACCCAGTATCCTGTCTTTCCAGAGGCCAATCCAAGTCACAAGTACCTGGCAAAAACCCAAATAATAGCAGCATTCCATGCCGCCGATCCAGGGCAACTCTGTACCTTCAATCCTATCCCATCCATATAGCCTTTTACACTGTTTATGTTTATTCATACACTGTTTATATATATTTATACACTTAGGCCCAGGTTGTCTAAGCGGTGCCAATTTTGTAGGTGCCAAATTCAGTAAACAAAAACCCAAACCCTTTGAAACAATGTTTTTAATTGAGTTTCAATGTGCCTACCGGCATGTAGAAAATTGGCACTGGAATCACGCTTCTGTAGGCCTTTAGGCCGTGGGTGTAACTAATGCTGGAAGTGGCATTAGGTGGCCTAAAGCGTCCATAGAGGCATGATTCATATCATAGGTAAGCGCCGGAAATGTAGGCCAAGAAAACCCTTTGCCAGAGATGCCAAGGTCTTTGGGCTAGATTCACTAAGCAAACCGATCGTGTACCGATCGGTTTGCGATCCCGACCCGATTCACTAACCTTCTGGCCGATCCTGTCCACACCCGATCCGATCCGCGCATGCAAATGAGGGAAATGGCATGCAAATCTAGGAAGGCAGCGATTCACCAACATTTTTCAGGCACACCGACCGGGCTGGCCGATCCAAAACCAAGCGACTGATGAGGGCCAGTCGCTCATTCCTTTCCTGCTCTCTCCTGCCCTGCCTGCCTCGTGTGTTCAAGCAGCAAGCCTGCTTCTCTGTCCGCTTAACCGTTGAGTCTGTGGGGAAGAGTGCTGCCCCGACTCTCCTGCTCTCTGCCACCCTTCCCTGCAGTGCAGCCCCGCTTTAAAGCCACGGGTTTGCAATGCGGGGAAGGGCAACAGAGAGCAGGAGAGTCAGGGCGGGTTTCATGTTCTGTCCTGTAGTCCGGCAGTTTTCCCCCTCGGCTTTTTTAGAAGAGGCTGCAGCGAGTCCCGTCAGGAGACGAGATCGGGTCCGGCTCAGCCCTCGACCATGTCTGCCTTTGCCCTGCCGTTACTTCGCCACCCTTCCCCCTTTGTTTTGACCTCGCTGGTGCAGGAGAGTGGCGCATGCGCGGATCGCATGTACAGCCATCAATGATGGTCTGCGCATGCGTCGCGATCGGTCTTCAGCGATCCATGGGATCGCTTGTGGGCGTGTTTCCGATTAGGTCATTTGCATGGGGAGCTTTTAGCGAATGGGTCGCCCAGGAAGGCTCTGAAACGGATTGGAACTGCGTCGGACAGATAAGGGGGCTTTAGTGAATCTAGCCCTTTGTCACCTCTCTGGCTCCTACGTAACAAATATATATACTGCTTTTGCCAACATTTGCTTATTTCTGATCGGAGGAAGAAGCAGGGCACATGCCTAGGGCCCGAAATGGTCAGGGGGGCCCGATGAAGAAGGGCATCAACATTGTTTTTTCCAAACGGCGATGTGCCCCTCCAGCATTGATCGGCAATGTGGGCCCCCCCCCCGATCGTCAGCGCAGGCCCCCCACCATCGACGGACAGTAAGACAAGCAAGCAATGCGGGTAAGAAAGGCAACGGGAACTGTAATTGTGCAAGCGGTGCTGCTTGCCCAAAGCTTCCCTCTGACGCAGCTTCCTGTTTCCGCCTGGGCGCGTGGTGGGGTGGGGCGGGACAGGTGGCCCAGTGTACTTGTGTGCCTAGGGGCCCTCGACGAATTAATCCTGCCCTGGGAAGAAGGGGTTACCTTCGAAAGCTAATCATAAAGTACATTAAGTTAGTTCAGTGGTCTCAAAGTCAAACCCTTTGCAGGGCCACATTTTGGATTTGTAGATACTTGGAGGGTATCAGAAAATAATAGTTAATGTCTTATTAAAGAAATTACAATTTTGCATGAGGTAAAACTATAGTTTATAAATATTTCCTTTTGGCTAAGTCTTAATAATGATATTGTCATTTATAGCTACAGAGACATATGATCAAGAAATTGTTTTATTTTACCTTTGTGATTATGATAAACATACCAAGGGCCTCAAAATAGTACCTGGCAGGCCGCATGTGGCCCCCGGGCCACGAGTTTGAGACCACTGAGTTAGTCCAATAAAAAAGCTATTATTTATTTGCTTTATTTGGTGTATTTGGAGGGCTTGCAATTTCCACCAAAAATGTACTAGATAGAGTAGAATTTGAACTTGGATCTTCTTGTTCACAGTCCACTGCATTGACCACTAGGGCTACTCCTGGGAGCTACTTGCTTTCATAGCGCCTGGTAACCCCTTTCAGTCTCAGTTCATTTGGGGGTAGGAAGAGATCAGCCTTCACTGGGGGATTAAGAAGGAAGCAAGCCTTAATCTATCAGTAGTCAGCTGTTCATTCACAGCATCTTTTTAAAACTTTGATGCCATTAAAACAGGTCTAGATAAAAACAGACTTTTCTTTAGACTTGGAGGTGTCTCCCCATTTCATTATCACTGAAATATGTTCTAATTTGGGGGGCCACCTTAGTCCCGCCCAAAACACGCCCACAACAATTGGATGAACAGCGCAAAATGTTGAAATGCTGCCTTTTCAAAATTGTGATTCAGCAAAAACACGTTCTTCCGTCTCTTTGGAGACATCTGTTTTGAAAATGAGCAGCATAGTTTCAAAATAGACACACTCTTGATGCCTAAACAGCAGGGCCGGATTTTCCTATAGACTAACTAGGCTTCAGCCTAGGGCCTCAAGATCAAGAGGGGCCTACATTCAAATTGTTAGCAAAATTAAAATTACACTATTCTAAAAACAGTGAACACTAAAACACTGAACTGAAAACAAGGAGAAATTCTACGCTTTGGGATCGGAACCAGCTCCGGCCGCAACGGGGCACCGACTCGGCTTCTCCCTTTCTTTTTCTCGCCCTGGGAGGAGCATCGGGGAGGGAAAGACATCAGTCCGGAAACAGCTGGGCAAAGCCCAGCCCCGCGGGGAGAGAGGCAAAACGTGGATCCGTCAGGACAGAGCGGCCCAGACTGGCATCGGGGGGGGGGGGGGTTTAATGGAAGGCAGGCAGGCAGGATGGCATGGGGGGGTGTTCAATGGAAAGGGGATGGGAGGCAGGCAGGCATCGGAGGGGGGGGTGAGGTGAGGAAGGACGCACTGGGGGCACTATGGACATAGGAAGGGGTTATGTTTGATTAGTTATTGTTACAAGTACTATATATGGTGCTGAGAATAAATGTCCAAATAAGTGTTCTCGACTTTTTTTTATTTGTTATCCGTGTCACATTTTTTATAAAGGTTAGTACCAATAACAACATGTTTCATTTAACTTATTGATATATATCACAGTTATGATGTATTTTATTATCTCTCATGTAATTTACAAACTTAAAAATGGGAGGTGAAAGGGCCTCAGAAGTGGAATAGCCTAGGGCCTCTTTTCATCTAAATCCGGCCCTGCTAAACAGATACACTTTCTGTAGGGTTCCCTTGATGTGAAGGTCTTTATGCCGAGGGAGAGAGATGATGAGAGAATGGAAGAAAAGAAATAGGGGGTGGGGGTTTCTAGAGGGCAAACCTGGTGCTTGTTAGAAAGCAGGAGAGCTCTAGAAAGGTATTGCTGAAATTTCCGGCACTTTGCTCGCTCTGAGTGATGTGACCGTGTTATCACAGTTGCTGATGGCAAAACCATTGATTTCTGCTTAACCTGCAGATAACTATTTAAATATAAAGTTGTATGTCCCCATTCTGCCTTCAAATTAACCTGATCCTTCACTTCAGTCTGTGAGCAAACCTCAGCCTGTAATGTCTCACTGAGATACTTAAGGATTTTATGTTGTTTACACAGGGCTGCAATAAGCAATATTGCATGGCATGAAGGAGGTAGGGGAGGGTGGAATGCAACCCATGCTAATTTAGTCATAGTCTTATCTGCATTGTATAATCAGAATATGATAGAGACCCGCCAGCACTGTCGGTGGTTGGGAGAGACGGCGAGGTCCCTTTTTGCTTGTCCTCCTTCGGCACTGGGGGGTCCTTGACTGTGCTACCTCTGCAGTGATTGACAGTAAGGCTGCGTGGCCCTGATCTGCCGCAGCCGAAAGGCAATAATGAAGCTCTGTGAAGCCATGATGGATATGGACATGCCGGACTACACGGAGACCCTGGACTCCTCTTTCACCATGCTGGAGTTTGACAGTTTAAGGGTACTGACCAGCAACACGGGTGAGTCTTCTCCACCAGCTTTTTTTCCGGTAACTTTGTAGGAATAATTTGAACGACAACAACAAAAAAAAAAAGGTTCAAATTCCGAAAGGCAGTGGTAAGTTTATAGCTGTGAACGCAGAGTACTCAAAGTCCAGTTTGTGCTTGCTTTAAGTCATCCTGAAAGGAAAAATGACAAACGGAGTCCTTCACGATTTCCGTTGGCCACATAGCAGAAGGTATTTGGGGGTTGTACAGAAGAATAGCTTTTAACTTTCAGCATTTTTTCTTTTAGATGTTTGCCCGCTCACAGCGTAAAATCTTTCTTGCACAGAGCCTGCAGTGCCCTATCAAATTAAATACTTTTCAAACGACTTTGCTTCCACCAGCTGATGGCCGTCAGTATGCGGCAATTTTGACGCTGTATGTTCACAACTGTGTTGGTCCTTACGTTGCCACTAATCAAAGGGTATATATATCACAAAAAAGGTCTAACTTTCTCCCCCTCCCCCCAGTATCCCCCCCAGTATCCCACGGGATTTTGTATTCAGTTGCGAGACTCCTTGTGACAAATCAATTGCTGGAGCACAGGGCGTAAAGTCCCAAGAGCAGCGCGATAGAGAACGAGGGCACAGTGGTGAACTAAATCGGCGGCTGCTCTGCTGATTCTGACCACTTTTTTTGTAACAGCTCCACATTCCTGGTCCACATGAAATCCAAACGTTGCAGCCCTTAGCCTTCCAATTGAGGTTGTCGCTGCATTCGGGAAAATGTACCTCTCTTCGTTCTGTGTCGTGTTTTATGTTGCTTATGACTTGCGAGCGTGCTTGCGGAGGGCTGTGTTGGCTGTAACATTATTTTGAAATATTTGATAAGGGTATTAAAGGAGAAGGTTTTTGTGTTTTTCTTATGAAGGATGCATTGTTGACGATTGCTATACAGAGCGTTACTTACAACCCCAAAAGAAGGCCTGGTGTGGCAGTTACAACACTCACCCGTTAGTTGAGCAAACGAAATGGGTTATTTTAGTCTTTATGTATCATCACCTACTGTCCCTATAATTCTATAATGTCTATAAATGTCATACACACTCACACACACAACTGCACTCACAGTTATAGAATACCACTTACCCATGTAACTTAATTAGTGAAGATGATCAGTAATTGGCCTGAATTTGACAGTAATTTGCAGTTACATTCATGAGTTATCACCTTATCCTATAGAATTGATCAATTATGCTCCAATTATTCAATTATGTTGTCGAAAACTGCAGGAAGACCTTAGGAAATTGGAAGACTGGGCGTCCAAACGGCAGATGAGATTTAATGTGGACAAACGCAAAGTGATGCACATTGGGAAGAGTAACCCAAATCGTAATTACCGGATGCTAGGGTCCACCTTGAGGGTTAGCACCCGAGAAAAAGATCTGGGTGTCATCGTGGACAATACGCTGAAACCTTCTGCCCCATGTGTGGCGGCGGCCAAGAAAGCAAACAATATTCTAGGAATTATTAAAAAAGGACTAAGAATGTTATAATGCCTCTGTATCGTTCCATGATGCGACCTCACCTTGAGTATTGTGTTCAGTTCTGGTCTCCTTATCTCAAGAAAGATATAGCGGCATTAGAAAAGGTTCAAAGAAGAGCGACCGAGATGATAAAGGGGATGGAACTCCTCTCGTATGAGGAAAGACTAAAAAGGTTAGGGCTCTTCAGCTTGGAAAGGAGACGGCTGAGGGGAGATAGGATTGAAGTCTACAAAATCCTGAGTGGTGTAAAAGGAGTACAAGTGGAACGGTTTTTGTATCTAAATTTACAAAGACTAGGAGACACTCAATGAAGTTACAGAGTAATACTTTTAAAACCAATAGGAAGAAATATTTTTTCACTCTGGAATGTGTGGCCAAAGGATGTGGTATGAGCGGTTAATGTAGCTAGTTTTTAAAAAAGATTTGGACAAGTTCCTGGAGGAAAAGTCCATAAACTGCTTTTGAGACAGACATGGGGAAAGTCACTGCTTGCCCTGGATCGGCGGCATGGAATGCTGCTACTATTTGGGTTTTTGCCAAGTACTTGTGACTTGGATTGGCCTCCGTAAAGATGGGATATTGGGCTAGATGGACCATTGGTATGACCCAGTAAGTCTATTCTTATGTTCCTATCTCAAATCCTCAGTTGTATGTTGTTTTTCTAACTAGTAATGGAGTTTGTCTATTTTCTGTAACTTATTCTATGGAACTCATGCATAAATAGTCTGGCGTGCACCTGTACAGAGGGCATTCGTGTAGGAGGGGCATGGATTGGTCAAGACCATTCTGACTCTTCTAGCGCACATGTTATAAAATGCTATCAGTTCCCTGCGCAAGGTGCCGCATTTGGGAGCGCACATTTCCACCTGCCGTAGACATGAAGTAGGTGGTCAGGCCTAAATGTTGGTGTGTAAATGTGAGCTCACACTAGTGTTCTATAATAGTGACTATGAGCCGGATTCCATAAACTGTGCTCAGAAATGGGCACCAGAAAAGATCAGTGCTAAGCAAAATTGTTGGTTGGCATTTAATATAATACCTTATTTATTTATTTAAAACACTCGTAGCTTGCATATCAACCATCTATGCCGATAATGACGATACATGCATAATTAAAACAAAACATTACATACATAATAAAACAGAACATAGCAGATTATTACAATAAAAGCATGCAATAAACAATTTCCACTTGTGCCTTAAAATAAAAAGCCAAGCAATTACTAGATTACAAAGTAGCCTTCCCCGCCGGGGCCTTCCCTCTAACGCATCACTGACGATGTCATCAGCGATGCGACAGAGGGAAGGCCGCAAAGCAGCTGTTGCCGGTGAAAACCTCACTGCATTGAAACGGCGATCACAGTAAAATCCTGACGAAAAGAAGCAAACAATTACTTTAATTTTTTTTGCTAAGTTAATGCTATTTGAATTTATTCTGTATCAAACAAGTTGGATGGAGTTACAGAATTTCAGTGACGCGGCGGAGGGAAGGCTTCGGAGGTATGTAAGGCTCACGGTGGGGTTCCGGTACACAAAGGGATGGGAAGGAGGGACAGGTATAACACGGTACGGTGTTTTCTTGCTGAGGATGTGGTTCCTTTCCTAGTCAGGACACACATTGTCTTGGAAAATAATCTGATGTGTGAAATGCCATTACTATTAGTTTCAAGTTTATTAGGATTTTGATATACCGCTTATCAAGGTTATCTAAGCGGTTTTTACAATCAGGTACTCAAGCATTTTCCCTCTCTGTCCCGGTGGGCTCACAATCTATCTAACGTACCTGGGGCTGTGGAGGATTAAGTGACTTGCCCAGGGTCATGGGGTCTGAACCCACAACCTCAGGGTGCTGAGGCTGTAGATCCAACCATTGCGCCACGCACTCCTCCATGGCAGGTAGGTGATCGTGTGGTTCTGGAGGTAGTCTTTGAAGGCTTTTTGGTGTCCTGGCTTTCTAAACATGGCACGAGTCAAGGGTAGATACCATGTTTCCCCGCAAATAAGCCCTAGTGCATTTTTTGGAGCCCAAATTAATATAAGACCCTTGTCTTATTTTCGGGGAAACACGGTATGGATGTTTAACCTGTAACCCATAAGTAACTATAAGTTGGACGCATATCTCCCGAACTTTGGCGCGAGTATTTATATCAGCTCCCACCTAAGCCCATATGCGAGCAAATACCTGGATATATCTAGGGTTACCAGATTTTGCATCTGGAAAAAGAGGATGCGTGGGCACGCACCATTCTGCCCCCCCCCCCCGGCTCGCCTCATTCTGCCCCCCGGCCCTGCCCCATTCTACCCCACAACCGAAAGGACGTGCAAAGGATCGAGTCGGTTCAGCGAACGGCCACCAGGATGGTCGTGGGGCTCAAGGATCTCCCATATGAAGAAAGACTACAGAAGTTGCGACTGTACTCACTCGAGGAAAGAAGAGAACGGGGAGATATGATCGAAACGTATAAATACATCACAGGACGCATCGAGCCAGAAGATGATATCTCCTGGCCCATGGGTCCCTCGACCACCAGAGGACATCCGCTGAAGATCAGGGGAGGGAGGTTTCACGGCGACTCCAGGAAGTACTTCTTCACCGAAAGAGTGGTGGATCATTGGAACAGACTACCACTCCAGGTGGTAAAGGCCAGCAGCGTGACGGATTTTAAGAATAAATGGGATACTCTTGTGGGATCTTTAAGGAAGTAAATTCAGGGGGGGATACTTGGAATGGGCAGACTTGGTGGGCTGTAGCCCTTTTCTGCCGCTTTTTTTCTATGTTTTCTATGTTTCTATGTTTCTAACCCCAGCCCCATGCGATCCTCGTCTCTTTGGGCCGAGCCTGGAGAGTATTTGTGCGAAATGATGACATCGCATGCATGCACATGTACGATGTCACCGTGTTGCATCCGTGCATGCGCAGATGCACTGCAGACTCAGCCTCAATCGCAACATTTTTTTCAAAACTTGGACAAAGTGCTGGGTTTTGAAAAGCTCTCCTGACGCCTGGACAGTACTCTAAAAAAGAGGACGTGTCCGGGTAAATCCACATGTCTGGTAACCCTATATCTCTCTCTATATTTATATACACACAGCTATAGAATTCTCTTTTCCCCACAGACACAAACAAAATGGCAAAAAAAAACCCCAAACAACCCTTTGAGTTCACCAGGCCTTGACTCCAAAGCTGAACTAATTCCATGCGAGATAAAAGTTAAATTTTGAAGCCTGTGAAAACATGTTGATGGCACAAGTAGTCGGTCTGATGGAGAGAATGGTGGAGGGTCCTACCATTTCTTTTGACATAAGATCGGATCCCCTTTTATGTTCTTTCTGGATCAGTAGAATCAAAAGCTCCACCATTTCCAAAGGCAAACGTTACCTAGGTCAACTCTTCTATTTGCTTTGCTGTTAATAAGTAACCCACTATCTTGCTGACAATGTTCTGTAATTACCTTGTTTGTCCTGGGTTATCACCCTACAGCAGTGTTTCCCAAACTTTTACCCACTATATCATTCCACATTATAATACGTAAAAATTCAGATGACTCCAGACGAGTGGGGTCTGCTGATTTGTTTTCATCATCTCCTCTGCTCTCTCATTTACCCTTATGCGGACCATATAGACAGCAGTCAGCCGGGGCCCTGTTTGCTAGAATGTGCTCAGGGATCCCAGTTCTCTGCATAGATTTCCAGTATAACAGGAAGACCAGCAGGGGGAAGAGGAAGGAACTTATTCACAGGCCCCTTGCTGACAGCCACTTCTGAGCATAAGCCACAGTTGTGGTCTAGAGCAGTGGTCTCCAACTCAGACCCTTTGCAGGGCCACATTTTGGATTTGTAGGTACTTGGAGGGCCTCAGAAAAAATAGTTAATGTCTTATTAAAGAAATGACAATTTTGCATTTATAGTTTATAAATCTTTCCTTTTGGCTAAGTCTTAATCATAATATTGTCATTTATAGCTAAAGAGACATATAATCAAGAAACTTTTTATTTTACTTTTGTGACTATGATAAACATACCGAGGGCCTCAAATGGTACCTGGCGGGCCAAGAGTTTGAGATCACTGCTATAGGCTAAGGCTCTTAACATTTGCATTTCCTCTCCCTATTGGCTAAGGCTCTTTGCACCTGCATTGTGATGTCATAGAATCCTATGGTTATAGAAACATGATGGCAGATAAAGGCCAAATTGCTTATCCAGAGCATCCACTATCTCCTCCTCTCCCTATTGGCTAAGGCTCTTAACATTTGCATTTCCTCTCCCTATTGGCTAAGGCTCTTTGCACCTGCATTGTGATGTCATAGAACTCTATGGTTATAGAAACATGATGGCAGATAAAGGCCAAATTGCTTATCCAGAGCATCCACTATCTCCTCCTCTCCCTATTGGCTAAGGCTCTTAACATTTGCATTTCCTCTCCCTATTGGCTAAGGCTCTTTGCACCTGCATTGTGATGTCATAGAACTCTATGGTTATAGAAACATGATGGCAGATAAAGGCCAAATTGCTTATCCAGAGCATCCACTATCTCCTCCTCTCCCTATTGGCTAAGGCTCTTAGCATTTGAATCTCCTCTTCCTATAGGTCTCCAACTCAAACCCTTGGCAGGGCCACATTTTGGATTTGTAGGTACTTGGAGGGCCTCAGAAAAAAATAGTTAATGTCTTATTATAGAATTGACAGTTTTGTATGAGGTAAAACTCTTTATAGTTTATAAATCTTTCCTTTTGGCTGTCTTAATAATAATATTGTAATTTATAGCTAAAGAGACATATGATCAAGAAACTGTTTTATTTTATCTTTTGTAATTATGATAAACATACTGAGGGCCTCAAAATAGTACCTGGCGGGCCGCAAGTTTGAGACCACTGCACTAGAGGGAGAAGGACTAGCTCTGTTTTTGTGACCCCATGTACTGATAATGTGATTGGGGGGAGGGGCAAGCCACAGTTTCCCATGTGAATCATAGTAATTTTTTTTTTATTTGGTATTTCAAGGCGATATTGGGAACAATGTTCCCAAGAGTGGAGATGATTGAGAAAAGATCAAGCTGACAAAAATGTGTAATACTTTAATAAAAGTCCACCATGCACATCAGAGTAAAGGAGCAAAGACCCGACAAGGGCCGTGTTTCGGCGTGTTCACCTGTGTCAGGGCTCCAACTTCATATATAAAAATTACATAACAATAAACATCAATAATAATAATGGTGATAAAAAGCAATAAAATGTGCATTAAATGCAGACATTGGATTAAAAAATAGAGACATACCTTCAAGTACCTTCAAGAAAACTGATTGACAATAACAATATAAAACTAACTTATACAAACAGAAATGAGAAATAAGATTAATCATCTGAGCAAGGATAAGAAAACATAATAAAAATGGACAATAAATATATTTGTATAGATTGCAAAATGATGTAAAATTAAGGTTATACAGGATAAGGGACAATAGGTGGAAATGTATAAAATCCAAATGTAAACATTCAGACATGAGAAGGACTGCATATTTCTGCAGCTCAATGGCCACAAATCTGGACTTGGAGGATGAAATGTACAATGTCAGCGTCTATGAGACAAACCTGTTTTTTTCTGTTACATAGAAGCTTTTGGTTCCCTGTGCGTTTACACAAAATAGATAGTTCCAGATCTAATAGATGCTGGCATTGTCATACAGAACAACAGGCAAACCCGAATGCAAGGGAAAAAAAAGCATGAACTACAAAAGGAAAATCTCCCCGACCCCCAAGAAAAAATAGGGTGGGGGGAGAGACAGCCCAAACAACACACTACCACAGTAAGAAATATTTATAATAGAAGGAAGCCCTCAGTCACAAGCTTGCAATGGAGACACACCCTTAATGCACCCCTAATGTCATACAGACATTGGGACATTAGATCATCTGCTGTTTTTTTGGGTTCATAGACAACTCGGCGAAAGACAAAGGCGCGCGCCGACAACTGAGCGCAAGACGGAGGCGCACGCCGAAGAAAATTACAGTTTTTAGGGGCTCCGACGGGGGTTTTTGTTGGGGAGGCCCCCCCCCAGTTTACTTAATAGAGATCGCGCCGGCGTTGGGGGGGGGGGTTTGGGGGATTGTAACCCTCCACATTTTACTGTAAACTTAACTTTTTCCCTAAAAACTGGGAAAAAGTGAAGTTTTCAGTAAAATGTGGGGGGTTACAACTCCCCACACCCCCCACAACGCCCCCACAACGCGGCGCAATCTCTATTAAGTAAAGTGGGGGGGTTCCCCCCCACGCCCCCCCCCGTCGGAGCCCTAAAAACAGTAATTTTGTGCAGCGCACACCTCCGTGCTGCGCTCAATTGTCTGCGCGCGCCTTTGTCCCAGCGCACTTTTGACCTGACACCGTTTTTTTGTTCTCTGATACTCAGCTTCTGGAAATCGATATGGGGACATATCAAGGTAATACTTAATTCTGCAATTCCATTGTCATATGAGATGGTTATATGCGGTACCTTATTGCATGTTAAACCCCCATTTGACCGGTATAAAGGCAGGCTTTTCATGATAATGACAGGGATAGCCATCCAAATGATAACAAGAAATTGGAAGAGTTCGGATACTTTAAATTTTCCTTTTCGGTAGGCAAATCTGTATTCTAGTTACAAATATGAAAAAATGAATGCAGAATTTATGGGGAATAATAAGGTATTTAAGTTAGTGTGGGGCCGTTAGCAGCTTTTGTTGCATCTATTTAAGATATATAGTTATATATTTATATCTCTTTTAAATTAGGTTTCGTTCCCATACACATCCGGGGGAGGGGAGAATACCGCATATATATTTGATGTATGTTTACATTTCTGAGTTATACAGGGTTGGGGGCTAATGATGTCTTTTAATTTCTGTAGTTCAAAAGTGCTTTTTAATGGTTTGATATGTTTCAGATGTATATATTTATATTGCACTGTTCATATTGGAAAATAATAAAATTTATTTTAAAAAAAAAAAGAAATGAGAAGGACTGGAGGAATATACCAAGTAAGTCTTCTACTAAAACCTTCTCACCCCAGTAAAAAAACATTTTCACTCAAGCTTCACTATTCACAAATAAGGGAAAAAGAAGGGGACCCCCACCCCCAGATGTTACAATAACAGCAAAACGTGAGCGGAAACCTGCAGCCAGCAACATGGGATAGAGTTACCAGACATCCGGATATACCCGGACACGGGGACAGGATGGGTGGAGGAGAAACTGCGCCATTAGAAGCGGCAGGAAATCCCCACGGAAGCAATCAAAGAAACGACACAACCCCCTCCTTTGACAACACTGCGATAGCATCTTTTAACGCCTGCTGCCACGCTGAATGCTGCGCGCTGCTTCCCACGCTCAAAGAGCTCCTATGAGCGTCGGGAGTGGCGCGGAGCATTCAGCGCGCCATCTGACGCTAAAGACCACCATTGCGGTTTTGTAAAAGGGGGAGGGGGGTAGTGGGAAGATCGAGATGTTCCAGTAGGGGGTCTTTATTGCCAGTAGCTTCCTCTACATTTACGGGAAGAGAAACATCTCGATCAATTGAAAGCAAAATTTAAAAACATGCTTATTTAGGGAATCGCATGACCAGTGACATCATTACCCCCCTGAGACCCCAATAAAGAAAGAACATAGCTTCCTCTCCCCCCTTGCGTTGCCCTTCTTCGGTCTCCTTTTCATTTGTTTTAGAATGTTTTTGTCTTAGTCATATTCCCCCCAAAGTTTTTAGATATTTCTATTCTCTAGTTAGACAATTATTTTAAACGGTATATCAAGTTTTAATAAACTTGCCCCCTCTTTTACTAACCCCCCTCTTCTATGAAACTGCGATAGCAGTTTCTAGCACAGGAAGCCGCACTGAGTAGCCCGTGTTGCTCCCGACGCTCATAGGAACTCAATGAGCGTTAGGAGCAGTGCAGGCCATTCAGCGCAGTTCTCTGCACTAAAATCGTTAGAGCGGTTTCCTAGAAGAGGGGGGGGGGGGGGGTAAGGTGTGCTATGCTTTTTAGCGCACGCTACACACGCACTAAACACTAACACGTGCATGTTATCCTATGGACGCATTAGCGGATAGCGAACGCATTGATTTAGAGCACGCTAAACATGCGCTAAAACGCTTAGCGCACCTTAGTAAAAGAGGGCCTTGGTTTTCAAGGTACGTGCCACTGAGTTTGATCTAGAGGTCTGCACGGGAACGGGGATCGCGGGAATCCCACGGGTCCCGCTGACTATGGGACTCCCACGGGGACCCCCCCTCTGGCCAACGGGACTCCCCCGGGGATGGAAGGCTTTGGAAGCAGGGTTCGTCCATATAATATAATGGACACGTCAGCCTTAGTAAAATAGGGGGTTTATAAGTTAATTACCTGAACAGAAAACAAAAAAAGGGTTCCACCAAAGAGATTCCACAAGGAAAACAGCAGTGCAAACACAAAAGAAACTGGAATTGATGATCCTGTCAGAAGTAATTGCTGCTTTTTATGGGGACGGGTGGGGACGGAGAGGATCCTGGCGGGGACGGGTGGGGACGGAGAGGATCCTGGCGGGGACGGGTGGGGACGGAGAGGATCCTGGCAGGGACGGGTGGGGACAGAGAGGATCCTGATGGGGACGGGTGGGGACGGAGAGGATCCTGGTGGGGATGGGTGGGGACGGAGAGGATCCTGACGGGGACGGGTGGGGACGGAGAGGATCCTGGCGGGGACGGGTGGGGATGGAGAGGATCCTGGTGGGGACGGGTGGGGACAGAGAGGATCCTGATGGGGACGGGTGGGGACAGAGAGGATCCTGGCGGGGACGGGTGGGGACGTTGAGGATCCTGATGGGGACGGGTTTGGATGGAGAGGATCCTGACGGGGACGGGTGGGGATGGAGAGGATCCTGGTGGGGATGGGTGGGGACGGAGAGGATCCTGACGGGGACGGGTGGGGACGGAGAGGATCCTGGCGGGGACGGGTGGGGACGTTGAGGATCCTGATGGGGATAGGTGGGGACGGAGAGGATCCTGACGGGGACGGGTGGGGACGGAGAGGATCCTGGCGGGGACGGGTGGGGACGTTGAGGATCCTGATGGGGATGGGTGGGGACGGAGAGGATCCTGACGGGGACGGGTGGGGACGTTGAGGATCCTGATGGGGATGGGTGGGGACGTTGAGGATCCTGGCGGGGATGGGTGGGGACGGAGAGGATCCTGGCAGGGACGGGTGGGGACGGAGAGGATCCTGATGGGGACGGGCTGGGATGTGTGGGATTTTTGTCCCCGCGCAACTTTCTAGTTTGATCCTGAGTTTGTTTATTTTTTTTTAATTTCCTACCAAGCTAGAACATTTCATTGCACTCTTTTATTGAGAACCAGTCTAAATCTTGATGAGAGGTAACGTTTTTTTCAAAACGTACCTTTAAAACACAACTGTTTGGCTCTTAGGGCTAGATTCATTAAGCCCACCGATCAAGTTCCGACCACAAAGCGACCCCTTTATGACCAATTACCCTCCAACCCGATTCACTAACCTCTGTCCGATCATGCTACGATCTACGCATGCAAATGAGGAGGAACGGCATTCAAATGTAGGCAGGAAGCGATTCACTAAAAAAAAAAAAATGAGGGACTGGGCTGACCGATCCACAAATAAGCGACTGCTGAGGACCAGTCGCTCAGGTCCTTTCCGACTGTCCTGCCTTCTGCCGCCCTGCTCTCTGCCCCTTCTGCTCTTGACCGGATCTCCTGCTTTCTATCCCATCTGCTCTCTTCCCCACAGTGCAAGCCTGTGGTTTTAACCCGTGGGTTTAAAGCGGGTTAAAACCACGGCCTCATGAAAAAAAAAAAGTAAAAAGCTCTGCCGGGCACGGAGGACCAGCACATGCGCAGACCATCTCTGCGCATGTGTCGGGATCGCTATAGAGTGATCCGGGCGCTCGGTTGGGGGTGTGTGATTCCGATTGCCCTCCCCCCAGACACGGATCGGATCGGTTCCCTCACGGATCAGATCTGATCTGTGCCCTTAGTGAATCTGGGCCTCAAACAACAAATTTCAAGACTCCCGAGGAAGGTACCCTGAGTACTGAAATGCATGTAGTGTTGAGTCGTTGAATGTCTTTATGTTTCTGACAATAAAGACCCTCTATTGGAACATCTCGTCCTTCCCACTTTGTGTTGTTTACTTGACATGATGGGTGGTACAGAGCAGAGAATGACACGGTGGCATAATTCATCACCGTTCCCGTCCCCGCGGATAACCACGGGAAATAATCCCATGTCATTTTCTAGTGTCTATTTCAACCTCAGTCCTTCTACACCAGCATTCTTCAAAGCAAAGCTTGCGGGTCAGTGGTTGTGGCCATTCATACTCTGTTTCTTATGTGAGCCAAGGATAATGAAGCCATTGTGTCATCACTGATGTGATTGGTTCTTAGGCACTGGTGGAATGAGGCATTATGACATCACAATATCTGCTCTGGATACCAGAGACTGTCATTCTGTAGTGTCTGTTTCAACCTCAGTCCTTCTACACCAGCATTCTTCAAAGCAAAGCTTGTGGGTCAGTGGTTGTGGCCATTCATACTCTGATTCTTCCCTCTCTCCTTAAAGAATGACATGAAGATGGTTTCTCGCGGTTATCCGCGGGGACGGTAACGGTGATGAATTTTGTCACCGTATCATTCTCTAGTACAGAGATAATTGGGATAAATAGATGCACAGCTAAACTTAAATAAACTTATATGTACGGTTAAGGAATGAGGAACTGTTTTAAGTCACAGGGTGTGCATTAAGCTGTTGCTCCCAGTGGGATTGGCTCCCAAAGCAAATCCTTGGAGCAACTAAATGGAGGTGCCCAGTTTAGAATTCCCCCCACCTATCTTTTTAAAGTCACATGTTCCCCCATAAATAATGTATCTGAAACACTGGGTAAATATTGACTGAGGTATGTCCGAGTCTCAGCTCTTAGAAAAATAAACAGCGCGGTTCCCTCCACAAACCTGATGAAGCGTAACTTTTCAAGGCCCTCAAAATGTATTTTACACACATCCAGCTTGTTCGTTGACTTTCTTGCTGAAAGAAAGCAAAACTGACCTTATAATGCTGCATTTTTTTTTTTTTTGTAATGCATGTATATAACATGTGGTATTTTAAATAATTGCTTTGTGGCGTGTTCAATAACCAAGGAGGAACAATGCCAGCACACTGCTAGAAATCTCACATTTTGGAGTTAGAATTTGCTGACTTTGCGTGCCTTCCACAATCAAGCTTTTTTTTTTTTTTAATGTATATTAAAGGGTGTAAATCTTACAGAAAGTAGGAATTATGTTGACATTTTAACTGTGAGGCCTCCCAGAAACAGAAGAAAGCTAACAGAAGAGGTCTCCTTTCAATAGGAAGTCAGTCATCAGCTCTTGAATAAAGAGAGGATTTAGTATTCGATACAGAAAAGGTGAACAGTCTGGGCAATATTTTCAAAGGCTGTCAGAAGATACATAATTCGTGATAGGCACCTGGTAGGGTGACCCGTCAAAAGCGTGCAGGACATTGGCGCACCAACAATCTCGCCCCAACATTTGCATGCAGGACAAATGTGGGTTCATAGACAATGGCGCGAAAGACAAAGGCGCGCCCGGACAATTGAGTGCAGCGCGGAGGTGCGCGCCACTCAAAATTGCTGTTTTTAGGGGCTCCGACGGGGGGTTTTGTTGGGGAACCCCCCCACTTTACTTAATAGACATCGTGCCGGCGTTATGGGGGGTTTGGGGGTTGTAACCCTCCACATTTTACTGTAAACTTAACTTTTTCCCTAAAAACAGGGAAAAAGTTAAGTTTTCAGTAAAATGTGGGGGGTTACAACCCCCCAAACTCCCCACAACGCCCCCACAACATGGCGCAATGTCTATTAAGTAAAGTGGGGGGGTTCTCCCCCCACGCCCCCCCATCGAAGCCCTAAAAACAGTAATTTTGAGTGACGCGCGCCTCCGCGCTGCGCTCAATTGTCTGGGCACGCCTTTGTCCCGGCGCGCTTTTGACCTGACACCCAAATGTGCGCTGCCGCTTCTGCCACTTTCAGGCCTTCCCTTTTGCGCTCTGAAGCGGTGTATGTGGGGGTACCTCCCCACTACACTGAAAACTGCCGAAGAACGAAAACGGGAAGGAGAATGGGAGATTTCAGTGCATGGGGGAGGTGCCCCCTCCCCAAACACCCCCCCAACAGGAGCGCAAAGAGTTGTAAGTGAACTGGTGGGGTTCACCCCCCCCCCACATCCTTTTAGAATGCAAACGGGAAGGTCTCAAACCGGCGGAAACAGCGTACGCAAATGCGGGGGTGGGATTGTCGGCGTGCCAATGTCCTTCACACTTTCGATGGTAGACACGAGCGGGAGTTGCAACTGGTGCATGCAGCAGCAGGGTTGGTGCATGCATATTAGTCACCTTAGGCAACCTTGCAGCATTGCCCCCCCTTCCAAAGTTGTAAACTAGAGAATGATACGAGGACAAATTTTTCCCCATCCCCACGGGAAATCATTTTCCTGACCCGTCCCAGAAAGTTCTTTTCCTGTCCCTGCCCTCATTCCTGACAGCTCTGTCCTCAACTGCAAAGGGGTACCAGATGTCGGGATTTCCCCGGATTGTCCTTTTGAGGACAGGTCCGGGGCTCCAGCAGCTTTCCAAAACCTGGCACTTTGTCCGGGGTTTGAAATGCTACAAAATCTGAGTGGAGTAGAACGGGTACAAGTGGATCGATTTTTCACTCCGTCAAAAATGACAAAGACTAGGGGACACTCGATGAGGTTACAGGGAAATACTTTTAAAACCAATAGGAGGAAATTTTTTTTCACTCAGAGAATAGTTAAGCTCTGGAACGCGTTGCCAGAGGATGTGGTACGAGCGGATAGCGTAGCTGGTTTTAAGAAAGGTTTGGACAAGTTCCTGGAGGAAAAGTCCATAGTCTGTTATTGAGAAAGACATGGGGGAAGCCACTGCTTGCCCTGGATCGGTAGCATGGAATGTTGCTACATCTTGGGTTTTGGCCAGAGTGTGATGTCATAATGCCTCGGTCCACCAATGCCTAGGCTCCGTCCTCATCTGAACAAGCCTCAAACACTTTAACATCCTAAGTAGCAACATTCTAGAGCTCAGATTGTGATGTCATAATGTCTCGGTCCACCAATGCCTAAGCTCCGTCCTCATCTGCACAAGCCTCAAACGCTTTAAAATCATAAATGTTCGAGGCTTGTGTGGTTAAGGCAGAGCTTACAAGAATGGGACAGGGACAGCAACAAAATGTGTGGGGACGGAACAGGAAAATTGAGTTCCTGCAGGGACGGGGAAAAATTTGTCCCCGTGTCATTCTCTACCTGCAATCAGATGGCTGGACACGTTGAAAACAACCTTGGGGATGACGCTGGAGGACTTGTCCGGACTAGCACAAAACCGATTTCTTTTTAGATCTGCAATTCATCAAGTCACAGGACTTGAATGTGAGTCGATGGCAGCTAACAAGATGCCTTGAACAGTGAAAACCACTGTTTAATCTGCAGAATAGCACACCTAAATGAAATCAACAGTGCTGGCATGGTCACCGACCAATATCTATATATATAAAATCGGAGGTATGTATGTGTGTATGTGTGTATGTGCCGCGATCACGCAAAAACGGCTTGACCGATTTGAACGAAACTTGGTATGCAGATCCCTCACTACCTGGGATGATATGTTCTGGGGGTCTCGCAGCCCACCTGCACACGTGGGCGGAGCTAAAAACAGAAAATCAGATTTCACCCATTCATGTCAATGGAAAAAATGTAAAAAGCTGCCATTCTCAAAGTAATTCAAAAACGGCTTGACCGATTTGAAGGAAACTTGGTATGCAGATCCCTCATTACCTGGGGTGATATGTTCTGGTGGTATCGCGGCCCACAACTCTATGTTGCTTGCTCAAGGGTGGGTTCACCCAAGAATTTATATGTTCTTGCTCCTGGAGGTGAAACTAAAAATGTTGTTTATAATCAAGTTTTGTGTTAGTTGTATTGTATTCATTTTGTCAAATATTTCACATTATAATTTGAATATTGTACTTTTTATAAAGCTGTAAAAAATAATTTCATTCACCATTATAAAGTATCTTTATTTGAATCCATTTACAGTGTTATTGCTATAATTAAATACCCGTGCAACGCCAGGGCATCAGCTAGTACTCTATATATTTAATAGCATTCTGTATGGAGGTAGCAGTGCTAAATACATAGGTCAAATTAAACACCAGCATTTGTGTTTAACTTAAACTGGTGACGACACAGTCTGAAAATGGATTCTTAGATCATTAATCCCTTCTTTTACTAAGCCGCGGTAGAGGATTCTACCGCAGCCCAGAGCCCAGAGGAATTCTATGAGAGTTGGAGCATTTAACACTCTGGACTGAGGTAGAAACCTCTACCGTAGCTTAATAAAAGGGAAGGGGGGTGGGGGGATTGGGGGGGGAGGTAAGTAAATAAAATGCTTAGTTGGTGCGAAGAAAAAGCCTCCAAGATGAAGAAAGCTAAAATTCTACAGTAAAAGCAGGGTTGTGGGCTTGATGGACCATTGGTCTGACCCAGCATGGCTGTTCTTATGCTCTTATGTGTGCCAAGTATAGGACAATCAAGCCATTGTGACATCACTGATGAGGTTGGCTCTGAGGCATTATGACATCACAATCTCAGCTCTGGAATGTTGCTCTCATTGGGGTTCCGGAATCTGGCTATTCTTTGAGATGCTGCAATGTTGCTACACCTTGGGTTTTGGCCAGGTACTAGGGACCTGGATTGGCTACCGTGAGCACGAGCTAATGGGCTTAATGGACCGTTGGTCTGACCTATTAAGGCTTTTCTTATGTTCTTATGCTGTGCTCCAGTGGTCAGTGACATGTGTCTCTCAGCATCAGGTTTGGAGGGCATGTTTCTGCTTGGTCATTCTAATGGGTGGGAAGAGGAGGGCAGCACAAGGCAAATAGAAGGGAAGGACAAGCGTGTTTGTGTTGGCTGCAGTTAATGTGTTTGCTCGGGCTAGGAGACGGGGGAAAGCAAAGACCCTCAGCTTACTGTTGACATGTTCCATTTGTTTGTGCACAAACGCTGGTGAAATTGTTCAAGAACAGAGCATCCCACCTGGCGCTGCCGAGGTCAGTGCCACTTTCTGTACTAGGTTACTTGCCCAGGTTAGACTAGGAATTGAAAGCCCGCTTCTGTGAAACCATGAAAGCCTAGGGGCTCTTTTACGAAAGGGCAATAAGGAGTTAACGTGTGAAATAGCACAGCCCATGTTAACGGTGTCACGCGCCGGGACAAAGGCGCGCGCAGACAATTGAGCGCAGCGTGGAGGCGTGCGCCGCAGAAAATTACTGTTTTAGGGCTCCGACGGGGGGGGCATGCGGGGGAACCCCCCACTTTACTTAATAGAGATCGTGCCGTGTTGTGGGGGGTTTGGGGGGTTGTAAACCCCCACATTTTACTTAAAACTTCACTTTTTCCCTGTTTTTAGGGAAAAAGTTAAGTTTACAGTAAAATGTGGAGGGCTACAACCCCCTAAGCCCCCACAACGCCGGCGCGATCTCTATTAAGTAAACTGGGGGGGCTCCCCAACAAAACCCCCCATCGGAGCCCCTAAAAACTGTAATTTTCTTCGGCGCGCGCCTCCGTCTTGCGCTCAGTTGTCGGCGCGCGCCTTTGTCTTTCGCGGGGTTGTCTATGAACCCATGTTAACAATGCACGCGAGTTGGCACGCAGCGCTCGCTAACGCTCACATCAATTGGATAGCGCAGAATGCAGCAGGAACTGGGCTTTATAAGAATAGTTTATTTTCCTACTTCTAAGCGGTGTACAGTGTATAAAATAGTTTTTACAAACTGATAATATTCAAATTCTACTGCTTACTTTACAAGGCTATCAACAGAGAAAGCCCAACTTACTGGAATAACAGACTAAATCAATCCTCCTCAATCAGACACCGAAGAATCCACTCGCTATTCTCTCACCCATCATCCAAAAATGTCAAAACGAAAAAAACTTTATGACAACCTAACAGCCTCCAAAGCAGCTAAGTTGGACAAACAACTCACCACTCTGTTATCTTCATCCACAGATTACAAAACCTTCAAGAAAGAAATTAAAACCATACTCTTCAAAAAACACGTTAAACCTAACCCAACATCCAACACTCTATAAACCCTTAGTGCTCTCTAATTTTTTTCTAATTACCAATTAGCAATTACCAATTACTAATTACCAATTACCAATTTTTTTCTAATTACCAATTTCTAATTATCTAAAACCCATAATTCTCCCTTAAAATTTTATCTCATTGTTTAATCTATTACTTCAAAGTTGAAATGTAATTCTTGTTTTAGTTTGGATGTAATCCGCCTTGAACCGCAAGGTAATGGCGGAATAGAAATCACTAATGTAATGTAATGTAATAATACAAATCTATGCTGACAAGAAATTGGAGACAGGAGGATAAAATATATAGGATAGTAGGACATTTATGGGAAGTACATAGGGGAGGGAGATTTTGTCTGAGCTGGGTCCAGAAGGTTAAGTTTTAGTTTATATCTGAGCTGAGCCCAGAAGGTAAGGTTTTAGATTTGAAAAGCATCAGTGAATAGGAAGGTTTTCAGTTTTGATATGAAGTGGTTTAGCATAACAATAGCCTTACTGCGTTAGAACAATGGTCCATCTGGCCCAGAAGCCCGTCTTCACAAAGGGCATTCCAAGTCACAAGAACGTGGCAAAAACCCAGATAGTAGCAGCATTCCATGTCACCGATCCAGGGCAAGCTGTTGCTTCTGCCATATCTGTCTCATCAGAAGACTGTGGACTTTTCCTCCAGGAACTTGTCCAAACCTTTTTTTTTAAAAACCAGCTACATTAACTGGTCTTACCAGAACCTCTAGCAACGCGTTCCAGAGCTTAAGTATTCTCTGAGTGAAAAAATAATTCCTCCTATTGGTTTTAAAAGTATTACTTTGCAATTTCATCGTGTCCCCCTAGTCTTTGGAAATCTTGATGCAATCTTGATAGGACAATATGCTCCATTGACAATGGATAGAAAACCTCAATAACTTCAATCAATGTCATACTCCACTCAGCGTATTTATATCACAAATGTCTTCCTAATATCTCCCTCTCTTTGTCTCCTCCCTATAATTCTCTCACCTCTAATTAATGTCCACTTACCTTAAATTCTTCAATCTTTTTGCATTCCTCTTGATTTGTATGTCGCCTTGAACCTAGTCAGGTATAGAGCAACTCATAAATATTAGCTTAGATTAGATTTAAAAAATCGATCCACTTGTACCCGTTCTTCACTCAGGATTTTGTACACTTCAGTCCTATCTCCCCTCATCCGTCTCTTTTCCAAGCTGAAGAGCCCTGACCTCTTTAGTCTTTCTTCATACAAGAGGAGTTCCATCCCCTTTACCATCTTGGTCGCTCTTCTTTGAACCTTTTCTAGCGCCACTATATTTTTCTTGAGATAAGGAGACAAGAATTGAATGCAATATTCCAGATCAGGTCGCACCATGGAGCGATACAGGAGTATTATAACATTCTTAGTCTTGTTAACCATCCTTTTTTTTATAATTCCTAGCATCCAGTTTGCTTTTTTTGCTGCCACCACACATTGGGCGGAAAGTTTCTTCGTATTGTCTATGATGATTCCCAGATCCTTTCCTTAGGCGCTAATCCCCAAGGTGGACCCTGGCATCCTGTAATTGTGATTCGGGTTGTTCACTTTGCATTTGTCCACATTAAATTTCACCTGCCATATGGACGCCCAGTCTTCCAATTTCCTAAGGTCTTCCTGCAATTTTTCACAATCTGCATGCGTTTTAACAACTTTGAACAGTGCAGGGAAGTGTCAGGGAAGTGGCCTCGCGATAGTTATTTTTACATTTGTCGTTAATATTGCTTTAGTAGATCACAGCTTATATTGAGTTTTGTTTTAAATGTTTATTGTTTTAAATTATGCATGTGCAGTATTTTGTAACTCGCATAGGACCGAAGGGTCTGGCGAGTACGAAATATTTTAAATAAATAAATGTGGATTGTTATGCCATACTAGCCGTCAGAAGTGCCAATTGTGTGGAGAGCGAAACGGCGACGGAATTCAAAACAGCGTGGGACAAACACAGAGGATCTCTAATTGGAACGTGAAGGGTCTAAAATGTAGAACTAGGGCTGGAAGTGAGCAGACTTGTACTTGGGATGGGCTGGGGAGGGCTTTGACGGGAACTACATTGCTTCGGGAGAAGGGTAATGAGAGCCGCCATTGAAATATTACCCCTCTCCTCAAGTCACTTCATTGGCTCCCCGTCCATTTCTGAATACAGTCTAAACTCCTCTTGCTGACTTACAAGTGCATTCGCTCTGATGGCCTCCGATATCTCTCCTCACTTATCCCTATGCTCCCCCCTCCCCCCCCGTGATCTCCGCGCATTGGGCAAGCCCATCTTATCTGTACCCTTCTCTTCCACTGCCAACTCCAGACTCCGTCCCTTCTTTTTTACAGCGCCTTATGCCTGGAACAGGCTGCCTGAATCAATACGCTATGCTCCGTCCCTGGCAGTGTTCAAATCCAAGCTAAAGGCCCACTTTTTGGAAACTGCTTTCAACTCTTAGCTCCCCCTCACTGCTGTCAGATACCTAGACCCGCTATAACCTCCCCAACCCTGAAATGTCCTGTCTAAATTAGATTGTAAGCTCTTCTGAGCAGGGTCTGTCTATTGTAAAGGCTCCTTTGCATTACACTCTATAGAAGTTCAACTCTTAACTCCCCCTCACTGCTGTCAGATACCTAGACCTGCTATAATCTCCCCAACCCTGAAATGTCCTGTCTAAATTAGATTGTAAGCTCTTCTGAGTAGGGACTGTCTATTGTAAAGGCTCCTTTGCATTACACTCTATAGAAATTCAACTCTTAATTCCCCCCTCACTGCTGTCAGATACCTAGACCTGCTATAATCTCCCCAACCCTGAAATGTCCTGTCAAAATTAGATTGTAAGCTCTTCTGAGCAGGGACTGCCTATTGTGTGTTAGAATGTACAGCGCTGCATATGCCTTTCGGCGCTATAGAAATAATAAATAGTAGTAGTAGTTTGGGATGGTTTAGAAAGGCTGGAGTGAGCTTGGACAACAACTCCAGTGGTTGGAACTTAATGACAGTGCCAGGCTGACTTCTATGGCAGAAATATCAAAGACAAAAAAAAAAGAGACCGTTGGACAGGCTGGATGGCCACGCCGGTCTTTATCTGCCGTCATTTACTATGTTATGTTACTAAGCGCAGCTGCATTACTTGCCACCGGGTATCTTAGCTGTTCTCACCAGTGTGGGGTTTTTTTGTGTGTTTTTTTAATTGCACATCAGAATCCATGCATATAGCTTAGCTTTTTGTGGCACCAGATTAGAACATAAGAACATAAGCATAGCCTTACTGGGTCAGGTCAATGGTCCACCAAGTCCAGTAGCTCAGAAGCCCGTTCTCACGGTGGCCAATCCAGGCAAAACCCAAACAGTAGCAACATTCTGTTCAGAATCCTAAAGAAAGCACGATTCTGGAATCCCAGAGAGTAACAAAAGATTCCAAAACTCCAAAGAATAGCATCATTCCATACAGAATACCAAAGAATAGCAAGATTCCGAAATCCCAGAGAGTAACAAGATTCTTGAATCCCACAGAGTAGCAACATTCCATGCTACCAATCCAGGGCAAGCAGTGGCTTCCCCCATGTCTTTCTCAATAACAGACTATGGACTTTTCCTCCAGGAACTTTTCCAAACCTTTTTTAAAACCAGCTATGCTATCCATTCTTACCACTAAGCACATTTCTTTTCTACCCGTTTGGGCAAAGATTTTTTGTTGTGACTCCAGTATTTTGATGTTTTATACCGAACTACAGGTCTCTCTCAATATCTGCGGGATTAGCATTTGTGAATTTGGTTATTTGTGAGCCCTCCCGCCTCCTGGAGCCCTGCACACGTTACCTTAAAGCCCTGGTAATCTAGCGGTGAAACAGGGCAGAAGCGATCTTCCTATACTCCTGCCCCATGAAAGCAGTGATCAAAGATGACTGCCGCAAGTTCCCGCAGCAGTCTCACAAGACCGCGGGAACTCATGAGACCAGCACAAGAACTCACAGCAGTCAATTTTGATCTCAGCTTTTGTGGGGCAGGAGCATAGGAAGATTGCTCCTGCCCCACTTCATTGTTAGACCACCAGGGCTTTAAGGTAAGGTACGGAAGGGTCCAGGAGGTGGGAGAGGGTGGGATTTAAGGTTTGGGGACCCCTAAAGTTATTCACTAGAAAGGAGGTGCTACTCGGAATGGTCAGTAGTAAAAAGGAAGCAGAGGAGACCAAAGGCCTGTTGGCTGGATACCATCAAGAATGACGCAGGAATGAACATCAAGCAATTGAAAGAAGCCATGGAAATCAGGGAAGCATGGCGAGTTCTGGCCTACAGAGTATCCAAGGGTCAGACATGACTGAAGGAATAGTAGTAGTAGTAAATTTATTCATGAATATACAGTATTCACAAAAGGGCTGCGCCCCTGACCTCTGCAAATTTGGAGGGGGGGGGGTGTACAAGACTTTCTGACCCCTAATGCAGGCAGGGATGCCGAAACACAGCCCTTGTCAGGTCCCTCATTAAAGTAAGATTACCTGGAACCGGAAGCCCTTTTAGTGCTTTTCATGGGTTCCTTTGTGGCTGATACTTGGAATTCCTCTTCTCTTCTACGTCACAAGTTCTGTAACAGTGCTGACTTTTGGTTCTTGAATTTCCTTGGCCTTGAAGAACCTGAGCGCTACCATTCATTGGACTATTGTTTTGTCTCACGATCATAGTGGTGTAACCATGTTTTATCAACAGTAACTAGTTGTTCCAAAAGGTTGACACTAACTCACTGAAAATGCTGCAAAATCAACTTGGAAGTGTCTACTCAATGTCGTTTCTCGTCAACATTCAAACATTTGGGCACCCACTTGGCTGGCAGCTTCTGCATGCCCAACTGCTCATGGATTATATACCCATCATGTTCCCTGGATATCTGTAGTGTCTCAGCAATTATTTTAGTCGATATTCACTGATCTTCCAAAATCAGGTCATGGACATGGTCAACTTCAGTCCCGAAATCTCCGTGCTGAAAGTTTGCACACCACTTCTTCACTGCGGGGTATGATGGGCATTTGCCACTCAATGTTTGCATCGTACGTTCATGGATTTCCTTTGGCGTTTTCTTCTGCAGGAATAGGAACGTCATGACAGCTCGGAGTTCCACACTTGAAAATTCCACACTTTTCGTTGACATGGTTCAATCAATGATCTGAAACAATGTCGAAACATAGCATTACGGTTCTGCAAATTGGCACTTTGCAACATAAAATAACACTTTTCAGCTACAGAGGCATAATGACGCTCAGGAATTTAGGAATTTGGTTGGTTGGGTTGAGAACTTTCCAGCACCCCCTCATACTTTCCTATCTACAAATTGGTATTCTTTTCCTACGTTTTTGAAACAATTTTAAGATTGTAAACCACTTAGAGCTGTCAGGTACAGAAATTGTGGTGGAGCAAATATTACATAAGGGTTAAGTGGTTTGCCAAAGACCACAAAAGGAGCCACATGAGGATTGGATCTCTGGTTCCCCATACAGTGCTCCTACAACTAAGCTGCCTCTCCTTGTCACTCTTAATTCTGGTCTCTCTGTATTCATGTTCTTTATTTTTTATTTACTTTGGCCTATCTTGATTCTTTCTACACTTGCACAGCTATTTAGAACCACACTAATAATTCACAATCATTAATATCCTCCAAAATTTCCAATCTACCCTATAACTGACCCCCTCTCCAGCTTCCATACCTTGACTTCTTAGCCCTCATTCAGCTATCTCAGGGGTAGGCAATTCCGGTCCTCGAGAGCCGGAGCCAGGTCAGGTTTTCAGGATATCCACAATGAATATGTATGGGATGGATTTGCATGCACTGCCTCTCCTGCATATTTATTGTGGATATCCTGAAAACCTGACCTGGCTCCAGCTCTTGAGGACTGGAATTGCCTTCCACTGAGCTATCCTAACCTCTTGCTTTTCACCCACCACCAAAATTCTGGGCCAATACCCAGGTTTTCACTGCTTTCTGAAAATCATGAACTGGGCAGCGCTGTTTCAGATAAATACTGATTTATTACATTTCCTATATATTGTGAAAAGTTCCTAAAATATATAGGTGATCATTTTAGAAGGGCTAAGCACATCTGAGACATACATAAACCGGCACTTCAACATTAGTGCCTTACTGCTAAAACTTCACTGGTTACCTATCAAAACACATATTCAATTCAGATTAGTTTGTGTTATCCACTAGGCCATAGGTGTCAAAGTCCCTCCTCGAGGGCCACAATCCAGTCAGGTTTTCAGGATTTCCCCAATGAATATGCATGAGATCTATTTGCATGCACTGCTTTCATTGTATGCTAATAGATCTCATGCATATTCATTGGGGAAATCCTGAAAACCCGATTGGATTCCGGCCTTCATGGACCGGAGTTGCCCATGTCTGCCTTAGTATAAATAATCTAGTCCCTCCTTGAGGGTCGCAATCCAGTCGGGTTTTCAGGATTTCCCCAACGAATCTGCATGAGATCTATTTGCATGCACTGCTTTCATTGTATGCTAATAGATCTGTATATTCATTGGGGGAATCCTAAAAACCCGACTGGATTGCGGCCTTCTAGGAGGGACTTTGACACCCCTGCACTAGGCCTCTACGGAGAAAGCTCCAATGGACTAGTGACCTGCATCCCAGTCTCTCACACTTTTCTCAATTCAAGACTTACACAATGATTTAAAATACCTTTCCCATCTTCTCAACAAATATGCCGGACAAAAATGTTTTCCATTTTTTAATTCCTTGGACCATCCATCTAGAACAATCTACCAGCTCACCTGCGGCTGATTGCCACACACTCTCTCTTCAGGAAAAGACTAAAAACATACCTCTTCCCCTTGTAGTTACAAATGCTATCCGTGGCCTCCCATTTATCACTCCCCCATACTCTGAACTAGTATCTACACTAAGGACTCCTTTTACAACGGTGCGCTAGTCTTTTTAGCGCACGCACCGGGCGCTACCTGAAAAACTGTCACCTGCTCAAGAGGAGGCGGTAGTGGCTAGCGCGCGGCATTTTAGCGCGTGCTATTCTGCGCATTAAGGCCCTACCGCACCTTTGTAAAAGGACCCTCTATCTGCTCACTGTAATCTGGAATCACAAATGCATTCTTTCTTGCTGTGAGCCGCAATGATTCCCTGTCGAAAATTACGGGACATAAGAAGCTGTATTTTTTATAAATCTTTATTGATTTTTAAACTTTGACCCTGGGCAAGTCACTTAATCCTCCATAGTCCCAGGTACGTTAGATAGACTGTGAGCCCACCGGGACAGAGAGGGAAAATGCTTGAGTACCTGATTGTAAAACCGCTTAGATAACCTTGATAGGCGGTATATAAAATCCTAATAATAATAATCATCAGTGCAATACAATTACTTCAACATAAATATTTCATAAAACGCACTATTAAATACACAATTTATACATAAAACAATCATTTTCTCCCCCCTCCTCTCAATTATTAATACAAGAAGACAATTATGTGTTTTCAAAATTATAATTAAGTAATTTTAATAATCAAAATACATTTCCCTCCCCCCACCCTCCCCTGGATGCGTAAGGAAATCTTATCTTATTCTTGATTGGATGCTGTATTTTTTTTTTTTTTTTTTTAAATCTTGCATAAGCTCCAAAGATCCCATTTTACAAAGCTGGGATGTGCATGTCAAAAACCCACGTGCATGCAATCTGAGATGAACTCTTAGCTTTATATGACTTCGGCTGGGGGCAGATGCCAACATGTTGCACCGAATCGGCTTTTTCTAGGCAGTCCCCCTAACATACAAGTCAAAATAGTAAAATTACTGATATGTATACTGCACTTAGTTTAAATTACAACTTACTCTTCTTAATATAGAATAAAGCTGCTTACCGTATGCAATCTTGCAACCACATCTACACCCGAAGTTGTTTAGGGGCGAAGATGGCGGTGGCGTTTTTTAATCTCCGTAAACCTAAACGTATACTATGGCGTCATCATGTTTTTACGTCTCAACAGCTGTCCAGAAACATATTAAAGAGAGTATAATAAGGCTTATTAGAGAAACAAACTACATACCAGTAATCCCTTGAGATCAAGTGGAATACACTTCTATAACTTACTATAGCCTTCATTCAGCTATTTCAGGGGTAGGCAATTCCAGTCCTCGAGAGTCGGAGCCAGGTCAGGTTTTCAGGATATTCACAATAAATATGCATGAGATAGATTTGCATCTCATACATATTCATTGTGGATATCCTGAAAACCTGACCTGGCTCCGGCTCTCGAGGACCGGAATTGCCTACCCCTGCCCCATAGTAAGTTATAGAAGTGTATTCCAGTGGTTCCCAACCCTGTCCTGGAGGACCACTAGGCCAATCGGGTTTTCAGGCTAGTCCTAATGAATATGTATGAGAGAGATTTGCATATAATGGACGTGACAGGCATGCAAATCTGCTCCGTGCATATTCATTAGGGCTAGCCTGAAAACCCGATTGGCCTAGTGGTCCTCCAGGACAGGGTTGGGAACCACTGGTGTATTCCACTCGATCTCCAAAGAGAATATCCACCTCTGCTCTTTATAGTTTAAAAGCCCATCACAATTAGCACCCTCCCACCCCTCTATAGCCTGATCTGTGACTCTCCATGTGACGTGATCCCAAGGGTGTTGTTTCTCCCTATTCTGGATTTATGTTCGTTAAGACAAATAGTGACTTGCCTACTGCTTCTCCCTATATAGATAAGGTCACAAGGGCACTTAATCATGTATACAACATTTTGGCTTCTGCAATCTGTAGATGTTCTTGCTGTAATTCTTTTCCCAGTTCTTGGCACAATCCAGTCTGGTCCAACTATCGTGTGGGTGCGCCATTGACGTGCGCCACACTCAGCAAGAACATAAACTCATTGTATCATTTCCTCTACCAGAATCTCCCTGAGATGTCCTGTCTGTCTGTCCAAATTAGGTTGTAAGCTCTTCTGAGCAGGGACCGTCTATTGTATGCTAAATGTACAGTGCTGCGTATGTCTTTCAGTGCTATAGAAATGATAAATGACAGTGGTCGTAGTAGTTAAGTGCTCTGAATTGACTCCCCAGTGATTAGCAGCTGTAAAGAAGCTTTCAATAAACAATAGCAAATGCATGTGGCCTGGGTGTGTTTTGGGCATGCCCAGAAAATACACAGTCATTCCCCACTTTGGAACCAATCAATATCAAGATTTGCTTCTGCTCCTAAGTATGTGTATGTGAACAGCCCTCCACTAGAGCAGGGGTATCAAAGTCCCTCCTCGAGGGCCACAATCCAGTTGGGTTCAGGATTTCCCTAATGAATATGCACGAGATCTATTTGCATGCACCACTTTCATTGTATGCTAATAGATCTCGTGCCCTCGAGGAGGGACTTTGACACCCCTGCACTAGAGGATCACAGGTGACAGCACCGAGAAAAAAAACACATTTATTTTTCTAAAATGGCAAAGATTAATGTCTGTGGGCTAGCGCACACATGTTTCTGTCCTGGTTTTCAAGAGATGATTATGTGCCCGAATCACAGAGGCCTAGCGATGCCGAACTAAAATCCACGCACATCCCGAATGATGTTAATTAACATAAATGGCATGGTAATTGACTGTAAACTCCAAGATATATTCACCCGAAGTGGTTCAAAACGCAATATACAAAAACGATAACAAATACCACTTCCAGAGAGCACGTATCCAAAATATATTCTCTTATAATTCTAGCTACTCAGGAAAAGGCCTCAGAATAGGAGCCTACGCGCAGTCCTATCACAGACTGAAACTTCAGCGTAGCTGCTCCTTGCTCCAATCATTCGCCAAAAAACCTGAGAGTTTATTCAGTACATTTTAAATATTTTTTAATAAATATATATATGAGTTTATAAATATGAGTTTATAAATAATTTTTAAAAAGTTTAAAAAAAATTATATATATTTACTAGCTGATGCCCCGGCGTTGCACGGGTATTTAATTATAGCAATAACACTGTAAATGGATTCAAATAAAGATACTTTATAGTGGTGAATGAAAATATTTTTTTACTTTATAAAAAGTACAATATTCAAATTATAATGTGAAATATTTGACAAAATGAATACAATACAACAAACACAAAACTTGATTATAAACAACATTTTTAGTTTCACTTCCAGGAGCAAGAACATATACATTATTGGGTGAACCCACCCTTCCCACGTGTGCAGGTGGGCCGTGAGACCCCCAGAACATATCATCCCGGGTAGTGAGGGATCTGCATACCAAGTTTCGTTCAAATTGGTCAAGCCGTTTTTGCGTGATCGCGGCACATACACACATACACACACACATACACACATACATACATCCGATTTTATATATATAGATTAAAAAATATTTAAAATGTACTGAATAAACTCTCAGGTTTTTTGGCCAATGATTGGAGCAAGGAGCAGCTACGCTGAAGTTTCAGTCTGTGCTAGGACTGCGCGTAGGCTCCTATTCTGAGGCCTTTTCCTGAGTAGCTAGAATTATAAGAGAATATATTTTGGATACGTGCTCTCTGGAAGTGGTATTTGTTATCATTTTTGTATATGGTAATTGACTGTGCCATTGAAGTTAATTGATAAATTTTCAAAAAATGACCCCCCCCTTTTTTTTTTTTTTATGAAGCCGTGTTATACTTTTTTAATCGCTGGCCATGGCGGTAAAAACTTCGACACTCATAAGAATTCTATGAGCATCGGAGTTTCTATCACCATGGCCAGCGATAGAAAAGTCTTAATGCGGCTCCATAAAAGGGGAGGAGTAAACAGTTAAGAGTTCCGTGCGGAACATCTAAGTCGAGGCACCCTTCGATGCCTTACAATGCCTACTCGAAAAGTAGGTCTGTTTAGGGGCAGAGAATAGGCGTGGTTGACTTAGACATCAATAGGCGTCTGAGTTAGGTGCGGGTAAATCAGGCCTGGTAAAACCTGGCCTAAATTACCAGCGTCTACCTGAACGATGCCTGGTGATGCCTAAGTCCACTTAGGCACCGCTAGGCCTGATTCTACAAATGGCGCCTACAATGTAGAGGCATGCTTAGGCACCATTTATCGAATCTGTCCCTTGGTGCATAAACGTCAGTTTTCCCTGTATTTTAGAGCAGCCTTTGTGTCAGCAGTTTCTGTTTAAAATACTTATGATATGTCCTGGATAGGGTTACCAGACTTCTGGATTTACCTGGACATGTCCTCTTTTTAGAGGACATGTCCAGGCTTCCGGACAGCTTTTCAAAACCTGGCATTTTGTCCAGGTTTTGAAAAGCTTCTACCTTGGGACCGCGTCGAGAGGGCATCTGCCCATGCACGGATGCAATGCGGTGATGTCACTTGCATGCACGGCATGCGTGTGACATCACTTGCATGCACAGCATGCATGTGACATCATTCTTTTGCATCTGCTCACGTGCAGATGCCCTCCTGACGCGGTCCTGAGGACAAGAGCAGGTTGAGGGGGCTGGAGCTGGGGGGGGGGGGGCAAGGCTGGGTTGGAGAGGGGCCTGACTTGGGTATAACGGGGTCGTGCCATGAATTTTTGTATATAATAGTTGTCAAGTAGAACTCTGCTCAGAGACATGAAGGCATAATGTTACGCCTCACCACCCAATCATTGCAGTGTTCACTGCAAATTACTCCAGGTGTAAGTTCTCATTAACTGTTATGTTGCTAGCTACTACAGCTATGCTTAGCCTTTGATGGAAATTATAAAATCCTTCACTTAGCTTTGAAAAGTAGCTGGTTCCGACGTGCCACGTTTCGGTCCTGCGTCAGGGAACCGACAAATACAGTTAAACTGGAGGTGAAAGCTCACTAAAGATAGAATGCGATTTGCTAGAGCCGTCCAAAACTGATTTCTTCTTAATGTGGGTCCTGAATGGCTCATTTCCAACTACAGCAAGTCAAGAGGGCTGAAACCTTTCAAGAAAGAAAATTTAAGGTAATATGAAACTGGTCCTGTTTTGGTCAACACAAGATCTCTTCCTTCTCCCTCTAGATCAGGGGTCTCAAAGTCCCTCCTTGAGGGCCACAATCCAGTCGGGTTTTCAGGATTTCCCCAATGAATATGCATGAGATCTATTTGCATGCACTGCTTTCATTGTATGCTAATAGATCTCATGCATATTCATTGGGGAAATCCTGAAAACCCGATTGGATTCCGGCCTTCATGGACCGGAGTTGCCCATGTCTGCCTTAGTATATATAATCTAGTCCCTCCTTGAGGGTCGCAATCCAGTCGGGTTTTCAGGATTTCCCCAATGAATATGCATGAGATCTATTTGCATGCACTGCTTTCATTGTATGCTAATAGATCTCATGCATATTCATTGGGGAAATCCTGAAAACCCGACTGGATTCCGGCCTTCATGGACCGGAGTTGCCCATGTCTGCCTTAGTATATATAATCTAGTCCCTCCTTGAGGGTCGCAATCCAGTCGGGTTTTCAGGATTTCCCCAATGAATATGCATGAGATCTGTGTGCAGGCACTGCTTTCAATGCATATTCATTGGGGAAATCCTGAAAACCCGACTGGATTGCGGCCCTCAAGGAGGGATTTTGAGATCCTTGATATATATGGTGGTTTCCTTGGCAAATATAGTTAATTATGTACTGAACTTTTAATATTGACTAATGAGATGTAATATTATGATTTTAACTGATCTCTTAGTGGTGAAAGGTCTCAAAAATGATTTCTGTTCTACAGAAACAATTACAACGGAATCGACTAGCCCAGGACTCCTTGCCAATGGAATTAGTTCTCTTTGTGCCATCTGTGGGGACCGAGCCACCGGAAAGCATTATGGGGCTGCGAGCTGCGATGGCTGCAAAGGATTTTTTCGAAGAAGCGTCCGGAAGAATCATGTCTACACATGCAGGTACTGCATTATCTGTGCATTATCACAACCGAGAATCTAGAGACTGTAGCCACTGGCCCAAATTCCGCAATTCTCTTTCCAAAGAGAATTTTTCCAAAAGAGGAGCTTGTCTTTTTCTGACATCTATTAGACATCTATTGACTGCAAGCCACCACAACATTTTTTTTTTTTTTTAAAGATGCTGTTCCTCTCTTTCTCCCTTGTTTTTGCTCGTCCATAAATTAGCAAGATAAAAACTCACGACACCATAGCTGCTGGAGTGAGGCCTTGCGTAGACTTCACTCAGGAATGTTGTGGTGGGACACACTCTTGCTATCTACGTTCTATCTGATGATGTTCCAGGATCAGTTGTGGTTGCAGGAGTATTGAGAGTGACGTCATTGACAAGTAGGAGCTTAGTTTGATAACATCTATTTCAGCACAAATATATGCAGAAACCACAACCGGCCATCTGCCATTTCTCTAAATTCTGGCCATGGAAACCCATCAGGAAGAGCATCGATTCATCATAGTCTGTCCCAGTCCGATGTGTCCCCCTCCTACTCTGTAACTTTCATTTACTAGCAGGAAACAGTCAGGCTGCTGTGATTCATGCAGTGTGAAGCACACTATATATGGTTGTTCTCATAAGGGTTATCTACATGGAGACCATAAATTTTATGACTGTTATCATGGCTTGACCTTAGAGAGGAGGTATTTATGTCAACGCATTGGCACCAGGTGGTCCAATCATTACTAAGGATCTTGGAGCATCAGAAAATAACATATTGAGGAGAAAGAGATAGACACTGCAATCTCTAGCAAATAAAATAGTTGTCATTTCACGAAAACGTGTTGGCATACTCAAGTTAAAGAACTGTTTTCTTCATAAATTGTAAATCCTTTGTTGACTAGATGACAAAATAATCCCCTAAGAGAGGGGAATTATTTCTCATTCAATGTACTTTCTTGTAGTAGCTGGTTTTAAGAAAGGTTTGGACATGTTCCTGGAGGGAAAATCCATAGTCTGCTATTGATAGACATGGTGGGTGGGTGAGGGGTTGGGGTTGGGAAGCCACTGCTTGCCCTGGATCGGTATCAAGGAATGTGGATACTGTTTGTGTTTTGGTCAGGCACTTGTGACTTGGACTGGCACTGTGAAAACAGGATACTGGGCTAGATGGACTATTGGCCTGACCCAATATGGCCTGTTCTTATGTAATACTGAAGGGAATAGACTTAGTAGATAAAGACAGATTGTTCACCCTCTCCAAGGTAGGGAGAACGAGAGGGCACTCTCTAAAGTTAAAAGGGGATAGATTCCGTACAAACGTAAGGAAGTTCTTCTTCACCCAGAGCGTGGTAGAAAACTGGAACGCTCTTCCAGAGTCTGTTATAGGGGAAAACACCCTCCAGGGATCCAAGATGAAGTTAGACAAGTTCCTGCAGAACCGGAACGTACGCAGGTAGGGCCAGTCTCAGTTAGGGCACTGCTTTTTGACCTAAGGGCCGCCACGGGAGCGGACTGCTGGGCAGGATGGGCCACTGGTCTGACCCAGCAGCAGCAATTCTTATGTTCTTATGGTTTATTCTGTAATTCATCAACTTTGCGTGAAAGTTTGAGTCCCCCTAGAATCACAATTAACTTGGGTTCCTCATTCTGCAATACAGCCATTCCACTTCTTTTTTCTAAACAATCTTGCAAAACTTGCCAAGAAGACTTCGCACAATGATTTCAGTAGTAAAATTAAGTGGACTGGATGGACCTAGTGGTGCTCATGTGCTGTCAGATTCTGTGTTGTTGGTAGGAGCAGGGTTGAGAGATTTTGCAGCCTGGCCAACAACTCACTCTTCACGCCCTGGAGAGCAGAGGAAAAGATAAGGATAAACCCAAACGATGGGCATAGGAAACACAACGTACAGGTACTGCAAGCATCGAGGTAACTGGCTTGATATCAGCAGGCTAAACAACCCAAAAGCCAACCAAGTCGATGCCAGGAAATTGGTGGTAGGACCAGAAGACACTAGGGGGCAGAGTCTCAAAACTAAAATCTGCCTTTGACCTGCTTGCTGAACCGGTTCCAGCTGGTTTTGCATGCATGTATTTTAGCGGCGGATTATCAAAATGGGCTTACCGAGGTCTTTTCCGAGTTTTTTTTTAGCAATCTCCAATACTGCCATGCAAATGTGGTACAGCGAGGTCATTAATATTCAAATGATTGCAGCTGTTATTGTAGCAATTTTAAAAAAAGCGAGTCATTCTTCAGACAATGGTCATGCAAATGAGGTTGGCGGAGAGTAGTGAAAGTTCACTAAATTTGCATATGCCCATTGCTGGTGATAGCAATGGGCACATGCGCAGAATAAATGTAACCCCCTCCCCCCAAAAAACACAAAACAAATCAAGCCATCGAACTCAAGCAACCCCACACCCAACAACCCCCCAACAGCTGGAGAGATGCTCCCTCCCTCCCAATGCATCCCCCAATACCCCCGTCAGTGGGAGAAATGCCCACTCTCTTCTGCCACCATGCAACCCCCTACCCTATGCCTCTGACGACCCCACCACCCCTTACCTTACTTACAATGGCTGTCCAGAGGGATGTCCACTCCCTCTGGCCAGCAGGCCCGCCTTTTCAAAATGGCGGGCCTGATGACCGGAGGGAGTAGGCATCCCTCCAGCCAGCCATCATAAGTAAGGTAAGGGGGAAGGGTAGGGGCCATTGGAGGCATAGGGGGTGTTGGGTGGGAGGTTTGTGTGGCAGTGGGAGGGAGTGTGCATCTCTCCTGCTCCTGGAGGGTGTCGGAGGTGCGTTGCTTGGTGGCAGGAGAGAGTGGGCATCTCTCATGCCAATCTTCAATTTGGCTTCTGTTTTCTTTTTATTATTATTTAAATTTGTGTGTGTGTGTGTGGGGGGGGGTGGTCTGAGCTGTCAAACCTTACTTTTCTGTCAGTGCCTGAGCCAATCATCACTCAGGCACTGATCAGAAAGTAAGGCAATGACAGCTCAGACCTGTCGGCAGATTTTGGCGGCAAATGTGTCACAACAAGGTTAGAGAATCACTCAGCAATTATAGAAAATCGCTCGGCGTGATCATTTGAATATTAATGACCCTTGTTGTACCACATTTGCATGGCAGTATCGGAGACTGCTAGAAAACTTGGAAAAGGCCTCGGTATGCCATTTTGATAATCCGCCACTAAAATACATGTACGCTAAACCGGCTAGAACCGGTTTAGCGAGCACATCAAAGGCAGGTTTTAGTTTTCCCGGACAGGCTTTCCAGAACACATCAGTTGGTCCGGGTTTTGGAAAACCCCGAGCTCCGGCTTCATCTGGAGGGCCTTCGAAAAGCATGCGCGGATAACATCACATGCATACATGCATGCTGGAGGCCCTCCAGACGTGGCTTGGAGGTTGGAAAAAAGAGACGAGGCTTTTGGGGGGGCAGGGCTGGAGGCAGAACAGGACGGGGCCGGAGGCGGAATGGGGTGGGGCCATACATCTGGGTTTCTCCGTTCTTAATATTCATTGGGGAAATCCTAAAAACCCGATTGGATTCCGGCCCTCGAGGACCGGAGTTGCCTACCCCTGAGTTAACCCCATAAGCATATCAAACAGTTGTGCTCTATCCTTGTTAAAAAAAAAAAAAATGGGAAAGAGAATGTTATAAGTAAGTTTAAGGTTACCATATTAAAGAACGGAGAAACCCAGATGTATGGCCCCACCCCATTCCGTCTCCAGCACCATTCTAATGGAAAACTTGCACCCCATTCTCTTATTAAATTTTCATTAGTCGCTAAAGCCTCAGACTTATCCATATTTAATTTAAATCCAGAAAAGTCTCCAAATTCTCTAAAACTTTCTAATAATGTTTGCAAAGATAAATGTGGATTTGTTAGATGAACTAAAATATCATCAGCAAATGCAGCTATTTTGAAAGTAAATTCTCCTATAGTAACCCCCTAATATCAGTATTAGAAATTATATCTCTAATTAACGGATCCAATGTTAAAATGAACAATAATGATGATAAAGGGTATCCCTGTCTCGTTCCTTGATTTATTTGAAAAAAATCTGAAAAAATCCTATTTATATAAACTCTAGCTTGTGTTTCCGAATACAATGTTTTAATAGCATCTTGAAAAAAACCCTATAAAACCATATTTAGTTAAAACTGCAAATAAAAAGTCCCATCTAACCCTATCAAACGCTTTTTCAGCGTCAAAGCTAATAAGTAACGAAGGAATATTTTTTAGACGTACCCATTCCAAAGAAGATAACATTAATCTAATATTTTTGACCGCCGTTCTTCCCTTAACAAACCCTACCTGTGGCTCAGCAATCAAATCTGGTAAAATTTTTGACAATCTATTAGTCAAAATTTTTGCCAACAATTTAGCTTCATAACATAATAGAGAAATTGGCCTATAAGACTCAACCCTCATGGGATCTTTCCCAGGCTTTGGAAATACAATAATTTGTGATTGACGTAAAGTTGGTGATAAAATTTTTTCTTTAATTTGATTATTGAAACTAAAGAAGAAGAGATATTTTTCCCCATTATCTTATAAAATTCTGCTCTATATCCATCCAATCCCGGTGCTTTACCCAATGGACTTTGTTGAATAGCTAATAATATTTCATCTTCCCCAAGTAGACGATTTAAATGAATTTGATCATTCTACCCTACACATGGTAAATTTAAACTAGATAAATACGTATCACTAAATAAACCATCATCATGACTATATGTAAACAAGGATGAATAATAATCTTGAAATTTTTTACAAATATCTTTTTCTTTAGTATATATTTGACCTTGGGAGGATTGAATTTTTAAAATTCTAGTGTTACCACTAGCACCTTTAACCAAACGAGCTAACAAAGCTCCAGTCTTATTACCATGTTTATATAACTGATATTGATAATATTTGAATGATTTGATAGTTCGTTGATGCAAAAGTTCATTCAATTGATGTTGAATTGCTAATAAATTAGCATTATTATCATCCGTAGGACATCTAGCATGATAATGTCTAATCAGTATTAAATGTTTTTCTAATCTCAAAATCTCTCTATCCCGCGCTTTCTTTTTTGGCTTGAAAATGCAATAATTTCCCCCCTCAAAACTGCTTTTGCAGTTTCCCAAAATAAATAGGAGTTTCCTTATGTTGCTCATTATTCAGTTGATAATTATTCCAACATTTAAAAATATGTTATTTAAATTTTTCATCATAATATAAATCTAAAGGGAATCTCCATTGTGGTGTACTCAAAGGTTCAGAAATTAAAGTAAATATAGTCCAAACAAATACATGATCAGAGATTTTTGTTGGACCAATACCCGTCTCATGTATCTTAGAAAAAAGTATATCTGAACAAAGAATATAATCAATTCTAGAATAAGTATTGTGCACTCTAGAACAATGAGTATAATCTCTTTCTAATGGATGCATCACTCTCCATATATCTAATAAATGAAGAGAATCACACAATAAAGGAACCCCTTTTGAAATGTCAAGCTTATCTGTCCTTCTAAGAACTGATTTGTCAACTTCTGGGTCTGCCACCCTATTAAAGTCACCCCCTCTTATAATAGGACAAGAATCCTGTTGAATCAAGTTATTTAATATATTGGAAAAAAATTTTTATCATATGTGTTAGGAGCATTTAGGTTATAATGCGTCAATTCCACCCCATTAATTTTTACAATTGCCAAAATATATCTACCTTTTGGATCAATATTTGTATGTATTTTTTCTACTATCAAAGATTTATGGAAAATAATAATTACCCCTGCTTTCCTATTAAGGGCCGGGGCTTCAATAATATCTCCCACCCACCAAGTATGAAGTTTTGCATGCTCCTGTGTAGACAGATGTGTTTCCTGCAAAAAAACTATAGAAGCCTTATGTCTTTGTAGACTTTGTAATATCTTCTTTTTTATTGAAGTTGAAATCCCCCCCACATTCCAAGAGATAAGTTTTAAAGACATTTATTCACTTAATCATGTAAGAAAATATAAATATCCTAAGTAATAACCATTTAAATAATAGAAACTGTCCCAGCCACCAGTCTCCATTATGTATTGAAAAACATAAACTTCCATTACCTTCCATATTTCTTTTTAAATTTTTATTCATATTTATTGTCATCTTCCATTGAGCCCTCTCCCTCCTATGTTCCCCTCTGCCCATATCCAAAATCCCCTTCCCATTGACCATCCCATCACAACCCTCCATCTAACCCAAAAATTACCCCCAAAATTACCCCCCAAATTATCGCACTCCTTTTGACCACAGACTAATAAATTGTCTAGGATCATAGCTATGTCCCCCCATCTCCTTCCCGAGCCCGACCTCTTTAATAAATAGAATAAATAAAATATAATTCTAATAATCCCTAGAACTTGTAAATATTTATTAATAGCTATTCTATAAAGAAATCTATTTATTTTCATTAGTTTAAAATAAATCATTTCTAATTAGCTTTATTTAAATATTTTTTAAATGAGATAAAATTCAACAAAACCATCTAATACTATATATTAATTATATAATATTATATAATAAATTATTCAAATTGCTATTAAAGATAATAAATATTACCATAAAGTCTCAAAAGAAAGAATAGAATTCATATAAACATAACCTAATATTTCAAGAACAATCTATATAACCCATTCATCCATAAATCTCATTACTTATTTCGTATATTCAGTTAAATACCCAAGTATGTATATAAATCATCTATATAATTCAAAGAATTCCCATGTATACAATTTCAAATAAACTATTTCAAATTCATCAACAATGACTTATCATACCAAACACCCTATTATATTATTCTTAACATAAGTAAAGCAAATAATACAAGATGAAGTTTCTGTTACATACTTTCACACCTTTGATATATAATTTAACAATTGCTATATAAAGTCATCAACTTCCTGAAAGTACTACATATCATTAATTACTTTTCATTTTGAAAAAAATTTTTCACTACGAAGTCCTCCATCTAAATGCTTCTTAAACACACAAAAATGTTTTTATTAATATCATACCGGGTTTTTGCCATTCTATTAAACTTGAACTTTAACTAATATAGTAATGCATCAAGCGGTATTTAAAATGTGTATTTTCTATATGACAATCTTGTAAATTACTTTTGCATGCTAATATCCCTCCAAAACTGCATTATCATTTGCTCTCCATTCTTTTCTTGACTTTTATTTCAGATGAATTTTATTTTGTTTTAATTGCTTGAGTTCCTCTTCATACCATACTGCAGCCTTTCCAATCGGCGCATAGTAGTCAAATGGTCACAAAGCTCCTTGAAGTTATTAATTCAATCTAATAGGAATTGTTTCTTTAGAAATTCCTTTAAATGTGGATCATTCCAAACCAGTGGCTGCATGTGTATATCCAAACACTGGAGAAATAGTTATCACTTGTATTCAAAAGATCCAATTCTGTATTTCCTTCAAGCAGTGTTAAGAAATAAATTACATTACATTACATTAAAGCATAAACATCCAAGCTCCAATTAAGTCTTTGTTTACTTAAATGATTCATAACTCACACTCAATAGATGCTAAATTCTAACCAGACTCTTCATAACTTGCTATTGTATATTGAAGTCTTTCTAAGATAATCATAATCAGCTGTGCTCCATAGTAATATTTTGAATCCAAACAGAAACCAAGTAAATGTTCTCATCCCCTGTTTATTTCTTTTCAAAAGCAGAGCTATTACATCATACAAATAGATGTCCAGCAACTGCCCCCATTCTAAATGTCATAGTTTCCTCAGGCAAAAAAGAATATAGTATCCAGTGTTCCAATTTTCAAACTGTTAATATACCATTGTAATTCAATCTTCTTTATTTTGATTTCCTTCTTTTGAAAGAATATGATGAGAAGCTATAAAATCAACAGCTTCTGAATAATCAGTGAAATAATGTTGTTTTATAAGAAAATTCAAACGTAGCGTTGCTGGAAATAATAAAGCAAAGGGTACATTATTTTTTTTGCAAGGCACGTGCATAGCGGAGAAAAAAATCTTCCTCTGCGCTGCCACCTTACTGGAATAATCCTAGAAACAAAGTATTTTCTTTATTGATAAATTAACTGCTTCCCCGATCGAATCGCTCTAACAATCATGTCCTTATGGGCATTGTTTAATGTTTTAAATATAACAATGCAAGACTTTTGGTTACCTTCCCTTAAAGTTCCCAGACGATGTGCTCTCTCCACTCTTAGGGGACTAGCATCATTAGGTAAATTCAACTGTGAAGCCAACCAAGATTCCAAAAAGGCTTGCAGATCCTTTTCTAAAATACTTTCGGGTAGACCAACAAGTCTCAGGTTACATCTCTTATTACGATTTTCCAGGTCATCTACTTTTTCCTTCTAAAATCCTACAAGTGTTAATTAGTCTCTGATTTTCTGATTTAATCTGCTTGACATCCGTCTCCAGTGAATCTATTCGCTGTTCAATTGCCACCATATCTCTATTCAGCACAGCCACACTATCTCCCACTTCAGTTATTTTGTCCGGAAGAGGTTTTAGTTTTTAAATCCAGTGATGCCTCCACAGTTGCTGATATTTCTACCATTATTTCTGCAGCCGTCCGTGCTGTCCCGGGCTGAGATGAAGCAACTGCCATTTTACACTCTCCAGCTTTGATCTTATCCTTTTCTTTCCGTACCGATTTCGCTGCCATGATCTCTTTTCCTTTTAAATTTTTTGTTACAAGATACTCCAAAACCGATTCTGTTCTGTAGGATTTAGAAGTCGGGCCTGGGAGGTCCGTGGAGGAGCTGAATAAATTAACAGCTGTTCAGCACCATAGCCATTCTTTTAGTCTTTTAAAGTTACGGCCTCTTTTACAAAGCCACGCTAGCGGCTGCTGTGCAGCAACAGCCCCGAAGCCCTTTAAATCTCTATGTGCTCCGGGGCCGTTAGCGCAGGGCAGCCGCTAGCACGGCTTTGTAAAAGAGGCCGTTAGTATTTTCCCTAGTGTTGTTGTGTGTTTTTAAACTGTACTTTAGTTAATAGACGGTTTTAATATTTTTTGTACACCGCCTAGGTTTGATTAGGCGGTATAAGAAATTTTAAATAAACTTGAAACTTGTCAGGCAACTTGGGCACAATTGACAAGACACCCCCCAAAATTCATGAATTACATCTTTTCCCCTTTAAATAAGGTGCTAATTTATTTATTTAAAACTTTATCTACTGCATAAAAACTATGCAGTTTACAAAATTACATGCATACATATTAAAAATGCTAAAACATGTTTCGACGGACCAAACACAATAAAACATTAACTAACCGTATCATTATGAAAACCTTTTTTCAAATTCATCCAACAAGATGGAAAGACAAAGGGCTCTTTTTATCGAGCCGCGCTAGTGGGGTTAACACGCGTGACTTTTCATCATGCGTCAACCCCCGCGCTGGCCTACAAACTACCGCCTGCTCAAGGGAGGCGTTAGCGGTTAGCGCGGCCGGCGGTTTAGCATGCGGTATTACGCGCGGCTTGATAAAAGGAGCCCCAAATCCCATAAAAACATTTACAGGACGGTAAGGCTTCAGCAGCAAATAGCATTAGCACATGACGGCATTGACAAATAATTGTGTGTTTTCAACATTTTCTTAAAATTCAGCCTCCCATCACAGAATCGCAGAATCCCAGGCAGCGCATTTCAAAGCTTGGCACCTGCTACGGACAGCATTTTTGCCCCAATCTTAACATGAGAGACTAACATCTTCCCCTCCAAATGCAACATCGTACCATTTTCAGATCTCAAACATTTTCTGGGTTGGTAGATTTCAAAAAAAAACTCCTTTAGTGCCCGCGGGGAAACGTGATAAACCTCAAAAAGGATATGGCGGTACTCGAGGGAGTGCAGAGGAGGGCGACTAAACTGATAAAAGGTATGGAAAATTTCTCATACGCTGACAGGTTAAAAAAGCTGGGGCTGTTCTCCCTGGAGAAGAGGAGACTTAGAGGGGACATGATAGAAACCTTCAAAATCCTAAAGGGCATAGAGAAAGTGAATAAGAACAGATTCTTCAAACTGTGGGGAGCCACAAGCACTAGGGGTCACTCGGAGAAATTGAAAGGGGACAGGTTTAGAACAAATGCTAGGAAGTTCTTTTTTTACCCAGAGAGTGGTGGACACATGGAACAAGCTTCCAGAGGAGGTGATAAGCCAGAACTCTGTACAGGGGTTCAAGAAAGGTTTGGATAGGTTCCTGGAGGATAAGGGGATAGAGGGGTACAGATAGAACTTGAGGTAGGTTATAGAAATGGTCAGTAACCACTTCACAGGTCGCGGACCTGATGGGCCGCCGCGGGAGCGGACCGCTGGGCAGGATGGACCTCTGGTCTGACCCAGTGGAGGCAACTTCTTATGTTCTTATGTTTGCTGTATGATTGAGAGAATCTTAAACTGGACTCTCTGCTGCAACACTGGGGTTATATGAGTCCCAGATCCCAGATCTGTTATTCTCTGAATAATATAAAGATCTGCACATAAAGATGGACTACCCTGCCTCTCAGCTCAAAATGGAATTATAAATATACTTTGTATGCTGCAACCTTCTATAAATAGCTGAACTAAAAGCAGTCAAACAGCTATACTCCAGTTGTTTAATTTCACCCTTCAGCTTCTCCATTTCCTTCCTCGTTTTTCTCTGCCATATAATTCATAATTACTCCCCTGATTGTAGATTTTTAAGCATCCCATCGTACATCAGAAGAATAGTCAGCCAACAAGTTTTGCACAAAATCATCCCTTGTAACAGACATGGAGGTTCCATTTTCAATATGATGTCCAAATCTGAGTTTGGACATTTTGCGGAAGATGCACAAAAAATCCAGTACCAAACATGACCATTTTCAAAAATGCAAAACATGTTTCTTGGTTTTTCAAACGTGTGTCTATCCTTTTCAACCATTTAAAAAAAACCAAAAAAAAAAAAAACCACTTCCAAAAGAAAAACATCCAAAACAAACCTTTGGGATGTAGGAGGAGCCAGCATTTTTTTAGTAGACTGGCCACTAGGGTTGTCCAGGAAAACCTGAAGTTGGAAAAACTGTGCAAATGGAAGTTTTTCCCATGAATTTGATTGTGCTTGATCCAAAAATAATTTAAAACATTTTTAAAGCCCATGCTGGAGTCCCTCAAAGCCACTGATAATTATATACAACTGAGTTTTTCTTAAAATTTGCTATTATGTTTGCTTAATTTTTGGTATTATAGCTATAATTTTTGTGTTTTCTCACTCAGCAATGATACATTGATAAAATGACATTTGGGGCCTGATTCTGGAAACAACGCCTGCCTCGGTAGATGCCTGCATAACGAGCGTCTACTGCATGCCAGTCACTGGTAGCTGCCGTTTCCAAAATCACGTCTATTTTCTACAGATGCCTTAAATGTAGGCCAGCATTTTACAAGCCTACATTTAAGGCATCTGACTTACACCTATCAGAAGCGCCTAGGCACTGCTACGGGGAGGTTTTCTCAGCATAAACCACTCCTGTGCCTTCCTTAGGCATGCCTAGACATCTCCATACATTATAGGCGTTCTTTGCCCCATTGATTGTTTTTAAAATCATGCATCCCGGTTGGTCCATTACACAGCTGTAGGATGCCTACCGCTGCCTACAATTGGGATGCCGTTTTTAGAATCAGGTCCTTTATGTCGAGTTGTGTTGAAAAAGAACAATAAATCAGCTCTGAAATAACACTACAGAGTCTCCAATATCTGCACTGAGTGTAGCATGAGGCCTTGTTGCAAGGAGTTGAACAGCATCGCGGGCTTTATCCTGATTATCTCAAGAAGACATTGAATACTTGAGTGTTTGGAACGTCATTGGTAGATTAACTACACCAGATACGCCTCAAAATGCCTCCTGGTCGTGCCCTTCAACTGCAAACTGCTAAATGACATTCCTACTCCCACTTCATACTGACCCTCTGGAATCGAATGTCCCGAAGATAAGATCCCTCAAAGGGCTCCTTGATTTTAGGAAAGCAATAAAAACATACCTGTTCACCTTACTTCCATGACCAATAGATTACAAAGAAATGTATATTGATACAAGATCCTCGGTATGTCTCACATTAAGATAAAAACTTGTATTGTAAAATCTTGTACTGTAACTATGGAAAATTGTAACCTCTTAACTGTATACAGTACTCCTCCGAAATTCACGGGGGTTCCGTTCCAGGAACTCCTGTGAATTTTGAAAAACCACAAATGTGGTTTTTCACCTGTGAAAAGGCAGGGGAGGCAGGAGAGGGCAGCTGGAGCACCGGCGGGTGAAGAAAATCACTCGCGGTCTGATCCGACTGCCTCTTCCGCCTGTAGTAAAGTCGGGCTACACCAATCAGGAGCTGCTTTGACACGCAGCTCCTGATTGGTGTAGCCCGACTTTACTACAGGAAGAGGCGGGCAGAGCAGACCGCGAATGAGTGAGTCTGCGATTCGCGAACCCTGAATTTGCGGGAGACCACTGTATTATGTATGTTAACCTGTAACACATCCTGAGCTCTTTGGGAGGATGGGATAGAAAATGAATTAAAAAAATAACTACCGGTATGTGTTTAGCTATTAGTGAAGTATGCTATATTTCTGTTATTTTCCAAATAAAGTGCAGATATTGAAGGTTCATATAATAAAATACTGCTAGATTTTTTTTTTTTTTTTAATACAATGTCTTTTTATCATTAGTTGACGACAGGAGAATGTTTTCCTATTCTTTTGTGGTTGTAACACTGTCTTAGTGTTATTCTGAGGAATCCGACCTCACTTATCTATAATAATAAAATGTTAGTCGCGCATGCGCACTCTAAAGCCGTGTTCCTTGATCCGTCATGGCCACGAGAGTGTGCATGCGTGCTTAAACGCATCGGGCTTACCACTGCTGCAGCCAGCCTTCTGCGCATCGCACTTATGCTCAAGCCGCCGGCACGGCTCCTCTCTCGAACCGCACCAGGCGGTGATCGAGAGAGGAGCTGCGGCGGCGGCTTTTCACTTAAAAAATGAAGTTGTTAGAAGGTGAAGCCGCGAAGCTGGGGGGAAGCCGCAAGGCTGCGGCGGCCTTCCTCACCCGGCTCTCACGGTGCGGCTGAGCGCTGGTGGCCGGCGAAACCCTAATGCTGACACTGAATCCAGGGTTGATGTTGGTTCCCCCACCTCAGATGCATCACAGCCGTGGGGCTGGGGGAGGGGGTGGCCGCCGCCACCGAACAAACGAGATGAAGCGGCCGCGCTTTCTTTGACTGCGCTCTTTACACGGCCACCAGTCATGCCTGCGGGCGGACCCCCGGGGCAGGCGGGTTGAGCCTACCATCCAACCCTCCTACCGCGAGATGAACACAAACCTCCAGCCTGCAGCAGCTCCACAGCACTCTAAACATTCTGCTTCTCAGCCTTCTACTGTCTTGATTTTCACTGCCGAGGAAATCAGGACAGTAGAAGGCCGCGAAGCAGAATGTTTAGAGTGCTGTGGAGCTGCTGCAGGCCGGAGGTTTGTGTTCGTCTCATGATGGGAGGGTCAGTGGGGTCGGCTGCATGGCAGCGGTAGTGGCGTGGGGGGGCGGGGGGGTACATAGGAAACATGCTGCAAATGCCGAATTCTACTGTAAGGGAGAATGGGGGAGGGTAGAAATTAAAGGTTCTACTGCACAGGGGGATGGGAGGCAGGCAGGCAGGCTTCGGGGGGAGGGTGTGGGTGGAACAAAGTCTAAAAGGCATTGAGGGGGGCATTGGAAGGAGGCCCGGGGAAGCAGGGAAGAGGAACTGGGGGAGCAGGGAAGAGGTGCTGCTGACCGGGGAAGCAGGGAAGAGGAACCGGGGGAGCAGGAAAGAGGTGCTGCTGACCGGGGAAGCAGGGAAGAGGAACCGGAGGAGCAGGGAAGGGGTGCTGTTGGACCGTGGTGGGAGGGAGGGGTGTAAAAATGGGAAAATGCTGCACAGGGAAGTGTGGAGGGGGAAATGCTGCTGCACAGGCAAATGGAGGGGGAGGGAATGCTGATATGGCTACTGTACAGGAAAGTGGAAAGGGAGAGATAAATGCTGCATAGGGGACAGGAAGAGAGACAGATAGAAAGAAAGACAAATAGTAGGAGGGAGGGAGACAGAAAGAAAAGAAGAAAGACACAAGAACAGGGAGAGAGACAGAAAGAAAGAAAGACAGACATACATATATTCTAGCACCCGTTAATATAACAGGCTTAAAGACTAGTATTATAATAAACATATTGGAGACTAACTGGCTACAATTCCCAACCTCCTCCTTTCTTATGCTTTTCTGGAGAGGAACCACATCCGCTGTTCTCAGGACTTGAGGATCCCCACCAGTTAATGATTTATTTTATTACTTATATACAACTTATATTCTAAGGGGCTCATAATCGAAAGAGAAAAACGTCCAAAAACCGGCCTAAGTCGGCACTTGGACGAACATTGTCAAAATACGTCCAAGTGCCGATAATAAAAACAGGTTTTGGACGTATTTCTAAACGACCTAGGCCTTCATAGTGCCACTGAACGACCATCGCTAAACATGGCATTTCAGGAGGAGTGTCAAGGGCGGGACTTAGTCGTACAGCATGTATAACCGAAAGTTATACAGCACAGGATCGACGGAACTTGGATGTTGTGACTTAGACCATTTAAAACATGGTCTAAGTCACAAAAACCCACCTAAAGTGACCAAATAAGCACTGCAAACACATAATACAGACCCCCACACACTACCCCAGTGACCACCGACCCCCCCCCCCATAAAAATATTAATCACAACTTGAAAATTATGCCTCCAGAACATCATCACCTGGCAGCCTGGCATAGGAAAGCCTAGTCGTGCTGCACAGAAGCGTCTTAAGCCGTCTTGGGGGTGGGTTAGGGACCTATGGAGAGGAGAAACCATGCCCATAAGCCCCTGTATTCACTGCATTGATATTGAAACATGTGCACTCCCCTATACACCCCCAAAACCCTTTTTTACTAGCAAATAAGTGACTCCTGCAGCCATAAGGGCTATTGGGGCGGTAGATAAGTGGGTTTAGGGGATTCTGGAGGTAGTTTGGGGGGCTCACCATGCCCTATAAGGGAGCTGTAGGGAGGAGAAGACATGGCACCCTTTTTGTGAAGTTCACAGCAGTGCCCTGTAAGGTACCCCACTGTTTAGGTGGCATGTCTGGGTGTGCATTCCATCACTTTGCAGACCCCTCCCACGTCCAACAGGGCTTGTTCTAGGCGTTTTGGACTTGGACGAAAAGTTGGACAAAAACGTGGTATAAAGATGGACAATTTAGTGGCTTGGACGATCAGATCGGCAGGACGTATACTTAGAAGATTTTCAAAATGAAAAAAAAATTTGGACGTATTTTTCGAAAATGTGTCCTAAGCTATTTTTTACTTTGGGCGACTTAGACAAAAACGGACTTAGACATTCCTTTCGATTATGCCCCTCTTTGTGGTTTACATTCAGGTGCTCAAGCATATTTTCATATCTGTCCCGGTGGACTCACAATCACAATCTATCTAATGTACCTGGGGTAATGGGGGATTAAGTGGCTTGCCCAGGGTCACAAGGAACAGCATGGGATTTGAACCCACAACCTCAGGGTGCTGAGGCTGTAGCTCTAACCACCTTGCCACACATTATGAGGTACATAATAATTTATTTTAAAAAACACGTCTAAAAACCCGCCTAAATCGGCACTTGGACGATCAAAAAGACAGGTCGTCCAAGTACTGATAATCGAACAGGGTTTTAGACGTATCTAAAACTAGCTTAGGCCTTTTCACTGCCTCTGTGCGCCCAGAGCGAAAAGGGGCATTTTGGGAGGAGTGGTAGGGTGGGAAGTGGGCCAGATGTGGGCCGACCTAGACTTAGTCGTCCGGCAGCTATAATCGAAAAGTTTGACAGGTTGCCTGGACGGAGCTTATACGTTTTGACTTAGACCAAGTCAAAACAGGTATATGTTCCGGATTGGGCTGCTGAGCTGATCGCGGCTGCCGTAATTAGCTCAGCAGTCCAGGCAACCCATCGCCCTGCCCCCGTAACAATCATGGCAGGAGAGATGCCCAGTCCCTCCTGCCCGAAGCCGCCGCCATCCCCTCCCCCCCCCCCCCGAATGATCGCCGGCAGGAGAGGTGCCCAATCTCTCCTGCCGACACTCCCGAACTCTCCCGCAATCTTCCCCGGCAGGAGGGATGCCCAGTCCCTCCTGCCACGATCCCCCGAGATCCCCCGAACCCTCCCACAATCTTCCATGGCATTGTCCTAGGTTGCCAGCAGTGTATCAAATTATTATCACATTCTATTAAAATTTATAACATAATTCACTTATCTCAAGACTGATCGGTGACAGGTCAAAAGAGGGAAAAAGTTAAGTTTCCAGTAAATGAGGGGGTTACAACCCCCCAAACTCTCACAACGCCAGTGCGATCTCTGTTAAGTAACGTGGGGGGGTTCCCCCCCACACCCCCGTCGGAGCCCTTTAAAATACAGTTTTTCTTCGGCGCGCTTCCTCCTTGCGCTCAGTTGTTTGCGCTGGGTTGTCGGCGCACCTTTGTCGGCACGCGCTTTTGTCTTTGAACCCTCACATCGGGCCGCCTCATTCTCTGTCAGATCCTCTTATATTCCGCTCGATTACTTATGCCACGGTGTTACCACCAAGGCAGCCAGTGTTTTGCAGTAGAGTATTTATTCAGGAGCTCCCAGATTTTCTGAAATACCATGTATCATAATGATCTCACCTCCAAATCCAAATCAGTTATGGTTCAATTTGCAAGCTTGTTACATCCTCTTCAGATCATAAATGCTCATCTCCCCACACACATGCAAAATGGTAACAGCGCATTTTATAGACACTACTCTCACTAACCAATCCGGTTCCATCTATAATTTCAATGAAACAAAAACATAAAGGAAAAAAAAATAGCTTAAAGAGTGGACTAATTTAAATGAGGAATTGCATGAAATGTTTAATGACTGTTTTCATGAGATGTGTTGAACAAATTCTGAATGCAATTTATAATAGGAAAAATATAGAATTTAAATGATATTTAAAAAAAGGTGAGGTTTTTTTGCCAATGACTTGAGTGGGAACATTTTGTGGTTTACCACGCTTGACTTCTGAGGCTTTTCCTGCTCCAGAGAAGAAATTGTATCACTGGTCATCTAAAGGTGGATTTTTTTGTGCAATGAATAAGTATTTTAAATAATGTCCAAATCATAATCTCACCCGAGTCCCACCCACACTAGGGTTACCAGATTTGGGGGGATGAAAATCCGGACCCATGGCCCTGCCCCGTTCCACCTGGCCCCACCCCTCGACCTGTGTGCTCGTTGGGACGGCATCTGCGCTTGCGCTGGTGTGATGCGATAACATGCGCGTGATGTCTCCGCATTGCATCCGCTTGTGCGCAGATGCCGTGCCGACGTTGCTCGTTGTTAGAAGCTTTTCAAAACCCAGACAAAGTGCCAGGTTTTGAAAAGCCGTCTGGACATCCGGACATGTCCTCGAAAAGGAGGACATGTCCAGGAAATCCGGCCGTCTGGTAACCCTACCTCTAACCCCCCCCCCCTTTGAGATTTATATAAACTACAGCTAAACAGCATAGAAATCATCTAGGAAATAGGTTTCAAAAATAGTGAATTGCAAGGATTTGGCAAGAAAAATGTCTACCTGCCCCTTTAAGCGACTTTGTGGACATTTTTCTTTTTTGAAAATGAGCCCCTTCTTCGTGCACATTAATTTGTAGGTTAACATGCATTACATTGATTTAGCACACCCTTACACATAGTAATGAACCATATACTAGAGGATAAGATGGGGACAAATTTGTTCCCATCCCCACAGGAACTCAATTTCCCCATTCTGTCCCCGCAAGTTTTGTCGCTGTCCCTGTCCCTGCCCCATTCCTGTAAGCTCTGCCTTAACCGCACAAGCCTAGAACACTTATGATTTTAAAGTGTTTGACGCTTGTGCAGATGAGGACGGAGCTTAGGCATTGGTGGAATGAGGCATTATGACATCACAAGCTGAGCTCTAGAATGCTGCTACTTAGGATTTTAAAGTGTTTGGGGCTTGTGCAGATGAGGACGGAGCTTAGGCATTGGTGGAATGAGGCATTATGACATCACAATCTGAGCTCTAGAATGCTGCTACTTAATATTTTGAAGTGTTTGAGGCTTGTGCAGACAGGACGGGGAAAACTTTGTCCCCGTGTCATTCTCTGCCATATATCTGTTAACAAATGCACATCCCTACTGAATCAGTTATAACTTCGATGTTTCTCTTTCTTCCAGATTCAGCAGACAGTGTATTATAGACAAGGACAAAAGAAACCAGTGTAGATACTGCAGGTTGAGGAAATGCTTCCGAGCTGGAATGAAGAAAGAAGGTCAGTGTACCCTGTCAATCTTTTTATTACAAATGGTGCATTTGGTAGCTCTCAACAGGACAATAGTCTATAACACTGATACGAGGGGGTACTGAAAAGTTCTCAGCCCAACCAACCAACTTCCTAAATTCTGAGCGTTATTTTGCCACTCTAGCTGAAAAGTGTGTTATCTTTTTTCATTAAGCGCCAGTTTACAGAAACAAAATTCTTTGTTTTGACATTGTTTCAGATCATTGATTGAAACGTATCCATATCATTATCTTCTTGGTTTTTCAGCACTCCCTCATAGTTTGAAGGCTTTCAGTCTCTGGTAACCAAAGCTGAGATTATGATGTCATAATGCCTCCTTCCACCAATAAGAGCCAATCTCATCAGTGATGTCACAATGGCTTGATTGTCCAAAGTTCTCAGCCCAACGAACCAACTTCCTAAACTCTGAGCATTATTTTGCTACTGTAGCTGAAAAGAGTGTTATCTTATTTCATTAAGCATCAATTTGCAGAAACGAAATTTTGTTTTTTGACATTGTTTCAAATCATAGATTGAACCATATCCACATCATTCTCTTATTGGTTGGGCTGATAACTTTTCAGCACCCCCTCCTAAAATCCAAGGGGTAGAGATTCAGCCAGTAATTGTCTATATTATGAGCACTGCCAGTGCAATCTCTTGATATTCAATGCCGGGGCATATCCAGGAACTGGCTTTTGGGTATCTGAATTTATTTGGACAGCTATCCCATTCAGTTACAGTAAGTGCAATATTCAGCACTTAACTGGCTAAGATGAACTGCATAAAAATTGGACTGTGAATCTCTTAGAAGAAGGAAGAGGAGGAGATAGTGGATGTTCTGGATGAGCCATTTGGCCTTTATCTGCTGTCATGTTTCTATAATCATAAAGCTCTATGACCTCACAATGCAGGTGTGAAGAGCCGTAACCAATAGGAAGAAGAGATGCAAATGTTAAGAGCCTTAGCCAATAGGGAGAGGAGGAGATAGTGGATGTTCTGGATAAGCCATTTGGCCTTTATCTGCCATCGTGTTTCTATAATCATAGAGCTCTATGACCTCACAATGCAGGTGCAAAGAGCCTTAGCCAATAGGGAGAAGAAATGCAAATGTTAAGAGCCTTAACCAATAGGGAGAGGAGGAGACAGCCAATAGGGAGAGGAGGAGACAATGGATCCTTTGGATGAGCCATTTGGCCTTTATCTGCCATCGTGTTTCTATGTTTCTTATGACAAAAAATAAAGATCTCACAAGCAGAATACCAAACTTAATCGTATATCACTAAAAGGTATTCACTTTATATAATCCACTTTCTGAGACTAATTAAGGCAGGGTCCTAATACGGAGAAAAGACCTCAATGTTCCCTGAGAACAAACTCGGGAAACTACTATGACAATTACTAAGTTGTCATAGAGAGCACATCCTTGGTCATAGAAAAACTCTGTAAATGTTTAATTATATTGACAAAGTCTCTTCAAATAGAAATGCTTATAGCAGGAAAGAAACCTGTCATAGTAGTTTCTCGAGTTTGTTCTCAGGGATTGTTCTCCGTATTAGGACCCTGCCTTAATTAGACTCAGAAAGTGGGTTATATAAAGTGAATACCTTTTGGTGATATACGTCTATGTTTCTTATGCAATCTGATTTGTCCATTTAACTTAGGTGGTTAAATGCTGAATATGGGGCCAGCAACCTCCCGCTGGGGGAAGTAAAAAAGGTATGGGGGGAAGGCAAAGGGCATATGTGCGCAGCAAGGAGAGGTGCGGGAGAGGAGGGGTGCCCCACCCTTAGCAAATTGGTGCCTAGGACGGATCACCCCCTCTTACTACATCACTGCCTAGAAGTTTCAAGTTTCAAGTTTTTATTGATATTTGATGACTCGCTTATTCAATTTGCTAAGCGATGTACAACTTTCTAAAAAACATAGTTGTAAAAACCAACAAAATAGCGTCAGGCTTACAAATATAACAAACATGAGGAGGGAACAAACATCAGGGAGGAAAGGATGGAAAAGTTACAATTCTTTATTAGAGAGAATAAACAAAAAGGGGAAAGACGAAAGGGAGGGTAAAGAGTAATAGACGTAAAGTATTTGGTCGTATGATTAAAATTTCACTGTTGAAAGCGTCTTTAAAAAGATAGGCTTTTAATGATTTTTTAAAAGAAGTAACATCCTTTTCTTCTCTAATATATTGAGGTAATGAGTTCCACAATTGAGGAGCCATTACCGAAAACATATCGTGTCTTCTAGTGCCTACAATTTTCAGGGATGGAATAGTTAAGAGATTTTGAGAAGTCGATCGGAGAGATCGAGAGGTATTATGAGGGATGAGCATTCTAGATATAAATTGGGGTTCGTTAAAAATTAGCGTTTTATATGCTAAAAATAGTATCTTAAAAGTGATGCGGTGGCTAATTGGGAGCCAATGGGAGCCAATCATTAAGGGCGTAACGTGGTCGTATTTCTTGGCATTATAGATAAGTTTAACAGCTGTATTTTGAATAATTTGGAGTCTTCTTTTTTCCTTTTGTGAGATATTAAGTAAAAGAGTGTTTGCCACTGTCCGGCAACAGCCCCAAGGGACTAGGATGCAATATGGCCTCATTTACCCTCTTCAAGAGGTACCCGGGTCACATACAATAGGCAATTAAAGGTCACGGTTACTGAAGTCATATTTATGACTGTTTCACACCGCTCCATATTTGCTGGCAAGTGGAATTCTTATCAGAGATGTCAGGCTGTGCCTTCCCAGACTATCGGGATTAAGCTACCCTCTATTTGAAAAGCACAATAAATATTTCCTTACTATTGCTTGAAATGTGAGTTTGATTGAAGCTGGAAGCTGTTGCATCGGAGTTAAATATTAGCCACTTTCGAGCCCTTCATTTAGTGGGAAACATCAGTGATGACAGAAAATCATGTTTCGAATTCTTCCTTCTGAGCTGGGTTGGGAGTTGTGAAATAGAAGTCATAAAGATCTGTTAAAAAGAGAGCCCAAAATGCGTGCGAGTGTAATGATTTCCGTAAAGATTTGTATGGAGGAATGTAATGTAATGTAATTTATTTCTTATATACCGCTACATCCGTTAGGTTCTAAGCGGTTTACAGAAAATATACATTAAGATTAGAAATAAGAAAGGTACTTGAAAAATTCCCTTACTGTCCCGAAGGCTCACAATCTAACTAAAGTACCTGGAGGGTAATAGAGAAGTGAAAAGTAGAGTTAGAGGAAAAATAAAAATAAAATAAACATTTTAACAAGACAGCATTGATCTAAATACTTTGGAAGGTAGAAGAGAGGAGAGAAAGGAATAGAAGCAGAAGGGGGAGCCGTTGAACAGTAGAATTCTGGAGAAATTTAAATGATCGAAATAGAACAAAACAAAGACAAAAGGCAAAACAATAGATAAGATTAAAGATAAATCATAAGCTGGAAAGAAAAATAAAATAAAACTTTGTCTTCAATCCACGGTTTCAGCGTCAGTGATGAAGTGGAGCAAGTAAGTTTAGGAGGAGCGATTGACGTTTCCAGAAAGGGCTTCTTCAGGGAAGAGACTTGGCAGACAGTCCCAGGATGCCTATGTCTCCTCCCCTGCGATGTTCTCCCATCCATGCATTCCCTCCCAGACACACTGCCCGTGCCCCAGCCGCTCCAAGGAGGCTGCCCCAGATGAGGCCCACGGTGAATGCAGGATTCTCTCCTCTGCGGGAAAGCCGCCCGGAGCCGACAGTCGATCTTCTTAGCGGATTGCATGGGGAATGTTCCAGAGCTGCATTTGAACCAAAGTGAGCTATGTTAATACTGTCAACAGAGCAAATACCTATAAAGTAATGCATTATGTTCTTTAATTACTGAGATACTTTGTGGACTATTCCTAGTTGGTGCCTAAAGAAACCTTATCAGGCACATAGACTCTGGGATCGCCTTGGCTGAAGCATCCCAGAGGAAGCGAAATCCTTCATTAAACTGAATTCAAAATAAAACTTATAGTCCTCCTCTATCTACACGATTTGAAACAGGTTCCAACTATACACAGAAATCTGTACTGCATGCTACCAGAAAAGAGACTAGTGGCTGGAGAATTCCACTGACAGTCAGGGACAGCCAGGGTTCAAATTAGAAAAAGGCACGGGGACAGATTTTTCCCCGTCTGCACAGAAAGTCAATTTCCCCGTCCTGTCCCTGTGAGTTTTGTCGCTGCCCCCTGCCCCATTCCTGTAAGCCCTGCCTTAACCGCACAAGTCTCGGACACTTATGATTTTAAAGTGTTTGAGGCTTGTGCAGATGAGGACGGAGCTTAGGCATTGGTGGAATGAGGCATTATGACATCACACTCTGAGCTCTAGAATGTTGCTGCTTAGGATTTTAAAGGGTTTGAGGCTTGTGCAGATGAGGATGGAGCTTAGCCATTGGTGGAATGAGGCATTATGACATCACAATCTGAGCTCTAGAATGTTGCTGCTTATGATTTTAAAGTGTTTGAGGCTTGTGCAGATGAGGACGGAGCATAGGCATTGGTGGAATGAGGCATTATGACATCACAGTCTGAGCTCTAGAATGTTGCTACTTATGATTTTAAAGGGTTTGAGGCTTGTGCAGATGAGGACGGAGCTTAGGCATTGGTGGAATGAGGCATTATGACATCACAATCTGAGCTCTAGAATGTTGCTACTTAGGATTTTAAAGGGTTTGAGGCTTGTGCAGATGAGGACAGAGCTTAGGCATTGGTGGAATGAGGCATTATGACATCACAAACTGAGCTCTAGAATGTTGCTGCTTATGATTTTAAAGTATTTGAGGCTTGTGCAGATGAGGATGGAGCTTAGGCATTGGTGGAATGAGGCATTATGACATCACAATCTGAGCTCTAGAATGCTGCTACTTAGGATTTTAAAGTGCTCGAGGCTTGTACAGATGAGGCTGGAGATTAGGATTGGTGGAATGAGGCATTATGACATCACAATCTGAGCTCTAGAATGTTGCTGCTTATGATTTTAAAGTGTTTGAGGTTTGTGCAGATGAGGACGGAGCTTAGGCATTGGTGGAATGAGGCATTATGACATCACAATCTGAGCTCTAGAATGTTGCTACTTAGGATTTTAAAGGGTTTGAGGCTTGTGCAGATGAGGACGGAGCTTAGGCATTGGTGGAATGAGGCATTATGACATCACAATCTGAGCTCTAGAATGTTGCTGCTTAGGATTTTAAAGTGTTTGAGGCTTGTGCAGATGAGGACGGAGCTTGCAGGAATGGGGCAGAGACAGGAAAAGAACTCGCAGGGATGGGATGGGGAAAATGATTTCCCGTGAGGACGGGGAAAAAAAATTTGTCCCCGTGCTATTCTCTAGTTCAAATCCTACTGGTGCCCCTTGTGATCTTGGGCAAGTCAAATTAAGCTGTGTTTAAGAGCCAAGTCCTTCTTAATGTGCTAAAAATGGCCTAACACAGGACACGCTGCGTTAGATTTGCCATCTGGGCATGCTATGCACAGTGGCGTACCTAGGGTATGTGGCACCCGGGGCCCATCATTTTTTGACACCCCCCCCCCCCCCCATGTAAAAATTTTTTTTTTTTTTTTTTTTTGCAATAACCATGAAATGGAATAAATGGTCAGAATAGAAACAGGCAGTGAAAATTTTCTTTTATTGAACCTCATATATGTAACCATTATTCCAAACATAACAAAACATAAATTATGTCTAAATTGTCATGACATTAGAAGTACATATGGAGTAGTTGCAGGCAGTGGCGTACTTAGGGTATGTGGCACCCAGGGCCCATCATTTTTTGACACCCCCCCCATCTATATGAAAAATATGATTTTTAGTACCAATCTACATATCGCACCACAAGAGTGTACCTAGGAAAAGGCTGCATCTTAAACACTGCAGTGAGCACTAGAACACCAACACATACATTGTAAAACTAAACAAGCCAGATCCCGCACAGTCAATTGGTCCTGTAGTCAATGCCAACTGAAAACTATGTCTTTTTCATACACACAGAACAGAGATACACCCTCGCCCAAAATGGAATAATCACAAACTAAAAATAGAAATATGTAGACAAAAGTTAAACTGATCCGCCAAGAAACCAGACCCTGGATACAATGCAACACCACAAAAAACAGTAACACATGTCCTCTAATACAGTGCAAAATATAAAGACAGTAGATGTAAATTTGAAAAAACTGATACATAACAATCACCACTTTATAAATTAACAAATAAAAATAAAACAAATAATGAGATATAAAAAAATACAATTTTATTGGACTAATCCCCGTAAGCTCGGTCCCCATCCCCGCAAACCACCTGATTCCATCCACACAAGCCTTGAATTGTTTATATTAAAGTATAAAAAGAAACAATATTCTGTACAATTGTCAATTTATAAATCAGCGTCTTCTCCCCACTCTCTTCCCCATTTCCCTTCAACATCCTCAGCCCACTCTCTCTCCACTTTCCTTCAGCGCACGCACATAAAAACAAGCAAGTAATTTTATATCATTTTCATTCTATTCATTCATAGAAATTAAAGTCTAGATAATGCCAGTCACATAACAAAACATGATTTTACAAAAATAATTCCCTGCAGTCAAGCCTGCAAGGATTATTAGATGTCTTTCAGCAGTTCCCCTCCCTCCCTCCCCCTTACCTTTGTGGCCAAGTCAAAATGATCTACCAACAATAAAATTTTAAAAACACAAAGCACGCTGTACGCAGAGAAAATGTTAATTATCATTTATATTCTGCGGGTTTTCAAAGAGGTCAAGGCAGATGACTTTATGCAATGTCACCTCAGTAACAACTATACAAAAATAGACAAATATTCCCCCTCCCTTTTTACTAAACTGCGATAGCGGTTTTTAGCGTAGGGAGCTGCGCTGAATGCCCCACGCTGCTCTCGACGCTCATAGGCTCCCTGCGCTAAAAAACTCTATTGCGGTTTAGTAAAAGGGGGCCATAGTGCAAAATATAGACAGCAGATATAAATTTTCAAACGGACACATTTTGATCACTAAGTTGAAAATAAAATCATTTTTCCTACTTTTTTGTCTGGTGATTTCATGAGTCTCTGGTCCTTCTTCTGATCCTTCTTCTTTCTCTCTCCCCCTGGCTCCCCTCTTTATTTCTGCCTTTCTTTCTCTCTCCTCCTGGCCCCCCTCTTTCTTTCTGCCTTTCTTTCTCTCCCCTTGGTCCCCCTCTTTCTTTCTGCCTTTCTTTCTCTCTCCCCCTGGCCCTCCTCTTTCTTTCTGCCTTTCTTTCTCTCCCCCTTGACCCCCTCTTTATTTCTGCCTTTCTTTCTCTCCCCTTGGTCCCCCTCTTTATTTCTGCCTTTCTTTCTCTCCCCTTGGTCCCCCTCTTTCTTTCTGCCTTTCTTTCTCTCTCCCCCTGGCCCCCCCTCTTTATTTTTTCCTTTCTTTCTCTCTCCCCCTAGCCTGCACAAAGCCATCGTGCCGATTTCTCCACTTCCACGATTCTTTCCCTACCCTCACCCCCAAGCCAGCAGCCGATTTCTCCCTGCTCCTTCCCCGATGTCCTGATGTCCTGAACTTCATCGGGCAGCAGCAGCATTCACAATTCACTGATGTTGCCCGCTTCAGGCCTTCCTCTCTGTCGGGTCCTGTCTTCATGAAAACTGGAAGTAGGCAGGACCCGGCAGAGAACAAGGCCTGAAGCCGGCAACAGGAGCGAATTGTAAACGCTGCTGCTGCCCGAAGAAGGTAATGGAGCACCGAGGCAGTCCGCTTCTCCCCCCTCCCAGCCGAACCCCCGCTGACCCTCCTATCTCCCCCCCCCCGTGAACCTTTCCGACCTTCCCAGCGAGAGCAGCAAACCTCCTTCGCGGCTTTCTCCTCCCTCTGCCGCGTTACTGATGACGTCATCAGTGATGCGGCAGAGGGAGGATAAAGCCGACGCTACTGGAGGGAGGTTTGCTGCTTTCACTGGGAGGGTCAGAAAGGTTCACTTGGGGGGGGGAGAGAGATAGGATGGTCAGCGGGGTTTCGGCTGGGAGAGGGGAGAAGCGGTCTGCCTTGGTGCTCCAAGGCCTGGCGCCATTACCTTTTTCGATAATGGCGCCGATGCTGCTTTCGCTGGGAGGGTAGGAGCACGATAGGGACCGGGCCAGCTGTGCACCCCCCCCTAAGGCGGCACCCGGGATGGACCTCCCCCTCGCCCCCCTTGGTACGCTACTGCCCTGGGGAAACAGCCTGCAACAAGATCGCGCGATGCCAGAGATCTTTGCCTGCTTCGGCTGTTTCCTCCGCCGCGGTCCCGCCCCTCCTCTGTCATCAGAGGAGGGGCAGGACCGTGGCGGAGGAAACAGTCGAAGCAGGCAAAGATCTCTGGCATCGCGATCTTGCTGCAGGCTGTTTCCAGACGCGACACCCGGCGCAGGGGGGGGTAACTGGACCGGACCGGGAGCACCCCCTCAGGGCTTGGTACCCGGGGCGGACCGCCCCCCCCGCCCCCCCCTTGGTACGCCACTGGCTATGCATGTGGTATTGAAATTTTGGGGGGAGAGAGAATGGACGTGAAAGCACTATTCAGATAGTGTGCTCGTGAACTGGTTAGCACGTCCATACTGCGGGAGACCTTCGCATCTCCTAAACAGAAGGCCGGATTCTATAAAGGCACCACGAAAGCCAGTTTTGGCGAACAGACCGACAGACAAAAGAAACCCAGCCTTTAAGATACGTTTGAACTAAGTTTAAAAACTGTTTAAATGGCTAAGTGGAGTAAGATTTGAAAGAGGACTAATGAGGAGGTGGGTGTTTCAATCTCAATGCAGTGGAAGTATTTGAGCATTGAGTGTCACCGCTGAAGCCCATATTAAGGTTGATAATTTAAATATAGAAACTGATACCCTATGAATGAAAAGTGTTATACGTCCTGAAAATATCATTGGATAAAGAATTGAATGCCATAGCATTCGGATTTAAACTTTAGGTACCTATAGGCATGGGGGGAACGCCCAGTTTAGGGTTCCCGTATTTTTCTCAACCCATGTCCACCCCCAAGCCCTGTCCCACAAAGCCTCCTCTCTTCTGGATGTGCTCCAGACGCATCTGGAGGGCCTAGAGCTTGTGTGGATGTGTGCGATGTAATCCACGCATGCTCAGAGGCCCTCTAGACATGGCTGTAGCTTGTCGGGGCTCTCCACAACCCGGACAAATGCCAGGTTTTGGAAAGTCTGTCCAGGAGCCCGGACATTCCTCGATGAAGAGGACATGTCTGGGTTTTCCTAGACATCTGGAAACCCTAGCTCAGTTCCCCCTCATCCGTTGCCTCTCACAACTGCCCTGCAGCAGTAGCATGGAGTTCAAAGCAAGAATCCAATGTTGGGCCTACTTGTTTCTGTGCTCTGACACGCCCTGCGTTATCCAACCCTCTCCTTCAGTATAATCTTCCCATTACACTGCAGTTGTATGAGATAGTTTGGGTGGTGCAGGACCTGTTAGAAGCACAAGCAACCTCCCCCCCCCCAATAGATTTTTACTTGAATTTTGTACTATCGTGTTTCCCCATCCCAAAAACAAGCCCTAGTTAAGATTGACCCCTGAAGCCCCTCCCCCGAATATCCCCAACACTAGTTCTGCACAATTCGCCCAAAAAAATTGGACCCGTTGATTCAGCAACCCCCACCCCAGTGAGACTTGACATACCTCTGCTCCAAAGTCGCTTAAAGCAGCAGCAGCGGCAGCGCTCTGAACGGGCTGCTTCGTAGCCTTTCCCGCCGGGGCCTTCCCTCTGCTGCCTAACTGATGACATCATCAATGATGCGGCAGAGGGAAGGCCCCAGTGGGGAAGGCCGTTAAGCAGTCTGTTCAGAGTGCTACAGCCACTGCTGTTTTTGGAGGCCTCGGAGGTACGGTATGTCAGTCTCATTGTGGGAGGGTCAGTGGGGTTCTGCAGCACAAGGGGATGGAAGGGAGGGAAAGAAAGATGCTGCACAGGGGGATGGAAGGGAGGGATAGAAAGATGCTGCACAGGGGGATGGAAGGGAGGGATAGAAAGATGCTGCACAGGGGGATGGAAGGGAGGGATAGAAAGATGTTGCACTTGGGGGGGGGGATGCGGGGGAGAAAAGAAAGAGGAAGGATTGGGGTGGAGGAGAGGAAGGGAGAGATGATTGTTGTTTGTGAAAAAAAATAAGACATCCCCCGAAAATAAGCCCCAATGTGTTTTTTTGGAACAAAAATTAATATAAGACCCGGTCTTATTTTCGGAGAAACATGGTGCTATCGTGAGGCAGATCTAGATGATGACATAAGGGCAATGCTTCAGCACCTATCAAAATTTGGCACGGGAAACAGTTACTTCCGTTGCCTACCTAAATCTTGGTTTGATTCTTTGGAAAGCAGAAGGGAAGACTAGCCTCTGGAGGAGCCCTCTGGGTAATCAAGGACATAAGAACACAAGTAGTGCCTCTGCTAGGTCAGACCAGAGGTCCATCATGCCCAGCAGTCTGCTCACGCGGCGGCCCATCAGGTCCAGGACCTGTATAGTAATCCTCTATCCATACCCTTCTATCCCCTTTTCCTTCAGGAAATTGTCTAATCCCTTCTTGAACCCCAATAACTTACTCTGTCCTTTCACACCTTCTGGAAGCTCATTCCAGGTGTCCATCACCCTTTGGGTGAAGAAGAACTTCCTGGCATTGGTTCTGAATCTGTCCCCTCTTAATTTTTCCAAATGCCTTCTCGTTCTCATGTGGGTCCGTGGGCTACTTTGGCTTCCATGTTGCTTGTGCAGCTCCTATGTCCTTTATCTGTTTCTAAGATCCACAGCAAGTGGATAAGGAAGAAGCAGGGGGTCATGGGGTCTAACAAGCGGAAACCTTTTGTCAGACATCCAAATAAACCTTTCGTACCTCACTTCTAGTCATCGTTAATCCGATATCAGCACTATTTCAGATGGAGAGAAGTTTATTTGGCAAGATGTAGGGCTAGATTCACGAACCTGCCCAATTGGGACCGACCCATGCCCGATCCAGGCAGGTCTGATGGATTCTTCAAAGCCTAATATGCAGATGGGGGCGATCAGAGGAACGCCCCCATCTGCTGGCACAGATCGCTGATGTACGATCCCAACGCATTCACAGACCATCTGTAGATGGTCTGCGCATGCATCTAGCCCCGTCCGAGCCGCCACTTTTAAAAAAACTTTTTAGCCCAGCAAGCCCGTGGTTTTAACCCGCTTAAACCTGCGGGTTACAACCACGGGCTCACAGTGCGGGGAAAGGCAGGAGAAAACTGAGGCAGAGCAGGGCAGCGATTCGGGGCAGAGCAGGCAGGAGAGATCAGGGCACAGCAAGGCGGTGATGTGGCGATTTGGGGCAGAGCAGGCTGGAGAGATCTGGGTAAGAGCATCGGGATGGCAGGCAGGAGAGATTCGGGGCAGCATAGAGCAGGGCATCTATGGAGCTGGAGAGTCAGAAAGACGTTTTCGACTAATCCCCAGCAGTCGCTTCTTGGGTTGATCAGTCGGTTTAAAAAATTTGGTTGGTGAATCGCGTCCCTGTCTACTTTGCATGCGTTTCTCCTCATTTGCATGCATGGATTCGAAGTGGATCGCAGGAGAGGTTAGAGAATAGCGCAGGAGGGAAATCTGGTCGCAAAGGGGTCGCAAACCGATCGGTATGCTTTGTGAATCTAGCCCGTAGTCTTCAGAGGAGAAAGGGCAAAAATGATCAACTGGAGACAGAGAGAAAACAAACAGCACAGACAGGGTTCAGACACCACTATCAGCCCAAGGCCCCTCTTCTGAGTTGTGCTTAGCTGTCTCTCACCTTCAATCTGGCATGTCTCCTTTCACTTTCGCAACCAGTGTTCACACTGAATGTCAACAGGACCTTTTACGGATTTTCTTTGTAATCCATATGGTTCTCAACTAGCGAAGCGCAGGACAACTCGGACCCCTGAGGAAGGAGTGTTTCTGCAAACCACGGACCTTGTTGGGTCCGGTCTCCATGCACACGAGAGCCATCCTTTGGAAAATAGTTCCTTGATTTTTTAAAATAAAGTTCCTGCAACTTGTACGTTCCCCTCTGCAGTTTCTTTTGGTCTTTGCTCTACCTGTTTACGGCAGACTTGTTGGATTTTTCTTTGTTTCTCCTTTAAATTTTGGCCTTACTTTGCACTTCTTTGTATTAAGTTTCAACTGCTAGTCCTTAGACCCTTCTTCTATTTTTTTGCAAATCTCTTCTCATGTTTTCTACTCCCTCTGGGGTATCCGCTCTGTTTGTTATCTTCATGTCATCTGCAAAAAGGCATATTTGCCTCCTAACCCTTCAGCAATGTCTCTCACAAATATAGTTCAGATTGAAATGGCCCCTGGGCCAGCATCGATCCCTGAGTCGCTCTACGACTCAGCTTCCTTTCCTCCAAGCAGGTTACATTACATTACTAACTTCTATTCCGCCCGTACCTTGCAGTTCTGGGCGGATTACAAAAGAGACGTCTAGACATTTCCAGGAGAGATTACAAGAAGATTGGTGAATTAGAAGAAGATTGGTGAATTACAGTTTTGGGAATGGGATACAGCAAGGAAGATTGGGCTGTTCCAGTAGATTTACAATTTTGGGAGATGTACAAATTGGAGAAAGTGCAGTTCCGGTATATATATAGTTTGGGAAGCCGTTGACATGCTTGAGGCATTGAAGAGGAAATTGAGGAAATTACATGGAGGGGAGTCCAGGGTTAGAGTTAAGACATCTGGATAAATTTCCACCATCCTCTGTTGTCTGTCACTTGACCAATTTCTAATCCAGTTCATCACTTTGGTTACTAACCTCAGCTTATTCTTGAGCCTCCTGTGAGGAACCGTATCAAAGGCTTTGCTGAAATCCAAGTAGATTACATCTTGCAAATGTCCTTATTCCAGTTCTCTGGTCACCCAGTCAAAGAAATCAATCCAATTCATTTGGCAGCACTTTCCTTTGCTGAAATCATGCTGTCTTGGATCTTGCAGCTTTTGAGATTCTAGGAAGTTCACTATCCTTTCCTTCAGCACAGAGTTTCCATTAGTTTTCCAACCATCACAGAGATGTGATTTTGGGGGGGAAGCTTTTCAAAACCCGGACTTTTGTGAAGGCAGGCCACATCTGCTCTTAATGACGAGAGGCACATCCCTGCGGGTGTAGAAATAGGCTGAGGGCCTCCGTGCATGTAAGGATGTTGATGTGATGTCACCCGTACATGTGATGCCACTGTGCCGACGTCCGCGCAGCTCCGGATGCCCTCCAGCCACCGCACCAGGTTTAATGTGCCGTGGCATCAAAAAGTTGATGGGACACTGTGGTAGGCGGTTTATAAATGTAGGAATTAAATAAATAAATAAAATATAGCCCACTATATACCCACATTGTTGAACAATGCAAGTTTTTTTGCCCTTTGATGGGCTGGGCATAAGAATAGCCTTACTGGGTCAGGCCAAAGGTCCATCAAGCCCGGTAGCCCGTTCTCACGGTGGCCAATTCAGGTCACTAGTACCTGGCCAAAACCCAAAGAGTAGCAACATTCCATACAGAATCTCAAAGAATAGCCAGATTCCGGAACCCCGATTAGAGCAACATTCCAGAGCTGAGATTATGATGTCATAATGCCTCATTCCACAGTGCCTCAGAGCCAACCTCATCAGTGACGTCAATGGCTTGATTGTCCTATACTTGGCATACATAAGAACAGCCATACTGGGGCAGACCAATGGTCCATCAAACCCAGTAGCCCGCTCTCACAGTGGCCAATCCAGGTCACTAGTACCTGGCCAAAACCCAAGGAGTAGCAACATTCCATGCTACCGATCCAGGGCAAGCAGTGGTTTCCCTCCATGTCTTTCTCAATAACAGACTATGGACTTTTCCTCCAGGAACTTGTCCAAACGTTTCTTAAAATCAGCTACGCTATCTACTCTTACCACATCCTCTGGCAACGCGTTCCAGAGCTTAACTATTCTCTGAGTGACAAAAACTTTCCTCCTATTAGTTTTAAGAGTATTTCAAAACCATAACATAACATCATACTTCATAACCACGTAACCATGAGTTCTACGCGGTTTACAAAAGATTATGAACTAAAAACAATTTAAGGATGACAAAAAAAAAAAAAAAATTATTTGACCAAGTATTTTGAAAAGAGAGAAGTTTTCAGCTGAGTTCTGAAATATTTATAAGGACAAGCTCCAAGCAATAACAATCGAAATTCTCTGTCGTGCGAAGCTGCTTTGAATGCTAAAGTATGGCCCAGAAATTTCTTACTTTTACAGCCCTGTACTGACAGAAAGGAGAATAGGGCATGAGACTTTCTACTATTTTTATACGATGCTACAGAGAATCTATTAACCATATAAGACGGAGCGGCACCATACATTACCTTATAGCAAAAGCAACCCAACTTAAACAAAACAAGAGCCTGTAACTTCATCGAGTGTCCCCTAGTCTTTGTAATTTTTGACGGAGTGAAAAATCGATCCACTTGTACCCATTCGACTCCACTCGGGATTTTGTAGACTTCAATCCTATCTCCCCTCAACCGTCTCTTTTCCAAGCTGAAGAGCCCTAACCGTTTTAGTCTTTCCTCATACGAGAGGAGTTCCATCCCCTTTACCATCTTGGTTGCTCTTCTTTGAACCTTTTCCAGCGCCGCTATATCTATCTTGAGATAAGGAGACCAGAATTGAACGCAATACTCCAGGCAAGGCCACACCATGGAGCAATACAGAGGCATTATAACATTCTTAGGCTGTCTTTTACTAAGGTGTGCTAATCGATTTAGTCTTTCTTCATACGAGAGGAGTTCCATCCCTTTACCATCTTGGTCTTCACGAGGTTGAATTTCTGAGACCCCAAACAACTGGGGAACCTGAGAAAGAAATGCCTGGCCACTAACACTGTGACTTATTACATTTGATTCACCACCCTCCTAAACTGTTACGTGTCCGTTTTAACCACAATCTATTTGCTGGTTTGTGTGTTGAAATGAGGTCACAGACAGAGAGAAGGATGGACAAAGTGACATAGTAAAGATGAGTGGCTTCCGGGTTGGTGGCACCTCACCTCTGCCCTCTTCCTCACCCCTCTGTCGTGCGTGCGCCTCCCTTCCCTTTCCCCGTACCGTTTTAACTTCTCTGGCATGAGCAGCGTGCCCACGTTGGTGTCAGCCCGCCCTTTGACGTCCCTTCCTAGGCACGGGTCCCGAAGTGACATCAGAGAGCGCACCAATGCCGACGCGGGCAGCAACCTTGTGCCAGGGAAGTAAAAAACTGTATGGGGTAAATAAAGGGTGGGCATGCACACGACAACGAAGGGGTGGGGGGAAAAGGAGAGAAGGGATGGGGGTGCCACACCCTTAGGAAGACCACGCCCATGGCAGACCGCCTTCCCCTTACTATGCCACTGGATAGACATCTTCTACCTATTAGGACGTCACTGTTTTATCTTGTCAATGAAAGATGAGGGATGGAAAAGAATAACGCAAAAATATACCTTAAAGAGAGAGGCTCAGAAAAAAAGGGAAGGGAGAGACAGAGAAAGATATGTAATCAGTGTGTGAAAGGGTACACCGTCAAATGTGTGCAGGACAGTGGAGCGCCGACAATTCCGCTGCGTCAAATGCGCGCAGAGACAAGTACGCACATGAAGGGAGGGGAATTGTCGAGGCGGAAGGAGCAAGTTGTAAGTGGTCAGAGTGGTGGTCAGAGCGCAATTTGTAGGTGTAGTGGGGATTTTTTTACCCCTCCCCCACCCTCAACGAGAGCGTGAGTGTGTGGGGGGACTCCCCTCAACCCCCCTTAGAGAGCAAGTTGTAAGTGTAGTGGGGGGTTTCCCCCCTCAACGAAAGTGCAAGAGTAGTGAGGGGTTCACCCCCCCCCTCAGAGCGCAAGCGGTAAGGCAGAGGGCGGTGTGCATTTGTCCTGCACGCAAACGCCAGGTCGGAATTGTCAGCGCGCCAATGTCCTGCGTGCATTTCATGGGTCACCGTGTGAAAGTTTTCAAACAGTGGAAATAGAGACAAGAACCAGTGATGGGGACTAAGAGAGAGACCCCATTATCAGTGGGCTGGCTTGAAACATAGAGTGTGTTTATCATTTCATTTTGTGTTCAATAATAGAAATAAATTGAGTTCTGAAAAAAAAATAAAAAAAAACCCCATGCCTGTGTAAAATCAAAGTTTCCATGAAAACAACATGCAAAATTATATCGGCGTCTTCTGTGTATTTTTCCAATAATTATAGCCATGTCATTGGTTGTAGGGAGATTTTTTTTTAGTGGAAAATTACTACTTTATAATTCACCCGACATGTACTGCCCTGGCTTACAAGAGCTTGTATTCCCAGAGCTCTTAGGTCTTAGTTATTTTTCTTGGATTTACAAGATAAAGCTCACAAACATCTTTCTTAGTTGATGAAATATAGCTTGCAGCCTCACTAACCATAGACGTCTTCTTCCATTGGGGGCAGTCGTTTAAAGTTTTCCAGGTGTGAGTAAAGTGGTTTGATCGTTGTGGAGTATAAAATTCTCAACAGCTAATTACAAATGTAGATAAGGGGAAAATTATCAACGTCTCCTAGATACTCCTAGCCTCAATATTCGGATCCACTCCCTTGTCATTTCTAAAATTGATTATTGCAATTCACTATATAAAGGACTAACCCCCTCTTCTGTGAAACCGCGCTAACAGTTTTTAGCGCAGAGAGCCGCGCTGAATGGCCCGCACTGCTCCCGACGCTCAAAGGAACTCGATGAGCGTCGGGAGCAGCGCGGGCCATTCAGCGCGGCTCTCTGCGCTAAACACCGCTAGCGCGGTTTCGTAGAAGAGGGGTTAAGTCAAAAAGATATTAGACGCCTCCAATTGATCCACAATACAGCTGTTGAAATTATTACGAATTCAAAAAAAACTCGATCACGTCTCTCCCTTGCTCAAGAAGGTGCATTGGCTTCCCATCGCTCATCAAATGATGTACGAAATTGCTCTTCTTACTTTTAGATCTCTAAAGTCCAATGAGTCGGCATTTCTTAATAGACTCCTGATCCCACATGAGCCTTCTAGAACTCTAAGAAATGCCTTGCAACATACTCTTCATGTCCCCTCATTAAAAGTTATTGGGACTCGCCGCGCTTTTCTCCCTCTTCTATGAAACCGCGCTAGCGTTTTTTAACGCAGAGAGCCGCGTTGAATGGCCCGCGCTGCTCCCGATGCTCATAGAAACTCGATGAGCATCGTGGAACGCGTTGCCAGAGGATGTAGTAAGAGCGGATAGCGTAGCTGGTTTTAAGAAAGGTTTGGACAAGTTCCTGGAGGAAAAGTCCTTAGTCTGTTATTGAGAAAGACTATGGGGGATGCCACTGCTTGCCCTGGAATCTTGATACTCTTTGGGGTTCTAGAATCTTTTGTTACTCTTTGGGATTCTGGAATGTTGCTACTCCTTAGGTTATGGCCAGGTACTAGTGACCTGGATTGGCCTCCGTGAGAATGGGCTACCGGGCTTGATGGACCATTGGTCTGACCCAGTATGGCTATTCTCATGTTCTTATATTAATCTTGAGAGAAATACCAAACATACTAAACAGATTTTACTATTGTAAAATCTGGACCCATGTCCCGCCCCCTCAACCTGTTCTTGTGCTCAGAGCCACATCGGGAGAGCATCTGCTCATGCACAGGGGTGACGCAATAACATCACGTGCTGGTAACCCCATCAAAACAGGGGTTCCCCTTCTCACCCTCCCCTCTCTTTTCGTTTGTAGTTCTGCTGGAACCCTTGGCAAAGAAGCTTAGCGCAAGGGCCTCACAGCCAGTTGTAAGATTTCATACTGATGATGTTCACTTCTGTCTCGCCTCTTTTTGACGGCGTTGCCAGCTGTGCTAGAGGGATTTTGGACAAGTGCCAGATTTCCAGCTGAACATTTCAAAATTCAGACTCCTCCCACTAGCATTAGTGCAAACAACTAAGGACAAATTAATAAATTGATTTTCCTCCTGTTGAAAGGATGAAGCAAGTAAATATTTAAGAGTCTTCTTGCACTGAGACCTGGGAAGACCTCATGACCTAAATGACTCAGCTTTCATTAAAAAAAAAAAAAAAAAAGATGAAAGCCTGGCACCATTCAGCTAGTTCACATGGGCTAGATGTGACTCTTAAAATGAATATTTCTGCCAGGGTAAATATCCATTTCTTTGTGCTTTCTATCCAGATCCCAGATAAAACAGGAAAGTAACCAGATAACGCAATTTTACTACGTGTGCCGGCATCCTGCGGTCATAGGAGCCAGCTCTGTGGGTGCTTGAGCACCCCCCAATATTTGAGCAAACTCATTGACTGTATCCAGGGAGGAGTAATTTCCTTCGGGTTTACCTCCCCTAATCATTTTGAAAATTTGATTCCTACCCCTGTGGCAATTACCAAATGTGCAAACACTAACTGCACAATAAAAAAAAAAAAAGATCTATCCATTTCCCCTTTTACAAAAGCATAGCATAGTTTTTAGCGCTGGCCGTGGCATTAGCAGCTCCAACGCTCATAGAATTCCTATGAACATGGGAGCTGTTACCGCCATGGCGGGTGCTAAAACCCATGTAAAAGAGGGGGATATATATACATATATATATATACAGTGGTACCTTGGATTACGAGCATAATCCGTTCCAGGAGCATGCTCGTAATCCAAAATGCTCGTTTATCAAAACAAAGTTCCCCATAGAAAATAGTGGCAACAGCAACGATTCATTCTAGAACCCGGGGTCTAAACCTGTCGGGTGCCGGGTGCTGCAGCGCCATCTCCTCCATCTGCCTACTCCGTGGGTCATCTGAAGAAGAACCCCACAGTGCCGCTTCGGGGGGGAGGGGGGGATGCCAGCCGCCGGAGAACCTACCAGTGCCTTCAGAAGGATGCCTCCTCCATCTGCTGGCCAGCCCTCCACATCGGATGCCCCTCGCATGCTGGAGAGCCCCCACCCGAGCGCCGCCCCACCCTCACGCCACGCATGACACGCACAACGCCGATGATTGACTCTGTATGAGTCACACGCAACGTGCAGGCGGGACAGCACCTGGCCGTGCAGGCCCAGACAGAGGTCCTCCAACCTGCGGAAGGCACCCAATGTAGAAGGCTGGCCAGAAGACGGAAGAGGAATCCCCTGTAAGTGCTCGTTGATCCGGGCAGTGCTCGGTTTGCGAGTCAAAAGTTTGCTGAGTGTTTTGCTCGTTTTGCAAAACACTCGCAAACGGTTACTCGCAAACCGAGGTACCACTGTATATATTTTTTTTTTTTCAAAAGCCTAATATTGGCATATGAATCCCTCTACAACTTGACTCCCAAATACTTCTGAGACAAACTTCCTCTCTAGACCACAAAGAGAACGCTACGTTCCCAAGATGAAATACGCCAACATACGCCAACTCCAGACAGCCTGGAAATGATCCTATTCCCATTTCTTACCAAACCTCAGGAACAGCCTACCTCCTCATATCAGAGCCCTTAAAGGACTTCTGAACTTTAGGAAAGCTGTAAAAACCAACCTTTTTGCCTAGTCACTCCCTCAACCCTTCACCAGCATCAGTAAGTAATCCTATATGAAGATAGATTTATTTATTTATTTAGCCCGTCCTCCCAAAGGAGCCCAGAACAGGTTACAAAGGTACATTCACAGTATAGAAGGACAAAATTATTTAAAGACATTTTTGGCAGACATAGCTTGCAACACGCTGTATGTAAACCCTATATTGTAACACCGTGAATGTAAACTGTAATCTGTTCTGAGCTCTTTGGTGAGAATGGGTATAAATCTAAATAAATAAATAATAATTTAAAAAAAAGGTAGGGAGAACGAGAGGACACTCTCTAAAGTTAAAAGGGGGTAAATTCCGTACAAACATAAGGAAAGTTCTTCTTCACCCAGAGAGTGGTAGAAAACTGGAACGCTCTTCCGGAGACTGTTATAGCGGAAAACACCCTTCAGGGACTCAAGACAAAGTTGGACAAGTTCCTGCTAAACTGGGCTGTACGGAGGTGAGGCTGGACTCATTTAGAGCACTGGCCTTTGACCTGGGGGCTGCCGCGTGAGCGGACTGCTGGGCAGGATGGACCACCGGTCTGTCCGAGCAGCGGCAATTCTTATGCTCTTATATATATATATTTATACAGGGGTCCCTTTATCAAGCCACACTAGCAGGGTTAGCGCGTCATACATTTCATCACCCGCTAACCCCCGCGGCCGGCTAAACAACTAACGCCTGCTCAATTCAGGCATTAGCGGCTAGCGTGGCAGGCGGTTTAACCCCTACCACAGCTTGATAAAAGGACCCCACAGTATATATATAAAGTTATTATTATTTATATCGTATATATATTTTGAGTGGCGGAGAGTGGACATTCCTGCCTTCACTAGTTAACGCAGTTACATTACCATGCGATAACTGGTTAGCATACGGATAGCATCTGTGAGCCTATATTGCCCACAAAATGGGTGGTGGACCATGAGAAAGGACCAGCGTCCTTTCGGGCTACTGTGCATTCCTGATCAGAGCAAAAGCTTGGATGGAGCCAGCAGACAGTTAAAAGATTGCTCAAGCAATGCTCTCTCATTGATGTACTGAAGCAGTAATTTCTTCCCAGTTCACGAGACTACGATCCACCTGATACAATTTGTACCCCTGAGGTAGGCTCTTTGAGCCGAAACACAGCCCATGTCGGGTCAAGTTACTTTATATCAGTAAAGATTTTTGGAAGTACTCCTCATTATTGAGATTTGATTTCGTGAACACATCCCTTGGTGACTTTGCGTTGTTTCATGCCCAATTTGGGGGACGTTGTGCTTTTCGTGGGGTCTAGTTTCCTTGTTTTTTCATGTGAACATTAACGCATGGCCATTAATATAAATAATAATAATAACTTTATTTTGTATAATAACTTTATTTTGTATACCGCCATACCTAGGCGGTTCACAGCAATTAATTAAGATTACAAACGATGAAATCATTGGAATGAACATTTTAGAAATGTACAGGTCATTGAAGTTGACAGGAATATACAAGAGTGTGCAATAGGAAGGTAAAATTTTATTTACAGGAAAATACCGGTCATTGAAGTTAATTGGTTTGGTGGGGAGGGGAAGGTGGAGGTTCACGTGTATTGATGGGAGTTGAAGAAGTGAGAGGGTGTGTTAGGGATTCTGTCCGTGGAATAAGTGAGTTTTGAGTTTTTTTCTGAAGTCAAGGTAGGTGGGGGCATCAAGAACAATTTGGGCTAGCCATGAGTTTAGTTTGGCTGCCTGGAAGGAGAAGGTTTTGTCAAGGAACCTTTAGAGGTGACATAATTTTAGGGAGGGGAAGGCAAACAGATGAATTCTGCGAGAGTTCTTTTTGTTGTGATTTAGCTTGAAGTTAGGGTTGAGGTAGCTTGGGGATAGGCCAAATACAGTTTTGTAGCAGAGGCATGCGAACTTGACTAGGACTCTGGATTCAAATGGCAGCCATTGCAGTTTATGGTAGAAAGGGGTGATGTGTTCCCATTTGTTTAAATATAAGGCGGACGGCGGTGTTCTGAATCAGTTTTAGTCTCCTGGTGGTTTTCTTCATGGATCCTAGATAAATGATGTTGCAATAATCCAGGATGCTGAGAATGGAGGATTGTACTAACAGGCGGAATGAGTTGTCGTCGAAGTATTTTTTTATGGTGCGGAGTTTCCAGAGCACCGAGAAGCCATGTTTATGGCTGCAATAAAAATGATTTTAGCGCCTTCAAAAATCTCACATAAGGGTTTGCTAAGGCCACTTTATACCACGGCTTAGTAAAACAACCTCTTCATAATTTCCTGCAGTTGGGAAAATATTCCCAGGTCCTTCAGAGCTAACCTAATATGAACAAACAGGAGGGGAGAGAATTGGGTTATCAAATTTTCCCGAAAGAAAATCCGGACCCAGGTCCGCCCAGTTCTGGCCCATTTTGCCTGTGTCAGACCCTGTTCCGCCCCCTCCCCCCGCCAGCCCCACCCCCAGCCAGCATCCACGCAAGCATGGGCGTGACACAATGACATCACGCGTGCGCATGACGTCACCACGTTGCGTCTCTACACGATTTTGATGGGAAGCTTTTCAAAACCCAGACAAAGTGCTGAGTTTTGCAAAACCGTCCAGACCCCCCGGATATGTCTGGGGAAATCCGGATGTCTGGTAGCCCTAGGAGAGAAGCAGTGATGCAAGATTGTGGTTCTCAGATCAAAAAGCTTGTCAGAATGCTATATGGATCAACATTGGATCACATTACAGAAAGAAGTGAAACCTAGCAAGAAAAGAGAGAATTATGTAGATCAGGGCTTCTGAAATTCACCCTAGAGACCTCACAGCCAGTCAGTTTTCATGATCATTGTTTGATGGTGACACCTACTGTCCAGAAGGACTCACTGCAATGACCAGGTTATGTATGTTGGGAGGGAACATGGCACTGGATTCTGATTGGACTGTTAAGTGCAAAGGGGCAGGAGGAAGCTGTCGAGTCCAAAATAACATTAGAATACGCGTGAAATAAATTTGCATAGAATCTAGGTTTATTGTGGATAGCCTGAAAACTTGAGTGGATGTAAATCTCCCTAAGTGAATGAAGAAGTCAGGCAGCCCATCCTGAGTTATATACTAAATAATTTGGTGGGGGTTTGAAACCAAATTACCTCTTGGTTTCTTTCATTTCTCCTCTTACTTTACTGGCGATAACTTTGGTCTTTTAGAGCTATTTACTAGACTGAACTGTCGGGTGAGAAGGGGTTGTCTATTTAATGTTCACATTTCTCTCCCCCTATAAAAATTTATTTTAACCTTTCATTTTTAGCATTGTAAATCGGCCAGCTGCACGTCCATGTAGAGAATGACACGATGGCATAATTCATCACCGTTCCCGTCCCCGCGGATAACCGCGGGAAATAATCCCATGTCATTTTCTAGTGTCTATTTCAACCTCAGTCCTTCTACACCAGCATTCTTCAAAGCAAAGCTTGCGGGTCAGTGGTTGTGGCCATTCATACTCTGATTCTTATGTGAGCCAAGGATAATGAAGCCATTGTGACATCACTGATGTGATTGGCTCTTAGGCACTGGTGGAATGAGGCATTATGACATCACAATATCTGCTCTGGATACCAGAGACTGTGATTCTGTAGTGTCTGTTTCAACCTCGGTCCTTCTACACCGGCATTCTTCAAAGCAAAGCTTGCGGGTCAGTGGTTGTGGCCATTCATACTCTGATTCTTCCCTCTCTCCTTAAAGAATGACATGAAGATGGCTTCCTGCGGTTATCCGCGGGGACGGGAACGGTGATGAATTTTGTCACCGTGTCATTCTCTACGTCCACGGTCTGGTATATTAAAATTAATTAAACTTGAAATTTGAAACTTGTTAAGGATAAGCAGCTTTTCTAAGAATGGAAGTTTCTTGGGTTACTGGAATTCAAGAACAAACAGAACTGGGCTTTCGACTGTCTTCAACTTGCAGGTCTGTTAAGTAGCGAAAATATATACAGCATCTGTGCCAGAACTATTACTGAATAAAATAATGGGTAATAGGAGACCAAAGTTAAATTTAGAAATGTTTAATTTAAAAATTAGACTTTTTGCTTTGGAGACATGTGAGCAGGTGAAGGAGTTATTTGTTTAGCAAATGGGAAGATGGCCCGGATTGTGCTGAGAGCATCTGATACATGCTGGAGAAAGTGGTTTTCAGTCCTACTAGAAAGCATTTATTAATTGGATTTTCAAAATAGTTCAATGAAGGCGGTTCTTTACCACCCCCCACCTCCCCCAGGATTACCAGTACCAGGTCTTAAAACTTCATAAAATGGTTCATAGACAACGGCGCGAAAGACAAAGGCGCGCCCGGACAATTGAGCGCAGTGTGGAGGTGCGCGCCGCTCTAAATTACTGTTTTTAGGGCTCTGACGGGGGGCATGGGGGGAACCCCCCCACTTTACTTAATAGACATCGCGCCGGCGTTATGGGGGTTTGGGGGGTTGTAACCCTCCACATTTTACTGTAAACTTAACTTTTTCCCTAAAAACAGGGAAAAAGTGAAGTTTTCAGTAAAATGTGGGGGTTAAAACCCCCCAAACCCCCCACAACGCCCCCACAACGTGGCGCGATGTCTATTAAATAAAGTGGGGGGGGTTCCCCCCACGTCCCCCCATCGGAGCCCTAAAAACAGTAATTTAGAGCGGCGCGCACCTCCGCGCTGCGCTCAATTGTCTGGGCGCGCCTTTGTCCCGGCGCGCTTTTGACCTGACACCTCATAAAATGCCTCTTGGTGGCAGTCAAGCCTAACTTGGAAGGTTCTGGAATGCACCCAAAAAACAAACTTAACATGTAACAAGGTTTAAATGTATCAGGAATATTGGGGTTGATATTTAGCCGGCAGTGCTCACTGTTTTGCTGACCGTTGCTAGTGTCATGCCTAGAAATTGAAGGCCAGGCAGTGTCCAGGCTTCAGCATTGAATTTCCAGGTTTCTGGAGCTGTTTACACCATATTTTGGGGCTATTTCACTTGACTGGTTAAGTACGATATTCAGCACTTAACCTATGACAGGGCACTGAATAAAGATGGGCCTTGTTGCAAGGAGTTGAAGAACTTTGCAGGCTTTATCCTGTCTCAAGAAGACATTGAATGCTTGAGTGTTTGGAACGTCATTGGTAGATGACTATACCAAAGTGTACATGTTTAGCTAGTAGCAAAGTATGTTACATTTCTGTTATTTTCCACAATAAAGTACAGATCTTGAGAGTTCATTCAGTGGTGTAGCAAGAGGGGGGGGGCAAGGAGGCAGACTGCCCTGGACGCTGTCTTCGGGGGGGGGGGGGGGGGGTGCAAGCACCTCTTCTCATCTTTGCTCCCTATCGTGCTGCTCGTGCCAGCCTCGGCTCCCTTCTAATGTCACTTCCTGATTGCAGGACCAGTTTGTAATCTCAGAAGGGAGCCAAGGCCGGGGGGGGGGGGGGGGGGGTTGTTGGTGGGGAAGGGCAGGGGGTTCATGGCATAGTGACTCTGGGTGCCCCCACCCCAGGCACCAACCTTCTTAGCTACGCCACTGGGCCCATTTGATAAAATACTGCTAGATTTTTTTTTTTTTTGCATAAAATGTTTTTTTGGTTTGTTTTTTTTTAAATCAGTGTATCATTGCTGAGTGTGAAAACTTAAACGTAATAGCTATAATATCAATAAATTTATTCCATTAAGCAAAACTAATAGCAAATTTTAAGATAAACAGAGCTTGATGTAATCAGTGACCCAAGGATGGGCTTTAAAATTTTTTTTAAAAATTCTTTTCTGATCCAGCACAATCAAATTCATGGGCAAAACTTCAGTTCTCACGGTTTTTCTGGACAACCCTAATGGCACATGTCGTTTGCTGTCTGCCCTTATACAGAAGACATCACTCAGCGTTTCAAATGGAAAAAAATCCATTCTATACACAGATATATGTAAGATTAATGTAAATAAAAAAGCTTCCTACTTGCATTAATCGGTCTGAAAACTGATTTTCCTCAGTGCCAATAGAGTCCCCATGTTGATCCATGTTGACTTTAGTTGTGTTAAGAGGAGACCTTCCCAGGAACCTTTTTCTGTCCAGGAGTACTGCCACTACTACTATGAATTATTTCTATAGCGCTACCAGACGCACGCAACGCTGCGCAAAGTCACAAAGAGTAAGAAAACAGTCCCTGCTCAAAAGAGCTTACAATCTAAACAGGCAAGACAGACAAACAGGATGTCATGGATACAGTTAATCTGCTGGCTGGGTTGGAGGGCAGAGGGGAGTACAGGACAATCAAGCCTTTGTGACATCACTGATGAGGTTGGCTCTTATTGGTGGAATGAGGCATTATGACATCACAAGCTCAGCTCTGCTTCCCAAAGACTGAAACTTTTCACACTACTACTATGAATTCTTTCTATAGAGCTACCAGACGCACACAGCACTGTACAGAGTCACAAAGAAGACAGTCCCTGCTCCAAAGAGTTTACAATCTAAATAGCCAAGACAGACAAACAGGATGTCATGGATACAGTTAAGGGGAAGGGTTAATCTGCTGGCTGGGCTGGAGGGCAGAGGGGAGTACAGGACAATCCAGCCGTTGTGACATCACTGATGAGGTTGGCTCTTATTGGTGGAATGAGGCATTATCACAATTTCAGCTCCTCTTCCCAAAGACTGAAACTCTTCACACTACTACTACTATGAATTCTTTCTATAGTGCTACCAGACATATGCAGTGCTGTACAGAGTCACATTACATACTGTATGTTGTTTACCATGAAAGAAAAACAGGCAAAAATGTTCAAGTAGTCACAGCAAGTTTCAAAGAAAAAGTATGACGCATGCACTCACTTTGAGAACTGATACAAACTTAGATCTGGAGCTTGAAATGCAGATAATTTGAAAACTGCAGTGTTTACAATTTTTTATGTGAGATAGACTTGGGAAAATTCATTGCTTAGTCCTAGGATAAGCAGCATATAATATGTTTTACTCCTTAGGATTTTTCCAGGTACATTTCTCCCTCCGTATTCGCTGTGATAGGGGATTAACAGAACTGCAAAGTGAGAAAACCCACAAATAACTTTTTCATATGTTATTTGCTGTTTTCTGTTAAAAACCATCATGAATATGGTGAAACCGCGAAGAACATAAGAAGTTGCCTCCGCTGGGTCAGACCCGAGGTCCATCGTGTCCAGCAGTCCGCACCTTCTCTAATCCCTTTTATCCTTCTATCCATACTCTGTCTAAAACATGGTGGGAGACCTGGCCTGTTCCTGAAGTGAAGAAAGTGCTGGGAATCAGTGATTTTCTCTGTAAATGCTTGGAATAGTGTAGTTACTTACCTGTAACGTAGGTTCTCCGTGGACAGCAGGATAGTCAGCCACATATGGGTTATCTAAAACCTTGTTTCCACAACCTTACCTGCTTTGCCTGATTACCCTGCCCGGCTCGGCCTCCACAGCCAGGCGAGGGATGCACAAAGCGCTAAGGCGCAGGTCCAGTCGGTACATCCCTCGGCTAGGGAGTCACCCATATGTGGCTGACTCATCCTGCTTGTCCTAGGAGAAAGTGTAGTTACTTACCTGTAACGTAGGTTCTCCGTGGACAGCAGGATAGTCAGCCACACAACCCACCCGCCTCCCCATACGGCCGACCCGGCCACAGCTAGGAACATCCTGGAGATTAGGGGGAAGCAGGGGGAAATGGGTAGGGCTCGGGCATGCCCAGTGGGGCCCGGGCACTGCACATGCTCAGAGAAAAAAAAAAAAAAAAAATCTCTCTGAGCTATTGGAGAGCTTATCCGCAAATTGGGAGGTGTTGGGACAATTTGCGGATAAGCTCTCCAATAGCTCAGAGAGATTTTTTTTTTTTTTTTTTTCTCTGAGCATGTGCAGTGCCCGGGCCCCACTGGGCATGCCCGAGCCCTACCCATTTCCCCCTGCTTCCCCCTAATCTCCAGGATGTTCCTAGCTGTGGCCGGGTCGGCCGTATGGGGAGGCGGGTGGGTTGTGTGGCTGACTATCCTGCTGTCCACGGAGAACCTACGTTACAGGTAAGTAACTACACTTTCTCCTAGGACAAGCAGGATGAGTCAGCCACATATGGGTGACTCCCTAGCCGAGGGATGTACCGACTGGACCTGCGCCTTAGCGCTTTGTGCATCCCTCGCCTGGCTGTGGAGGCCGAGCCGGGCAGGGTAATCAGGCAAAGCAGGTAAGGTTGTGGAAACAAGGTTTTAGATAACCCATATGTGGCTGACTCATCCTGCTTGTCCTAGGAGAACAGCGATTTCTCTATGCAAGCTGATATAATTTGGGGGGAGGAGCCAGCAAGCTAAAAACCGTGAATAATCAAAACCGCGAATGCTGAAATTGAGAATACGGAAGGAGAAGTGTACTGTACTTGTGACCTGGGTTGGCTACTGTTAGAAACAGGATACTGGGCTTGATGGATCTTTGGTCTGCCCCAGTATTGCAACTCTTATGTTCTTATGTGAACCACGTATAAGATAATCAAGCCATTGTGACATCACTGGTGAGTTTGGCTCTTAGGCATTGGTGGAATGAAGCATTATGACATCACAATCTCAACTCTGGAACATTGCTACTCTTAAATTCTTCTGTTTTGTTTTCTCCCTTTCCCTGTTCAGCAGTGCAGAATGAACGGGACAGAATCAGCAATCGCAGAAGCAGTTATGAGGACAAGGGCTCCTTGTCTATCAGCGTGCTCACCCAAGCTGAGGCGATGGCACAGCAGGTATGAGGCTATAGAGCCTGCATGCAGATTTCATACATAAGGAGTGCATCGCCCTGTAGTTGGATATTGACACTAGAGAATGACACGGGGGAAAAATCTGTCCCCTTCACTGCCCCGTCCCCTTCACCGCAGCATCCACCCTTCCCTCTCGCCACCTCAGCGCCCTTCAGCGGCCCGAGAATCTCCCTCCCTCCCCCTTACCTTCGCGGCGCTTTAGTAAAGAAACTTAAGGGAGGGAAGGCGCGCGGTCACCGAAAAGTGCGTGTGGTCCCCTCCCTCCGGCCAAATCTATCTCCCTCCCTCCCCCTTACCTTCACGACGCTTTAGTAAAGAAACTTAAGGGAGGGAAGGCGCACGGTCACCGATCACGCGCGTGTGGTCCCCTCCCTCCCTCCGGCCAAATCTATCTCCCTCCCTTCCTCCCCCTTACCTTCACGGCGCTTTAGAAAAGAAACTTAAGGGAGGGAAGGCGCACGGTCACCGATCACGCGCGTGTGGTCCCCTCCCTCCCTCCGGCCAAATCTATCTCCCTCCCTCCCTCCCCCTTACCTTCACGGCGCTTTAGAAAAGAAACTTAAGGGAGGGAAGGCGCACGGTCACCGATCACGCGCGTGTGGTCCCCTCCCTCCCTCCGGCCAAATCTATCTCCCTCCCTTCCTCCCCCTTACCTTCACGGCGCTTTAGAAAAGAAGCTTACTGAAGCCGTCGAAGCCTGCATGTGCCTGCAGTCACGTGCGTGTGGGCGGAAGCTTCTTCTCTGACGCAACAGTCAGGCTTCGCCGGCTTCAGTAAGTTTCTTTTCTAAAGCGCCGCCAAGGTAAGGGAGAGGGAGGGAGATAGATTTGGCCGTAGGTAGGTAGAAAGGGAGGGCGCCACACGCGTGTGATCGGTGACCGCGCGCCTTCCCTCCCTTAACTGCAGGGACAAGGCCATTCACTGCTCTATGGGGCGGTGGATGGCCATGTCCGCGTGCCCGCAGTGAGCACTTTTCCCCCACCACCGTTTCAGCGGGTAACTGCCACCGTGTCATTCTCTAATGCAACCAAAGACTTTGCAGCTCTCTCTGCTCCTGCAACTGGTACGTTGACCCTGTACCTCTTCTGGTAATGTCCAGTTTATATCTTTTGTAATCCGCCTAGAACTTCAAGGCTAAGGCAGAATATAAATCACTAATGTAATGCATGTAGGATGCACATCCGGATGGCTCTGTGGCCCTGCAGATAGAAGACAACAGGGCCTTATCTTGGTTTTCACTTACCCAGTGTTCAAGATATTTACTACCTACAAAACAATAATTATATCAGTTTTTCACATGATTTTATGTTCTCTGTGTTGGAGGCTTCAAAACTCATGTAGACTAGGATTACCAGATTTTTTTCTAAAAAAAAAAAAAGTGGGTATATAGCCCCACCCCTCTCTGCCTCTGGCCCCACCCCTTTCTGCCCTCCTCTGCCCCATTCTGTACACAGCCTCACCCTGCTCCGCCCCTAACCCTGGCCCCACACAAACCTCATCTCTTCGGGGCCGTGTCTGGAAGGCATCTACGCATGTGTTGATGCAACGCGATGACATCACATGCATGCATGCATGTGACATTATCGTTTTGCATCTGCGCATTGCCAGATGCTCTCCAGACGACGCCCCGAGCTCAAGGGTTTTCAAAACCCGGACAAACTGACAGGTTTTGAAACCTTGTCCGGACGCCTGGACAGTCCTCTAAAAAGAGGACATGTCCGGTTAAATCTGGACATCTGGTAACCCTAATGTAGACATAACTTAGACTTTTAGTGGTGATATTAAATAAAACGGGAGGAGCCTGTGATATTAGAACCATTTTTTAGATCAGTGAAAGCCTTAACCTTAGCTGTGTAACAGCACCACCCAGTGGCTATTGGGCAAATAATGTGCAGGCTGAAAATTGATTTAAAGAAACACTAGTCCAAAAATTTAATTTAGCATGAGGGACACACAAACCCAGTGTCATATACATTTTCTAACTCCATTTAGATCAACAAAATAATAAAGTGAATGGTCAGAAGTTATTTGTAACTTCAGGAATGTATATCCTTCCCTCCAAAAATACATCTATCACTACACATCCTTATCAATTTAATTTACTATCTCCAGTTATTTTTTAATCCATATCTTAAATTTAAATGTCAATATTTTAAAAAAATATTTAGCATGAATCACAGAAATGTAAGGCTGTATATTGAAAATACTTTTTAAAAAATCATAAAGAACGCCCTCAATAGCTTCTCCAGATTTACAGAACTATTAGGTAGATTTGTTGATCAACGGAACTCTAACAACTTGATCCTATCATTCTCAACTCTGACAGATATAAAATACAAGACATATCATAGCTATCAAATAGCAAAAGTCTGGAACTCACTTCCCAACAAAATTCGCACAACCACCGAATATGTGGAGGGACATAATCGAAAGAAACGTCTAAGTCCAATTTGGACATAGGACACTAGTCCCCCAAAGTCGGCAGTGGCAAAATGTCCATTCTTGAAAAGAACATCCAAATATTTTGGGGGCAAATCGTCTAGCTGTACATCCACGTGTTTGATTATCCAGACCGCCACTACGTCTGTCTTTATGCCATATTCTCGACTAAAAATTAGCCCAAGTCCCAAAAGCCCAGACCTTTTGGATGTGGAAGGGGCCAGCATTGTGATAGACTGGCCACCCAGACATGGCAACAGAGCAGTGGGGCACCTTACAGGGCACTGCTGTGAACTTCACAAAAAGAGTGCCACATAAACATCGGTGACCCGTCAAAAGCGCGCCGGACATTGGCGCACTGACAAAGCCACGCTGACAATTGCCACAAGGACAAATGTGTGCCACCGCCGAAGCCTTTCTTAACATTCCCGTTAGCGCTGTGTGTGTGGGGGGAACTACACTGAGAAATACTGGCATTCATGTTGAGGGGTGTGTGTGTGTGGGGAACCCCCAATACACCGAAAAGTCCCACTCTTCTCCCGAACGCCGGCTCTTCCGCTCTGATGGGCGGTGTGGGGGAGAACCCCCCATACCCTCCCTCAACATGAGCGACAGTATTTCTCAGTGTACTGGGGGTTCCCCCAACCCCCCCTCACAGCGCTAATGGGAATGGTAATAATGGCTTCAGGAGGCACGCATTTGTCCCTGTGTGCAATTGTTGGCGGGATTTGTCAGAGCGCTTTTATCCTGCGCTCAAACGTCGGTGTACCTATACATCTCACCAGAAATCCCTTATGGGTCATGATGGGCTCACATATTTCACCATGAATGCAGTGGTCAGAGTGATTTATGGGCCTGGGTCCTCCTCTATATAGATCATTAGCCCACCCCTCCAGACTACTTAAGCCACCTCTGTGCAGTTCTATGCCAAGTGCTGATGTTCGGGAGGCAGGTATGCATGTTTTTATTCTGAAGTTTGTGGGGATGCAATGGAGTCAGTGAACACGGGGGGGGGGAGGGGAGGGGGAAGGGGGAGGGGTCTTCACTTTTTCTCTGCAGTGGTTCTTTGGTCACTTTGGATACCTTTCGGGCACTTATACGTGTCTTTAGATCAGTGATTCCCAACCCTGTCCTGGAGGAACACCAGGCCAATCGGGTTTTCAGGCTAGCCCTAATGAATATGCATGAGAGAGATTTGCATATGATGGAAGTGATAGGCATGCAAATTTGCTTCATGCATATTCATTAGGGCTAGCCTGAAAACCCAATTGGCCTGGTGTTCCTCCAGGACAGGGTTGGGAACCACTGCTTTAGATCATCTAACTCACAATGTATAAGTTTCGCCTAGGCCAGGGGTAGGCAATTCCGGTCCTCGAGAGCCGGAGCCAGGTCAGGTTTTCAGGATAGCCACAATGAATATGTATGAGATGGATTTGCATGCACTGCCACCTTGAGATGCAAATCTATTTAGTGTGGATATCCTGAAAACCTGACCTACAGCCTCAGTACCCTGGGGTTGTGGGTTCAAACCCCGTGCTGCTCCTTGTGACCCTGGGCAAGTCACTTAATCCTCCATAGCCCCAGGTACATTACATAGATTGTGAGCCCACCGGGACAGTGAGGGAAAATGCTTGAGTATCTGATTGTAAAAACCGCTTAGATAACCTTGATAGGCGGTATATAAAATCCTAATAAACTTGAAACTTGATTGCAAAATTTAAATTTTTATATATATGCTGATGATATTTCTATTCCTTTAAAAGATTTAACTAATGATATTTTAAAACAAATTTCCCATATCATGACCGAGATAGAGCAATGGACAATCAATTTTTAATTGAAACTCAGTACAGAAAAGACTACATTTTTCTGGCTAGCCCTAAAGATAAAATAACCAGACCATCACTTTGTTTAAATCAGGGGTGTCAAAGTCCCTCCTTGAGGGCCGCAATCCAGTTGGGTTTTCAGGATTTCCCCAATGAATATGCATGACATCTAGTTGCATGCACTGCTTTCATGGTATGCTAATAGATCTCATGCATATTCATTGGGGAAATCCTGAAAACCCGAATGGATTGCGGCCCTCCAGGAGGGACTTTGAGATCCCTGGATTAGAGTGTCTATGTCAGGGATGGGCAACTCCGGTCCTCGAGGGCTGGAATCCAGTCGGGTTTTCAGGATTTCCCCAATGAATATGCATGACATCTAGTTGCATGCACTGCTTTCATGGTATGCTAATAGATCTCATGCATATTCATTGGGGAAATCCTGAAAACCCGAATGGATTGCGGCCCTCCAGGAGGGACTTTGAGATCCCTGGATTAGAGTGTCTATGTCAGGGATGGGCAACTCCGGTCCTCGAGGGCTGGAATCCAGTCGGGTTTTCAGGATTTCCCCAATGAATATGCATGACATCTAGTTGCATGCACTGCTTTCATGGTATGCTAATAGATCTCATGCATATTCATTGGGGAAATCCTGAAAACCCGAATGGATTGCGGCCCTCCAGGAGGGACTTTGAGATCCCTGGATTAGAGTGTCTATGTCAGGGATGGGCAACTCCGGTCCTCGAGGGCTGGAATCCAGTCGGGTTTTCAGGATTTCCCCAATGAATATGCATGACATCTAGTTGCATGCACTGCTTTCATGGTATGCTAATAGATCTCATGCATATTCATTGGGGAAATCCTGAAAACCCGAATGGATTGCGGCCCTCCAGGAGGGACTTTGAGATCCCTGGATTAGAGTGTCTATGTCAGGGATGGGCAACTCCGGTCCTCGAGGGCTGGAATCCAGTCGGGTTTTCAGGATTTCCCCAATGAATATGCATGACATCTAGTTGCATGCACTGCTTTCATGGTATGCTAATAGATCTCATGCATATTCATTGGGGAAATCTTGAAAACCCGAATGGATTGCGGCCCTCCAGGAGGGACTTTGAGATCCCTGGATTAGAGTGTCTATGTCAGGGATGGGCAACTCCGGTCCTCGAGGGCTGGAATCCAGTCGGGTTTTCAGGATTTCCCCAATGAATATGCATGAGATCTATTTGTATGCACTGCTTTCATGGTATGCTAATAGATCTCATGCATATTCATTGGGGAAATCCTGAAAACCCGACTGGATTGCGGCCCTCCAGGAGGGACTTTGTCACTCCTGGTTTAAATGGTCATGACTACCCGATCTCAAAATCTATAAAATATTGGGAGTCACACTTGATTCACAGCTAGAACATACAAATATAGTGGTAAAGAAGTGCTTTTTTTGCACTACGGAAATTAAAGACCATAAAAAAATATTTTGATCTACTTTCCTTTAGCCCAGGGGTAGGGAACTCCGGCCCTCGAGAGCTATATTCCAGTCGGGTTGTCAGGATTTCCCCAATGAATATGCATGAGATCTATTTGCATGCACTGCTTTCAATGCATATTCATTGGGGAAATCCTGAAAACCCGACTGGACTACGGCTCTTGAGGACCGAAGTTCCCTACCCCTGCTTTAGACTATTGGAATAGGTATTAGTTTTGTCTATACTGGATTACTGTAATGTTGTCTATTTGGGAGCACCAAAGAAAATCTTGAGAAGACTGAGAATGGTACAGAATACGGCTGTCCGGTTGATATTCGGGTTGAAGAAAAATGACTACATTAATCCGTACTATCGACTGTTACATTGGCTCCCGGTAGAGGCATGAGTACTATTCAAATTTTCTTGTATCTGTTTTAAGTTGATTTGGGGAATTGCCCCAACTTACCTTTTAACTTATTTTGCGTTATACAGCCCAATCAGGATAACTAGGAGTTCTAATCTATTTGCCTATCCAAATATTAATGGCTGCAGATACAAGACTTTTTTGGATAAGACCCTTGCATTTCAAGCAAGTAAGCAGTGATCCTAGTGAGGTAATTGTATCGGTGGAGTCATGTTGTCTTATGGTGCATTTCAAAAAGTAATTAAAACAGTGCTGTTTGATAAATTAATTTCCTAAACGTGGATACTATGGTTAACAAAATTTTATATTGAACATAGTTAAGAAATTTTTGAATTTTTAATTAATTGTATTTCGCTAATTGTCCAGCCTTCGCCTAGAAATTGTTGATTATGGTGGTATAGAAGAATAAAATTATGTTATGTTATAACTCTATGTTCACAAACACTGGGCATACTTTGGGTGATGATCGACTCTTCCCCAATAGCACGATGAGTGCTTTCTGACCTAGAGGACCATCTTCCAGCACTGCACGTTGATTCTTGATGTCTCATCATCAAGTTTTCTTAGCAGATTACAGAAGTACATTGCCGGGGCTTTCTTCGGTGCAATATAAATTCAATGTTTAGTTGGTCGCTGAAATATAAACAACCTGCGCTATGCAGATGATACAACACTCATCACCAACAGCAAAGAAGAAATGCTGTGTCTACTGAGAAAATTCAAAGCTGAAATTCATAACATGGGATTAGAACTAAACATAACAAGACGAAGATCATTAACACAGAAAATGATGAAGATTTTGACCTTGAAGGTGATAGAATAGAAGTTGTAAAGGATTTCAATCTCCTGGGCTTTTTCGTAAACAAAGAAACAACTAACAGGGAGGAAATACTCCGCAGACTAGCACTTGGTCGCTCTTCAATGAAGGCTCTCGACAAAGTGTTCAAAGGCAAGGAAATAACACTTCAAATGAAGATCAGACCTGACCATATACTCATTTTCTCAGTGATCAGTTATGGATGTGAAAGCTGGACACTACAGAAACAAGACAGAAAGAAGATCAACTCTTTTGACCTTTGGTGCCTTGGACTGCCAGAAGAACTAAAAAATCGATTCTGGAAGAGATCAAACTGACTATGTCACTCGAAGCCCATATGATGAAGTTATGACTGTCTTATTTTGGTCATCTGTCAGCAGAGAAAGATCATTGGAGAAGGACATTATGCTTGGGAAGATCGAATGAACCAGGCAAAGAGGACGTCTGGACATGTTGAAAACAACCATGAGGTTGACTCTGGAGGACCTTACTGGACTAGCACAAAACTGATCTTTTTTTAGATCTGTAATTCATCAAGTTGTTAGGATTCGAACACGAGTCAATAGCACCTAACTAATAACTCTATGTTATATGTTTAACCCTATACAGAACTCTATATAGTTTTAAACTGCTTGTAACCTGCCTAGAACTCTGATATGTGAGGATTCAGAGGGATATAAGATTGAATATAACATCTTAAGAAGTTTATAGGAACCAACTACAGACATGAATCATGTTTCGATTGCTCTGTTTCATAGAAGATGGCCACCTTTCAAATAACTGTCACACATTCCATGTAATGGCAGACCTATATATGGAATGTGTGAGAGTTATTTGAAAAGTGACTATCTTCCATTAAAAATTACAAAGACTAGGGGACACTCGATGAAGTTACAGGGAGATAATTTTAAAACCAAATAGGAGGAAATATTTTTTTTTACTCAAAGAATAGTTAAGCTCTGGAACGCATTGCCAGAGGTAGTGATAAGAGCGGATAGCGTAGCTGGTTTTAAGAAAGGTTTGGACAATATCCTGGAGGAAAAGTCCAAAGTCTGTTATTGAGAAAGACGTGGGGGAAGCCACTGCTTGCCCTGGATCGGTAGCATGGGGGGGGCGGAGAAGAGGGAGGGGAACCAAGTTTATTAAAAAAGTTTATTAAAAAAAGTTTCAAGTTTACTAAAAAAATTTTTATACCGCTTATTCAAATTTCTAAGCGGTGTATAGCAATAATAAAAGAGAAATCATTAAAAGAAACAAAACCAATTAGTGTTAAAATATTATACAATATGGTATCAAGTTAGCAGACTTTAACATAAACACATATACTAACTGGACACAATTGGGAAAGTAGGACTGAACTTAGGGATAAAACAACAGGTAGGGAAAGGGACTGTAGTTAGTTTAGTCCTAAAAAGGACAGTTTTATCCAAAAGCATCCTCAAATAAAAATGTTTTGAGTATAGCTTTAAACTGCTTTAATGAGGTTTCCACACGTAAGTGATGGGGCAATGAATTCCATAGGGTGGGTGCGGTAACAGCGAAATTATTAGATCTCAACGTGTTAATTAATTTCAAAGACGGTACAACTAAAAGGTTTTGTGATATGGAACGAAGAGATTTAGCAGGGTGATAAGGAGTAAGCAGCCTATCAATAAACTCTGGTTGCCTGTATGAACGAGTAGTAAATGTTGATAAAATTTTATAACTAATTCTATGTTCGATTGGCAGCCAATGAGCATCAATTAGAAGGGGAGAGACATGATCGTGTTTCTTTGCGCCATAAATGATCTTAACAGCAGTATTCTGTACTATCTGAAGGTGTCTTATTTCCTTTTTAGTGATGCCCTTGAACAGGGCATTACAATAATCTATACAGGAAATAACCAGAGAGTGGATTAATGTATTTAAAGATGATGGATCTAGTAGTTTGGCTAGAGACCGTATCATTCTAAGACGGTGGAAACATTTCTGAACCACCGTACTGATGTGATTATGATAGGAGAATTTACAGTCAAGTGTAACTTACAAGAGTTTTAGTGTGGGAACAACTTTAATTGGGAGGGATTCAAATTTCAAAGGGGCCTGAAGAGTTAGTCCCTCTCTAAAGGGAAAAATCATTAATTTAGATTTATTAATATTAAGTGCTAACCTATTTAAATCCAACCATGACTTGATTTGTTCAAGTTTTTGATTGGTGGAAATGACGTCCCCAATGTTATTCAGATCGATAGGATGAATTAGTTGCACGTCATCGGCATATGCGAAGGTGGTGAAGCCGATAGATTGACCTACTGCCAAAAGAGGGGACCCTTGTTTCACCACTGATCTCATCTCCTCATTTTATAACTTAGCACCTACTCTACATTTAGGCTTCTATAGATGGTGCCCAGATTTGGGCTTCCAAATTTGGGCAGAATCCTTAGATGTGTGCGCAACTTAATTGGCTAACAAGCTGTTAACGAGCAATCATTGTCCATTAACAGCCAGTTATTGAAGTTCATTGGCACCAGTTGGGATTTGTGGACACATCTGACTGTGCTATTCTATAACATCTGGTGCTCAAATCCCATTGTTCACAATTCATGTCAGGGTGTTCTGAAAAGTTTTGCATTTTGGCACTGATTTTATAAAGTCTTCCTAACTTAATTGATCAATAGTCTTAATCGGTGCCAATGTTGGCACTCAACACCTCATAATCAGCTTTAATTGGACTTAATTGAAAGCTAGGCACCTAACTCAAAAAAACTCAATTCTATAAAAAGTAGGTGCCTAGCCCAAAGCGCCTACATGATTAGGGGTGGATCATGGGCGTGTTTTCGAGCTAGGCACCTCTTTGTGAATTAGGTGCTCGAAATGAAGGCAACATAGCAACATGAACGTGCACGTGATTGTCGTTGCGCTGATTTGCCCTTCCGCTCAATTGTCTTGCACACAATTGTCTTCTTGCTCAATTATCGTTGTGCTCAATTGTCTTGCGCGCAATTATCATTGCGCTCAATTGTCATTACGCTCACATGTCTTGCGCTCACTTGTTTTCACGCATTTGTCTGTGCGCCTAACTTTATCTCTCTCTATTTCTCTTTCTCTCTCTTCCTTTATCTTTCTCTCTCTTTCTCTTATCCCTCCTGCTTCTCTGTCTTTTTCTGTTCCTTTTCTAAGCAGTTCCAGATACTCGATCCTTTTCATTAATCTAGTTCTATTCAAACGATTGTAGATACGAATATTTGATACATGATTTTTATTATGATTCTATGTGTTTGAACTGCTTTCTGTTTATAATTCTTATAATATTCAATAAAATTATTGAACTAAAAAAGGAGAAAAAAAAAAAAAAAGGAGTTCCCTTATAACTATGGTGGTTCATTTTTCTCTTGGAGAACACTCAATCTCTTTTTCAGTGACTCATCAGTCTGCAAAGTAAGCCATTGCCCCCAGACACCTTGGGATGGCCAGGGGTAGAGAATGACACGGTGACAAAATTCATCACCGTTCCTGTCCCCGTGGATAACCGCGGGAAACCATCTTCATGTCATTCTTTAAGGAGAGAGGGAAGAATCAGAGTATGAATGGCCACAACCACTGACCCTCAAGCTTTGCTTTGAAGAATACTGGTGTAGAAGGACTGAGGTTGAGATAGACACTAAAGAATGACAGTCTCTGGTATCCAGAGCAGATATTGTGATGTCATAATGCCTCATTCCACCAGTGCCTAAGAGCCAATCACATCAGTGATGTCACAATGGCTTCATTATCCTTGGCTCACATAAGAATCAGAGTATGAATGGCCACAACCACTGACCCTCAAGCTTTGCTTTGAAGAATGTTGGTGTAGAAGGACCGAGGTTGAAATAGACACTAGAAAATGACATGGGATTATTTCCCGCGGGGACAGGAACGGTGATGAATTTTGTCACCATGTCATTCTCTAGCCAGGGGTAAGGAGGATCCATCTTCTGCTGAAGAACAGTTGAAAATCATGCTAATCAGGTGTGGTGGAAACCATATCTTGTTAAAGCCTGAAAATCAGATACGAAGGATCCAGATGAGAACTTCATTTTAATGCATTTTCGCTTTAGGATTGTGTGTTTACATAGTGACATTTCATGATGATATCTATGGTTGGTGCTATTAATGGTTACCGTAAGGAGAGGTCTGCGTAAGCCTGGGATCAAAGACCATTTGCCACATCACGGCACACCTTAATTTCTCCTTCACTTGCTTAATAATTACCTTAAATTGGAGGGATTTATACACAAGGCTTCTCATTTTAGATTTTAACAAATTAGCTCCAATAAAATATCCCAATTGAGGAATAACAGTGGAAAAACACTAGAAACACATCATACCTTTCTCCCATTGTCTGTGTTGGATCCTGCCTTTCATATCTTTTCCACACAATCTGTTCATTAGTTGTACAAATGCATGTGTTAGATTTAACCGGAAAAAGTAGCCAGCGGAGGTATCTCCAGCACAAAAAGGTCCTCAAAGCATTCAAGATGAGCTGGAAAATACACCTAGATTTACAATTCATAAAAACCTAAGAATAGAAACCCTGATTATATACGTCAACCTCTGTTTGACAGTCTGCTAGAGACGCAAGCAGCGAAATTGGACCACGCCATCTCCAACCCGCTGATGACAACAAGCGATTTCAAATCTTTTCGCAAAGAAATCAAAACCCCTCCCTCTTCTCCGCCCCCATGTTACTGATCCAGGGCAAGCAGTGGCTTCCCCCACGTCTTTCTCAATAACAGACTTTGGACTTTTCCTCCAGGATATTGTCCAAACCTTTCTTAAAATTTATACAGATGCTATAACTCCAACCTGGATTCCCCTCGGTGTGACTCCCCCATCCTCCCTTCTTCACCAGTTACCCTTCCCCTCAAAGCCCAAGCTTGTCAAATGCTTCCCTAACTACATATATACTGAAACTGTACTATATCCTATCTGTATAGCATCCCGAATTGTATATCCACTGGAATAGCCCAATCCTCCTTGCCGTATCCCATTCCCTAAACTATACCACACCATTCTTCTTGTAACTCTTCTGGAAATGACCAGAATTCTCTTTGTAATCATCCTGGAAATGTCCAGATGTCTCTTTTGTAATCCGCCCAGAACTCCAAGGTTGAGGCGGAATAGAAATCAGAAATGTAATGTAATGTAATTTAAGAGGAGCTCAGCTTTAGTAGTTTCAGCCAGGGCCGCCATCAGGGCAGTACTACCAGTCCTGCATTCAGGGGCCCGGAGGTGACAGGGGGCCCGGGCTCCCCCAGTGTCCTAGGCAGTGTTCCCTCTAAGGCAGCGGTCTCAAACACGCGGCCCGCGTGTGGCTCTCCAGGTTTTATTTGTGGCCCGCGGTCTGGAGGCGATCATTCTCTTCCTTTTGGAGCAGCAGCCGGCTCGTTCGTTCAAAGCCGCGGGTTGGCAGCTCCTTGCGCTATCCACTCTTGCATCGGAAGCCTCTCTGATATCACACCATCAGAGAGGCTTCAGACGCAGGCGCGGATCTCGCAAGGAGCCGCCACCCGCGGCTTTGAACGAATGAACTGGCCAGACACGCTGCTGCTCCAGTGGCGTACCAAGGAGGGGGCGATCAACTGTTCTCCTTAGCGTGCGGCTCGTTTAGAGCAGTGGTGCCCAACCTGCTTCCCTTCCCTTCTCACTGCTGCCATCGGGGATCAGGCCGGCACCATGTCTTTGATCTCCCTGCTTCTCTTCCCTGCTGGGCCGACCAACTCTCGCAGTGGCCCGACATCAATTCTGACGTCGAGAGGACATTCTGGCTAGCCAATCACTGCCTGGCTGCCCGGAACGTCCTTTCCGACGTTAGAATTGACCGGCCCAGTGCAGAAGAGAAGCAGGGAGATTTCGGCCTGTTCCCGATTGCGGCAGCAGCCTATTCCGCGGCATTGGTGGCATGGGGGAGACAGGAAGGAAGAAAGAAAGAAGGGGGGGGGCAGGGAGCCAGAAAAAAAAGCAAAAAATCGGGCACGGAGGAAGGAAGGAAGAAAGAAAGAAGGGGGGGGGGGGCAGGGAACCAGAAACAAAGCAAAAAAAATGGGGCACAGAATCAGAGAAAGACAGACATAGAGAAAGAAAGAAAAAGTTGGGTGAGGGAATGAGGTCTGGAGGAGAGGAAGCATACAGGAGGCTGAAAGAAGGGAAGAAATATTGGATGCACAGTCAGAAGAATAAAGTGCAACCAGAGACTGATGAAATTACCAAACAAAGGTAGGAAAATGACTTTATTTTCAATTTAGTGATCAAAATGTGTCTGAATTTATATATGCTGTCTATATTTTGCACTATGGCCCCCTTTTACTAAATCGCAATAGTGTTTTTTAGTGCAGGGAGCCTATGAGCGTCGAGAGCAGCGCTGGGCATTTAGCGCAGTTCCCTGCGCTAAAAACTGCTATTGTGGTTTAATAAAAAGGATGGGGGGTATATTTGTCTATTTTTGTATGGTTGTTACTGAGGTGACAATGCATAGAGTGACAATGCATATTCATTAGGGATATGCTGAAATTTGACTCATTGGCAGTCCTTGAAAATTGGAAGGGAATATCAGTGGATTGAAAAACCCTGTTGCTCAGATTAGCGACAGACCCAGCAGAAGCCCAGATTAGGGTTACCAGACATCGGGATTTCTCAGGACATGTTCTCCTTTTGAGGACATGTCCGGGAGTCGAGACGGCTTTTCAAACCCAGCACTTTGGCCGGGTTTTGAAAAGCTTCCGATGTCGGCACGGCATCCATGAATGCGCGGATGCAATGCGGAGCTATCACACGCATGATGTCATCACGTCGCATGGGCAGATGCCGTCCCAATGCACAAACAGGTTAAGGGTGGGTGGAGATAGGGGCAGGGCTGGGGGTGGGATGGGGTATGACATGGGCAGAACTGGGCAGGCCTAGGGGCTTGACATGGGCTACCGATAATCGCTGGCTACCGATAATCGCCAGGGTCCACTTCAAATGCGCCTGTCTAGCTTTCAAAATCCTACATGGGATCCTCCCTCCTTGTATCCCTCTTTCTTGGAATTCCTCAAACCCTAATTCCACCAGATCCACCCACAAATTAAAACTATCCTTCCCCTCATTAAGAGGCATTTCCCATAAAGGAAAACTAGGGACATCCCTTCCTTTCAGAATCACCGAGCTCTGGAACAACCTTTCCTCCCCTCTTTGGAACCTGAGCTCTCTCCAACTTTTCCGCAAACATCTGAAGACCTGGCTATTCTCAAAAATCTGATACTTATTCCATCTCCAGCATTCTAAGCCCTCTAAAACTCTTCATACTTGGGCCTCTAACCCTTTGTTGTAGTTCCTTTCTATCCCATCTCCTGTAAACCTCTACCTTTCATTGTAGTTCCTTTCCATCCCATCTCCTGTAAACCGTGCCGAGCTCCACGAATGTGGAGATGATGCGGTATACAAACCTAAGATTTAATTTAGTTTAGTTTGACCATGGGTCCAGATTTTCCTTTGGGAAAATTTGGTAACACTAGCCCAGATCCTTATTAGTGGGGCTCATTTGAAGAGTGGAGTAATTGCAAGGAAGGATAGGCAGACAAGCTGGCTCTGTAATTGTTATCTTCAATCATAATCTGGTTTTCTATGAGTTTTTCTTCAGTGTTGTGTCTTTCCCCTCAGTTTTCTGCTCCAAGTCCAGCCCATGGTGTCGAGATTGCCATGAAAAAAATGGCAACCATTAATGATGTGTGTGAGTCCATGAAACAGCAGCTCTTGATCCTGGTCGAGTGGGCCAAATACATCCCTGCTTTCTGTGAGCTGCCACTGGATGATCAGGTGAGATTGATGTACATGGCACGACATGAACCAATTGTGCTGTCAAAATGCTTAGCTTATAGGTTTCTAAAGCAAACCAAAAGAACTGTGGAGGCCGATGTTCCTGACTGAGACTTTTTAGAGTAGAAAAGTCAATAAAATATTCACAACTTGGAATTAAGGACCCAACATGGTCTGTGTTTCGACCTAAGTGTCTTCCTCAGGGGTCCTTTTACAAGACTAAGGTAGATAAAATCCAGGCGTCGGAGGACTCTACCCATCAGGAACATCGGCCGCCACAGTTCTGTTGGTTTGCTTTGTATTTTGGATTAACTGTGGAATATACGGGCCAACTTTTCTGGTTAGCTTATAGGTTTCACCAACACGGAATCAACACTGCCTGGCAGAAAAGGGGAAGGTATCCAGGTCAAGACACCATTAAGAACTGATAGGCCTTTGCCTACTCTTGTTTTATGAAAATACCCTATAACTTTTTAAAAATAAAATGATCAGTGATTGAAAATAAGGAAAGAAAAAAGGAAAAGAATTTGAAAAGATTTCTTATTTATCATTATAGTTCCAAATTTTCTCTGGCTTTTAATCGTCCAGGTTGTTCCATGATATTGGTGAAGTTGGATCATTTTCAAAATGTTACTTTCAATTGATGTCAAAGCACACGTCTGTTCTTGCACTGGGGGACCTGGCAACTGCCCTTTTGCCCACCTCAGGTAAACACTGACAGTAAATGCTCTTTCTTGCTTGTGATTCACAGGTGGCTTTACTGAGAGCCCACGCTGGGGAACATCTGCTCCTGGGAGTCGCCAAACGTTCAATTCCCTATAAGGATTTCCTATTACTAGGTAAAAGGAAACATCAACCTCTATTTTATCGTATTGCAGTAGAGCTTAGGGCTCCTTTTACCAAGGTGCGCTAGCATTTTTAGCGCACGCACTGGATGAGCGCGCACTACCTGAAAAACTACCGCCTGCTCAAGAGGCGGTAGCGGCTACCTCTAGCACGGCCTTTGTAAAAGGAGCCCTTAGAGTAAGTAGCCAATAGCATATTTCATTGTTTATATGAGCCAGTAAAGAACAATTCACACTGTGTTGGAAACCTTTTAAAGTTGCTGTAACGTTTATCGATGTCTCCATGGACTATTTATTTATTTATTTATTCAATTTTCTAGACCGTTCTCCCTGGGGAGCTCAGAACGGTTTACATGCATTTATTCAGGTACTCAAGCAGTTTTCCCTCTGTCCCGACGGGTTCACAATCTATCTAACGTACCTGGGGCAATGGGAGGGGGGATTGAACCCACAACCTCAGGGTGCTAAGTCTGTAGCTTTAACTATCAATGTCAAAGCAGTGCAGCAAGGATATGTATTCATCAGCGTGCATTCTATTCATTAAAACACCTTTAAAAATTTCAGTGCACACACTAATAAATACAGAATAGGCCCGGGAGCCTTAGGCCCCTCCTGGGGGGGGGAGTCGTGGTACGATGGGGCAAGAGGGCTTGGGCTCCCTCTTGCCCCGATGTTGTCAGGGGGGGAGAGTTCGCGGTTCGACATGGCAGGAGGGCTTGGACACCCTCCTGCCTGGATCGTTGTTGGGGGGGGGGGAGGATTCTGTAACCGGTGTTGTTTTTGACAGACACCGGTTACAGAATCCAGCTTTTAGGCGAAGGACTGGCTCCTCCTTCGCCTAAAAGCCCTTCTGTTTGAAGTTTGGGGCTTAGGCGTTTTTTGGGTTCATTATGGCCAAAAAGTGTAGACGTCATGGGGGTGTACTTTTAGACGTAGTGGTGATCTGGGCATTTAGTAAAGGCAGGCCATTATCAAAACGAGGATGTTTGTTTTGGTTATGGACACTTTCCCTGCTTCTGCTTTGAACGTTTAAGGACTTAGGCCAAAAGGGGACTTAGATGTTTTTTTTTATTATGCCCCTCCACGCTCCTATAGCCAAACCCACCACTCAATCACTGTGCATGCTTCAGAAAACATTTGAAATCTTGGCTTTTCTCCAAAATGTATCTACTCCCTCCTTCTCCATTATACTAAGTCCCCTCTTTCCTTCCTTTTTACCAAGCCCTTCCTCTTTCCATTGGAGTTCCTTTCTTTATTAATTCCTGTAAACCGTGTCGAGCTCCACTTCTGTGGAGATGATGCGGTATATAAACTTAAGGTTTCGTTTCGTTTAGTATTTAGTGTTAAATAGACTATTTGCTTATTGCCATTTGTGAATGTTTTGTGAAAATATATATGAATAAGCAAATGGTCTATTTAACACTAAATACTATTCCATGCACAGTGATTGGGTGGTGGGTTTGGCGATAGGAGCTTAGGCTTTTGGCCGAATTACACAATTCTGAGTGTAAGTGAATTTCACAAGGACTTCAATCCATTTTGGAGATTTTTTTGCATCATCTATAGCAGGGGTCTCATAGACCCTCCTCGAGGGCTGCAATCCAGTCGGGTTTTCAGGATTTCCCCCATGACTATGCATGAGATCTGTTTGCATGCACTGCTTTCATTGTACGCTAATAGATCTCATGCATAGTCATGGGGGAAATCCTGAAAACCCGACTGGATTCCGGCCCTCGAGGAGGGACTTTGAGACCCCCTGATCTATAGTCAGAGGGATAGCCAACACAACGCGGGTAGCAAGTTCGTGCTGTTACTCTCGCCTGAAAAATTAAAAAGGTACGGGGGAAGGGAAAGAAAGGGGGTAAGAGCATGGTGGGGTGGGGCAGGAAGGAGGAGAAGAGGGTGGGGTGTGGCACTGCTTACCCTCACCGCACCACTGCCCAGGGAAATGGAAGACCAGGCGTCCGAATAGCAGACCAGATTTAGACTGGAATGAAAGAGTGTGCTTTCAATTAGCTCCAGTTGCCTGTTTTATCTGAATTCAATTTGCACAGACAGATGATGCCAGTGCCTTTCTGCACCTGCAGGGAATGACTTTATCATACATATGCACTGCCCAGAACTGGAAATTGCCCGGGTAGCCTCCAGAATCCTTGATGAGCTGGTAAAGCCCTTGCGAGAAATTCAAATTGACGAGAACGAATATGCCTGCCTGAAGGCTATAGTTTTCTTTGACCCTGGTAAGTGTCTGCCTTGTAGAAACTATCACAGAGGGGTAGCAGACCTACAAGTCACGTGTAAACTTTGGTCAAGGCCCTCCCTCCCATCTCTATGGAACCCCAGCTTCATCCCTCCCGTGAGAACTGACGGCAGCCGCTCATGGAGTGGAGTGGGAGCAGGCAGGAATGCGAAAAGCTCTCGCCCGCCTCGTGCTCCACTCTGACAATGCCGCGAGAGCTCGGGAGTCAGCGGAGGGAAGGGCAGGAGTGCTGAAAGCTCCTGCCATACAGCGCTGGACGGCAGGATTTTAAAAAAGGTACGGGGCTATTCGCTCCATAAAACGCACTCTTATTTCCACCTACTTTTTTGGGGGGCAAAAAGTGCGTCTTATGGAGCAAAAAAATACGGTACATATCGGATTACATTAATTACATGGCTGAAGTTCTTAAACAGATTTGTCAAAACAAATACATTCCGAATTATGTTATTTATATGGCTGAATTTTCTTAAGTGAATTTATCATACAGATATGATTTCACGGATTTCCTATACATTTGGTATGATGGTGAATTCACAAATAGATCACTTAAGGTGTTTCTCCACATACTGGCCTGGTAAGATAAAGTTTTGTCCAGGAACCTTTTAGCGTAGGGAAAGAGAACAAAGAGATTTTCCACCTGGGTTGAGAGTTTGTAGAGAGTATAAAGTGATTAATTAATGAGAGCAAGGTTGTATTTCCTTTGTATGTGACTTTGTTAAAATAAAAATTTTGAAATAAAAAAATAAATGAGAGCAAGTCGTGCCAGCGTTTGTTAACATAAGCATGCTAGCTTGAATATAATTCTGGCCGCCACTGGCAACCAATGAAGTTTCTTGTAGTATGGGGTAACGTGATCTGATTTTTTCAACCCATATATCAAACGTACTGCTGCCTTTTGAATGATTCTTAATCTTCTGATTGTTTTTTTTGTGTGATCCTAAATAAATGATGTGACAGTAGTCCAGTGGTCTCAAACTCAAGCCCTTTGCGGGGCCACATTTTGGATTTGTAGGTACTTGGAGGGCCTCAGAAAAATAGTTAATGTCTTATTAAAGAACTGACAATTTCGCATGAGGCAAAACTCTTTATAGTGTATAAATCTTTCCTTTTGGCTAAGTCTTAATAATAATATTGTAATTTATAGCTAAAGAGACATATAATCAAGAAACTTTTATTTTATTTTTGTGATTATGGTAAACATACCGAGGGCCTCAAAAGAGTACCTGGCGGGCCGCATGTGGCCCCCGGGCCGCGAGTATGAGACCACTGCAGTAGTCCAATGTGCTCAATATATATAAAAGACTCCTGAAACGTGTTGGTGGCTCTTTCTAACTCTGACAGACTGTAAGGGGGTGAGTGACCCAAGCAAGGTGAAGAGAATGCGATTTCAGGTGCAGGTGAACCTGGAGGATTACATCAACGACCGGCAGTATGACTCAAGAGGGCGCTTCAGTGATATCCTGCTCTTACTGCCACCCCTGCAGAGCATCACGTGGCAGATGATCGAGCAGATCCAGTTCGTCAAGCTCTTCGGGGTGACTCGGATCGACAGCCTTCTGCAGGAAATGCTACTGGGAGGTAGGACTAACCCCGATCACTTCTAGGCCAAATCTCTTCCAAAGCACTAGGGGCCCTGACATTCACACAGTGGCAACCGGCATTTTGCTGACCGCCATGATGTTAAACCCGGAAATTCAATGCCTGGTCATGTCCAGGCACCGACACTGAATTTCCAATTGGAAAATCCAAAACGTAAAGCTATCTATTTAAAAGGTAAAGCTAGCTATCCTCTTCATAACCTCTAATTTCTTATTATGTCCTTCCCTCATTTACTGAATTTACCTGTAGACCGTGTCGAGCTCTATCTTTATGGAGATGATGCAGTATACAAACTTAAGGTTTAGTTTAGTTTCTCTTCCTCTCTTTTTTTCTCTCTCTTTCTCTCTCTTTTTCTCTCTCTCTCTTCCTCTCTTTTTTCTCTCTTCTTTTTTTCTCTCTCTTTTTTCTCCCTCTCTCTCTCTCTCTTCCTCTCTCTCTTTTTTTTCTCTTTCTCTTTGTGTCTCTTTTTCTCTCTCTCTCTTCTTTTTTCTCTCTCTTTTTTCTCCCTCTCTCTCTCTTCTTCTCTCGCTCTTCCTCTCTCTCTATTTTCTCTCTCTCTCCCCTTCTCTTTTTCTCTCTCTCTCTCTTCCTGCCTTTTTTTCCCTCTCTCTTTCTCTTCCTCTCTCTTTTTTCTCTCTCTCTTCCTCTCTTTTCTCTCTCTCTCTCTTCTATTTCTCTCTCTCTCTTTTTTTCTCCCTCTCTCCCTCTTTCTCTTTTCTCTCTCTCTCTTCTTCACTCTCTTTTTTTTCTCTCTCTCTCTTCCTCTCTCTATTTTTTTTCTCTCTCTCTCTCTTCTTCTCTTATTTTCTCTCTCTTCCTCTCTTTTTTTCCTCTCTCTCTCTCTTTGTAAAGCTAGCTATCCTCTTCATAACCTCTAATTTCTTATTATGTCCTTCCCTCGTTTATTGAATTTACCTGTAAATCGTGCCGAGCTCTATATGGAGATGCGGTATACAGACTTAAGGTTTAGTTTAGTTTAGTGAATTTAAGAACATAACTCTCAAAGGAATCCTTTTAGTAAGCTGTGGTAAAAAGTGTCCTTAGCACACTCCTATGCAGGTCTTTCCCATGCATTAAAGCCAATTTTATCACATCCAGAAAATGGCTGATTTCCCTATATTTTGAATTAATGGCCACAAATTAATTTTGCCAGTAGCGCACAGCCATTAAAAATAGTAGCATGTCAGCACTTAATGACACCTATTTTGTAAGCAGTGAGGCCCAGATTATCTATAGGGCTGGGGTTACCAGACATCTGGGGAAACCTGGACATGTTCCAAAACCCATTTGTCCGGGTCTTGGCTGCATCTGGAGGGCCTCTGAGCAAGCGCAGATGATGTCCCACGCATCCGCGCATGCGCCATGCCATCCAGGTGCGGCTGGAGCTCGTCAGGGAAGAAGAGAGGAGGTCTGTGGGGTGGGGCTGGGGCAGAACGGGGCAGTGCCTTGTGTCTGGGGTTTTGTGGTCCGAAATATGGCAACCTTATAGGGCACCGATATTGGTGGCCACTTAAAACCTGGCCACTGATCATGTTTCAATTGCACAACAGCACTCTATAGAGAATCGCATCTCCGTGAAAGATAGGTAACATAGTAGATGATGGCAGATAAAGACCCGAATGGTCCATCCAGTCTGCCCAACCTGATTCAATTTCAATTTTTTAATTTTTTTTCTAAGCTATTTCTGGGCAAGAATCCAAAGCTCTACCCAGTACTGTGCTTGGGTTCAAACTGCCGAAATCTCCATTAAAACCTACTCCAGCCCATCTCCACTCTCCCAGCCATTGAAGCCCTCCCCAGAGGGCTTCAATGGCCCTACTGGAAACGTAGGCCAGAGTCTGTCTATCTTTGTCATGAATTACACCTACGTAGAAACATAGAAACATAGAAAAATGACAGCAGATAAGGGCCATAGCCCATCAAGTCTGCCCACTTCACAGACCCACCCCCCTGAGTCTGCTCTCCTGCAGATCCCGCTCCTAATGACCCATCCTTAACTCCACCCTCTTAGGGATCCCACATGGGCATCCCATGTACCCTTAAAATCTGGCACACTGTTGGCCTCGATTACCTGCATTGGAAGCTTGTTCCAATGATCAACCACTCTTTCGGTGAAGAAATACTTTCTGGTGTCCCCATGAAATTTCCCGCCCCTGAGTTTAAGCGGATGCCCTCTTGTGGCTGAGGGTCCTTGGAGAAGGAAAATATCTTCTTCCACCTCGATACATCCAGTGATGTATTTAAATGTCTCAATCATGTCTCCCCTCTTCCTACGTTCCTCGAGAGAGTAGAGCTGCAGCTTGTTCAGCCTCTCTTCGTATGAGAGATCCTTGAGCCCCGAGACCATCCTGGTGGCCATCCGCTGAACCGACTCTGCTCTTAGCACATCTTTACGGTAATGTGGCCTCCAGAATTGCACACAGTATTCCAGATGTGGTCTCACCATGGTTTTGTATAACGGCATGATGACCTCAGGTTTCCGGCTGACGAAACTTCTGCGGATACAACTTGACGTAGGTGCTTTAGGTCACCTAATGCCACTTCCGGCATTAGCCATGACCACAGTGACGTTAGGCAGCCTTAAGTGCCTACATAGGGGCTATTCTGGCACTTATTATTTAGGCACCAAATAGTATGGGTTTTTTTTTGCACACTGGTGCTAACTGATTGGCAGAGGAACACCCAATTTCCACAGCCAATACACCTCCTCCCAGAAAAATTACAAAATTGTTTTAGCACATGGTTTGCAGGTGCAGCTCCAAAGCTTACAGCAGGATGCCTAAGCACCTCCCTCGATAAGCCATTTTAACCTGCGATATATATACCTGCTAGCACTTGCCATAGCTTAGTAAAAGGACTAGGGTTAGCATATTTTAACCCCGCCCCATTCGGCCTCCAGCCCCGCCCAGTTCGGCCTCCAGCCCCACTCCATTCCGCCCCAAACCCCGCCCCCCCACAAAAACCTCCTCTCTTCTTCCGGATGAGCACCAGCCGCGTCTAGAGGGCCTGGAGCATGCGCGGATGTGTGCGACATCATCCACGCATGCTCAGAGGCCCTCCAGATGCGGCCGGAGCTGATCGAGGCTTTCCAAAACCCGATAAAAATGCCGGGTTTTGGAAAGTCTGTCTGGGAGCCCAGACAGTCCTCTAAAAAGAGGACATGTCTGAATTTTCCTTGACCCCCGCAGTTAAGAACATAAATCCTTTGACTATTGAGCTTAATTCTTGAGGATATGTCAGATTGTGAGGGTTAGTAAATAATGCACATTGTGACTGAGGCCCTGATTCTATTTCTGTATTTATTTATTCAATTTTCTATACAGTTCTCCCTGGGGAGCTCAGAACAGTTTACATGAATTTATTCAGGTACTCAAGCATTTTCCCTGTCTGTACTGGTGGGCTCACAATCTATCTAATGTACCTGGAGCAATAGAGAGATTGAGTGACTTGCCCAGGGTCACAAGGAGCAGTGGGGGTTTGAACACACAATCTCAGGGTGTTGAGGCTGTTGCTTTAACCATTGCGCCACTCTAGAAACCAAAGTGGTAGCAAAAGTGAGCCAAGTAAAGGACAATCAAGCCATTGTGACATCACTGATGAGGTTGGCTCTTAGGCATTGGTGGAATGAGGCATTATGATGTCACAATACCAGCTCTGGTTATCAGAGGCTGAAACTTTTCACACTATTTATTTATTCAATTTTCTATACCATTCTCCCAGGTGAGCTCAGAGCGGTTTATATGAATTTAGTCAGGTACTCAAGCATTTCTCCCTGGCTGTACCGGTGGGCTCACAATCTATCTAATGTACCTGGAGCAATGGAGAGATTGAGTGACTTGCCCAGGGTCACAAGGAGCAGCGTGGGATTTGAACCCATAACCTCAGGGGGCTGAGGCTGAAGCTTTAACCACTGCGCCATGCTCTCCCTAGTGTCACAATTAATCTGTAACTCAATATAACATCTAACTCCTGCTTCATTATAAACCGTTCATACGGTACTCCAACTCATAAGCAAACTCTCCCAAGTGAAAAATAAACTAGGAGGTTGAAGTATCGTATAGGGGCTGTAAACTCAGTACATAGAACCTCTTATAGCCTATATGTTATTTCAGGTCCTTATCCTGAATTGATGGCATGCAATATAATCATTTACGTCAAACCTCCTTCCCACCCTTAAATATGAGCTTTATTTCTATCTAACTCGGGTTAAAATTGTTTTATTTTATTACATTTTCATATCAAATACAAAAACCAAACAAAAAATCAATCCTTACAATATTTAGTTAATGGTTCCCAAACTTCCATAAATTTTTTTATAATATCCCTTCTGAATGGCCACAAACTTTTCCATTTTAAAGATATAACATAGGGATTCCCATCAGAATGAATAATTTAATCTGTCCCAATTTTTCCAATTCTTTAAGATAAGCTGCATGACAACCCCCATCATTGTAAAGAAAAATTTTATTTTTTACCGAAATTTGACTTTTTGCCCTCATAGATGTTCCAAATAAAATGGTATCATATGATAGTGCCATTGGGTTTTCTAATAAATTATTAACTTGATTATTTTAAAAATACGTTTTGGATTATCCGAAAGAGCCCCTTTTTCAATTGATGATATTTCATTGTGGGTTGGATACATTACGACGTGATCCGTGTATTTTTTCTTATACTTTACAATATAGACATGACAATAAAACATACGCTAAGCCGTATCTGGTGAGAGAAAGATGGCGTAGGTGCGTTGACTCTGAATGGCATTTCTAAGTGCACGTCCTTAAGGCGCTGGGTTTGTGAAGAGGAAGTTTTCACGGCCCTCCTGAAGCGCCAAAGTCCATCTAGTGTTCTAACAGATGGGCACCTATCATGTAGGCACCGAGAAGGGCAAGTGTCAATCAATATAGCAGTGAGGGCATAATTCACCATATCAAACAATAAACTTGACTCATGCATCAATCAAGATGTCTATCTGTACTTTTCAAGAGTTCAATTCAGTCCATAAAAATTTTCTTTGCAAAGGTGATCAGCAACTAACTAGGTTTGAGATTAGAGAGTTGCACAGGGACAAAAATCCCATCCATCCCCGCCCGTCCCCGCCAGGATCCTCTCAGTCCCCACCCATCCCCGCAAGGAATTACCTCCATCCCCGCCCATCCCCATAAAAAGCAGCAATTACTTCTGACAGGATCATCAATTCCACAGTTTCTTTTGTGTTTGCGCTACTGTTTTCCTTGTGGAATCTCTTTGGTGGAACCAGTGGCGTACCTAGGGGGGGGCGGGGGGGGGCGGGCCGCCCCGGGTACCAGCCCTAAGGGGGTGTTCCCGGCCTTGCCGTTCAGTCCCCCGCCACCCCCGAAGGACCGCTCGCCCCCCTGGCCTCCCCGCACCACCTATGAACAGCCGCAGCAGGATCGCGAAGTCAGCGTCAGCATCCCTGCGCTGCTTCCTACGACGCGATCCCGCCCCTCCTCTGACGTCAGAGGAGGGGCGGGACCGTGGCGCAGGAAGCAGCAGGGATCGCTGACGCTGACTTCGCGATCCTGCTGCGGCTGTTCATAGGTGGTGCGGGGAGGCCAGGGGGGCGAGCGGTCCTTCGGGGGTGGCGGGGGACTGAACGGCAAGGCCGGGAACACCCCCTTAGGGCTGGTACCCGACGCTGACTTCGCGATCCTGCTGCGGCTGTTCATAGGTGGTGCGGGGAGGCCAGGGGGGCGAGCGGTCCTTCGGGGTGGGTCGGGGCATCAGGCCTTCAGGGTGGGGCGGGCGGGCAGGCAAGCAGGCTTTCAAGGGGGAGGGGGTGACAGGCAGGCAGGCAGGCCTTCAAGGGGGGACAGGCCTTCGGGGGAGGGGTGCAGACATTCAAGGGGTGCAGGCCTTCAAGGGGGGCAGGCAGGCCTTCAGGGGGGGGCAGACCTTCGGGGGGGGGTGTAGGCCTTTGGGGGGGGGCAGACCTTCAAGGGGGTGCAGGCCTTCAAGGGGGGAAAGGCAGGCAGGCCTTCAAGGGGGGGTGCAGGCCTTCAAGGGGGGGTGCAGGCCTTCAAGGGGGGGTGCAGGCCTTCAAGGGGGGTGCAGGCCTTCAAGGGGGGAAAGGCAGGCAGGCCTTCAAGGGGGGGACAGGCCTTCAAGGGGGGGGGACAGGCCTTCAAGGGGGGGTGCAGGCCTTCAAGGGGGGTGCAGGCCTTCAAGGGGGAGACAGGCCTTCAAGGGGGGGAAAGGCAGGCAGGCAGGCCTTAAAGGGGGGACAGGCCTACAAGGGGGTGGGACAGGCCTTCAAGGGGGGGACAGGCCTTCGGGGGGGTGCAGACCTTCAAGGGAGTGCAGGCCTTCGGGGGGGGGGGGTGCAGTCCTTCAGGGGTGGGGTTTAGGCCTTCAGAGGGGGACAGACCTTCGGGTGGGAGGTAAAGTCCTTCGGGGGGTGCAGGTCTTCAGGGGTGGGGTGTAGCCCTTCGGAGGGGGGACAGACCTTCGGGGGAGGGGGGTCCTGGTGTAAAAGTACACAGAGGGAGAGAGGGAAGGGGGGGTTCAAAGATACATGCATATGCCAGACTTTGGGGGTTAGAAATAATGGGTCTAAAAACAGAGGAGTGGGAGAGAGATGGTGCATAATGGGATTTAGGGAGGGAAGGAACAGAAAGGGAGAGAACTTGGAAACAGGGGATGGTGTGGAGGGGGGATAGAGATACTGGATAGGAGGATAGTGGGGAACAGAAAGGGAGAGATGGTGGATCCTGGGGTGGTGGGGAGTTGAGAAAAGGTGAATCTGTGGATGGAGACAAAAAAAAGGAAAGATGCCAGATCTCCGGGAGAGGGAAGGGAAACGGAAGGGGAGAACAGAGATGGCAGACGGATGGTTAGCACGGAGAAAGGAGACCCTGGCAAGCAAGACAACAAGAGCCTGGGACCAACAAGATTTGAATATTGATCAGAGAACAAAAGGTAGAAAAAATAATTTTATTTTCTGTTTTGTGATTACAATATGTTAGATTTGAAAAGTGTACATGAGACAGCTTGAAATGGGAACTTTTCTATTTTTGTGAATGGCAAGGCTGAGTTCAGTTAAAATATATGCTTTATAAGAAAATATAATAATGTGTTTTATAAAGTTTATAAGCATTGCTGGCATACTCGGTGAGGTGTTCCTAGTGTTGGTGGTGGTGGTAGCATGTCAGTGTGTTGAGAGGAAGAGGTAGTCTGGGAAATTCTGCTGAGCAAACTCTGGGCCCATTTCCACCCCCAGTTAGTCCACTCCACTCAACTGGTTCACACACTGAGTGGGTCTTTGGGTGTTATTTCTGGGTAGTTGTTTTAGAATCTCTTCCAGTGGTTTGTCAGTATCTCCTTCTGGTCCAAGGAAGGAAACTTTGTCAACCTTAGCATTGACCTTCAGAATATGTTTGTAACAGCGCTGCTTGTGTGGCATTAGGCTATGTAGTGATCGAAAGAAAAAAACAGACCTTTGCACATTTTTGCACTATATGGTGGGTGTATGAGGAGATTCATTTCCTGCACAGTTAAGTCCATTTTTTCTACTGAATAATAGTATAGGTACAATGAAAGTAAATAGCAAAAATGTTTGAGTAGATAATTAAGGAAATCTTTTTCATATTGCTTGCTTATGGACTGGGAAAAAAGACTGTTCAAGCAAATGTCTCCAGAACTGCTTTAATGGAAAAATGTGATTTTTTTTTTTTTAAGTACTTTGTGAAATTTATTGTTGTTGTGAAATTTATTGTTATACTTTGTTTAAACTTAAAAAGCGGTGTCATTAACAGTGAATCTAATCGAAAAATCGATTCAACAGGGTGAATCGGATCGAATGAAATATTTTTCTCTGAATCGGGCAGCACTATTGGCTACCATGAGAATGGGCTACTGGGCATGATGGACCATTGGTGTGACCCAGTTAGGCTATTCTTATGTTATGTTCTCATCTGTAGGGGCCTTTGTTTTCACTTCTTATTTTAATGTATTTTTTTCCTGGGAACTTATCAGTGTTTTTTTATAATGGGAACAAAAATGGAAGAGAATTAATGTGTGTGGAATGGGGGGGGGGTAACTAATTTCTTCAGCTAAATAATTCAATCCACTTCAACCAGACATAGGAGAACTCACGCACCATTCACACACCCTCCAACCAAAAACGTCAAAAGAAAAAAACTGTTCGACAACCTCCTAGCCATTCGAGCTGCAACACTTGACCCCCAACTCTACAACCTATTGACCTCGACCACAAACTACAAAACCTTAAAAAAAGAAATAAAAACCCTTCTATTAAAAAAACACATAAAACCAAACTAACATAATCAGAACTGTCCCAAGCATCACCTGCAACTACTCCATATGTACTTCTGATGTCATGACAATTCAGACATAATTTATGTTATGTTATGTTTGGAATAATGGTTACATAAATGAGGTTCAATAAAAGAAAATTTTCTGTGGGAGCATTTGTTGGAACTTCTGTTATCCTGATTTCTTCTATCTGTGGGCTTTCTTTAGCTAACCTACTTATCTGGGGCTTTCCACTTCTGCAGCTGCCCTTTTCACGGTCCACTTTGCGCTTGCACTCTCTGGGGAGGGGGGGTTGGGTCTGGGCTTGGTGGGGTAGGTGTGTCTGGTAGTTTTGTCTGGGTGGTGGCTGGGTGTTTCTTGGGTGCTTGTTGTGCGGATTGGTGTGTCTGGTGAGCGGTCTGGGTGTTGTTGCTTGTGGGGGTTTTTTTCATTATAAAATATGGCTAAGGGTCTAGTCCGGCTTATTATTCTTGTGGGTTCTGGGGTGGGATTTGTTTGCTTGCCCCAAGTTTTGGCCTTTTGTTGTGTATTGCTATGCCTCTCATTGGCAATTTTCTCTTGGGAGAGGCTTGTTCATGCTTGTTGTTGCTGTTACTCTCATTCTGTGTTCTTTTTGATAATGTATAAGTTTCTGTACAGACCATGGTTGCTTGTCTGGACCTTTTGCCATTCTCAATAAAAATACTTTGGAAAAAAAAAAAAAAAAGAAAATTTTCACTGCCTGTTTCTATTCTGACCATTTATTCCATTTCATGGTTATTGCAAAAAAAAAAAAAAAAAAAAAATTTTACATGAGGGGGGGGGGGGGGGGGTCAAAAAATGATGGGCCCCGGGTGCCACATACCCTAGGTACGCCACTGGGTGGAACCCTTTTTTTGTTTTCTGTTCAGGTAATTAACTTGTAAATCCACTCTTTTACTAAGGCTGACGTGTCCATTATATTATATGGACGAACCCTGCTTCCAAAGCCTTTCATCCCCATGGGAGTCCCGTTGGCTAGAGGGGGTCCCCGTGGGAGTCCTGTTGGCCAGAGGGGGGTCCCTGTGGGAGTCCTGTGGGTTAGGGGGATTCCCTCTATTTGAGATCAGAAAAATAAGATGAAATTATGTTTAGAGGGTAAGATGTCAGTCTTCCACATTAAGATTGGTGCGGCCATGTTGGTGGTACGGATGCAAAGCTTTGGAATGTTCTGGCAGGAATCTTGCGTTTTTGTACTACAAGGATGAATTTTTAGAAAATGATTCTTGTGCTGAGATTTTATATTTAGAATGGATCTGAAAATGTCTTCTGTGCCTGCTGACTGCCTTTTAAAGTATGGTGATTTGTAACTATTGAAATACGAGTGTCCAACATTTTATGTTTGTTATTATGTAAACCGTATAGGCAATATACCTGTACATTTTTAAATAAATAAATAAATATAATACTCAGATCATAGGATCTCTTACAAAATACTGTATGTTATTTCAGATCCCTGTCCTGGAATCTCAGTTCTGATCATACCGTGTTTCTCTGAAAATTAGACACTGTCATATTAATTTTGGGCCCAAAAAAGGCACTAGGTCTTATTTTTGGGGAGGTCATATTTTTTTTCATGTACAATGATTACCTCTCCTCCACCCAAATTCTTCCTATTTCCTTTCTCTCCCCCACATGTGCAACATCTTTGCTCCCCTCTCACTCATCCCCTTGTGCAGTATCTTTCTATCCCTCCCCCTCCCTCCCATCCCCCTGTGCAGCAGAACCCTTGCAGCTTATATCCCTCCCTTCCTCCCATCCCCCCCGCGAAACATTTTTTAAAATCCCTCCCATCCGCCCCCCACCACTGCAGCGCACCCCTTCTCCCTGCTGACTCTTTTATCTCTCCCACCCATCCGAACCCGACCGAAATACAGTACCTTATAACAAACCACATCATCGGCAGCACAGGCCCCATCACGGATTTCTCACACCTGGGCGTTCCTCTGCCGCGTTGCTGATGATGTCATGATCTACCCTGTAACCATGCTTACTTTCTGGTAGGTGCCTTGCAATAGATGCCTACCTTGAAATGGTAGGTGCCAACCAAGTTAGGGGCCTACCATCTAATTAATTGCAATTTTCAATTAACGGCACCAATTAAGGCTTTTTAAATAATTAATTTAGGTGCCCAGATCTGCTAGACGCACTGATCGGGGCACCTAACATTAGGCATTTTTTCTAGTGACCAGGAATTCTGCCTTGACTCAGGTGCTAAAGATTTGCAGGTGGAACAAGGAGCAGTTTAGCAGCTGCATGCCTTTGAAAGGATAAACATAAGAACTGCCGTTGCTGGGTCAGACCAGCGGTTTATCAAGCCCAGTAGCCCGTTCTCACGGTGGCCAATCCAGGTCACTAGTACCTGGCAAAAAACCCAAAGAGTAGCAACATTCCAGCATCTCAAAGAATAACAAGATTCCGGAACCCCAATGAGAGCAACATTCCAGAGCTGAGATTGTGATGTCATAATGCCTCAGAGCCAACCTCATCAGTGATGTTACAATGGCTTGATTGTCCTATACTTGGCACACATAAGAGCATAAGAACAGCCATACTGGGTCAGACCTATAATCAATCTAGCCCAGTAGCCCATTCTCACGGTGGCCAATCAAGGTCCCTAGTACCTGGTCAAAACCCAATGAGTAGCAACATTCCAGCATCTCAAAGACTAGCAAGATTCTGGAACCCCAATGAGCAGTGGCGTACCTAGGGGGTACGGGGGGGGGGGGGGGCGGGCCGCCCCGGGTGCCAGCTCATTAGGGGTGCTCGAGCCTTGGAGTCATGGCCCGGGAACTTCCCTGCTATGGCCCGACTCCAAGGCTTCCGCGAGTCCCCGAAGTGATCCTGCCTGAGCCCTCTCTCTTAACTTCCATTCCCCCACGGCCACACACCCCGTCACCGTCGGAGCTTGGTCAGCAACTTCCGGTTTCCGGCTGGGTGGAAGCAAGAAAGGGAGCCCGAGCCGCATGGGACACTGCAATTAAGGCAGGAACCGAGGGTGAGTATCGCTGGGCTGCTTGGCGGTGGTTTTATTGTTATTTTTTTTTTCTGCCCGAATCAATTTTTTAAAAAACCCAAAATCGGCCTCCCGAATCATCAACTGACCCTACCCCCCTAAAGCAGGATTAGCAACTTCCTCTTGCTAGCCGGCTCCTGCTTTAGAGGGCGAGGGGGAGGGTCAGTTGGGAATTGCTGCAATGTCCTGCTTCCCCTCTGGCCTCCTGACCCGTACCTAATTGCATTAGACAGTACTAGATGAGGGGTGTAGGCCTTAAGAGGGAGGTGTAGGCCTTAAGGGGGGGTGTAGGCCTCCTTCGGGGGGGGGGGGGTGCAGGCCTTTGGCGGGGTGTAGGCCTTTAGGGGGGGACAGACCTTTGGGTGGGAGGTAAAGACCTTCGGGGGGGTGTAGGCTTTCAGGGGGGGACAGATCTTCGGGTGGGGGGTGCAGGCCTTCAGGGGGGGTGCAGGCCTTCAGGGGGGTGCAGGCCTTCAGGAGGTACAGACCTTCGGGGGGTGCAGGCCTTCAGGGGGGGTGCAGGCCTTCAAGGGGGGTGCAGGCCTTCAGGAGGTACAGACCTTCGGGGGGGGTGCAGGCCTTCAAGGGGGGTGCAGGCCTTCAGGGGGGTGCAGGCCTTCAGGAGGTACAGACCTTCGGGGGGGTGCAGGCCTTCAGGGGGGTGCAGGCCTTCAGGGGGGGTGCAGGCCTTCAGGAGGTACAGACCTTCGGGGGGGGTGCAGGCCTTCAGGGGGGTGCAGGCCTTCAGGAGGTACAGACCTTCGGGGGGGTGTGCAGGCCTCCAGGGGGGTGCAGGCCTTCAGGAGGTACAGACCTTCGGGGGGGTGTGCAGGCCTCCAGGGGGGTGCAGGCCTTCAGGGGGGTGCAGGCCTTCGGGGTGGGTGCAGGCATTCAGGGTGGGTGCAGGCCTTCGGGATGGGTGCAGGCCTTCAGGGGGGGACAGACCTTCGGGTGGGGGGTACAATCCTTCGGGGAGGGTGCAGGCCTTCAGGGGTGGGGTATAGGCCTTCAGAGGGGGACAGACCTTCGGGTGGGAGGTAAAGTCCTTCGGGGGGTGCAGGCCTTCAGGGGTGGGGTGTAGCCCTTCGGAGGGGGGACAGACCTTCAGGGGAGGGGGGTCCTGGTGTAAAAGTACACAGAGGGAGAGAGGGAAGGGGGGGTTCAAAGATACGTGCATATGCCAGACTTTGGGGGTTAGAAATAATGGGTCTAAAAACAGAGGAGTGGGAGAGAGATGGTGCATAATGGGATTTAGGGAGGGAAGGAACAGAAAGGGAGAGAACTTGGAAACAGGGGATGGTGTGGAGGTGGATAGAGATACTGGATAGGAGGATAGTTGGGAACAGAAAGGGAGAGATGGTGGATCCTGGGGTGGTGGGGAGTTGAGAAAAGGTGAATCTGTGGATGGAGACAAAAAAAAGGAAAGATGCCAGATCTCCGGGAGAGGGAAGGGAAACGGAAGGGGAGGACAGAGATGGCAGACGGATGGTTAGCACGGAGAAAGGAGACCCTGGCAAGCAAGACAACAAGAGCCTGGGACCAACGAGATTTGAATATTGACCAGAGAACAAAAGGTAGAAAAAATAATTTTATTTTCTGTTTTGTGATTACAATAGTTTCAAGTTTCAAGTTTATTCAATCTTTTGATGGATCGCCTATAACAGTTTCTAAGCGATGTACATAATACAATAAAAAGAAATAAGAAACTTAACATAATAATTATATTAACATAACATAAAAACATTTAAAACGTACTTGAGGGGAAAGGGAAAAATAAAAGTTACAATTTCGGGTTTCGTAAGATAAAAGGGAAAGAACAAAAGGTAGGGTAAAAGAGGAAGCACAAGATGGCTTAGGCATACTTCATAAACAATAATACCAAAACGTAATAAATTTAAAGGAACTATTAAAAATCAAAGGCATCTTTAAATAAATATGTTTTTAAAAGTTTTTTAAATGTTGTGATATTTTTTTCAATTCTAATAAATTGAGGAAGTTTATTCCACCTTTGTGGACCGGCGACAGTAAATATATCTGCTCTTCTGGTGCCTATGATTTTTAGGGATGGAACTGCTAATAAGCATTGATCAGTAGATCGAAGAGATCGCTGAGGTTTATATGGGATTAGAGTCTTAGAGATGAATTGTGGTTCATTGGATGATAGAGTTTTGAAAATTAGGAGCATTAGTTTGAAAAAGATCCTATAATTTACTGGTAACCAGTGTGCATCTATCAGTAGTGGAGATACATGGTCAAATTTTTTAGAATTATAAATTAATTTTATTGCTGTATTTTGAATTATTTGTATTCTTCTTATTTCTTTTTGTGTGATGTTTAAGAATAGGGCATTACAGTAGTCAATTTTCGCTATTATAAATGAATGGATTAGTATGTTTAGAGAAGAAGGACTGAGAAATTTGGCAATAGATCTTATCTGCCTTAATTTAAAAAAACAATTTTTAACCATATAAGATATATGTTCATGGTAGGATAGTTTGTCATCTATGTAAACGCCAAGAATTTTTGTTGACGATACCATGTTAATGGGGGTGTTATTGAGGAGAAAAGGTTTAGAAAGAAAAATATCTTTTTTCCAATTGAATAGGATGGATTGAGTCTTATTAGTATTTAATGCCAATTTATTTGTAATTAACCAATTTTGCACGTGCTCTAACTTTTGATTTATTGAGGAGATATCTGTAGTGTTTTCTGGGTCTAAAGGGTGTATGAGTTGGATGTCATCTGCGTATGAATAGGGGATGAAGCCTATGGCCTGACAAAGTTCTAATAGAGGTGCAAGGAAGATATTAAACAATAGAGGAGACAAAATAGATCCTTGTGGGATTCCAAAGGTTGAAGTGTAAGGGGCGGATTCCTCATTATTAAATCTTACGATAGAAGTTCGGTTAGTGAGGTAAGATTTAAGCCAGTCTAAGACTTGCTCGTTAATTCCTTTTTCTTCGAGTCTTCTTAAGAGAAGGTCATGATCAATGGTATCGAAGGCGGCTGAAATGTCTAAGGAAAAAAGTATTACTGATTTGTGTTGATCGAGATAGTAATGGATGTTAGAGGTTAGGCCTATTAAGGAGTACTCGGTATTATGAAATTTTCTGAATCCTGTTTGGTTCGGGTGTAATGCATTTGTTTTTTCGATGAAGTCAGAAAGTTGATTGAATATAAGTTTTTCTGTTAGTTTTGCGAGAAATGGAATGTTTGCTATCGGACGATAGTTAGTTAAATCATTAATACTGGTTTTGTAATTTTTCACAATAGGAGTAATGTAGGCAGATTTCCATTGTGGTGGTACTATAGAGGTAGTTAAGCTACATTGAATAAGAGACAATATGAAAGGGCCAAAATGAGAAAAGTGTTTTTTTAAATAGAAGGGAGGAATTAACTCAGATCGGGAGCCTTTTAGATTAACCTGAGAAAATAAAGATTCAATGTCTTGTAAGGAGGGAATTTTAAACTTAGAACATTTTGCTGTTGGTATAAGGTCAAATTGATCAGAGTCATTAGAGAGAGCAGATGGATTTTGAGTGAAAGATTTCAGGATATTATTAATTTTAAGATTGAAGGCGTCCGATAGTTCTTGGGCTTTTAAGGTTGATTTTTGCGTTGAGTTTTTCAATTTAGATTTGAAAAGTGTACATGAGACAGCTTGAAATGGGAACTTTTCTATTTTTGTGAATGGCAAGGCTGAGTACAGTTAAAATATATGCTTTATAAGAAAATATAATAATGTGTTTTATAAAGTTTATAAGCATTGCTGGCATACTCGGTGAGGTGTTCCTAGTGTTGGTGGTGGTGGTAGCATGTCAGTGTGTTGAGAGGAAGAGGTAGTCTGGGAAATTCTGCTGAGCAAACTCTGGGCCCATTTCCACCCCCAGTTAGTCCACTCCACTCAACTGGTTCACACACTGAGTGGGTCTTTGGGTGTTGTTTTAGAATCTCTTCCAGTGGTTTGTCAGTATCTCCTTCTGGTCCAAGGAAGGAAACTTTGTCAACCTTAGCATTGACCTTCAGAATATGTTTGTAACAGCGCTGCTTGTGTGGCATTAGGCTATGTAGTGATCGAAAGAAAAAAACAGTCCTTTGCACATTTTTGCACTATATGGTGGGTGTATGAGGAGATTCACATTTCCTGCACAGTTAAGTCCGTGTGAAGTTACCTTGTGCTGTATTTGACATCTAGCAAGGTCTCTGTTTGGAAGGAAAGATCTAAGCTTAAAAATGAAGTGTCCAGAAGTTATGTTAAAAGTAGATAGCGTAGCTGGTTTTAAGAAAGGTTTGGACAAATTCCTGGAGGAAAAGTCCATTGTCTGTTATTAAGACATGGGGGAAGCGTCTGCTTGCCCTGGATTGGTAGCATGGAATGTTGCTACTCTTTGGGTTTTCACCAAGTACTATTGACCTGGATTGGCTACTAGTGCTGCCCGATTCACGATTCGAATCGGTTCACCGATTCGAATCAGGTGAATCGACGAGTTCGGACTATTTCATGCCGCCGGATTCTTCCCATCTAATGTAACTTCCAGTTTTGCGAAACAGTAAATTACATCGGAAGAAACGAAAGGAGTGGGAGAGTCAAGCGGCGAGCGAGCGGACCTCGTGCAGCAGACCTCGGCACTCAGCAGCAACAAATACTAGTTTTGGCTGGCTCTTTCCCCGCATTTCTCCTCTCTTCCCCACAATTTAATATCCAGTTCAGGCAGTAAGTAAATACATCGGCAGGGGGTGGGTCTGGTAAGTCTTGGGGGCTGGGGATGGAAGGTGAGAATCAGTTCTGTAGGCTATCAGAAATTTGCTTAATTATCTACTCACACAGAAAAGCAGTAAAGTCAATAGGTTCTCTGAGTGGGAACAACCTGTTTGATCTTGCACTCTTGTGATTGACCAATTGTTTATCACTGTTTAATTTATCACATTGATTAATTTGAGCACACCTGAGGTGTCCTATGATGGTGTGCACTGCAGGCAGAGGGTGATTAACCTGTGCCTTATTGTGTAAAGCGCTGGAGAATTCTCTCCTCTCGCTTACCTCTCACGCTGAGGACACCCTGCTTCAGTATAATCATTTATATGATTTATCTTATAAACATTATTACGTGGTCTTTTCCTCAAGTGCTGAGACATCAGGTTGTTCCCACTTGGAGAACCTATTGACTTTTACTGCTTTTCTATGTGGCTTTAACATTTTTGCTATTCAGTATACCTAAACTATTATTCAGTAGAAAAAATTTGGTTTGTTCAATCAAATCCTGTGTGGACATTGGACTTCTATGAGTGAATGTTCTGCTTGATTGAACAAACTAAATTTTTTCTACTGAATAATAGTCTAGGTACAATGAAAGTAAATAGCAAAAATGTTTGAGTAGATAATTAAGAAAATCTTTTTCATATTGCTTGCTTATGGACTGGGAAAAAAGACTGTTCAAGCAAATGTCTCCAGAACTGCTTTAATGGAAAAATGTGATTTTTTTTAAAAAATACTTTGTGAAATTTATTGTTGTTGTGAAATTTATTGTTGTACTTTGTTTAAACTTAAAAAGCGGTGTCATTAACAGTGAATCGAATCGAAAAATCGATTCAACAGGGTGAATCGAATCGAATGAAATATTTTTCTCTGAATCGGGCAGCACTATTGGCTACCATGAGAATGGGCTACTGGGCATGATGGACCATTGGTGTGACCCAGTTAGGCTATTCTTATGTTATGTTCTCATCTGTAGGGGCCTTTGTTTTTACTTCTTATTTTAATGTATTTTTTTCCTGGGAACTTATCAGTGTTTTTTTATAATGGGAACAAAAATGGAAGAGAATTAATGTGTGTGGAATGGGGGGGGTAACTAATTTCTTCAGCTAAATAATTAAATCCACTTGAAACAGACATAGGAGAACTCACGCACCATTCACACACCCTCCAACCAAAAACGTCAAAAGAAAAAAACTGTTCGACAACCTCCTAGCCATTCGAGCTGCAACACTCGACCCCCAACTCTACAATCTATTGACCTTGACCACAGACTACAAAACCTTCAAAAAAGAAATAAAAACCCTTCTATTCAAAAAACACATAAAACCGAACTAACACAATCAGAACTGTCCCAAGCATCACCTGCAACTATTCCATATGTACTTCTGATGTCATGACAATTCAGACATAATTTATGTTATGTTTGGAATAATGGTTACATATATGAGGTTCAATAAAAGAAAATTTTCACTGCCTGTTTCTATTCTGACCATTTATTCCATTTCATGGTTATTGCAAAAAAAAAAAAAAAAAAAATTTTACATGGGGGTGTGTGTCAAAAAATGATGGGCCCCGGGTGCCACATACCCTAGGTACGCCACTGCCAATGAGAGCAACATTCCAGAGCTGAGATTGTGATGTCATAATGCATCATTCCACAGTGCCTCAGAGCCAACCTCATCAGTGATGTTACAGTGGCTTGATGGTCCATCTAGCCCAGTAGCCCGTTCTCACGGTTACCCAACTGACTCTCTCCCTGTGCATGCTTCAGGCTCCACGTGTCTGCTAATCCAGAACAACTGAACTATACACTTCTCCCTCCGTATTCGCGGTTTCAGCATTCACGGTTTTTAGCTTGCTGGCTCCTCCCCCCCCAAAATTACATCAACTTGCGTAGAGAAATCGCTGATTCCAAGCTTTTACAGAGAAAATTGCTGATTCCCAGCACTTTCTCCACTGTGTTTTGCCTTTCCTTCGGGAACAGGCCAGGGCTCCCACCATGTTATTTGCGGTTTCACCATATTCACGAAGGTTTTTAATAGAAAACAGCGAATAACATCTGAAAAAGTTATTCACGGTTTTTCTGTATTTGCGCTTCTGTTAATCCCCTGTCACAGCGAATACGGTGGGAGAAGTGTACACACCTCACGGTGCCTTAGGACCTTCGTCTTCTGTTCCCTGCTGTGGTTATATGTCTTGTTTGCTGTCATGTATGTTGTAACCCGTTCTGGGCTCCCTGGGGAGAACGGGATATAAATCAAATCAAATGAAAAAATAAATAAATACATAAGGAGAGGTATTAACCCTGTAGGGGCTGCACTCAAGGCCCTATCTCTTTCCTTACGAAGCCATCTGACGACTAAAGATCATAGATTTGTGGCAAACAGATATCACCAAGGATGGCACAGCCAAGTACAATCTGAAATAGCACCTGTTTTCCTTTTTTTGTACACAGGATCTACGATGGACGTATCCCATTTTGCCCACAGTGGAGCATCCAGCCTAAGCCTTCCACCTCTGGCAGGACACGTAACGCTTCAGAGCAGTGTCAATTCGGTGATCCACATGGTCCCCATCAGTAGGTGTTCATCTGCGTACTTAAGTTATTGGGTGGCATAAAAGGGAATGAGCAAGTGAAATATTGATTTCTGTTCTATAAACTGACGCCCTACATTAGGCTCAGCTTTTGCTCAGCGTTGATGTTCCCTTGTCGTTTTCCAAAGTGGAATTGTCCCAATCAGAATGGTGCACAAAAAAAGTGTCTTTCAACTCATCTGATAAATCCAAATGCCTTTATTCATCCGGAGTTCCATAAATCCATACAATGACCCGACATGCACATGTTTGGGCCTTGTGAGTCTTCGGGTGTGCAATGGAACGAACAAGAAAATGCACAGCCCAAACTAACCGCCGCTTCAAACTTTATAAAGCACTAACAAACGCCACGGCCTTGTTATCACTGCGGCAGTTCTTATGTTATCACTGATAACAAGGCCGTGGCGTTTGTTAGTGCTTTATAAAGTTTGAAGCAGCGGTTAGTTTGGGCTGTGCATTTTCTTGTTCGTTCCATTGCACACCCGAAGACTCACAAGAGACTCCTGATGCAGGCCGGGTAGGCCGAAACATGTGCATGTCGGGTCATTGAGTCATTGTATGGATTTATGGAACTCCGGATGAATAAAGGCATTTGGATTTATCAGATGAGTTGAAAGACACTTTTTTTGTGCACCATTCGAATTGGGACAATTCCACTCTGTTTTTTGTCCTTTGATTTTTGTGGTTTTGTTTCCCCTGTTCTTTTGTCCCTAGTCGTTTTCCAACATCAGTGGTTTACCACATTCATTATAGCCTCAATTTTGTTCTACGCTTTATACTCAGACGGTTGTTTCCAGTAATGGACCCCTGATGAAGGCAGACACGTTTGCTGCGTAGGGTCCCTCACTTCAGCTCATCCACTGAAGCCTATCATGCTGCTGCAATGTCTGTCCAAGATTTACATTTCACCTTCATCAGCCGTACCGGGACTAATTATTGGCTTAGCGTTTGGGGACACTATGGGCCCCTTTTACTAAGGTGCGCCAGCGTTTTTTTGCGCACGCTAAAGATTATCGCACGCTAACCATGCGCTGAAGAAAAGATACTAACGCCAGCTTTATGGAGGCATTAGCGTTTAGCGTGTGCGGTATTGTAGCACGCGCTAAGCGTGCACTGAAACCGCTAGCGCACCTTAGTAAAAGGAGCCCTATGTTTCACATTTTAGAGCCCGTGGTTCCTTCTACTTTGATTTTTTTACCTGCGCTCATTGTACTCGCACACTTTGATTATTGTGTGTGTTGGTTTTATGACTTTAGGTTTTTGTTATTTTTTTTGTTTGTTTTTTTATGCCGCTAAACCTGGGACTTGCAGGTTCAGCTACTTCACTCTTCCGGTTTTCTTGGAATACCGGATTTTGTTTTTTGTTGCCACGCATCGGGTGCCACCAAAAAAGCTACGCTTAGTGGGAATTCTATAGTGGCACCCAGCCGTGCCTTAGCTATAATAGAATGCAGGCATGAGGTGGCATTGGCACATCATAAGATAGGCGTGGCCACTTATGTCAACTCAATAGCAGGCATTAGTAGGCGTGCCTAAGTGCCATATGGGCAACTTCAGTTGCTCACGTCACTAGACAAGCCGCTCATGAAATGCCCAAGCTCCGCCCATATTAATACCCCCTCCCCCATGCAGTTGAATGCTACAGAGCCATTTTACAAAGCTGGGGTAAGCAGTAGCATTTGTGCGCTCTGCAGCTTAACATGGCATACTCTGGGGTGGGCAGAGGCATCCCATGGTAATTTTTGAATGTGCGTTTCCAAACTGCACACTAACCCCCCCCCCCCTTTTTACAACAGCGTGCAAGAGGTTTTTAACGCTGCTCTGACGCTCATAAGAATAGCAATCAGCGTGCCAGCCGGCACTAAAAACATCTTGCGCGCTTTTGTAAAATGGAGAAGGGGGGGATAAAATATATGTATTTTGGTAGGAGGTTCATCTGGCGGCAGAGAATGGGTCCATCTATGTAAATTGGTTAGCGCAAGTTTAGCGCATGAGTCCCTACCAACTACAAAATAGCTAGCATTAAGGGCGCACGTGCTAATGGCCACACACTAACAGGACAATTAGCACATGTCCATTAGTGGGAAAATAGGACATTTGACCATTTTGCCCTGCAGAAGCATGGCTTTAGAGCAGTGGCTCTCAACCCTGTCCTGGAGGACCATCAGCCAATCGGGTTTTCAGGCTAGCCCTAATGAATATGCATGAGACAGATTTGCATATAATGGAAGTGACAGGCATGCAAATCTGCTCCATGCATATTCATTAGGGCTATCTCAAAAACCCGACTGGCTGGTGATCCTCCAGGACAGGGTTGGGAACCTCTGTTTTAGAGCACAGGAAAGACCTGGTAAGGCAGGGGTGTCAAAGTCCCTCCTCGAGGGCCGCAATCCAGTCGGGTTTTCAGGATTTCCCCAATGAATATGCATGAGATCTATTTGCACGCACTGCTTTCATTGTATGCTAATAGATTTTATGCATATTCATTGGAGAAATCCTGAAAACCCGACTGGATTGCGGCCCTCAAGGAGGGACTTTGACGCCCCTGTCGTAAGAGTACACTAAGGCCATTTTTACTACAGCTGGGTAAAATGGCCCCTAAGGTGGGGATTTATTAAGGGGCATTAACCAATTTAGCATGCGCTAAATGCTAAGACACCCACAGGATTATAATAGGACACTTAGGCCCTGATTCTGCAAAGTGCTCCCGATTGTAGGTAGCTGTAGGCGTCCTACAGCTGTCTAACCAGCCAATCGGGAGACACGTTTATGGAAAAAAAAAAAATAAAAAATGCTCCCAAGGCAGGCTGCCTATATTGAAGGTGCCTCCAGGGAGCCTAAAGAAGCCCGCAAGCCCGCCTAAGCTCGCCTAAGGCTAGGTGGTAGCCTTAAGCGAACCTAGGCAGCCCTTCGTGTCTCCCTAGCAGAGCGGGAGACGCTTACAATGTAGGTTAGCAAAATGCTGGCCTACATGGTAAGTAGACACGGCCGCTATACCTAATCGTGGCAAGGATCTCCCTGCTATGATTAGTATAGCGGCCGCGGCTACGGCCGCCAATCTCCCCTCCCCAACCCCCCTGACGATCGCGTCAGGAGATTGCCCAACCCCTCCTGCCGACAAAATCCACGATCGCCGGCAGGAAGGTGCTCAACCATTCCTGCCGACAGAACCCGCCCCCCCACCGATGATCATGGCAGGAGGGTACCCAACCCCTCCTGCCAGATCCCCCAACGCCTCCCCAAAGATCGCCGGCAGGAGGGTGCCCAACTCCTCCTGCTGGACCCCCAACGCTCCCTCCGAAGATCGCCGGCAGGAGGGTGCCCAACCCTCCTGCCGGACTCCAAACAACAAAACCCCCCACCCCAGAACCCCCCCTTGGGCTTACCTGCAAATTAGCCGGACAGCTCCTCGCACCGTCCGGCCAGCAGGCCCGCCTCCATCCAAATGAGGCGGGCCCGCCCCTCCACTGCCCAACCCACAGGATCCTAGGGCCTGATTGGCCCAAGCACCTAAGGCCCCTCCTATAGCAGGAGTCCTATACAGAATCTATGCCTTAGCATTTAGCGCACAATAAATTGGTTAGCATGCGCTAAATCGGTTAGCGGCCCTTGATAATGTCCCGCTCCTAAAGGGCTTAAGTTCACATTTTGCAGAATATCATCTGGAACTTACACACATAACTGGCCATTGCTGGTGCTAGTTGTAAGCTTAAGTGCTGTTATTCTATAAACGTGCACATGTGGTCGATTTCTAATTTTAGCCGCACCTTATAGAACTGCCAGTGAGTGCAGGCTGATGCCTATAAAGTAATATGCACACAATATGCACAAAACCCAAGAAAATGTGGAAAAACACACACAATCCCTCCCCCCCCCCCCCCCAACATTATTTAAATGACGACTAACCAGAGTTTTTTTGGGCCCTGCCCAGACCTGGCTGTTTTTATACAGGCTGGAAGGGTTTGCCATTTTAAAGTGGAGGACACAGTATGGGATTTCTAATCATAATAAATAATAATAATAATCAATTTATATACTGCAAGGCTGTAAAGTTCTATGCGGTTAACAGTAGTTTAAAAAAACCAAACAATAAAAGAAGTTGAATAGAACTACAAAAAAAGTTAAAAGCCAATAATTAGAGACACTAAAATGATCAAAATAGCGCATAATAAAATTTTTACAAATTAGCTGCCTAAACACTTTGAAAACAGGTATGTTTTCAGATGTCTCCTAAATTCCCCATAAGTGACAGTAAGCAAAAGCATTTGTTCTAAATCCTGACCCCATATGAGAAAAAGATTTTGATGATGTTTTTAAAGTTTACATGCTCTAACACAGGGGTAGGGAACTCCGGTCCTCGAGAGTTGTACTCCAGTCGGGTTTTCAGGATTTCCCCAATGAATATGCATTGAAAGCAGTGCATGCATATTCATTGGGGAAATCCTGAAAACCCGACTGGAATACAGCTCTCGAGGACCGGAGTTCCCTACCCCTACTCTAACAGGCGGAAAAACAAAATTCAGATGCGAGTTTCTCTTATGTCTGTTGGTTGCAAAAGAATAAAGCTCAATTATATGTTTGGGAGCTAAACCAAACAAAGCCTTAAAACAGAAGCAACCAAACTTAAACTTCACCCGCGCCTCCATTGGCAGCCAATGCAGTACTCGATAGGAGGGTGTTACGTGATCGTATTTCTTCAACCTAAAAATCAGCCTGACCGCCACATTTTGTACTATTCGCAATGCTTATACAGCTGCAGAAATATGCACTGGGTATCACTCCTGCCATTTTGAGGGGGTTCAGGGAGGGGAGGCAATACAGTGGCTGAGGGGTGCCTGGCGCAGGGGGGCTGTTTTTTATTTATGGGACAGATTGTGCTTGTGTAAAACACACACATCTGTGCCATTAAAAAAGAAGGCTGCTTCCCCTGTCACTGCTGTTGGGCTCTGAGCATGTGTCAATCGCCCACTGAGCAATTGATTGGTTGCGCTTGCATGCAAATGATTTGCACCACCATGAAAATCATTTGCATGCAAACTTCATAGTGCATCGATCGCTGCTGGAGAATCGGCCAACAGCGATCCAGTCGGTATCTTTAGCGCATCTGGCCCAGAGTCCTGAACATCAGCTATCAAAATTTCCTGCAGGCATGGCTCAATTTGTCCTGACAAAAAATTAAAAAGAGTTTAGTTTTAGACATAAGGGTTAGATATTCAAAGTGATTTTCAATGGCCATGAGAGGCTCCTGACTGTTTATATCAGTGTTTTTCAACCTTTTTACACCTATGGACTGGCAGAAATAAAAGAATTATTCTGTGAACCGGCATCAGTCCATGGACCAGCAGTTGAAGAACACTGGGCTAAGTTGTGGGCCAGACCCCGCCCATCTCTACCCAATCTCCACCCCAGACCCCGCCCCCATAATAATACTAATTGCACCTTGCACGTCCCGTACCTCATCTGGAAGCCTTCCCTCTGACGTTGCAACGTCAGAGAGAAGGCTTCCGGTTCAGGCGCAGGATGCCCGTAGGAGCCACTGTCCGTGGCTTTGTGCACTGAATCAGTGAGGAAGAGGGAGCTGGCTCGCAGATAACGCCGCATCGATCGCACCGTGGACCGGAGGGTTAAAGAACACTATTTTGGGCCTGATGCATGTGCTGGCCCTGTGGACCGGCACTGGTCCATGGACCGGTGGTTGAAGAACACTGGTTTAAATCACTTGTTCAAGGCTCAGGAGTAATACTGAATAATATTGGCTAACATTTTAAAACATCTTTATTTATTGAAGCTTTTTTCCTGAACAGAGGCTGATTTAACATATGCAATACCCTATGCTGTTTTAAAATCATATGATTAGTAGGTTTTTGTTTTTTTCTTGAGGGGGAGAAGTATGTTTATTTTTGTTTAATACTGGAGGAAGATGTATTTCATGTCATTTGTATTTGATCAACTGTTTAGGATTTAAGCAGACTAGAAGCTTTTTAAATAAATAAATAAAATACTAAACCAGATGGTTTCAAGTCAAAAGTGCGCCGGGACAAAGGCATGCGCAGACAATTGAGCGCAGCACGGAGGCGCGCGCCACAGAAAATTACTGTTTTTAGGGCTCCGATGGGGGGGAGCATGGGGGGGAACTTTACTTAATAGAGATCGCATTGCGTTGTGGGGGTTTGTAACCCCCCACATTTTACTGAAAACTTCACTTTTTCCCTGTTTTTAGGGAAAAAGTTAAGTTTACAGTAAAATGTGGAGGGTTACAACCCCCCATAACGCCGGCGCCATCTCTATTAAGTAAACTGGGGGGGGGGCTCCCCAACAAAACCCCCTTTCGGAGCCCCTAAAAACTGTAATTTTCTTCAGCGCGCGCCTCCGTCTTGCGCTCAGTTGTCGGCACGCGCCTTTGTCTTTCGCGGGGTTGTCTATGAACCAACCAGACAGTGCCACTGAATAGTGCCTCTTAACTGCCGATCCCTAATCGGTAAGGTTAGAGGTAGGCTGGGGGTGGAGTGGCCACGTAACTGGTTAGTGGCAATATTCAGCTAGGAACTCCCATACAGTTAGGACAGAAAAAAAGGGTATCTTAACTTTAAGGTCTTCTGAGCAAGCGCCAGGTACCTCCCAGCCTTTCCGGCGATTCTCCACAGAAATAGCGTGCATATAATTTGCATGCTCTTATGCTAAGAATCGCTTGTAAAATTAAAAGTACTCCGACCTTGACTCGCCAGATTTTACCAGTGAGTTTTGAGAATCTTCCCCCCAGTGCTACTGTAGTTGCTACTTGCAAAAACCCAATGCTTTTCTACCATAAACCTCCCCTTCTCCAAACCCATTTCTATTATGATCTGATGCTGTGCTGAAATAACTTTGTGCTACCTTGTGTTTTTCAGCCTCGCCAGAAGCATCTCTTCCTTCTCCCCCAACCCGTACAGGAAGTGACGATTACAAACGGAACCCCTCCTCAGCACTGGGCTCCTCTGTTCAACTATTACCCCACTCTATTATTCCCAAGCAGGAGATTTTATAGAGAAAAAAAATAAAAAATTTCACAGAGATCTCCAACAAATCCTGACAGCACAGCAAAAGAGCATGTTGTAAATCTCCTCTGTGGGCGGATGACACCACAATGAAAATCCATTCCAGGACAACTCCCTTTTCAGTCGCTGCTTCCTGTTGTACCTTTGCATACAAATAGAAGTTGGGGTGGGAATCTGGAACCGTGCAGAAGAGGGACAAGTAGAATTAACCAGTGTATATAAAAAATTTATTCCCTACAATGTTCTCAGAGAGTTGTGGTGCAGACGGAGAGGTAATGAGGACACCGAGCACAAAATGCTAAAAATCAGTTCTTGTGCATTGAATGTTTCCATAAAATATACATTTGCAGATGAAATTAAACTCCACAGGATGATCATTCTTAGTGCATGTGACACACAAGTTAGACTAGGTGTAACTATGAGATGATACAAAGTTATTTGATCACAGATAACCTAACTCAAAGAACAAAAACGAGCTCGCTCCTTCATATCAAAATAGTATTTTTGTTCTGAAAATTCTTTGCTATTTAACTTTATAAAAACTAAGAACTGTTTACTTTGGGGGTCTATTCACTGAAGTGTGGCTAGATTGTAAGCTCTACTGAGCAGGGACTATAGAAATTTTAAATTGTAGTAGGTTTACAGTAGCCACCAAACACACACACAGCAACTGCTGTAGGCACTCGTTCCCACCATTTTCCCGTTCAGTTAACACACAGAAAATTTCTTTGCTCCATGTTAAACTGCACGGCAGATCACATGATGCAGCTATAATACCTCATAAGGAGCTGACTGGATCACACTAGCTGCCATGTTAACAGTTACTATGTGATAAGTACCTCTGCTCATTCCATGCCCCCTTCCGGGTTCACTGTTTTAACATGGGGAATACTGTACCTCAGGGGTGTCCAACTTGCGGCCCGAGGGCTCCATGAAGTATTTTGTGCGGCCCCGGTCAAGGGCGATGCAGTGTTTTCCTCTGCTGCCCCTGGGTGTTTACCGTCTTGCTGGCTCCCTCCTCTGTCTTGCTGCAGCATTTGCACAGCCCCAGAAACATTATTTTTGGCCAATGTGGCCCAGGGAAGCCAAAAGGTTGGACACCCCTGCTGTACCTGGACTAGAGTATAGGACATTTTGGGGGAAACTTTCCACGCCAAGCGCTATTCTTTATAGAGTAATGCTTAGCAACTGAAACATGGTACAGATTCAACTTTATTAGGATTTTATATAGCACCTATCAAGGTTTATCTAAGCAGTTTTTACAATCAGGTACTCAAGCATTTTCCCTGTCTGTCCCGGTGGGCTCACAATCTATCTAACGTACCTGGGGCTATGGAGGATTAAGTGACTTGCCCAAGGTCACAAGGAGCAGTGCGGGGTTTGAACCCACAACCCCAGGGTGCTGAGGCTGTAGATCCAACCACTGCGCCACACACTCCTCCGAGTTAGGTGTGGAAACCACTCTACACAGTATTTTGGAACACCCATGGCCACACCACATTTTAGGCTGTGCACTATGGAATTTAGGCACCCAATGTTATAGAACAGCATGCATCCAGATACACTCACAAATACTAATTGGCGCTAATTAATGTCTATATTTGTTAGCATCCAATTATTGGTGGCTTGTTAGCCAATTAAGTTGCACGTGCATCCTATTGGTGTACTCAAATTGGGGCAATTCATATCAAATCTAGGACTTTATGTATGAGTGATGGGTTAGGAAAAAATAGAAACTACTTTTCAAGGAATTGCAAGAAGATAAGACTTGCCATACTGGGAAAGACCAAAGGTCCATCAAGCCCAGTATCCTGTTTCCAACAGTAGCCAAAGCAGCTTCAGAGTACCTAGCTAGATCCCAAGTAGTTAAAACAGATTTTATGATGCTTGTCCTAGGAATAAGCAGTGGAGTTCCCTAAGTCATCTCAATAAAGGCCTATGGACTTCTTTTTTTAGTAAGTTTATATTATGTCAAAGTATATAAGGACAGGGCCGGATTAAAGGGTGTGCCTTGGGTCCAAAAACATCAGGGGGGGGCTGCCAGTGTGGTGCTATGACCAGGGCCGGCATTAGGGGAGGGCAAACAGGGCAGCTGCCCTGGGCCCTGCAGCTCCAGGGGACCCCGCTGTCTGGACATCTCTTCCCCTTGTCAGGTGATCTCCCGCCTTTCCCCTCACCTTTCTTTCCCAAACCAGTTTTCTCACTAGTTGCACGTAGCAGCCATTCTCACTAGTTGCACGTGTGCGGCAACCCAAAGCTTCGCCTCTGATGCAATCCGGCAGAAACCAGAAGTTGCATCAGAGGAGAAACTGTGGAGCAGCTGCGTGAAACTAGTGAGAATGGCTTCCCCATCAGGGCCCCTCAAAGAGAGAACTTTGGTTTTGGAAAGCGTTCACAAATGTGAGGGGAAAGGAGGGAGATGGCCTGATAAGGGGAAGAGATTGATTGGTGCTTTAGGTTTATTGTGTGGAGAAAGAAGGGAACAGATGCTGGATGAAAGCTGGGGGTGGGTGGGGGTGAGAGAGGGGGACAGATGCTGAATGGAAGTGGGAGGGGGACAGACACTGAATGGAAATGGGGGGGCAAGAGGGGAGCAAATGTTGAATGGAAGTGGGGGGAGAGAGGGAGACAGACACTGGATGAAGATGTGGGGGGAGAGAGGGGGGACAGACATTGGAAGGAAATGGAGAGAGAGAAAAAAGGGCATATGCTGGATTGGGGGAAGAAAAGTTAGATACTGGAAGGGGTGAGGGAAAGAGGTGGCAAGCTGTAGGTAGACACAATGAAAGAGGGAAATTGAGGACGGAATAGTAGGAAAGAATTGAGGCAGAAAATAAATTGAGAAGACCAGGGAAGAAAAGGAGGAAGGGGGCGAGAGAGATGCCAGAGGATGGGGGGAAGTGGAGGAGATTCTAGATCTGGGGGGAAGAAAGGAGGAAGGAGACAGATATCAGATTTGAGGAGAGGAAAGGAAAGATGCTAAAATCTGAAGGGAGGAAGATATGGAAGGAAAGAAGACAGATGTCACACCATGGGAGGAGTGGAGGGAAGTAGATAGATTCCAGACCAATGGGGAGGGGAGGGGAGAGGGAGAGGCACACAGTTTCTGGAAGAGGCAGATGCCATATGGAAGAGGCAGAGAGAGGGCAGACAGTGGATGGAAGGAAGAGAATGATGAGAAGCTGAGGAAAGCAGAAACCAGACACCAGACAACAAAGGTAGAAAAAAAAAATTATATTTCTTTTATTTATTTCTTTTTGCTTTAGGATAACGTATTATTATAGCTGTGTTGACAAATAGAAAATAGAAATAAGGTGATCCTTTTTATTGGACTAATTTTAATACTTTTTTTTTTTTTTTAAACTAATTCAGAGACCAAAACTCCCTTCCTCAGGTCAGGACAGGGATACTGTAATAGCAGTATAGTTTACTGACCTGAAGAAAGAGGTTTTAACCTCTGAAAGTTAATTAAAAAAATGTATTAGTCCAATGAAATGGCTGGCACTAAATTTTCTTGCCCCATGCCTCCTACCCATATGCAAAATATAAATTGGTGGACTTCCCAAAGCCCTGCCAGCTGAAGATCTCTTCCTCTAGGAAGGAAGGGGGGATTTGGTCAGAGATGTTGAGGGGGTTGCATAGAAGAACTGTACACTAGCACTGGCATGGTAATCTTTGTTTTGAATTTTAAAATAAAAGGAACAAAGAAATCAAGTGGCAATAAAGAAGTAAATAAGAAAATGGGAAAGTAAATGGGGGCGGGGGGTGGGGGCCCAGTGTACTTGTGTGCCTAGGGGCCCTCAAAGAATTAATTTTGCCCTGTATAAGGAGAAATTACAATTAAAGTGTACATGTTTGAAACTGCAGTGTATCATTATTAATGCACTTGACATACTTTTCCAAAAAGGAATACGTTTCCCCAGTACACACATGCAGGATGTGGGAATTAGAACACATCATGGACGCAGAGCAATGTTGCCGGGGGGGGGGAGGAGGGGGGGGTGGAGGAAGTTGGTTTCTGGTTTCCCACGGACTTGCCTTCTATCAAAAGCTTCATCTATACACCCCACCATAAAAGAATATCCCATTACAGCTTCCTTTTGGTGGGAAAGGTGATAGATGTTTGTGGCCCTAAGATGGCCCAAAGTGATCTTAGATAACAACTCCCAACTCTACCCACCACTGTGCCATTCACACACATTTTTAGTAAATACAGGGACCTATTGCACAATCATATATATCGATACAGCACTGCCTTTACTAGATCCAGATTTATTATCAGTCTTGATATACCGTTAAGAAGAAAGTCTATTACAGCGGTTTTCAAACAAAAGATCAATACTTTAGCAAGGAACTACAATAGAAATAGGAAAGAAGTGAGAGTCAACCCCTAAGTGTTCTCTCCACCAAATGACAAGTTCAGTCTGGAATCTTGGGCTTTGCAAACGTAGAGAATGACACGGGGACAAAATTTGTCCCACGGTTAATCGCGGGAAACTATGCCCATGTCATTCTCTAAGGAGAGGGGGGAAGAATCAGACTATGAATGGAAAGAACCACTGACCCTCAAAAGCCTTGCATTGGAAAATGCTGGTGTAGGACTGGGGTTGAGATAACTAAAGAATGACAACTTCTATCCCTGTGTCATTCTCTAAAAAGCGTTTCACATCTGGCTTACATTTGAAGTAAATAGAGACACAGATAGGGCCATGTAGGGCAACTTCCCTAAATCCAGCAGGAATTTCCCCCATCCCAAACACACACGGATGCAGTAATTAACTCTGCATTTTCCCCCCTTTGAAAACTAGTAGTCCGGTTTCAAGCCTTGACAGTGTGTGCTGTAACCTCAGAGACCACTTTGTCAATTGCATGGGAGGACTGCTGCTCTAATAGGTTTCTTCTGGGCACCCCATTCCCCTCCCCCCTGGCTTCAGCAGTGGATCTGAGATTTTTGACCAGGTCAGGCTTCGTGGGGCAATCAGCAGGTCGCATATTTAACCCATAAACTGAGTTTGAACCCTGCCCTGGGATTTGTCAGGTAACAGACCTCTGGCTGACGCAGCCGTCCATCCAGTTTTGGTCAGCAAATGGTGCCCAAAGTTAGCTGCCAGGATGGACTGTACTAAGCTAATATTCTGTAAAGGATGCTCTGCATTGAACAACCGTACAGAACGCTGGCCCAAATTCTATATGTGGCGCTTCAAGTTGTGCACATACGATGCGCATAGCCGATGCATGTGCACAGCTTAGTTGGCCTAATTGCCAATCCTTTATCATTTATGCTAATTGGAGTTAATTAAAACTTACACGTACAACTTGGTGCATCGCCCAAAACGTTATGCGTCAGGTCGAGTGCGTGAATCTGGAAAGGAGGCATGGTTAGGGGGCAGATTGTGGGTATTACATAGTAACATAGTAGATGACGGCAGATAAAGACCCGAATGGTCCATCCAGTCTGCCCAACCTGATTCAATTTAAATTATTATTTTATTTTATTTTTTCTTCTTAGCTATTTCTGGGCGAGAATCCAAAGCTTTACCCGGTACTGTGCTTGGGTTCCAACTGCCGAAATCTCTGTTAAGACTTACTCCAGCCCATCTACACCCTCCCAGCCATTGAAGTCCTCCCCTGCCCAGCCTCCTCCAAACGGCCATGCACAGACACAGACCGTACAAGTCTGCCCAGTAACTGGCCTAGTTCAATCTTTAATATTATTCCTTTAGGATATGCACCGATGGGCGCACAATTTAGGCAAAAGCATTTAGACCAAGAAAAACCTGGCCTAATTGGGCATGTCTAAAAGTTAACACGCATAGCGGCACTTGGATGGTGCTAAGCAAATAAGCTGTGTATATCTTTTCTACAATCGCAGTAAGCGCCACTCTATTCAGCATTGATTTTCTAGGCACCATACATAGAATTTGGACCTAACTTTTGGCGTGCGCATTTGCTCCTGCCAAAAGCTGCTCAAAATGCAGGTATTCTATACTGTCAAGCCTAATTTCTGGCCAAGATCCTCCCCTGGACTTGCTTGTTATAAATTGTAGGCACGCATGTTATGGAAGAGGACTTGGAGCAGATCCTTGCACAAATCCTAGTTCCTGCCAATTAAATGATTAACACCAATAATTGGTTATTAAGTAATTGGCTAGTTTATGCATGGATCTGCGATCTACACCCAAAATTGCAAGACCAACTTTGGGCAACTTATATGGAAACCAAAGCTTTATGTTTAAGGCTGTGGTTTTAGAAAAGCAATTTTTCTGGTTTGATTTGCATATCCAGGGAAAGGGGGTGGGTGGGAGGGAGAGGGATATCATATTTGGATTTGGTTATTAATTACATGTATATACTATTGTATGATTTATTAAATACATTGGAATTAGGGTGGGTGGGAGGGGGTGAAAATGGTTTCTCATATATTTATTGATTGATGTAAGTGCTGTTTTTCAAATTACTGGTATGTATTCCTTTATGCACAGTTTTTAGACTGAAAAATTAATAAAGATATACAAAAAAAGAAAAGTCCTTTTTTAAAAAAAAAATAATAAATTTAGATCTTCTGCTAAAGATTAATATGTGCTATCTGTCAGTGAGACCCATTTTATTGCTATGGACCCTACTGCAAATAACGTGTTAATTTTTAGTAAGAGACCCTCTTATTCTTTTTTTTTTTTCCATATAGTACTATAATTACGGAAACTGAAAGAAAAATTATTGGGCCTGATATTCAGCCCATGACCGTATGTGCCACTGTTGCTGTTAGGCAAACAGAAAGGTCCCTCGCCTTGCGATACAAGCAGAGACAACAAGGAAGAGGCCAGGGGGATGTCTTTACAACCAAAACAAGTCTTTATTAGAAACAGTAGCTCGTTTTTTCCTGCTTAAGCAATTTTATGGTGAACCTGCATCGTTTCATCCAAGTTTCCCCCGAAGAAGGCGTCTTCCATACGCCGAAACTGGGATCCTTGTTGGGACCTACTGTTTCTAATAAAGACATCCCCCATGCCTTTTCCTTGTTGTCTCTCATTGTTGCTGAACTGTCTCCGGATATTCAGTGTCGGGGCATGCGTGGCTCCTGGCATTATAAGCCTTATAACATAACATAAGCTTTTAGTTATATACTGCAAAATGCCTCTCGGTTCTATGTGGTTACATGAAATCACTAATGTAATGTAATAAATGTGAGAACAACAGGGAGAACAAAAACTCTTAACAATAAGTAGTTGAACAATTCATGTGAAGTAGTAGGCACACTGAATTTTTCTAACTGTCCCAAACTGGGATCACAATTTGAGCTAGGTATCTGGGTATCAGCGGTCACTAAACTAAACTAAACCTTAAGTTTATATACCGCATCATCTCCACGGATGTTGTGGAGCTCGGCACGGTTTACAAGAACTTAAAATATAAGAAGAGAAGGAAAAAAAAAGGTTTACATGAACTTATATATAGAAGAGAAGAGTAAGGGGGGGATAGAATTACCGTATTTTCACGCAAATAACACGCACCCGTATAAAACGCGCATACGTGTATAGCGCGCAGAAATCACGATGATAAGCACAAAAACTTTGGTATAACGCGCTCACGATTATACCGCGCATGCTGCCCGACTCTCCGTTCACCCCCCTGACTTCCGTGCACTGCCCCGCCTCTCCGTGCGCTGTCCCGACTCTCCGTTCACCCCCCCTGACTTCCGTGCACTGCCCCGCCTCTCCGTGCGCTGTCCCGACTCTCCGTTCACCCCCCCCTGACTTCCGTGCACTGCCCTGACTTTCCGTGCGCTGTCCCGACTCTCCGTTCACCCCCCTGACTTCCGTGCACTGCCCCGCCTCTCCGTGCGCTGTCCCGACTCTCCGTTCACCCCCCCTGACTTCCGTGCACTGCCCCGCCTCTCCGTGCGCTGTCCTGACTCTCCGTTCACCCCCCCCCTGACTTCCATGCACTGCCCTGACTTTCCGTGCGCTGTCCCGACTCTCCGTTCACCCCCCCTGACTTCCGTGCACTGCCCTGACTTTCCGTGCGCTGTCCCGACTCTCCGTTCACCCCCCCTGCCTTCCGTGCACTGCCCCGCCTCTCCGTGCGCTGTCCCGACTCTCCGTTCACCCCCCCCCCGACGTCCGATTCATCCCCCCCCCCGGCAGGACCATTCGCACCCCCACCCCGAAGGACCGCCGACTCCCCGACAATATCGGGCCAGGAGGGAGCCCAAACCCTCCTGGCCACGGCGACCCCCTACCCCCACCCCGCACTACATTACGGGCAGGAGGGATCCCAGGCCCTCCTGCCCTCGACGCAAACCCCCCTCCCCCCCAACGACCGCCCCCCCCAAGAACCTCCGACCGCCCAACCCAGCCGACCCGCGACCCCCCTGGCGACCCCCACGACGCCCCCACCCCCCTTCCCCGTACCTTTGGTAGTTGGGCCAGAAGGGAGCCCAAACCCTCCTGGCCACGGCGACCCCCTAACCCCACCCCGCACTACATTACGGGCAGGAGGGATCCCAGGCCCTCCTGCCCTCGACGCAAACCCCCCTCCCCCCCAACGACCGTCCCCCCCCAAGAACCTCCGACCGCCCCCCCAGCCGACCCGCGACCCCCCTGGCCGACCCCCACGACCCCCCCACCCCCCTTCCCCGTACCTTTGGAAGTTGGCCGGACAGACGGGAGCCAAACCCGCCTGTCCGGCAGGCAGCCAACGAAGGAATGAGGCCGGATTGGCCCATCCGTCCTAAAGCTCCGCCTACTGGTGGGGCCTAAGGCGCGTGGGCCAATCAGAATAGGCCCTGGAGCCTTAGGTCCCACCTGGGGGCGCGGCCTGAGGCACATGGGCCCAACCCGACCATGTGCCTCAGGCCGCGCCCCCAGGTGGGACCTAAGGCTCCAGGGCCTATTCTGATTGGCCCACGCGCCTTAGGCCCCACCAGTAGGCGGAGCTTTAGGACGGATGGGCCAATCCGGCCTCATTCCTTCGTTGGCTGCCTGCCGGACAGGCGGGTTTGGCTCCCGTCTGTCCGGCCAACTTCCAAAGGTACGGGGAAGGGGGGTGGGGGGGTCGTGGGGGTCGGCCAGGGGGGTCGCGGGTCGGCTGGGGGGGCGGTCGGAGGTTCTTGGGGGGGGACGGTCGTTGGGGGGGAGGGGGGTTTGCGTCGAGGGCAGGAGGGCCTGGGATCCCTCCTGCCCGTAATGTAGTGCGGGGTGGGGTTAGGGGGTCGCCGTGGCCAGGAGGGTTTGGGCTCCCTTCTGGCCCGATATTGTCGGGAAGTCGGCGGTCCTTCGGGGTGGGGGTGCGAGTGGTCCTGCCGGGGGGGGATGTATCGGACGTCGGGGAGTCGGCCGGGCAAGAGGGCTTGGGCTCCCTCTTGCTCCGATCGTGGGTGCGGGTGGGAGCGCGTGCGAGTGGTCGTTCGGGGTGGGGGTGCGAGTGGTCCTGCTGGGGGGGTGAATCGGGCGTCGGGCGGGGTGGGAACTATGTTTTAAAACTTTCGTATACCGCGCTCACGCATATAACGCGCGAGGGGTATGCGCGGTAGGTAAAAACGCGTATAACGCGCGCGTTATATGCGTGAAAATACGGTACATTTTAGTGAAAAGCCAGGTTTTCAGTAGCTTGCGGAATAATTGGAGGGAGCCCAGGTTCCGCAGCGGGGTAGTAAGGTCGTTCCAAAGGCTGAAGACTAACGATTCCATCGCTAAAAATAATAAATACGCGTCGTCAGTTTATTTTTTCAGTCACTGCACCCCAGACTTGGAATTCTCCACCGAGCTATCTAAGGGAAGAAACTAATTTAGATAAATTTAAATGTAAACTAAAAACTTTCCTGTTTAGTGATGCATTCATAAACTAACTAGCTCCTAAGTGACTTTTTAATAATCATGAGAATCTCTTAAAGTTATTCTTTCAAGTCTCACTTCCAATTTTTATCTTCCTTTTAAATTTTATCTTATTAAGATTATTATCATTACCCTCCCCTTATGTGCCTTCCCTATATGTTTATTTTACCTTTATTTAAATTGTAACTTCTTCCCTATATTTTCCTTTTGTTTCCAGTTTTGTCAAATTTGTCATTAACCTTGTTAGTATTATCTTCTATGATTTTGTTTTTACATTGTAATTTTATCATAATGTACATCACTTTGAATTTAGATGAAGCGATCAATCAAATCTGTATTAAACTTGAAACTTGAAGAGAAGGGATTTTCCCAGTTTGCCTGCATAGCGAATACCGTGTAGAGAGGGGAAGGATAGTTTATACCTTTGGGAGGGTCTGGTAGAGTCAGGACTCGAGGAGTTATAATAAGATAGTGGGATTAAGGGAGGAAGGATGCCGTGAATGATCTTAAAAGCCAGGCAGCAGCATTTGAAATGGATTCTGGAAATCACTGGGAGCCAGCTAAATAGGCTCTCCATCCATGCGCCATCTTTAACCTAACTGGTTAGATGCCCATTTGTTTATTTATTCAATTTTCTATATCATTCTCACAGAGGCGCTCAGAACAGTTTATATGAATTTATTCAGTTACTCAAGCATTTTCACAATCTATGTAATGTACCTGGGGCAATGGGGGGATTAATTAACTTGTCCAGTGTCACAAAGAGCAGCATTGAGTTTGAACCCACAACCTCAGGGTGCCGAGGCTGTAGTTTTAACCACTGTGCCACACTCCCCTAATTAGTGCCCCCCCTCTTTGACCTAAGCCATTCCTCCACATTTGCGGGGCTTAGGTGCAAAGCTGGCCCGTGAATAACTTTAAGGATTACTCTTACCCACCCCCATCCCTCTGTACACCTTTACTTAGGGCTGATTCTGAACCGCCCCCGCCTCCTGGATCTCTCCACACTGTACTTTTAAGGCGTGGCGGACTAGCGGTGAAGCGGAGCAAGAGTGATCTTCCTATGCTCCTGCCGGTGCAGAGCAGTAAGTTCTTGCTGTACTCATGCGAGACGACTGGAACTCATGGCAGCCATTTTTGTTGATGGCTCTGCACCAGGCAGGAGTGTAGGAAGATTGCTCATGCCCTGCTTCACTGCTACACCTCCAGACTTTAAAAGTAAGGTGTGGAGAGGTCCGGAAGGTGGGGGTGGCTAAAGATTTAAAATTTGCAAATAACCAAAGTTGTGAGTCCTAGGCTTTAATGCAAAAAAATGCAAGGTCATGCACCTTGGTAACAATAATCCGTGTAAGACATACACACTGAATTTTGAAATCTTGTCCAGGACTACAGCAGAGCGGGATTTAGGGTAATCATTAGTGGAGACATGAAATCGGCCAATCAAGTGGAGAAGGCTTCATCTAAGGCTAGATAAATGCTGGGATGTATCCGTAGAGGCTTTGTTAGCCGGAAGCCAGAGGTCATTATGCCGTTGTACAGAAGCATGGTGAGACCTCATCTGGAGTACTGTGTGCAATTCTGGAGGCCGCACTACCATAAGGATGTGCTGAGTTGAGTCGGTTCAGCGAATGGCCACCAGGATGATGCTGGGGCTCAAGGATCTCTCGTATGAAGACAGGCTGCACAAGTTGTGACTATACTCTCTCGAGGAACGTAGGGAGAGGGGAGATATGATAGAGACGTTTAAGTACATCACTGGTCGAATAGAGGTGGAAGATGACATTTTCCTTCTAAAAGGACCCTCGTCCACAAGAGGACATCCGTTGAAAATCAGGGGGGGAAATTTCATGGGGATACCAGGAAGTACTTCTTCACTGAAAGAGTGGTGGACCATTGGAACGAGCTCCCAGAGCAGGTGATCATGGCCAGCAGCATACAAGATTTTAAGAATAAATGGGATGCCCACGTCGGATCCCTACGAGGGTAGCATAGAGGAGGGCAGCTTGGGGACGAGTGATAGAGTGTAGATTAGGGGAGGGTTGTTGGAGTGGGCAGACTTGATGGGCTATGGCCCTTTTCTGCTGTCATTTTCTATGTTTCTATGTAAACCCACGGATATAGAAAGGGGTGAGGTGGGGGTGGGGGTGCTGTACTAACCTGTTAAATGCTGCTGAATATCAGATGCCGGATTAGCAGGATTTAACCATGCAGGAGCCCAGTTAAAATCTTTTGAATATTTAGCAGACTGTGTTTTCAAGAGAATAATGTTGCATATAGACTAGAGAAGGGGGATCCACAGAACTGAGCAATCTCTGGCTGTTCTTTGGGGGTAGAAAATACATGTACAGCTGCCTAACAGGATGCTGGAACTCCCATAATAGGTCCTTTAAATCCACAACTCCTTAAAAACATTTTAAAAATAAATGGCCATTATTGTTTAGTTGCTTTTATTTTACATTAAAAATTTTTTACAATATAACAAGGGCTTCAAAAGCCAAAAACAAATTGATCTCACATATAGTTGCTTACCACAGGGTCCCAGCGACTTGAATTCTTTTTCCATTTTTTCAAAAAGTCTGTTTCTTAATCAACAGATTGTAGGACTCTTTCCATCTGTGCAAACAATTCTCTGTTCAGTTTATTTGGAAGAAAGCTGCTAAAATGCCAAATGTAGAAATCTGGGGAACTCCAGCTATGGCACTAACAACATACACCGAGGCCACTGTATTATAGTGCAATAATATCACCAGTTACTACACATTGCTTTTACTTTAACAACCTATGTTAAATACATGCAAGTAAGCTTTGCATTGATTTACTAGCATTAAAATTAGCACATTACGCTGGCTGTTAAGTGCAAAAGACTTTTTGAGGTACTACACTCCGAGGTACAAGGTTTTTTGTTTTTTTTTTGCATTAACAAGTTAAGTGTTCATTTGTGCATTTTAATACAAATTCATTTTCTATATATTAATAGAGCTCTTTTACATATATATTTTAAAATCTCATTAGCACACCTTTTTGCTAATTAACGTGCCTTAAAAATTCTGTTGCTTACGAACAAGGTTGCATGCACTAATAAGCGCTTGCAAAATCATTAATGCACTTTAGTAAACTGGCCTCAAAAGATAGTTAAGTGACAGAAGATACAGATCAACTGACCTAGTCATGTTCCTCTCCAGCTTTCTAACAGATGGGTAGATAAGTCTAGCAGCTCCCATATTTCGATGAACATTGCTGAGCATAGAAACTCACGTATTTCAATAATCAGTCGATGAGCAAAGAAACTCCTATATTTTGATGATCTCAGACTGTTACAACATTTTTGTTCATTTGGCTGCAACTGGATGGAAAGAGTCCATTTATATACTGCCAAGGTCTGCGCACATATCACAAAAAGAACACTTCTATACAGTTTCAAAAGTTTTATATATACATTAATAGTTAGGTAGTTCTTTGTTCATGAGGCCAGGGTCTGGGTCATGGATCTTTTAGCTAGGAACGTAACGAGCTGAAATTGCACCCGGTGCGACATGTCCTTTTGTGCCCTCCACGCCGTCTCCTTTGAGCCCTGTATGGCTATGCTGCTCACACAGCTCTCAGTATGGTCCTGCTCAGTGGTTTTCAATAGGTCCTGAAGTATCCCACCCCCCCTTCCCACACCAATCCTCAATTAATGTGCATGAATCAATGCATGTCTCTTGATTTGCACTGGGGCTATCCTGAAAATTAGACTGGTTAGAGGGATCACAATGATCAGCTTGAGAACCACTAGAATGGCTGTTAAAATTCATTGTGGTCGCTTCACATTAAAAAAAAAAAGAAGCTGAGAAGGTTTCCTTCATTTACTAATAAATCACAAAGGGGAGGCGTGGTCTAATGTTTGGGATTGATAGTCTGATGCTGCATACTAGCTGAAATGAGGCATATTTTACATAAATATGATCCTAATTCATACAACTCTACGCCTAGATTTAACCGTACTGGAAAGGTATATTTTCATAAAAATAATTGTGGACCTTCCTTAAGAATTTGGCAATGCACTAAAATGACTTAATACATTTTCAGCAAACTAAGGGCTCCTATTATCAAGTAGTGGTAGAGCTTATTATCGCAGGCTAGTAAGGTAAATGCTCCGACGCTCATTGGATTCCTATGAGTGTCAGAGCATTTATGCCACTGCTTGATAAAAGGAGTTCTTAAGAAGTTTTTATCCCCAAACATCTTCTCCTCTTCCCCTACTGGAAAAACAGATATGGAATCTGAGAACACAAACGTATTACTGATAAGTTTAAGAGGTCAAACGCTATATGGGACAGAAAAGCATAAAATACACAGTGCTGTCTGTATAGTTTTCCATTTTAACTATTCAAATATGTAATACTGCATCATATTTTCTATGGGTTGCGTATCAGAAACCACACATGCATGTCAAATTTTGCACTTTTTTGCCTTAATTATTTTATATTTACTTGCAAAACCAGTCAATTAATAGTAGTTTCATTACTGATATCTAGATTTTGCAAAAATAACACACCACTGATATTGCCAAGCTACATGTGTCCTACAGAACAGCATTATGCTAATTAACTGGTCTGTGCTGATGTGGTCACACTAGTATGGTGGCTTGAGAGAAATATAAACTGCTCTGAATTATTTTCTTGCCTTGCAGGAAATATTGAAATAAGCAAATCATCAGATCTCACTGGCTTCACCTATGCTTTTCAAAATAATTTGAAGAGTAGAGGGTGGCTTACAAATTCTGCATATAGACCCAACAAGTAGTCTCCCAGCCTTTTCCAACTCTTGGCCCGAATGTTTCTAGAACTTAAAAAGGGAAGGGGGTTATTGAAAATAACAAGCAGAAATAGAGTGAGAAGCTAGAAACATGTGAAGATACTGAATCAATGGCCTGCACACAATGAAAAAAGCAAGCCAGGTTCCTGGATTCAGAAAGCATTGCAGATTCACGGAATGTAACCATTCCCCTATGGGTACAAATCTACACAAAACACAAGGCACAGTGTGATTTGACCTGGTGGTCTATGCAGGAAACAAAAAACAAGTATTTTGTATAAACAGAATTCATGTGCACAGCCATCGAAAGTGAGCAAAAAAAGGGCAACTGCCCTGGACGCCACATCAAACTTAAGTCCATCTGCAGGAAGGCAGGAGGTGCCGAAAGCAACCCTTCCACACAGCACTACCTTGTCCAGCGACTGCCACAGCGTGTGCACAGATCTGTTGCGTAGCCACGCGGCTCCGAATGGTGTGCTCCCTGCAGAAAATGGTGAATTACTGGTGCTCGGGAAACAACATCTTTGCCAACACAGTATCTTTATGGCAGCTGTAGGATCTCAAGAAAAGATCATTCTTTTGCAGAAAAGTATGCTGCAAATTTTTATCCAGCATAATGATATAAGAACATAAGAACTGTCATACTGGGCCAGACCTAAGGTTCACCTAGTCCAGTACCCTATTTCCACAGGTGCCCAAACCAGGTTACAAATATCTGGCAGAATCTCAAAGAGTAGCAAGATTCCATGCGACCTACATCACCACAGTCTGATAAAAATGGATTGTTTAATCCCAGTATAAGTTGTTTGAAGGTTCTTTAACCATAGTAATACTGCCTAACAAAAGCACTGCCTAGCTATTATCTGCTTATCCTGAGGAGTATATTTGACATTATATGTTATCTACGTAAAAGATTTTAAGAAGGTGGAGATGGGCTTTTCCATTCATGTGATACAAGGACACAGAACCACAGTAAAAGAAGGAATTCCAAAAGATCATGGAGCCACTTACCAGCAGTAGTCACTGTCTTAGCAGGGGATGAGGACTCTCTCTGCTATGGTTTTCATCCTCTGTTAATAATTGTTCCCATCATTGCTGATTGTCTTAAAACACAGATTTTTGATGAAATAAAAAAAAAAAAAAAAAAAAATACATACTACTCCAAAACAATATTTTTTTATCAAACTAAAAAAATAATGGGTTTCAGAGATGAAAAATTCAAACCTATAAAACAATAAATTAAAATTACAAGCACCTTTTGGCTTATTAAATGAAGTTATGCATTTTGTTTTTTCACTGTCCCGCTTGCAACTAGCTACTGCATTCAATTTTCAGTTCCAAAATAATCTATTCAGGTATCTGCGATACCTTTTATAAATGTACTGTACAAAACTTTGCTTGGTACAAGCAATTTTTTTTCTCTTTGTTCTGTCTCAGTCCAAATTGGTCAAAGGTCATCCATAAGTGTCATTCCTGGCACTAAATAAATAAGTTATAGTGCTACTGAAAGTTCCATTTTGACAGGACGTGCTCAGACAGAAAACTCCGCTTCGCCTTTTCTTGCCCTCAAGAGGAACCGCCTGATCTGAAGTCCAGCAAAAGGATTGATCCAAAGGAAGGAAGGTGGTCCTCCGAACACAGATCTCATGCCATCCCAGCGCAGCCGGCGTTCCCACGTAGCCTTTTCGCTTTTAAGCCTTTCAATTTCCTGCACGCAAGGAAGACGTGACATGTGTTAACCCGCAGAATGAGAAGGCAGGCTCATGAAAGCAAATTCCTGAATCAAGGATCCTGCTCATGAGAAACTGACATATTAGAATGCAAATTTCTGCAACTGAGTAGCACAGCCTTGGAATCAGAGAAAAGGCGAGCTCAAAGGGACTTCAAGATATGAATTAGTATTTATTTATTTAAAACACTAGTCTTTAAGCCCGTTACATTAACAGGGCTAGAATAGATGTGTGTGTCTTTTTCTTTGTCTCTCTTTCCTTGGATGTCCACCACCACCCCTTGCCTGCTCCCCCTGTCCAGCAGTAGCCCTTCTTCTTTCCTTTTACCTCACCCTTGTCCAGCAGCACCCCTTCTCCCTTCATTTTACCTATCTCCTGTCCAGCAGCACCCTTTCACTGCTCCCTCTGTTCAGCAGCAGCCCTTCTCCCTTTGTTTTACCTCCCCCCTGTCCAGCAGCACTTCTTCCTTGCTCCCCCTGTCCAGCAGTAGCCCTTCTCCCTTCGTTTTACCTCACCCGTGTCCAGCAGCACCCCTTCCCTGCTCCCCCTGTCCAGCAGCAGCCCTTCTCCCTTCATTTTACCCCCCTCCTGTCCAGCAGCACCCTTTCACTGCTCCCCCTGTCCAGCAGCAGCCCTTCTCCCTTCATTTTACCTCCTCCCCTGTCCAGCAGCTCCCCTTCACTGCTCCCCCTGTCCAGCAGCAGCCCTTCTCCCTATGTTTTACCTCCCCCCTGTCCAGCAGCACCTCTTCCCTGCTCCCCCTGTCCAGCAGTAGGCCTTCTCCTTTCCCTAGCCTGGGCAGCCTCGGGGCTTTTGCTAAGCCAGCCCACCTTGCATTATCGAAGTGGGCCAGCCTAGCAAAAGCCCCGCGGCTGCTGCATTTGCTGGTCCAGGGGTGAGAAGAGGCATCCCGGCAGCGCAGGAGTCTAACCACCACCGCAGTCGCCACAAGCCGCCCCATGCACTGGAAATCGAATTCGGCACATAGGCACACAGCACGGTGGCAGGGATCACAAAACACTAAGTGCACATGCGCGCTTAGGGTTTTATTATAGAGGATTTTTAATCCGCCTTTAAAATTTCCATATATAAAAAACACATCAGATAGAATATTGTAACTTTGTATTTTCATATATCTGCATAGCCTCAACATAACTGCATCCAGATTAATTCTTAAGTACCATCATTCTTCAGTTAAATAAACCATTTTTTAGTAAAAACATTACTCAACAACTGTTATATATTCACTTAAAAAAAAGCTTGAACAAAGAGATGAGTTTTAAGTAACTTCCTAAATTGCAGGAGGGTTCTACAAAGATGTAACGTTCCTAACAAGGCATTCCACATCAGCGGACCGGCTACAGAGAAAAAAGAGCTCTTCATTTGTACATGCTGGACATTATTCTCTCTTTTTTGTGTCCAGCAATAAATGATTCTCAGATCCCAGCTTCCGTGATGGAATATGCAACATCAAACATTTATCCAAATAGAATGGTAGAAAATCATAAACACCCTAATGTACGAGTTTCAAACCTTCGAATTTAATGTGGAATGCTATGGGCAGCCAATGCAATCTCTTCAGAATAGGGGAAATATGCTCGCATAGAGCTACTCCCATAAGCAGTCGTGCGGCCGAGTTTTGTATTACTTGCAACGCTTTGATAGTAAGGATGAGCTGTCCTTGGGAAGAAATGTTTGCTGATAAGAGTGCATTTGCAGGCTCTGTGTAAGGAGGGCATATTTTTCTTACAGAATACACACTAACTTCCAAGTCTATAAAAGATGCCTTCAGATGGGCATGCTGAGTTAAAAAATAGGGTCGAGTTACACATGTAACACTAGCTAATTGGTCCTAAATGAACTTAATTGGAAATAAGAACCAATAACTGGGGTTAGCAGGCAGACAAACTGGCACTAATTAGCAGTTGTGGTGTAATTCTGTGTTTCTCAACTTGGTCCTAGAATCCCCTCTTGCCACAAGGAACATGCAGGAAAGAAGTTTGCATACAGTGGAGGCAGTTTATGCCAATCAAGTTTAGGCCTATTCATTGTGGATATTCTGGACCGAACTGAGAGACGCTGGTGTAACTGACATACACTTCTAAGAGTGCATGGTCTTTCCAACATTTATTCTGCGCTTCCAGAGGAGGTGATAGGACAGAGTACGATATTGGGTTTCAAAATGGGATTGGATGATTTCCTGAAGGAGAAGGGGATTGAAGGGCATAGATAGAGGATATTAAAAGACTAGGGAATAAAAGGATCACTTACAGGTCATGGACCTGGGGGGCCACCGCGGGAGCGGACTGCTGGGCATGATGGACCCCTGGTCTGACCCAGCAGAGGCAATGCTTATGTGCATGAAAAAACATCCAACAAAAAAAAAAATGGTGTAAAATTTTTGGGGCTACTAAATCATAACAATTAGTCCATCTCTCTACACCTGACCTAACACCCCAGTTAGATGACTGTCCAGAAATACTGAACACACTTCTTATTGCTTACAAAACTCAGAAAACATTTCCCTTCTTGCTTCTTTGGCCTAACAAGTTAGGGGATATTAAATCTCTGACAAAACTTATTATTATTGTTAAAACTTCCATAAGCCAGGAAGTGCTGAGACTCTGCCCTGGTCATTAACTTATTCTAAATCCTCTCGCTACTCTCTGGTTTCATACATTAAGAGGATTTCTAAGATTATTAGGCATTATAAAATAGCCTGTACATGTCGAAAAATACCTATAGTTCCCAGGGCAGGGTATAGAAGTCTGTACAGGCAGTCCCCGGGTTAAGAACGAGTTACGTTTTTAAAGCTGTTCTTAAGTCAGATTTGATGCAACTCAGAACTTGTAGATTTTAAGATTCTTGCTGCTGACTTCTGCTCACAGCTGACAAAAGGGTGGTCTGTTCCTATCAGTGTTCCCTCTAAGGTACAGCATGCACAACCACACTGTTCTTGATGTGGCCGTGCATCATTCCTGAATCTGCTACAGGAGAAGAGGAGGAGTCGATGCCACTGCAAATACTGCTCAGTGAAATCAAATGAAGCTGCAACCGCATTCTTAAGTACAAGTTATACTTAGGTCGGGTGTAGAGAATGACACTAAGGATATGGGAAGGAGGCACTGGGGGCACTAAAGACATGAGAAGGAGGCACTGGGGGGCACTAAAGACAGGAAGGGGCACTAAGGACATGGGAAGGAGGCACTGGGGGCACTAAAGACAGGATGGGGCACTAAGGACATGGGAAGGAGGCACTGGGGGCACTAAAGACATGGGAAGGAAAGAGGGAGGGAATAAAGGGACAATTCTTGGGCCAGAGTGCAGAAAGAAAGAAATGAAAGAAAGGATACACAGACAGAAGGAAACGCAACCAGAGACTCAAGAAATCAATCACCAGACAGCAAATGTAGGAAAAATGATTTTATTTTCAATTTAGTGATCAAAACATGTCAGTTTTGAGAATTTATATCTGCTGTCTATATTTTGCACTATATTTGTCTATTTTTCTATAGTTACTGAGGTGACCCAGCTCGCGGAGATGGTTTTTAAATTTTAGTCCTAGTAGTTTGCCGGTCCACAAAATAATTATTTTATTTCTGCCTGTCCACGGGTGTAAAAAGGTTGAAAAACACTGATGTAGAGTATGACGGCTTTCTTTTTCGCCCAGCCGCACGCGCGGCTGCTCGAGTTGATCAATCTTCTCCTCTCCTGCAACTTCCTGTTTCCGGTTGCGTCAGAGGAGAATATTGAACAAATGAGCAGCCGCGCGTGCGGCTGGGCGAAAAAGAAGGCCGGCATACTCTACATCTAAGGTGAGGTGGAGGGAGGGAGATGGCAGAACGCTGCAATTGGTCGGGTGTCTGCTGTTTTTGTATCACTGCCTGCCTGTGCTCACGTTCCAGATCCTCCTGTTGCTCATTGTACTGCAGCATCTGCATGATTATGTGCTCAGGTGGGCATTTTTAGTGTGCACAATTAACTTGATTCGAGCTATAAGTGAACATGGGCGACACGTCATTGCAAGTGAGGACAAGTCAATTGATTTATTTTATGTTCTGTTTTTACTACAGGGCAGAGGCACTGAAACAGATTCTCAGTGCAGTAGTAGTAGTGGCAGGACTCTCTTCTGTCTTCATGGTGTTTTGCAGTACTGAGGCTTATATGGATGCTGCGGGGACGGTGACGGGGCGGTGAATGGGATGGCAGTGACGGTGACAGGGTGGTGAAGGGGATGGCGGTGATGGTGACAGGGCGGTGAAGGGGACGGTGAGCTGGGGACGGGGAGGTGACGGGAACAGATTTTTTCCCCATGTCATTCTCTAAGCAAGATTATTGCAGAATATAAAAAATAAATAAATAATATTGTTATTTATTGAGTTAACTCCCAATGCTTAACTAGACAAATCTTTATCTGGACAAAGTTATCTAGACTACTTTTCTATGAAAAGTCTTTTTAAGATACACCTCGGTGATGTTAAGAAAAAGATGACAACCTGAAAAGAAAGGAGAATCAACAGAAAGGATCAATCTCCCTGCAGGAGCCCATGCAGACTAAGCAATAATTACTTGCATATTTTGACAGCTTTCTGCTTGGCTTACTTTGTAGTAATACAAAATCTATCCAAAAAGTTCCAGGACAGTTTGAATTGCACGCCAACATGAAGTTCTTTTGAGACATACTAGGCAGTATTGAGTAGCTTGAAACCTCAAGAGTAGCCTCCTTTTTTCTGTTTGTTAATATTTGTTTTCGTCTCCAAGCTACAGCCGTTTTTGTGAAGGTGTATTTTTGTGATCAGCTATTTTTCATCATGTATGACTTCAATTAGCGCTATAATGTGAAGTTATGTTTTAAATTGGGTAAGACCGCTACAGAAACTTACGAAATGTTGAAAATAGCTTATGGGAAACATGTAATGAGTTGTGGAAGGTGTTTTGAATGATATTCACACTTCAAAAGTGGTCGTTAATCAGTGGAAGATGATTTGTGAACTGGAAGACCATCAACATCTACTGATGATGATCATGTTGATCAAGTGAGGGTTCTTGTGCACACTAATAGGTGATTAACTGTTAGAGAATTGGCAGAGGAAAGTAACATCTTCATTGGTTCATGCCACAACATTCTAAAAGAGAAGCTGGGGATGTCTCGCCTTGTGGCAAAGTTTGTACCATGGTTGATGACCGATGATCAGAACAATCACTGAATCATGATCTGTCAGAATCTTCTTGAGCAGGCAAACGAAGACGAAACATTTCTTGGTAAAGTGTTAACTGGTGATGAGCCATAGGTCTACGGTTATGATGTGGAAACCAAAGCTCAATCATCTCAATGGAGAACCAAAACATCGACAAGAAAGAAAAAAACTTCGGCAAGTTCAGTCGAACTTCAAAGTGATGTTAACAGGTTTCTTTTAGACAGTCACGGCATTGTTCACTATGAATTTCTGTCACAAGGACAAACTGTCAACCAAAATTAGTATCTGAAAGTGTTGAAATGACTCCGTGAGAGAATCAGAAGGAAATGGCCCGAACTTTGGAGGGAGCAGTCGTGGCTCCTGCATCACAACAACATGCCCGCTCATACCACCATCAAAATTCACAAATTTTGCACAAAAAATGCGATGGCAGCTCTTCCCTAGCCTTCTCTTCCCTTCCCTTACTCTCCTGACTTGGCCTCTGCTGACTTTTTCTTGTTTCCTTAACTTAAATCCACACTGAAAGGAAAGTGATTCAACACCATTAAAACTTAAAGCAAAATTTGACGCAGCAACTTTTGGCGATTCCTGAAGATGCATTTAAGGACTGTTTCCTGAAGTGGAAACGACGTTGGGAAAAGTGTATACTTAGGGAAGTGGAGTACTTTGAAGGGGACCCAATGGAATAAGTTGTAAGATTCTTTAATAATTTTTTATTAAATCAGTTCTGTAACTTTTTTAATAGACCTCATATGATGGACACACTTGAATGCCAGTAATGAATGTGCTAGGTTGCTCTTTTATTGGGCCAGCTACATAAAATTGCTTTGTCTACCTTAATTTCTATATATCAAACTTACACATCTCTTACAAATTAGAGGAGGCTAGCCAGAGTCAAAGAGAATGCATCTGGGTTTGCAATGTCTTTGGCTTGGAAATCAGGTGTAAGAAAATGAAACCAGTTTAATACTCAGACCAAAAGGAGGTAGAGGAGATAAAGTCTTACCGTTTCATCATTGCATATGGAATGGATCTGGGTGCCAAACATAACTGCGGTAAAAGTAAGAAATAGAAGACCCTCAAGGCACAGGAAGATGAGCAGAATCACGGTTACAGGCGGGGAAAAATTACTGCATTCTGTCAAAGTGAGAAATCCAGTTAGAGGACACTATGGAAACACAACTCAAGTCCAAAACCTGGTCCCTACCAGGCTCAAGTAACTGTTACATTTAATTTTAAATTTAACTTGACATTTGTATCCCACTTAATCAATATGAGTGGGGAAAACCATCATGTACAATTTTTTAAAAGCTATAGACTGGTCTATCTTTCAAACGATCAAATTTTAGAAGAAATAATTACAGACCCACGTCATAAGATTTTTGCAAATCCATACATAAATTCCATTTTTAGATCTTTGGACATGCAATTCCAAACCAAAAAAAAAAGGCCTGACCATTCTATATTCTCTCACTTTTCCTACCAAGATCTGAGAGAAGCTTCAATCTGAAATCATCCAGTAAATGCAGAACATGGGTTGGATTGTAAACGTCCACTAAAATCAACTGAAAAAGCTGGTGTCATGCCACCTGTAATCCTACATTCAAATTTTAATAGCTTGAAGTGACTCCTGGTCACAACTATAATTTAGTGCAATTGCTTTAAATATGTAGTCACCCATTTCCACCTTGAGACAAGAAAATATGAACTTGGCAACAGTGTTCTGAACAACTGTAGATATGCCATAATACAGTATTTATTCAAGGAACCTAATTGAAGGGCTTTTTCCAAAATCTGTTAAGCCTGATACAACTAACATGGACTTAGCAGGTTTTGGAAATAACCCTCCAATTGCTATAGTCCGAACTGGTAAATAATACTGTCTAGGGTACCTGATCAAGATTCTGTTCTGACAGGGAAAAAGATGAAATTTGTCTATCAAGCACAATTTTGAGATCTTTTCAGTACAAGTATGACCTCAAGCTCAATGGTCAGTGAGGAATCTGTTGACGTTCAAACTCCCCCTTGACACAACCACCAACCACAGCAGCAAGGCTCTTCTCAAATTAATTTTGATAAAATTTGTTTTCTTCCAGTCCTCCACTTTCAAATAACATTTCTCCAACAGATAATGGGGCTCATTTTCAAAGAAGAAAAATGTCCACAAAATGTCATAAAGGGGCAAATGGATATTTTTCTCAAACCCAATTTGCTATGTTCAAAAGGAAGATTAGATATTTACCTTGATAGTTTTATTTCTGTTAACACAGCATACGAGTCCTGACAATAAGTATTTATCCCATATTCGTGAGTTGACTGCAGAAGGATGAAATCTACATTCTTCAGCTTCATCTCCTTCTCTAGTGCCTCTTTCAATTTGTACCAAAGAAATCAACCAGCATTAAAACAGAAAAATAAAAAGGAGGAACAGGGAGTCCCCGCTACAACATTTCTGTTCTGCTCTATAAGACATAATTAATAAGGTTAAACAATGCTTCAGTCACCCAACCCAATGCAACATTAAACTTATGGAGCTTAATTTTCTTCAATTTTTTTAAACATCTCACTGACATGCAAAAATTTCCAGCTGTGGACTCATGTGCGTCCGAATAGTAGGTTGGTGAATTTCAGACTGATAGGGCGGGGTGTCAGGACTCATATGCTTTGTTAACAGAAAGATTATCAAGGTAAGTACCTAATCTTCCCTTCTGTTACACAAAGCATATGAGTCCTGACAATATAATAATAATTTTATTTCTTATATACCGCTATACCCTAAGTTCGAAGCGGTTTACAATGAGAATCGTGTCTAGAGAGAGTACAGTGTTAACAATAGGATACAGGATAATACAAAGTGAGCAGGTACTGGGGGTGTTTACAATAAGGTACAGGATATTGACAAGTGAACAGGTGACATACCAAAGCCATTGCCTGAGTCTAGTGCACGACAGATGAGCCTGACCTTAAAACTGAGAAACCAAAAGCTGTGTCCTCTCTCGCTGCCACATCCACCCTGTAAAACACAGCAAATATATGGAGGATGGACCATGTAGTCATTCTACAAATTTTTCAGGAGGAATGGCTCTCGTCTCTGCTTACAAAGATGCCACAAAGCTCTCAAAGCAAACAGCAGCTATTTTCCACAGCTAATGTACGCCCACAGAAACAGCCATACAAATCCATCTGGAGATGGTTGCCTTAGAAGCTGGCCTGCCCAGCCTACACGCATTGGTCAAGATAAAAAGATGATCTGAAAGACGAAATTCATTGGTTACCTCTAAGTATCGGAGACTTCTCTGTACATCCAGTAGGTTAAATTTTTTTTCTCATTTGGGAATCTATGGGCTGAAAGGTGGGTGACCTGACTTCTTGACTGACATCTTTTGCCTGAACAAGGGGTCCTCTGTGATCCCCCAGCCTTGATGGTACCAGATGGGGCTAAGCCCGAAGCTCCCACCTTTCCTTCATGTGCCCCGCAGCACATGGCTGCTCCTCAGCTGGCATGAAAAAGGGGAATCTCCACTAGAGGAAAACATCCTTAATATTTTTAAACAAAATCGAGGGGTATTTAAGGCAGATGGAGGCTTTTAATCAAAATCGGGAAAATCTAAGTTGGCCGCTGCTAAAATGCTAAAATGACCCGAGGGGGGGGGGGGTGTCAAAAAGTTCTGAAAAAAATAGATTTTAGAGGTGAAGAACCCTAAAAATAACCCCAGAAACCTTTAAAACCTAGGAATTCAGACCCTCCTCCCCCCAATTTTTCCATAGACATACATAGGCAGTACTCACTGTCTGTCTGTGCTGGGCTAGCCTGCTGCAGCTGTCACAGAAGCTGGGAATAGATAAGACACTGCCTCACTCGGCACACCAGTTCAAATGCTGGGATCTTTGGGTTGCCGCCGAGACCTCAATCCTCGCGGATCCACGTGGAGTGGGGAGAGAAAACTACGCAGCCAGTTCATCCTTAAAGCCCTAAAGGGTCCAACACTGGGAGCGAACGGCTTGTGCTCAAGTACCTGATAAATCAGGATGCGAGCTAGCTTCAAAGGGAACAGATCCTGAGCTCACAAGTTTAAAAGCAAGCTGGCCAGGTAGGTACCCAGAGGGATCTAATTTTGGATTTATGAGTCATGCTATGCCTAAATAGGGATTCCCTGCCAGCTGCAGACTTCCCCAGAGTCTGCTTCTTTATCCAGGCAGAGCTGCGCCAGGATCACCCGGGACCTCTCCAGCACCAAAAAAGTCTCAATTAAAAAAAAATAACCTAAAATAATAATGCAGTGGTTCTAAAACCTGCCATGGGGAGACCCCCAGCCAGTCAGGTTTTCAAGACATCCCTAATGAATATACATGAAGCAGATTTGATATAAAAGAGATGGCAGGCATGCAAATCTGCCTCATGCATATTCATTAGGGATATCTTGAAAACCCGACTGGCTGGGGGTTTCCCAGGATAGATTTAAGAACCACTGTAATAATGGACTAGAAGAGCAGATCAGAACACACCTCTCAACTCGCTTACAGAAGGAAAAACCTAAAGGGGGCACTATAGCACTGGAGAAGGAGGTGGAACTGAAGAATGTAGATTTAATCCTTCTGCAATCAACTTGCAAGTATGAAATAAATACCTATTGTCAGGACTCGTATGGTCTGTGTAAAAGAGACCTATTTTCTAGATGGATATTTATGTTGTTCATCGCAGTTCATCTAAATCTCAAGTGGGCATTAGAGGCATGGTATGGGCGGGACAAGAGCGGGCTTATGACCTGGACATTTTTATGCCATAATCAAACATTTTAGAATACGTCCAGGGCAGAATTTGAATGTTTGGGGCTAGACCTGTTTTAACAATTAAAAAATGCCAAAAGGTGCCCAAATTGACCAGACCACTGGCTGCATGTAGGAATGACCTCCCTCATCTTCCCCCAGTATGCTTGTATGATAGCTTCAGATGTTCTGGGAAGTCAGAGCAGCAAGCAGGTCTCTAAAGTAGCCTGGTGGTCAGTGCAGTGGACTGCAGAGAAGAAGACACAGGTCCATATCTCACTCTAACTACTACACTTCTGGTGGAGCGTGTGAGCTCACACAAAACCTACTAGACCATCATATTGGTGACACCTACAGACATAAGGGCTATTATTTTGATGCATTGTTGGGTTTTGGTGGAATCTCCACACAATATAAGGGAGCTATGGCGAGATGTGTACTTGGGACCTTTTATGTGAAGTTCATTGCTCTGCTCTGCTGGGACGTCTGTGTGGCCAGTCTGGGATGTCTATGTGATCAGTCTACTGAAAAGGCTGGTCCCTCCTATATCTCAATTGTTAAAAATGATAGATGCACATCTGAAAAGTGATTATTTTTAAAAAAAACAAGATAGATATTTTTGCAGTTTTGAAAATGGGCATTTTTGGTACTGAATTTTTGTGCGTCTTCCACAAAATGTCCAAACTTGGATTTTGACTTCATATTGAAAATGGCTGTCCACATATTTTTTCATGATTGTAGCCTCAGGACTGGAGCAGCTTATTGAACAGTATCTGCAACAATTGTACCTCTTGTAGATAATTTCTGAAAGGCTGTCCCACATTTTTCATCTTGAAAATCTAACCTTAAACCAATAACTACTCTGAGTAAAATTTTTTTTTTTTTTACCAAGAATCACTATCATCAGCTCATGGCCCACAAAATGTAATATCTAGAATTTATTGCCAAAGAATGTTGTAAAACTAGTTAGCTTAGCAGAGTTTAAAAAAAAAGGATTGGATAATTTCCTAAAAAAAAAGTTCATAAGCCATTATTAAGATGGACTCCGAAAAATCTACTGCTTATTTCTAGGATAAGCAGCATAAAGCAAAGCTACTTACCTGTAGTAACTGATCTCTGTGGAAAGCAGGCATATATTGTCACAAATGGATGACGTCATCTGATGGTGCCTGGTGCAGACACTGCCAAGTGTACTGTTTCTTTAAGTCTTTGAGGCAGTGCCCTCCCGCCCGACGTTGACACGTGGGACCATCATTAGAGTAAAAAAAAGCTAAAAAGCAACCCAGGGGAGATTGGGGGGTGGGTGTTGTGAAAATATTTGGTTGCTGTTCTCTGAGAACACCTGCTACAGGTAAGTAATTTCGCTTTCTCTGAGGACATGCAAACATGATAATCTCATGAATGAGACTTTCCAGCTGCCAGGATCATGTCTCTTATACAGCTACTTTCTCATGCAAACATGAGCCTGGCATAAAAGAAAAAGTGGCTGGAGGGAAAGTTGGTGCATAGAATTGCTTGTCCAAATCAATTGTCTCTTCTGTAATTTTGTTCCAAGCAGTAATGAGAGGAAAATGTATGGATAGAGGACCATGTAGCCACTTTGCAGATGACGTCAATGGAGGCAGACCGAAGACGAGATACTGAAGCAGCCATGGCTGTGACAGGTCCTTGAAGCATCAACCCAGCCTAAGAATGCGAATATGAGAGACGATCCATCAATTAAATTGAGATGATATGCTTGGTAACACAGGTACCCAGTCTGTTGGGATCGAAAGATACAAAGAGTTGGGAGGGCTTCTTAGTACAATCTAGGTCAGGGGTGCCCAATACGTCGATCGCGATCGACCAGTAGCTCAGGAAGGCAACGTGAGTCGATCGCTAGACTCGTGTTGCCGTCCTGATCTACAGGGCCGATCAGCCTTCTTCTGTATTCTCCCTAGGGCCCAGCTGTCATCTGCTGCTGCCACCGCTGCTGAAAATTTTAAAAAAACCGGCTTGGAGATTTCAGCCCGTAGCGAACTTATGCTCCGGGCTCTAACGTGTGTGTGACGGCTTCTCTTCTCTTCGAAACCGGAAGTTATGTTCGGGGGGGGGGGGGGGGGGTGAAGGGAAGCTGGCACGCACATGTTGAGAGCCCTGAAGCAAGCATTCGCTACGGGCTAAGGCGGGAGACAGGTTAATGAAGCATTTCCTCTTCTTGCTGCCGGGTCCTGCCTACTTTCTGTTTCCGCAAAGGCAGGACCTGGCAGCATTTCCCCCACTGTTCCCTCTAAGCTGAGCAGGAGTCCTCCACCCACAGTCTCACCAATAGAGGGTGCTGTTTTACTGTCACATTTTTCAATTGTGAGGGACAGGCAAGTTCTGCAGGACTCCAGGGAACATACCTGTCCTTAGCGACTGAAAATATTCCACCCCCTAGTGGTAGCAATGCAGCATTTCCCCCCAATAGATTGATCGCGATGTTGGTCGGCTGAAGCAGGGAGAGCTTGGGGCGGCGGCGGCTTTCGGGCCTGTTATTGGTGGTGGTTTGGGTCTTGGTCCCCGATGGCAGTTTGGGTCCTGGTCCCCGAAGGAGTGGCAGTGGCTTGGGGGAGGGCAGGGAGAAAGAAAGAAAAAAGGCAGGCAGGGAGACAGAAGGAAAGAAGAGAAACAGAAAAAATAGAAAGGGAGGCAGAGAGAAAGAAAGGGCAAGGAGAGAGGAAGGGAAAGTTGGGGGAGGAAATGAGGTCTGGAGGAGAGGAAGCATACAGGCTAAAAGAAGGGAACAAAGATTGGATGCACAGTCAGAAGAAGAAAGTGCAACCAGAGACTCATGAAATCACCAGACAAGGTAGGAAAAATGATTTTATTTTAAATTTAGTGATCAAAATGTGTCTGAATTTATATCTGCTGTCTATATTTTACACTAAGGTCCCCTTTTACTAAACCGCAAGAGTTTTTTAGCGCAGGGAGCCCATGAGCGTCGAGAGCAGCGCTGGGCATTCAGCGCAGCTCCCTGCGCTAAAAACTGCTATCGTGGTTTAGTAAAAAGGTGGGGGGTATATTTGTCTATTTTTGTATGGTTGTTACTGAGGTGACAGTGCATAGAGTCATCTGCTTTGACCTCTTTGAAAAACCCTGGAATAGGAATGATAATTAACATTTTCTATGCGTACAGTGTGCTTTGTGTTTTTTAAAAATTTTATTGTTGGTAGATCATTTTGACTTGGTCATTTTAAAAGTAGCTCGCAAGCCCAAATAGTGTGGACACCCCTGATCTAGGTGATAAGCCAAAGCATGCTTGCAGTCCAAAAGTGTGAAGTGCTGCTTTTCCAGGATGAGTGTGTGGGAAGAAAACAGGCAAGACAACAGACTGACTGAGAAAGAATTCAGAGACTACTTTAGGAAGGAATTTGGTGTGTGTGAGAAGAACAACCCTGTCATGGTAAAATCTTGGGCAGGGTACATCTGAAACAAGGGTTTGGATCTCACTTCATCTAGCTGATGTGAAAGTTATGAGGAATACAATTTTCCAAGTGAGAAGCTCCAGAGAACAGGAGAGAGACATGGTTAAGGGAGCTTTTATAAGGATAAATAATGTGATGTTCAAATCCCAAGCTATTGATTTATTGGAAGGCATGGTATACAACAGGCCATTCATGAAGTAGATTGTGAGAGGAATGGATATTGGTTTCCCATCCAACCAAGTGTGGAATGCACTAATGGCACTTAAATGTACCCTAACTGAGTTGGTCTGTAATCCTGAATTAGACAGATGGAGGAGGTAATCAAGAATTGATGAGATAAGGTTCACAGCTATAAGTGCACACCATGAAGAGAATGTCTTACATTTGAAGCAATAACATTGTTGAGTGGAGAGTTTCCTGGAAGCTAGCAGTATCGCCATAACGTCAGTCAGATGAAAGTTGAAGAGAGGTCAGTCGGTCACACTCAGGAACCATGCTCCACAATCCTGATGTAATTTGATGAGACTTTTTCCCTATTAAATGGAAGAGGTGGAAAGGCATACAAGGAAGACGTTCCCCCCCAGTGTAGAAGGAAAGGAACTGGAGTTACATGGTTGGGGCAAAGTGCCTGGAACAAAAAGCTTGGAAGTTTGTTGTTCAAGGGATAAGTGAACAAATCTGTTTGTGTCATTCCTTATTCATAAAGTTTCAAGTTTCAAGTTTATTAGGATTTTATATACCGCCTATCTAGGTTATCTAAGCGGTTTTTACAATCAGGTACTCAAGCATTTTCCCTCTCTGTCCCGGCGGGCTCACAATCTATCTAACGTACCTGGAGCTATGGAGGATTAAGTGACTTGCCCAGGGTCACAAGGAGCAGCGCGGGGTTTGAACCCACAACCCCAGGGTGCTGAGGCTGTAGATCCAACCACTGCGCCACACACTCCTGAGACAACTGAGCAACAGCTTGGACTGGAAGTGGTATTTCTTTGGAATTCCCAAAGCCCTATATAACTCAGGGTGAGTTACAGACTGATTTTGCATGAGTACTAATTTGCATATTCTTTAGTCAAGTCTGTCTCATTAACTGACTCAAAGTGAGAGCCTGGTGGGGAGAAGCAGCAGGCCTCATGGTCATGTTGAACGATTAAGTGATAAATGAAGAGGGAAACAAAGTACAAGGCAAAAAGAAAAAAACCCAAAACAGCACAAAGGACCTTCCGGTCTAAACAATATGTGCTTTATTTTAAGTCCCTTTTTGTGGGTAATAAAGCACACGTTGATTGTCCACGACCAGAAGGCCCTTTGTGCTGTGGATGATTAAGTGATGGAATGAGTGTTTGCAGCCTATATTTTCTTTCATCTTAACAGTTACAGTACTTTTTGTTTATGACCCTCAGCCTCTTGTAAGGACTAGGACACAGGCAAACTTCAGTCTGGAGGTTCATGTTGTGAGAAGACCTGCATTGAAGAAGGATCGAGAAGCGAGTTGAGAATTTCCTGCTTGAGAGAGGACCGGATCAATTAGAGCATTTCCTATGGCACATAACTCCAGAAGATCGATATGAAAGCTGGCCTCTGAGGGTGTCCAAAGTCCTTGTGTGTGGAGTAGAGAGCTGCATGGGAACGGGGACGACGGGAATTCCATGGGACCCGCGGGGATCCCGCGGGTTCCCCATTCGGGTCACAGGGATCCCGTGGGGGCGCCCCCTAGGGTCACAGGGATCCAGTGGGGACGCCCCCTAGGGTCGTGGGGATCCCGTGGGGACGCCTCCTAGGGTCGCGGGAATCCTGCGGGGTTCGAAGCAACTCGAGCCGCGAGGCTCGTCTTTGCTTAAGCCCTCCCTCCGACGTCAGTGCTGACATCGGAAAGACTTCCGTTCGGCTGTGTGCTGCGGCAGGGCAGGTAGGAATTTGCTTGCAGATGAGGGCTGGGAGGCGGAACACAAAAGGGGGGGAGCATTGTCTCATTTCCAGCCTCATAAAGGGTGAATCAACCCCCTTAGACACTGGCTCTTCACTTTATTATCCTTTTTGGTGGTGGCTGGAGTCTCGGCAGCTCTTTGCCAGTCGGAAGATGGCGGCCTCTCCGTCCTCCCCTTCCTTTCCCCGATTCTGAACGTTTCCTGCAGCTTCAAACGTAAAGCCGCCGCTGAGAGGGAAGCTTTCATGCCAGCAAAGAAAGAGGGAGAGAGGATGGCCGAGCCAGCGCGGGTAGGACAGCTTTCCCGGAGGAGGGGGGGGGGATGAGCCAAAGACCCTTCTGGGCCAGGCCACTGGCTTCCTGCATTTGGGTTGCTCTTGTGGAGCTTCCCAGATGGATTTGGCCTGATCTCTTTTTAAATGTTTCTTAAAGACTTAGATAATTCTGAAGGAGGTAGATGTGAGAATTATCTAATACCTGTTTCACAAAAGGAACAACCCCCCCCCCCCCGGGTGACTGAGAATAACACAATCAATTAGTAAACGAAGGCAGATGAAGATCAATTTCTCACCAATAAAACCTGCTCTGCCCTCTAGTATGAGTCTTATAATATAATATCTTCCCCTCTCCCTACCCTACCCCCTCCTATCCTGCTCTTCTCCTCCCCCTCCTCCTTCCTCATCTCCCTCTTTAAGTCGCCTTGAGCCTACCTAGGTATGAGCGACGCAGAAATAGAAGTTTAGATTAGATTAGATATGTGATTATCAATATTATTATAATTAAGTGATGGGATACTCTCAGTTTTATGTACCAGATGGTGACATGAACAAAAATGTCCTTTTTGGCCATTCATTCAGACTGGGTGTACCATCAGCAGTACAGTACTCCCTAGTACACCAAGCTTGAATGAATGAAGAAGACTGACAGAATGAAAAAGCTGGGGCTGTTCTCCCTGGAAAAGCGGAGACTTAGAGGGGACATGATAGAAACCTTCAAGATCATGAAGGGCATAAAAAGAGTAGATAGGGACAGATTTTTTAAATGATGGGGAACCACAAGTACAAGGGGGCACTCAGAGAAATTGAAAGGGGGAAGATTTAGAACAAACGCCAGAAAGTTCTTTTTCACCCAGAGGGTGGTGGACACATGGAACGCACTACCGGAGGATGTGATAAGCAGGAGCACGCTACAGGGCTTCAAAGAAGGTTTGGATAGGTACCTGGAGGACAAAGGGATTGAGGGGTACAGATAGGAGTAGAGGTAGGTTATAGGGATAGGATTAGAGGATTAGAGGCAGTTACAAAATTAGTCAGGGGCACTGTTCAGGCAATTAGGCCTGATGGGCCGCTGCGGGTGCGGACCGCTGGGCAAGATGGACCTCTGGTCTGCCTCAGCGGAGGCAACTTCTTATGTTCTTATGAATGGATCCAAAATACTGCCACAAAAATAAATCACCGGCCACAGGAAATTTGACCATGTCACCTTCAGGAAATCAATTAAAATCTATCTCTTTGATAAATTTCTCTGACTCCCTCCCTACTTTGTATCTCTGATATGCCTCTGGATATACCTGACTACTCTCGATTTGCTAAGCTAGTCTGAATGTCTTGTATGTACAGTCTCTTCCTCTGTAAATCGCTCTGAACTGTTGTGGTACTGCGGTATACAAAAATAAAATTATTGTTATTATTACTGAAATCCGCACACTGGCTTCCTGTCTCACCTATAAAATCCTGCTACTCATTTGCAAAACCCATGCCACCGATATGCCCCTTTATCTCAGCAGTCATTTAACCTCGATCTCTCAGATCCACCAATCAAAATGGCCCGGTTGTTCCTACCGTTTGGCAAATTATCTCAGATACTAATCGCAGCTTGATCTTTTCTGTACAAGGCCCTGAATTGTGGCATCTTCTCCCAACTTGGGAGAGAGGACGAGAGGGAAATAGATGCTGAGGTGGGGGAGGGAATGTGTTTTTGGACACAGAAGGCATGGTCTTGGGAGAGAGGAAGGGAGGGAAAGAAATGGTTGTGTACGCAGGAATGGAAGAAAGGAGAATTTTTGGTCATAGGGAGGGAGTGAGGTACAGATGAGAGGGAGAAATACTGTGGTGGAAAGGGAACAGTGGGACAGATTGAAATGGATGCAAGAGGGAGGAATGTTGGACATAGTGGTGAAGGGAATGGAGAGGGGTGATAGAAGGAGAAATGTTGGGCATGGGGCTGGTGGGCAGGCACAAAAGATGAGAAAGGAATAAATGCTGGATCATGGTAGGAGGAACCAATGGACAGCAACAGAAGATGGGAAAGCGGAAAAAAGAAACTGGGACCAACTTTATGGAAAAATAAGTCTCCAGACAACAAAGGTAAAAAACGGAATTTATTGACTAAAGTATGTTAGCTTTGGGAAATGTATATAGCAGATGTCTTTGAATTGTGTTCAAAAGAAAAGGAAATGCATTTCTGGTTTTATTTCTACAGTGTTGAAGTACTTGCTGACCCTTGCTGTGAATGGTGGGGATCCCCAAGCACCGCCAGCAGAGGACCTCCTCTAGAGACGGCCAGAACTCCCCTCCACCAAGCACAGCAGTCGCTGGCAGCATCTATGAGCCACTGAGGTGCCAGCATCTGTGACTCAGGGACGCTACTGCTGCCTGCCAAGCTTGGCAAAAGGGACCCCCGGTCAACTGCAAAGGAAGTCCTCAGCTGACAGCTTGGGGGTTCTCATCAGCTGAGTATTTATATTTTATATTTACATTAGAGGCTCTGGTAGAAACCCGTTTACAAAGTATGTATTCTTCCCAATTAATATTTCCAAATTAATAAAGTCTCTTTGCTTATTTGTAAATGGGTCTCTTCCAGAACCTTTAATTCAGTAGCATAATTAAATGAAATAACTATTTCTGAAGTTTATAGGGACAGGCGGGGATGGAGGGGATTCCTCGCGGGGACGGGTGGGGACGGAGGGATTCCTCGCGGGGACCGGTGGGGATGGAGGGATTCCTCGCGGGGACGGGTGGGATTTTGGCAGGGACGGGTGGGATTTCTGTCCCCGCGCAACTCTCTAGTGTGGAGACTGTCCAGGTAAGCTCCCTACCCCACCACAGAGGCATCCGAGGTGAGAACCTTCTGGTGCTGAAGAGGTTGAAATGAGTGAGAATGTGCGGGTTCATCCACCACTGAAGTGAATGATGTAGGGTGCATATCAACCAAATGCGAGCAGAGGGATCCTGTGGTTTGTGACCACTGGGAGGACAAAATTTATTGGGGAATTCTGAGATGGAGACATGTATGTGGAGGTGACATGTACTGTTGAGGCCATGTGACACACAGAAATAGAGGTCAGATGGAATAAGAATAGCCTTACTGGGTCAGATCAATGGTCCATCTAGCCCAGTATCCTGTCTTCACAGAGGCCAATCCAAGTCACAAGTGCCTGGCAAAAACTCAAATAGTAACAGCATTCCATGCCACCGATCCATGCAAGCAGTGGCTTCCATGTCTGTCTCCAAATTTATTTCATACTTGAAATACCATCTATGAATGGTTACCTAGATGGTTTACAATACTAAAATTTTAAAAGAAAAAAAAGGGGGGGGCGGGACATTTCAGTTAAAAAAGATCAAGGATTAGACAGAGACATATGGTAACAGAGGGGTCTGTGGGTAGGGAGGAGTAAAGTACATCGAGATAAAATAAATTAAAAAGGAGGTAAGAGGGGGTGGGGAGAATAGGGACTTTTCCTCCAGGAACTTGTCCAAACTTTTTTTAAAACCAACTACATTAATCGCTGTTACCACATCCTCTGGCAACACACTCCAGAGCTTAACTATTCTCTGAGTGAAAAAATATTTCCTCCTATTGGTTTTAAAAGTATTACTCTGTAACTTCATTGAGTGTCCCCTAGTCTTTGTAAATCTTGATGCGAGAAAGACTGATGAGATTGTCTGCTAGCTGATGCGGGAGGAAAACATGGCCTTGTCCTATGTCCAATTGAGCTCCTATGAATTCTAAAGTCTCAGTAGGTTGTAGATGAGATACGTAATTGATTACTAGACTTAGTAATCATTTGAGGAGATAAATGGCTGAGTTGATTGCAATCTGAACTAATTGCTGTGATGATGCTTTGATCAACCAGTCCTCTAGATAGGGGAAGACATGAAATCCTCTGTTGTGAAGTGCTGCTAGTACAACGAGGCACTTTGTGAAGACTTGAGGAGCTGACACCAAGTTGAAAGGCAGAACCCTGTACTGAAAAGATTGGGTTCCCATATGGAAGTGGAGATTTTTCCTGTTAGCAGGTAGTACGAAAATGTGTATATGAAGACACAAAATAGCTAAAGTTTGACGAGCCAAGGAAAGACTGAAAAATTGCAGTCTCTCAGCTGCGCATAGAATTTGAGGCTGATGGTCTTGTGTGACAACGTCGGGAGAGAAGGCACCTACACACATTTAAAGAAACAGTACACTTGGCAATGTCTGCACTGGGCTCTGTCGGATGACATCTCCCATTTGTGTTAATATCATGTCCACTTGTCCTTGGAGAAAATCTGTTTTACTCTTTTGGGATCTTGCCACGTACTTATGACCTAGTTTGGCCACAAGTATGGCAGTGCTTATGTTCTTAGCAAAGGCAGTGGGGAGGACCTCACCATTCTCCACAACAGACCTCAGTTTAGAGGAAGCTTAGGCTGTACAAAGTAAAACTGAACTTTTGAACTGGGACTGTTGTTGAATAGTAGCAGTGGAATCCTACCGCAAAGACTACCGTATTTTCACGCATATAACGCGCGCGTTATACACGATTTTACAAACCGTGCATAACCATGCGCGTTATACGTGTGAGCGCGTTGTACACATGTTTTTTTTTCATTCGAATACGGCATTCCCCCTGCGAACCAGCATCCTCCCCACCCGCTCGCGTCACCCCCCCCTCCCCCGCGATCCAACATCCCCCCCAGCACCGCAAAGACAACTCTTACCCGATTGGGCACCGGCACCGGCACCAGCACCAATGCACAGGATGTGCCAGTGCCAGTGCCCGAAGATCCTCCCTCGTTGGGTTGGGCTGGGCTGTGCGGTGCGAGAGAGATCCTCCTTCTTCCTGCGCCGGGCTGGACTAGGCTTTGAGCATTTGTGCATGCTCAAAGCCTTCTGGTCTCGCTCTCTCGGGAGGATCTTCGGGCACTGGCACAGGCACATCTTGTGCACTGGTGCTGGTGCCGGTGCCCAATCGGGTAAGAGTTGTCTTTGCGGTGCTGGGGGAGATGTAGGATCGCGGGGGAGGGGGGGTGACGCAAGCGGGGGGGAGAAGGATGCCGGTTCGCAGGGGGAATGCCGGATTCAAATGAAAAAAAAAATGCTCTCTCGGGTAAGCAAGCAGGGGGGAGGATGCCGGTTCGGAGTAGGCGGGAGGAGGTTTTAGCATGTGCGGTATACGCGTGTGCGTGCTATATTAAATTTTTTTTACATAAATTTGTGTTCCCCGCGCGCTATACCCGTGTTCAGATTTAGTTGATTGATTTTTGCAAACAGTAACATGTATCTCATAATCGTGGCTTGCAGTCAATATACTTTCTGAATTTCAGATACATTCTTCAGCAAACTTATTTACAGTACCCACATTAAACTAACATTTCAAACATCTCTGTGATTAATGGTAAAACTTTTCTCTTTGGAACTACAAAAATGGCACTGTGTATAGCGTAATGTTACAATGTGGATTATGTGCCGAGTTTGACGTCAGTGTTATATAAGCTAGAAAAACTGTAAAACATGGCTTACCAGTCCATTGCCCTCGGACACAGAAGAACAGCTGAAACCCACACAGGATAAGGGCATGGGCAGAAATTAAAGCTATATACATCTGGAAGGAATATAGAAACATCTGGAATCACCTTGGGTAGGCAGAAAGATAAAGCACAAGCTGGTTTAATTGGCCTTTTGCTATTCTGGTTTCAGTTTCAGTTATGTTAAAGCAAATTACTACAACAGCAAGTACTAAGAGTGTTTTCTTCTGCATTGGTTGGAATACACAAAAAGAAAATCTTATGTCATTACTCTAGAACACGGGTTCCCAACCCAGTCCTTGGGACACACCCAACCAGGGTTTTCTGGAAACCCACACTGAATATGCATTACAGAGATATGCATGCAATTGTGGCAGTTCATACATATCTTTCTCATGCATATTTTTTGTGAATAACCTGGAACCCTGACTGACTGGGTGCAACTTGAGGACCAAATTGAGAATTTCTGCTCTAAGTGGTGGGCTTAAAAACCCCCAAAACAAATGGAAGGTGGTGATGGTGGGGAGGGGGGTACAGTTATGGTCAGAGGCTGACTGAAACTAAATCCATGGCTCGGTTTCAGCCAGAAGCAGAACTAAAACCAAAAACATGGCCCCATCCTCACCACAGTGTGCTATTGAGACAGAAGGGGGAAGCCACTGCTTGCCCTGGATCAGCAGCATGGAATCTTGTTACTATTTGGGTTTCTGCCAGGTATTTATAACCTGGATTGGCCACTGTTGGGAACAGGAAACTAGACTAGATGGACCACTGGTTTGACCCAGTATGGCTGTTCTTATCACAAGACTGCCCTTCCCAAAAGAAAATTTGACCTGTCCATCAGTTCCACCCACCCTCCCCTTCTTCCTCCCTACATCTGTAAAGCCCTTCCCAGTCCTTACTTTGTGAAGGTATTGATACCCCTGTATAAGGCTCTGGTGAGAACTTGTTTAGAATAGTGTGTACAATTCTGGAGGCCACACCTTCAAAAAGATATAAAAAGGATGGAATCGGTCCCGAGGAAGGCTACTAAAATGGTGTGTGGTCTTCGTGATAAGGCATATGGGGGACAGACTTAAAGATCTCAATATGTATACTTTAGAGGAAAGGCGGGAGAGGGGAGATATGATAGAGATGTTTAAATTCCTACGTAATGTAAATGTGCATGAGTCGAGTCTCTTTCATTTGAAAGGAAACTCTGCAATAAGAGGGCATAGGATGAAGTTAAGAGGTGATAGGCCCCAGAGTAATCTTAAGGAAATACTTTTTTACAGAAAGGGTGGTAGAACAGTCTCCTGGAAGAGATGGTGGAGACAGAGACTGTGTCTGAATTCAAAAGGGCACGTGGGATCTCTTGAAGAGAGAAAGAGATAATGGTTACTGTGGATGGGCAGACTAGATGGGTCATTTGGCCTTTATCTGCCTTCATGTTTCTATGTTTAAGACCCTGGTAATCTAGTAGCTTCTTCGGGGCAGGAACATTCCTTGTTACCCTGTATTCAAAATAGCAACCACAACTTCCCACAGGGGCAGGAACACCATGGGATGCTCCTGTCCTGAAGAAGCCACTAGACAAACCACTAGACTAACAGGCCCTTTAATAGGTAGACCTCGGATGGGGGAGGATGGTCTTGAGGGTCGGGGCCATGTTTTCTGTTCCAACTGAAAATGCTCAGAAATTTTCAGCTGGAATCTAAACCCGAATTTCAGATTGGTTTCAGTGCTGGATCCAAAACTGAAACTCTGTCAGCCTCTAGGTAAGGTAGTATGTTGTTGTTAATAATTTTAAAGTAGGGTTTTAAAATTAATTTAGGGGAGTTGGATATAAAGTAGAAACACAGTCTGAGAGGTCTTCTGTAGACTAATAGATGGAAAAATATGGACCAGCACACATCTACATCATGGTTAAAGCAGCAGTGTTCAAATCCTGCATCTCTCAATGATGCCTCATGTAACTTTGGTTAGGCGAGTTGCATTACCTTCTATTCCTCCAGGTACAACTTAGGGCTCCTTTTACGAAAGCGTGGTAGCGGTTTAACGCGCGTAATAGCGCGCGCTAAACCGCCAGCCGTTCTAGCCGCTACCGCCTCCCCTTGAGCAGGTGGCAGCTTTTCGGCTAGTGCGGGGGTAGCGTGTGATTAAACGTCGCACGCGTTAAAAGACTTCCTGGGCAGAGATTGATGAATTGTATCAAAATGTGTAACTCATCTTAAGCCTGGATTTGGAAAGGCAAGTAATTAAATCTAAAACTCCAAGTCTTAATACAAGCAGCTGCATCCTCAACAAATGAACAAATAACAGGCCCAGCAAAATTAAAATATTTCGCCAACTGCAATTCATTGGAGGGGCAGTTCCCACAATTCCTTCATACGAAGCAAGAATGAAACCAGACTGAGGGGCCGATGCAGAAAGCCCTATAACTCCTAAGAAAAAAATACTGCGGCATATTGTAAGCCAGAGTTTTTCAACCTCTGTGCCGCAGAGTCCTTGAAGATCCTGTGGGCAAAGGCATTGCATGACAGAAAGAGAGACATTATTAAAAAAGGCTGCAAACAAAATAGTTTAGCAGTTCTCCCTTTGTGGACACAGAACTCGAGGGAATTGTACAGTTAGGCTCACGGTGGTTTTCTGCATCAGCCCTCTGGCTAAGTTCCTACATGTGTGTCCTTACCTATTCTGCCCTGCATTCAATAAAGAAAGGCACTTGCTCCTTTTTGCCACTGCAGGACAGAATGGTTTAATGCAGTGGCACAGATTCCGGGCGTGCCACAAGAGGAATGTCCTTTAGGCAGTCTCCTTCTCTCCTCTCTGCATGCCCCCCCCACCATTGGCTTAGTAATTTCAGGGTTAGTAAACTCAGGGCCCCCACGCATGCGTGGACATTGACGTGACGACATCACACATGTGCGTGATGTCATCGTGACATCTGCACATGCCTGGAGGCCCTGCAGACGTGGCCCTGAGCTTAGTGTGCTGGGACTTGGAAAAGTTGGTGAGACACTGGTTTAGTGCTATAATAAATCAGAGAGACAGCCATACTGTGGGCTATCGAGAGATTCTATTTCTTCTTCAAAACACAACATAGATTTCATAATTTAATTCTGAGATGCTAAAGGATTATTTGTTCAATACTAAATTGAATTTCCTTTTTTCTATTTGCTAATGGAGAATAGAGGCAGATGTCTAACTTTCCATTCCATGAAAATGGAGATCTGAATATCAGATACCGAATGGCTGCACTTAGAGAACTTGCATTTTATTTTAAGTAAATGTATTGTCCTAATAGCTTTAAAAACAGCCCTGCAGAAGTCAACCACAGGGAACCTTTAGTACGGTGTAAACACCAACAAACGGTGCCAAACCTGGGAAAGGGGAGGACAATAAAAAGAAAGTGTGCAAAATGACTTATTTTGGGAGTGTATTACGAATGTGTACTTCTGTGATTTGTTATATTATGAAATCTAGTCTTCTGTAATCCGCCTTGAACCGCAAGGTAATGGCGGAATACAAATCACTAATGTAATGTAATATTTAACCTATTTATGAATTATATTGCTTTTGAACTTTATGAATTGTATTAAACTGTTACAAACCACTTTGGGTAGTATGTAAGAAATGTAAATCCACATTAAGTAGTGCAAGAGGAAATACAATAGAAAATAGGCCAGTATTTAGGGGGATGGGAAGCATATAACTTGAAAAATGTTTTCATTTACACTGTTTAAAATTATTTAGCCGCACTATCTGTTTAGGTCCTACATTGGACCATGCAAAGCAGATGTTTCAACTTATACCACCTTTATGTGCAGTTCAGCTAGACTCTATAATTTATACATTGGCAGCTGAATATTGCCACTTATACATATCAATTTTGGTCATTGTCCTAGAAACAGCATTTTGGAAGGGCAGCATGCTTGCGTAAGCACCGATTTCAGAAAACAGTTACTGGACACCAGGCCGCTCAGTGGTATAAATTAATATCTGGATGGTTTGATAATATGTTGCAGTTGATGTTGGTTTTTAAAATGAATAGATATGGAAAAAAAAAAAAAGAAAGAAAAAGAAGGTCTTTCCCACATGCAAGGCCATTTTTACCACAACTGCAAAAAATACCTTTTTCTAATTATTTTCATTAATGGCCATGAGCTAACGTTCCCATTAACACATGGCCATTTTCAAACATTACCACGTGAGCACTTTCTCAGTCTTTTCTCTTTGCGGCAGCAAAAACATGGAATGACTTATGGTGAAATTTAGATATTTTAATAGATATATTTTGTTTCAGAGAATTTTTAAAAACTTGGTTATTTGAAAGATATTTGCTTCAGTAAAGGTCAGGTTACAGTACTTCCCCAAAATTTGTGGGGGTTCCGTTCCAGGACCCCACGCAGTTTTTAGGCAGGGAAGACAGGAGAGAGCAGCTACAGAGGCAGGAGAGGACAGCTGGAGCGTCGGCGGGTGAAGGAAATCACTCGCGGTCTGCTCTGAACGCCTCTTCCTGTAGTAAAGTCGGGCTATACCAATCAGGAGCTGCTTTGACACGCAGCTCCTGATTAGTGTAGCCTGACTTTACTACAGGAAGAGGCAGTCGGAGCAGACCGCAAATGACCGGGTCCGTGATTCACGAATTCGCGGGAGAAAACTGTATAATGAAATGTTTTTATGGGTCTGTATATTATAAAAAGGTCAAATGTGTATTTTCCCAGTTATTCCTGGCTTCTTCTTATGGAATCTGCTTAGAACTTAGAAGGTATTTCTGGAATAAAAGCATAGTATTAGATTAGCACTGACTGACAAATTCTATAGTCTACTTAAAGTTAGGCACTTATATCAGCACACCTAGCCAACGTCGGTGCCTAACTTAATTCACAGGATTATTCGACCCCAAAAATTGGCACTTAATACCTCCTAATTGCTGTTAATTGGACTTAATTAAAAGTTAGGCACCTAACGCAACACGATTCTATAAAGAAAAGGCACCCAGTTCAAAGTGCCTACCTAAAAGAGGGTGTGGTTATGGGGGGTGGCTAGTTCAGGCTTTGATTTGTTATGTCTATATCTCAGAAAAGTTATATGTTGGACGAGAGCAAATCACTTGCAATTAAAGGCAACAAAAACATAGGTTATGCTTCTTGCTGCACATCCACCTGCTGGTATTCCAATTTCTTTTTCCTTTGATGGGAATAGTATTAAACTAAATAAAACAATTCATTCATTAGTTGTTCTTGATTCTGCATTAACGATGAAAAATCAGGTTCAGAAAGTGATTGGTAATGTCTTTGCAAAGCTGAAGTTATTGAGATAGCTGAAAGCAGTGGCGTAGCGAGGGTGATAGGCGTCGGGGCGATGGTGCCCCTCCCTCGATCCCCCCTGCCACGCACCCCCCCTTCCTTTCCCTTGTAACTCTAGTTGAAGTTGTTGCTTGCGGCAGTCAACCGTGTGCTTCACATGACCCTATCTGCTCTCTCTGACGTCACTTCCTATGGCAGGATCCGGAAATGACGTCGGCGGGAGAGCCGATGGGGTTGCAAGGAGCATGTTGTTGATTGCCGTGAGCAACAACTTCAACTAGAGGTATGAGGGAAGAGAAGGGGGGTGCGCGCAAGGCAAGGGGAAGAGTGGGAAGAGGTGAGGGGATGGAGGGGAAGAGGGGTGTTGTGCCCCCACCCATCCCATTCCGCCCCCACCCACCCTTACTAAGCCAGTGGCTGAAAGATTACCTTAATCATCAGTATTATACCACCTATTTTTGACCACTGTAATCGTTGAACGGATTAGCAAAGAAAGCTCTACGGAGTTTGCAGACTGCTCAAAATGCAACTGCACGTGTTTCATATGGAGTATCTAGACTTGAACATATTTCACCTGTCCTCAAGAGTGCATTGGTTGCCGATTGCTTTTTGAATCTAATATAAAATTTTACTTTTTAAGGTGGCAACAGGCCAAATCTCTATAGTGATAGCCTCATCTTTGCACTTATATCAGCCAGTTCGATCAATGAGATCAGAGTCTAGGAATTTACTGGATGTGCATGCTCTTCAAACTGTGTTTCTTGAGGAATACAGATCTTCCATTAAGAGACTGGATGATTTTTAAGAGAGGTTGAAGACATTTTTATTTCACAAAGCCTTTGGGACATAGGAACTGCCTTCTGATATGTTGCTTGAAAAGATACTTTATATTCTCAAATATAAACTGAGACTTTAGAGCCAAAAAAATTGCCCAAAAATGGAGGGGGGGGGAGAGGGTAGGAGGGGGAGGGTGTCTCTGTTTATATTCGGATCAGTGCCCATCCACCCCTTTTGCTGACCTCCACCGGGCCTGCCGTAAGAGCTAATAGTCTAGAGGTGGACCAGGAAAGGAGGGATCCCTCCCACCTCCTGTCCCGGCCAATTCTTAAGAACTCTCACCTCATCCCGCCTCCCCGATTAGTAAAAAGCATACCTTTCAATTTCCTGCTGGTCCAGCGGTGAACCGAGACAGGAGCAATCTTCCTATGCTCCTGCCCCATGCAGAGCTGCTCTCTGAATGGATGCAGCTCTCACGAGGTTGCGGTGAGAATTTGCAGCAGCCATTCAGTTAGCGGCTCATAATGAGGCAAGAGCATAGGTAGATCGCTCCTGCCCTTGTTTACCACTAGACCACCAGGGACTTTAAAGGAATGCTTTTTACTAATTGGGGAGATGGGAGGGAGGTGAAAGTTGTTAAGAATCAGCTAGGACAAGAGGCGGGAGAGATCCCTCCTGTCCCGGCCTACCAGGGTTTACAGCAGGCCCGATGGAAGCCTGCAAGGTACTGGGAGAGAGGGGGGAAAAGGGTGCAGAGCCTGGCAGGGCAGGGAGGGAGGACATGGTGCAGAGCTTGGCAGGGGAGGGAGTGAAGGTGAGAGGGGGCTGTGTGCAGAGCCTGGCAGGGCAAGACACTTGAATATAAGCTTCCCAGTTTATATACGAGTCAACTATTTTCCTCCTTTTTTTGGGGGGGGGGGCATTGGTTACTTTGGTTTATGTTAGAGTATATAAAATACCTGTATTTGAATATATGACACTAAGAAAGTTTAAAGAAAGTTTTGGTTGTTTGTTATGAACTTTGTGAATGTTGTCTTTTGTGATCCGCCTAGATTGGTAAATAGAGCAGAATAAAAGTTTTTAAAATAAATAAGTTGTGGAAATTTTTGAGTTAGGCACTGGTATTTAAGCAAAGAAATCTCTGGCATGAATTGGGTGTGCCTAAAGTTAGGATGCATAGCAATGCCTAAGCCTGCTTAGACGACACTAAACATCTTTCTATAGTGTGCGCCTAACTTTTAGCGCTGTAGTTGTCAGCACCGATTTTTTTTAGGCAGACTGTATAGAATTGGACCCTTACTTCCGGGCTCGTATCTTTGCCTGAAGAAACAAGCTGCCTTTTTGTTAGATGCTGAGGCTATGAGGTCGAATGCCGGACGCCACCTGCCTCTAACTATGCAGTCAAAAACCCTCCAAGAGAGAGACCACTTAGGAAGTCCGCCTGCATATTCTCCACCGCGGCTACCTGAGCCACTGAGATGGCCAAGACATGAGCTTCCGCCCACTGGAAAAGCAAGCTCAGCAACGCACTCCTGGTGCCTCCTTGCCTGTTTACATAGCCTACTGCAATTGCGTTGTCTGAGAAGACTTGGACTGTCCTACCTTCTAGGGTGCTGCCCAAGGCTCGTATAGCTAACCGTATCACTCCAAGCTCCAAGTGATTGATTGACCACTTCCTCTGAGATGGGGACCATCACCCTTGTAGCGGGTGTCCCTCACAATGAGTTCTTCAACTGAATACGCTGCCATCTGCCATTAGGACTGCCCACTGGGAGATGTGCAGCAACATTCCTCTGTTCAAGGACTGTGGCTCCAGCCATCAGTCCAGGTTGCTTCACGCCTTGCCCAACCATGTCAGTGGGAGGTCCTTGGTGTCCGTTTGTGACGACCACCTTGAGAGGAGCGACTCCTGAAGCAGGTGCACTCTTGCCCGGGGAACCACATCTACTGTGGCTATCATGGATCCCAGTAGTTGAAGATACTACCAAGCTGTGGGGGTCTGCAGGTTGCAAATCTCCCGAATTTGCCTCAAGAGCTTCATTTTGCGTGTTACAGGGAGGAAGACCCTGTTCTATGCCGTCTCAAAACAGATTCCCAGATAGTACAGGGACCAAGGCCCAGATGCACTAAGGTCACTGTGCATCTAACGATCGTCATTAAACCGGTAGAACCGATTTAGCAACGTTATTTTTCCGACTGATGTACTCAATGGCTCACTGCTCGCTTTTCTGTGCATCCATTGCAGCCTCCAACTCTGCTATACAAACGACCTCACTAGTATTAAAATGAGGTCATTAATATTAAAACCAGTCCACCAATCGATGCCCTAACATCGCTTCGAGATGCACAAAAAAATAGCGATTAGTTCTACTGACTCCCCCCAAAAGACAGGGCTAGACATGTAACTGTGTTACCAAAAGGTCTGTCATAAAAAAATGAGAGGCAGGAGAGATGCCCACTCCCTCCTACCTCAGAAACCCCCATGCTCCCGACCCCCTCCCCGTGAAAATCATGGCTATTTGTACCCCTCGCACTCCCAACACCCTTCCCCCCATGAAGATCACTGGCAGAAGGAATGCCCACTCTCTCCTGCCTCGGACAACTAAACCCCCTCAAACACATCCTGACACCCCCACCACAATGATGGGTCCCCTCCCCAACAACTTAAAAAAAAAACCCCAAAACAAACAAAAAACCAGCAGGAGGGATGTTCACTCCCTCTTGTCTTGGTCACTCAGACCACCCCCACACCCCTAACTAACCAAAACTTAGACCCTTCCCCACATCCCCATGCTCCTCGCAAGGCCCCCCTTTCCGACCCCTTCCACCACCCCACCAAGAGAGGCCCTGGTGGTCTGGTGAACTGGGGGTATTCAGGTCAGGAACTCCCACCCCCCAACCTCCCCTTGTATCTTATTGTAGAAAGCTAGCAAGAGAGATGCCCACTCCCTCTGGCTGGCAAGCCTACCTCTTCAAAACGGCAGGCCTTCCCCTTCCTAGTACATCCTGGGATGCACTGGGAAAGGGCCTAAGACTGATTGGGAGGGATCTTAGGTATCTGGGTCTATTGGAGGGGCCCTATGTATCTGACCTATGGGAGGTCTTAAGCCACTCCCCGGACATCCGAGGATGCACCAGGAAGGGGAAGGTCTGCCAATTTGAAGAGGCGGGCCTACCGGCAAAAGGGAGTGGGCATCCCTCTTGCCGGTTTTCTACAAGAAGATTTGAGGGGAGGGGGTTCTGACCTGACTCCCCCCCAGCCCACCAGGGCCTTCTCTTAGGGATTTTTTGGTGGGGTGGAGGGAGGAGTAAGAAGGAGGGTGTCTTGGTATCAGGGTGTGTGTGTGTGTGTGTGTGTGTGTGTGGTTCTAGGTTTTGGGCAGTCAGGGGTTGCGGGATGGTCCAGGTGGCCATCATCAGGGAGGAAAAGGGTCAGGGTGTGTGTGGGCAGGGTCTAGGTGATTAAGGCAGGAGGGAGGGAACATCCTTCCTGCCCCTCTTTTTTTTCAGGGGCTGTTGTCCGGGGGGGGGGGGGGGAAGGACAACTTTTTCTTTTAAATGGGGACAGGTATTGCGCGTATTCAACACACGCATATCTGTGCCATTTAAAAAAAAAAAGGAAATAAATAGTCTTCCTGCCTGAACAGCTGAGTGGCAGGAGGTTGCTTCAGGGTTTCCACTGCTGCTTAGCAATTTGGGCTTCCCCCCGTCAGCTCTGGGCAAGTTTGAAAGTTGCTTTTCCCAATGACTGGTGGGGTGGGATTAAGGATGACCTCTGTAAAACTAATTTGCTTGCAACATCAGCTGAACATTGATCGCCGTTTTAAAATTGGGCAATTAATCGGCTCACAGTGACCCACATGATCTTAATGACTAATTTTTGGGCATTCAGGCCAGTGTCAGACCATTTATTCTACTGCTGTCACTCCCTCGTCCCTCAAGGATGTGTATGAATTTCTGCCTTGTGGAGGTGCGCTGCCACAACAACTATCACCTTGGTAAAGGTACGTGGAGCTGTTGCTAGGCCAAAGGGAAGAGCAGAGAATTGGAAATGCTTGTCCAGAATATGGAACCTCAAGAATGGGAATACGCAAGCATGCCTCTGTGAGATCCAGACAGGCAAGGCATTCCCCTGGCACAACTGAGGCAATGACCAATTACACGATTTCCATGCAGAAACAAGGAATCTTGAGGGCTACTTTAACTGACTTTAGATCCAAAATTGGTCTCCAGTCTTCCGAGTCTCTTTTGGGTACGATGAAGTATATAGAGTATCTGCCCGATCCCATTCTCCTTGCGGTAGGGGCTCTACGGCTCCTGGAGCAATGAGCCTCTGAACCGTTGCCCACACTCAGGCTACCTTTCCTGGCTTCCCTGCTGGAGAAGTGAGAAAGAGGTCTGGGAGGAGCCAGTAAAATTGTAGCTTGTACCCCTACTAAATGACTTCCAGCACTCACTGATCTGAAGAGATCTATGTCCAAGCCAGCCAGTACTCTGCCAGCCTGCCCCCCCCCCTACACATTCGTGGGAGCGGTTGCTCTCCTAGTATTATTGCTGTTTCTTCAAAGCCACAGATGAACAAGATTCGGATACTTGGGGATGCTTGGTGCTCCCGAACCTTTGTCTTTGGCCCTGAAATGTGCTCTGAATGGAGGACTCTCCCGAATACTGGCAAAACTGATGGGAACCATGAAAATTTCTCCTGCTGGACCCCCTGGCATTCCAGGGTCTGCTAAGTGGTAGGGATTTCAGCTTATAATATACCACACGAATCCTGAGATTGTACAGGCCCTTGCTAAAGAGCAACTGTCCCTGAAAGGGGAATTTGCTCAGGGTTACCTTGAAGGATGAGCCTCCGGCCTAATCTAGAGTATTCTGTGGGTAGAAATGGCATAATCTGAGATCTAGCTCAAGACCCTGAAAAGGTCATAGAGAGCATTTGCAACATAAGACAACCCCCTCCAAGAGGAACTGGGGGTTAGGGCTGCTGTCTGAATCCGAAGCCCTGCTTAGACAAGAGTGGCATGCAATATAAGATGCTGCCACCTTCAGACCCAGCAAAGCAGCCTCAAATTGTCTTTTATGGACAAAATCTACTCTGTGGTCTAGTGCGTCCTTGAGGACTATACCCTTTCACTAGGGAGTGAGGTTTGCTTCATAACGTGCGCCACCAGCAAATCCAATTTAGGTATAGCAAACCACTGCTGAAACACAGCATCTATTGCGTAAAGCTAAGCCATGGACTTAGCTACCCCTAAGGGTCCCTCGGGAACACTCCAGTAATCTATTAACATTTTCGTAATCTGTTCTTTGGTGCTGCTCATGAGTGAGCACTGAGTCAGCTCCAACTTTAGTTCCAGAAGCACCTCTGCAACCAAACCTTCAGATGGTCTGAAAAACCTTCACACCCTTGGATGTTTTCCAAGATCCAGGGCCGCCACCTTATCGTGAACAGCCCCTCCCAGCTGGGATGCTGAATCTCCCAGCACTGAGGACCCTGAATGAGAAATTAAAGACATGGACTCTGAACCTTTATCCTCTGACTCTACCAGAGCTTGGGTCCTTCAAAAATCAGCATGGCTCTTTGGGGAGGACCCTGTGCCTTTAGCTAAAAATCCTGACTTTTAAATCCTATAAAGGCTTCATATATCATGTGTATGAATTCAGGAGCAAATCACTGCCCAGGTTGCCCAGAAGGACTTGGCAGGGTCTCTCATGGTGGCTTCTGGTGTTTGTCCACAGGCTAAGCTTCAATGTGGATACTAAGTCCACTTTCTTCTTCTCCTGCCAGAATTTCTGGCCCCAAAAATGCTCTAACTGAGCACTTAAGCCACCAGAAGCAGAAGAGGAGGTGAAGCCCGAAGTTCCCGCCCCACAGAATGTGAACAATAACTCCCTTCAAATAGGCATCCACCGCAAATCTGACATGAATCTGAAGTATCTCTACTTCAAGAATCCATCTATACTGTTTTCTGACAAAATTAGGGGGTATTGAGGCAGATGGAGGCTTTTAAAATAAAAATCAGGAAATCCAAGATGGCTGCTGCAATTGTGATTCTGGCACCTAAAATGGCCCATGGAGAGAAAATGCAAACAAAAAAATATAGGGAAGGTTTTGGGAGGTGGGGAACGTGAGCCCTAGCTTCTGAAACCTTCAAAAATGAGTTTTAAGGACACCTCCCCACCCTGATTTTTCCCATAGGCTGCAATAGCCTTACTCACTGTACTATGAAGCTGTGCGGTAATAGCTGCTTAGGAAAGCCCCAGATCAGGAGATTTCTGCCTCAGACAAGCCTAGAGTTCAAAAGATGGCTTATTTCTTTAGATCTGTCCAATCCCTGAGTGGAATTGGACCCTCAGTCCTCCCCACCAGAGTCTTGGGGGAAATGCAGTCAGCTATGATCCTGGATAAACTGCAATGGGACCTACTCAGAACATTTTTGTGGATATCTTTTGCTTCATAAGTAAATCAAGGAAAATTTTTGTTGTTTACCTGGAATTACATCATTTTCTTTTCCAGAGATAAATAAAAAAGATTTGACATCGATATGTGAACATTCGACTGTATATCTATATCTATATACACACACAAAGGAGAAATTAGGTTCTTACCTGCTAATTTACTTTCTTTTAGCTTCTCCAGACCAGTAGAGGTTAATCTTTACGAATGGGTATATATCCAATCATGACCAGCAGGTGGAGACTGAAAACAAAACTGTGGGACATACCCAAATGCTGTTGGAAAATGCAGAGGAGAAATACCAGAAGGAAAATGTACCCACAGCTCGCCAGCTAAGCCAGCCGAGCCACAGCCGCTGTTCTTTAATTCTCCCCGGCCCTAGAAAAATACTAGAACCCGCAGCAAAAAACAAAAACTGCCCGCGAAACAGCCCCAACAACAACAGACAGGGTGGGGACCTCTACTGGTCTGGAGAAGCTAAAAGAAAGTAAATTAGCAGGTAAGAACCTAATTTCTCCTTCTTTAGCACTCTCCAGACCAGTAGAGGTTAATCTTTACGAATGGGACGTACCAAAGCAGTCCCTCACACGGGCGGGACCCCCGAAGGGCTGACACCAGAACACACACACCGAACACCGCGTTCTGACGCGTCAGAACATCTACCCGAAAGAGTCTGACAAAGGAATACAAGGAAGACCAAACCGCAGCCTTACAAATGTCCACTGGAGGCACGAGCGACGACTCAGCCCAAGAAGCCGCCTGACCCCGAGTAGAATGAGCTTTGAGAAACTCCGGAACGGGCTGCTGCCCCAGAAGAGAAGCGGAAGCAATAGTCTCCTTGATCTAGCATGCAATAGTAGCCCTAGAAGTGCCAGCCCCCCTAAGAGGACCAGTCAGAAGGACAAAGAGATGATTTTATTTCCTGATCACCTGGGTCTGTTGCACATAAGAGCGAAGGACCCGACCAACATCCAACTTGCTCAGCTGTCTTTGCTCAGAAGAGCCCTCCCAACTACCCAAGACCGGGAGGACCACAGATTGATTGACATGAAAAGGAAAAACTACTTTCGGCAGAAAAGGAAGGAACAGGCCTCAAGACAACCTGCTCCCTAGAAAACTCCAAGAAGGGAGCCCTACAAGAGAAAACCTGTAGCTCAGAAACACGCCTAGCGGAAGAAATGCCCACCAAAAAGACCGTCTTCAGAGTAAGGTCCTTCAAAGAGCAGCCGCCCAACGGTTCGAAGGGTGGGTGCATCAGAATAGAGAGAACCAGACTGAGATTCCAAGAGGGAATAGAGGACCGCACGGGAGGCCTGAGCACCTTGGTCGCCCGCAAAAAGCGAATCACATCAGGAATGGCTGTCAAACGCTGACCTGTCACAAACCCCCAAAAGGCTGACAAGGCCACAAGCTGAACCCGGAGAGAAGCCGAAGCCAGGCCTCTATCCAGGCCATCTTGCAAGAACTCTAGGATGTTAGGCACAGAAACGCGAAGAGAGACTACTTCCCGCATCTGGCACCACCCCTCAAAGAAGTGCCAAATCCACACAGAAGCCTGAGAGGTAGAAAGCCTCCAGGACCCCAAGAGAGTAGAAATCACCCTATCTGAATACCCCTTCTTACCAAGGCGACCCCTTTCAAAAGCCAAGCCGTAAGACAGAAGGGAGACGGGTCGAACATGGGAATGGGACCCTGCATCAGAAGGTCGTCCAAGGGAGGCAGAGGAAGAGGATCCGCCACCAGAGCGTCACCAGATCTGCGTATCACGGATGTCGAGGCCAATCTGGAGCCACCAGAACCACCAGACCCGGATGGCGAACAATGCGGAGAAGAACTCTGTCCACTAATGGCCACGGAGGGAACATGCACAACAGCCCCTCTGTTGGCCATGGTTGAACCAGAGCATCCAGACCCTCGGCCAGTCCATCCCTGCGACGACTGAAGAAGCGGAACACCTCGGCATTGCCACTCGTGGCCGTCAGGTCCATCAGGGACTGACCCCAAGCCTGCATTATCAACTGAAAAGCCACCGGGCTGAGACACCATTCTCTGTGATCTAAGATGTGACCGAGGAAGTTCGCCTGAACATTCTCCAACCCGGCCATGTGAGAGGCCGAGAGGTCCAGAAGGCGTGACTCCGCCCCAAACGCCTCCTCCGCCACCTGAGCGCTCTTGGTGCCTCAATGATTGACATAAGCCACAGCTGTGGCATTGTCAGACCGGACTCTGACCGACTTGCCCATCAAGAGGGAGCGGAAGGCTAACAGTGCCAGAGGGACGGCTCTGGTCTCCAACATGTTGATCGACCAGGACGCCTCCTCCATGGACCAGGTGCCCTGAGCTGAGTGACCTAGACACTGAGCCCCCCCAACCGAGGAGACTGGCATCCGTGAGAAGCACCGTCCACTGCGATAGATCCAGACTCATCCTCTGGATCAGATGAGAGGTCTGGAGCCACCAAAGAAGACTGCAGCGCGCCAAGCCTCGCAGAGGGACAGGGACCTCCAAACTGAGCCTCTGGGGTGACCATCTACGGAGCAGAGCATACTGAAGAGACACATGTGGGCCCGCGACCACCTCACAACATCCAGGAACGCTGCCATCAACCCCAAGACTTGGAGGAAATCCTGCGCCCGAGGACACTGGGACGCCAAAAGAAGGCGAATCTGAGATTGCAATTTGCTTACCTGGGCCTCTGGAAGGAAGACCTTCCCCAAGGAGGTGTCGAACAGAACCCCAAGGTACTCCAGATGCTGAGCGGGGACCAACTGACTCTTGGAAAGGTTGACCACCCAGCCCAGTGACCGGAGAAACTCAACCACCCGAGCCGTAACTCGGGCGCTCTCCTGCAACGACTTCGCCCGAAACAACCAGTCATCCCAGAAGGGGTGCACCAGAATGCCCTCTGACTGCAATGCCGCCGTGACGACCACCATCAACTTGGCGAACGTCCGGGGAGTCGTGGCCAGGCCCAAGGGAAGCACACAGAACTGATAGTGCAGACCCAATATCGCAAAGCAAAGAAAGAGCTGAGGAGAGGCCCGAATGGAAACAGGCAAGTAGGCCTCTGCCAGAGCGAGAGAAGTCAGGAACTCCCCCGGCTGAACAGCCAGAAGGACAGACTGCAGTGTGTCCATGCGAATAAAAGGGAATTCTGAGAGTCCTGTTGACCTCAGTTTAAACCAAGGATGGGCCGAAAGGTCCCCTCCCTTTAGGGCCCCATAAAGGAAATGGCGTACCAGCCAATACCGCACTCCTGAGGGGACACTGGACAACTGCTTTGAGATCTAGCAAGCGCTGAAGGGTCTGGCGAAAGGCTAGCATCTCCCATGCCTCCTGACATGGAGAGGCTAGATATGATCCGGCAGAGAACGGGCAAAATTCAAGTACATAACCGTCCCGCACCACCACCAGGACCCACTGATCGGACGTGATCTTGGCCCACTTGGGAAACAAGTTGCGAAGCCGGGCACCCACGTGAACCAAAGGGGGCGCCGGCAAAGAGACATCGTGCAGGACGGACAGCAGGGGAACCGGGGGGGATCTCCCAGCCCCCCCGACAGGCCCCCTGAAAAGACTGCAGGCGCTAAGCCAACCGACCCCGGGGAAAAACCGGAAGCCTGGAAAGAAGCAGTCCCATGCCCCAGGCGAAACTTGTGAAATTCCCGCAGACGCCCCCGGGCAATGGCAACCCGAGATGCCGGGCGGGCACGGTCCTCAGGCAGATGGGGCACCTCAGAGTCCGTCAGAGTCTGAACCACCGGATCTAAGTCCTCTCTAAACAAAAAACAACCCCCGAAAGGGAAATTTTGGGAAGTTCAGTTTTGGACGCGGCAACTGCCGACCAAGAGCGAAGCCACAAGGTACAGCGTGCGGCCACCAAAAGTCCCAGACTTAGCAGCACCAAGTCACAAAGAACAACCGAGAGGAACGAGGCAGTCATCTCAAACTTCACTACCTCCTGATCCACTAAGGACAAGTCATCAGACTCACGATCCAGGACATGCTCAGACCACCGAAACACGGTGCGAGCCACCAGCCCCACACAAATAGCCGCCTGGACCCCCAAGGCAGAGACATCAAAATTATACTTAAGAAGTGTCTCTAACGTACGCTCCTCAGAGACCCTAAGAGCAGAACCGTCCATAACAGGCACGGTATGCCGCTTAGTAAGTGCCGAGACCACCGCGTCCCCCATTGGCGAAATTAAGGTAGCCCTATCCCCCTCCGGGATGGGATACCCATGAGCCAAGGCGCACACCAAATGAAACGGCGCCCGTAGGCCACTGCGCCAACACAAAATCCCGAAAATCCTGACGCACAGGAAAAGAGCGGGAAACAGGACAGACCCTCTGAAGCAGAGGGGCCCCCATATGCGGGGCCTCCGGTGGCGCAACTTCAAAAATGCAGCACCAAGGAGACCTGCTACATCAGGTCTAAAAGCTCATCCCTCTGAATAAAAAGCGCACCACGGACGCATCTGCTCTGGAAGACGGGAAACCCGCCGCCCCGCTGCCAGCGGGCGTCCCCTCTAGAGGATCCTGGAAGCCCGCCAAAGCAGCCAGGTCCTCAACCATGCCAACACGCTCCTCCGACCACCAATTCGCAATCCAAGCCCCCCCGCGGGCGCTTGGATGAGGGAGGAGGAAGAGGGGACGCCAAACGAAAAGAGGGAGGCAAAGCCATAGGGGGCACGGAGGGAAACCACCCCCGAAACCCCCCAGGTGCACGTGGGACCCCCAATTGTCTGCACAAAGAAAGAAATTAAATTGGGGACAAAAAACCCCTGGGGGTCCCCAGGGACTCCCTGCCCCAGCAGGGGTCCCTGCTGAAACCTGTCCCTGTGTTTGCAATACAGGGGGAAGGTCACCTGAGGTTGCAGACAAAATGGAGGGGCCAGACAGAGAAAATGGCGAAGTTCCCGCCAAAAATGCTCCCTCCATGGCCTGTAGCGGCTGAGAAGGCTGAACAGTCCCAGCCGCTAAAACAGGCAAGTCGGCATCAGCTGTCAAAAAAAATCAGCTGAGAGGGAATCCTTCGAGGAATCCCTCCGTGGGCGGTTGGGGAAGACCGGGCTTCCCCACTGCTCCCAGCCGACTCGCTAGGCACCATCGGCGGGGAGCTCTGGGCGCCTGCAGCCGCTGCCGACGGAGCTCCACCACCTCACCGGGCCAAACTACCGATTTCAGTCCGGCCGCGAGTGCCTCGCGGCTGGACCTAATTGTGTCCCACTCCCCCGGAGAAGGGCACAATTGCTCCATACGCGACCTAGCTAGAAACAAAGTGCCGGTTAGAAGAAAAAATACAGTAAAAAACATTAAACTGACAGGGAAGCATCCCTTCAGACCGGCACTACCTGAGGATTTTTTTTTTTTTTACAGAACAGACTCCACAGGCTCTCGAAGCAATATGCCTTGCTTGATTTAGGGGGCAAGGCTTACTGCTGAGGCTCCTCTAAAAAAATGTGGGGAGGTGGAGGAAGTGGGGGGAGGGACCCCGCTCGAGACCCGCCGGGTTTGACACCCCCGAGGTCGGATGGACCCCCAAACAGGGCCCGCCCAAGCTCTGTCCGGCCAAAAACAGGGACTAGAAACCCCCTAAACAAATTCCAACAGCCCTACCAAGGGAGATGGGTACAGACCACTCAACACCTGCTGGAGACTGAAAGAAGACTGATGTAAATAGAGAAGGGAGTATATTATATACTGTCCCACAGTTTTGTTTTCAGTCTCCACCTGCTGGTCATGATTGGATATATACCCATTCGTAAAGATTAACCTCTACTGGTCTGGAGAGTGCTAAAGAACATAGGTTTCAGGAGGCTGGAGATTTTCAGCTAGCTATCGGGAACAAGGATATACACAACTTTACACTTTTGTGAAATGACGTTTTGCCTTCAGCAATGTAGACAGCCTGTCAGCACAGCATACAGAACTCAAACATGGACGTTTACTCACAGTAAATAGAACAAAAAACCTCTGATTCTTCTCTCCCACACAATTGTTCACCCAAGGACAGTGGTGATCCATTTTCCGAATACATCGTTTGCAAATACTAGAAGAAAATGAAAGAAAAAGAAACACACAACAGTGATTCTTCCATTGTTAAACAGACAAAATCTGCATTTGATAATAATGTAATGATGGATCTTCTTTCTATTGTGATTTGCAAACCACATCTATATGCCACTGTGGTTACAGTGACATGACAGTGACAGTGGATGCCTGGAATGTGCTCCCGAGAGAGATGGTGGAGAATAAAACTGTGACTGAGTTCAAAAAAGTGTGGGATGAACACAGAGGATTTAGAATCAGAAAATAATATTAAATATTGAACTAAGGCCAGTACTGGGCAGACTTGCACAGTCTGTGTCTGTATATGGCCATTTGGTGGAGGATGGGCTGGGGAGGGCTTCAATGGCTGGGAGGGAGTAGATGGGCTGGAGTAAGTCTTAACAGAGATTTCGGCAGTTGGAACCCAAGCACAGTACCGGGTAAAGCTTTGGATTCTTGCCCAGAAATAGCTAAGAAGAAAAAATTTAAATTGAATTGGGTTGGGCAGACTGGATGGACCATTTGGGTCTTTATCTGCCGTCATCTACTATGTTACTATGAGTTCTAGTCCTCTTCATTGGGTTGGGTCTTGTTTGTTTATAAATTTCCCTCACTGTGAGCTTTAGAAAAAGATCCATTTCTCATGGCTGTCCCCATAGCCACAAGGAATGTGCATACACTGGACCTTCATAATGTTATAATTCCAGGGATCAATTATTTTTTAAAAACTTGCAATTTATATGAAACACAGAAAAACAACTTGGTCTAATTACAGTAGTCTTTTGTAGTCTAGAGACTGACTCCCTTTTGCTAGTAGGATTTGTTTTAAAAATATCTGTCTGGTTTACACATGTATATATTTGGACTATCTAGGATTTTAGCCCACTAACTGAAGAGCTATGACTCAGTTTGAGAATTTCACTCTTCCAGATACCTTCTCTTCTATGGGTCACTTGACAACAACGGGAAACTAATCGAGCAATCATGTTACCAGAACTAAATATCTGGAAGTTATCTGGGTCTAGTCGATGTCCACATAAAACTAAATGGGCATAATTATGACTGCATATTATATGGTCCCACTTGCCCATATACTTATCTGGGCAATGCCACTAAATACTGGCATTGCCTAGATCAGTGTTCTTCAACCACCGGTCCGTGGACCGGTGCTGGTCCGCAGAAATTTGCTGCCGGTCCACATGGCTGGCACATGCATCTCCTGCCTGCATTTTGCACTGTTCAGGAAGAAATGCATTTGTTTCTTTTTCTCTGGGGTTGTACTGCATGCAGAGTCTTGCATCTTCAGGTTTCTTTGTATATATTAGTACTTTTAGTTTTTGGTCCCGTATTTGCAAAGAGGTTATCTGTTTTCTGGTAGGAATGAATATTAAGAAGCATACAGTGTGCTTTGTGTGGTTTACGATCAAACAGTTTTTTTTATTGATGCAAGAAAAAAATATAATCACAAATGGCAAATTTAGGAATATAGCTTTGTGTAGTTTAATTTTGTGGTTAACCATTATGTGTTAATAAGATTATATTGTGTGTGTATATATGAAAAATGAATGGAAAAAATTGTGTTATAATTAGTACTATTATGTGGGCAGGGTCTGGGGCGGAGATGGGTGGAGTCTAGCCCACAACTTGGCCCGGTGTTCTTCAACCGCCGGTCCGTGGACCGGCTTACAAAATAATTCTTTTATTTCCACCGGTCCATAGGTGTAAAAAGGTTGAAGAACACTGGCCTAGATAACTGCCAGGTCTGTCTCCAGACTGCCTTGGCACTAAGAGGATTGTGAAAAATTACAAGCGGATCTTGGGAGACTGGGCATCAAAATGACATTTAATGTGAGCAAGTGCAAAGTGATGCATGTAGGAAAGAGGAACCCAAACTACGTGATGCAGGGCTCCACATTAGGAGTCACCACCAAGGAAATATTTGGAGGGTCGAACCGCCATATACAGGAAATGTGATCACTTTGGCGACTGCTGAGACCAGGGCATCCACCTTAGGTTACGACCAATACTTCTCCACTTTTTCATGTGAGAAGTTAGAGAGACAATCAAAGTTCTTAGCCCTCCTAAGAGTTCTAGGCAGGGTTTGAGTGCCTTATGAAGCGGGAAATGCTTCAAGGACCCCACACGAGGCCCTCCAATAAAGGATGCCCTTCAGAGGGGTCTGCAGCAGGAGCCTTGAGCATCCCAACAGCCTCCATAACCTCATCAATGAGACAAGAAGAGCCAGATGACATAGGACCACTCCTCTTCTCCTCCCGATGGGGAGAATCCTCTAAATCCAAGGGGACCTGGTGGTCAGAGAGGACATCCGGATCCTCCAGAGCTGATTGAGGCATTTATTTATTTAAGTATTTCTATACCACTTATAGTCTAAGTGTTTTACATTCAGGTACTCAAGCACTTTTCCCTGTCTGTCCATAACCCTCCCTCATTCCCCCTGCAGCGCTTTGACCATAGAATGGGCCCTGGTCGGAGACACCTAGGGGTCCCAAGGGGTCTCAACACTAACCAAGGAGTTAGCCTCTGTAGAGCTTTCTCTGAAGTCAAAACACACTAGGGGCCTCTAGGAGCCATTGGGACCTCTCTACCTGCAGGCAGATCTAGGGTGGGTAGAAAGGAAAGCTGCTCCCCCCTCCCCCAAGCCCTAATGAAGACTGAGAAGGCTTTTACTGCTCAGAAACAGCAGCATGATAAAAAAAAAAACAAAACAAGTGTGAGTGAGATGACCACCATTTCCACCAAAGAAATCAGAACAGTAGGTTTCGATGTTTCAGCGCAGGAAGGAAAAGGAGCAGTTCTGACAGTGCTCGACCTTTCCCTGGGATCATTTCTGATGTCAGAAATGACCCATTGAAGAGGCACAAACAAAGCTGGAAGCTGTACTAATGCTTTATCCAGTGGCAACTGGGGGCAGCAACACCGAGTTCCTTGCTCAACCACATCTGGTTCAGGGACTAAGTAACCTGGGAATGTCCTTTGGCTCAATGATGCTGTGGTTTCCAACAGCAGAATGGGGAGCTAGGCCAGGGACTAAGAGTGGCCAGTCAGCACAACCTAGCATCTGCTAAAGGTAAAGAAAACACTGGATCTTTCCACTGTGCTCCAGAAGGTTATACCAGTGAGGTCGCTGGTAAGGATCAGCTTTATCTCTAGCTCCATCTGCTGGTACGAGGGGATAACCACTCGTGCAGAATATGGGCAGATGACTAGGACCTATTGTTTTATGTATTTATTCTATTATTGCAATCCGTTCCAATACTGGTTGTGAATAATCTGAAAACTGCTTGTGAGGTCTCTAGATGCTCTGGTTGTCAATGAGCTTTAATAAAGCTTATATTTAAAGTGGATTTTGTCTAAGATGGGAACTGATTGCTATTAGACAGTTATACAGCACGTGAATGCCGTTTGTTTCTCTAAACTTTACGATGGGATATTTCCTTTACATAACACAAAACAATTTTTTTACATTTTTAAGAGAAAAGACACAGCAGTGGGCGAGCGTGGATGATCAAGATCCTGAGGCCAGAGCATATTCTTCCATGTACCAAAGCTGCAAATTGACTTCACAATCATGATATCATGTTGTATCTCTTTGCAACAGTTATGGTGAGCAGGCATCCCCCTTAGCTGCTACTATGAAGAGAGTACGCAGCACCAGGAAACCAAGCTACATACAATGCTACTAACTTTGCAATCTGAATTATAAGTGCTCCAATCTAGATAAGAACATAAGAATAGCCTTATTGGGTCAGAACAATTGTCCATCAAGCCCAGTAGCCTGTTCTCATGGTAGCCAATCCTGGTCCTTTGTACCTGGTCAAAACCCAAGGAGTAGCAATATTCCATGCTACTGATCCAGGGCAAGCAGTGGCTTCCCCCATGTCTTTCTCAATACCAGACTGTGGACTTTTCCTCCAGGAAATTGTCCAAACACAACCACAACCTCTGGCAATAATAATTATTATTTTATTTTTATATACCACCTAACCAAAAATGGTTCTAGGCGGTTTACAACAAATAAGCACAAGTCATACAGTGGAGAGTAATTTTAAAAGGAAAAAACAATTCAAAACAAAATACAATAAACAAGAATTGGTCCTAGATTGGAAAATATGATTTAAAAGAAAAATGCAATTTAAAAGAATGGTTCTAAGCAGTTTACAATAAATAAGAACTGTTCCAGAGCCTAACTATTCTCTGAATGAAAAAATATTTCCTCCTATTGGTTTTAAAAGTATTTCCCTGTAACTTCATTGAGTGTCCTCTAGTCTTTGTAATTTTTGACAGACACACACAATCAACCATATCAAAAACAATGGCCTCAGAACGGTTTCACTTTTCAACTTTCTGACACATAAGTTGTACGAGGGCTGACTGAAAAGTAATGAGACTGCCTTTGCTTTTCTTTCCACGAAGTAGACCTAGCAACCCTGTGCGGGTTCCTGTGAAGCTCATACACTGAGGTTTCTGAACCTGCAGTTCAACAGCCGTAGTTTTCATTGTTGGGTCACAGTGAGAAGAACTTTGTACATTTGGTCATGACAAACGAGGAATATGTGTCTGTGACAGTACGCCAGAGGTGTGCGATTGAATGTTGTGTTAAACTTGGAAAGAGAAGTAATGAAACTCTTAAAATATTACGGCAAGTTTAACACAAAATTCAACTGCAGCTGGCAGTGGTTGAAGACATTTAAGTAAGTATAATGGGAGGCTGGCGTAAAGAGAATTACAATAGTCGAGGTGGAATATGACAAGGTTGAGGATAAGGGAGCAAAAAGCATCAAAGAGGAGATAAGTGAATGAATGGTGAAGAGTCAATTTGCAGTTTGAAAGTAAGGCCTGAGTTGGAAGTGACACTCTGGACTTTAATGGAGAATTTGAACTTTAAGATGTGACTATTAATGGAAGGAGGAAAAGCGTTCTTGGAAGAACATGTCTCAAAAGAACCACCAGATGTCACTACAAGTCTAAAATGAAACCATTCACTAAAACAGAGAGGCCTTTATTTACTAATCTAGTTTAAATGCACGTTAATTTGAACTAAGTATATATGGGTAATTCTACTGTATAAAATGAATAAATGATTACAACATTGGAATATATGCTCGTAAATAAATGAAATTCAGCCCAAGTGTTTTTTTTTTTTAAATCTAGGTGCATAACTTACATAGTGCTCCTTTTGCTAAGCTATGGAAAGAACTAGTGTGTGCTTACCACAGCTTAAAAGGTCTTACTCTGAAGCATCTTGTGATAAGTTCCAAATGTGTGCATTTAATCCATATGCTAAATAATTTTTCTCAGAATTTGCACATGAGTCCTTACCACCTATAAAACAGGAGGCAGTAAGGGCTCATGCGCTATCTTTTGCTAATAGCCATGTGCTACTGGAGTGGAAGGCCGCCTCAGCACCCTGAGGTTGTGGATTTGATCTCTGTGTTACTCCTTCTGACCCTGGGCAAGTCACATAACTCTCTGTTGCTCCAGGCACAATAGGTAGATTGTGAGCCAGTCGGGACAGACAGGGAAAAATACTTAAAGAGTACCTGAATGTAAAGTTTCATCAAGTTTATTAAAAATTTGTTATCCTGCCTTTTTTAATTACAATAAATAAAAAACAGAAAGCGGGTAGTATAGACACATTAAAAATTAGTAACTAAATGTTTTGGCCAATAAAGACTTTTATAGAGTCTCACAAATCAAACTCACACGAGAGGAAAAGCACAGTTACTTACCGTAACAGGTGTTATCCAGGGACAGCAGGCATATATTCTCACATGTGGGTGACGTCATCTACGGAGCCCCGGCGCGGACAGCTTTTCAAGCAAACTTGATTAAAGTTTCAAGTTTGCACACTGCACCACGCATGTGCGTGCCTTCTCGCCCACTAGAGGGCGCATCCCACCTCGTGGTCCTCAGTTCCATAACTAGCAAGGAAGCCATCCCCGGGGAGGCGGGCGGGTTGTGAGAATATATGCCTGCTGTCCCTGGATAACACCTGTTACGGTAAGTAACTGTGCTTTATCCCAGGACAAGCAGGCATGATATTCTCACATGTGGGTGACCTCCAAGCTAACCAAAAAAGGGCAGGTGGGAGGATGGCAATTTAGGAAAACAGATTTTGCAAAACTGACTGGCCAAACCGGCCGTCACTCCTGGATAAAGTGTCCAGACAGTAATGAGAGGTGAATGTATGAACCGAAGACCAAGTGGCAGCCTTACATATGTCCTCCATCGGAGTGGATCGGAGGAAAGCTATCGAAGCTGCCATCGCTCGGACCTTGTGCCCCGTGACTCGACCCGGGGGAGGAAGGCCAGCCTGAGCGTAGCAAAAGGAAATGCAAGCGGCCAACCAGTTAGACAGAGTGCGCTTGGAAACTGGATGCCCTAATCGATTGGGATCGAAGGACAAAAACAATTGAGGAACCTTCCGATGAGGCCTGGTGCGTTGAAGATAAAATGCCAACGCCCTCTTACAGTCAAGCGTGTGAAGCGCCGTCTCGCCAGGATGGGAGTGGGGCTTCGGGAAGAACACAGGAAGGACAATGGACTGATTGAGGTGGAAGTCAGAAACAACTTTAGGTAAAAACTTAGGATGGGTGCGGAGAACCACCTTGTCGTGATGAAAGACAGTGAAAGGAGGGTCCGCAACCAAGGCTTGCAACTCCCCGATCCGCCTGGCGGAGGTGAGGGCAATTAGAAACACCGCCTTCCAAGTCAGAAATTTTAAGAGGGACTTGTTGAGTGGCTCAAACGGGGGTTTCATCAGTTGAGCCAGAACCACATTCAAATTCCACACGACTGACGGAGGCTTAAGAGGGGGACAAACCCTGAGTAACCCTTTCATGAAGCGTGTCACCAAGGGATGGAGTGACAGAGGGCGTCCCTCCAGAGGTTGGTGGAAAGCAGAAATCGCACTGAGATGAACCCGCACCGAAGTGGTTTTCAAGCCGGAGCGCGACAAATGAAACAAATATTCTAAAACCGAGGATACCGGAACTGATACCGGATCCAGGTGAAAAGACGAGCACCAGGTGGAAAACCTGGTCCATTTCTGCGCATAGCAAAGCCTCGTCGAGATCTTGCGGGAGGCTTCCAACACCTCCTTCACCGATTGAGACGGGTCCGGAGGAGTCAGGGAACAAGAAACCAGGCTGTCAGGTGCAATGACTGCAGATTGGGATGTAACATGGATCCTTGACTCTGAGACAGCAGAGAAGGAGAGACAGGCAGGGGGAGAGGCTCTCTGGCACTGAGCTGGAGCAGCAGGGAGAACCAGTGCTGACGCGGCCACCGAGGTGCTATGAGAATCATCGTGGCCGTGGACGATTTTAGGTGTACCAACGTTCGCATGATCAGAGGGAACGGAGGGAATGCATACAGGAACCTCCCTTCCCAGTCGAGTAGGAAGGCATCCGCTTCCAGACGGTCCTGCGAGTACATCCGAGAACAATATAGTGGTAGTTTGTGTGTCTCCGGAGAGGCAAACAGATCCACCTGTGGCGTTCCCCAGCGAGCGAAGACCTCGCGTAGAACTGCTGAGTGTAGAGTCCACTCGTGCGGTTGCAGAAGTCGACTCAGTTTGTCCGCCAGGCAATTCCGTTCTCCTTGGATGTAGACCGCCCGGAGGAAGATGTTCCGGGAGGTCGCCCACTCCCAGAGGCGAAGAGCTTCGGAGCAGAGGGGCCTTGACCCCGTTCCTCCCTGCTTGTTCACATAATACATTGCCACCTGATTGTCCGTGCGGACGAGGACCACCTGGTCCTGCAATATGTGAACGAAGGCTCGAAGTGCTAGGAAGATGGCTCGCAGCTCTAGCACGTTGATATGACACTGGCGGTCTTCTGACGACCACAGGCCCTGCGTGCGAAGACCGTCGAGATGGGCTCCCCACGCGTACTCCGAGGAGTCCGTGGTCAGGACCTTGCGAAAAGGCGGAGTGCGAAACAATAGTCCCATGGACAGATTTGAAGAGTCTGTCCACCAACGCAGCGATTTCCGCAAGGGCGGAGTTACCGAAATGAGGCGAGACGCCGGGTCGCACTCCTGGCGCCACTGGGACGCGAGGGTCCACTGAGGGATCCTCAGGTGTAGCCTCGCAAACGGCGTGACATGTACCGTCGAGGCCATATGGCCCAGCAGCATCATCATGCGCTTGGCCGAGACCCTCGATAGTTGGGAGACCTGGCGGCTCATCCGTACCAAGGCTTCCAACCGCTGGGTCGGCAGGTAGGAGCGGAGGCGCACCGTGTCCAGCACCGCACCTATGAATTGAAGAGACTGCGACGGTCTCAACTGAGACTTTGGAAAGTTTATCTCGAACCCGAGAGTTTGCAGGAAGGCAATAGACTGTCGGGTCGCTGAGATAACCTCCTCCCTGGTCGGGGCTTTGATGAGCCAATCGTCCAGGTAAGGGAACACATGGAGTCCACGTGACCTGAGGGCTGCTGCAACCACCACCATGCACTTCGTGAATACTCGTGGGGACGCGGCCAGGCCGAAGGGCAGTACCCTGTACTGGAGGTGGAGGTCCCCCACCTGGAATCGTAAGAATCTTCGACAGGCGGGGTGCACCGGAACATGGGTGTATGCTTCCTTCAGGTCGAGGGAGCACATCCAGTCCCCTTCCCCCAAGAGGGGGTACAGAACCGGGAGAGATAGCATTCGAAACTTCTCCCGGGCCAGGAATTTGTTGAGCTTCCTGAGGTCCAGTATGGGGCGCAGGTCCCCGGTCTTTTTTGGAACCAAAAAGTAGCGGGAGTAAAACCCCGTACCCCACTGGTCCTTGGGGACCGGCTCGACCGCCCGAAGCTTCAAGAGGGCTTTGGCTTCGGTTATAAGGGTCGGTAGCTGCGAACGGTTGCAGGGGACTAAACTTGGGGGACTGTCCGGCGGCGAGGACACAAAGTTGAGCGAGTAGCCCTCGGAGACGATCCGGAGCACCCAAGCGTCTGAGGTGATCCCGGTCCATGCCTCCCGGAAGAACCGAAGACGGCCCCCGATAGGAAGGGGTTCTTGAGAAAGTGCGGAGGGGAACCCGCCCCGTCCGCTCATCCCGTCAAAAGGAAGGCGCTGGCTTAGAAGGGCCCTGCGCCGGGGCTTGGGGTTGTCCCCCTCTGCCTCGCTGAGACGGACGTCTCGGAGGCGGTCTCGAGAAAGCCGGGGTCGACTTCTGAGGGTATCGGCGCGGCGGAGGCCGAAAGGGTTTCTGCGGCGGGGGCCTAGGTTTGGGGCGGACCAGGGATGCTAGAGAGCGCTCCTGTTCCGACAAGCGCTTGGTCGCCGCATCCAATGACTCGTCGAATAACTCGGACCCCACACAAGGCAAGTCTGCCAGGCGTTCCTGCAGGTTTGGGTCCATGTCGAGGGTGCGAAGCCAGGCCAAGCGGCGCATGGCCACCGCGAGGGCCGACACCCTCGAAACCAGCTCAAAGGCGTCGTACACTGCATGGAATAGGTACAACCGCAATTGAGACAGGTTGGACATAAACTTGTCGAATCCTGCTCTTTGGGAGTCCGGTAACGAGTTCCGATATTGAGGAAGGTCCTTCACCATACCACGCAAAAAGGAGGAAAAGGTGAAGGCGTAGTTTAGAACCCTGGTGGCCATCAGGGAATTTGAATAGAGGCGGCGGCCAAACTTGTCCAGGGTCCGCCCCTCCCTGCCTGGTGGAACCGCCGCAGAAACCCGTGAGGGCTGTGATTTTTTAAGAGCAGACTCCACCAGAAGAGACTGGTGTGAGAGCTGCGCCTTATCGAACCCTTTAGGGGGAATCGTCCTATACTTTGATTCCATTTTTGAAGGCACAGACGTGACTGTAAGAGGGTTTGACAAGTTCTTCAGCCAGGTTTGCAGAAGGACACTGTTGAGAGGGAGTCTAGGCACCTCCCTCGGAAGAATGGGGAGGTCCTGTTCCTCCAAAAACTCTTTGGAATACCGAGAGCCTACCATCAGGTCAATCCCCAGGGCTTGGGCCATGTCCTGGACGAAGGATGAAAATGAGGACGGCCTAGCCTGGGGAGAGGGGGTTCTCGACCGCCCCACCGAGGAGAGGGGGGAGGCCTCATGGGAATAATGAGGATCCCTAACCGATCCCGAATCCCAGGATCCCCTCTCGAGGGCCCTCGAGGGGGAAGGGGAAGTTGTCCTCCTCGCAGAACCCTTGGGTGAGGACCCCGGGGTTCGTGGGACACTCTCCCGTTTTCTCGGCGAGGCGGCCCGGGAAGACTTCCCATGGGGTGAGCGGAGGAGCCTCGGGTTGTCGAGGCGCAACTCCGACACCTGCAACGCCTCGCCCCCGAACGACAAGGAACGGTCGCGCCGAGGCGAGCCTCGGGGCCGCTTAGACTTCCTCGATCGACGCCCCGTCCGAGGTCGCGTCGAGGGCGAGGTGTGTCTGGAAGACCCGGAGGAAGAGGAGGAAAGACGGCGCACTCTGCGCAACTTTTCTTTGGGCCTTACACTCCGCTCAGGGGGTTCCCCCGAGGTCGAGGTCCGGGGCGGGGCCGAGACCGAGGTGAACGGGGTCCCAGTACCCGAGACCGAGGTCGCCGAGGCCGGGGCTCCCGAGGGAGCCGAGGCCGGGGCCTCCGAGACCGAAGGCGTCCAGGCCGAGGTCGAGGCCGCCGGAACCGCAGCACGCTGCAACACTTCCAGGGCTCCCGACAGCTCCGATGAGATCAGAGCTCGGAGGAGATCCTGGAAGGCCGGAATCCCCACGAAGGTGGGGAGTTCCGAGTCCGGGGCACACTCCCTGGAGGGCGACCTCGGTCTCGAGTATTCCCTCGGGGTGTGCGGAGTCGAGGTCCGATGCGGGGCCGGGGTCGACCCACCCGCCTTGGCCTGACTCGAGGATGGCTTCTTTGCTGAAGGGGATGGAACAGAGGACTTACCCGAAGCTTGCTTCACTGACGACGCCTTCGAGGAGGAGGGCCGAGGCGAGGCCGAGGCCCCCGAGGACGCCGAGGCCGAGGTCAAGGCCGGGGCCGAAGCCGAGGCCGACGTCGAGGCCTTAGGCGGTGCGTCGATGGCGAACAATTCGGCCATTCTTGCCTTACGGCGACGGAGGGCCCTGTTTTGGAAGGTAGCACAGCGATCACACGAGTCTGTCGGATGTTCGGGCCCAAGACAGACAATGCACCACCGGTGAGGGTCAGTGATGGAAAGCAACCTCTCACACCGGCTGCACTTTTTGAATCCCGTAACAGGACGGGACATCCACGAAGAAAAAGAAGAAGGCCGGGAACGTACCGACGTCCCGCGGCCACGGCTTCCGGGAGCCCCCGGAACCCGACGAAAAACGAAAGACTTTTTTTTTTTTTTTTTTTTTTAAAAGAAACGAAAGGAAAAGAGCACCGCGAACTAATTCGAAGGGAAAAACAAACTAAACGCGGCAGCTAGAAGGCAAAAACACTGGAGCTCAGATCCACAGGGCTTTCTTGCTCCGCGGAAAAATTTGAACTGAGGACCACGAGGTGGGATGCGCCCTCTAGTGGGCGAGAAGGCACGCACATGCGTGGTGCAGTGTGCAAACTTGAAACTTTAATCAAGTTTGCTTGAAAAGCTGTCCGCGCCGGGGCTCCGTAGATGACGTCACCCACATGTGAGAATATCATGCCTGCTTGTCCTGGGATAAAAGGATAGAACTACAATGAACAGAAAGGTAAGAACAGTTAGGGAAGGACCTTTTTTAAACCCTGCTAATTGCCCGCACCACATTCTGTCAATGAATTCCAGAGCTTAATTACATGTTGAGTGAAGGAATATTTTCTCTGATTTGTTTTAGATCTATTACTTAGTAGTTTCATTGCATGCCCCCTACTCCTAGTATTTTAAGAAAGAGTAAAACACGGAATTCATGACTACCCATTCCACTCCACTTAGTATTTTATAGACCTCTATCATATCTCCCCTGAGCTGTCTCTTCTCCAGGCTGAGGAGTCCTAGCAGATGAAGCCAGACAGTATATGAGCCACACCATTTTATGCAGTCTGAATCCAGAAAAACCAAAGTTTTTCCTCGCTAGTCCTAATGATAAAATCAATGAGAATGGTCAAAATTATTCAATAGCCACTACGATAAAAATATTAGGCGTTACGCTCGATCGCTCATTATCGTTCAACAACCATACTGATCTACTGATTAAAAAGTGCTTTTCAGTACTATGGAAGCTTCGCACTATTAAAAAATACAGCAATTTGCGAATCCCCCCACCCGCAAACGCTGCCCCCCATGAAGCGGTATCGCCCCCCCCTCGTGAACGCCCCCCCAGTGGGGTCTTTTGGGGATGTGGTGGGGTGGGGTGGAGCAGCGCCGGTGGCTGGGAGGGGGGGGTAAGTGCAACCAATCAAGCGAGTTTCACTTACTTCCTATGGGGAAACTCGCTTTGATGTACGAGTAATTTGGTTTACGAGCATGCTTCTGGACCGAATTATGCTCGCAAACCAAGGTTCCACTGTATTTTGATTTAACGTCTTTCAGATTACTGGTTCAGTCATCTATTTTGTCTACTCTGGACTACTGTAATATTGTTTATTTAGGATCTCATAAAAAAACTCTACATAAACTCAGAATAGTACAGAATATAGCAGTCCATCTGATTTTTGGCCTTAAAAAATATGATCACGTGAGCATATCTAAAACTCCACTGGTTGCCATTCGAAGCTAGAGTTTTGTTTAAATTTGGTTGTATTTGTTTTAAAGTTTTATTTGGATTGACTCCAATCTATCTCTCTTCCCACTTTGAATTTTATAATTCAAACAAGAATACATGAAGAACCTGCTGGTTTATGTTCCCATCAGTAAAACATGTCACAGCAAGAGATTCTTGGGAAAAACTTTTGCATTTCATGTTGGAATGCTCTTATCCCCCAAGCTCAGTCTTAATATCTATTTTGAAAAATTCTTAAAACTTACCTGTTTGATAAATATGTGACTTAATTGCAATTTTTATTTTCTGAGAAACATTTGATGCTCATGAATGTAATTCACTGTTTGTCCAGCCTCTTCTTGTTGTGAGCCTTAAATACAGTGAATTGTAATAATCAAAATATGGAGTGACCAAAGACTGGATTCACTGTCTGAAAGTTCTCCACAACAGCAGATTTCACAGTCTCCGCAGCTTTTTCAATCTGAGAAAGATTTTTTTTCACAACTGTATGTAATTGTGGGCAAAAACATAATGAAAAATCTAATATCACCCCTAAATAACAATAAGAATCTTAACTTAGGGTTCCTTTTACAAAGGTGCGCTAGAGTTTTTAGCGCACGCACCGGATTAGCGCGCGCTAGCTGAAAAACTACCGCCTGCTCAAGAGGAGGCGGTAGCGGCTAGCTCGCGTGCCATTTTAGCACTCGCTATTCCGCGCGATAAGGCCCTAACGCACTTTTGTAAAAGAAGCCCTTAATCTACAAAACTTCCAATGGACATGATGTGTCAATTTGTCCGGACAAAAAAAAATTTGTGCTTTTGACATATATTCAATTTGGCCGTTAACCTAGAAGGCAAACATAACCTCAAAAATTCAATTACATCCAAAAATGATTCCTCTATAGGAAAGGAAAATTGGAGATCATCAACACAGATTCTATGATATATTCCTAAACCTGCTAATAAAGGACAAATGGAAGTCATGTACAGGTTAAATAGAACCAGAGAAAGAGCTGAGCCTTGTGGGAGTCCTAATCCTAATTCTTTCCATTAGAACATTCCTGTATAGTCAGGAAATAGCTGATTGGATGGATGGATGGCTGACTGGTAAGGGGCTGGTGAAAATATGCTGGCTTGTTGGGGTGACTGGTATGGACATGCTAAGCATGAAAAGTGTGCGAGTGTCTCTGTGTGTGCTTATTTCTTAAGAGAGGGGGAGGGGGGAACCAACCAGAGAGAGTTAACAAACTAAGGCCTAGATTCACTAAACCTTCTGATCCTATACCAACGATCACAAAACCAGTTTTACTGGTTTTGTGATCGTTCCCCAACCCGATTCACTAAATGCCCCACTGCCCACTTAACGATCTGATCTGATCCAACCCATGCAAATTAGTAAAATCCCATGTAAAATAGCCAGATTGATTCACTAACAATTGCTTGGCTATTTTGCATGAGATTTTACTATCCTAAAATCTGACTGCTGCAGACCTGTTGGTAACTGTTACTGACAGATCTGCTGGTTTTTTGACAGGTCTGCCTGTCTTTTTTTTTTTCCATGGCACAGATATTTTTTGTTATACACGCAAAATATCTGCCCCATAAAAAAAAAAAAAGACAAAACAGGCAGACCTGTCAAAAAACCACCGCCTCCCCCACCCGCGAACCACAAATTGCAGCAGGGATGCCCACTCCCTCCTACCACCAGACGCTTCTCCTGACGCTGCCCTCCCCGCCCACGCAAATATGGCAGGAGGAATGCCAACTCCCTCCTGCCACCAGATGCTCCCCGCCCGATGACTACATAAAACTAATCCCCCTGAACATGGAAGGAGGGATGCCAACTCCCTCCTGCCATCGGAACCGGCCCGGTACACCTCCCCCCCTCAGTACCTGAAAGTTGGGAGCAAGAGGGGTGCTCAGTCCCTCCTGCTCCTCGGGCTCCAGCGTTGCAATCAGGGTCTTAGGCCCAGCCCTAATGCATCATGTGCAAATTATTTGCATGCAAAAAAGATAGTGAATCAATCACTGTTTTAAAAATTGGCCAGGAATCGGCCAACAGCGATTGAATCACTATCTTGAGTGAATCTGGGCTTAAGTAATCTGTTAGTATATGGCTGTCACTTCTAGCTTTTGTGAATTTTTATTCAGCAATTCATGGAGATTGAGGCATTTATTGAGCTACCACCAGCTTGGACTTCTTCTAACTGCTGCTGCTTTTGGCAGCAACAGACACCATTGCATTACTACATAGTAAATGATGGCAGATAAAGAGCCGAATGGCCCATCCAATCTGCCCAGCCGTACCCTCCCTTACTGTCTGTATTAGTATCTGCAAGAATTTGGCACTGATGGCAGCTTCAAGCTTTACTCAGGATCCACAGATTGATAAAGTAAAATTACAAAAATCAAAGATATCTAGCTATGACGTGTACTACAGTACTTCTGGGGAAATTATACCCTAATTCCAAAAAACAAATTCCTGCATCTTTATGACTGAAGTTTTTAAACATTGTGGGCAGAATTTTACATTTTTCCCAATGACCTAGATTAAGAATGGAAGCTTGCTCTAGCACATAACTATACTACTGGTAAGACCCTAGGGCTATTTCAAACCATTACAAACAAAACAAGGAAGTACAACAAACTCTGCTTTCAGGTTGCAGAAGCGCAAAGAAAAGGTTGATCCTTGATGCTCCACAGAAATAGAAGTCCGACAAGAACAAAAAATGCTGTGGAGAGGATGATGTTCAAGATGCAGGCTTTATTAAAAATACAATCCAATAATCCATATGAAGAAATATCTAGGACTCAAAACGTTGGGAACTACGGACCCAACACGGTCCGTGTTTCGTCAAAACTGTCTTCCTCAGGGGTCCTATGAACAATAATATAATAAATGGAATGTCTGCTAGAGTGATGAAATGATTAATATACAATAAGTCGTGCAGTGAATTGTGTGGATTTCAAATGACTTGTGAGTAGTGACTGGTGCCAAAAATGTGTTGGTTATAGAAACATCATTCAGTTTGTCCCAGTGAAGAGGTCAGTGGAACAAGCAAAACTCTACTGCAATTCCATCTTTCATTTAGAGTGCTTAAAAATATGCTTAAACAGTGTCCTGATACTCAAATATTTCACTGGAAAAACATGTCACTAACATTCAGACAAGAGCAGTTTCAACATGGAATGATTAAAGTAAGGCATGCCATTTCCTGCTCATGGGCCGACTGACAAATGGACAGTACTTACCTGCAATGGTGTGCACGCTCTGGTTTTATACTGCAACACTTTGGACATTTATAGATAACTTCTCCTGGCTTTAACTGTAAACTTTCCATGTATTCCTTAGTGGCATTTCCTTTTGGTACTGCCCCCTATAATAACAAATAAAAAATACAATGAAGATGACTTTTTTCACTTTAAGAAAAATCTTTTGCGATGGATTAATGCATGCAATTCTATATTGGTGATGAGTGCTTAAACGTGATCCTCATCAAACTTTATACTCGTTTATGAATAAATCCATTTAAAACAGTTCACATCATAAACAAAACAATTAAGCTAGAGATACAGAAAAACAGCAGCCAGACATTTCCAATCCATCATCTAATCTCTCAGAATGTGCTGAATCACTGAGGCCATATCACTTTAGGTGGCTGGTGTGCAGTACGTATGAAAGCATTAGACCATAGACCATAATGTCTGTCTTCATACCAACACCATTTTAACCTCACTCTTTCCTCATCCTTCCACTTCTTGGAATGTCTGAGCACCAGAAATATATATTAGATACCCTATTCACAAAAATTATGTTTATCATACCTGATCATTTTCCTTCCTTTAGTCATAGCAGATGAATCCTGAGACAAGTGGATTGTGTCCATCCACCAGCAGGTGGAGATAGAGACCACCAAGTTGAGCTCTATCTTATATAGGATGGTATGCTCACTGGTAAGCCAGTACAACAAAGTAAGATCAGCTGAAGAGGCCTATCAACCTATCAAGAACTCTCTCCTCACATTTTCACACTACATAGCCCAAAATCAAGCCCACACCACACAGACCACGAATCGTACAAAGCAAAGCAGGGACATAAAGGAACAGCAAGTAACAAAAAAAGGGCAGGACTCTGGATTCATCTGCTGTGACTAGAGAAAAGAAAATTATCAGGTATGATGCATAATTTTTCCTTCCTTGTCATCTGCAGCAGATGAATCCAGGGACAAGTGGAATGTAACAAAACTGTCTTCAGTAGGGCAGGACCGAAACAGAACCCGGTGTTCCACCGAAGGAATGACTAGAAGTTGTGCACCAAGCCTCCAAAGACTGAGATCCATTTTATTCAGTGGAAAGAAACTAGACTGTTAGGATAAGCCTACCCCATATTGGAGTTGAATAAACTGAACCAGAGTACTCCGAGGAGAGAAGAGAGTGCCCTTTGACACGCTAATGGTGAGCTGAGCCAAAAACAGAGGGAGCCATCGGGCATGAGGGCACACAAGCCCCCCTAGGGAAGGAGCTGTGCTACATATTTGCACTCAACAGCCAAGGTGGTTTCTTGCGTAGCAGCCAATAAAAAATATGTGCCTGGGAGCAGGGCAGTACCTAACCTCCAGACGTTACACTAGACCCCAGAAATGGGGCTGTGTACAGTCGCCTGAAACTTCCAGAGGTGGAGCCATGCCTAACAGGAGCCTGGCTCTATATCCATGCGTGGAACTATGTCAAGCAGACAGGTGGAGCCACACCCTACATGCAAAGATGGAGTCGCAGTCAGTAAACATGAGGCGCCACACTCTACCTCCAGAGATGGAGCTGAGCCAAGGAGGCAGGCAGAGCCACACTCCACATCCAGAGATGGAGCCATGGCAAACATACTGAATGCTCTGCACTCTATCTCCACAGATGGAGCAGTTCCAAATAGGCATGAGGAGCCCCAAACTACATTCAGATAGGGGCCATGGTAAGCAGACAGGTGGAGTCACAATCTACATTCAGAGATGGAGCCACAGCCAGGAGACAAGAGGTGCCATGCTCCACATCCAGTGATGGAGTCATGGCCAGAAGCCGCCATGTTCTACATACAGAGATGGAGCCGTGTCAAACAGACATTTGGAGCTGCACTCTACCTTTGCAGATGACCCCTTACAAGAAGACAGTTGAAGCTGAGTCCAAACAGGTTGGTGGAATTGTGCTCCTAATCCAGCGCAGGCATCATGCCAAGTAGGCAGCAGGGCTGTCCTCGCAACCAGAGATAGAACCATTCTGCATAGGCTGGTGGAGGTCACACTGAGGCTCTAGAGATGGGATATGCCATCCAGGCAGGAGGAGATTACCCTAGCATCCAGAGAGGGAATCATGCTTTACAGCTAATCCCTATAACCAGAGAAGAACCCATGTATCATAGTCAGATTCAAGCTGAATATCTAGAGGCAGAAGAATGGATAACAAATCAAGAGAAGCCTCACTCTACTGCTACAGGCCATTCCACACGTGACTGGTGAGGAACACCCAGCTTTACCTTCAGAAACAGGTACATGTTGAACAGACAGGAGGCACCACTCTCTACATCCGAAATGGAGAGAAGCTCAAAGGAGCCCTGCACCCACTCTAGATGTGGGAAGGTGCTACACATCCAGAAGCAAATGAGTTCTACGGCCAGGCAGAGAGACCTGCAGCCCCAGTAGGCAGTGCCATCCTCAGTGCACAGAGAAGGAAGCATGCAATACAGCTAAGCAGAGTTCTACTGCACATAAGTACATAGCATAAGAACTGCTGCTGCTGGGACAGACCAGTGGTCCATTGTGCCCAGCAGTCCACTCACATGGCGGCCCTTTGGTCAAAGACCAGTACTGTAAATGAGTCCAGCCTCACCTGCGTACGTTCCGGTTTAGCAGGAACTTGGCCAACTTTGTCTTGAATTCCTGAAGGGTTTTTTCCCCTATAACAGACTCCGGAAGAGCGTTCCAGTTTTCTACCACTCTCTGGGTGAAGAACTTCCTTAAGTTTGTACGGAATCTATCCCCTTTTAACTTTAGAGAGTGCCCTCTCGTTCTCCCTACCTTGGAGAGGGTGAACAACCTGTCTTTATCTACTAAGTCTATTCCCTTCAGTATTTTGAATGTTTTGATCATGTCCCCTTTCAATCTCCTCTTTTCAAGGGAGAAGAGGCCCAGTTTCTCCAATCTCTCACTGTACGGCAACTCTTCCAGCCCCTTAACCATTTTAGTCGCTCTTCTCTGGACCTTTTCGAGTAGTACCATGTCCTTCTTCATGTACGGCGACCAGTGCTGGATGCAGTACTCCAGGTGAGGGCGCACCATGGAGCATGCAGCATGATAACCTTCTCCGATCTGTTCGTAATCCCCTTCTTAATCATTCCTAGCATTCTGTTCAGCCTTTTCGCTGCCGCCACACATTACACAGCAGCTTCATCAACTTGTCGATCAGAACTCCCAAGTCTCTTTCCTGGGAGGTCTCTCCAAGTACCGCCCTGGACATCCTGTAATCATGCATGAGATTTTTGTTACCGACATACATCACTTTACACTTATTCACGTTGAACCTCATTTGCCGTGTCGATGCCCATTTCTCGAGCTTGATTATGTCACGTAGCAGATCTTCGCAATCCCTCCGTGTCTTCACTACTCTGAATAACTTTGTATCGTCCGCAAATTTAATCACCTTACTCGTCGTACCAATGTCCAGATCGTTTATAAAGGTGTTGAAGAGCATGGATCCAAGCACCGAGCTCTGCGGCACCCCACCAGTGACACTCTTCTAGTCCAAGTATTGTCCATTTACCCCCACTCTCTGTTTCCTATCCTCCAGCCAGTTTTTAATCCACGTGATTATTTCACCCTCGATTCCATGGCTCGCAATTTTCCGAAGTAGTCGTTCATACGGAACCTTGTTGAACGCCTTATGAAAATCCAGATATAGAATGTCGACCGGGTCACCCTTGTCTATCTGCCTGTTTACTCATGCAGCAATGAATCTGACTGTACCATTCAAAGAAAATGCACTCTATATCTAAGGGATGCAGGGAAAATAACACGGACCAACAGGCCATGAGGACAGAAACATACAGTACTCACTCATCCTTGTTAGAATTGGCTGGCAGATAGCAATAGTAGTTCTCTTTGCTGTGCCATATCTCCCATCCCCATCACTTCCTCTAGGTTTAGGCGATCTCGTCTCCCTCCTTTTTTTTTTTTTTTTTTTAAATATGAGAAGGGAGAAGGAATGCAGGGCAAATACAAAAGGGGGCACCAGAGACTGGTAGTGAACTGGCACCACCAGTTATACCTTAAGATAGGCATCCAGGAAGTCTAATCCCCTCAATCAAACTGAAATAGCCAAGTTAAAACAGAAGCTTTGGTGGGCACACTGAGCAGAGATGAAAGCAGGAGCAGAGAGAGAGATCATCCATCCACCTCTGGCGATAAAGAATACTTGCTTACCAGTAAGTATAACATCATATATATGACAGCATTCAACTTGGTGCTTTCTATCTCCACCTGCTGGTGGATGAACAGAACCCACTTGTCTCTGAATTCATCTGCAGCTGATGTACATGTATACAGTATATTGCATATTCATACAGAAAGCCACTATTTACATGTGAAAATCTACACTATTTAGAAATTTCAATAAGCCATGTTTTAAGTAGAGCTTGAGAGGGAATAAAATTGACACGTATCCCCCAATTCACATGCATATGAGAATAAAGTTTCAAATCAGCTTTTATACTTACTCAACAGCTTTCTACAAAGTGCAGATTTCAGTAAGGGCTTCACATGAGGGATTAAGGGAATCGGTCATTCTCCTTCATCTCATGTAGTTTTTGCCCTTCTCCAAAATGAAACCACTTAATTGGCAGCACTTACTGTACCATATAGGTTTGAAAATGGGGCAACAATATTTAGATATGGAAGCTGTGAAATCCCCACTTCCACATATAAGAGTCACAGCTTCACATGGAAGGCAGCAGTCCACACGGTGCATTTATTTTTGTGTGTGCGTAGTTTTGTAAAATGGCTATTCCTGCTGCATGGGCCAGCAAATACAGGTGCAACTCCTGCATGTATTCTTTCAAAACAAACCAGAATCGAGTATATTCTCACCTGGACTACTTGATTCCCACCTCTACAATTTGTGTAAAATAAGGCTTCATATCGATATGTATCTATATATACATGTGGAGGCGCATAATCAAAACATATGTCTAAGTCCAATTTGGACGTAGGGTGCTAGTCGCCCAAAGTTGGCAGAGGGAAAATGTCCATTCTCAAAAAGTACCTCTAAAAAAAATTTTTTTTAAAGAAAATTGTCTATCTGGACATCCAGTCATTTGATCGTCCAGAACGCCACTACGTCTATCTTTATACCAGATTCTCGACCAAAAATTCATCCAAGTCCCAAACGTCCAGAACAAGACCTTTTGGACATGGGAGGAGCCAGCATTGTGATGGACTGGCCACCCAGACATGGCAACAGAGCAGTGGGGCACCTTACAGGGCACTGCTGTGAACATCACAAAAAGGGTGCTACATAAACATCTCACCAGAACTCCCTTATAGGTTATGGTGAACACCCAGAAAACCCACTATACCCACCTGTCTACAACCCCAATAGCCCTTATAGCTGCAGGTGGCACCTATTTAGCAGTAGAGTAGGGTGTGGGTGGTTTTGGTGGGCGCATATGTTCTACCATAAATGTAGTGGTTAGAGTGGATTATGGGCCTGGGTCCTCCTTTCTATAGTTCACTAGCCCACCCCCCAGGCTATTTAAGAGACCTGAGTGTAGCTCTACTAGGCTTTCCTATACTAGGTGTTGATGTTCTGGAGATAGGTATGTATATTTTTATTCCGATCTTTGCGGGGGCTGTGAGGGGGTCAGTGAACACTGGGAGGGTGTGTGGGTCTTTACTTTGTCTCTGCAGTGGTTATCTGGTCACTTTGGATACCTTTTGGACATCATCTAAGTCAGAATGTATAAGTTCCGTCCAGGATGTCTCGTAAAACCTTCAATTATCTCTGCAGGCCGACTAAGTCTAGGTCAGCCTACATCCCATCCTAACCACTCCTTCAGATACGCCCCTTTTAGCTCTGGGCTCACAGCGGCATTCAGAGGCCTAAAATTCCCTTGATATGTCTAAAAAAATAGGTTTGATTATCAGCACTTGGACGACCTGTCTTTTAGGTCGTCCAAGTACTGACTTGGGTGGGTTTTTAGACGTGTTTACATTTCATTTACAAGCCCCATATTGTACATGTGTATGTATAGTCATATACACATCTCCAAATGATAGAATTTCATGCATAATCCTATACCTATTATATAGTATAAAACTGTACAGGTAATTCATAATGATATTAAATAACAGATCTTGTATCAAACCAAATTTAAAATGTTAAAGTGACGATGTGCTCAATTCACCAACAGTGCAGTCAACAACTGCAAGGCCAACGTAATTGCTCCCAACATGAATCACTGTGTATGTTTTTACTCATACAAATACCATCAAAAGTCCTTCAATTGGGCACAAATACCATTTTATACATAGTAATATAAGAATTGCATAATAACTTAGTAAATGACAGTAGATAAAGACCTGAACAGTCCATGCAGTCTGCCCGTTAGTTATAAACATTATAAATTCATGATTAAATTGTCTTTTTTCTTTGATATTTCTAAGCAATAGACCATAAAGTCCACCTGGTACTGTCCTAGGTTCCAAATGCTAGAGTTGCCGTCCAAGCTCACTTCAGCCTATCCAATATCCCATTATTTGCAGGATACCTATTGTAATGTCTGGCCAGTAACACCCTCATGCTGGAGTTCCCAATGATGCCCTCCCCATTTTATACCGAATCACCACATATGTGACAGAGTAATGCATTTGGGGATTAATAACCGTATATGCTGGGAGGAGAGAAGCTGATATGCACGGACGGGGAGAGAGACATTGGGGTGATAGTGTCCGAAGATCTAAAGGCGAAAAAACAGTGTGACAAGGCAGTGGCTGCTGCCAGAAGGATTCTGGGCTGTATAAAGAGAGGCGTAGTCAGTAGAAGGAAGAAGGTGTTGATGCCCCTGTACAGGTCATTGGTGAGGCCCCACTTGGAGTATTGTGTTCAGTTTTGGAGACCGTATCTGGCGAAAGACGTAAGAAGACTTGAGGCGGTCCAGAGAGGGCGACGAAAATGATAGGAGGCTTGCGCCAGAAGACGTATGAGGAGAGACTGGAAGCCCTGAATATGTATACCCTAGAGGAAAGGAGAGACAGGGGAGATATGATTCAGACGTTCAAATACTTGAAGGGTATTAATGTAGAACAAAATCTTTTCCAGAGAAAGGAAAATGGTAAAACCAAAGGACATAATTTGAGGTTGAGGGGTGGTAGATTCAGGGGCAATGTTAGGAAATTCTACTTTATGGAGAGGGTGGTGGATGCCTGGAATGCGCTCCCAAGAGAGGTGGTGGAGAGGAAAACGGTGACTGAGTTCAAAGAAGCGTGGGATGAACACATAAGATTTAGAATCAGAAAATAATATTAAATATTGAACTAGGTCAGTTACTGGGCAGACTTGCACGGTCTGTGTCTGTGTATGGCCGTTTGGTGGAGGATGGGCAGGGGAGGGCTTCAATGGCTGGGAGGGTGTAGATGGGCTGGAGTAAGTCTTAACCGAGATTTTGGCAGTTGGAACGCAAGCACGGTACCGGGTAGAGCTTTGGATTCTTGCCCAGAAATAGCTAAGAAGAAAAAAAAAAAAAATAAAAAAAAAATTTAAATTGAATCAGGTTGGGCAGACTGGATGGACCATTCGGGTCTTTATCTGCCGTCATCTACTATGTTACTATGTTACCGTGCAAGTCTGCCAAGTACCGACCTTAGTTCTTTAAATTTATACCATTCATTTTCTAATTAGAGATCCTCTGTGTTTATCCCACGCCTTTTTTAATTCCATCACCATTTTTTCCTCTACCACTTCCCTTGGGAAGGCATTCTAGGCATCCACCACCCTCTCCGTGAAAAAGAATTTCCTAACATTATCCCAAGTCTTCCTCAATTTATGCCCTTCAGTTTTATGATTATTCAGAAACTTATCTTTGCCAGCTTCAGATTCTGGTACTTGTGTCCGACTGAAGAACTTTTGATGGTGTAAAAACACAGATATTGTACACGATGGTTCCATAAACGCTAGTCGTACGCTTTCGCAACTGCACTGTTGGTGAACTGAGCTTATTATGACTGACATTTTATATTTGGTTTGATACTAGATCACAGTAATTTAATAGCAGGATAAAATTAAATTACCTGTACAAGGTGTAAGTTTTATAGTCACACACCTATACACAAATATATGTCTAAATTAAAAAGGTACATTTTGCGGTGCACTTTGAAAGAAATAAATCCAAATTATTGTAGTGTAGAGCCCTGACATAGCATGCCATGTTCTGCAATGTGATACTCTTAATAACAAAAAAAGGGGGGGGGGGGCTTGACTTATTATTTATGAAAGATGTGATGAACATATTTCCCAAGAAATCTAGAAAACAGAAAAAATATTGGGGCCTCTCACCACTTGGGTCATATAATATAATGTGACTAGAAATAATTCTCATCCAATGCGAGCAGACATTTGGAAAGTCCGTGGGGAGCTGCCTGTTTCCTTCCTGGAAAGTTGGAGGTGATCTTCACTCACTGTCCTGTGTCCCCCGCAGCAGCGGCAGGGCTCGGCGCTGAACTGGGCAGGCACTGCAGGAGACGGACCTCTGACGTCATTGTGTCCGTCTCCCTCTTGATCTAATTTTCCTTAAGTTCAACACCGTTGCCGCGGTTGCGGCCGCAGGGCGTGGACGAAGGGGTGTGCCCTAAGGGGCAGGTCCTGCCCCTTGGAGCAACAAGGAGCCGGGGAACGGGAAGTCAGGTTGTATAACTTTAATTTGTTCTATCATGGGAAAAAGGAAAATTAAGCCTAAGAGTTCAACACCTGCTGTTTCTGGGCCTATGGAGAGGCATTTGATTTTTTTTACAGATAATCCACCACAATCTTTACTTGATATGAACTCTCCCATGTCGGGTGCATCAATGAGTCCCCTCGAAAGGACCCCCCCCTTCACCCAGTATCTAGTGATAGCAGGAAGATTACCCCCGCTATTTCTACTGAATATGTGGTACCCTCTACGCAAATAAGTAAATTATCTTTTACTGATATACCTAAACCACTTGAATTTTCAAGTGTAATAGAGGATCAACCACTAGCAGTAGAAAAACAAGATATTACCCTTAAAGATTTGTGGTTAGGTATTTCTAGAGTTGAAGGGTTTCTCAGAGAATCAATGAAACAAACATTGGATTTTTCACAGTCTGTGTCTCAAAAGTTTGAGAATGTGGATTCTAATTTAAGATGTTTGGATAAAAGATTAACTGTGGTAGAAACTCAAAGTAATACATTGCAAGCCGAATCAGTATCTGCTGTTAAGGATTCTACAGTGTTACATTCTAAAATGGAAATGTTGGAAAATATGAATAGAGTGAGGAATCTCCGCTTGGTTAATTTCCCAGTGACTCACTTATTATCTCCTGAAATTTTTTTGTTAAGGAATTTTTTTTAAAGAAATACTGGGATTACCCAATGCAGAAAATTTCCCAATTAATAACTATTATTACATTCCGCAAAAGAAATTACAATCCGACCAGGAGGTGGACCATCACAAATGAAATAAATTTGACAGAGTTTTTGGAAGATAGTCGGGATGTGATCCAAAGTAGGTCCACTCTGGTAATAACATGCATGAGTGAGATAGATAAAATGCTTATAATGAAACTTTACTTTAAAAATAGGTTGACAAAATTCTGTGGAGATTTAGTTAGAATTTTTCCTGATGTTTCAAGAGCTACACAACTAAGAAGGAAAGAATTTTTGAAGTTAAGAACAAGAGTTTTAGCTCTTGAGGCATCATTTTATCTAAAATTTCCATGTAAATGTCTTGTTAAATTACAGGCCTTACTAGAAACCAGTAGTTTATATAGATTTATATCCAACCCACTCTAATAAGTCATATATAAATGCAGTAACTGGGTTGTTATGACAAACTAAAACAACAAGTTTGATCGAAATACCTCAGCCCCACCACTCCACCGCAATAATAATCTTTTCTAAAGCGAGAGATTTACGTGGTGCTTCATCATTGGTAAATCGTTTTTAGCGCTGTGGTTGTATTTAAATTAGTTTTTTATAAGTTTATCAATTCAATAAGTAGAAAGTTGTGAAGTGCATAAAATTGTATACTTAACGTCTATGCACAGCTAGACCTGGGAGTCCGACCCGACATGTTTTGCACTGGTTGTGCTGTCTCAAGGGTCTCCCGAGGAAGCCGCAGTCATCCGACTCACAAGTGTAGTGTCAGTCGGATGACTGCGGCTTCCTCGGGAGACCCTTGAGACAGCACAACCAGTGCGAAACATGTCGGGTCGGACTCCCAGGTCTAGCTGTGCATAGACGTTAAGTATACAATTTTATGCACTTCACAACTTTCTACTTATTGAATTGATAAACTTATAAAAAACTAATTTAAATACAACCACAACGCTAAAAACGATTTACCAATGATGAAGCACCACGTAAATCTCTTGCTTTAGAAAAGATTATTATTGCGGTGGAGTGGTGGGGCTGAGGTATTTCGATCAAACTTGTTGTTTTAGTTTGTCATAACAACCCAGTACATTGTTAAATTACAGGACATTGAATATGTATTTTGGGATCCTATTCAATTACAACAATTTTTAATAGCTCGAGAACAGAAATGAGGTTTGTTGTTTAAAAGTTTCACTACTGAGAATGTTGGAGGATGAATGAGTTCCAATAATAGTGAATGGTCTAGATTCTTTTGAATCAAGAACCAATTCTTAGTTTTCTTTGTACTTTTGTTAGTTGATATGTAGCATGTCTCCCTAGATTTGTGGACTTGAAAAGGAATTTTATTTTATATGTATAATCATTGTAAAATTTTGTGTAAGAATCCTTTTTTTCTTGGTATCATCTGGTACACTAGGAAAATAAACTTCGCAGTAGTAGCTCCAACCTTGTGGAATGCTCTGCCACAGCTACTCCGATCCGAAAATCAACTTGACAAATTTAAGATAAGCTTGAAGACCTTCTTATTTAGCGATGCCTTTTCCTGTATTTAGATTTTCCCTTACATATATATATATATATATTTTTTTTCTCCCCTTTCTTCGTCTTTTTCTTCTTTTTATATTCAACCAACCGCTTTTATAAAGCGATCCCACCCTATTTGTTTTACCCTCTTCCCTCTCTCTCCTTTCTTCTTTTAACATGTAACTTTCCCCCCATCCTTCCCATTCTCCCTCACCTTCAAAGTCTGTCTAGTTAATGTCTCAGTGTGCACTTTCATTATTTTATATTTATTTATTTATTTTTTCCTTTCAAATTTTTATTGTAAACCGGCCAGATACTTGTTGATGATCGGTATATTAAAAGCCAATAAACTTGAAACTTGATATTAAAATTGCTAAATTTGTATAAATAAAGGAAAGTCCGTGTTCTACTAACCCCTATGGAAACCAGGAACCTGCAAGCAGTGCTGTTCTGGAAGTAAAATCAAGACAGAACTGTTTCAAATCAAAAGCTGCATAATGGCCCTTCTTTGTCTTCTCATCCTCTTACAAATAACTCTCCAGCAGTTTAGAATCTGACATTCACACCCCATTTGCACTCTCTCTATATATCTTTATGAACATGCCCATAAATCAACTAAAGTGTATCCCAGTTTCACACTTCATTTCACACAGTAATGCAGGACATTCTCTGCTTTCTAAGATTCACGAGCACTGACTTATTCCTAACCATTTTAGCTTCAGCCCAGGCGATGACCCATTCTGGGGTTGTGACAGACACCAATTCCCCTCCCCCCATGTCAACCTCAACTTCTGAATGCAGATTATGGGAGAAGCTGTAGAGCAGGAGAACAGTGTGTACCTTTCAAAATGAAAGGAATCCCACTTTCAACCAGTTTTCTACACAACACTCTTATCAGATCCTTTCAGAAATCTCGGTATTTTATTTCTCTTCCAATACCTTCTATACCAGTGTTTTCAAAGCAAGACCTGAAGCAGCCCCTGAAGAACTCCAGGGTAGCTCCCATCTTTCTGATTTTATTCTGCTACAGTCATGTGAAAAAATTAGGACACCCCATGAAATATTCAGTTCTTTCTTGAGAAATGTTCACGTATCAATGTCAAATCTATTTTTTAAATTTAACTTTGGAAAAGAAAGTGATGTAATTGCAGGTAAACAACAAAGTTTTTCCTTGATTTACTCATGAAACAAAAGATATCCACAAAAATTTGAATTCTAACTTAAGATATAAATTAGGACCCCCACCCACATATCCTCCCACTTAAAGTGGCTCAAATTACACACAGGTGTATCACATCAGGTGCACATGATTAGAACATCGTTACTTAGCATTTTGAAGAAGGTTTGCCCTACTTAAACCTCAGACATTTAGTTTGGTGTGCTCATGACTGCTGCGGTGAGAGTGAACACCATGGTGAGATCAAAAGAGCTGTCTGAGGCCTTCAGAAACAAGATTGTAGTAGCTTATAAGTCTGGTAAGGGATTTAAAAAGATCTCGAAAGAATTTGACATTAGCCATTCCACAATCTTTAAAATAGTGTACAATGGAGGATTTTCCAAACAACTGCCAACATGCCCAGATCTGGCCATCCAAGTAAGTTGACCCCCAGAGCAGTCTGCAAAATGCTAAAAGAACATAAGCAATGCCTCTGCTGGGGCAGACCAGAGGTTCATCATGCCCAGCAGTCCACTCACGCGGTGGCCCATCAGGTCCAGGACCTGTATAGTAATCCTCTATCTATACCCTTCTATCCCCTTTTCCTTCAGGCAATTGTCTAATCCCTTCTTGAACCACAATATCGTACTCTGTCTATCACACCCTCTGGAAGCGCATCCCAGGTGTCCACCACCCTCTGGATAAAGAAGAACTTCCTAGCATTGGTTCTGAATCTGTCTCCTCTTAACTTTTCCGAATGCCCTCTCGTTCTTGTAGTTTTCGAAAGTTTGAAGAATCTGTCCCTCTCCACTTTCTCTATGCCCTTCATGACCACCACCACCACCACCACAGCAACACCTTCAACATTGTACAACTCACTACTATATCCCGATTGTATTATTATTCATCACAGTAACCTATTATATACTTACTCTTTGCTTTGTAATTCTCCTGGAATTGATCAGACTAACAATTGTAACTTGCTATATACATGATTCTTTGTACTGTAACGCTCCTGGAAATGTCCAGACTACTAATTTATAATCCGCTTAGAATCGCAAGGCACAAACGGAATAGAAATCACTAATGTAATGTAATATAATGATCTTGTAAGTCTCTATCATGTCCCCTCTAAGTCTCCGCTTTTCTAGGAAAAAGAGTCCCAGTTTCTCTAATCTTTCAGCATATGAAAGGTTTTCCATACCTTTTATCAATCTCCAAAAACCCTAAAATGTCATCACAGGACCTACAGCAGGCTCTTGCTACTGTTGATGTGAAAGTGAATGCCTCTACAATCAGAAAGTGACTGCGCAAATTTAACATGGGAAGTGTGCAAGGAGGAAACCTTTGCTCTCTAAGAGAAACATCAAGGCCAGACTGAAGTTTGCCAGAGAGAACGTAGACAAACACCAGGACTTCTGGAATAGTGTTCTATGGATAGATAAGGCTAAAACTGAATTATGTGGACACCAGAAAAGAGGACATGCGAACACCGAATACAGCATTTCAGGAAAATAATCTCATACCAATTGTGAAGCATGGAGGTGGAAGTGTCAAGATTTGGGGATGCTTTGATGCAGCAGGACTTGGCCAGCTCACCATCATAGAATCCACCATAAATTCTACCATGTGTCAAAAGGTGTTTGAGGAACATGTGAGACCATCTGTAAGAAAATTAAAGCTGAAGTGGAACTGGACCCTGCAACACAACGACCCAAAACATGCCAGTAAATTCACCACTAAGAAATGGAGAGTCCTAGTAGCTGAGTCAAAGCCCTGATCATAATACCATTGAGATGCTGTGAAGTGATTTGAAATGGGCTTTACATGCAAGAAACCCCTCAAACATCTCACAGCTAAAAGAATTATGCATTGAAGGAGTAGGCCAAACTTTCCTGAGACTGATGTCAGACAGGTAGATGGCTACAAGAAGCATCTCACTGCAGTTATTTCAGTGAAAGGGGGTAACACTAGTTATTAGGGTGTCCTAATTTACTGATCAGTTAGGATACACATTTTTATGGATATCTTTTGTTGCATGAGTAAATCAAGGAAAACATTTTTTGCATACTTGCAATTACATCACTTTATTTTCCAGAGATAAATAAAAAAAAGATTTGATATGTGAACATTTCTTAAGAAAGAACTGAATACTTCATGGGGTGTCATAATTTTTTCACAAGACTGTAACTTCTGCCTCTCTACTCAAGCTAACAACAGAAAAGGGGAAGCGGATGAGAAGCCAAATGCTTGAAGGCCAAGGCATTTCTCAATAGACAGAGAAAATTTGTCAACGCTCACAGTTTGAAGGCAGGCTGGTGGGGATGGATGCCATTCACACACACACTGGTCAACAGTATCACAGCAGTACATGACAAGATATTTGGCAGAATCTCTTCATCTCATTTGGATCCAGAGTGGCCTTAACATAAAACTTAGCAAAGGTCACTGTTCTATACCCTCCAGCTTTTAACCTTATATCTAAACTAGCGGAAAAATTAAGAGGGGACAGATTCAGAACCAATGCTAGGAAGTTCTTCTTCACCCAACGGGTGGTGGACACCTGGAATGCGCTTCCAGAGGGCGTGATAGGACAAGGTATGGTATTGGAGTTCAAGAAGGGTTTGGACAATTTTCTGAAGGAAAAGGGGATAGAAGGGTATAGATAGAGGGTTACTATACAGGTTCTGGACCTGGTGGGCCCCCGCGTGAGCGGACTGCTGGGCATGATGGACCTCTGGTCTGACCCAGTAGAGGCACTTTTTATGTTCTTATGTTTTGTTCCTGCTTGCAAAGTGTTAAGCACATTTAAAGCCTTTCAGCTGCTCCATGATCATTTCAAAAATCACACTTCTCAGCAACATCTGTTTTAGTTTTAACTTGCATCTTTTTCAGTTGTAGTTCAAGGTGCGTTATATGTGGAAACAGTAGTTATTTTCTTGTCCCTAGAGGGCTTACAAGCTGAGTTTGAAACTGAGGTAAACACATTCCATTTCCTCTTTCCAGATAGGAGGAGGGAGCTTGTGAGCAAACTTTAGAGATGTGTATGCTGGGGTGGGGAAGGGGTATTTTAAAGAAGTATCTGTGCTATGGAGGGGTGTGACAAAAAGAGCTATGGGTGTCTGTATTGGGGTGGAGGGCGGTTCAGAGATGGTTTTTATCCTGAAGAAGAGGTAGAGAAAACTAGGAACTAAACCTGCCAGGGGGGCAGAGAGAGACATCTTAGGAAGAAGCTTACTGGGAAGTAAAACTGCAGGGGGTGTTTACATTTGAAAAGAGAGAAAACTGGGAGTGCCAGGGCTGGATCATGGACAAAGCTGGTTTTTATAATAATGGAATTCAACAAGACAGAAAAAGAGAAAAGGCCATGATGCTGCTCACTCTTCCCACAGCAGTAACAGCTTGACTAAATCAGTTGCCATAGAGAAGGCTTCATGTGGTAGCAGGTCGACCCAGAAAATGGGCAAATTTAAAGCGGTACTCACTGTAGAGGTGTGTTTAGCTGACACCATTGCTGTGACTGAAGCAGGAGCACTGAAACCTTCCCCCTCAAGGCTCCGACAGAGGAACTGCCTTGTTCTTGAAACTGCTCCTCGTGGGATATCTCTGTGTATGCTTTTTAAAATTCTCCTGCACTCCTGAAATGTGTTGTTTTTTGGGGGGGGGAAAAGGGGGGAGTGAGGAGGGAGTAAAGAGAGAAATTGCAGAAGGGGGAGGCGAGTAGGGACCTGGCACTACTAGCCAAAGTAGTCACCCAGCAACCCTAAACCCAGAGTAGGCACCCAGCAAGCCTACACCCCCTAGGTTCTTCTGAATGAGGCCACCTAAAACAGGAGCTGATTAACAGACCAAGCCAGGAGCTCGGGAGAGAGACCATATATCCATCTGCTGAAGACAGAGAATATTGACTAGTCAGGAGACATGCCATCCTGCTATCACAGTATGCAGTTTAGTGTTCTCTATCTCCACCTGCTGGTAGATAGTCATAACCTACTTGGGCTGGATTTGTCTGCTGATATAGTGGTGACAAGACAGAATTTTTAGAAGATTTGGGACCATTAATCATACTAATCACAGCTATAGAATTCAATAAATATATTAAATATGAAGTGCTCAGACCATACCCTTTGATTCAGTGATCTCACCAAACTGGGGTATATTAGGGACCATCATATCACTTCATTGTCCCTATGCCAACCTAAAACATTCTTTAAACACTTTAAACAGTGTAAACTGTAAGAAAAATTCACTTATCTTCAAATTGACTGAGCTGGATTAGGTGGCATGCTTGTAAACCTCCAGTGCTGTTGAGAATAAAGTGCGTTGAAAAGTAAAGTGCTGTTGTTAAACGAACGTGACTACTAAAATACTCAATTACTAAGCCTGGCCCCCCGACTCGAGTTTCGGGTCCTTTGTCAGGAGGGGTCCCTGTTAAAAACAAAATTTATTATTAAAACCTAGCTAAAACAAAATGTATTCTAACCTGAATCAATACTATCAACTAAACCGAACATTACGGTTGTAACAATTCAATCAAAACTCATATACCTGTTAGGCTTTCTGCAACTGGGAAACCATCAAAAAGAGAGCACGCTGAGATTGTGTCCCGCTAGGTGCTCTATATATACCACTATACTTCTATATCGGCACCCCCTTCATTAATCCCCGATTACCCGGAAATGACGTAAGAAGACTACCGGTATCGTGGCTAATTATAAGTTTAGCCATTCTATTTCCGAATTTAAACCATATGGGTGTAAGGTATTCTTTATATGACAGTCTTTGAGGAGACGTTTGTGTACAGGTCCAAACACTTCCGCCATGTTCAATGTTGGAAGAGATTTATCGACGACGTGTTTTTTGTGTGGACTGGTGGTTATGATGAATTAAATGAATTTTTGAAGAAATTAACCATAAAGATCATAATATCAAATTCACCTATAAAATAGATAAACATCAGATGTCATTTTTAGACATCAAAATATACATACAAGAAAATATGATCTCCACCAGTCTACACAAAAAACCGTCGGATCGTAACACCCTTCTTCAATATCAAAGTTTCCACCCGCGTGTCTTACGGAACAGCATTCCAAAAGGGCAGTTCCTGCGCCTGAGACGGATTTGCTCAGACGAGGATGACTTTAATGAACAAGCCAATATAATGCATAAAAAATTTTTGGAACGTGGTTATCCTAACAAAATTATAAGAAGAGCATGGAAACGGGCCAAATATTGCCATCGTACATGGCTGATGCAATCAAGGGTTAAAAGTAAAGAAGATCATACTATATGTGTATTACCATATACTAATATGAGTAATACCATCAAACATATTATCCTAAAACATTGGCCAATTGTCCAATATTACCCAGCTCTTTCTGAGAAACCAAAATTTGCTTTTTCAAGGGCCCGCAATTTGGGGGAAATGTTGAAATACAAAAAAACTGATAGGTTTGTGAAAGATTTTTCACTTTCTCCTCATAAACCTTGTGGACATTGTCGTTTATGTAGTCACGTTTTGCAGCAATCATCAGTAATATTCCCAGCCTCTAAGGAAAAGAGATTTGTATTGTCAACGGGCACTAATTATGAGTCACAAGGGGTGGTCTATTATGTGGTTTGCCCATGTGGTCTTCCATATATTGGACAAACCAGTCACAAGATTAAAGTGAGAATAACTGAACACCTCAGTAATATTCGCACGGGGAGAGTCTCCGCCCCCTAGTAGCCCATTGGGTACAGAAGTCCCATACTTTAGAGGAATTAAAATACACAGTTTTATTACATATAAGACAATATGAGGGGGATATCACGAAATGGCTGCTGCAAAAAGAACAACGACTCATCTTTAACAAGAATACCTTACACCCATATGGTTTAAATTCGGAAATAGAATGGCTAAACTTATAATTAGCCACGATACCGGTAGTCTTCTTACGTCATTTCCGGGTAATCGGGGATTAATGAAGGGGGTGCCGATATAGAAGTATAGTGGTATATATAGAGCACCTAGCGGGACACAATCTCAGCGTGCTCTCTTTTTGATGGTTTCCCAGTTGCAGAAAGCCTAACAGGTATATGAGTTTTGATTGAATTGTTACAACCGTAATGTTCGGTTTAGTTGATAGTATTGATTCAGGTTAGAATACATTTTGTTTTAGCTAGGTTGTAATAATAAATTTTGTTTTTAACAGGGACCCCTCCTGACAAAGGACCCGAAACTCGAGTCGGGGGGCCAGGCTTAGTAATTGAGTATTTTAGTAGTCACGTTCGTTTAACAGCACTTTACTTTTCAACGCACTTTATTCTCAACAGTACTGGAGGTTTACAAGCATGCCACTTAATCCAGCTCAGTCATCTTGAAGATAAGTGAATTTTTCTTACAGTTTACACTGTTTAAAGTGTTTAAAGAATGTTTTAGGTTGGCATAGGGACAATGAAGTGATAGGATGGTCCCTAATATACCCCAGTTTGGTGAGATCACTGAATCAAAGGGTATGGTCTGAGCACTTCATATTTAATATATTTATTGAATTCTATAGCTGTGATTAGTATGATTAGTGATCAAATAATCATCACAGAATAATATTAATTATCTCCCCAGTTATTGGCATATATAGAAGATTTGGGAGCCATTTGCAAAATTTTGCAAAGAGTGATTGTTGATTTTGCTCTTTGGTCATACACGTCCAGGGTGGGTTGGAACATATTTTTAATTTCTTAATCTGAGTGTACTTTTTGAATGTAATTATGGGGGGTGATATATATATTTGTCATAGATTGCAATTTTTATTGTATTTAAGTGCTTTTATAGTGTAATATGATTGTATTATATGTTGCACTTACTTATGACTTCAAAATGAATAAAGATATTAAAAAAAAGAACTGTAAAATGCTCTAACGCCATTTAGTAAAAACCAGCTGCATCTTAGGTCAATTTTGTACTGTTTTCCTGCTGATTTTTCCGATAGATGTAAAAATATTTATATTTCTACAATTAAACTGATCTATCACAGTCTCAGCACTTAAAAAGACCTTAAAACCAGATGGAAATTCACCAATAATAGATCGAGGAACATTTAGAAGGAAAACAGTTTGCCAAATTTAAATGCAGTTCTATTTAAATTTTGTGTTGTGACTTGTCAACGATTTCAAAAACAAAGCGGTCAACTAACCTGTGATGGACATGCACTCAACAGGGAAACTTAGAGCTGAATACGAGAACCGGAACATGTAGATAGGTTACAGTATTGATGAATATACTGTCTCTTTTATAAATGTAAGGGTAAGAGACAGAAATGTAAATTAAATAATCCAAATTATGAGACTCTAGAACTCCATTTCCCAAATGGAAGATATCCTACAAACTCACTTTTATATTCAAATAAATGCAATAACAGAGAAATATCAAACAAGAGAAACTCTGAGATCTAGTATTTGAAACCCAGTCTTTTTATAGCGCTACCAGATGCATGCAGCGCTGTACAGAGTCACAAAGAAGATGACAGTCCCTGATCGAAAGAGCTTACCATCTAAATAGACAAGACAGACAAACAGGATGCCAAGGATACAGTTAAGGGGAACTGTTAATCTGCTGGCTGAGTTGGTGGGCAGTGGGGAGGAGGGTTATGGATTGAAGGCTTTCAGTCTTCTTTTAAACAAGGGAAGGGGCTTGGCAGACAAACTCAGGTAATTTATTCCAGGCATAGGGGACAGCTAGATGAAAGGAACGAAGTCTGGAATTGGCAGTAGAGTAGGGTACAGCTAAGAGCAGCTACTCCTAATACCAAAATGCAAGCCCTTCCTGCTCAAGTTTCAGTGTCCAGGGGACATCAAGGGTTATCTGAGCAGGCTGCAAGACTGATTATAGATTATCTATGACAAATATATATATATCACCTCCCATAGTTATATTCAAAAAGTACACTCAAATTAAGAAATTAAAAATATGTTCCAACCCACCCTGGACGTGTATGACCAAAGAGCAAAATCAACAATCATTCTTTGCAAAATTTTGCAAATGGCTCCCAAATCTTTCTAAAAATAACACCCCCCAAACACACACACATACACTCTATAATTACTTGTTTTCTTCCTATCATTCCGTACCAACTGAAAAAGGAGGGAGCTAAATCCAAACTCCCTTCCCCTTCCTACCCACTAGCTCCCCCTCCACTGTTAGCCAGCTCTGTCACATCCCAAAGCTGATAATCACACGATATCTCTTCCCACCTCCCCATGAAAAACAACTTTTGCTGCATCTCTCCACCTCATTCTTTAACACTGAAGTACACGGTATGAGTGGCAGCATCTAGAAACCTGCTCTGGTATTTTGGGATTTGGATATAGAACTACCGAGAAAGGTATGAGTTACATTCTGATGCAATAGGTATTTTCTTGATCCCGGAGGGTTTACCCCTGAAGCAAAGGAGGGTTCAATGACTTGTCCAAGATCAGAAGGGGCAGCAGCAGATTTGAACCCTGGCTTTTCTGGTTCTCAGTCCACTGTTCTAACCATTAGGCTACTGCTCCAGTCTCATAAGTTCAATGCAAACAGAAATAGATTGCTAGCATGGCTAGACCGTGTGCAAATATTATTAAAACTACATGGAAGATTTTGAGGTCCTTGTTACTAAATCTTAGCGTGTGCTTAAGGACGGACATAAGCATTTATTTATTCCATTTTCTATACCATTCTCCCAGGGGAGCTCAGAACAGTTTATATGAATTTATTCAGGTACTCAAGCATTTTTCCCTGTCTGTCCTGGTGGGTTCACAATCTATCTAATGTACCTGAGGCAATGGGGGGATTGAGTAACTTGTCCAGGGTCATAAGGAGCAGCGGGGGGTTTGCAAAAGGTGCTGAGGCTGTAGCTTTAACCACTGCACCACATTGGCCCTATGGGCTTCTAAGAATTAGCAAGCTCTAAGATTTAGTAACAGGTTCCCTTAATTTGGTAGCATGTGCTTTCCGTTATTGTTCGAAGTCTTCAACTCTAGTGCAACCAAATTCAGATTTTCCAGGCTAGAAAAAAAATGCACCGATATTAATAGCAGAAACTTAAAACATTCAGAGGGAACTATGTCATCTTCCCCTCTATGTAAGGACCCAATGCCAAATATTGTGCTTGGCTTTTCTGATTTGGTTTATCCATAATGCTACTTATGAATTGCAGGCTTCTACATGCTGATTGAATTACTAGACCCATGCGAAGTACACAGGTCTGGTGATATCACCATACTGAAGGAGAGTCATAAACAGACCATATTCATCCCCTACCTTACAACATTGCTTTAATACTTTGCACTACTCTAGATATCACTCAACTGATCTGAGGTTAGTTGAAATCCCTTATGTCTCATTCTGTTTTCTGAAAACCGCTTGAATTTAATTAATCTGGCAAAGAAAATGCTTATACATCCACTGCCTCCTGCCAAGAGAGACTCATGACTTGAGCGTCTGTGATAAAAATGTTTCTTTTTTTAATCTAACTCTTTTCATGGTCCTTTGGATTTTTAACACAGCAAGGCACAAGGTACCAGCATCACCAGAAGGCTGCATAAATACCGTATTTGCCGGCGTATAAGACGACTTTTCAGTACCTTAAAATCCTCCCCAAAGTCGGGGGTCGTCTTATACGCCGGGTACTGTTTACATGCCCTTACTTTACATGCCCTAACATCTCCTTCCTTACCTCCTTACGGTGCTTACGGTACTAGTAAACCTGCCGGGACATCAGCGGGGCCATGGCGGGACATCAGTGTGACAAGGGTGCCAGCTCCTTCATCCTGCGCAGCGGGAAGCAGCGGCGCTCTGGCCCCACCCCTTTTCTCTTTACTACGTCTCTCGCACATGCGGCCGTGTGTGGAGTCTAGCCCTTAAGGAAGTTGCGGGGGCGAACAGGAGGCTTTTGAAGGCTTTTAAAGGGAAACTGTCATGCCAGCAAACTTGCTAGGGACTTGCCCGGCACTTGCTCTCTCCCTCTATGTGTTATCTTCCTTCTATCATTGACAGTTTCAGTTTGGTTAACAGTTTAGAAAACAAATAGCATGGCAGCTCCCATGGGTTTATTGTTCTATTCAGCTTTAGTGAATTAATTAAAATTGTTGAAATAAATTCTGATGTTCTTTTAAGTTTTATTTGTTGTGCAGAAGGTGTGCGGAAGAAGGGGTAGTCTTATATGGCGAGTATATAACAAACTCTATATTTTAACTGTAAAAGTTGGGGGGTCGTCTTATACGCCCAGTCGTCTTATACGCCGGCAAATACGGTAATAATAATTTCTTTGTATAACGCCCTACCGCAAAGTTCTAGGCGGTTCACATACATTACTAACATTACACAATCAATGAATAAATAAAAATACAAAACTCTAAATAGTACTAAAATTATACAGTAAAAGAATAAGATACGATTTGCTAAAATACAGTAAAAATCCACAAGAACATTCTGCTATAAGATCAATATACAATTTGCCTGTCAATATTCTGGAACATCAATTTACAAATTTATCAAATAGATCAGTTTTTGGCCAAATAACAAAATGGGTAAAACCCCCCACAGTGCACTGAATGAGGATGGAGCACCCAACACTTTTACAGATAAGAAAAGCCCAAAACAAAAACAAACATAAGAACTGCCATACTGGGACAGACTGAAGGCCCATCAAGCCCAGTATCCTGTTTCCAACAGTGGCCGACCCAGGTCCCAAGTACCTAGCAAGATCCCAAGGAGTAAAACACATTCTAAGAATAAGGTCTCAAAAACAATAAGTTGTAATGCAAGCAATGCATATGGTTAAGAGTCAAAAACCAAAGTCAACGTAAGGTGTAGACCCAACATGGTCTGTGTTTCAGCTAGAAAGCTTTCTTCGGGGGTCCAACCTGAGATAACATCCAGGTTAAGGTTGTAAATGAAAATCTTGACATATAACTTTAAGAGTCAATGATATCGAAACAAGAGTTGCAAATCTTGCACAAACCCTTGGCAAGAGGAAAAATAAATTAAGGTCTTTTCACAAATTAATGCTGTTTTATGCCCTTAAAAGCCTCTTATAAGATTACCCCACCAATACTAATTACTGTCACTGGTCACTTGTAGTTTGCAACATTCCTTGGCTTCTGGCCTTTCTTGCCTATGTAGCGTATTGGAGTTCCTGCTTCTTTCTATCTGTCCAGTATTGTATCATGAATCATTTTGGTGTATATTGTCAAAAAGCAGCATAAGCAACTTCAATAATAAAGTATGAATTATAAGTGTTTGCACATCTATATGTAACCTAGTTACTGAAAGGTTCAGAGAGAAGTCGAGGTGGAGAGTACAGTCAAAGTATGCACATATTTTATAAAGTATGGGGCTCATAATCAAAACGGAAATACAGTACGTCTAAAAACCAGCCTAAATCGTCCAAGTGCCGATAATTGAACCGGGTTTTAGCCATATCTAAAAACGACATAGGCCTTCACAGTGCTGAAGTACGCCCAGAGCTAAAAGGGGCATTTTAGGAGTGGTGAAGGCAGGATTTGAGCAGGACATGGGCCGTCCTAGACTTAGTTGTACTGCATGTATAACCGAAAGTTTAACAACACTGCCTAGGCCCTAGACAGAACTTGGACATTGTGACTTAGGCCATCTAAAACCAGGTCTAAGTCACAAGAAGGTATCCAAAATGACCAGATAACCACTGCAGGGACAAAGTACAGACCCCTACACACTCCCTCAGTGATCGCTGACCCCCCCTCCCCCCCACCATAAAATTCATAATAAAAACGTCACATCTGCCTCCAGAACATCAACACTTGGCATAGGAAAGTCTAGTAGAGCTGCACAGAAGTGACTTATGTGGTCTGGAAGGTGGGCTGGTGAACCATGGAGAGGAGGACCCAGGCCCCTAAGCCACTCTAACCATTGCATGCATGGTGAAACATATGCACCCCGCAAAACCCTTATGTACTGCCATATAATGTATTTTTCGCTCCATAAAACGCACTTTATCCACCCCCAAACCCCCCCCCCCCCCGTTACCTTTTTGTAAATTCTGAGGCCCTCCCTCACTGGACGAGGCAGGCCCCTGCTCCCCCTCCATACCTATTTTTAATTAGGCAGGTCAGCTCCCGGCCTCCCTCTCCCCCACCGTTACCTTTTTTAAATTCCGAGGCCCTCCCTCACTGGACACGGCTGCCTGGAGCACTGACAGCTGACGCGGCTTCCTCGGAGTATTCTTCCCTTGCGGCAGAGAAGCGCACAAGACTGCCGGTCTGGTCCCGTGCCACTTCCAGCAAGAGTTCTTAATAGGAGAGTTCTCGCGGGACCAAGCCAACAGCCTTGTGCACCGCTCTGCCGCAAGGGAAGAATACTCAAAGGAAGCTGTGTCAGTTGTCAGTGCTCCAGGCAGCCGCTTCCAGTGAGGGAGGGCCTCGGAATTTTAAAAAGGTAACGGGGGGGGGGGGGGGGCTGCCTGTCTGCCTGCCCAATTAAAAATAAGGAAGGCGAGGTCGGGCCTGCCTGCCTATGGGGAGGCCTGGAGGGGAAGGCCTGCCTGCCTGATCGGGGGGGGGGGGGGGGAGATACCTGGAAGAGGGTAGGCCTGCCTGCCTAACTGGGGGGCTGCCTAGGAGGGGGGAGGCCTGCCTGCCTGCCTGCCCTGTGCCCTGTCCACCCTGTGCCCTATCTCTACCTGCCTGCCAGCCACTAGGCTTGCCTGCCTTGTCCCCTTTTCCGGCCTACCACTAGACCACTAGAGGGGGGACAGGGTACAGAGCCTGGCAGGGAGGGGACACAGTGTGTAGAGCTTGGCAAAGAGTGTGGAGTTGGGTGCAGAGCCTGGCAGGGAGAATTTGGTTCAGAATGGGTTTTTTCTTGTTTTCCTCCTTTAAATCTAGGGTGTGTCTTATGGTCAGGTGCGTCTTATGGAGCGAAAAATACGGTAAGTGGCACTTGCAGCCATAAGGGCTATTGGGGTGGTTGACAGGTGGGTCTAGTACAGGAGTCTCAAAGTCCCTCCTTGAGGGCCGCAATCCAGTCAGGTTTTCAGGATTTCCCCAATGAATATGCATGAGATCTATGTGCATGCACTGCTTTCAATGCATATTCATTGGGGAAATCCTGAAAACCCGACTGGATTGCGGCCCTCAAGAAGGGACTTTGAGATCCTTGGTCTAGTAGGTACTGGGTGGTGTTATGAGGTTGTTATGGTAAGATGTGCATGTGAAGTTCACAGCAGTGCCCTGTAAGGTACCCCACTACTCTGGTGAAATGTTTGGGTGTCCAGTCCATCACTTTGCTGACCCAACCCCATGTCCAAAAGGTCTTTTTCTAGGCGTTTTTGACTTGGATGAATTTTTGGATGAAAATGGGGTATAAAGATAGATGACTTAGCGGTCTGGACGATCTGATGGCTGGATGTACATTTAGACTTTTTCCATGTCCGACTTTGGGCGACTAGCGACTTAGGCCCAAAATGAACTTAGACGTATCTTTTGATTATACTCTCCACGTATTTAAGTGTGTATTTCAGTCATATACATTTACACTTGGAAACAGAAATAAGGAATGCCGATGTGGTGGTGATATCTGAGACCTGGCTCACAGACTCCCACGGGTGGGACATGGTCATACCGGGTTACAACTTGCTTCGCCGGGACAGGGAGGGCAGAATGGGAGGAGGTGTAGCATTATATACTAAAGATGTCACAAGAATCGCAGATGTCCGGTACACTGGGGGAATCCCTTTGGGTTAATTTAGCCAGAGGGAAGGACAAATGCTTGTATCTTGGCATAATTTACAGACCCCCAAGACAACAGGATGACCTGGATATGGAAATAATCGGAGATATAGAAAATATCACCTTGCGTGGGAACACAGTATTGTTAGGTGACTTCAACATGCCTGATGTGGATTGGGTTACACTTACCTCTGCTTCCGGCAGCAGCAGGAGGCTATTAAACTCTATGAAGGGAGTTGGTCTCAGGCAACTGGTGTTGGAGCCAACAAGGGATCAGGCAATACTTGACCTATTACTTACCAATGGAGAAAGTGTCACAGAAGTCTCGGTGGGCGACACATTGGCCTCCATTGACCACAACATGGTATGGTTTAATTTTAGGAAAGGTTTCACTAAATCTACCACGCTGACCAAGGTCCTCAAATTCAGGGACACAAACTTCCAAGACATGGGTTCCTTTGTTCACCAGGCGCTACAAAGCCAAGCAGAAACCGATAGCGTGGAAGAAATGTGGTTGACTTTGAAAGCCATCATACAGGAAGCGACAAACCGCTATGTTAAATTAGTAAGTAAACGGCGAAGGAACAATAAGCCGCAGTGGTTCACTGCAGAGATCTCAGACCTCATCAAGGAGAAGAAAAAAGCATTCATTTCTTACAAAAAATCAGGGAAACAGGACTCCAGAGCAGACTACCTGACCAAGTCAAGAGCCGTCAAAACAGCGGTCAGGGAGGCTAAATTCCACATGGAGGAGTCTCTGGCAAAAAACATCCAAAAGAGAGATAAATCCTTCTTCAGGTATATCAGTGACAGAAGTAAAAACTCAGGCGAGATTGTACGTCTTAGAAAACCAGACGGAGACTACGTGGAAAAGGATTCCGAAAAAGCCCAACTATTAAATGAAGACTTCTGTTCAGTCTTCACCCGAGAAGCGCCGGGGCTTGGCTCTCAGCTACAGACAAGGGCTGACTCAGTTGACCCGTTTAGTAACTTCGAGTTTACGCCCAGCAGTGCCTACGGTGAGCTGTCGAAGCTCAAGGTTAACAAGGCAATGGGGCCTGACAACCTACACCCCAGGGTGTTAGGGAGTTGAGTGAGGTCTTGACAGAGCCATTGTCAGCGCTCTTCAACCTCTCCCTTAGTACAGGCAGCGTCCCGTTGGACTGGAGGACGGCTAACGTCATTCCACTCTACAAAAAAGGCTCAAAGATGGAGACAGCAAACTACAGACCAGTGAGTCTAACATCGATAGTGAGCAAACTAATGGAAACTCTAATCAAACACCAATTAAATAAGATCCTGGATGAGGAGAATCTACGGGATCCCCGTCAACATGGATTTACTAAGGGGAGATCATGCCAATCCAACCTGATCAGCTTCTTTGACTGGGTTACGGGGAAGCTGGATGTTGGGGAGTCCCTGGACATCGTGTACCTGGACTTTAGCAAAGCATTCGATAGCGTACCACACCGCAGGTTGCTGGGCAAGATGAGTTCTATAGGATTAGGTGACACATTGACGAAATGGGTTGGGAACTGGCTTGGAGGTAGGCTTCAAAGGGTAGTGGTAAACGGGCACCCCCTCCGAAATGACGGAAGTGATCAGTGGAGTGCCATAGGGCTCGGTCTTGGGCCCGATCCTATTCAACATCTTTATAAGAGACTTGGCAGAAGGGCTTCGCGGTAAAATAACATTATTCACCGATGACGCCAAACTAAGTAATGTAGTGGGCAAATGCACAACGGACGAAGATTCAATGCCCGACAACATGATGCACGACCTACTCCTACTAGAGCGCTGGTCTAGGACCTGGCAACTCAGCTTCAATGCCAAAAAATGCAAAGTTATGCATCTAGGCAGCCAAAATCCATGCAAGACTTATACCCTTAATGGTGAGATCCTAATTAGAACGGTAGCAGAACGAGACTTGGGGGTAATCGTCAGTGAAGACATGAAGGCTGCCAGTCAGGTGGAGCAGGCTTCATCCAAGGCAAGACAGATCATAGGTTGCATATGCAGGGGCTTCGTCAGCCGTAAGCCAGAAGTCATTATGCCATTGTATAGATCCATGGTGAGGCCCCATCTGGAATACTGTGTGCAATTCTGGAGGTCGCATTATCGCAAGGATGTGCTGAGACTGGAGTCGGTTCAGAGAATGGCCACCCGGATGGTCTTGGGACTCAAGGATCTCCCGTACGAAGAACGGTTAGACAAATTACAGCTATACTCACTCGAGGAGCGCAGAGAGAGGGGGGGACATGATCGAGACATTCAAGTATCTCACGGGCCGCATCGAGGCGGTGGAAGATATCTTCTTTTTCAAGGGACCTGCGGCAACAAGAGGGCATCCGTGGAAAATCAAGGCCTGAAACTACGAGGTGACACCAGGAAATTCTTTTTCACTGAAAGGGTGGTTGATCGCTGGAATAGTCTTCCACTGGAGGTGATTGAGGCCAGCAGTGTGCCTGATTTTAAGGCCAAATGGGATCGACACATGGGATCTATTCACAAGGCAAAGGTAGGGGAGGGTCATTAGGGTGGGCAGACTGGATGGGCCGTGGCCCTTATCTGCCATCTATTTCTATGTTTACTCCCAAGCTGGTGTAAATGAATGCACTAAAGTTATAAAGAGGAATAAAGTATATAATCTTACTAGCAAAGCCTAAAAATTATGTAGAGTATAACCAGAAAACAGGCTAAGCACATTAGCAATTATATCAATAGAGACTGCACAAGTTTCAAAGAGTGGAGAAAAAGATCTCAGATATCTTGCTCCAACAAGTCCCAACTTCATGAGACTGAATATACCTGTATTTTATACCTGTATTTTATAGAATATACCTGTATTTTATAGGAGCTTCTCCAGTCACTTGTTATAAAAACTCCACTTCAAGTATATCACTCTATTGTAGTCTTAACTTAAATCTTAAGTCTTAACTTACATCTTCATTTGTTTTTCAAATTTTCTGTGACTGTGTGCAGCTCTGTTGCTTATAAAGCTCACTTCCCCCTGCTGACCATAACTAACATTTTGCTTAGACAGGCTGCTTAAGAATAAACGGGATCTCGGCATCTTCATGCTCACACTCTAAGCCAGGGGTGTTAAAGTTCCTCCTCAAGGGCCGCAATCTAGTCGGGTTTCCAGGATTTCCCCAATGAATATGCATGAGATCTATTAGCATACAATGAAAGCAGTGCATGCAAATAGATCTCATGCATATTCATTAGGGAAATCCTGAAAACCCGACTGGATAGCAGCCCTCCAGGAGGGTCTTTGACACCCCTGCTCTAAGCAAATATGCCTTCAAACTAAGGCCCTGATTCACTAAAGTCAGCGATCGTTGCTAAACCTGTTTTCACAGGTTTAGCAACTATTGCTGCTACCCACCCAATTCACTAAACGGCCCACCACGTGTTTTTCCCCATTTTCCGATCCGATCCAACCCATGCTACTCCCTAAGGAAGTTCCTGATTGGCTCAGGCGCCTCAGGCCCTGCCCAAGGGAGGAGTCTGAGGCGCCTGAGCCAATCAGGGCCTTAGGCCCCTCCCCGTGCATCACATGATGTACTGGGGCAGGGCCTAAGGCCTGCATTGCAGTGGGAGCAGGCCGGAAGAGCAAAAGGGTTTGACAGGGCACCCCTCCTGCTCCCATCTTAAAGGTACAGAAACGGAGGGCAAATCATTTGCATGCAAACAAGATAGCGAGTCAATTGCTGTTTCAAAATCGGCCAGAGAATTGGCCAACAGCGATTGAATCGCTATCTTTAGTAAATCTGGGCCTAAGACTGCTTTAATGAAAGTAATTAACTAACAAAAGCACGGGGGGGGGGGGAGGTTTAAGTTGGTGAGGAGGCACATAGAAGGTTTGTGAGGACACTGAGTCCCGAGTTGTGACCTTAGGCCATTCCCTCACTCAACATAATTCTATGGTTTAAATTGAATTATCTGCAACACATTATTTGGCCTGTTTTTGTACATCTGGGGATACACCAGGGAGGGGAAGGTCTGCCTTTTTGAAGAGGCAGGCCTGCTGCAGGAGGGAGTAGGCATCTCTCCAGCCAGCCTTCATGAACAAGGTAAGGGGGGGGGAGAGAGGCATCACTCCTGCTGCTGGAGGGAGGGGGTTGTGCGTGTGTGTCAGGGGAAGGGTTTGTTTAACAGCGGTGGCGGGAGGGAGTAGGCATCCCTCCTGCCGGGGGTGTCAGGGGGAGGGAGAAAAACTTTCTGGCAGATCTGAGCTGTCAAACCTTACTTTCCTGTCAATGCCTGAGCCAATCAGTGCTCAGGCACTGTCCAGAAAGTAAGGCTACAACAGCTCACACCTGGAAATGCTTACCCGCAAATGTAGGACAGCAAGGTTTCTGGTGCCTGACTTATACGAGTACACAATGCATGCACAACAGCTGAATCCATTAAAATATAACCCAAAAAGTCCTTTGCAGTGGCAGGACTGCCGGCTCAGCTGAAAATGACTTTTTTGGTTTTATTTTAATTTGCTCAGCTGTTGTGCTCTCTCTGCCAGTTCTGGAGCCGCAATCAGCTAAACTGGCAGGGAGAGCAGGGGCTGCCGGCTCAGCTGCAGAAAACCGAGCTGACAGGGATTGAAGAGGTGGGAAGGGGGGTTTGGAGAAGCTGTGCCTAGCGATTACTCTTCTGAGCAAGCACCGGGCACAGTTCCTTCCCCTTTTACCGAGGCTGCTTCACACGAATAGCATGCATATAATTTGCATGCTATTTGTGCTAAGCATTACCTGGAAAAAAAATCACTCCACCATGGTACTTTTTACCGTGGTGTCAAAACTTTGATCAGCAGGGCCTGTAAAGGAAGATCTGTGAAAAAGCGCACTTTCTGTTAAGGGGTTAATGGAAGTCAGCAAGAGAGGAAGAGCAGGCCAGCCACAGCTGCAGAGGTAAGAATTTTTTTTTAGGGGGTGGGGGGTTATTCTTCACTGAATTGGCAATGGATTGCAGATCGTTTTTCTTATTTATTTCAATAAGTAAAAATGCAATAATATTCCCAGCATTTTATTTTAAAATCTGGAAAACTTTCATATACTAATTTACCAGAAAAACATATTCATACCTCAGGCAGATGTGTATATGTATCCAGAGGAGAACGAGAAGAAAGTCAAATTTACTCTTCCAGATTAATAAAAAAACTAAACAAAAAAACTCCATTTGCTAATTTCCAAGAAGAGATTATAAGTGACACCAGTCTATACAATCTAGATATGTATGGCCCCCACTGGTCATTTTATTTTATAGGTTTCACACACAATTTGTTCTTATGGTTATTTTTTTTCTCTTATATAATTATACTTTAATGTACAGACCGAATCAGAATTTAATGTAGAAATTTGCATTCTGACTTATACAAGCTACGCATCCAATCATGCCATGAGGCTGAACTGTTTGCACATCATTGTAAGGTGTTAATTACAACTGAGCAGGGTCTAATTACCCGTTTCATGGATGGGCTGATGAAGAACAGCTCATTTAAAGTAGTCTGAAATTCATATCAACACTGATTAAGATTCTGATCATTTAACTTCATCTGGTGTTCTAAAAATGCTCCAATCTCACTTTCTTTGGGTCTTGGCGGTAGGTCCTAGGACAAAAACAGCACCAGGCTCCCAGAAGTGGGAAGAAGCAGTGGCAGGCCCAGGCCAGAAGGAATGGCCCAGAACAGTGGTTAGGTGCAAGCAGCTGCTAGGCTACAGAGACGAGGGAGAAAGGCTGGAGAGGAAATACAGTATAAGCGCAAAAGAAAAGGAAAGAAACAAAGTTCAATAAAAGGAAGAAAAAAAAAAAAAAAAAGCAATTAAAATCTGTAAATTTGTTGCTCTCTGGTTCTCAAGAAATTCAGCTGGTGCTAAGTCAATATTTAAACCCAGCAGTTAGCATACATTTAAAATGTTAAAAGTGGCATTTAAAAAGTCACATATTTCAACACCACCCTCTGTTAGGTTATGCAGCGCTGAATATATATTCAGCTGCACTCAGTCTTTTACAGTTCTATTGCCCCAGCTACATTAGATAAATTGTGAGCCTGCCCTAGTACTGTCAAACATAGCAGCTGAGGTGTCAAAGGCAAAACAAAATTTCAGCTATACCCTGCCTAAGAAGGCTTCTGCTCGTGCTAATATTAATCTGATGATATGAGCTCAGAAGCTGAAGGCAATAACCCACAAAATCAGCAGGGAAAGTGACGTTGCTCACCTGTTGCAGGTGGTCTTCGGGGATAGCAGGACACATTACCATGATTGGGTGGCATCATCCAAGGGAGCCCTGGCACAGGTGAAGCTCCGGCATGGATGCTGTGCAGCATTTTATATCTTCTAGAAGCCGTTGGCAGCACCAACCGTGAATGCCTTCCTGCCTACCTCAGTCATGTGGGACCAGGCAGTCGAATACAAAAGCTTAGAGAATACCAGGGCTGTGGAGTTAGTACATCAAACCTTAGAATCTGATTTCTACTGATACTAGTCTTTACATTATTTGTTCTGTATCTAGTAAATACAATTTAGATCCAGGACAAAGATATCTATATACAGTATATCTGCAGCAGAGTTGGTACATTTTTACTAACTCCACAGCCCTGAAGAATACAACTCCTAGGGGAGGTGGGAGGGGAGATGGTAATAGGTGTCTTCTTGTTCTTGGTGAATACCTGCTTCAGGTGAGTAACTTTGCTTTCTCTGAAGACAAGTAGGAGCATACCCTAGCTATCAGGCTCACTGAAAACAAAGAAAGGATAATAGGGACTTACAACAGGCAAAGCCAACAAGAAAACAATTAAGGAAAGGAAATTTTTTTTAGTTACAGCTTGGAATAGAATAAAAATGGGCCTAGAAGGATGGAGTTGGATTCTAGATACCAAATAAATGCTACCAAACTGTCTGACTGAACCGGCTGTTGTGTTGGGAATCCTGCTTTAGGCCGTAGTGAAATGTGTGGCCTGAGGATCACATTGCACATTTGCAAATCGCTTCAGTGGAGGCTCTTAAATTACAAGCTGTAACATGACCCTCCAAGGTCAGCCTTGCCTGGGCACAAAGCATAGGACAGTGTTTCTCAACACGTGGAACGCGTACCCTAAGGGGTACGCGGCAGTGTCTGCCGCTGAGAATATTGCCTGCCCACCTTCCCTCCACCCACCTGCCGAAGCTGCTGCCGGGGATTCCTCCTTCCTGCCCTCCACCTGCCGCCAGTGATTCCTCATTCCTGCCCATCCACCTCCAACGAAGCCTACTCAGAGGGTTTCCCCCAATGTCAAAGCTGACGTCAGAGGAAAGCCTTCCGGGTCAGCGGGGGGGGGGGGGGGAGAGATCCCAGTTACCTCGATCGAGTCGCACTCGCTCCTTCTGCCTTTAGCAGCACTTATTGCAGGCATCAGTTCACATGCTGCACGTAGCTGATCCAGAAACCTTCTTCTCTGACACGATAGGGGAAGGCTTGTAGGTCAGCCACGTGTAGCGTGTGAACCACTGCCTGCAACAAGTGCCGCTTAAGGCAAAAGGTGCGAGTGCAGCTCAAACAATGTGATGACTGTAAATCTTGCAACATCATGGCAGATATTTCAAACTTTGTGAATCCTTTTGATGGTAAGGCCTATTTTTGTCACTTTGCAACAACCTGCAAATCTTCCGATGTTGTGTACATTTTAAAATGCAAATGTAACAAGTTGTATGCCCAACATGCACTACATGTGCGCATTAATGAACACTCGTTTGATGATTACAAGTGTTTTGTTTTGGATAAAGTCTGCCCTTCTCCATGAGGTGGTGACCTCGATAGATTCTTGTGGAAATGTTAACAAAAATGGATATATATTTTGAACACCCGGAAGCCCATGGGTTTAAATAGTAGCCAAGTGATTGATGCACTAACATCGCTTGGCCATTTTCGCTGCCATGGGGGAGGGGGAGCGTTGCTGGCTCATGGTGGGGGTCGTTGGGGAGAGCCATAGCACAGGGGGGGACTTTTTTATTTTAATGAGGTAGATTGTGCATGTGTAACACACGCATATCATCTGTGCTATTAAAAAAAAGCAGCCCTAACAGCAGTGACAGGAAGCTGCTCTGTGCATGTGTCAATCACTCACTGAGCGACTGATCTGTTGGGTTTGCATGCAAATGCGTGCAAACTTGGTAGCACATCGATCGCTGATCCACAATCAGCTAGCAGCGATCCAGTCGGTATTACCGACTGACTTTAGTGCTTCTAGCCCTCAGTCCTAAGATGAGGTATTAATATATTTTGCTAGACAGCATTTTCACCTTTGAACTTCTGAAACTTTTTTCCTCCACTGTTTTGGGTAGATTGAGATCAGTTAGCTGGTTTTTGCTTTGCAATTGTTGGATCTCTGTTTGGTGCATTTGAGCCATAGCACCTGGCACCATGCTTCAAGAAGGTCCAATATGAATGCTTCATCCTCTCTGCTTGATGCACAATATCGGGATCTCTCAGTGTTGATTAGGTCATTGTTGAATTCTGTCGTGTTCAAAGGATGGTTGGCCTGAATGGGCATTATTGACACCAGATATCAATGCAGGCAGAGATTGCCTTGGTGCTGATGTGGTCTATGTCTGATGTAGCTCCAGAAGCCATGGGAACCAAAGCCTCCGATGTCAATGGACCGGACTTGAAATGAACCAAAAAGTCTTTTGTGCAGCACTTCTTGACTAGAGCTCTTTTTAGCATTTCAGGACAGAATTTACAATTAGAGGCTTTATAGTCCTAGGCAAGGGCAAGCACCAGTTGTGAAGGTCAGTTACAGATATGACCTTGCTGCACTGCAAACTGCACTGCAAACACTTCTTAAAACTACTGGAGTTTTCTGAGACATTGGAGAAAAATAGCTGCAGCAAAATCAAATGACTCAATTTTTGAAAAAAAAAAAAATTAACACAATCCCAGCTGGGGAATTCAGGTCTAAGCAGATCAGTGAGCCATGAAACAAGACAGGAGACTCAGAAAAGGCCGATAAAACTAAGAAACTAGCAGGGGAAAACAAAAGGGTAAAAATAAAAAAGGTGTTCCATGCCATTTACCGAGGCAAACAGTGAAAAGGCAGGGAAGGCCAAGCAAAAACTGTACAAATATAGAAACACAGAAACATGATAATAATAATAATAATAATAACTTTATTTTTGTATACCGCCATACCCCGAAGAGTTCTAGGCGGTTCACATTAGTTAAACAGAGATTACAAGTGGTTACATATCAAATTGATCATAGAGTAGTTAAACAGAGATTACAAGTGGTTTCATATCAAATTGATCATAGAGTAGCAGACAGCAAGGAGAGAGTATTTACAAGTGATTACATATCAAATTGATCGTAGAGTTGCGAACAGCAAGGAGAGAAGTAATGGGAAGAGGAGGGAGAACGGGGGAGGGGCGAGGGTCAGAAGGAGGGGGGAAGAGGATTGGAAAGGGGCATTAAGGGTCTTGGTCTCGGAATAGGTGAGTTTTGAGTAATTTTCTGAAGTCGAGGTAGTTGTGGGCCTTGAGGACCATTTGGGCTAGCCAAGGGTTTAGTTTGGCGGCTTGGAAGGCATAGGTTTTGTCTAGGAATTTTTTTGAGTGGCATAGTTTTAGGGAGGGGAAGGCGAAGAGTTGAATTTTGCGGGAGTTCTTGTAGTTGTGGTTAAGGGTGAAGTGAGGGGTGATGTAGCTTGGGGATAAACCAGATATAGTTTTGTAGCAAAAACAGGCGAATTTGAATATGATTCTGGATTCTACTGGGAGCCAGTGGAGATTATGGTAGAAAGGGGTGATGTGGTCCCATTTTTTCAGGCCAAATATGAGGCGGACAGCGGTGTTCTGGATCATCCTTAGTCTCCTGATGGTTTTCTTTGTGGAGCCTAAGTAGATGATGTTGCAGTAGTCCAGTATGCTGAGGATGGAGGATTGTACAAAGAGGCGGAATGAAGAGTCGTCGAAGTATTTTTTTATGGTGCGGAGTTTCCATAGTATCGAGATACTTTTCCTGACTGTGATATCAGTGTGTTTCTCGAGGGATAGATGTTTGTCCAGTGTTACTCCCAGAACTTTTAAGGTTTGTTCAAGGGGGAATGTGGATCTTTTCACTTGAATAGTGGTGTCTTTGATTTTGTCATTGGGGGTTGCTAGGAAGAATTTTGTTTTGTCTGGGTTTAGTTTTAGTCTAAAGGATAGCATCCAGAGTTCTATCTGACTAATTATGCTTGTGAGGGAGTTGAGGAGTTCTTGAGTGAAACAGGTTAGAGGGATGACTATGGTAATGTCGTCTGCGTATATAAAGAATTTTAGCTTGAGGCTTTGCAGGAGGTTTCCTAGGGAGGTGAGGTAGATGTTGAACAGGGTGGGGGACAGGGGGGAGCCCTGTGGCACACCGCAGGAGTTTTCCCATGGGTAGGAGAGAGAGTCGTTTTTGAATACCCTGTAAGATCTGTTCCGTAGGAACCCATTGAACCAGTTAAGGACCTGGCTGGAGATGCCAATGTAGGCAAGGCAGTCTAGGAGAATGTCGTGGTCGACTAGATCGAATGCACTGCTCAGGTCCAGTTGTATAATCAGGGCACTGGTTCCCCGGCTGAAGAGTGTGTGTATGTGGTCTAGGAGGGAGGCTATGATGGTTTCAATGTTGTGGTTGGAGCGAAAGCCTGATTGGTTGTCATTTAGGATATCAAATTTTTCTAGGTATGTGGTGAGTTCGGCGTTACCATCCCTTCTGCTATTTTGGTGAATAGCGGGATACTAGCGATAGGTCTGTAGTTGGATGGGGAGCTAGATGGTTCTTTCTTGTTTTTTATGATAGAGGTTATTGAAATGTGGCCTTGTTCTGCTGGGAAACTGCCAGTGGTTAGTAATAGGTTAACCCATGCTAACATATTGGCTTTAAAATGGATTGGAGCAGTTTTCATAATGTAGGGGCGGCAGGTATCCAGTCTGCAGAAGGAGTTTGAATATTTGTTAAAATATGTGTTGAAGGTTGGCCAGTCGATAGTTGTGAATTGATTCCAGCTTAGGTCTGTTCTGGATCCTGGGTCTGGTTTGGGCCTGTCTGAGTTGAGAAGGATTGGGAAGTCCCCGTGGGGGTTGGCTGGGGCAGATATCGATGATCTTAATTTTTGTATCTTAGTGTTAAAGAAGTCTGCAAGGGTGTTAGCGGTTAAAGTGGATTCAGATGTCAGCGGTTAAAGTGATGGCAGATAAAGGCTAAATGGCCCATCCAGTCTGCCCATCCAAAGTAACTATTATCTCTTCCTGTGCTGAAGAGAGTACTAAGAAACATATCCTGTCAGTTCCATGGGAAAAAAAAAATAACTGCTTGGTCCTATGCAATCGAAGTGAGCGGGAAGGCATGTTCGCATACACAGTAGGCACTGCCAAAAGCTTCTAGATGATGTAGAGTGCTGAGCAGTAACTGTGCCGGGGCTCCATCAGATGCCACCCAGAGAAAAATGTGAATCCTGAATTCACTCTAGACCTCTTTCAACAGAGAGAAACAACCAGGCAAACAATCAACTTACCGGATCAGTGAGCATAGTCCTCAGATGAGATGTCAGAGCAAGCACTGCGAAGCAATTAAAGAGAGTTCCGTTAATCGCCGAGTACCAAAAGTCTCTGGAAGGCAGCAGCATGACAAAAATCACAACAAAGTCTGCATAGAGGACCAGAAGCCAAGTGATAACTGCACAGACCAAGCCACAGCCATCTCGGATGAACCAAACCCTGTCCGCCACGTCTGTCTCCACTGGAGAGGAATCGTAGTTATCATTTTCAGAGAGTAGGGGGTGGTGCTCGATGTCACGGAACCGGTGTCCTAATGACTGCATGGTTTCCTGGACGTGCCCTAAACAGATCAGAGAAAGTAAAGATCAGTCTATTCATATGAACCAAACACATAGCAAATTAAACACCAGAGATTTTTAAATGAGTTGTTATGCTAGGGTTACTGCTGTAAAACATTATCAATTTAAGTGTAAATAGTCCTCCCTGTTTCCATCAATGTGAAAACATACTGGTAATCCCAAGAGTACAGCCTCCAGCAATATTAATTGTTTACTGCAGCTATCGGTGTACATATGGCTATTTAAGATAATTCACATGAGTACAGAGTCTCCACCCTAAATCAGTTTAGAGTGGAATAGGCTTACCATATTTTTTTAATTTGAAAAGAGGACACATGGCCAAGCCTCTGGCCCGGCCCTGTCCCCACACAAACCTCTTTTCTTTTCCTCTCCTTCCCTCCCCCCCCCCCCCCCCCCCCGATGGGAGCCATTTCAATCGTGGTCCTGCAGCGGGTACCAGTGGTCCAGAAGTATGAGCTCCTGTTGCGAGCTGCTGGAGCCTAATTTGGCACTGGTTGTAGGTGGCAGGAAAGATCCTGGTTCTGCTTGAGCTCGGGGCTGCATCTGAAGAGCCTCTGAGCATGCACAGATGCAACAGAACTTTAGCCTATGAAGCCGCTCTCTGGGGCAAGAATTTTAGCAATTTGATGCCTAAGCTTTATTTGTACTTAATCTTTGGAAGGATGCTGAAAACTCACTTATTTGCTAAATTTCATAGATAAGTACTTTGTAAATTAAGCTTGTAATTCTCTCTGCAAGTACAGTATTAGCATATGTTAACCACATAGAACTGAGAGGTTTTGTGGTGTATAAATGGCTTGTTATGTTACATGCAAAACACCCTCCAGACACGACCCCGAGCTCAGGCAGAGCCGGTGCCTTTCCTGCCACCTCCAGCGCCAAATGAGCCTTCAATGGCTCAAAACAGAAGCTCTTGCCCTCAAATCACTGGTACCTGCAGCAGGATGGCAATTGATATGGCTTCCACCCATGGGTGACTCCCATTGTCCACCCAAATGTAAACAAAAATCTAGGCTGGACTCAGAGAGAGTCCAAAACCCGGACAAACTTCCAGGTTTTAGAAAAACATCCAGACACCCAGACAGTACTCTAAAAAGAGAACATGTCCAGGTAAATCTGGACATATGGTAGCCCTACCCTGGGGAATTTAAGTACTCCAGTAAAATCAGGTTAAATGCTTCCTAAAGACATCAAACGATGTAGTTTGAATGCTTTTGCTCTTCAATAGTAAAAAGTTATTTTATCTGTAATTTGGGTAAAAGAATAAAGGACATAAAAGCTCTGCAAAATTGGCCTCTATAGAAATTTTAAGCCAACAAAAAATAAGTGCCTTAGGAAATAATATCTATAATTAGCTATGGTTTTATTGTTTTTTTAAATAAAAATAAAACAAATCAGGATCTATTTAACCTTTAAAGAATTTTTTTTTAAACTTAAACATAACCACCCCCTAAAATACCAAACTCAATTTCGATGATTAATTCATTAGAACTGCACAGGGTAGATTCAATTTAAATCACTAGTCAGAAAAACTTGATTTAAAATCATGGCTTTCTATAGAAAGATTTTTGCTGTGAAGAAGACATAAATTCACAGTTTTGAGAAATGCAAAACCAAGCAGTGCTCAAGGGTCTGAACCAAGTTATCAAGGCATGAGAGGTAGCGGATGTGGAATTCCCAGAGGTAGAGGTTATGGGAATGTTAAGGACAAGTCTCAAGTACAATGTTGGTCCTGTAATAAACATGGACATTATGCAACCGAATGCTGGGCTGCAGATACTAATCGGAGTGATAGAGAGGGAGACCAGGCCCTGGTATGTCCCCTCTTTAACAATGGTCAGAATAACTACTGCACAGATTATGCTCCAGACTTACCCTGTTCGACGGACCATTTTCAGCACTGGCAGGGCCCAACAGGGGAATTCACTCCAACTAGTCCTTCTAATGAGCGACGACTAGGCCATTGTGGACAGATTATCTCTGACTCCGCAAACACAGAGCTTGTTGGGCATGTTCAATTTGATTTTAAAGTACCCTGAAACTAGCTGAGAATCCTGTTAGTTCATCCGTTGGCAAGGACACACATGCGCTGAAGGCATGGAAACTTCACTGTCTCAATTGTTTAAGAATTTGGATAGATAGGAATGTGAAACTTAACCCTATACATACCCTAATGCAGGATAGTTCTAGCGTTCCAAGTAGCAGATATTTCCAGTTTTTTTGCTTTATATGTTGTGTTTAGCGGAAAAGGACAGTTCTTATGTTATGTTCTATCTGTGATTTGCCCATTAATTTTCTGTTTTTCCCTCCACCCGCATAGCAGATAAAGGACGGAAGAAACAGTTGTGCTTCATTTTTCTTTGAATACATTTTCTTTTCTGACAGTGAAAGCCCGGGACTGAAGTCCGAGCAGATGTTGTATAATGTCTTACATTTACTTTGCAGATGTGTGCACATGCATATGTACAATGCTGTGATATTTTTTCTTCTATATAATTATGTGTTTATTTGCAGATAACAGAAAGTTTAAAGGCTCTTTTATGGTTTGTTTGTTTGTGGGTACCCCAGGGAATAAGAGAATGATCATTGGCCATTTTGGGGTTTTTTTTTCTTCTTCTTTAATTCTTGTTTTTGTGCCCTGGACGATGCTTCGGGATTTCTTTTTTTCCTTCTTACAAGAGGGGAACTATGTGTGTAGTACATAGTATGCTTTTTACTCATGAGATGTTTTGTTGGGGTTTTTTTTGAACAGCGCTGAAGGGAAAATAAAAACAGTGGTTACTGGACATCTAGGCTTATTTTTCATGATCATGACAATATTTTTTTTTTTGAGTACTGCAGTTGAATTGTTATTTTTTTATGTGGCTTATACAAGCAGTGTTAATCAAGCTGACATGCAGGGTGTGTTAAGCTCTTGCTTTGCTTGTTTTGCTCAATTGAAACAGTGTTAAGCTTATTTTCTTTTGCCTTGCTATTCTTTTTAGTTAACGTACTATATTAGGTATGGTATGCTAGAGTAATTTTTGGTTCCAGGCTAAGATTTGGAATATGGGAGAATGAGGGTTTGCTTATTTCTTTTCTTTGTTTTAAATGCTATATAGGCTATTTAGAGCAATTTTTAGGGTGATTGTTGTGATTTAATTTGTTTTTCCCTCTCACATTCTCTCTCTCCCAATGACTGCAGCGGTGGGAGGGGGAGGACCTGTGATTAGAAACTTTTCCTGTATGACAACTTGAATGCCAGTTGTATTTTATAACTGCCTCAGTATGTTTTGTTCACCATGTCTTTTATTTATGTTATAATTGCGCTTGAAAATGATTCCCTGTTTAATTAAGAACTAAAGCTATTTCTTGAAAGTCCTTAAAAAAAAAAAAATTTACGATTCCTTTGTTATGACTTTTATTATACTTTTTTTTTTTTTTTGCATCTTCCTACAGATTAGGACAATGTTTACATATTTGACTTCTTACTGGATTCATTTTTTCTTTTCCTATGTCTAAGTTTGCCCCATATCTTCACTGGTTAGTGTCCTTGATACACTCTTCACATCATGGAATCTACGCACTCACATGCCACACATTAGCATCCAAACTTCTGGGCTGCATTCCAGTTTGTACAAGACCTGACTAAAGAAAATCTAAGCCATTTGCAGGATTTGGTCTCCCATATGTTTTGAAATTCGTTTTTGTAAATAAGTGTATGTGAAACTTTTCCTACTTGTTCTGCCTTGCCTATCTGTTTGCAGCTTGTCAGATGTAAGCATTCCAACAGATTTTTCTACATAAATTGGATTATGTAATATTTTCTTTTATTACATGTATGTGAGATTATTTACTGTTTCCCATCTTAAGGATAGTTTAAGAGTGAGGAATTATTGAAGGGATGGGTTTTTTTTATTTTTTTTTTGCATAATTAAATGCATTACATTCTGGGAGTGTTTCTTGAAACGTGTAAGTTCCGGATAGAGAAAAGAAATGTTTTAGTGGGAATTGCAAGATTTATGGTTGGACACTAGTCCAATATGGAATGGGTTTATAGAAGGGAAGTTGCAAGGCAGACTGAAAGTACATGTATGTGAGAAAGGGTGATGAGATTGTTATTATATTGCAAGATTTAAAAGGAGATAAGAATTTGTGTATACGAATTAATACAGTGAAATTTCTTGAACTGCTATCAGGCCCCCATCTGAATTTCTAAATGTGTTCAATTATTCATACCAACCGCAATGATAGTATTTAAGTCAAGAATTAAATTGCATTATGAAAAAAATATATTAAAAAAAAAATTTAAGATGCTGCATTTTGGAGCATTTGCTATGCCAATATGCCGCAGATGGTTATGGTGACTGAATTTTACTATTTGCTCATTTGCTTTTTGATAAATCATCTTTTTAACATTTGTTGAGGACTTTCATTTGTAGAATATCCAGAGGGGGAACGAGTTCCTCCACATAAAGAAAAGTGTGCTATAAAGAAAGAGACTTACCAAGTGCCTGATTTCTGGAATGCCTGTCCATGGCTGAGTACTGTGGCCTATCCAGGATTGGCCCAACGCACCTTGGCTTTTCTTCGTTTGCCAGCACTAAAAGACTGATTGCCTGATTTATTATTGTCACCGTGATTGTCGGCCTGCGATGAAATTCAAGAGAATGGACTTTACAAGTTTTGGGTTGATTTGGTTTTTTGGGTTTTTTTCCCTTTGCAAATGTGGGCTTGTTGATTTGCATTTTAGCCTCTTTATGGACTTATGCAATGTAAGTTTATGTTTTGCCTGATTGCATCTTTTAGTTATCACAGGGGAAAAAAAGAAACTTGTTATGCATTTTCATCCTATTTGCACCGTTCTGAGCCTGAAATACTCTAGCTTGCAGTTGAATAGTTTTGTTAATTTATTCCCCTAGAGGGGTAGCTACCTAACTGGATACAGCCATTAATTGCCAAATGTACAACCAATGTAATAATTTTTCAGATATTTCTATGCTTAATGTTTTTGTTTATTTTCTCTTGCTTTTATGTATTATTGTTATGCACATTTTGTTTTATATGGTTTATCCTGATGTCATGAGTCCTACTGAAGCTGGTGTCATATTAGATTAGGGGTGTTAGCGACAGTTGTTTTCCTAATTTTATTAAGCTTGATTCCTGAGTAATGACCCTTCCTCCTTTCCTCCTCCTCCTGGATGTAGACGAATTTGTGGATGCAGTGACGGACCTCATCTTTACCCTTATCTAGAGGGGTGAAGCCTCCTTCGGCTTCAAGAGGGGAATTTTCCTTACAGCCAATGGAAAGCGGAATCCAAAAAGAGGGGAATTTCAGAGGGGAATTAGGAGAATCCAGATAAGACCTGCATGAAAATGTAGGCAGAAAGATCCCTGAGACCTGAGGGAGAATCCGGACTAAGACCTGCATATATTGTAGGCAGAAGACACCCCCATGAAACCTCAAAAAGTTATACTTCTAAGAGAGACATTGTACTTATGAATTCATGCTTCTGGACATTCATATTTCTGCTTGTCAGCAAGAGACAGTCCCAGTAACTGGAGAGGTCTGCTTACTGTAACATCACTGATGGACATTAGCACTAGTACATGATAGAATGTACTAACAAAGAACAAAGAGAACTACGATTTGGCTCAGGAAAGGAGGGGTGTTCTGCTCTCAGAAATTATTGCTTAGTATTAGGAATGCAGTGTCAGAGAATTATAAAAGGTCAGTTTTGGCACCAGGTGACATCATGCTTCAGTATGGAAAAATTATGTTCTTACCTGTTAATTTTCTTTCCTTTAGACGCAGCAGATGAATCCAGAGACCAATGGGACAGCCCACATCTATCAGTAGGCGGAGAAAGAGAAACTGATTAACAGGTGGTCCTATTGGTTGGCACTCCTCCTGTATTTCCAGTATAGCTCCTTCCCCAAGCATCCGTAACCATCAATAGGCATAGCATGTAAAAAACTTCTTCCCATAAAAAATCTCAAAAGGCAATAATACAGAATACAACCATAAACAATAACAAACTTCAAAAGTTGCACATGAAAAAACCGACAGACAATATCCAGAAAGGGTGGGGCTCTGGATTAATCTGCTGCGTCTAAAGGAAAGAAAATTAACAGGTAAGAACATAATTTTTCTTTCCTTAGCAACAGTAGTAGATGAATCCAGAGACCAATGGGATGTAGCAAAGCAATCCTTAATCTGGCTGGGAAGCAAACGCCGTCTCTGCAACAACTGAAGCACTAAACGCATCCACCGCATGCGCCCCCACATCCAACCGGTAATGCTAAGATAAAGCAGTCTCGGAAGACCAAGTAGCCATGAGACAAAACGCCTTCAAGGAAAAAAACCTCTGGACTGAGTCCAAGAAGTAGCCATCGCTCTGGCGGAAAGGTCATGAAGTTCTTTCGCCAACCGCTTCCCTGCATCAAGCAAGTGTAAATAACGTCCCCCTGGACCCATCGAGCTTCGGACACCACCACATATTTGAGGCGTCCCTTGAAGAATACCAAAAGGTGATCTAAACAACCACAAGTCATTAGAAACCTAGCTCGCGGAGAACGCTACGCACTTGTAAAAAATGCAGTGAATAAAAGCACGTCTCCCCATCTCTCCTCCCAGGAAGAAGGAAGGAAAAGTGAGAGTGGCATAAAAGAAAGGATGACACCTCTTTAGAAAGAAATTGAGGTACGGTCCGAACTGACCCCCCCAGATTTTGTAAATCAGAATTAGGAAGCCCCGCCAACCAAGGCCTGCAACTCAGAAAACTGCATACATAAGAACATAAGAAGTTGCCTCCACTGTGTCAGACCAGAGGTCCATCCCGCCCAGCGGTCCGCTCCCACGGCGGCCCATCAGGTCCGCGACCTGTGAAGTGGTTTCTGACCACTTCTATAACCTACCTCAAGTTCTATCTGTACCCCTCTATCCCCTTTTCCTCCAGGAACCTATCCAAACCCTCCTTGAACCTCTGTACAGATTTCTGGCCTATCACATCCTCCGGAAGTGCGTTCCATGTGTCCACCACCCTCTGGGTAAAAAAGAACTTCCTAGCATTTGTTCTAAACCTGTCAATTTCTCCGAGTGACCCCTAGTGTTTGTGGCTCCCCTCAGTTTGAAGAATCTGTCCCTATTCACTTTCTCTATGCCCTTTAGGATTTTGAAGGTTTCTATCATGTCCCCTCTAAGTCTCCTTTTCTCCAGGGAGAACAGCCCCAGCATTTTTAACCTGTCAGCGTATGAAAAATTTTCCATACCTTTTATCAGTTTAGTCGCCCTCCTCTGCACTCCCTCTAGTACCGCCATGTCCTTCTTGAGGTAGGGTGACCAGTATTGAACACAGTACTCCAGGTGCGGGCGCACCATTGCGCGATACAGCGGCATGATGACTTCTTTCGTCCTGGTTGTGATACCTTTTTTGATGATGCCCAGCATTCTGTTTGCTTTCTTTGAGGCTGTCGCACACTGCGCCGATGGTTTCAGTGATGTGTCGACCATCACCCCCAGGTCCCTCTCAAGGTTACTCACCCCTAGCAGTGTTCCCCCCATTTTGTAGCTGAACATCGGGTTCTTTTTCCCTACATGCATGACCTTGCATTTCTCTACGTTAAAACTCATTTGCCACTTTTTTGCCCAGTCTTCCAGTCTCGTTAGGTCCCTTTGCAGGTCTTCACAGTCTTCCGTGTTTCTAACCCTGCTGCAGAGTTTGGTGTCATCAGCAAATTTGATAACCTCACATTTTGTCCCCGTCTCCAGATCGTTAATAAATATATTGAACAGTAGAGGTCCCAGCACCGACCCCTGTGGAACTCCGCTCGTGACCCATTGCCAGTCTGAGTATTGGCCCTTTACTCCAACCCTCTGTTTCCTGCCTGCCAACCAGTGTTTGATCCATCGGTGGATATCCCCTTGCACCCCTTGGTTCCACAGCTTTTTAAGTAGCCGTTCATGAGGTACCTTGTCGAAGGCTTTTTGGAAGTCAAGGTAAATGATGTCTATGGATTCCCCCTTATCCATCTGGCTGTTTATTCCCTCAAAGAAGTACAGCAAGTTCGTGAGGCATGACCTTCCCTGGCAGAAGCCATGCTGGCTCACCTTCAGTTGTCCATTGTTTTCTATGTGTTCGCAGATTGTGTCCTTTACCATTGCTTCCATCATCTTTCCCGGAACCGAGGTCAAGCTCACAGGCCTGTAGTTTCCCGGGTCACCCCTTGATCCCTTTTTAAAGATGGGCGTGACATTTGCTATTTTCCAGTCCTCTGGGATCTCCCCAGTTTTTAGGGAGAGGTTACATATTTGGCGAAGTGTCTCTGCTATTTCGTTTCTCAGTTCTTTTAGTACCCTTGGGTGGATGCCGTCCGGCCCGGCCGGTGTTCCCTCTAAGCTGAGCAGGTGTCCTCCAGCTGCATTGCTACCACTAGGGGGTGGAATATTTTCAGTCGCTAAGGACAGGTATGTTCCCTGGAGTCCTGCAGAACTTGCCTGTCCCTCACAATTGAAAAATGTGACAGTAAAACAGCACCCTCTATTGGTGAGACTGTGGGTGGAGGACTCCTGCTCAGCTTAGAGGGAACAGTGCGTCCGGGCCCGGTGATTTGTCACTCTTTAGTCTGTCTATCTGCCTGAGGACATCCTCTTTGCTTACCTCTAGTTGTACCAGCCTTTCGTCGTGTTCTCCGCTTATAATCACCTCGGGTTTTGGGATATTGGATGTGTCCTCTCTGGTGAAGACTGACGAGATGAATTTGTTTAACCTGTCAGCTATCTCTTTTTCCTCCTTTATCGCTCCTTTCCTGTCTCTGTCGTCCAGTGGTCCCACTTCCTCTCTGGCTGGTTTTTTCCCTTTCACATACCTGAAGAAGGGTTTGAAGTTTCTTGCTTCTCCTGCCAGTCTTTCCTCATATTCTCTCTTTGCTTTCTTGACCTCTTGATGGCATTCTTTCTGGTGTCTTTTGTGCTCTTCCTGGTTTTCCTTTGTTGGTTCCTTTTTCCATTTCTTAAAGGATGATTTCTTGTTGCTTATCGCCTTTTTAACTGCAGTAGTTATCCATGCTGGGTTTCTAGTTCGATTTTTTTTGCACCCTTTCCTAAACCTTGGGACGTACAGGTCTTGCGCCTCGAGCACTGTGCCTTTAAGCAGTGTCCAGGCTTCCTTTACGGTCTTCATTTTCCCTGAGCTGTTGCTGAGCTTTTTTCCTACCATTTTCCTCATGTCTTTGTAGTTTCCTTTTCTGAAGTTGAGTGCTGTCGTTGTGGTTCTTTTCACCTTTGATGTTCCCATGTTTAATTTGTACTGGATCATGTTGTGATCGCTGTTCCCTAATGGTGTTATTACCACCACTTCCTTTGCGGGTCCTTCTAGCCCGTTGAGGATTAGGTCTAGAGTGGCATCCCCTCGTGTTGGTTCCGTGACCAGCTGCTCCATGAAACAGTCCCTTATTGCCTCTAGGAATTTAGTTTCTCTCGTGCAATTTGAGAGCCCAATGTCCCAGTCTATTCCCGGATAGTTGAAATCCCCCATAACCACCACCCTTTCACTTTTGCACACCTGCCTCAGTTCGGCCTCCAGGTCCAGGTCGTTTGCTTCTGGCTGTCCTGGTGGGCGATAGTACAGTCCCAATTTGATGTCAGCTCCTTCCCCTCCTGCGAGCTTAACCCATAGTGACTCCAGACTGTCTGCCCTTATTGTTGTTTCTGTTCTGGATGAAGGAATGGAGTCCTTTATATACAGTGCTATTCCTCCCCCCTTCTTGTGTGCCCTGTCCCTCCTGTAGAGTTTGTACCCTGGCAGGGCCACATCCCATTTGTTGTCCTCTGACCACCATGTCTCTGTGATTCCTATTATGTCTAGGTCCTTATTTCTGGCTATAACTTCTAGCTCCCCCATTTTAGTCCTTAGGCTCCTAGCATTTGTATATAGGCAATTTAAGTCCCAGTTTGTTACCTTTTCTTTTGGATCTACTCTTGATTTGATGCCCTTGCTGGTCTCCTCACGGGCTGCCTCCTCACGGTCTGCCTCCTGTGGTGTGTCTATCCTGTCCTCTGCCCGCTTCTTTGTTCTTTGATAGCCCTCTGGTTCCAGCTGTTTCCTCCTTGTCTTGCTCTTTTGCTCTGATTTCCTCTCGGGTCCCTGTACTGCATCTTTGGGTTTATGTCCATAAAGTGTCCATTTTGTTTCTAGTTCACTATCGCCCTTTCCTGTTTCAGTATCCTTGTTCGATACTGTGGTCCGATGTGTCGAGGTCAGATCGACTGTCGGCTTTCCCCTTGTTATCAGTTTAAAGTCATGTCTATGCAGGTCTGGGCTGTGGTCTATGCACAAACTGTGGTCAGGGCTTGTAAGTGCTGGTAGATGCCGGCAAAAACCAGTTGCTCAGCACTATGAGGACAGAAATGCCATTTAGAAACTGTGAAGTCCCTTTTTTTAAATTAAGGGAAAGAAGAAAAACAGGGACTCAGTCAAACCCTCTATCATCAGAGGGAGGGTGAGGCAGGGACCTGAGGGGGCCCAGGTATAACCCCTAAAGCTGGCACCGTTCAGCCGGACACCCCTGTCTCACTGAAGAGAAAACCTCAACAGGAGAAATAGCACTGATAACTCACTGAAGAGAAACCTCAACAGGAGAAATAAGTTTCCAGTCACAGCCAGAATCCAGGAGCTAGTTGAATAGCGACCATCACCTGCTGGGAGATAGAGCATAGTGGAGATACAGGAGGAGTGCCAGCCAATAGGACCACCTGTTAATCAGTTTCTCTATCTCTGCCTTCTGGTAGATGTGGGCTTTCCCATTGGTCTCTGTATTACTCTGCTGCTGTTGCTAAGGAAGGCTCCATGATAAGAGTATACACCATATAGCCAATAAAAATGATAAATGTGAGGTAATCTGTAACTAGGTGGTTCCCCTAGGCTACTATAAATATTATGCCGACGGGTATAACGGAAAGAGAGAATGAGGAGTCAGACCCAAAAGAACATCAGATTGCTATTTCGTATGTATGTTATCCATATAGCCAATATGCTGTACTTTGCTATTTCATGTGAGTTGCCTTTTGCTTATTGCTAATAAACCTATCTTATTGTAACTGTCACTGTCAAGAGGTCTTTATTATGGGCTGATGGTAAGATCTGTAGCAATCTTATTAGTCGGAAGGATGGGGGAGTTGTAGCTGCTTTGGGGCTTGGGAGCTGAAGGGAGGGAGGGAGAATTTGCAGCTCAGGACGCTGCCGCTTCATGGGGACAATTTTTTGCAGGTTGTGTGAGAATCCTGGTTAACTGAGACTCTACTATATATATATATATATATATATATATGGCTTTTTTTTCTAAATAAAAAGGTACTCTTTAGAATCTTAATAAAATAAGGATTCCTTCTCTTATTAAGGTAAATTCAAAAACATTTACATAGAGTTCAGTTACATACATACACCAAAAGGAAACCTACCTCCCTAATGCTGTAAATGATATTTCAACATTGTGGATTTCCTTTATGCTTCTAAAATCTGCAATGCCATAGCTGACTTGGTCTGGAAAGACATTAAAATGTTGGTTATTGCAGCTTTAGGGAAATATATAGAAATATAGATATATTCTACTACTACTATGAATTATTTCTATTGCGCTACCAGACATACGCAGTGCTGCACAGTCACAAAGAAGAAGAAAACAGTCCCTGCTCAAAAGAGCTTACAATCTAAACTGCCAAGACAGACAAACAGGATGTCATGGATACAGTTAAGGGGAAGGATTAATCAGCTGGCTGGGTTGGAGGGCAATGACATGTATGTTGCCTTTCTTTCCTTCAAGGAATGTATAAAATACATTCGCATATTAATACAGAGGAGTCGGAGTCAGAGGAAATTTCGGGTACCTGGAGTCGGAGTTGAAGTACAAAAAACTGAGGAGTCGGAACATTTATCTACCGACTCCACAGCCCTGGCTACAACACAGCCTGTGCTTAAGCCTCAGATAAAATTAGCAGGCAAGCTGCTCCCAGAGGGGATAGACCCTGAGCTCCTGAAGGGACCCAAAGCAGGCTGGATCTGCAGGTAAACAGAGATTGACTTGTGAGCAGCAGTCCTCCCACATGGGACTGTGCCTTACCCAGGCCGAGTATGCCCATGCAGGGGACCTCTGAGCACTGAAACCACAAAGAATTTCAAAATCAGACAAAAAAACACCCAAAAATAATAAAGAAAAGCAGAGCAGAGCAAAACACACCTCCCGAGTTCACTTGCAAAAGGAATAACTGAGAAGGATGCTGTGCTCCACTGCAGAAGGGGAGAAATTTCAAGTTCTTAAAGTGATATCCTTCTGCAGTTCATGGGAAATGGGAATCAATAGCTAAAGTATGGACTCCTCTGTCCCTACAACAGAATCAAATATGCTTAAAAGAGGGAACATCCTTCAAAAACCGTTCCCCAGATCTTAAGAGGTGCTGATGAGGACAATAAATTCTGAGTATAGAGGATAATTTATTTAAACATTTATATACCATGTTTTTTGCTCCATAAGGTGCACTTTTTCCCCCCCCAAAAGTGGGTGGAAATAAGGGTTTGTCTTATGGAGCGAATACCACAACTCCCCCCCTCCCCCGGTACCTTAGCAACTCATTTACCATTTTTATGTTTTTTAAATCCCAGCAGGGCCCCCCGTACCTTTTTGTTCCCTCCTCCCCTGGTACCTTTTTTGTATTCCCAGTGCTTCCCTTGTTGGACAGCTGTGGCTGCGACCTTTTTGGATTCCCTGCGCTTTCCCCGCTGGCCGGCTGTGGCAGCGAGAGGAAGAGCAGCGAACAAGGCAGGCACGAGCTGGCGTGAGAACTGATAGCAGCCATTCACGCAGTGGTGTGGGACCAGGCAGGCACGCAAAAAGCTTGTGCCTGCCTAGTTCGCTGCTCTGCCTCTCGCTGCCGCAGCTGTCCAACAAGGGAAGCATCGGGAATACAAAAAGGTACCGGGGGAAGGAACAAAAAGGCATTGGGCCCCTGCTGGGATTTAAAAAAAGTAAAACTAGTACACGAGGGGGGGGGGAGCGGGGAGGAGTATGGAGGGGAGTACAAAAAGGTATGAAGGGCCCTGCCATAATTTAAAAAAGTAAAAAAAAGATACGGGGGGGGGGGAAGGGCGTGGCCCCCCCTGCCTGCTTGCCACTAGGCCTGCCTACCCTGTCCCTACCTGCATGCCAGCCACTAGTCCTGCCTGCCAGCCACGAGGCCTACCCTGTGACTTGTCCCCACCTACCTGCCAGCCGCTAGACCTCCCTGCCCGCCCTGTGCCCTGTCCCTGCCTGCCTGCCAGCTACTAGCCCTGCCTGCCAGGTGCCGTGTCCCTGCCCTGTTCTGTGTCCCTGCCTGCCAGCCACTAGGCCTGCCTGTGCCCTGTCCCAGCCTACCACTAGACCACCAGAAGGGGGACAGGGTAAAGAGGCTGGCAGGGAGGGGGGACAGGGTTCAGAGCTTGGCAAGGAGTGTGGGGTTGGGTACAGAGCCTGGCAGGGAGAATTTGATTCAGAATGGTTTTTTTTCCTTGTTTTCCTCCTCTAAATTTAGGGTGTGTCTTATGGAGCGAAAAATACAGTACCACATATTGACTATGTGGCTTATAAATTACAAAATATATGAAAAAATATGTTTTGTAAAATCTAGTTATTAGTAGGGAAACATTTAGACTGAGACAGATGTAAAAGATAGTCCAAAACAGAGGATAGGGAGGCTCGCTGAGGCTCCTTAGAATTGGAAATACACCATGAAGAAAATCTAGTCCATTTTTGGGAGTAGCATTGACGAGTAGCAGGCTTCCTGGAAGCCTCCAAGACATCCCTCACCGCCTGGGAAAACTGGTGCGGGGTTACGTTGAGAGTAACCAAGCTGTCAGGTGGAGAGACTGCAGGTTGGGATGAAGCAGAGACCCCTGATGCTGAGTAAGCAACGAAGGAAACACTGGAAGTAGGTACGGTTCCCTGCTGCTGAGTTGAAGTAGAAGGGAGAACCAAGGTTGCCTGGGCCACCGAGGAGCTATCAGAATCATGGTGGCATGTTCGGACTTCAGTTTGACTAGAGTCTTTTGAATGAGAGGGAATGGCGGAAACGCATACAGAAAGCGATTCCCCCAATCCAGCAGAAAAGCATCTGCCTCGAGGCGATGAGGAGCGTAGATCCTGGAGCAAAACTGAGGCAGCTTGAAATTGTGGGGAGCCGCAAAGAGGTCTATCTGAGGCTTTCCCCACTGAGCAAAGATCTGATGAAGGGGCTTGGAGTGGAGTGTCCATTCGTGAGGCTGGAGAAGACAACTCAGTTTGTCCGCCAAGACATTGTCCCTCCCCTGAATGTAGACAGCTTTGAGGAAGGTGTTGTGGCGAACTGCCCAATCCCAGACTCTGAGAGCTTCCTGGTAGAGGGAGGCCGAGCCCGTGCCCCCTTGCTTGTTGACATAATACATGGCGACCTGATTGTCGGTGCGAATGAGGACCACCATGTCGTGAAGCAGATGTTGAAAAGCTTGAAGAGCATTGAAGATGGCTCTGAGCTCCAGAAGATTGATTTGATGGAGTCGGTCCGCACTAGTCCAGAATCCCTGAGTGCGAAGACCATCCAGATGAGCTCCCCAGGCATAGGTCGAGGAATCGGTTGTGAGAACCTTCTGGTGGGGAGGAGTGTGAAACAGCAAACCTCTGGATAGATTCGAAGAGGTCATCCACCAAAGTAGAGACTGCCGAAGAGCAGGAGTGACGATGATGTGTCGAGACAACGGATCTGACACCTGAGTCCATTGAGATGCCAGGGTCCACTGAGGAATTCTGAGATTGAGCCTGGCAAACGGCGTCACATGAACTGTAGAGGCCATGTGGCGCAGGAGGACCATCATGTGTCTTGCTGAGATGGACTGGCGAGAAGACACAGACTGGCAGAGACAAAGAAGAGCATCCATGCGCTGAGGAGGAAGGAACGCTCCGAAGCGAATAGTATCCAGGACCGCCCCGATGAAGGGGAGAGACTGGGTAGGTTGTAGATGAGATTTGGGAAAGTTGATCTCAAATCTCAAACTCTGCAGGAACAGAATCGTGGACAGGGTCGCCGAGTTGACCCCTGAGGCCGAGGGAGCCTTGATCAGCCAGTCGTCGAGGTAGGGAAATACCTGAAGACCTTGGATCCGGAGTGCAGCGGCCACCACCACCAGACACTTCGTGAAGACTCTGGGGGACGAAGACAGGCCGAATGGAAGCACTCGATACTGTAGATGGAGATGTCCCACCCGAAATCTGAGGATCTTGCGAGAGGCCGGATGAATGGGAATATGAGTGTATGCCTCCTTGAGATCCAGAGAGCATAACCAGTCGTTCTGCTCGAGGAGGGGGTAGAGAGAAGCGAGTGTCAACATGCGAAACCTCTCTTTGACTAGGAATTTGTTGAGGACCCTGAGGTCCAAAATGGGACGCAGGTCGCCCGTCTTCTTTGGAACAAGGAAGTACCGGGAGTAAAACCCCTGGTTCAGTTGGTCCGTTGGGACCGGCTCTACAGCACGAAGCCGGAGCAAAGCCTGAGCTTCCTGAAGAAGAAGGGCGGTCTGAGTCAAATTGGAAGGATACCCTCTTGGAGGGTGGTCCGGAGGGACCCGATGGAAATGAAAAAAGTATCCTTCCCTGATGATAGTAAGGACCCAGAGGTCGGATGTTATGGCCTCCCAGCGATGATAAAAATGATGGAGGCGCCCTCCGATGGGAAAAACAGGGGGAGGCAGAACGAGGTTGGTTATGCCCTCGACAAGACAGTCAAAAAGGCTGAGTGGCCTTAGGGACAGCAGGCGACTGAGACTTAGGCTGACCCTTCTGAGGAGGCTGTCGCTTCGCCGGTTGCCTCGCAGGTGGAGCTTGCCTCGGCTGATAACGCCGCTGATAGATCAACTGCGGACGAGAAGGTCGAGACTGCTGAGGCTTCGGCTTTGGCCTAAGAATGGATTGGAAGGACTTTTCATGATCAGACAACTTCTTCGTGACAGTCTCGATGGATTTGTCAAAAAGATCCACCCCAGCACATGGGACGTTCGCCAGGCAGTCCTGAAGATTGGGGTCCATGTCAATGGTCCGCAACCAGGCCAAACGACGCATCGCTACCGAGCAGGCCGCCGCTCGGGCTGAGAGCTCGAACGCATCATAGGCAGATTGCATCAACTGAAGCCGAAGTTGGGGCAGCGAAGCAACCACTTCCTCAAACTCAAACCGAGCCTGGGACTCGATGTATGGCGTGAATTTCCGAAGCACAGGCAGAAAAAATTCCAAGTAGGCTGCAAAGTGGAAATTGTAATTCAGGACTCGGGACGTCATCATCGAATTCTGATAGATGCGTCGACCAAACTTATCCATGGTTCTGCCCTCGCGTCCCGGAGGCACTGAAGCATAGACCTGGCCAGGATGAGACAGCTTGAGCGAGGATTCGACCAGGAGGGACTGGTGAGAAAGCTGAGGACCTCGAAGCCCTTATGATGCACCGTGCGGTACCGAGCATCCAATTTCCCAGGGACCGCAGGGATAGAGTAAAGAGACTCGAAGCACCTCATGAAGGTCTGGTCGAGGAGCTTGCGCAGAGGAAGGCGCAAGGACGAAGCCGGAGGACGAGGCAAGTGCATGGTATCGAGGTACTCCTTGGAGTATCGAGACCCAGCATCGAGGGTAATGTCCATGTCATCCGCCATCTGCCTGAGAAATGAGGAAAAAGACAGTTGGTCCGCCGTTGCCGGTTTACGAGAAGGACTAGAAGAAGACGAGGCTTCGGGCTCCATAGAGGCCTGTGAGCAACAGGGCGAGTAGAAAACCTCGGGGTCCTCGAACTCCGGTCCCGGAGGAGGAGACCCAGCCGAAGCAGCATACCCCATCCGAGGCAATTTCTTCTGAGGCGAGACGGTCGAGTGTCGAGAGGAATGCCTCGAAGAGTGTCTGGATCGATGCCCCTCCCGATGCCTGGAAGGGGATCGAGCCCTCCTGTGAGAAACCTGGTCAGACGCCTCCAAGGAGCAGATCGGACTCGAGGCTGTCGATCGTAGAGGCGGAAGAGTCAGTGCGTCCCCCGACGACGCCCAGGCTTGATAGGGGGTTCGGAAGAACTCGTCCTGCTTCCTGCTATGCCCAGGACTGGGAGGCCTCGAAGGTGGACGCCACACCGAGTCATGGGGCGGAGTAACAGGCTCCAATGGAGGCAAATCGCTAAACGAGGCTTTCCTCGAGGGGATAGGCTCCAAAGGGGGCATATCACTAAGAGAGGCCTTCTTCGAGGGAATCGATTCCAAAGGAGGCAGAGCACTAACCGAGGACCTCCTCGAGGACCCGGACACCGCTCGCCGCTCCTCCTCGCCGAGCAATGAGGTCGTGCGGCGCGGCGGAGGAGGAGGGGGCGGTCCGCCCCTCGGAACTGGAACCGGGAGGTCACCCTGGATCGAGACAATCAGCCGGGGTCCCATGGTGTTCATGAGTTCCAGAAACTGAGCCTCCAGAAGGGACTTCAGCGAAGCCGATATGGAGGGATCCGCACCAAAAGGGGGCCCTTCCGCACGGTCTCCGCGCTCTTTCGGTGTCGCGTGCTTCTGCTTGCCAGCCTTCGGCACTTTAAGCACCACCGGTGGAACTGTAGGGGTCGATACCTTGCTCCGAGGAGACGGTGGAAGGCACTGGCGCCGAAGTCGAGGCCAAAACCGGCGTGAACGATGCCGGTTTCAGGAGGCCCGAAGCAGCCGGGGAGGCAGAGGGCTTCGCCGATGGAGTCGAAGCACCCGTCGATGTCGATGTCAAAGCTGAAGGATTCAACGAAGCTTCCATCTTGAACATGGACTCCCACAGCAGACAGCGGCGCTTAAACGCTCTCGCCGTCAAAGTGGAGCAAGGCCGGCACGATTTCGGGAAGTGATCCGGTCCCAGACACTGTAAGCAGCGTCGATGAGGGTCCGTGAGCGAAATCGCGCGCTGGCACTTGCTACACTTTTTAAAACCGGTAATCGGCCGGGACATAGGCCAGAAAAGCTCCGCCGCAAGGTCGAAGGCGCGGGGCCTCAGCCACGTGGCCGACCCGGATTCGGAAGAAAAATTAAAAAAAAAAAAAAAAAAAAAAAGAAATCAAAGAATGAAATAAACGCACAGGAGAGCCAAAAAAACTCAACCCGCGGCGAAACAGAAGGCAAAAAAGAGATTCAATGGGCGCAAAATTGAAGATAGACTTCTCAGCTCCGCGGAAGAAAAAGAACTGAGGAGACACGCCCGGACCATCGGGCGGGAAGGCACTGGCGCATGCGCGGTGCGGGCATCTCGAAACTTCTGAGTTTCTTCAAGCAAGACATGCTTGTGAGACGTCTGTATCGGGGCTCTGTCGGATGACATCACCCACTAGTGAGAATACCTGCCTGCTTGTCCTGGGATAATAAAAATATACACTTTGCCCTCCTGATTCGCACATTTAAGACTTGCGACTTTGGTTATTCGCGAGTTTTTAAAAACTCGGAAGCATCCCCGCCTCCCAAACCTCTATACAGCTTACCTGGTGGTCTAGTGGTGAAGCGGGGCAGCAGAACTCTTCCTATGCTCCTGCTCCATACAGAACCATCCACAAAAATGACTGCTGTGAGTTCCCGTGGTCTCACGAGACTACAGCGGGAATGCATGGCAGCCATTTTAGTGGACGGCTCTGCACGGGGCAGGAGCATAGGAAGAGCGCTGATGCCCTGCTAGACCAGCAGGTAAGGTGTGGAGAGGTCCGGGAGGCAGGAGGTAGGCAGGGGTGGGTCAGAGTTGGCCCTAAAAGTTATTCACGGTTTTTAAAATTTGCGGACCGGCTCTGCCTCTAAACCCTGCGAATATTGAGGGGGAAGTGTATTAACCCGCACTTTACTTTTGAAAAGAATCATAGCTGGTATGAGGGAGATGAGAGGATGAGGGTTATTGTGTAGGACGACTTTCACTATGATGTGACGCGCGTATTGCAAGACTTTGCTCGTTTAGAACAGTCACTACACTCCCGCAGCGTCAAGAGAGAGAAGAACCATGGGCTCAGTTGTCATGCACGTATACTGTATGTACTTGTATTGCAAGACCTCGCTCGTTTATCAAGTTAAAATTTAATAAAACATTTTGCTCATCTTGCAAAACACTCACACACCAAGTTACTCGCGATCCAAGGTTTTACTATACTTCTCTGATATCCCCAAACAAGTGATTTAACTGCTCAGGGGCTGTTTCTGGCCAGTTAAATTGTTTTGAATATCAACCACAATGATCTTTTATAGGAAAGAGTCCTGAGAGAAGAGCATGAACGATGTTGAAAAGCTATACCACAAAATGCCATGATACAAAGCCAGCAGAAGGTAGAATATCATTGTAATGACTCATATTATTTAGTAGAAACCACAATGTATGTTTTAGTAGGCATGTCACCAGATGACCTAAAAACTGCCAGAGAAAGGGGGAGGAGTAAACCACTGGGAGAAAAGCTAGGATAACTTACCAATCTACTTTTAAGAGTTGGCAGTGAGAACATAAGAACATAAGCAATGCCTCTGCTGAGTCAGACCTGAGGTCCATCATGTCCAGCAGTCTGGTCACGCGGCAGCCCAAGAGGTCCAGGACCTGTGCAGTAATCCTCTATTTATACCCTTCTATCCCCTTTTCCAGTAGGAAATCATCCAATCCTTTCTTGAACCCCAGTACCGTACTCTGCCCTATTACGGTCTCTGGAAGCGCATTCCAGATGTCCACCACATGTTGGGTAAAGAAGAACTTCCTAGCTTTTGTTTTGAACCTGTCCCCTTTCAACTTTTCCAAATGCCCTCTTGTTTTTATTTTTTTGAAAGTTTGAAGAATCTGTCCCTCTCTACTCTCTCTATGCCCCTCATGATCTTATAAGTCTCTATCATATCCCCTCTAAGTCTCCTCTTCTCCAGGGAAAAGAGACCCAGTTTCTCCAATCTCTCAGCGTATGAAAGGTTTTCCATCCCTTTTAGCAGACGTGTCGCTCTCCTCTGAACCCTCTCGAGTAACGCCATGTCCTTCTTAAGGTACGGCGACCAATACTGAACGCATTATTCCAGGGAAAGCAGCTAGAGCAAGAATGCTGGGTTACTTGGGTCAGTGTTTCTCATCCCAGTCCTTGGGGCACACTAGTGTTTAAGCCCATTACATTAACGGGTGCTAGAATATATGTCTGTCTGTCTATCTTTCTCCCTCCCGCTGTCTGTCTTTCTCTCTGTCTCTGGCCCCGTCTGTTCGTCTTTCTTTCTTTCTGTCTCTCTCCCTGCCTGCTGTCTTTCATTCACATGCACTGCCTGCCTGTCTCTCTCCGTGGCCCCCTGCCTTTCTTTGTCTTTCTCTATGGCCCCCTTCTGTATCCCCCCAAAGCAAACCAAGATTGCTCCCTGCCCCCAGCACACCCCTCCCCCCAAAGCAAGTTCGCTCCCTGGCACCCTTTCCCTCTTCCCCCCTTTCCTGTGCAGCAGCAGCAGCATTTCCCACCCCCTTCCCCTGTGCAGCAGCAGCAGCAGCAGCATTTTCCTCCCCCCACTTCCCTGTGCAGCAGCAGCATTCCCTCCCCCTACCCTGTGCAGCAGCATTCCCTCCACTTCCCTGTGCAGTGCGCGGGGCTGGTTCTGTATGTCGGGTGCCATGGGCGGTGCTCGGGGCTTTCCTCTTCGTTGGCTTGCTGGTCCTTGCATCGGAGATGGAGTGGCATGCCGGGCTACTGGCGCAGCAGGGGATCCCCCGTTTTTGTAGCGTCGGATCCGGTACTTCGGCCGGCCGTCTTAGCCCCGTGCGTGTCGTCGGCCTGGAGGAGCCGGTTGGAGTGGGGCTCCCGTGCGCGATTCTCAAGATTGGCTGTGTGGGAGTTTAGAGGCATGGGTGAGCAGCAGGCATAGGGCTTCGGGTGGGGAGAGTCTGGTCTCTGATCCGGTGGTAGTTGGGTCACTGATGCTGGCCTCCTCTCGATGGGTCCCCGCACCGTCTGTGCTTGCCGTGTGTGAGGCCGCCAGTCCCGCCTCCTTTCTCTGCAGTTTGTATCTCCCGCCGGTACTGTCGGCTGGCTCAGCCCAGCTGGTTCCTCTAGACCAGGGGTGTCCAACCTTTTGAATTCCCTGGGCCGCATTGGCTGAAAAAAATGTTTCTGGGGCTGCACAAATGCGCAAACGCCACAGCAAGACAGAGGAGGGATCCAGCAAGAAGGTAAACACCTAGGGGCAGCAGAGGAAAACACTGCATCACCCTCAACCGGGGCCACACAAAATACTTCACTGGGCCACATGCGGCCCTCGGGCCGCAGGTTGGACACCCCTGCTCTAGATTGAACAGTGTGGGCCCCATGCAGCAGGAGCTGAAAGCAGTGCTGGGGAGGATGCTGACAGGGATCCTGTCCCCGGTGCAGGAGGAGCGGGCGGTGGGGAGGGCTGCAGACCATCGGACCTCACTGCGCATTCGAAGCCACGGACCTATGGATCATGTAGGTAAGCGTGCGCATGTGCGCTTAGGGTTTTATTATTAGTGATATACACACACACATACATATATGTATGTATAATGATAAAAAGATTGTAAAAGTTTAGGCAAGTTGGGACTTTGATGTGGTAATGATGGTCCTGTGGTAACTCTTGCCTACCCTGTGTCATTTTGGTTATGGGTCTGAGCACATCATATTTTGGACTTGTGTTTCTTTGGGTAGAAAGTTTCTACACACAAGCAGTGATTTTGTAGTGAACTCCTAGTGTGCATGACAATGGATATGCATGAGATAAAATTTGTGAGCACTGCCTCTATTGAATGTAAATCTATCTCATGCATGTTTATTATGGATATCTTGAAAACCTGACTGGCTGAATAGGTTCTGCATTAAGAAACACTGATCTAGAGAACAACATGGGACACTTTCTAGTCTGGGAAACTATCTTCCTTCAAATCAAGAGGGGTAATACTTTTCTCATTTAAATTTTGGTGATATAAGTTAGACCAGCCTCTGTGCAAATACACATAGAGGGGCATAATCAAAACATACGTCTAAATCCAATTTGGACGTTTGGCGCTAGACGTCCAAAGTAGGCAGTGGTAAAATGTCCCATTTTTGAAAGGCAACTCACTATACGTCTAGAATATTTTTTTCCTGAAAATCATCTATCTGGGCATCCAGGCCACTGAGTCGGCCCAGACCACTAGGATGGCTATTTTTATATCACTTTTTTGACCAAAATTTCATCAAGTTACAAACATCCAGAACAAGACCATTTGGATATGGGAAGGGCCAATCTTGGAATGGACTGGCCACCCAGACATGACAACGGAACAGTGGGGCACCTTATAGGGCACTGCTGAGAACTTCACATAAAAATCTCACCAGAACTTATAGGTTATGGTGAGCCCCACAAAACCTACCTGTCTATAACCCCAATAGCCCTTATGACTGCAGATGGCACCTATATAGCAGTAGAGTAGGGTTTGGTGAGGTTTTTTTTGGCTGCCTCACATGTTCCACCATAAATGTAGTAGTTAAGAGTGGCTATTTCTCTCTATGGTTCACTAGCCCATCCATCAGCCTACTTAAGACACTTGTGTGCAGCTCTACTAGGCTTTCCTATACTAGGTGCTGATATTCTGGAGACAGGTATATACACGTTTTTATTTCGATCTTTGCGGGGGTTTGAGGGGGTCAGTGAACACTGTGGGCATGTGTGGGTGTCTTTGTCTCTGCAGTGGTTATTTGGTCACTTTGGATACCTTTTTGTCAATTATACCTGTTTTCACATCATCTAACTCACAATGTATAAGTTTCGTCCAGGAAGTCTCATGAAATATTCGATTATCCCTGCAGGATGACTAAGTCTAGGTCAGACCACATCCCGCCCAAATACTGCCCTGACCACTCCTCCAGCTCTAGGTGCACAGTGGCATAAGAAGTCCCGCTACATGTCCAGAAAGTCAGTTTGATTATCGGCACTTGGACGTCCTGTGTATTAGGACGTCAAAGTGCTGACTTAGGCGTGTTTTTAGACGTTTTAAAGTTTTGATTATGAGTCCCATAGCAGAGCTTTTGTGGTGTCCCACTAAGCTACAGAATCTGAAGCCATTCAAATAGACCAGTGGTCTCAAACTCACGGCCCACCAGGTACTATTTTCAGGCCCTCGGTATGTTTATCATAATCACAAAAGTAAAATAAAACAGTTTCTTGATCATATGTCTCTTTAGCTATAAATGACAATATTATTATTAAGACGTAGCCAAAAGGAAAGATTTATAAACTATAAAGAGTTTGACCTCATGCAAAATTGTCATTTCTTTAATAAGACATTAACTATTTTTTTCTGAGGCCCTCCAAGTACCTACAAATCCCAAATGTGGCCCTGCAAAGGGTTTGACTTTGAGACCACTGAAATAGACTGTCAGAGAATACGCAGGGCAGAAAATGACTAGCCCAGCACTTTTTGTGTAGAAACGATTCATGATTCTGCTCACTAAGGTTAAGTGGTATTTTTGCTGCCTGCACAGCTGAGTAAGTTTGATGGCAACTTGGATTTTTAGTTGCAATGAAAAAGAACAAAAGAAATAGGCAGTAAAAGTGATCGTACTGATGACTAAGCTGAGCAAACGCAGTAATGATTCTTGAACAGTTAATTTGGGTGGATTTATTACCTTTCCTTTGAATTTTCACTGGTACTGTTCACAGCATACCCTGTACTCTTGGTAGTTCGCTATATTATTATTTACCAATAGAAGCCTGATGTTGGGAGGGGAGGACCCAGTCACACACATTAACTGGCTATACACTGTGAGAATACTTGAAAACCAATACGTTCTGTAGCGACATTAAGGACTCCTTTTACTAGCGATTTTAGCGCACGCACAAGATTAGTGCACACTAGCTGAAAAACTATCGCCTGCTTAAAAGGAGGCGGTAGCGGTTAGAGTGAGCAGCATTTTAGCGCACGCTAAAACCACTAGCGCACCTTTGCAAAAGGAGCCCTAAGTAAACCTCACTACATGAAAACAGTAATCCACAAATCGGGTTTCATAAAAACCTTTAAAAATCAAAATCTAAGGGCTCCTTTTACTAAGGTGCGCTAGCGTTTTTAGCGCATGCACGAAATTACCACACGCTACACCGCAAGGTACGCTTCTAGAATAATGCCTGCTCAATGCTGGCGTTAAGGTCTAGTGCGCGTGTGGAAATTTAGCGCGCGTTAAGGCCCTAACGCACCCTAGTAAAAGGAGCTCTAAAAGATGATCTTATCAGATCACGTAATAATTTAGCTTTACAGTATATTCATTCATTCATTCATCATTCATCGTGTACCTGGACTTTAGCAAAGCATTCGATAGCGTACCACACCGCAGGTTGCTGAGCAAGATGAGTTCTATAGGATTAGGTGACACATTGACGAAATGGGTTGGGAACTGGCTTGGAGGTAGGCTTCAAAGGGTGGTGGTGAACGGCACACCCTCTGAAATGACGGAGGTGATCAGTGGAGTGCCACAGGGCTCGGTCTTGGGCCCAATCCTATTCAACATCTTTATAAGGGACTTGGCAGAAGGGCTTCGGGGTAAAATAACATTATTCGCCGATGACGCCAAACTAAGTAATGTAGTGGGCAAATGCACAATAGATGATGTTTCAATGCCCGACAACATGATGCACGACCTACTCCTACTGGAGCACTGGTCTAGGTCCTGGCAACTCAGCTTCAATGCCAAAAAAATGCAAAGTTATGCACCTGGGCAACCAAAATCCATGCAAGACTTACACCCTAAATGGAGAGATCCTAACAAGAACTGAAGCAGAACGTGACCTAGGGGTGATCGTCAGTGAGGACATGAAGGCTGCCAATCAAGTGGAGCAAGCTTCATCCAAAGCAAGACAAGTCATAGGTTGCTTATGCAGGGTTTCATCAGCCGAAAGCTGGAAGTCATTATGCCATTGTATAGATCCATGTTGAGGCCCCATCTGGAATACTGTGTGCAATTCTGGAGGCTGCATTATCGCAAGGATTTGCTGAGACTGGAGTCGGTTCAGAGAATGGCCACCCGGATGGTCTCAGGACTCAAGGATCTCCCATACGAGGAACGGCTAAACAAATTGCAGCTATACTCACTCGAGGAGCGCAGAGAGAGGGGGGACATGATCAAGACGTTCAAAGTATCTCTCGGGCCGCATAGAGACGGAGGAAGATATCTTCCTTTTCAAGGGTCCCACGATAACAAGAGGGCATCCGTGGAAAATTAGGGGAGGGAAACTACGAGCTGACACCAGGAAATTCTTTTTCACATAAAGGGTGGTTGATCGCTGGAATAGTCTTCCACTGCATGTGATCGAGGCCAGCAGCGTGCCTGATTTTAAGGCCAAATGGGATCGTCACATGGGATCTATTCACAGGGCGAAGGTAGGGGAGGGATCTATTCACAGGGTGAAGGTAGGGGAGGGACATTAAGGTGGGCAGACTAGATGGGCCTTGGCCCTTATCTGCCGTCTATTTCTATGTTTCTATTTCAATTCACAAAAACCAACCAACCATTATGCTGAATTCATGCATGATAATTACACTTACTCCACTTAATCCTCCTATTAGAACTGCCCATTCCCATCTGTAAAGTGAATTTGCATAAGACATGCAGACATGAAAGAGCCAAACCAGACACATTTAGATTTATTTATTTATTTGTATTCCGCCTTTATCCAAAACAGAGAACAGAACAACAAATATACAAATAGTACAAACAGATAACATTGGACAAGAAAGTTTTTGCTTCTTCAACACTTTCGGGTGTATCTTACAGATTTTTGGCTGCTGATCACGAAAATCACATTTAAAATTACGCATCATGTACCTAACAAAAAAGAACATTTTTACAATTTCTTATTCTACTTTCATGAAAGAAGCATATAAAAACATGGAACTGCTGTTAAATCATATTAAGTACGCAAAGTATAACTGGAACATCTACGGTGATCTTAACGTAGTAGCTCTGGAATGCAGCTTGGATACTAAGTACAGTCAAATCTCGGTTTGCGAATGTTTTGCAAGACGAGCAAAACATTCTCGCAAATTTTGCCTCGCAAACCAAGTGTTGACTCGATTTGCGAGCCCCCTCCCACCCCATGATCCGGCATCCCCTTCCCGCGCGCCCAAATACAATCCCTTAGCCCAATCTGGCACCAGCACCAACGCACAGGACGTGCCTTTGCCTGAAGATCCTGCCTGTTGCTTGGGCTGGGCCTTGAGCATCTGCACATGAACAGATACTCAAGGCCCAGCCCAGGCAAGATCTTCAGGCACCGGCACGTCCTGTGCGTTGGTGCTGATGCCAGATCGGGATAAGGGATTGTGTTTGGGCGGATGGGGGATGCCGGATTGTGGGGGGGGGGGAGGGGGGTGATGCCAGTTCTCGGGGGGGGGGGGGGGTGGAGCAGCGCCGGTGGCCTCAGGGGGAGAGGGAACAAATCAAGCAACTTTCCCTTACTTCCTATCAGATATACGAGCAATTTGGTTTACGAGCATACTTCTGGAATGAATTATGCTCGTAAACCAAGGTTCCACTGTACTGTTCTTTTATTTGTGAATGGGACAGCTGTGCTAAGGAGTTGTATTACATTCAAAAGAACTGGTCACTCCGTAAAAATTTGGTTCCAGGACAAAAACATGTGCTACATGGACCACTTGTTATCTGACAAAGATATTTTTGCCTCCTCTTCACATAAAACTTGGACTGATGAAAAATTTTGTAAACGCGATGAACAAGGAAGGCAAAGGTTTTCTTTATACAAGACAGATGTTTCTAAGAATAGCTGACGCCAAAATTAAGGAAGGTATTTTTGTCAGTCCACAGATCAGAAACGTCATTAATGACGAGAGATTTGAAGATCTGTTAGTCGGGCCAGAGAAAATCGCCTGGACATTCAAGGATGTCGTTGAGAATTTTCTTGGCAGTTAGAGAGCACCAAACTATATTCAACTGGTTGACAAACTTCTTAGATCATGAAAAACTTTGAATTGCACTTTCTATATTCACAATTTGGGACTACTTCCCCGCACATCTTGATGCAGTCAGCGAAGAACCTGGTGAAAGGTTTCACCAGGACACTGCCACTATGGAAAAAAGATATCAGGGCAACTGGAATCCATCAATGCTGGCTGACTATTGTTGGACACTGCAATGAGATGCACTAGACACTGAGTACAAATGAAAATCAGTAGGAAAACACTTTTAGCCACGGTGAACTATCACAGTGTATCAGACACTTTGTGCATTAAAACATGTTATTTTCAATTAAAGATACCATCATGTATCTCAAAACTCCTACGTGATACAGTCAGTGGGAAATAATGTTTTTATTTTGAAGGGGTCTCTCATAATCACCAGTTTGTTTTAAGGAAGCAAAACTTTTGGAAAAATTTGTTGTCCACTGTAATCAAAACAGTCATACACAGACTAACAATTCTGAACAGAAATATAGATTCTAGCAATATCGGATCAACCACAATCAGACCACTCATTGTTGGTCATGAAGAAAAGCACTATGTTCTAATGGACTTATGATCAACATCAGCTTGGCTTATAAATTAGAATTGGTGATCTTCCCAGAAACTTTTGTCACCCTGGTGACATGAAAGATTATCTGGGTGAAGGAATATTACACAGTATTGCAACATCTTCTGTTGTTAGCAAGGTGGCGTGCCCTTCAAAAGGTCCCGAGGAAAACACTGCATCTCTTTACTTGAATATCCACAGGAAAACACTGGTTGACTTACACATGAACATGGCAAATTCAAGAGATGCTTTTAATATGTAACACATAAAACAAATCCCAGTCACCCACCACAAAGGCCCAAGGATCAATTAAGCAAAAAAAAAAAAAAGCAGTACTTTTGATTACTAAAAGCCCAGCAAAACATCAGCTTCTGTTTCCAGATGATAAACAATGCCTTACAAACAAAACAGCCAATAGAAAATGACCAATGAAGCTTACATTGAAAAGAGAGGCAGTGGTGATGCTCAGCTCTGCTGCTCTGTACTACAAATGTTCCCTCTTCTAACTAAGGCTCTTAACTTTTCAGTGCCAAAGGAGGATCCTGCCAAGGAGGCGAGACAGCCTCTCCTGAACTGAAACTTGGCAGGTAAGCATTATATATTTTATTTATCGAGGCAGCTTATGTGTGCCCTCCCTTATTATCACTCCCTGCCAAGTTCTCTAGTTAAGCCTCTTGAAGTCATTATCCAATTTCCAAATTAGCCTATAATAAATTTATCTAACTTGGAAAGCACCCTTTTCTCTCTAATTATTTAGTAAATGTATTTTATTCATTTATTGATTTGGATTTATATCCTGTCCTCTCAGAAAAGCTCAGAATGGGTTACAAGATTACATACATAATAAGACATAACAGGAAATGTATAATAACAGGACACCACGTTTGAGCATGAACATTTGGCTGCTAATGTTTGGCTGTGTAAAGGTTGACCACAGGATTTTTTGGCCTCATAACGGTCGGCCACATCTTTGTAAAAAAATACATTAAAAATAAATAAAAATGTCCCAAGTTCATGCCCTCTCCCTCCCTTCTTTATGTGCCCCTCCTCCTTCACGTGGCCCAATGTGCCCCTCTTCCTCCCTCCCTCCATTCTGTGACCCTAGTTTGTGCCCCCCCTCCCATGGATGTACCTCGGTTCTGGTCACCTCCCTAGTTCTCCTTATTTGGAGTTGCACTTGTTTCTCTTCAACAAAGCAGTGGTTAGCTGGTCCTACACGCTGCACACAGTAAATCCGGAAGCTTTCCCTCTGACATCGGGGAAGTCCCTTTGACACCAGAGGAAAGGCTTCTGCCTTAGCCATGTGCAGTAGGGAGGACCCACATGCTACTTGTGTCTGAGCCAGAAGCCTTCCCTCTAACGTTGGAGGGCAGGCTTTCGGCTCAGCCATGGGCTGGACCATGGCAGAATGGGGGGAGGGGGTGTCATGCAATTGAAGACTTGGATAAGTAGCTTGATTGTGGGACAGGTCTCTATTGCTATTTCCCATACATATCATTACAAATGAATAGATATCTTCAGCAATTTTTATTTTAAAGCCCTCTGTACACACACATATATATATATATAATAAGATTTCCATACAAGAAAGGATTTACAAAACTACTCAGAAGGCACAGTCAGCTCATTCTTGTTTAATGTATGTAAGTGCTATTGTGGGTTGTAATTTATGGTTGTTATACTGTGCCCCACCCAGAGTGTGGGTTATAAATTTAAAAAATAAATAAATAAAAAGTAAATTAGCCAGACGCTTAAAAAATGAATCCCAGTGAGCTGCATGGGAATAATATCTGCATTCAGTATAGTATATATTGAGGTCAAACATGGCTGTGGCCAAACATTAGCAGCCAAATGTGGTGAGTCAACATACTAAAGCATAACAGAGAATACATAATAAGGGATAATTGGGTTTCATAATAAAGTAGAAGAGGTTATAATAATGTAGAACATGATAGTACATTTTAGGTCATGACATGATAGGACAATAGATAGAGAAGCATGATAACAGTCAAAAACCATGGAAATACTTAATAAAACATGACAGGATAAGACCTCGTAAAGCATGGGGTGGTCATGTTATGAGTTTGGTATGACATTGCAGTAACTAATAGTGCCTGACAATACGAAGCGTGGTAAGGCAGTACATAACCAAGCATGACGGTACATTAGGATGCGTGACAGTAGATGGTATGGAAGACAATACATACAGGAGGAGCATGGCAGGAATATGACAGCAAATGGCAGTACAATACATACCTGTGAATGATAATATATGCTAAGATTTTTAGTTAATCTTTGATTTTTAAGTTTTCTCAACTTTGGAATGATCTTCTGTTTCTTTTAAGAAGTTCTGGTTCGCTCCAATGCTTTTGTAAATTTTTTAAAACCACTTAATTTTCTTGGATTTTATCTGTTAAGTTAACAATTGTAAACAGAGTCGAGCTTTCTCAGAATGATGATTTGGATATAAAGCCAAGCATTAAATTAGATTAGATTAGGTGTGGTATAGCATGGAATGACTAGCAAGTATCGGTAATGACAGTGCATGGCAGTATGTGGCATGGCAAGATAGCATATAATGGTGCATGATAATTTGTGCTAGATATGATGTGCTCTGGAATGTGTGGCAGGGAATAGTAGCATCAGTGATGATTGATCTTGTTGCATAGACAGTGGTATTTAGACTAGAGCTATTATGGTTTGGCCCAAAAATTGAACAGTTACCTCTCTCTGTAACTTTGAATTCTGGAAAATCTTTGAAAATTGAATTTTCGTGTAGAGTTCTGGGAATAATATTGAACTCTTCTTTATCGTTTCAATATCAGGTCAATCACATTTCAAAGAAATGCTTTTTCAGCTTATAATGTTAAGGAAAGTTAAACATCTGTTTCACCAGCAACATTTTGCGGTACTGGTGCAAGCTATTATCATAGCACAATTAGATTACTGTAATTTACTGTAATCAAAAACGGTTACAACTACCGTATTTTCACGCATATAACGCGCGCGTTATACGCGTTTTTACCTACCGCGCATACCCCTCGCGCGTTATATGCGTGAGCGCGGTATACAAAAGTTTTAAAACATAGTTCCCACCCCCCCGCCCGACGCCCGATTCACCCCCCCAGCAGGACTGCTCGCACCCCCATCCCGAACGACCGCTCGCACGCGCTCCCACCCGCACCCGCATCCACGAACGGAGCAAGAGGGAGCCCAAGCCCTCTTGCCCGGCCGACTCCCCGACGTCCGATACATCCCCCCCCCCCGGCAGGACCACTCGCACCCCCACCCCGAAGGACCGCCGACTTCCCGACAATATCGGGCCAGAAGGGAGCCCAAACCCTCCTGGCCACGGCGACCCCCTAACCCCACCCCGCACTACATTACGGGCAGGAGGGATCCCAGGCCCTCCTGCCCTCGACGCAAACCCCCCTCCCTCCAACGATCGCCCCCCCCAAAAAACCTCCGACCGCCCCCCCCAGCCGACCCGCGACCCCCCTGGCGACCCCCACGACCCCCCACCCCCCCTCCCCGTACCTTTGGTAGTTGGGCCAGAAGGGAGCCCAAACCCTCCTGGCCACGGCGACCCCCTAACCCCACCCCGCACTACATTACGGGCAGGAGGGATCCCAGGCCCTCCTGCCCTCGACGCAAACCCCCCTCCCCCCCAACTACCGCCCCCCCCCCAAGAACCTCCGACCGCCCCCCAGCCGACCCGCGATCCCCCTGGCGACCCCCACGACCCCCCCACCCCCCTTCCCCGTACCTTTGGTAGTTGGCCGGACAGACGGGAGCCAAACCCGCCTGTCCGGCAGGCAGCCAACGAAGGAATGAGGCCGGATTGGCCCATCCATCCTAAAGCTCCGCCTACTGGTGGGACCTAAGGCGCGTGGGCCAATCAGAATAGGCCCTGGAGCCTTAGGTCCCACCTGGGGGCGCGACCTGAGGCACATGGGCCCAACCCGACCATGTGCCTCAGGCCGCGCCCCCAGGTGGGACCTAAGGCTCCAGGGCCTATTCTGATTGGCCCACGCGCCTTAGGCCCCACCAGTAGGCGGAGCTTTAGGATGGATGGGCCAATCCGGCCTCATTCCTTCGTTGGCTGCCTGCCGGACAGGCGGGTTTGGCTCCCGTCTGTCCGGCCAACTACCAAAGGTACGGGGAAGGGGGGTGGGGGGGTCGTGGGGGTCGCCAGGGGGGTCGCGGGTCGGCTGGGTGGGCGGTCGGAGGTTCTTGGGGGGGGCGGTCGTTGGGGGGGAGGGGGGTTTGCGTCGAGGGCAGGAGGGCCTGGGATCCCTCCTGCCCGTAATGTAGTGCGGGGTGGGGTTAGGGGGTCGCCGTGGCCAGGAGGGTTTGGGCTCCCTTCTGGCCCAACTACCAAAGGTACGGGGAAGGGGGGTGGGGGGGTCGTGGGGGTCGTCAGGGGGATCGCGGGTCGGCTGGGGGGCGGTCGGAGGTTCTTGGGGGGGGGGGGGGGGGGGGGGGGGGGTTTGCGTCGAGGGCAGGAGGGCCTGGGATCCCTCCTGCCCGTAATGTAGTGTGGGGTGGGGTTAGGGGGTCGCCGTGGCCAGGAGGATTTGGGCTCCCTCCTGGCCCGATATTGTTGGGGAGTCGGCGGTCCTTCGGGGGGAGGGATGTATTGGACGTCGGGGGGGGCATCAGGCTTTCAGGATGGGGACAGACCTTCAAGGGGGGACAGTGCACGGAAGTCAGGGGGGGTGAACGGAGAGTCGGGACAGCGCACGGAAAGTCAGGGCAGTGCACGGAAGTCAGGGGGGGGTGAACGGAGAGTCGGGACAGCGCACGGAAAGTCAGGGCAGTGCACGGAAGTCAGGGGGGGGTGAATGGAGAGTCGGGACAGCGCACGGAGAGGCGGGGCAGTGCACGGAAGTCAGGGGGGGTGAACGGAGAGTCGGGCAGCATGCGCGGTATAATCGTGAGCGCGTTATACCAAAGTTTTTGTGCTTATCATCGTGATTTCTGCGCACTATACACGTGTGCGCGTTTTATACGGGTGCGTGTTATTTGCGTGAAAATACGGTAATCTAAAATACGGCAGCAAAGTTAATATTTGGTAAGAGAAAATTTGATCACATGTCTCCTCTTTTGAAAATCCAAATAAACTAGCAGAAGCTAGGAAATCTGTCTGCAAACAGGTAATCAAAGTAACAAGATATGCATGGACAGACTAATATTAGTCAAAACTAGACTATGTTTATTTCAAATCAACAGTCAGTATCAGCAAGACGTTACCTCACTGTTTAGCCAAACTTCATTCAATGCAGTTTAACGTTATTTTCAGGTCCTCAGCGGGCCACCACGCACTCAAATCATTCCATTGTGCGGGGCTTTATGCACCCATTCGTCACTGGACCCATGGATTTTGTATGCATTTTTCATTAAATATTAATTTTAACTTCATAAATTTAAGTATAAATATATGCTAAAAGTACTTAGCTTGTAAATAAGACGCTAGTCGGGAGGGTACTCCCTCCCGACTAGCGTCTTATTTACAAGCTAAGTACTTTTAGCATATACTTAAATTTATGAAGTTAAAATTAATATTTAATGAAAAATGCATACAAAATCCATGGGTCCAGTGACGAATGGGTGCATAAAGCCCCGCACAATGGAATGATTTGAGTGCGTGGTGGCCCGCTGAGGACCTGAAAATAACGTTAAACTGCATTGAATGAAGTTTGGCTAAACAGTGAGGTAACGTCTTGCTGATACTGACTAGTGTATGAGAATATTCTTCATTCAAACTAGGTCGAGGTAGTGCCTTGGTTTTCATTGTATTTCAAATCAACAACTTATTTATTCGTATTTTCTATATCTTTTTCTATATTCAAAATTTAGATGGTAAATGAAGCTTTGCAAAGAAAAACATGTGAAGGGGCACAATCGAAAGGAACCTCTAAGTCCATTTTCGTCTAAGTTGCAAGTCGTCCAAAGTAAAAAACAGCCTAGGACACATTTTCGATAAATACGTCCAGATTTTTTTCCCTTTCGAAAATCGTCTAATTATACATTCTGCAGATCTGATCGTCCAAGTCGCTAAATCATCCATATTTATTCCACATTTCCGTCCAAGTCCAAAACGCCTAGAACAAGCCCTGTTGGACGTGGGAGGAGTCTGCAATGTGATGGACTGAACACCCAGACATGGCACCTAAATAGTGGAGTACCTTACAGGGCACTGCTCTGAACTTCACAAAAAGGGTGCTTTGTCATCATCTCACTACAGCTCCCATATAGGTCATGGTGAGCCCTCCAAACAACTTCCAGAATCCCCTACCACCCTAATAGCCCTTATGGTTGCAGGAGCCACATATGCCAGTACAAAAGGGTTTTGGGGGTGTATAGGGGAGTGCACGTTTCAGTATCAATGCAGGGATTACAGGGGTTTATGGTCTTCCTCTCCATGGGTCCCTAACCTACCCCCAAGACGGCTTAAGCCGCCTCTGTGCTGAATGGCTAGGCTTTCCTATGCCAGGCAGCCAGGTGATGATGGTCTGGAGGCTGAATTTTAAAGGTGTGATTATGATTTTTATGGGGGGGGGGGTCGGTGATCACTGGAGTAGTGTATTATGTGTTTGTAGTGCTTATCTGGTGACGTTAGGTGGATTTTTGTGACTTAGACCATGTTTTAAAATGATCTAAGTCACAACGTCCAAGTTCCGTCAATCCTGTGTTGTATAACTTTCGGTTATACATAAGTACAACTAAGTCTAAGCCTGCTCACATCCTGCCCTCGACACTCCCCCTGACATGCCCCGTTTAGCTATGATCATTCAGCGGCACTATGAAGGCCTAGGTCGTTTGTAAACACGTCCAAAACATATTTCAATTATCGGCACATGGACGTCTTTCGTTTATGATCGTCCAAGTGCCGACTTAGGCCGGTTTTTGGACGTTTTTCTCTTTCGATTATGAGCCCCTTAGCTTTTAAATACCCAACAGAGGTTACCTCAGCAGCTATGTTAGTCTGAATGTTGATTTGGTGGATTAGGAAATAAATGAAACACTAACCCCTGAAGAAGCCCTATGTGAAACAGCAGATTCTCAGTTGGGTATTTAGAAGCTAAGTGTTTCATCTTTATAAAGCTTCATTTACCATCTAAATTTTGAATATAGAAAAAAAAATAGAAAATACAAATAAATAAGTTGTTGATTTGAAATAAAATAAAATTATTTTTTAAGGTTTTTGGGACCAAGGATAATATTCATGACCCTAGAAAGACTCGCGGTGTGATCCGCAGTATGGGTGTTTGAGGTCCTTTTCCTTACATTTTTTACACCATAGTATAGTTTTGACTAATATTAGTCTGTCCCTGCACATCTTGTTACCTTGGTCTCCTCTTTTGAGAAATCTTCACTGGTTCCCTGTCTATCTTAGAGTATAGTTTAAATGCGCTTCTAAGGTTTTAAAAATCATATATGGGCTATTTATGTCTTTGATTCCTCTATTTTTGAATAACCAGAGATATTCTGATTCAAGAAACTCAGAAATTTAAACTGTCCTTTCCATCTTTAAAAGGAATAAAATCTATTGGTAATATTACTCGATCTTTCTTATATACTTTTAAAATGTTTTGGAATGGGATTCTTTCTTATTTATTTAAGATATTTTTAATCTGCCTTTATCCAAGGCGGCTCACAGTATCGCATACACATTTTAAGATTTTAACATCTTAAAGATCACATACATCAGCAAAATTCATAAGATTATACCAACTCAGCCTATAAATTACATCTCAACCGTTCATCTACTACATTACTTCATAATAAAGCAACACACATCTGATAACTTGCAAAAGAAGATGACATTCAGAAGATAAAATATTATTTTTACAATTATTTTTTATTTATCCCTAGAAAGTTTAGGATCAATTAGGAGTCTATGTACCACATCAAATACACTATCTAAGTCAAATTGTAGTATGAAGACTTGTTGTCCAGTGCTTGTGTGTGTTCTAATCTCGGATGTCAAGGCACTGAGTAGAAGAGAAGAGAGGAGAGAGAGAGACGGCTCCCCCTTCTGCTTCTATTCCTTTCTCTCCTCTCTTCTACCTTCCAAAGTATTTAGATCAATGCTGTCTTGTTAAAATGTTTATTTTATTTTTATTTTTCCTCTAACTCTACTTTTCACTTCTCTATTACCCTCCAGGTACTTTAGTTAGATTGTGAGCCTTCGGGACAGTAAGGGAATTTTTCAAGTACCTTTCTTATTTCTAATCTTAATGTATATTTTCTGTAAACCGCTTAGAACCTAACGGATGTAGCGGTATATAAGAAATAAATTACATTACATTACATTACAGATCACGGGGGCAGGGAAGGGGAGGAGAGAGAAGTAAGGGAATGAAAGGAGAGGAGAGATATGCCAGACCAGGAGGAAAGAGAAGGAAAGGAAGGAGAAGAGAGAGACACCAGATTGGGGGGAGAAGTGAGATACGTCATGGGTGAAGGGGAGGGTGTCGTGAAAAAAATTACTGAAACACTAAGGGTGCTTCGAAACGAAAAAATTTGAGAACCACTGGAGTAGATACTTCGATCCTGCAAAATGAAACAACCTTTAAAAACTACCAATAGCCTACAGGCTTTTTCTTTTATTTACAAGATCCTTAGACAAAACAGACTAGAATAAAAAGGTTAACCCTCTTGTGGTACTCTCAGTGAGATCATTATCTGTACTTTTGTCAAAAGAAATCACAGGATGCAATACCACCAGAGAGCTTTCTCAGAAGTAGCCTCTCTGTACTCAAACTCACTCCCAGAGGGGTTATATCTAATTCAAGACTGCCTCTGCTTCAGGAAGCAGGTTAAAGTCTAGCTCTTCACCAAGCCTTTAACACTATCTACCGTTTTTCCCCATGTTTAGACCACGGCTTATATATGGGTTTTACAAATCTACGCAGTGGGTGCAGCTTCCTTATATGGGGCCGCCCCATTAGATAAGCTGCAGTGCTACTGGAGTCCCCCTGCACCTTTTAAAATACTCCTTCGCTGGACTCCTCCAATGTTGCAGCTAGCAGTGCAGGGCAGGAGCGATCTTTTCGGCATCCAGCAAGTCCCGAATCTGCGAGAACTGACGGTAGGCATTGAGGAAGCAGCGCGGGGCCAAGCTGGATGCCGAAAAGATCACTCCTGCCCTGCACCGCAACATTGGAGGAGGCAGCCGGTAGCCATAAAGCGAGGGAGCTATTTTAAAAGGTATGGGGGACTCCAGTAGCGCCGCGGCTTATCTAATGGGGCAGCTTATCTAGGATTTTTAAAACGAGACTAGGCGTTTCCTGTGGCCTATACATGGGGAAGTACGGTACTCACTCTGATTAGCATGCAGTACACCTCTTAAGGAAGACCAGTTCCACATGCCTTATTCAATTGTACATATAATTTGTCTTCAATTTAGCAACCTATTTATTTGTCACAATGCCTTTGTGTTAGCTATCTTGTCTGTCTTTGCACTTGCCCCCTCAGCTGCCAATTAAGATATTTCATTGTTATGTTTTGACATTGTGAGCATTATTTCTATGTTACTTGAAGTTTCTAAAGTGCTTGTTAAGATGCTTCATTCGTATTGTGCTGATTATGCAACATATATTCCACTGTATGAATGTTCTTCCAAGCTGTCTACTATGATGCATCATTTGTATTCTGCTGACATTTATCATATTTCCGTTACATCAATTTTCTACTATGCTTTTTTAATGTATATTTCTGATACTGTATTATGCCATTGCTATTACTAGGATTTAATTTGCTTACTGTATTTTTTGCTCCATAAGATGCACTTTTTCCACCCCCAAAAAGGGGGTGGAAATAAAGGTGCGTCTTATGGAGCGAATAATTAACTCGCCGTTACCTTATTTAGCTCCTCCGGCAGTCCAACCCTTTCCTTGGCTCACTCCCAAAGCTGCAGCAGTGTCACAGTGGTGCAAAAGGCAGGTGTGTGTGAATGCTCCCCACCCCCCTGGCATCGGCGCTCCCCCAGAGGAAAGACAGCAGCAACTCATACAAGTTGCCTGGTAGCACGCCGGACAGATTTGCGTCTTCAGGGGTGGGATCAAGTCACAGGAGGACCAATGGGGCAGCGGAACGAACAAGAAGGGAGAAGGCAGGCCTATAATGGAATTGTCAGTCAGAATTCCACAGCCAATAGTGGTAAAGGTTGTGGTGGGACGAAACAGCTGCAAGCCAATGGGCGCATGTGCTGGAAGCTGTGGTGGGTTATCGCGGATAACTGCTGCTGTTCGGGACAGTGTTGTGCGAGGGTGGGGGTGGAGACGGTGGGTATTCGGCGACATTAAGCTTTAGGGGAGAGGTCGCCACCAGCACGGAGACCTGGAGCAGGTAGGTATGTGATGGTGAAACAGGAGAAAAGGAAGGCAGGGAAACAGGAGCAGTTCCCTCAGGGCAGGAAAAGATATAGAACTAGTGGCATTGCCATGGGTTGGCCCAGGCCCACCCAGCAGCAGCAGACCATCTCTGATCTAGCTGGACGGGCCCTGCTAGCTAAAAACTCCAAACATCTCTTTCTCCTGCATATTTTTGAAATTTCAGATCTTCACAAACAGCATGATTGACACACTGTGCTCTGTCCCTGCCTACCACTAGACCACCAGAGGGGGGGAGGGGAACAGGTCAGGGTACAGAGCCTGGCAGGGAGAATTTGGTTCAGAATGGGGTTTTTTTTCTTGTTTTCCTCCTCTAAATCTAGGGTGCGTCCTATAGTCAGGTGCATCTTATGGAGCGAAAAATACGGTAAATTGCTTTCTTAATCTTGACAGATCTCTTAAGTGAAAGTGGTGTAGCATGATTTGTGCACCTTTACCATTATTTAATTTGCCATATATACTCGAATATAAACTGGGATTTGGGGGCTAAAATTGGGGGTTCCCCCTCCCAGAGTTATTACAGGCCGCCACCAGGCTCTGCACCCTGCCCTGTCTGTCGTACTTCCTCTGCCAATCACTGATGGTTCAGAGGTGCAGCAGGCAGGAGCGAGCTTTCCGTGCTCCTGCCCCATTGCTATCCCGATCGGTTGGTGACTTCCACAAGTTCTGGTTTCTTCAGCCTCTGAGCGGCACCGAGCAGGAGCGCGCTTTGGTGCTGCTGCTTGGCTTCCTGACTGGCTCCCGCAAATTCTCACGGTGGCCATAACTTTATGAAGACAGTTATCTGTTTACAGTTAGGACAGAGAGGGTATATGGACAGTAGATGAAACTTTAGCTGGCACCGATTTTCGAATAAAATAACTTATTAGTTGGCACAGTCATTGATGATGACAGGAATTACAGGCCATAGTATCAAGATTGATTGTTCTCAATTATGGTAACAGATCATTTTAGAAGTATTGTCATCAGAGTCCCAAGTGCCTGGATCTCAGGGAGTCAGTGGGGGCCTCAGGAGTGGTAACGGTTGCCACACTGAAAGAAATTCAAATACAAAGAGAGCTTTCTATCAACATTATGAGACAAAAATAGCATAGCAATGTATCTTGGATTCCAAACAAGAATTGTAATCTAATACTGGAGGTTGTCTTTTCTAAAATTTCTTTCCATATTAATTGGAAATTATTAGCAGTGTTATCCTATCTTAGATACAAATACGATGTGCATTGTGTAACATTCTCTTTCCAGTCACAAAGGAGGAAAGGGCAGCGTCTGTAAAAGTTCAGAAAGAATCACAGGTTCTTGTTGACTACCATTACCCTATTTTTTGTGTCCTCATCTGCTGGTAATACGAGCCACAGCTTGTAAACCATTACTCTAAAAGCAGTATTTCAAGCTCAACCTATTTATCAATTTAAAACTGTGGTTCTCAAAGCAAAGAGTTTCTGCAAGATTGCAGTCTACCGTACCCAGAGGCCTTTGTTTACAAAAACTAATCTTATTTTCTGTAAAGGTTCTATTATGTCAATTGAGGAAACTGAATTAAAATAATGTGTGTGGGGGGAATGGCACTAATGAGCTAATCAAGATAGTAAGGATAACAGAGGCATTAAACAACCTACAATTGTTAAAAATTAGCACTGCATCATTGCAGACTCCATGCATACTGTTACACAAAAGGTTTTCCTTCATCTGCAGGCTCAATGTACAGTGGTCTTTGAATGGCAGAAAGGAAGCATCTCCCCTGGAATGAGTTGGAGGGTTCATAGACAAAACTGCCGAAGACAAAGGTGCACGCTGACAACTGAGCGCAAGACGGAACCGCGCGCCGAAGAAAAACAGTGTTTTTAGGGGCTCCGATGGGGGGTTTTGTTGGGGAACCCCCCCACTTTACTTAATACAGATCGCGGCGGCATTGTGGGGGATTTGGGGGGGTTGTAACCGCCCTCATTATACTGTTAACTTAACTGTTTCCCTGTTTTTTAGGGAAAAAGTGAAATTTTCAGTAAAATGTGTGTGGGGGGGGTTTACAACCCCCAAAACCCCCCCCCAACGCGGTGTGATCTGTATAAAGTAAAGTGGGGGAGGGGGGTTCCCCCCACACGCCCCGTCGGAGCCCTTTAAAAGTCATTTTCTTCGGTGCGCACTTCCGCGTTGCGCTCAGTGTCTGCGCGCGCCTTTGTCCCGGCACGCTTTTGACCTGACACCGAGTTGGAGAGATCTGGATCCCAGAGAATACATTTGGAGTGCTAGTTTAGATATATTACATCTGCATGCAGGCCACATGTCACCTCTGGTGCATACACTACAGCAATATAAAGAGTTGACAGCACAAATTTTTATGAAGCGACATTAGGCTTTTTTATCGCTGGTTGCAGCTGTACAAGCTCAAGACACTCAGAGAATCAGGTTGGGCAGACTGGATGGACCATTCGGATCTTTATCTGCCGTCATCTACTATGTTACTATGTAGAATTCCTATGAGCGTTGCAGCTAATACTGCCACGGTTGGCAATAAAAAAGCCTAACATGGCTTCATAAAACGGGGCCTTAATTAACTTGTAAAATTCTAAGAAAGCTACTACACAATTCAAATAGTCAAGATATTTTACTCATTTGCAAGTAGAATCTCTTTTCATCCCTTCTTCTCAGCCATACAGTTTATGAGGGGCTGCTGAAAAGTTCTCAGCCCAACCAACAAAGTTGGGGCAGCTTCCATTGCGGACCATACACTTAGTCCAGTGATTTTCCACTTTTTTTGTTTCGTCAGAAAAATACAGAATGAAAAAAGTGGAAAACCGCTGGACTAAGTGTATGGTCCGCAATGGAAGCTGCCCCAACTTTGTTGGTTGGGCTGAGAACTTCTCAGCGGCCCCACAAACTGATTCCTGGCTATTCAAATCCAATTTTGGCAGAGGAAATCAGGTCATTGGAAACTAATGAGCACATTGTATTATGGAATATTAGCCCTGACATTGAGATGGTGACTTGCAAGCTCTCTTAGAAAACATGTGTCAACTTTGTTCACAAAAATATTTGGGCATAAGTGTTCTTTTTTTTCATGGATTTTAAATGTTTCTTGAAATCTTTTTTGCTTGATATAAGATAGTGGTTAAATTTGTTTTAAACTGAGGATTAGCTCTATAAATATTCTGATGTGCTTGCTAGATTTTGCAGACCTTCACAAATATCACAAGTATCTGATGAATTAATAGTAAACAGAGCTTATGTTAACACAAATATGCAACTACTGCTCCTAACACACTGGCATCAGACTTTGTTATAGCTAAAGCTGATATTATTAAATTGTTAAACCAGATAAAGTTGATTTGAGTCAATAGTAATAAAAAGTGATGAGTGAACTGAAATCTGTAAAAATCATGGATGAACAAATCTCAAAACAAGATAAATATTGGCAAGAAAATTGCTGCTACTGCTATACTTCAATCCAAAGATTAACAAGGTATTTCCCCTAATTCTATAAAGGTGAGCACTAGAGAATGACACGGTGGCTGTTACCCGCAGCTAGCCATGGGTAAGCTGCCAAAACGGGTAGAAAAAAAAAAGCGGTCGCTGCGGGTACGAGGACAAGGCCATTCACCGCCCCATGGAGTGTTGAATGGCCTTGTCTCCACAGTGAAGTAAAGGAACGCATGCGGTCCAGCAGCCTCCTTCCTCCCGATCGCCGCCGTCCAGGCATCTCCCTCCCTCCCTCGCTCCCTTCCCCTCACTGTCGTGGCGATATTCATTTTTCTTCGCTCCATGCAGCTGCTTGAATCTTCTGTTCTGACGCAACAGGAAGTTAAGCAAGTGGTCTTTTCTAACTGTGAGCAGTTGGGCATGTAAATGATAGTATTCTGCAACCTGTGTGCCTGTCTGACCTGCCCATGTCCATGCCCTATTGCAGTTGGAGTTCTGGAATTTGAACACACAACTTACAGAATTACAACTAAGGATAGTGATAATTGGTGCCAATTAGTGCCAGTAAAGACTAATTATAGCTAAGAGGTGGCAAGCTGTAGGTAGACACAATGAAAGGGAAATTGAGGACTGGAAAGTAAGAAAGTAGACAAGAGGTAGAAAACAAATTGAGAAGGAAGAGCAGAAAAGGAAGGGAAAGGGAGAGAAGAGAGAGATACCAGAGCATTGGGGGAGGGGGAGGAAACAGATTCCAGATCTGAAGGAAGGAAAGGAGGAGAGCGATGCTAAAAACCACCTGGGGGAGGGAGGGAGAGAGAGATGGAAGGGAAGAAGACAGAGATGCCAGACCATGGGGGGAGCAGAGGAAAAAGATGGAAGGGAGAGGCAGACAGTTTCGGGTAGAGGCATAGAACTAGAGCAGATGCCATATTGGAGTGGCAGAGAAAAGGCAGACAATGGATGGAAGGAAGAGAATGACGAGAAGATGAGGAAAGCAGAAAACAGACAACAAAGGTAGAAAAAAAAATTCTATTTCTTTTCTTTTTTTGGTTTAGGTTAAAGTAGCATTGTAGCTGTGTTGATAAACATTTATAAACAAATCCCTGCCAGCTGAAGATCTCTTCTTCTAGTTCAGAAGCCAGAACTCTGATTTATAAAATGACAATTGTACAGAATATTGTTTCTTTTTATACTTTAATAAAATAAGTTCAGTATAAAACTATTTGAGGCTTGTGCAGATGGGATCAGATAGTTTGCGGAGACGGGGGCAGGGATACATTTTTCCCCCCGTATCATTCTCTAAAGAGTACACCAAGGCCACTTTTTACCTTAACTTAGTAAAAGGACTCTTTGCTTCTTTTTTTAGGATGTTGAGACTTTCAAATTGAATATGCAAAGATATTTATTTTTAGGAACAGATTTTAATTGTATACTGATTTTGTGTTACCTAATTTATCTAGGGCAGAAAACCACTTCAAGATCCATTTTTCAAATTTTTACATAAATATAAATTAATTGATTATGGAGGGATCTCATACTGTACACAGACTGCTACGCCTTCTCAAATGCTCATGGCTCTTATTCTAGAATCAAGTTCTGGTTTATGCCTCAGCAATTACTAATATTTTTCAGATACAAATCAGAAAAAATATCAAGGCATAGTCAGAAATAATTTAAGTATGGAAGGTTTACTGTAGGTTTAGAAAGGCTCACAAGGTAATTACTGACTTTTTAAACAAATGTTGGAAGACTACATAAAACTATATTGGAGAATCTCATATTTTTTTGGTTTGGGATGCTGCTAAAACAGTAGTTAGAAGTCACATTATAGTGTACACTATTGCTAGGTTGAAGGAGAGGGGAACAAAAGTAAAGTGCCACTTACTAGACTGGATAACATATTTGGAAACATCATAAAAAATGAGCGAGTCTCAGAATTTTACTGAACAACTTCAATTAAAGAAAACTAACAATGTTGAAATAGTAGCCTATTATACGAAAGCTACTGGAGATCCTTTTGTGAACGTGTGAATAAGCTGAATTACCATTACAATTAAAGAAAAAAAAAATCACTGCAGAGGAAAGCAATCTGTGTGTACTACTGGCAAAATTAATTAACCTGAAACATATCACAAATCAATTTGCTCATCTACTCTAAATTATACACAGTGCACATTATTGTTACTTCCAAGATAATCTGATAATGATTAAATAAGCAAAAGATTCCAAGATTACATCCTGAAACAAGAGTGTTTTATTGATCACCCTTTTGATTCAGAAAATGATAAAGCTGCCAGACTGGAAAAGCTTCCAATAGGCCTTTTAAACAACTGTAAGACTTAGGGCTCCTTTTATTAAGCTGCGATAGCGTTTTTAGCACACGCAGAATTTTAGCACACCCTAAACCCGCGCTACACGGCTACAACTGGCGTTAAGGTCTAGTGCACAAGACAATTCAGTGTGCGCTAAGCATGCGCTAAAACCGCTACCACAGCTTAGTAAAAGGAGCCCTTATAGCCCCAATTTTGGCTATTTTATTAAACACCTCAACTGAGGGACTTGACTCCTTTTATCAAGAATCCCTCTCTGGATCGCTCTATGCTGGCGTGTAGGACGCACTTTTCCCCCCTCAAAATACGCTTATAATATGGGAAATGTCTTATGAGCCGGTAATCATTTTAGACTGACATTTTAGTCAGTCTAAACCTTCTGGTTTATATCAACATACCGTCATAAGAACATAAGAATAGCTTTACTGGGTCAGACCAATGGTCCATCAAGCCCAGTAGCCCATCCAGGTCACTAGTATCTGGCCAAAACCCAAGGAGTTCAAACTACATACACGGATCAATTTGTAGATTATCCAATCCACACTTAAATGCGATACAAACTAGCCAAATGGGGGTCTAGGATAACTTATACTACCTTTATGACAATTTTTCTTTTGTACCTAAAGTGATTTAAATTATAAATGGTTTAATTTATTAACCCACTTATTTTAAACATATAAACAGTAACCTAATTTAAAGATAGAACTCATCCCCAGAATCTATAATGAGGTTGAAGTATCATAAATATGCATAATTCTCAGTAAAGAGACCTCTTATAACCTAGATGTTATTTCAAGTCCTCATTCTGAATGCATGTAATGTAATCATTTACTTCAAAACCTCCTTCCTACCCACAAATTTAATTATTTCTTTATAAATGTATTGAGATATTTATTGGCAAAATGATTAAAAATCCAACTAACTAACTGGGGAGTACAATTTTTAAATTATTGAACTTCATCAATTTGTATATTATTCTAAATATATACTTTATACAGGAGCAAAACTCTTATCTTAGTGGCTGTCCAGCCGGAGCCAACGTTAGGGGACCATGAACTGCCCGATGCTCTCACTAAATTTAGAGCGTTTCAGCAAATGAAAAGCCTTCTTCGGGGGACAATGTTGCTGTTGTGCCACTTGCCTTCCAAACTTGTGGACCTTCTTGCCTATCTCAATAAATTTATAAAGAAATAATTAAATTTGTGGGTAGGAAGGAGGTTTTGAAGTAAATGATTACATCACATGCATTCAGAATGAGGACTTGAAATAACATCTAGGTTATAAGAGGTCTCTTTACTGAGAATTATGCATATTTATGATAGTTCAACCTCATTATAGAGTCTGGGGATGCCAGGATTTAAAGCACACAAGGATAGACTCACTCTACTGTTTGGAGGGAATATCAATGGGTTCAAGCTGAAGCCCTTCTTAATTTACCATTCTGAACATCCACGTGCATTTAAGAATTTGAACAAGCACACTTTGCCAGTTTATTATAGATCAAGCCGTAATGCCTAGATGAACCAGGCTTTATGTGAGGATTGCTACAGTAATTGTTTTATTCCTCAAGTGCGTGAGTACTGTTTGGAGAAAGGAATCCCCTTCAAAATTTTACTGTTGCTTGATAATGCATCTGGACATCCACATCACTTAGCTGATCTCTATCCCAATGTGAAAGTGTTATTTTTGCCCCCAAACACTACACCACTTATTCAACCAATGGACCAAGGAGTGATTGCTACTTTGAAGGCAAACTATCTCAGAATCACTTTTGCCCAAGCCACAGCTGCTATAGATGCTGACCCTGAGCTATCACTACGTGACTATTGGAAACAGTATAACATTCTTAAGTGTATTAAAAATCTTGCTACTGCTTGGGACTCAGTGACGGAAAAGTGTATGAATAAGAACATAAGAAATGCCTCTGCTGGGTCAGACCAGAGGTCCATCATGCCCTGCAGTCCGCTCATGCGGCGGCCCATCAGGTCCAGGACCTGTATAGTAATCCTCTGTCTATCCCTTTCTATCCCCTTTTCCTTCATGAAATTATCTAATCCCTTCTTGAACCCCAAAACCGTACTCTGTCCTATCACACCTTCAGGAAGCACATTCCAGGTGTCCACCACCCTTTGGATGAAGAAGAACTTCCTAGCATTGGTTCTGAATCTGTCCCCTCTTAATTTTTCTGAATGCCCTCTCGTTCTTGTAGTTTTTGAATGTTTAAAGAATCTGTCCCTCCCCACTTTCTCCATGCCCTTCTTGATCTTGTAAGTCTCTATCATGTCCCTTCTAAGTCTCCGCTTCTCCAGAGAAAAGAGCCCCAGTTTCTCTAATCTTTCAGCATATGAAAGGTTTTCCATACCTTTTATCAATCATGTCGCTCTTTTCTGAACCCTCTCGAGTATCGCCATATCCTTCTTAAGGTACAGTGACCAATATTGGACGCAGTACTCCAGATGCGTGTGCACCATCGCCTGATACAACGCCAGGATAACTTCATTCATTCTGGTTGTAATACCTTTCTTGATAGTACCCAGTATTCTATTTGCCTTCTTAGAGGCCGCTGCGCACTGTGCCAATGGCTTCATTGTGTTGTCCACTATTACCCCCAAGTCCTTTTCTTGGGTACTTTCACCCATTACCAGCCCTCCCATCGTATAGCTGTACTTCGGGTTTCTGTTTCCTACATGCAAGACTTTACATTTCTCTACATTAAACTTCATCTGCCATCTTGTCGCCCACTCTTCTAGTTTGTTCAGGTCCCTTTGTAAATCTTCACAGTCCTCTTTAGTCCCAACTCCACTAAATAGTTTGGTGTCATCTGTGGAAGAAGTGTGTTAAGCACTATATGAAGACCTTCGTTGGATTTAACTGTGAACAAGAACTTGATGAGATTCGTGAAGAAATAGTGAAACTATCAAAAGACCTTTCATTGGCATGTGACATGGAAGATGTGAGGAGTTGCTAGACTGGGAATCAGGGGAACTTAAAATGAAGAGCTGATAGAATTAGAAGAAAAAAAGAGTGGCAGAAGAAGAAAAAATAAGAGAATTAGAGAAAGACCAAGAGGATGAGGCACCACAACGAATGTTCACCACAAAGGGATTGTTGTCAGGTTTATCTCTACTGAATAAACTTCTTGCCCATTTTGAAGACATGGACCCAAACATTGAACGATTTGCGAGGATTGAACGGATGGCACACGACACATTTCGTCCTTATTGCGAAATTTAGGAAGAGAAAAAAAAAGCAAACAAATCAGACGAAGCTAACTATGTTTATGAAAAGAGCAACTCCACCCATCACCGGGTCCGCAGCCTCGCCTGATGAAGGAGATAGAGAATCCACAGCCAAGCACCAGTGGTGCCATTACTTAAATGTATTTTACTGTATTGTATTTCTTATTTTTGTCTTTTTTTCCACAATTGCATTGTTGTTTGACTTAGAAAGAAAGAAAATGTTGTTAACAGATTGCTTCAAGATGATTAAAATATCATTACCCAGTCTAATATTCTTGCCTTAAATTTAACATAGGCCTGATCCACTTATGACCTAACAGTTGGAACCAATTGCGGTCTTAAGTCGACGACTACCTGTACTAGGATTAAACTTTGAAAAAGAAAAGATCCCAAATCCCCATGAGTGTCTGGGGTTTAAAAAAAAAATAAAAAATTACTCTCTACCCTCCCTTTAAGCTTTCTTTCATTTTCCTTCTCTTTCTTCCCATTTTTTATGCTTATGTTATGTATACTCTATGTTAATTTCTTTTTCTTTGATTTTTGGAAATATGACTGGTTTATATAAACGGACACTTTTATATGTTTATAGTTGGATCAGAAAGACAGTGCTTACTGCAGCTTACTAAAAGGACCCCATGGTTTGTAGCACGTGTTTACCACAAGTTAAATTCCACTACTGCAAAGCAGACATAAGGACATAAGAATTGTCATACTGGGACAGACTGAAGATCCATCAAACCCAGTATCCTGTTTCCAACAGTGGCCAATCCAGGTCCCAAGTACCTGGAAGAAACCCAAAGAGTAGCAACATTCAAGACCTGAGACTGTGATGTCATAATGCCTCATTCCAGCAATGCCTAAGAGCCAACCTCATCAGTGATGTCACAATGATGTGATTGTTCTATACTTGGTTCACATAAGAACATTAGAATTGCCATACTTTGACAGATCAAAGGTCCATCAAGCCCAGTATCCTATTTCCAACAGTGGCCAACACAGGTCTCAAGTACCTAGCTAGATCCCATGTGGTTGGCAAGTGCTACCCATGTGCTAAAAAATATTTTAAAAATTTAGCAGGGGGTGGGGGCGTTTCAGGTAGAAAGGATTGCCTTACAACTGGTCAGTGCAGCTGCATCGCTGCACTATAACCGATTTTAACGTATGAATAACATTGGAACCCTTACAGCCTAAGAAATAGGTATCAGTAAGAGCTCCAGTGCTAATGGCCTTGCACTAACTGGGGGAAATAAGAAATACATCAATTTTACATGCTCAAAGAAGGCTCAGCATGTGGGAAAGCCCTGTGCTACCGATACTGCAGGCCACTTTTTAGTGCAGTTTAGTGAAAGGACACCTATATTTGGTAATTTATTTTTGTATAAAACTCTCAAGCTTATGTTAAATTTTTTCTGCATGTGGGTATTTCAGTAGCATCATCTATTTAGGAGCACCCAAAAACATTCTAAGGAAATTAAGGATAATTCAGAATACAGAGGTTTGATTGATTATCCCCAAAAGCCTACGGTCTTGGTAGGCAATTGTAAGTAGGCACTTGGTAAGAGCTTAGTCTACAAAGAAACATAGGCATTTACTTTCCTTTACAGCAGTGTTTCCTCAACTTCTTCAAGCTAAGTATCCCCTAAGTCTAATAAATATCAACAGAGTACCCCCACCCAAGCTCCGCCCTCAGACCACACCCTCATAATGATAGTACTAATTATAATGTAATTTCTTCTATCCATTTTTTCATATACACACAATATAATCTTATTAATACATAAAGTAAACCACAAATTTTTTTTTTAAAAACCCACAAAGCACACTGTACGCAGAGAAAATCTTAATCATCAAACGGAAAAAACTATATGATGGCTTCCTGGCCACTCAAGCAGCCAAACTAGACAACCAAATCGCCAATCTACTGGCGGCATCCCTCGACTACAAGACTTTTAGAAAAGAAATAAAAACCATACTCTTCAAGAAAACTCTGAAAAAAGAAATAATACCGCAAGTCTCAAACTCCACCTCTCACTAAAGCCAACTACCCCAAACAAATAACCTTACCCATTTCTTACTCTTTTTGAAAATGACCATTTTTATTTTTTATTTTTGTAAGTTCTTGTTGTAACACATCTTGGATAATTCTTTTGTAATCTGCCTTGAACTGCAAGGTAATGGCGGAATAGAAATCCCTAATGTAATCATTTATATTTGGGGGGTTTTCACAGAGGTCAAGGCAGATGACTTTAAAATATGCAATGTCACCTCAGTAACAACTACAGAAAAATAGACAAATATAGTGCAAAATATAGACAGCAGATATAAATTCTCAAAACTGACACATTTTGATCACTAAATTGAAAATAAAATCATTTTTCCTACCTTTGTTGTCTAGCGATTTCATGGGTCTCTGTTTGCACTTCCTTCTGACTGTGCATCCAATATTTCTTTCTTTCTGCCTCCTGCACGCCTCCTCTCCTCCGCACCTCATTCCTTTCCCCAACCAACATCTCTCTCTGTCCCTCCACGAGTCCAACTTTCCTTCCTTCCTCTCTCCTCCACCTCTATAGGCAACATATCTCCTTCTCTCTCTCGCTGTCCTTCCCTCATTCCCTCCCCTGCTGCAAAGGGAGTGGGGAAAGAGAGAAAGATCCAGGGTGCATCTCTCCCACTCCCTCTAGTGCAGTGGTCTCAAACTCATGGTCCGGGGGCCACATGCGGCCCACCAGGTATTATTTTGAGGCGCTCGGTATGTTATCATAATCACAAAAGTAAAATAAAAAGTTTCTTGATTATATGTCTCTTTAGCTATAAAATACAATATTATTATTAAGACTTAGCCAAAAGGAAAGATTTATAAACTATAAAGAGTTTTACCTCATGCAAAATTGTCATTTCTTTAATAAGATATTAAATGTTTTCTGAGGCCCTCCAAGTACCTACAAATCCAAAATGTGACCCTAAAAGGGTTTGACTGCTCTAGAGTCAAACTTTACTCTCTGCCCTCTCCCCCGAGTGTGACATTTCGCCTTCCTTTCTTTCTGCCCTACCCATCCATCTCTCCTTTTCTCCATGAGTCCAACATTTCCTGCCTCTTGCACTCTTTCTCCTCGCCCCTTCCCTCAAGTGTGACATTCCTCCTTCCCACTCCCCAGTCCATCTCTCCCCAACTCCACTCACAACATGTTCTCTTCCCATGCCCCATTTCTCCCTCTCCTCCACACCATGTCCATTTTCCCCTGTCTCATCACTCTCACTCATCCTGCAACAATTTTCCTTCCTTCCCTCCCCCCATTCCCACTCACAACCAATATGCTCTCTCCCCATGCACCTTCTCACCCTCCCCTCCAGCGTGCAACACCTTTCCTTTCTCCTTCAAGTCCAGCAGCAGCACCTTTCCCTTCCCCTCGCTTTTTGCCAGGTCCAGCAGCACCTCTTCTCCCTTCCCTATCCCTCCCCCTTGTCCATCAGCACCTCTCCTTCTCCCCATATCCAGCAGTACCCCTTCTCCCTTACCCATGTCCAGCAAAATTTCTCCCTGTCCAGCAGTGCCTCTCCTCTTCTTAGCAGCAGCTCACTATGTGCTTTTAACTTCCCCATGCAGCTGCCACTAGCATTAGTTTAGCCGTGGTTCATCAGGCAGCCATGGGGACTTTGCTAGACTGGCCCGCCTCTGATGATGCAACTTCCTCTAACGTTGGAGGTGGTTTGGCCAAGCAAAGGCCCCCAAAGCTGCCCGATGGAACCGCGGCTAAACTAACACTAGCGGCAGCTGCATGAGGAAGTTAAAAGCACACAGTGAGCTGCCGCTAGGGAGAGGAGAGGTACTGCTGAGCCAGCAATTGCATCAGGCAGCCTCAGGGCCTTTGCTAGTCCAGCTTGCCTCCAATGATGCAACTTCCTCTTTCATCGGAGGCAGGCTGGCCTAGCAAAGGTCACACAGTGAGCTGCTGCTGTTCTGGGTGGGGAAAGAAAATGAGGAAGGCGGGAGATATGCGACGGCAGGAGGAAGGGAGACACATAGCGACGGCACTGCATATACGCGATGGCAGAAGGGAGTTGGGAGACATACAGCACCAGCGCCGCATACCGCATGTTGAGAAACACCGCTTTACAGAATACTAACCCAACTGGGCATATATGTGCTGAACATTTAGGCATGGATTCTTACACCAGCTATAGAATAATAATAATAAAAAAGAATAATAATAACTTTATTTTTATATACCGCAATCCACAAACAGTTGAGAGCGGTTTACAGAGAAAGAGATATTACAAAAAACTTTCAATTACATTAGCTTGGTAAGATTAATCATGGTGTTAACGTAAGCACCTAACTGCTGCAGATACATGCACAACTCAGTATTCAATAAATAATAGGCACACATCCCCTATGTAAGTGAAGCAGATATTTACAGAATAGCATTTTAAGCACATAATGGGTGAGTAAACATTAACCCCAATGTTATAGAACTGCTCCCTGATGTACAGGCAGCCAATAAGGCCTTGAAGAAATTGCAAAAATTGAGCCCTACAGACTTTGACCATGCTACCCTCTCTAGCCAATCAAGACAAGCAAAGATCTTCACCCTTGAACTCCAGCAGCATCAAATCTTTTGTGAATTTAGCAACCCTGAAAGATACTAAAGGAAACACTTGACCAGAGATCAACAGAAAAAAAGCAGTATTAGCTTTGCCGTGCACATACTATTAAGTCTGGATATCTCAGCTACTCTGAGTTGAACAAAGATTTGGAAGATGAAAGGAGGTGGCAATTAGGAAGATTATTCTGAAGACACCCTCACCAGGACTCAAGATTAACTCCCTCTTACTAAGGTGCACTACGCGTTTTTGTGCGCGCTAAATATACACACGTGCTAAATGCTAACGCGCCCATTATAAGTCTATGGACGCATTAGCATTTAGCGCATGCTAAAATGCATAGTGCACCTTAATAAAAGGGGGCCTAAGTGAGCAATTAGTAACAACTGTAATGCTCAGTCTGTGTATCTTTTCTGTCTCAGAAATGTATCTAAAATTAGCTTGGGTTAGTTTCAATTTTCCATGCTACCTTAGGAGGTACACATTGTTTCTCCACTGAATCGATTCTGCATGCATCTAAAAATGGATACTATATTAAAAAAAATAAAAACAACACTTTTTTTAACCCAGCAGTTTCTTGTTCCACTGGGCTCCAAGTTCATTTGATACAGCACTATGAACACTCATGTAGAGAAATCCTCTATTTTTAAATCCCTTCTCTAATTCAGTACAGCCATCAGCCATTAGCACATAGCCAGTAAGTGCTGATATGCTAATATTTTTAGGCAGTAAGGTCTCATTCACTAATCAGCACACAGCAATATAGTTGTACTAATTTGCATTTACACACCCACTCTCCACAACCAAAACAAGCAAACAAAAAAAAAATTAAAATACATTTTAGTGCACGATTGATGTACACAATGCAAATTTATGACAAGATGCTTCAGCACGTCCAATGGTAAGGGTGTGCTAGCATTTACTGCAGCTTAGGCAAAGAACCTCATAGTCTTTGGGCTACTTTTACAAAGGTGCGCTAGCGTTTTTAGCATACACACCGGATTAGCGTGCGCTACAAACTACTGCCTGCTCAAGAGGAGGCGGTAGCGGCTAGCGCGCTATTCAACGCATTAAGCCCCTAATGCACCTTTAAAAAAGGAACCCTTAGTCTTAATTAAATAAACTTTTTCCTCTAACGCTGGGTTTTACTAAACTACGGAAGAACTTCTTACCATGGGCCGGAGAGGTAAATGCCCCCGACGCTCCTAGGAAGTATCAGAGCATTTGCCTCGCCAGCCTGCAGTAAGAAGCTCTTCCACGCTTTAATAAAAACAACCCTAAATGTCTACATAAAGAAAAAGTTAACTAACCCCTCCTTTTACTAAACTAAACTAAACCTTAGGTTTGTATACCGCATCATCTCCACATTCGTAGAGCTCGGCACGGTTTACAGGAGATGGGATAGAAAGGAACTACAATGACGGGTTAGAGGACCAAGTATGAAGAATTTTTTGAGGGCTTAGGATGTCATAGATGGAAAAAGAATCAGATGTTTGAGAATAGCCAGCACGCGTTTTTTAGCGCAGGCCAGCACGCTAAATGTTCTGTTATGCTCCCAACAGTCACAGAGTTCCTATGAGTGAGTGTCAGGAGTAGCACAGAGCATTCAGCACGCCAGCCTGTGCTAAAAAACGCTTTTGCGGTTTTGTAAAAGGAGGGGTTAGTTAACTTTTTCTTTCTGTAGACATTTAGGGCTCCTTTTACAAAGATGTGTTAGAGGTTTTAGCGTGTGCTAGCCGCTACCACCTCCTTTTAAGCAGGCAGTAATTTTTCGGCTAGTGTGCTGAAAACGCTAGTGCACCTTTGTAAAAGGAGCCCTTAGGGTTGTTTTTATTAAACCATGGAAGAGCTTCTTACTGCGGGCCGGCGAGGTAAATCCTCTGATGCTCTGAGGAGAGAGGGATTAAATATTTATGTTCTGATGAAGAAAGCTATCTCAGTCAGAATCAAACTGTTAACAAGCATTCTATGTGCATATTACTGGCTGCACAATGCAGAAAAGGGCTCAGCACAGTAGTTAATTTGTATGGTAGACATTGGTGCACAGTGTATTAAAATGAATTGTAATAAAGCCTTTACATACTCTTCTGAAATGCACAGAGGTAAAGAAGATTTTAACATGTGCAAAACATGAAAACTTTATTGCCAAGCCTGGGGCAGTGTAGAAGGGTTGGTCGAGAGGATGAAATGTTAGTTTTGGGGATTTGAATGCCTCTATTTATTTATTATTTATATTCTGCACTATTGGTAGGCTTCTAGGTGAATTACAGTTTTACATTAATCGGTACAATACAATCTAATGTATAACAAAGTTGATAAAACAATATACAAAACAAAAAGTCATATCATAAAATCTCTGCCTCCATTATTCTGCAATCTGATCAAGTACCTGCAACTTTAAAAGTGTGTGACACAGTGGTTAGAGCTATAGCCTCAGCATTCTGTGGTTGTGGGTTCAAATCCCATGCTGCTCCTTGTGACCCTGGGCAAGTCACTTAATCCCTCATTGCCCCAGGTTCATTAGATAGATTGTGAGCCCGCCAGGACAGACAGGGAAAAAATGCTTGAGTTGTTGAATGTAAACCACTTAGGCTATAAGTGGTATATAAATGCTTAAATAATAAATAAATAAAAAAAGAAGGTAGCAGCTTTGTACACATGTCCATGTAAAAAGTGCCAGCACACATCTATGCATAAAATAGTATGTTCTGTGCATGAATAATATTTACAAGAAATTTTTGTACTGCTAATTCATAGGTAAATGTGTACCTTCACTATGATTTTCTGTGGACATGTGCACAATGAAGATGCCCTTACTATTGATTCAATTTATTTTTCCAATTATAGCCCTCTTATTAACTAAGGGGTCCTTTTAGTAAGGCACGCTAGCCAATTTAGTGCGCGCTAAATATTAGCGTGCGCTAAATGCTAACGCGTCCATTATATTCTATGGAGGTGTTAGCATTTACAACGCGCTAAATCAGCTAGCGCACCTTAGTAAAAGTGGATATAACATTCACAAATGCCCTTTTTAGGGCTATGTAGTTTTAATCTACTTTACGATACCTTCCCTTTTGTCCTTTTTCTTACTTGATAAATTGTAGTTATATTCTTTTTCCATTTTTGTTCCCGTTTGTTTTTGTATTGTTTTTAAATGTTTTGAATTATGACTATTGTTTTCAAGGATTATAGTTACCCCATATATGTTTATAATATAATGTTCACCGCCTAGTAGGCCAATTGGGCGGTTTATAAATTTTTGAATAAACCTTGAAATAAAAAAATTAACAGAAACCAAACATAACAAGGACAACAATGTCTCTCATCACTGGCAGGCTTTCTATGATTAATGCTGGTGGGGCTAGTCTCAGTTAGGGCGCTGGTCTTTTACTAAAAGGGCCGCTTTGTGAGCGGACTGCTGGGCATGATGGACCACTGGTCTGACCCAGCAGCGGCATTTCTTATGTTCTTATGCATTTATTTATTAGGATTTATTTACCACCTTTTTGAAAAAATTTACTCAATGTGGTATACAGCAAGAATAAATCAAACATAGGCAACAGACAATTACAGCAGTTAAAAAAAATATATTCAAGTTAACAGTAGAAGATTATGGCACAGTATTTTGCACAATGTGTTGACATGTAATATAATAAAACATTTTAATAGACAGCACAGAGTGTATGCAAAAAAATGTGTCATTAGCTTATAGTGTTGCAGCAGATTGTCCTCATTAATCTCATGACAGAAGCTCCACACTCAGCCATCAAGTGCCTGGCTTATTATTTGTTTTCTTAATTTCTTATATTTTTTTCTCTGTTAAGAGAGCTTAACATCTTTCTTTCATAGCTATAAACCCGACACCCTAACATAAAAAGCTCTCTCTCAGATCCCCCCCCCCCCCCGAGATACCACTCAGAGGGCATATTGCACACTTTTAACGGTGTAAAAGAAATCAAGCTTCATTGTGTCATAAAAGAGCATCTGCACGGTGCCAACACACTGACTAGTGCTTTACAAATGATCCACAATTCGGGAAGGATCAGAAAATCCGTGCTCTGGGGTTTCTTCGAAGCTATACAGTAAGGACCGCACAGCCAGTTGGGTGTTCAGAATACTGTAGCTCCAATAAATATGCGCAAAACGAGCCTGCAGACAACACAAGCTGCGCGCGCGCGCTGGGTATCACCTGGAAGCCCTGGTTGCGCTCCGAGGCTCCATGTCATTGGTTTAACCTACAGCCCGGGCAGCTGTCTCGCGCAGGGTTCGGCTCGAGACGGTGGCATTCGTTCCCCGCGGACCCGCCCATACCTGAGAGATACCCAGTCACGCGCGTTCGAGGACCAGGGGGAGGGGGGTCTCCTCCCCTCCCCCGCGGCCTCCCCTCCCACGAACCTTAATCTACAAACGACCCCCCCTCCCCGGTCCTACCTTCAAACTCATGCCTCAGGGCGCCCGTCCCCGCCGTTTTCGCTTCTCCGGTGCCCCGCCCCTCCCTCGACGTAACTTCTCTCACCCTCTGCCCCGTTCCGCCCTGCCGGAAGCAGGAAGTTACGTCAGAGGGAGGTGGGAGGAGGAGGAGGAGGAGGAGGGGCGCGCGCGCAAAGAGCTGTTAACTGCTTTTTCCCCGCACTGAGGGCACTGTGTTGGGCCGTGCGGGCGCTGCTTGGACAAAGGGTGCGGGTCGAAGGTGAGCCTGGAGTGGGTTTTGGACATCAGGAGCCTGCGGAGTCCGTCGCAGTTCGGGCCTGAAGTGCCCCCTGGCCGGTCGCGTTTTCAGGCTCTCCACAATGGATGCACATGAAAGAAGTTTGCATACAGTGGAGGCAGCGTATGCAAATCCATCTCATACATATTCATTGTGGAGATCCTGAAAACTTGACCTGCCTGTGGCTCTCAAGGACCGGAATTGCCTACCCCTGGTCTAGACCAGTGGTTCCCAACCCTGTCCTGGAGAACCCCCCCCCCCCCAAAGCCAGTTGGGTTTTCAGGATAGCCCTAATGAATATGCATGAGAGAGAGATCTGCATCTAATGGAAGTGCCAGGCATGCAGATCTGCTCCATGCATAATCATTAGGGCTATCGTGAAAACCCAATTGGCCTGGGGGGGGTCCTCCAGGACAGGGTTGAGAACCATATTACAGAAAACTACACTGGCTGCCTGTGGAAGCAAGGGTCTTTTTTAAGTTTGCTTGCCTTTGCTTTAAAACCATGACAGGTTCATCCCCATCTTATCTGTCTCACCAATTCGAATTCCCAGGCACAACTAATACACTAGTACCTACTTGTTCGCTTTTCCATCCCTAAAGGGCTGCACCTACAAGAGATACCTCGATAGAACTTTATCATTCAAAACAGGCAAATGGACCAAATGGTTAACCAACTTCATCTCAAATGCACTTTTGTACCAAATGTTTAGAAAGTCAATAAAAACCTATCTCTTTGACAAATTTCTCTGACCCCACCTCAACCTGATGTACTCCCAATACACTTCCAGATAAAACCCGACTAAACTTAACAAGACAATGTAAATTTGAAAGTTCTCACATAATGTTGTCTGTATACAGTCTCTTCTCTTGTAAACCGCTTAGAACCGTTTGTGGTATGGCGGTATATAAAAATAAAGTTATTATTAAGAGGTTTGCCTGTAGGTGTTCCTGAGGTCTTTGTTTCATTGGTGGCAAAAGTTCACTTTTTGGTCCATGGCAGATGTGCTATTTTGTTACAGTTTGATCTTTTGGCAACTTTTGATGTCTGATCACGATATCCTAATGCAACTATTGATTAATATCGACTTGGATCAGAGAGTTCTGAATTGGTTCAGCGGCTTCTTGAAACTGCGATCTTATCAAGTACATGCTGAGGGTAAATTTTCTCCATCTTGGCCTCCTGTTTGTGGAGTACTTCAGGGTGCTCCATTGTCTTCCATATTATTATATATATATATATATATACATGTATATATATATATATATATACACACACTAAAATATTTGAACTTATCTACCTCAGAATCAATTTTTTCTTATGCTGATGATATTTTCATCTTACTTGATGTTGATCCATCATTGTCAAATTTAACAGCAGATATCAATTTTTGTATTTTAAGACTGCGCCTCCTCTGTACATATGAAATTAAATACTACCAAAACTAAACTTCTATGGCTTGGTCCTATTACACAGAATTTACCTTCTGTACAATTAAATTCTGGCGATATCCTGAAGATTGAATTCTCATCCAGAATCCTTGGGTTTGTTTTGGATTCTGCTCTTTCTTCGACTAATCAAATTAACAATGTATCGAAAAAATGTTTCTTTAGTTTACAGATGTTAAGGAGAGTTCGTCATTTTTCTCATCGGCATCATTTTTCCGTATTGGTCCAGGCTATTATATTAGTTCACTTGGGACTATATTGAGCAGGAAGCACATGGGACTGTTGCAGCCTGGTGGGCTGGAGAGCGCACTGTGAAGGCAAGTTATTATTCTGTAGGGATCCCTACCTGTCTTTCTTGGATCTCTCTGTTTTGATAAGGATTATTTCATCCTTTTTGACCCATGGTTTTCATTTCAAGCAGGTGGTGGTTCTGTCAGCCTTCAAGAACAATAGTTCTGATTCCTTTCACAAGGTCCATAAGATGGATATTTGGGGGAAGTAGGAGGTTATTTGAAGGTGACTAATCCCTTTAGAAAATCCAACAAGCTCTCTCTTGTTTCAGGGACTGAATAAGGGGAGGCAGCATCCAAGTCCTCTATAACTTGCTGGATTAAACTGGTCATTGCATCAGCCTACATAGTGAGGCGCAAAGTTACTGTGGTGGGGCTGCAGGCTGTCTTGACCCAAGTCCAGGCAGCTTCCAGGGTGGATGCTTAGGCCATCCCACTGGAAGATATTTGCCAAGTGACAATCTGGCCATTGCTGCGTTCAATTTATAAAGTATTACAAGACAGACATCCTGGCCAAACAGGATATAGCCTTATCTTCCCTGCTGTTAAAGGACTCCTGTGCATTTCTTTTGTGCAGACTGGTCTAACTATACAATAAGAAAGATTAAATTTTATTCATATCTGTTAATTTTCTTTCCTTGAGTCCTACTGGACTAGTCTGGGATCTGCCCTGGAAGACTGTTGTAGTCAGGGCTGTGGAGTCGGAGTCGGAGACAGTTTTGGGAATGGAGTCAGAGTCATGGGTACCAGAAACTGAGGAGTCTGAGTTGAAGGATGTATTTACCAACTCTACAGCCCTGGTTGTATTAGGGACTGTTTAGGGTTTTAATTCTATTCCTTTCTTGTCTGAAACGGGGAATTAAGATATCCCTAATGAATATTGTAGCCAGCACTGGAGCCCTAGGCTGGGACTCAGCAGTGTCTCCAGTGGCCACCAACAAAAAGTGCACCGGCGTGTGGCTCAGACTGGAGTCACCCTGCAGGATTTTTAAGGAACTCAAACAAAACACCAACATGAATGGTAATAAAGAATGAATGGTAATAAACAATCAAAATGGCTCAGAGTTCAATGTAGCGAATAAATGTTCAAACAAGAAAAAAAAAAAAACCAAAAGAAAGCAGAGGGAAAACCCTGACAGCATTCAGGTTTTCTCTCTCAATGAACCAGTCCTGCCTGTGATATATTCTTTCACAAGGTTGCTTATATCCCAAATTTTTTTCCCCAAGTCTGCTCCACAGCAGAGCTCAGGTAAATGCAGTCCACAGTATTCAAAATAGTGTCTGTAGAATATGCTTTTTCACTCCAATATCCTTAGTGCAAATACCAAAACATAAAGCCTCCAGCCTAAAATATATCAGGGCTGGGCAAAGAGGAGTGCCATAAGTTTGCCCTTCCAAAAGCACAAAAACAGCTTTCAAAAATTCCCTCCCGGATATCAGCAAACTTCTCCCCCCACTCACTCCTAGCTCTACTCACAATGGCACAGTTCAGAAAGTCCTTACAAAATGAGTGGGAGTAGGAAAAGAACCCAGCCACAAAAATAGGAACAAACACTCACAGTCTTTGCTCAGTCTGAGCTGATCGCTACTTCCACATCCATCGGTTCTGGAATCACACACAGCTCCTCAGCAGGCAGCTCCACTTCTAATTCCATGGGAGTTTCCTCAGCAGGTCCTGGTAATTCTTGAGGGGTTCCAGCTTCCTCCACCTCCAGGGGCACACAGCCATTACCCCTGCTTGAGCCAGGCAGGGCCTCGTGGGAGAGAGCCCTCAGCTTCCTCCCTATCCTGCCTAACAGTTTGTTGAGGACTGCTGGCCTTTCAAGGGGAGGGACACGCCCTGATCTACCTGAGTCAGCAGGGATCTGCTCCTCTCTTTGGGCTCCCCCGATGGTGACCTAGATTATAGGACCTTGGCTTGCTTTCAGGTCCTGCTTCTCTTGCTCCCCTGGTGGACAATAGGTAAACCACAGGGACCAAGGCAGGCACGGAGCCTGACTGGTCACAATATGCATGAAGCAGATTTGCATGTCTGTCACCTCTATTATATGCAAATCTGCCTCATGCATATTCATTAGAGCAGTAGTTCCCAACTCTGTCCTGGGGGACCACCAGTCAGTCAGGCTTTGAGGATATCCCTAATGAATATGCATGAGAGAGATTTACATACCTGTCACTTCCATTATATGCAAATCTCTCTCATGCATATTCATTAGGGATATCCTCAAACTGGCTGGTGGTCCCCCAGGACAGGGTTGGGAACCACTGCATTAGAGGGTATGTTGAATACCTAATTCCAGCAAATAGCCTTTATACTTGTGGTGTCATTGGAAAAGTTCAGATTTTTCTACTTCCATCTGCTGGTCAGAAAGGGACACAACCAATTAGCACAGACTGGTCTAGTAGGACTCAAAAGAAATGAAATTAGCAGGCATGAATAAATTACACGATTTATTTTATTCTTTGTTCTGTAGGTTTAGTTTACTAAAGCTTTGTTTGTTTTTTTCTTGCTTTGTAACTGGTCAAGTCTTAAAGCTCTCTTAACTGATTTGCCCTGTGTTCTTAAACTTGCTGCTAAATTCTTTGCAAGCTTTGAAATACATTAGTGTTGGACCAGACCAACATAAGAATTTCCCAAGAATGTACTGCATAAGCTTTTTAGTCATGATGGTAATTGTGTCAGTTTTTAATCTTTGCTCATCAAAAACAGCTGAATTCGGTTTTATTTCAATACCTTTTTGAGTTTAACCCTATCTAATTTCAGAACAGGTTTGGCAAAAAGGAGCATACACTGAGTGGAAATTGTTTCCTACAATACCAAGATATCAAGATGAACTGTCAGTCAGAAGCGCTGGAGGTGTCGGTGACAGGACACCAGATTGAGGAAACAATGCTGACTTTGCTTCATCCCCAACCTCCTCCACTGGAGACCTGGGAAATTCCACTACACGAAAGGAACATAAGACATGGATTGTGACTTCGAATTAACTGAAATCTCCCATAGCTTCTCAAAGTGTTGCCAAGGTAAAGTAGGGTTTCCCACCTGTGCAAGCAAGTCATGGAACTCCTCTTAACATGTGATCTGCAGATATGCTCATGAAGTAAACCCAAAATAGAATGTGAACTATCGTATATACTCAAATATAAACTGGGATGTTTGGGCCCGGGATCCTGGTATATATTCAGGCCAGTGCCCCCCTCTCCAACTTATTGCAGGCCTCTGCTGGGCCACCAGGCTTTGCACCCTACCCCCCCTTTCAGCGCTCCTGCCTGCTACACCTCTGGACCACCAGGGATTCCAGTGGCAGAGGTGGTACGATGGACAGGGGAGGGGGGATACGGTGGAGAGCCTGGGAGGGAGGGAAGGGGCACTAGATTCAGATCCTGGCAGGGTAGGGCACTTGAATATTAAGCTGTCCGATTTATATTCGAGTCAACCATTTTTCTTCCTTTTTGGGGGGAAATGGGGGTCTCGACTTATATTTGAGTACATATGGTAATAGAAATTGGAAAGAGCCTTGGAAGTACTTCACTTTGATGAAAATGTTGCTTGAAAAAGACTCCTCAAATATAAAAATGTAGCAGAAGTGCTTTTCAGCCTTTATATAAACAAGCTATAATAACCAGCTTAAATTCATAAGTCAGAAATTTTAGAAGGAAGCTGATTTGGGTATTTAATATGCATTTGTGTAGTTTATATAAACTTCTGGATTTCTAGTTAGGACATCTTGTATTTTTTGCTGTCTGAATTTTTAATATTCATTTTCACTTCTTTTCAAGAATACCCTTTGGAATTCTAGAAATAATGGGCTAAGATAGATATCCTGGAGTTTTCCCCCCCAAAATTGTTGGCTTTTTTCAAATGATGCACTCAAGGGATGCACGCAATGTCAATGTGAACTTGACTGATGAGCAAGAGCAGCCAATATGCTGAGAAAAGATGAGGAGATAAACTTGGGGAAAAGATCAACATTGTAGACATGGTAAATAGGCATGAATACCCGACACAGATGCCGACACAGGTGGGCAATAGTTTTTAATGTATTTTATTTATACATATATATTGCAATATATACCTGTACAGAGAACACTAAAAATACAAACCACTACTACTACTATTTATCATTTCTATAGTGCTGAAAAGCGTACGTAGCGCTGTATATTTAACATGCAGTAGAAGGTCCCTGCTAAGAAGAGCTTACAATCTAATTTGGACAGACAGGATATATAGAGGGCCATAATCAAAAGAATAAGTCCGATTTAGACGTAGGGTGCTAGGCGCCCAAAGTTGGCACCAGTAAAATGTCCATTCTCGAAAAGTACGTCTAAACTATTCCATTTTTCAAAAATCATCTATCTATATGTCCAGGGCGTTTGATCATCCAGACTGCCACTACGTCTATCTTTATACCACATTCTCGACCAAGTCCAAGTCCCAAACGCCCAGAACAGACTTTTTGGACGTGGGAGGAGACAGCATTGTGATGGATTGGCCACCCAGACATAGCAAGAGCAGAGGGGCACCTTATTAGAGCTCTGCTGTGAACTTCACAAAAAGGGTGCCATATAAACATCTCACCAGAACTCCCTTATAGGTTATGGTGAGCCCCCCCCCCCAAAAAAAAAAAACCCAACAACCACAAAAGCCACTATACTCACCTGTCTACAACCCCAATAGCCCTTATGGCTGCATGTGGTACCTATATGACAGTAGAGTAGGGTTTTGGTGGTCTCACATCTTCCATGGCCTGGATCCTCCTCTTTATGGTTCACTAGACCACCCCCCAGACTACTTAGGCTACCTCTGTGCATCTCTACTAAGCTTTCCGATCTGATGTTCTGGAGGCAGTTATGCACGTTTTTATTCTGAACTTTGTGGGGGTGCAATGGGGTCAGTGAACACAGGGGGAGTGTGTGTGGGTCTTTACTTTGTCTCTGCAGTGGTTATCTGGTCACTTTTTTTTATACCTTTTGGGCACTTATACAAGTCTTTACTTCATCTAACTCACAATGTATAACTTTCGCCTAGGCAGTCTCGTCAAACCTTCGATTATCCATGTAGGATGACTAAGTCTAGTTCGGCCCACATCCTGCCCTAACCACTCCTCTAAGAATGCCTCTTTCAGCTCTGGGCGCACAGCGGAATTCAGAGGCCTAAAATATCCCTGGATATGTCCAAAAAGCCATTTCAATTATCAGTACTTGGATGACCTGTCTTTTAGATCGTCCAATTGCCGACTTGGGCGTGGTTTTTTTAAGACATATTTAAGTTTTGATTATGAGCCCCATAGGGTTGGAAAGTTTCTTGCAGAGAGAATGATAGGATGGGTAATTTTATGGTGAGTAGGAGTTAGGGGTTGAAAGTAGCATCAAAAAAGTGGGCCTTAGCTTGGATTTGAATACTATCATAAAATGATATAACTTTACATCTAGGATCAGATAAATCCATGAAATGTGGGTTTTGTCCATCTACCATCAGGTGGAGATAGAGAATAAAGAGTAGTCCACTTCATGCTCCCATTGCGTGCTCCTTGTTCAGACTGGAATCTCAACTTAGTTTTGAGTGCTCTGCAGAAGGCTCCTTTTTGAGCCTGTTCAGAAAGATCTTGCTCAAAAAATTATTTTGTGGTCGCTATTTCTACTAGAAGGAGTTTGTGAGTTGCAAGCCCTTTTCTTCTAGGATCCCTTTCTCTGTTTTATGGAAGCTGGTGTATCCATCAGAACATTGCTTGCTTTACATTCCTTCCGAAGGTGGTGGTCTGCCTTTTATTTGAACTAACTCTTGTTCGTCACTTCTTTTTGTTGGGAGAACTGCGATAGACTTCTGTCTCTTGGCTAAAGATGTATGCAGTTTCTCCTTTGCTGTCTGGAGGTCACCAATGAGTTTCATCAGTCTCATCTTTTCTTGCTGTATGCTGGTCTGAGCCAAGGGGTGTTGACCTCTAAGTTAACCATTACACATTTGGCCGAAGGAGGCCATTTCTTACGCAGTTTGTTAGAATTTGGGAGCTATGCACCTACATTGTACACCAGGGTTTATATCAGATTTCAGTTTGTGTAAGCCTTCATGCCCAAAGTTGGACACCAGAGTACACAGTTGGCATTATTCTATAAATAGCACTCAACTTGGAGTGTCCTTTATGGAATAATGGAGAGCAAATTTTTCCTGGTGTCTATTTTTCAGTAAACACACTACTGGGTAATGCTAAATCCAATCTAAAAGTGTCCCGAAAGGATGATCAACTCAACAAAAAAAGGGGGAACACTCACAATAAGTAATATACCTGTTTAAACTATCCAACGGAGCTCAGAACCAAAGGTGGTATAGAAATCACAAACGGGGACAAATGTGTTTTTCCTTTTTCACATACATTTGAAATGGACTTTTGAGCAATATAGTTCATCTTGAAATTACATGCAAAAACCTTTTAATTAACTTAAGATGGGGCAATGATAGACACGATGAAAACACATTTGAGGGCTTGTCCCTGTTTGTGATTTCTATACTACCTTTGGTTCTGAGCTCCGCTGGATAGTTTAAACAGGTATATTACTTATTGTGAGTGTTCCCCCTTCTTTTGTTGAGTCTATTTTTCAGTGTCTGAGGCCCGAAAGCCTTATGCATGAGCATATGCATAATAGGGATGTGCAGACCAAACATTTCTCATTTTCTTTAGTTTCCCTGTTTACAGGACTTTTTGTTTTTGTTCAGACAATAGAAAAAAAAACAAACCCTGAACTTTCAGGTTCTTTCCTATCATTCCAGGTTAAAAGCAACACAAAAATAAACATGTCATTCCATATGAATGTATTCTCCTAATGCATAATAGCAAGTTATAGTCACGTACTGAAAGTGTCTGTTTCAGCTACAGCACCATTAGTAAGATGGTAGTGTTTGGGTAAGAACTACAGAATGATTCTGGGACAAATTTTTCCCCGTCTCCACGGGGACTCATTTTTCCATCCCATCCCCGCAAGTTCTTTTCCTGTCCCAGCCCCATACCTTCAAGCTTGGTCTTCATCTGCACAAGCCTCAAACACTTTAAAATCATAAGTGTTTAAGGCTTGTGCTATTAAGGCAGAGCTTATAGGAATGGGGCAGGGACAGCGACAAGACTCGCGGGGACAGGACGGGGAAATTGATTTCCTGTGGGGACGGGGACAAATTCTCTAGTAAGAACTGAAGCACCTGTAATGAATAACCAGAGGTTTCTCAAGATGAGAAGAAAGACTTCAGTCATACTCCAGGCTCTGCTAAACACAACAGCATAATACAGCTTTGCCATTGTATTAACATACTTTCCATTACCAGGGTACTTTACTGATATCCAAATAATTCTAGGTGTTGCTGTTTTAAATAGAATGGGTTATCCTGCCCTGTGAATTGCAAAGGGACAACCAGTTTTCTTAGTCAAGTAGGTCACTTTGGTCTTGCAACTATTCACTTGACCTTATATTTATACTTTGAAACCTTCAGCCTGTTAGATCATTTGATCATGGGATTTAAATCCAAACTAATCATCAAACATCTGTGAAGTGTATGTCTGCCCAACACTGTTATTGGTAACTTCCTCTCTGCTAATTGGAGATTAAGGGCTGCATATGTTTATTTATGACATCATAATGGGCATTAGAATACACATCAGGGTTACAGGCTATACTTGCTTTATACATTGTCAGCTGCTGAAGTGTGTGATGTAATTTGCTGGGAGCTAAAATGATGATTTCTTGATTATATCTGTGGGATTAAAAGCAGGAATGTAAAACCAGGACTCCCAGTTCCACATGTTCTGCAATCTTCAAGCTGTTATCTAACCTCCCTGAACACACACTTACTGTTGTTGGATTTTTGGCATAGAAGCATTGATGTATCTCTGTGACTTATCTTGGAAGGCACGAAGTATATAGAATGCAGAATGAGAAAGAGATTACAAAATAAAACACTGTATAATTTTGCAGGAATTACACACTGCATAAATTACTGTAGATTATATAATGCTTTTGTAGGAGATGGTGATACCGGATGCATTCAGAGGAGCTGTTGAAAATATCCAGAAACAAAACCTTCCAACTTTTGACTTGGCTGAAATACAGGACACTTGAGTTTCTTAAAAATTCATATTGTAACTTATTTTAATAAATATATTCCACCATGGATCTTCCATTGCTTTTTTCATAGAATGGCAGTCTGAGTATCTAAGAATTTGATTTTATTAATCTTGTGAACTTTAAGAAGCTGGCCTTATATTTGTAGGGTGTTAAAGGAACAGGGTAGCTTGTTCCCTCTTTGTCAAAAGAAATGTCTGTCCTGTAAGTACAGTACCTGGTACCTAAGGAATAATGCTGATTTTCTAAATTAATCCAGCTCTTCAGTTTCTGGCTTCCAGCATAATATAGCCTAGAAAAACAGTATTTATCATAAATAGGGTGATGTGAATTTCCTTAGCATCCCTCCAGACACTTCAGTTTACACACTTAGCAGCAAATGGAGATTGAGAACCGCTGCCTTCAGAAAGGTAGTAAATGCACTGGGAAGCTTAGCAAATCTTTTACTTTTAAATTGGTTAGAATTTGGAATGGACTTCCAGATTCTCTAAGATTGGTAGATCAATTATTTCAATTTCGAAAAAGTTTAAAAACCTGGTTGTTTTCACAATAGTTAATTTGATTTTAGCTGTCATATAGTAATTTTAAGCAATTCAACATGCTTTTTTCTAACTTTTTCCATCCATCTAATCTAACCAATTTCTGTTTTTATTCCACAGTTTTTACTTGCTATGTTTCATTTTTTAACGAACTGTAAACCGAGTCGAACTCCTTAGGGAGTAAATTTGGTATATAAAATGAAGATTAGATTAGATTATTAGCCCCATGTAACATAGTAACATAGTAGATGACGGCAGCTAAAGACCCGAATGGTCCGTCCAGTCTGCCCAACCTGATTCAATTTAAATTTTTTCTTCTTAGCTATTTCTGGGCAAGAATCCAAAGCTCTACCCAGTACTGTACTTGGGTTCCAACTGCTGAAATCTCCATTAAAACCTACTCCATCCCATCTAAACCCTCCCAGCCATTGAAGCCCTCTCCAGCCCATCCTTCCCCAAACGGCCATATTTTGTGTGATCACTAGAAAAGAAAAGCTTTGTATGGCATATACTACCAGAATACTAGCACATATGCTTGTATCTGTGTGTTACATTAATTATCCACCAATAAAATATATCACCCTTAAAGAGAGGAATATATTTTATATTAAATAGATATTAATTTGGGTAATGCACTGCCTGTTTAAAGTTTAGCTCTGTATGATATTAACAGAAACTTAGAGCATAGGAATAAGTTAAGAGGTGATAGGCTCTGGAGTAATCTGAGGAAATACTTTTTTACGGAAAGGGTATTAACGTGTTTCCCCGAAAATAAGCCCTACCCCAAAAATAAGCCCTAGTCCCAGGATCCGCCTGCAACACTTCAACCTGCCCCCCCATCCATGCAGCTGAACCCCTGTCGACCCTCCATCCTTCCCTCCCTGCCGACCGTGAGCGACCCCTACCTTCAACCGAAGCAGCGTCGGGCCCGCAGCACTCTAAACAGGCTTCTTGGCCTTGTCCGTTGGGGATTTCACTCTGGCACGTTACTGCAGGGCGGCCAGAGCTGGAGAATCGGGGCAGAGAGCAGGGTTTTAGCACAAGCGACTGGTCCTCACCAGTTGCTAGTTTTTTGATTGGCCGGAGACTATCTCTGAATTCAAGAGGGCCTGGGATAGGCACGTGGGATCTCTCAGAGTGAGAAAGAGATAATGGTTACTGTGGATGGGCAGACTAGATGGGCCATTTGGCCTTTATCTGCCTTTATGTTTCTAAATGAGAGGAACTAGAATTTTATTTTTACAGAGAAAATTTATAAGATTAATCATGCAATGCAATAAATTTTAGTTACAATTTAGGGATCATCGCACAAGGGAAATATGCCACAAGATAAAATATTGCTAGAGAAGCAGAATGATTAATTTTAAACTGGATTAAAAGTAACTCACTCTGACACAGGTCTTACTGGTAGAACAGTTCTTCAGGAGTACATGGCAGGGTGAGCACATGACATCTTGATTGCAGAGGAGAAATTAAAGCAAGATGTGCAGAATGTCCAGTGACAATCCAAAGAGAGAGCATAGGTTATTCTCCCTCTTTTCTGGACTTTGGGGGATAGAAGACCCGTCCAGTTACCAAGGCAGGAACCCAGGCGCAATGCCCAATCCCTGAGTCTGGCATGGTATCCAAACAACTTAGGAGTTTCAATTCAAACGTCCTGTTTCTAAATGCATGAGGTCTTCTGGTTTGCTTTTTGGCCGGGCAGGGTCTGGTTGAATTTTAATCATGTCTTTGTCTGGGGAGTTTCAGGTCTCATTTTATCTCAGGTTTGAATGGCTTACGTTCTGTGTCTTTTGTTCTATTCTAGCCTTTGTGTGCTGTCCATGGCTTGGAGAATAGAATTCAGTTTAACACTGATACCGAACCTTTATGATGCATATTTTTCAGAGAAAAAGTGTGAGTACATACAGGGCTACACCTAGCCATCCCTTTGTGTTCACTGAAAAGAGGGTACGTAACACCTTTTGAGGGCAGCTTGCCAGCTAGAGTCTACCAGAAACATGCTTTATTTAAACAATATATTTCTAAATCCAGCAAAAATCAATCGTATCTTGATTCAGGCTATATTTTATCATTGTTAAATCCAGCCAAAATTAATCATTTCATGCTACATGGGCACATTTACGCTTAAATGCCAGAAATTTGGCTACATGCTATTCTGTAACTACATAAATATTCTTGATAGTGCAAAATTTGCAGGTAGGTATCCACATGGGCAGAGTGTAGGCTAAATATACACAATCAGTTAGTATGTGGGCCGAGAGAAAAGCAGTAGTGGTGGCAGCTTGAGCCCACGACCAAAAGAATGAGCAGAGCCAGACCAGGCCGATAAAAATAGCATAATAGCCAAGATCCTGAGCTTCACCACTGGAAGATGGAAAAATAGAGGCTAAGTCTCATCGCTGGGATATGGGACACTGAGACCAAACCGCACCATTGGGAGATAGGGCTGAGAGACTCACCACTGGGAGCTCAGGCTGAGACTGGTAGCATGTACAGTGCCAGGAGCCTGTGCCCTGTCCCTCTACAAGATAGGGAGGTAAGGTAAGAAAGAAAGAAAGGGGAATTCAAGGTGAAAAATGAGAGGGGACTATCATGCACACAACTCCTCCAACACCCCCCCCTCCCCCCGGCACACCTCAACTCCTTCAAATCCTCAAAATGCCCTGTGCCACGTCCTACCATGTCCCACATGTAGAGATGCCTCTGTCTGATAATGGAGGATGGGAAAACGTGTCATTGTGCCACTTTTGAACTTGCTGCAAGAGGAATTTCTGACTAGCACAATGAGTTTCTCTTACTTTTAGATTTGATTTGGAGAGGGTTTTCTAGTGATTCCTGCAAAGCAAAGAGCTGCGGTCCTTTAGCTCACCCCATTATTTGATATGGAGCAGTTTTTAATGCCAGCTCTTATCAACTAATTAATATCTCTTGCCCTCACAGTTGCTGAGCAAGATTAAAAAAACAATACTTTTATGACACACTCCATGAGCTAATGCTGTCAGCCAGTGAAATATCTTTATTTGTACTGTGATACCAGTTTGACACATTTTAAATATGTATTTTTTTCTGCTTTTATGTCGCATTAAGATCCTAATGAACTCAGCAGGCCACTTTCCTGTTATGGAGCCCAGACTTGCAATCAGGAGGAAACAAGTTCAGCTTTTCTTCTTTTTAAAACTGATAAGGCTTCTGGCATTATTAATCACAGGTTGCTGGGACAAGTGAGAGCTAGGAGTGATTATTCAGACTACAAAAACTTGTCAACATTCATTACGGCACTGAGCTTCAATCAGAAATTGCTCTTGATCTGGTGCTTGACCAGTTTGATGACAGAAATAACTATGATATCACTATGAATGTCATTTTATAAATGATTTGGGTGTGTACACTTCCCCCTCCCTATTCGCGGTTTCGGCAATTGCGGTTTTGTCTATTCACAATTTTTTTGCCTGGCCCTCCCCCAGCCCCCTAGAGAATCGCTCGGAGGCAGCACGCATCGACCAGAACCGGCCCCGGGACTTGGATCGCGGTGAGGAGGAGGGGGGGTGATAGGAGGCAAGAACAGGAGCACAACCCTCAGCCATGGACGCAGCTCCAGTGGCAACTTCATGCATGGACCTTACCTGGTGGTCTAGCAGTGACGCGGGGCAGGAGCGATCTTCCTACACTCCTGCCCCGTGCAGAGCCATGCTGTGAGTTCCCGTGGTCTCATGAGACTACAACAGGGAGTTCCTGTTGAAGTCTCATGAGACCACAGGAACTCAGCAGCACAGCTCTGCACAGGGCAGGAGTGTAGGAAGATTGCTCCTGCCCCACATCACTGCTAGACCACCAAGTAAGGTCCGGGAGTGGGTCAGAATTGGGCCAAAAGTTATTTGCAAATTTTCCTTATTCGCGGGCCGGCTCTGCGGCTAACCCCCCTGAATATGGAAGGGGGAGTGTACATCAGCATTTTAGATGCTCCAGTCGAAGCTTAAAGGCTACCCTGGCTTCAGTGGCATATTAAGGAGGGGCAGTCTGCCCTAGGAGCTGTCTTGGTCAGGATGCTGGTACCACTCCTCTCCACCCCCCACCCCTGCTCCTTCATACTCCTCCCACTGCCAAGTGGGTGCCTTCACTCCCCCCCCCCCCCCGCCCCCCGTACCGCTATCTCTTTGCTGGCACGAACAGCAACTCCATCCTGCTGCTCACACCAGCGTTGGATTTCCCTCTGATGTCACGTCCAAGTATCGTGCCCAGGAAGTGATGTCAGAGGAAAAGCCACCACAGGCAGCGAGTTGGTGATGCTGCTCGTGCTGGGGAAGTTGGCTTGAAGAAGTTGAGAAATTCTGCTCTTCACTTTGGAATATAAAAAAGAAGGCATTGTAAATTTATAGTAAAACAGCATTTTCTGTTCATGAAATTAAAAATAAAATTATTTTTTTCTACCTTTATTGTCTGGCCATTTTATTCAGGTTTATCCCAGTTTCTGCTTTCTTCTGTCTTTTCTTAATTTCTTTTCCAGGGCCTGCAGTCTATCTGCCTCTTCTCTCCTTCCTGTCTTCACTTCCTCTCCTACATCCATCTCTGACTAACCTTTACCTTTCAATTTTGCTCCATTTATTTGTCTGCATCTCTATCTATTTCTATTTCTCCAGGTTGTTGGGTTTTATTTTTGCTAACTCTTCCCTCTCTCTCCCCCCTTCCAGCATCTTCTCTTCCCCCTTTATTCTCACTTTTCTAATCAGAATCTAATGTCTTGCCCCCTCCATCCAGCATATCCTCTCCCCTCTTTCCTCCAACATCTCATTTCTCCCCCCTCTCCCTCCACCTATATCCAAGATCTCTCCCCATCACCTTTTATCCTTTGCTTCTTCCAACAATCAGGGGCAGGCCTGACATGCTCTGCCGATCAAGATCCCCCCACCTCAAAATCAAGGCAGGATCGAGACCGGCAGAGCCTTTAGAGATTTGGTAAAAGGGAAGGCCCCTGCGGCATCTGGCTTTGTTATTGCCAGCCGGTTTAGCAGGACCAGGACAAGACCGAAGGCAGGGCTGCTCACAATCCCTCACTTCCCCCTCTTCCCGGCAGCCGGCAAACAGCATGGAGGACTGCTGTGGCCGCCGGCAGGAGGAATCAGCTACCTGCCTCGCATGTCGGGCCTGCTTTTGACTCACGACTCTATTTCCCCACAGCCCAGTAGGCTTAAATTTGGATATTTTTAAAACTACGGTAGTAGATGCAAATATAGACCGAGACCCCCATTTTTGGGCCCAAAACTCTCAATTTATATTTGAATATATACGGTAAACAAACAAAGACTGCCACCTGCCTAAACACAAAGCAGACTCATGTTCCAAGGAAATTTTTTTCCAACCTTAGCCAGTCTTCTGATACTTTACTTACTGGTTGTGAAAGCATATGCTGGAGGGTTGTTCCTGTCTTCCCTGGGCCTCTCTGGCTTGTCTCTGCCTTGACTGAATCACACTCTTTGCATTGAGAACTGTACAGCTAAGCATCTTTCTTAAGTAGCCCTGTGAGGGAGTGTGCTAAAGGGTGAACAGCAGCTTCCTATACACTCCTTGGCACTGGAATTGATGCAGAAAGTCATGTAATGCCACTGACTGCATGGCTTCTACCGCAGGCTTTCTGCAAAAAAAAAAAATTGCCCACATTTCTATAGTCCTACATCAAAACATAGAAGGAACAGTCCCTGCTCAAAAGAGCTTACAATCTGGTCAAGACAGATAAACTGGACAAGAAGGTGCATCAATACACAGTGCTCAGGTGGGGGAACCATATACAGTTGCATTATGATGTCATCAAGAATTCTGGGTATGACCCAGATGCATTGTGATGTCACTGAGCGTTCAGACAGCTTCTACTACTAATCATTTCTATAGCGCTACTAGACATACGCAGCACTATGCATCAAAACACAGAAGAGACGGTCCCTGCTCAAAAGAGCTTACAAGACAGATAAACTGGACAAGAAGGTGCATCAATACACAGTGCTCTGGTGGGGGAGTTACAGAGGGCAGAATAAGACAGATATTGGTGCTTAGAAGGTGGGCTGGGGTTTGGAATTGAAAACATCTTCAAAGAAGTGGACTTTGAGTCTGGATTTGAAGACTGCCAGAGACGGAGCTTGAGGTATTGAGTCGGGCAGTTTGATCCAGGCATATGGTGCTGCAAGGTAGGAGGAACAGAGTCTGGAGTTGGCTATAGATGAGAAGCTGGAATAAAAAGTTGATTCTAATAGCCAAATGTATCCCTTATAATGTGGTACACAGATAAATCTATTGGGTCAACAAAAAAAATTAAAAGGTCAGAAAGTTGAAAGAATGCAAAATTCACTAGTGGTTCCAGACTGAACATAGTGATGGGGAATGTTTTTGGTGTGAAATGGAAGCTCTCTTTTTCATTTTATTACTTATATGTCTAGTGTAAATGGAATTTTCTAAGAGCACTCACTCAGTTGCCCCTCACAATCTCTCTTCACTTATCTTCCCCCCCCCCCCCACCTCCAGTGAGCTCCGCTTAGATGATATTTCCCTCCTATCTATGCCCTTCTCTTCAACTGCCAACTCCAGACTCTGTCTCTTCTGCGCCATGTGCTTGGAACGAGTTGCCTTAATCCCTAAGGTGGGCTCCGTCTCTGGCAGTGTTCAAGGCCCAGTTAAAAGCCCGCCGCATTGAGAGTGCTTTCAACTCCTAACTCCACTCACCTTGGGTTCTGCATCCCCAACTCTATATGTCATGTCTGTCTGTCCTTGTGACCCTGGTCAAGTCACCCAGTCCTCCATTGCCCCAGGTACGTTAGATAAATTGTGCGTACCTGATTTTAAACCACTTAGATAACCTTGATAGGCAGCATATAAATACCCAAATAAAACTGTAAGCTCTTTCAAGTAGGGACCATCTATAAATATAAAAATGTATTTATTTATTTATTCATTTATTTATTTAATCCGCCCTCCCAAAGGAGCCCAGAATGGGTTGCACAGATACATTCACAGTATAGAACAGGGGTAGGGAACTCCAGTCCTCGAGAGCCGTATTCCAGTCGGGTTTTCAGGATTTCCCCAATGAATATGCATCAGATCTATTTGCATGCACTACTTTTCATGCAACTTCATTGGGGAAATCCTGAAAACCCGACTCAAATACCGCTCTCGAGGACCGGAGTTCCCTACCCCTGGTATAGAAGGACAAAATTATTGAAAGACATTTTTGGCAGACATAGGTTAGAAGAATTTGCAGCATTCGTAGAAGATATTACATGGCATAGTATAGATTTAGGACAGAACAGAACATAATTGTACTAATGTTGTAAGCGAGTAGATGATTGGTGTTCGGCGGTTAAGGTCCCGTGAGTAGCGTCAGTCATTATGTACACCTTTCAGCACTATATAAGTGATAAGTGGTAGTAGCATGTAATGCATGTAACATAGCATTCTATAAGTCAGAGACACGCCCATATCCCACCCATGTGTACTTCCCCTTGCTGTTATGCATTCTGGCATTTACACGCTATCTTGTAGAATAGTGTGTCGTGCACTTACACTTGTACGTAGGGTTGCCAAATTTTACTTATGTAAAATCTGGACACATAGACCCGCCCCCCAGGTCTGCCCCGTTACACCCATTCCCGCCCTGTTACCGCCCATGCCATGCCCCTAACCCCTCCCCCCCTCAGCCTGCTCTCATTGGTTGGGAGGGCATTTGAGCCTCCCGATGCAATCCGCTTTTCAAAACCCAGAAAAAGTGCTGGGTTCTGAAAAGCTGTCCGGACATGACCTCTAAAAAGAAGACATGTTCGGGTAAATCCAGACGTCTACTAAGTAACACTTTTCTGCGCATGTGTGCACTCAAGGTTGACATAGCTTCACATACCCAGTTATAGAACTTATTTTCACAACCTTTTCTCTGCTCCTTTCTTCTTATTTTGTAAATTTTGTTGATTTCTGAAAGTCACAGAGAAATAAGATGCTGATTTGAGGGCCGGGCAGCCGAAGAAAGCATTTCCCCTTTTTTGGAATACAAACCACCACAAGCACGCAAGGTAGCCACAAGAAAGAGACAAAGCACAAGTGTCAGTGTATTTAATTAAATTATCTTTGATTTAGCGAGTAAGAGAACATGACTTGAAATGGGGTTTTTCTGTTCCCCCCCCCAAAAAAAAAAATGTGCGTGTGTTTTTTCCATCTGGCCTCTGATCTCTGCTCCTTCGTTTCATTTTAAATTATCCTTTCACTTTCTGTTCTTTCTGTCTCAGAGATGGCTTGATTAGAATTGGGGGCAGGGTGTGCAGAGAGGGGGCAAAGAGCAGTAGTCTGGATTTGTGCTTTTTTCCACCATTAAAATCTTTTTTTTTTTTTTTTTCTAAACCAAATTTACAGCTCCCAGAAGGAGGACTGGCTTGGGCCTCCCAGGTTTCCATTCCAACACTTTTGAACTGTTAGCCCAGAGACAGCGAACAGGAGGGAATAATTAAAATCAAAACTGGGTGTTAATGGCTTTCGCAGCAGCCTGCCAATTATATTTCCTGCCTAGCAAGAGACGCCAAACAGTATTCTCCCCAGCTTCTGCCATCCAGGCTGTGAATTTATTTGAGAGTTTTATCTCAGAATCATAAGAGAGATCTTAAAAAAAAAAAATTTACTGTGTTTTCAAGAAAACTGGACCCACCAAGGACCACGCAATATGTCAGAATTACGCACGGAGATAAAAATAGTTACACTTGACTTGTAATAAAGCATTATGAGACCATTTTACTACCGTAGAACATGTTTAGAAATGGGCTTAGCGCATTTTAATGCGGGACTTTTTCATGCGCTAAGTCCTAAACTAGGGTTTCTTTCCTTTTTATTTTTGCAGGTCCAGCACTTTTTTCCCATCAGCGTACCAGACCTGCAAAAATATTAACACGGGAGCACTTAGCGGGAAATTCTATGACCAGCATCTAAACGTAGGCTTTGGTAGGCGCCCTGCCGATGCCTAAGTTAAATGAAAAATGCCGATAGAAACGGCAAAAAACGGCAGTGTTGAAGCGCCTACCGATGCCTAAGTAAAAGGAGGTAGCCGGCCACTTTAGGTCGCGGAATGCCAAAGTAGGCAGGGCCCATACCAGAAGTGTCCTTAGGCAGGCTAAAGCGGCTACCTAGCTGCGATTCATGGCAAGATAGGTGGCTGAAATGTAGGCCCAGAAAAACCTGGATTACATTTCAGCTGCCTATCTATGCCGCTGCGGGATATTAAAGTCAGGCTGAAGCAGCCATGGCAGGGGAAGTTATCGGGAGGGAGGAGGGGGGGAATTACCTCTGCCGCAATCAGCTTAGCGGCTGCCGCAGGAGACCCCCTAACACGATGCCCACTCCCTCCTGCCAGTACCCCCAAACTAGTGCTGCCCGATTCAGGAAAAAAAAATTCGATTCGATTCGATTCAGCCTATTGAATTGGTTTTTCGATTCGATTTTCCTGCCCAATTGGGTGTTTTTTTTCAAACATCCTGGTGGGTTTATTTTAAAGCCTCTTCACCCCCTTTGCCTTTTCCTAACCACACTGACGCTGTGGTGTAAACAAAATAAACAAACAAAAAAGACTTTTCCTGTCTCTGTTAAATCCTAGCTCACGTTTGCGGTCTAACACCAGCTCTGGCATGATACACATTTCAAATCTGACATATTGTAATCACAAAACAGAAAATAAAATTAGTTTTCCTACCTTTTGTTGTCTGGTCATTATTCAAATCTTGTTGGTCCCAGGCTCTGGTTGTCTTCTGATAATTTCCTTGCCAGGGTCTCCTTCTTTCTTCTTTCTCCGTGCTAACATCCATCTGCCATCTCTGTCCTCTGGCATCTTTCCTTTTTTTTGTCTCCCTCCACAGATCCACCTTTTCTTAACTACCTTTTCATCCAGCATCTCCCTCCTTCCCCACAACCCCAGGGTCCACCTTCTCTCCCTTTCTTTTATCAACTACCCTCCTATTCAGTATCTCTATCCCCCCTCCACACCATCCCTTGTGTCCAACTTCTTTCCCTTTCTGTTCCTTCTCTCCCTAAATCCCATTGTCCATTATCTCTCTTCTTCTCCTCTATTTTTAGACCCATTATTTCTTTCCCCCAAAGTCCAGCATATGCACGTCTCTTTGAACCTCCTTCCCTCCCTCCCTCCATATACTTCTATACCAGGGCCCCCTCCTTTGAAGGTCTGTCCCCCCTTGAAGGTCTGCACCCCACCCCTGAAGGCCTGCCTGTTCCCCCTGAAGGTCTGTTTCCCCCTTTGAAGGCCTGTCTCCCCCCCTTGAAGGCCTGTCTCCCCCCTTGAAGGCCTATCTCCCCCTTAAATGCCTGTCTCCCCCCTTTAAAGGCCTGTCTCCCCCCTTGAAGGCCTGTCTCCCCCCCCCCCTTAAAGGCCTGTCTCCCCCCTTGAAGGCCTGCCTGCCTGTTCCTCCTAAAGGCCTGTCTCACTCCCCACACCAAAGGACTGCTCACACCTCCCTCCCCCGGAAGGCCTGCGAGTTCCCCCTGGCCTCCCACTGGTGTCCAGCTTCCCCCCTGGCCTTCCCACACCCATTTACCTTTGAAGAGAAGCCTGCACAGAAAATTGCGGCATTAGCGATGTCTGCAAACAGCTTCGAAGCTGTTTCCTCTGTCATGGTCCTGCCCCTCCTCTGATGTCAGAGGAGGGGCGGGACTGCGGCAGAGGAAACAGCTCCGAAGCTGTTTGCAGACATCGCTAACGCTGCGATCTTCTGTGCAGGCTACTCTTCAAAGGTAAACAGGTGCGGGGAAGCCAGATGCCAAGGGGGGGAACTGGATGCCGGGGGGGGGGGAACCGGACGCCAGGGGGGAACTGGACAGCATCACTTCACGACTGACCCTCCCCCCTCGCCCTCTAAAGCAGGTAAGGCAGTGGCCGGCCAACAAGAGCAGCGCTGCCGCTCCTGCTTTAGTGGGGGAGGGGGGGAGGGTCAGCCGAATCAGGATGCTGATTTTTTGTTATTTTAAATCGATTTGAATCGATTCACCCAAAGTGAATCGGTGAACCGATTCAAATCGTGAATCGGGCAGCACTACCCCAAACCCCCCTTTGAAGTCCCATGGCAGGAGGGATGCCTACTCCCTAAGCAAGAGGGAACCCCCAAAGCACCACTCCCAACCGTGATAGGCAGGAGAGATGCCCATTCCCCCCTGCCTGCAGGACCCTCCAAACCCATGACCCACCCCAACCACCCACTCTCAGTGCATCCTAGAATGCACTGGGAAGGAGGCGTAAGGCTCTGCTTGGCCCAGGTGACTAAGACCCTTCCTATGGAAGGGGCCTTAGGCGCCTGGGCCAATCAGGGCCTTAGGCCCCTACCCAGTGCATCCCAAGGGGAAGGCATGCCATTGTGAAGAGGCAGGCCTACTGGCTGGAGCTTGTAAGCATCCCTCCAGCTGGCCTTACAACCAAAGGTAGGGTGGAGGGTGTCAGGAGCATCAGCGTTTGGGGGGTCATGGATTCAGAGGGAGTTTTTGGGTGTTTGGGGATATCAAAAGGGTGGGGCAGGTAATGGGTTTGAGGGGGGCCTGCAGGTAGGAGGGAGTGGGCATCCCTCCTGCCTATTGCGGTGGGGGGTGCTTCTTGAGTTCTAGCAGGAGAGAGTGGCCAAGGCAGGAGGGAGTGGGCTTCCCTCCTGCCAATTTTATTTTATTTTTTTAAGTTTGGTGGTGTGGGGGAGGGGGTCATCAGGATGGGATCCCGCCACAACATTTTTTTTAAAGGGCACAGATATTATTTATGTGTGACCATTAAAAAACAAAAACAAAACTACTCTTCCTGTCCCGAATAGCTGAGTGGCAGGAAGCTGCTTCAGGGCTTCCCCTGCCACTCAGTTGTTCAGCTCTACGCTTGTGTCAGTCACTTTCTCCAACAACTGCTCGGATGGGATTAAAGCGAACCTCTACAAAACTCATTTGCATGCAAAATTGTTTCAGTATTGATCGCCGTTTTCAAATCGGACCATTTACCGGCATCACAGTGACCTACAGGATTTTAATGGCGATTTTAGAGCATCCGGTACTCAGTCAATACAAAAGAAACACTTTATTAGTGGTGAAATGAAAAGCATGTCAAGGCACAGTTTCTTTCTTACTGGATCTAGTGGACCACCTGCCAGTTTGTTTTCTGGGTCCTTAGATTGTAAGCGTCCAGAGACAGGAAAAATCTACCATGCCTGGATGTAACTCTCTTTGAACTAAAATCAAATCCCATCCTCTTTAATTCCATATCAATATTACTACTTCTAACCATTCATTCGTGTCTGATCCTAGGATACTCTGTAATAGGGTTACCAGATTTTCCAAGCTGAAAATCTGGATCCCTAGACCCAGTCCCGCCCAGTTCCTCCCATTCCCTGCCCCATTACACCCCAGCCCCGCCCCCAATCACTCCTCAGCCCCACCCCTGCTGCCTGCTCTCATCAAAAGGAGAACATGTCCGGGGAAATCCGGAAGCCTGGAACCTTACTCTGTAGGCCAGCCCTCGCCATGCTTCCCTGTTTTCCACGGTTTCTTTCAATTGCTTGTGTCATTCTTGATGGTATCCAGCCAATAGGCCTTTGGTCTATCCCTGCTTCCTTTTACCACTGACCATTCTGTGTAGCACCTCCTTTTCTAGTGAATTCGCTCTCATCTCATCTCCAAAATAGGTTGGTTTCTGTCTGGTCATCTTGCCTTCCAGGGACAACTCTGGGTATATGATCAAGAACATGTTTGTTGGTGATCCTAGCTGTCCATGGGATTCGTAGAAGTCTTCTCCACCACTACAGCTTGAAGGTGTCAAATTTCTTCTGTCTGCTTTCATGAGTGTCCATGTCTCGCAGCCATATGTCGCAACTGGGAACACAACGGCAGTGATCAGTGTTTGTTTGATGATGATTGAGATGTCTTTGCACGTCCATATGTGGTCCATGCGCATCATGGCTGCACACCGCAGTGCTAATCAATACTAGATCTCTGCTGTAATATCAGTGTTACATTTTCTTTATTATCAGCCTGCCAATGATGGAAGAATGCTTGTGTTTAAATAACATGGACGGACTTTAATTACTTTCCTCTGGAACACAACTCACAGCTGCCCAGAGTGGTGAGCTTGAAGGGCGGCGGAGAAAGGCCACCTTTTAACCAAGTTAAAAGGTGTGTGAGCTCAGGCATCCTAGATGCCTAGTCTCTGAGGATGTGGGGCGGGTGAGAAGGGCCTTTAGCTACAAAGCCATGCGGTTTTCAAAGTGGCAGAAACAGCACATCCTAAGTGATTTTAAAAAGCTGTTCTGCTCTAAAGCTTTCATCCAAGAGCTGTTTCAGGGCTCTGCTTTCTTCTGCAACGGTCTTAACTTACTTTTGGCAAATTCACACCTGTCTTTTTATTCCAAACGGGCATGTGTGTTGAAAGAATTGGCTTGGGGAGTTTTTGATGATCTTTTTTCAGCTTTGGGAAATGTGCACAGTTCACATTCTTATTTAACTCCCCCCCCCACTCCCCCACGTTTTACTAAACTATGGTGCTTTTTTTAGCGCCAGTTGTGGCAGTAACAGCTCCGGCACTCATAGAATTCCTATGAGCATCAGAGCTGTTACCACTGTGGCCTGCTCTAAAAACTGCAACGGTTATGTAAAAAGGGGAGGGGGTATGTCCCCAAAGCCAGTTTTACTAACAAAGCTACCAAATTACTTTAGAAGTACTGCATTAAATAGGAGAGTTAAAAACATATCTTTTCACTATCTTGGTCTTTCCACCTGCAGAACTTTTTAAAGAATTCTAGGAATTGAAAGTGAAATTGATTTTTAGGTCACATAAGGTTGTTGTACTGATAAAATGACAGTAGATGGCACTGTTATATATGTAATAACATACAAGATGGTCTTTAAAGTACATTCCCTTGCATTGTATCTTCGCTGTGTATGTACAGTTTCTCTTTCATTGTAAACCGTTCTGAACTGTTTGTGGTATTGCGGTATACAAAAATAAAGTTATTATTATTAAAGGCTATACAGTCTATTACTTATATGTTTCATTATACTGGTAGATCAACAGTTATAATGCTAACAGGACCAGAGTTGGGGGAGGGGATTTCAACCCAGACAAAAAGACAATTGCTCGGGGCTTCTATGTGTTAGGGGTCTCCAAACTTGCCTGAAGCTGAAGGCCTGTTGTCTTGATTTGAACTACCCTCCCAAATTTCTGCCCTTGACTCCAGCTGTTTGTTAATTTCTATTTCTAGGTGAAGTTAAACCAGTAATATTAGACAATCTGTTTGATATGAAAATAAGAACCAGCTCTGTGGATTGTATGTGATGATCTTAAGGTGGCCTAACAGGTTGAAAAGGTGACTGCACCCCCAATATCAAGCAAGCTCCTTCACGGTGTCCAAGGAGGGTTAATTTGTATTGTATTTGTCTATTAAGCTGATGCTGACGCAAGGGAGGACAGGTTCTTGCAAAGGTCCCTCATTGCCAATTCTACACCATAGAATCATAGAAAAATGAAGGCAGATAAAGACCACATGGCCTATCGATTCTGCCAACCATGCCATCCACTATCCCCTTCTCGCCCTTAGAGATCCAACATACTTTTCCCAAGCCGTCTTGAACTCAGATACACTTTTCATCTCCACCATCTCAGCTAGGAGGCCATTCTAAGTATTCACCACCTTTTCCATGAAAAAAATATTTTCTCAGGTTACTTCTGAATTCAGGTTACCCTTTCACCTTCATCCTATGCCCTCTGATTCCAGAATTTGCGTTCAATTGAAAGAGATTTGCCTCATGCACATTTATTTACATGACTCAATCATATCTCCCCACTCCTATTTTTACTCCAAAGTATACATATTGAGGTCTTTGTCTGTTCGCTGCGCCTTTTGTCGACGACTATCAATCATTTTAGTATCCTTCCTCTTGGCCAACTCCATCCTGCTTATATCTTTTTGAAGGTGCGACCTCCAGAATTGTACACACTATTCTAAATGAGGTCTCACCAAAGTCTTATACAGGGGCATCAATACCTCCTTTTTCCTACTGGCCATACCTCTTCCTAGCATCCTTCTAGCTTTTGCCGTCACCTTTTTAACCTGTTTGGCCACCTTAAGATCATCACATACAATCCCACCCAAGTCCCGCTCCTCTTTTGTGCACAAAACTTCATCCCCCCACTAGTAGGATTTAAAATCATATAGGGACGAAAATAATTTTCAGTATTATGAAGAATATTATGAGAAGTAATATTTTGAGTTAATGTGATGATTTGCTGCAAATGGCTTTGTAGTTCTATAGGAAAAGGCAGAATATAAGATTGTCAAGTAAATAAAAGTTAATACAAATAAAACTTGATACCTTTTCAGTGGACTAATGTAGTACATTTCTTAGCTTGCAGGAGCTAATATCTGACCTGAGAAATGTACTAAGTCAACCCAAATAGAAAGGTATCACTTTCAGTTTACAGTATAGGCAGTTCCCGGGTTAAGAACTAATTACGTTTTTAAAGCTGTTCTTAACCCTTTCAGGACCAAGGGACATATTTGTCCCATAACTTTAAAATCCTATCAATTTTGATTGGGAGAGTCTACAGTTCTAAATTTGATATGTACGGATTCCATAGGATACTGCCTTTATGTAAACAAACTGGTTCCGACATTCATTCATTAGCGTCGTTGCCAGATTGACGAGAAGATTCACTTGCCACACTGTCCATAAGCCAGAAGTGTGATTTAAAAAAAAAAAAAAAATAATGATATTTCACAAAAAAAAATCAATTTTTTGGCATCTGCAAGCCCTTTTTACCATAAAAATGTCGTCAAAACCACAAAAATTGGCCTACGATCCTTATGGTCCTGAAAGGGTTAAGTCGGATTTATATGCAACTCAGAACATGAAGATTTTAAGATTCTTCCCGACAAAAGGGCCAACTGTCCCTACCAGTGTTTCCTCTAAGGTACAGCATCCACAACTACACAGTGTTCTAGAAATCTAGGAGTTTATGTTACTGGAAATACTCCTCAGTGAAATCAAATGGAGCCACAGCTGCGTTCTTAAGTACGAGTCGTACTTAAGTCGGGTGGCTGTAACTCGGGGACTGCCTGTATATCTAATCTAATTTATCGCTAATGTTTCTCCACAGAAACCCAATGCAAGGCCTTAACTACAGGTGTAATTAGTTCTAGTGTTCTAACATGGCAACCACAGGACTTTAACCAAAGGCTGTGCAAAAAAAACCCACACCCACACACATTTTGGGGGTGCTTGTGAATATGTAGAGAAGCTGCTTTTGTATAATGTGTCTGAGTTGACTGATGTCACAGCTGGGACTATGAGCCAGAGCTCTCATAGCATTGGACTAACTTAAAAATATATGAGAAAAAGCCTTGTAGTTTAGAAAAGTATAAACATGAACAGGCTTTGGATCTCACTCTTATGCCTTTCAGTTGTATCGTATTGGAGATGAGTGTTTCTTGCATGATCCATTTTTTTTTTTAGAAAATAACTTTATTTTTATTTACTTTAGGTATTTACGCACCTATCAAGGTTATCTAAGTGGTTTACAATCAGATACTTCAAGCATTTTCCCTATCTGTCCTGGTGGGCTCACAATCTATCTAATGTACCTGGGGCAATGGAGGGGTTAAGTGACTTGCTCAGGATCACAAGGAGTAGCAGGGTTTTGAACCCACAACCTCAGGATGCTGAGACTGTAGCTCTAACCACTGCACCACACTCTCCTCCAAAACAAATATCAGAAGTGAGCCAAGTATAGAGGAATGAAGCCATTGTGACATCACTGATGAGGTTGGCTCTTATTGGTGGAATGAGGCATTATGACATCAGGGAAAGGGATTGGTTCGCATACATGTCCTTCAAGCATTTTCCCTATCTGTCCCAGTGGGCTCACAATCTATCTAATGTAACTGGGGCAGGGGAGGATTGAGTGACTTGCCCAGGGTCACAAGGAACAACACAGGATTTGAACCCACAACCTCAGGATGCTGAGGTTGTAACTCTAACCACTCCTACCGAGATGGTGTCCCATAGAGCAAGTTTATATTTTGTCCCACTAGCAACTCTTACTGCGTGAGAATTGTCATGTGAAATTTACAAGAGAGCAAAAATAAAATGATGAAAGACTGTCAGTTCTTCAGTCGCTCTGACACTCATCCCATAAGAGGATTGCCAAGGGACGAAGCTCTTGAGGACTTCGCGCTTGTTTTTCTGTTAAGTTTTTCCTTGAAAAATGTCCTGCGGGGAGCTGTTCCCTCCCAGGCTACAGCAGAGTGGCCTAGCTACCCCTCCATTACATTCAGCAGCTCTGCCAAGAAAAAGAAGGGTGGGGTGGGGGGGAGGGTGTCAGCCAGTGCAGCTCTTGGACTGACCGAGCACCCCCTGCCGCTCTAGAATGCAGTGCAATTAGGTTCTCAGATGTAAGATCTGAACCGTCAAAGGCAACATGGGTGTCAGCCTGTGGTTCTCAGGGACAGATCCCAGCATCCAGTCTTTCATCGTTTCAAGGTCAATAAACTCAGAACCACTTAAACTTGGGGAGTGATCTCCATCATATGTGTCTGCAAAGTGCTGGACAACGAGGCTCTGAAGCAAGACCGTAGCTGTTAACCCTGAACATGTCTAAATGATACTAAAGAATCAAAGCAGCGTTTATTTTAGAAGGAGCCGGTGTGAAGCTGTTTCCATCTTTGGCCAAATGGCAACACGCTGCAGCTTTAGGGTTGGCTGATGCCAGACAGCCCTTCCATAGCATCGCTTACAAAAATATCACCGAGGACTGGCTGGGAACCGATGCCTTTCTTCAGAGTGAGACCCATTTACCACTCCCCTGTGTCGCCTTTCACACAACTCGTTCCTAGCCCATTCGGTCACTTTAGGGCCCATACCAAAGGCACTCGGGGGCAAATTCTGGAAACAGTGGCAGTGGGCACCCCATTGGCGCCTAAGTTAAATAATAAACACCATTTAAAGTGGCAAAAAACAGCACTGTTAAAGCTCCTACCAGCGCCTAAATGATACGCACCAGAATTACACCTGCATGGGTGCTTTAGGCCGCCAAAAGCCATTATGGGTGTGGTTACACCGGAACTAGCATTAGGTGGCCTTAAGTGCCTACATAGGCATGATTCACAACATAGATAGGCACCGTAAACATAGGCCCAGAAAACCCTGGTCTACATTTCCAATGCCTTTTGCGGAGGCATGATTCCCTAAATGGTGCTGTTGTGTGATTGACACGCAATCATAAGAATCGCCATACTGGGACAGACCGAAGGTCCATCAAGCCCAGTATCCTGTTTCCAACAGTGGCAACCTGGCTCCCAAGCTCCTGGCAGAAACCCAAATAGTAGCAACATTCCAGAGCTGAGCTTGTGATGTCATAATGTCTCATTCCACCAATGACTAAGAGCCAAACTCATCAGTGATATCACAATGGCTTGATTATCCTATATTTGGCTCAAATAAGAACATAAGAGCTCCCATACTGGAACAGACCGAAGGTCCATCAAGTCCAGTATCCTGTTTCCAACAGTGGCCAACCCAGGTCCCAAGTACCTAGCTAGATCCCAAGGAGTAAAACAGATTCTGTGTTGCTTATCCTAGGAATAAGCAGTGGATTTCCCCAAGCCATCTCAATAATGGCTTATGGACTTCTCTTTTAGGAAATTATCCAAGCCTTTTTTAAACCCTGCTAAGCTAACTGATTTCACCATATTCTCCAGTAGTGAATTCCAGAGTTTAATTATACATCAGCCACTATTTAGGCAGCCACCAATATTGGCACCCTATAGAGAATCTGGGCCTCAGTTTTTATTTATAAGGCTTCTATGCAAGATTATGTTAAAGGTTTTGCTAAAATCTAAGTATACCATATCTAGCATTCTCCCTCAGTCCAACTCTCTGGTTACCCATTGAAAGAAATTCATCAGTTTTGTCTGACAAAATCTACAACTAGTTAAACCATGCTGCCTTGGATCGTGCAGGCCAATGGATTCCAGAAACCTTACTATTTTCTGTCTTAGAAGTGTTTCCACAGACTAACCAGCCTGTAGTTTCCAACCTCCTCCTTACTTCTGCTTTTAAGGAGAAGGATCACATCCACCATTCTCCAGTTTTCCAGGACGCTAGAGAAGCAATGAAGAGATCAGACAGTGGAGCTGCAGAGCTTCTGTAAATTTCTTCAGTAAAAGGGGACAGATGCCAACCTGCCCCATCACTTTGTCCACCATTAGCTTAGCTCATTCCTTCCTATGATAATTGCTCAGGGTCTACCCCACATCCATCCCTATTTGTGTTTGTCTTCTGCAGTCCTATTCCCAGAACATAAATATTTGTTAAGCAATTCCGCCTCATCCTTGTAAGCCTCCACATATCCTTACTTAACTTATTTACTTACTTAACTTTATTTCTGTATACCGCCACAATCAAAAGAATTCTAGGCGGTTTGCACAAGACAGAAAACCTGGAACTCAGCGAAGTACAAAATATTAAAATGAGAATACAGCATATTAACTAAAAAGAAAATAAAAATTTAAATTAATGCAGTAAAATTATTATGTTAAGGATAAAACCATCGAATTATGAGATAAATTTATCAAATAATACTGTCTTAATTTCTTTTCGGAAGGCGCCATAAGATAACATGGCTCTGCTAATACAGTTACCCAACCAGGACTGTTTACTTGCTTGAAATGCTAGCTTTCTGTCTAAAAAGGACCTAACTTTAGAGCCTAAAATCTTCGAATCTCACTTTTGCTCTTCTTCCTATCACATAGATAACTAAAAAAATGTCTTGGCCCCCAGTTAGAAACATAGAAACATAGAAAAAGACGGCAGATAAGGGCCGCGGCCCATCTAGTCTGCCCACCCTAATGACCCTCCCCTATTTATCTCTGTGCAGAGATCCCACGTGACGATCCCATTTCTTCTTAAAATCAGGCACGCTGCTTGCCTCTATCACCTGAAGTGGAAGTCTATTCCAGTGATCAACCACTTTTTCGGTGAAAAAGTATTTCCTGGTGTCGCCGTGCAATTTCCCGCCCCTGATTTTCCATGGATGTCCTCTTGTTGCCGTCGGACCTTTGAAAAAGAAGATATCTTCTTCTACCTCGATACGGCCCGTGAGGTATTTGAATGTCTCGATCATGTCTCCCCTCTCTCTGCGTTCCTCGAGTGAGTATAGCCGTAATTTATCTAGCCGTTCCTCGTATGGGAGATCCTTGAGTCCCGAGACCAAGGATCTCCCATACGAGGAACGGCTGGATAAATTACGGCTATACTCACTCGAGGAACGCAGAGAGAGGGGAGACAGTTTTACCCTATTGACTATTTTTTTCTTCCATTTACATCTTTCCACAAAAGCATTGATAATATCACATTGTTTTCAGAACACAAAGTTGAAGATCATAGGCGTTCTCCCTGTCTCATTACAAGTGCACACCCATCCTTAAAGCGGAAGGAACCGGTTGTCTTGGACCAAGTGCTAGACAAAGTAAAATGTAAAACAGCCAGCAGAGGGAGACATAGAGCCAAGAAACACAGCCTGGCTGGAGCTGCTGTTTCAGGGACACCTTTGGGTTTCCTCGAGGCCAAATAAATATTGTTATTCTGATTTGTAAATTCATAAACATCTCTTACCCAATGAATCTCTTTGTTTTGCTTCTCTCAAATGATTGCACAGTGCATCCAGCTTTTGTTTCAGCGAGGGCTGTCACTTATGTCACTTCTTTCCTACAGTGCTGTACTTGCTATTATGTGAAAAGTTGTTCTTAGCGGAAGCAGCCCGAGAGAAGGGGAAGAGGAGGCAAGAATTAGAAATAGCCGCTAAATTAATCTACCATGCAAAAAAATATGATCATGCACTCCTCTTCTTCGTAAAGCACACTGGTTACTCATTACTCATCGTCTTTCATAAGAATTGCCGCTGCTAGGTCAGACCATTGGTCCATTGTGCCCAGCACTCCGCTTCCACGGTGGCCCTTAGGTCAAAGACCAGTGCCCTGAGTCTAGCCTTACCTGCGTACGTTCTGGTTCAACAGGAACTTGTCTAACTTTATCTTGAATCCCTGGAGGGTGATTTCCCCTATAACAGCTTCCTGAAAAGTTTTCCAGTTTTCCACCACTCTCTGGGTGAAGAAGAACTTCCTTATGTTCGTACGGAATCTGTCCCCTTTTAACTTTAGAGAGTGCCCTCTCATTCTCTCTACCTTGGAGAGGGTGAACAACCTGTCCTTATCTACTAAGTCTATTCCCTTCATTATCTTGAATGTTTCGATCATGTCCCCTCTCAGTCTCCTCTTTTCAAGGGAGAAGAGGCCCAGTTTCTCTAATCTCTCACTGTACGGCAACTCCTCCAGCCCCTTAACCATTTTAGTCGCTCTTCTCTGGACCCTTTCGAGTAGTACCATGTCCTTCTTCATGTACGGTGACCAGTACTGGACACAGTACTCCAGGTGAGGGCGCACCATGGCCCGGTACAGCGGCATGATAACCTTCTCCGATCTGTTTGTGATCCCCTTCTTAATCATTCCTAGCATTCTATTTGCCCTTTTTACCACCGCCACGCCTTGCGCGGACGGCTTCATTGACTTGTCTACCAGTACTCCCAAGTCTCTTTCCTGGGGGGGGGGGTCTCTCCGAGTACAGGTTTAATGAACATAGTATATAGTTAACAGGTTACAATTTACACTAGATTAGCCCTAATTTCAGTACATATTTCCAATACAAGTTTTTTCTAGCTGGACACGTATTTAGGGTCGAATACAGTTTACTGGTTTACAGTTTACTGTTTACTGTTTACAGTTTACTGTTTACAGTTTACTGTTTACAGTTTACTGGTTATAATTTACCCTGATTATTCTACAGTACAAGTTTTATCCTAATTGACAAACAGACAGTTTACAGGTTGGCTTTGCTTTCCTTAGGTGACACATAATGGGTTCTGGTACCAATGTAGTTCATCAGATCATCAATCAAGGGCAGGGGTAGGTGAAGAGGTGTGTTTTGATTGCTTTCCTAAAGTTGAGGAGTCCTTCAAGGGATCTGATCTGCGGGGGGCAGATTAACATTCATGACAAACTCCCGATCCCTTATACTTTCTCCAGGACACTCTGATCCAATATTCAAGACTCACTTATTCTATGACCCAACGGTGCTTTTCGGAAAGAAATTAAAACTGTACTATTTGATAGATACACTTCCTAAATAGAAATTACATTAATTGTACTAATTCTTTAAGAATTGCAATAATTCTATTCTGAATATCCTTTAGAAATATACTGTACTGTTATTATTTGTATTTTGTACTTCAATGATTGTCCATTCTCCCTTTGATATAAACTGCTGAGAAGTTGTCAGATTGCGGCGGTATAGAAGAATAAAGTTATTATTATTATTACGTGAACTATTTTACGATACCACTCGCAAATCTGTCCTCTCGATCACAGCTCCTCCTTGGTGGAACGCCCTCCCATTGGAACTCTCTAGAAAAATTCTGACCTAAACTCAAGACTTTTCTTTTCAAAGATGCTTATCGTCTCTAACCTCAGCTCTTTCAATTATTCTCATGAAGCTTTTTGAAGTATCTCGCAATATCAGAAATGTTTCTTTTGACGTGAGCCCTACCATAATGTATTTTCGCTCCCTTTTATTTTTATTTCTGTCTCGATGTATTTACTGCCTTACCCTCACCTTTCCCCTTTCGTTTCATGTGTGCTGGTCCGTTCAAACTCCCTTTTTATTTATTTTTTTAACTCTAGATAAGTTATATCTTTTATTTTATTTCTTTTTTTAATCTCTATTTTATTGTAGACCGTTTAGATACCTATTTGATCAATGGTATATCAAAAATAAAGTAACTGGAAATGTCATAAGCGTACATGTGATAAAAGATGTCATCAACCCAAAACAATATCACATGATCAAACAAAATGGTAACCTCATATATGCTCCCTGGGTAGGGTTAACATATTTTGAAAAAAAACAAAACAAAACAACAAACCCCTGGACACATAACCCCACCCCGTTCTGCCTCCAGCCCCACTCCGTTCCGCCCCCAGCGAGCCTCCTACAGCCAGCTCCGGCCGTGCCTGGAGGGCCTGGAGCATGTGCGGATGTGTGTGACGTCAACCACGCATGCTCAGAGGCCTTCTAGATGCGGCTGGAACTGGTAGGGGCTTTCCAAAACCCAGTTCCAGCCACAACTAGAGGGCCTCTGAGCATGCGCGGGTGATATCTCAAACATCCTGGTTTTGGAAAGTCTATCTGGGAACCTGGACAGTCCTCTAAAAAGAGGACATGTTGGGGGTTTTCCCAGACGTCTGGTAACACTATCCATAGGTAACCTAGTGAGTTTAGAAACCAATACAAATGAAAGCAGAAAAATACTGTACATAAGTATATAAGAATTGCCGCCGCTGGGTCAGACCAGTGGTCCATCACGTCCAGCAATCCGCTCACGTGGCGGCCCTCTGGTCAAAGACCAGCACCCTAACTGAGACTAGCCCTACCAGCACACGTTCTTGTTCAGCAGGAACTTGTCTAACTTTGTCTTGAATCCTTGGAGGGTGTTTTCCCCTATAACAGCCTCCGGAAGAGCATTCCAGCTTTCTGCCACTCTCTGGATGAAAAAGAACTTTCTTACGTTTGTACAGAATCTGTCCCCTTTTAGCTTTAGAGAGTGCCCTCTCGTTCTCCCTACCTTGAAGAGGGTGAACAACCTGTCCTTATCTACTAAGTCTATCCCCTTCAGTATCTTGAACGTTTCGATCATGTCCCCTCTCAATCTCCTCTGTTCGAGAGAGAAGAGGCCCAGTTTCTCTAATCTTTCACTGTACGGCAGCTCCTCCAACCCCTTAACCATCTTAGTCGCTCTTCTCTGGACCCTTTCGAGTAGTACCATGTCCTTCTTCATGTATGGCGACCAGTGTTGGACGCAGTACTCCAGGTGAGGGCGCACCATGGCCCGGTACAGCGGCATGATAACCTTCTCTGATCTGTTCGTGATCTCCTTCTTTAGCATTCTGTTTGCCCTTTTTGCTGCCGCCGCACATTGCATGGATGGCTTCATTGACTTGTCGATCAGAACTCCCAAGACCCTTTCCTAGGAGGTCTCTCCAAGTACTGACCTGGACATCCCGTATTCGTGCATCAGATTTTTTTTACCGACATTCATCACTTTACACTTATCCACGTTGAACCTCATCTGCCATGTCGATGCCCATTGCTCGAGCTTGATTATGTCACGTTGCAGATCTTTGCAATCCCCCTGCTTCTTCACTACTCTGAATAACTTCGTATCGTCTGCAAATTTAATAACTAAACACACTTTTACTTGTCATCAGAAACAAAATGTAGGGTTACCATATGGCTCTAGAAACAGGAGGATGGATTGAGACATCCGGGTTTTACTTCCATTGAAAGCAATGGAAGTAAGGAGGACAGATTGAGACATCTAGATTTTACTTCCATTGCTTTCAATGGAAATAAAACCCAGATGTCTCAATCCATCCTCCTGTTTCTAGAGACATATGGTAACCCTAACAAACAGGTACATACGTAAGGTTACCAGATGTACATCACTTTGTCTAGGTTTTGAAAAGCTTCCAGCTAAGTATCACGTCAAGAGAACATCTGCGCATGCACAGATGCAATGCGGTGATGTCACACGCAGGCACGTGTGTGGTGTCATCGCGTCACACCTGCGCATGTGCCAATGCCCTCCTGACGCAGCTCTGAGCATGAGAACAGGTTGAGGGTGCAGGACTGGGCAGAACGGGGCAGGACCTGGGCGGAATGGGGCAGAGCTAGGTGGAACTGGACAGGCCTGGGATGGGACTATGGGTCTAGATTTTACAGGCGTAAAATCTGGTAACCATATACATATGTGTAATATGACAAACACTAATACACCCCATACTTCAGAAAACTTCACTGGCTACCAATCGAGGCCAGAATCATCTTCAAATTCGGCTGCCTATGCTACAAAACACTATTTGGTACCTCGCCTACCTACCTCCTGAAACACTTCATCCTACAACCCCCGCCTTTCCCACAAAACATTACTATTTTTGTTCCCAACTCACAAGGGATGCCACTGCAAAAGATTCCTGGACAGGACACTGTCTTTTCAAGCAGGCATTTGGAACAATAACCTAAGCAACCTCCTCCTGAATTCGCCATCATACCAATCTTTCAGAAAAACCCTGAAAACCCACTTATTCAACAAGTTTGTCCGATCTTCCAACCTCACCTTCCAGACTAATTACACCCTATCTTCCCCCCCACCACACTTACTCCCTTTGCATCTCACTACTCCATGGCTTACCCTCTCCCACTGTAAGCCAATGCCGGAGGCTGTTATAGGGGAAAACACCCTCCAGGGATTCAAGCCAAAGTTAGACAAGTTCCTGCTGAACCAGAACATATGCTGGTAGGGCTGGTCTCAGTTAGGGCTCTGGTCTTTGACCTGGGGGCCACCGCAGGAGCGGACTGCTGGGCACGATGGACTGACTCAGCAGCGGCAATTTTTTATGTTCTTATCACAATATGAGCTTTGGGATGCTGGTACTATTTTGTCAGGTAGCTGTGACTTGGCTCGGTCTCCGTGAAGACAGGATACTGGGTTGGATGGAACATTGATCTAAGAACATAAGAACATAAGCAGTGCCTCCGCCGGGTCAGACCATAGGTCCATCCTGCCCGGCAGTCCGCTCCTGCGGCGGCCCAAACAGGTCACGACCTGTCTGAATCCCAGAAGGGGCCCCCTTGCCACCTTGGTTTCCCATTGAGTCCTATCTTCCTATCGAAGTCCTAACCCTCCGCTCTTGCACATGCACGACCTGGTTGGGTTTCTATACTTATTACCTGGTTAGCTTTCTATACCTGTGTTACATCCCAGCACCTCTCTCAGTATCCCACGATCCCTTTATCCCTCAGGAATCCGTCCAATCCCTGTTTGAATCCCTGTACCGTACTCTGCCTGATCACTTCCTCCGGTAGCGCATTCCAAGTGTCCACGACCCTTTGGGTGAAAAAAAACTTCCTTGCATTTGTTTTGAACCTATCTCCCTTCAGTTTCTCAGAATGCCCCCTCGTACCTGTTGTCCCCTTCAGTCTGAAGAATCTGTCCCTATCCACCCTCTCTATGCCCCTCATGATCTTGAAGGTCTCTATCATATCTCCCCTGAGCCTCCTTTTTTCCAGAGAGAAGAGCCCCAGCCTATCCAACCTCTCGGCGTATGGGCAGTGTTCCAGCAAGGCGATTTTTGTGTTTTTATGAAAGGAACTGGGGTTGATGCACTGTCTTTCTGTGGTTACAATCCAAACAGTTTACATATTAAATACAGGCACTTGACCGGAGTCAAGGAAGCTGCAGTGGGAGTCAAACTCGGTTCCTCAGGTTCACAGGCTGCCGCACTAACCATCAGGGCTCCTCCTCTTAGCGCGGCAGTACCAGCCTCTGCTGAAGCATGCCACCAACCTCTTTGCTGCTCTGGCAATATGAAAGCCAGCTGGGGCAGTGGATGACTTTTGCTGGCAGGGTCCTGTAGCCCCATGAGAGGGGGTCCAGTCCCCCAAGGCCCCCTCTGTGGTTAAACCACTGCCCTCCACACAGTGGTATAGTAAGGGAGGTGCATGGATGCGGTCCATCCCAGGCGCGGTCTTCCTAAGGGCACGGCACCCTTGTTCCTCTCCGCCCCCGCTCCTTTTTTGCCGCGTGCACATGCCCTTTGCCTTCCCCAGTATCGTTTTTATTTCCCGGCACGAGGTTGCTGCCCGCGTCGGCATCAGCGCTGTCTCTGACGTCACTTCTGGGACCCGCGCCTAGGAAGTGACATGAAAGAGCGAGCCGACACCGACGCGGGTGCACTGCTCACGCCGGAGAAGTTAAAAAGGGATGGGGCATGTGTGCAGCAGAGGGGGCGGGGGAGGGGCACCCTTACTACATCACGGCCTCCACAAGCACTTCATAGTTTTTCTCTTGTGTATATTTGTGCACCTGGGAAGAGCCCAATGATTTGGTGTTTTCATTCTAACCCTGATCTAGGTTCATAGTCATTCGCGCGCGAGACATCAGGGTGCCGACAATCGAGCGCAGACAATTCGGCGCAAGACACCAGCGCACCACGGGAAAACTTACTTTTAAAGAGCTCCGACAGGAGGTGTGGGGGGAACCCCCCCCCCACTTTACTTCATACAGTTCGCGCTGCCGTTAGGGGGAGTTGGAACCCTCTATTATAGAGAAAACGGAACTTTTTCTGATTTTTTCGGGAAAAGTTCAGTTTTCTCTATAATGTGGGGGGTTGCACCCCCCACAACCCCCCCAATGGCAGCGTGAACCATATGAAGTAAAGTGGGGGGTTCCCCCCCACACCCCCCCTCATCGGAGCTCTTTATAAGTAAGTTTTCCCGTGGCGCGCCAAATTGTCTGCGCTCGATTGTCGGCGTGCTTTTGTCCCGTCACCCTGATCTATTATAATCCATAACTTTATTAATTGAACTATACCAAAAAGGCTCAAGGCGATTTACGTTCAAAGAGGCCGTAAAATCTACAGGAAAATGCAAAAACAAGTGGCAATTAAAATATTATCATAACATGAATATTACAGCAAGGCATATAAAAAATTTTTCAAATTTTTACAAAACTTTTAAGTACAGTAAATCCTTGGATTGCATGTAACTTGGTTTGCAAGTGTTTTGCAAGACAAAACATTTGATTAAATTTTAACTTGATATAGAAGCAACGTCTTGCAATACGAGTACATACAGTATACACGCGTGTCACATTATCACAGCTAAGTCGATGGTTCTTCTCTCTCTGATGCTGCAAGAGTGTAGCGATTGTTCTAAACGAGCAACGTCTTGCAATACGAGTACATACAGTATACACGCGTGTCACATTATCACAGCTAAGTCGATGGTTCTTCTCTCTCTGATGCTGCAAGAGTGTAGCGATTGTTCTAAACGAGCAACGTCTTGCAATACGAGTACATACAGTATACACGCGTGTCACATTATCACAGCTAAGTCGATGGTTCTTCTCTCTCTGATGCTGCAAGAGTGTAGCGATTGTTCTAAACGAGCAACGTCTTGCAATACGAGTACATACAGTATACACGCGTGTCACATTATCACAGCTAAGTCGATGGTTCTTCTCTCTCTGATGCTGCAAGAGTGTAGCGATTGTTCCAAATGAGCAACGTCTTGCAATACGAGTACATACAGTATACACACGTCACATCATCACAGCTGAGCCGATGGTTCTTGTCTCTCTGACGCTGCGGGAGTGTAGTGACTGTTCTAAATGAGCAAGGTCTTGCAATACAAGTACATATAGTATTTTGTATTCAAGTTTTTGGGTTGTGGAACGAATCGTCTGAGTTTCCATTATTTCTTATGGGGAAATTCGCTTTGATATACGAGTGCTTTGGATTACAAGCATGCTTCCGGAACGAATTATGCTCGCAAACCAAGGTTTTACTGTAATTGATATCATTCCTAATATAAACGGATTATTCCAAATGGTAATGGTAGCGTAAGCTAAAGCCTCAGCACCCTGGGGTTGAGGGTTCAAACCCACGATGCTCCTTGTGACCCTGGACAAGTCACTTAATCCCCCCCATTGCTCCAGGTAGATTAGACAGATTGTGAACCCACCGAGACCGACAGGGAAAAATACTTGAGTACCTGAATAAAGGAATGGAAACCACTCTGAACTCCCCTGGGAGAACGGTATAGAAAATGGAATCAATTCTCCTTATAATGACAGGGGTTTCCATACAGCTTATTTAAAAAAAATTGGAAGAACTGGGATAGGTCAAATTACACATTGTGGTGAGAATCCCTCTGTTATATTTTTAAAATGGAACGTTTCATGGCTATACAGCAGGGACGTTACAGGAATTTTATGGATCTTTGGGAGCCATTGGCTAAATTTTCTAAGGAATGATAACTGATTTTATTTCATGGACCTGTAAACATATACATCCAGTGTGTGTGTGTTGGGGGGGGGGGAAGGGGGGGAGTTGCATTGGAATTTGATTCAGGGAATTTATGGATAGTTCCTTGAAGGTTTTATTTTATTTGAGTATTAGGTGGGAGGGTGGGGGAAATATAATTGTACATTAATGCCTGAAATTTTATGTATATGAATTACTCGTTGCACAATTGTAGTTTGAAAATTCAATAAACATATAAAAAAAAAAAAGAAAATTGAATAAATAAATAAATAAACCATTCAGTGGCTACCCCCCTCCCCCCCGCATTGTTGCTTGTCCAATCCAATTTAGATTGTACACTTGATAGGAAGAAACATACTTTGGCCAACTGGGGGATTCCTTTCAGATGGCCCCTTTTCCATTGTACTTTCTGTCTCTTTTGCTAGACAAATTGGGCTTCGTGGTCCCTGGCATTTCCTGCACATTCCTCCAGCCGGGGTTGGGAGTCTCCTTCAGAATGACAGGCACGGCTTTCTTCCTTCGCACACACCGTTGCAAGTCAAATGCCAGCGAGAGCGCCGCGCCTCTTCTCCCTTCCGTGTTGTTGAATAAGCAAGGACGCCACGAGTAGCCCAATTGGCAAAATCCATTTGTTCAGTAGGCTGACAAGCTAACTGCTCTTTTGTCTTCCTTTTCTAAGTAGAATTACGCGTGCGTAACATTCCTTTACATGACAAAGTACTCACGGCCAACTGAATAAGACTCATGCAATATTTGCACTAAGCTCTTCATGTATTTTTCTTTCTAAAATGTTTGCTGCCTCTGGTCAGGTGCACAGGAAATCTGGTGGCACTTAATGTATGATGGCTAAGTCTTCAATGCATTCCTGCCATTCTGACACACCTCAGGCTACCGATACGTTGCATCACCTTTACTGAAATGCACAAATCGTATGGTAGGCTCATTGTACCTATATAGTAATATAGTAACATAGTAGATGACGGCAGATAAATGTAATGTAATGTAATTTATTTCTTATATACCGCTATATCCTTTAGGTTCTAAGCGGTTTGAAGAAAATATACATTAAGATTATAAATGAGAAGTAAGAAGGTACTTAAAAAATTCCCTTACTGTCCCGAAGGCTCACAATCTAACTAAAGTACCTGGAAATTAATAAAGAAGAGAAAATAAAGATGGTTGAAAAAAGAAAAATTCTATATGAACTTATAGGATGGAAATTAAACTGACAGTGAAGAACTGTATGAAAAATACATATGGAATGCAGTTAGAGAGGGTAGGTTACAATCTATTTATGGTATTTGTTTAATTGGAAGGTGTTAAGGTGGGTAATTTGGGGGAAGGTTATCTGAAGGTAGGTGAATCTTCTGGAGGTAAAAGAGGAGGGGTTAAGATATTTGGATGAATTTTTTGAAAAGCAGGGTTTTGATTTCTTTTCTGAATGTTTTGAGGTTGTCTGATATTGTCATAAGATTGGAGATGGAATGGTTGATTTTTGCTGCTTGTGTTGCCAGAAGGTTGTCAAACATTTTCTTGCGTTGTGTGCCTTTGAGTGGGGGGAAGGCGAAAGGGTTCGAGGTTCTTCTGTGTCTTGAGGTGGAGATTTGGTTTAAGCGGTTGTTTAGATAGGAGGGGGAAGAGCCGTGTAATGCTTTGAATATCAGGCAGTGGAATTTGAATTGGATTCGTGCTTGTATGGGTAGCCAGTGAGAGTCTAAGAAGGCAGTTGTTATGTGATCATATTTTTTGAGTGAGTAGATCAATCTGAGGGCGGTGTTTTGTATGGTCTGGAGTTGTTTTATCATAGTGGCTGGACAAGGAAGATATAGGGAGTTGCAATAATCCAGCAGACCTAAGACTAGGGATTGGACGATTAGTCTAAATTGTGCTTGGTCAAAGAATTTTCTGATTTTACGGAGATTTCTCATGGTTAGAAAAGCTTTCTGGGTTGTTTTGTTGATCTGGGGCTGCATTGTGCAACATCTGTCTATCGTAACTCCTAGGAGTTTTAGTTTGGGTTGTATTGGGTATTTGGTATTTTTTATTTTCAGTTCAGTGATGGTAGGAGTTTGGGCTTTTTCGAGTAAAAGGAATTTTGTTTTTTCAGAATTTAGTTTTAGTTTGTGATCCATCATCCATTTTTCTACTGTGTCTAAGGTTGTTTCTAGCTTTGTTGTGGTGGTGGTCTCTGATGGGTCGAATGGGAGGATTATGGTGATGTCATCAGCATAGCTGAAAGATGTGACATCTAGGGTATCTAAAGTGGCTCCTAGGGAGGAGATAAAGAGGTTGAAGAGCGTAGGTGAGAGAGGTGATCCTTGTGGAACTCCGCAGGGATTTGTCCATGGTTCTGATTTGATATCATTCTATTTTACCCTGTAGGTTCTAGATTTGAGGAACCCCTGAAACCATTTGTAGACCTTGCCTGAGATTCCTATGGCGTCGAGAATTTGTAGTAATAAGGTGTGGTCAACTAGGTCAAATGCTGCGGAGAGGTCTAATTGTATTAATATCATTTTTTTTCCTTTACTGATGTGTTGTCGGGCTGTATCTAGTAATGTGATAAGTAGTGTTTCTGTACTATGGTTAGTTCGGAATCCTGATTGTGAGGGGTGGAGTAGGTTATGTTTTTCCAGATATTCGGTGAGGTATTGTGCCACTAGGCCTTCTATTATTTTAACGTACAATGGTATTGAAGCGATAGGTCTGTAGTTGGAGGGGCTATCTATTGGGCCTTTGTGATTCTATATGATTGGAGTGATTAAGATCTCTCCTAGGTCCTGTGGGAATTGGCCTTCTGTCAATGTGGTTTGAATCCATAGCATGAAGTTGGTTTTGAATGTGGTGGAGGCGTTTGGTAATATGTAGGTGGGGCAATTATTTAGGTCACTGAAAGCATGGCTGTATTTATTGTAGAGTCGGTTCATATCCGACCAGACTAGAATTGGGAAATCGGACCAACTTCTGTCTGCTACGATGGCTTCGCTAGTTGATGGGTTTGTTGTTATCTTTTCTAGATGGGTGTGTGTGTTGATGAATGTAGATCTGATATTGGTGATCTTGTTTTTGAAATGGTCTGCTAGGTGGATGGCTGTTGGTGGGTGGATACCTTGGGTGGAGAGGTAAGGTTTGGTATCTGTGAGGTTCTTTACTAGATTAAATAGCTTTTTTGTGTCTGGGGTTTTTTTGCCTATCATATTGGAGTAGTAGGCTTTTCGTTTTTCCTTGAGTTTGGTTTTGTATTGATTAATTTGGTATCTCCATGCAGTTTTAGTGTGTTCTAAACTCTTGTTTTTTTTCCAGACTCTTTCTAGTTGTCTGCAGAGCTTTTTAGATTGGAGAAGTTCGGCGTCGAACCATTTATCAGAAGGTCTGCATATTTTGAATTTTAGTTTTTCTGGGGCTAGCTCATTTAGAATGGTTTCGCTTATGGATCTCCATTGGGATATAAATTCGTTGGGAGCTATGTTGGTGGTGGCGTGGTCTGCTTTATCCCAGAATATGGAGGGTTCGATTTTTTGGTGTGTTTTGAAGGAGGTTTTTATTGGAGGTTGTTTGTTAATGCTTTGAGGCCAGTTGATGTCAAAGGTGTATTTATAGTGATCTGACCAAAGGGAGGTCCATAGTGATTCAATTTAAATTTTTTTAATTTTTTCTTCTTAGCTATTTCTGGGCAAGAATCCAAAGCTTTACCCGGTACTGTGCTTGGGTTCTAACTGCCGAAATCTCTGTTAAGACTTACTCCAGCCCATCTACACCCTCCCAGCCATTGAAGCCCTCCCCTGCCCATCCTCCACCAAACGGCCATACACAGACACAGACCGTGCAAGTCTGCCCAGTAACTGGCCTAGTTCAATATTTAATATTATTTTCTGATTCTAAATCTTCTGTGTTCATCCCACGCTTCTTTGAACTCAGTCACAGTTTTACTCTCCACCACCTCTCTCTCGGGAGCGCATTCCAGGCATCCATCACCCTCTCCGTAAAGTAGAATTTCCTAACATTGCCTCTGAATCTACCACCTCTCAACCTCAAATTATGTCGTCTGGTTTTACCATTTTCCTTTCTCTGGAAAAGATTTTGTTCTACATTAATACCCTATGTCCTGAGATATTTTTGAACATTCTCGGTTTTGACCTCTGCCTCCCCCAAAACATTCAGGAGTTTGTAGCACTCCTCTCTCCACAAAAAAGTGGAAAAAGCAAAAGGTGCAAAGGCAGCTCTAGTGGGAATGCAACGGAAAGGATCTTTTTTTTTTCCCTGAAAGGACCTGGCAGTTCTGTTACCCATTCGGACCGAGTTGGAGCCCTTTCCTGCTGGTCACAGGTCCCTGATGAGACCACATCTGGAATACTGTGTTCAATTTTGTCGGCCACATTATCAAAAGGATGTGCTAAGAATAGAGTCAGTTCAGAGATTGGCCACTAGGATGGTCTCAGGATTCAAGGATCTCCCATATGAAGAACGTCTAGGTAAGTTGCAGCTATACTTTCTCGAGGAACGCAGAGAGAGGGGAGACATGATAGAGACGTTCAAATATGTTATTGGCCGTATGGAGGTGGAAGAAGACATCTTTTTCCTTACAGGACCTACGGCGACAAGAGGGCATCCGCTAAAAATAAGGGGTGGGAGATTTCATGGTGACACTAGGAAGTATTTCTTCACCGAAAGGGTGGTTGATCGTTGGAATGATCTTCCACTACAGGTAGTTGAGGCCAACAATGTGCTCAATTTTAAGAATAAATGGGATAAACATGTGGGTTCACTTCAAGGAAATGCTTAGGGGGGTGGGTTATTCGAGTGGGCAGACTTGTTGGGCTGACGGCCCTTTTCTGCCGTCATACTCTATGTTTCTAGGGGGGAAATTCTATAACTGGGTGCCGCATACGAGCTAATTTGGGGGTCCTTGTACTAAGGTGCGTTCACCGATTTAGCGTGTGCTAATTGATTTAGCCAACGCTAAGGATTAGCACGTGTTAAATGCTAAGGCGCCCATAGAATGCCTTAGCATTTAGTGCACGCTAATTTTTCACCACGCTAAATTGGTTAGCGCGCCTTAGTAAAAAGACCCCTTTATGACGGCATCTGGGTGCCAAGATCCTGTTCTAGAATACTAACAGAAGTTGGCGTCTACACACCAATATCTAGTTACGCCCACTTAGGCTACGCCAACAGCAGATGCAAATGGGGTGCTTTTATTTACGTATTTGTTTTTTGCTCACGCCTTTTTCAGTAGCAGCTTTAAGGGCTCCTTTTACACAGGCGCGCTAGCGGTTTAACACACGTAATACTGCCGCTAGACTGCTGGACGCACCAGCCGCTACCACCTCCTTTTAAGCAGGCGGTAGTTTTAGGCCAGCGCGGGGGTTAGCGCATGATGAAAAGTTACGCGCGTTAACCCTCCTAGTGCGCCTTTGTAAAAGGAGCCCTACGTGAGCCCTATTCAAATGCACTAGATCACTGTCTCTCAAACCTTTTTAGCTCCGGCGCACTAAACGCAGCAAATATGTTTTAAGGCGCATTATAATTGAAATGATAAAATTGCAAAACCAACAAAACATCAACCCCCTCTTTTACTAAGGTGCACTGACCGATTAGCGCACGCTAAACGCTAACGCATCCATAGATTAGCATGCGTGTTAGGGTTTAGTGCACACTAAATCGATTAGCGAACCTTAGTAAAAGAGGGCCTAAATTTGAGAGTTATTTATTTAAAGTTCTTTAACTAAAGTTCTTTTGCTAAACCGCGATAGCGGTTATTAGCGCGGGGAGCCACGCTGAATGTTTCGCGCTGCTCCTGACGCTCATAAAAACTCTATGACCATCGGGAATAGCGTGGAGCATTCGGCGTGGCTCCCTGCTCTAATAATTGCTATCACGGTTTAGTTAAAGGGGGGGGGGGTTAAGTTATTTATCGGTAATTGTAACAACGGTGAAACTAAAGTACCGGTAGCTAGAATTGTTAATCAATGCGACGAATGTGCTTGTTTTTGTGTGCACGATGCAGCTCGATAGTCGACAAGCAAACACACACTTCATCATCCACCATCTGCAGACGTTCTCTTTTTGTCGATTTAGGCCCTCTTTTACTAAGGTGCGCTAACAGATTAGCGCACGCTAATCGATGTAGTGCGCACTAAACGCTAACGCATGGACGTGTTAGCTTTTAGCACGCACTAATTTGATTAGCGCATCTTAGTAAAAGAGGGGGTTAATTTCTGTCAGAGGTGAAAATCCAAGTTCGCAAAGATAAGAAGATCCAAACGGTAACAAAGCCTCGATTGCTTTGTTGCTCAAGTTAGGATAACTTCTGCACATAAAATAAAAATAAAATGACTTGTCATTAGTTTTCAAGGACCAATCACGTCAAAGAAAGATGTTTGCCTGGGCGGTTGTATCCTTACGCGCCCAGACGCTCATAACATTGACAGACTTTTGCGTACGTGACGCACATGCCATCTATTCTAGTGTATACTTAAGAAGGGAATTAAAAAAAAAATAAAGCAAAATTCTGGAATGTCTTCGGGGCACACCACTGTGCCGTGGCACCCAGTTTGAGAGACCCTGCACTAGATAGTTCCCTGTCCTTAGAGGACTCAAAATCTAATGGATCCTTTTATGAAGCTGCACTGCTGAGCAGCGCACGCTACGTGCCAAGCTGCCCGCTCTATGCTTATGTGCGGCGCGGCATTTAATGAGCACTGATTGGCAACACAGCTTTCTACAAGCCTGCCTAAGTTTGTATCTGAAGCATCAAAAAAGTATCTAAATATCCCCCCCCCCTTTACAAAACCGTAGCACGGTTTGTAGTGTCAGCCACGGCGGTAACAGCTCTGACGCTCATAGGAATTCTTGGCTGATTTGGCTGTTAAAATTAGCTGGCCAGCACTTTAAATTTCACAGAGAGCTGGCTAAGTTGCACAATATAGCCATCTGTCCGCTAACTGCTAAGTGCTAATATTCAGTGACCATCTCGCACGGAATACTAGGATTTATGAGGGGCCGTTGAAAAGTTCTCAGTCCAACCAACAAAGTTGGGGCAATCTCCATCAGTGGCATAGTAAGGGTAGGAGGCCCCCATGTCCTCTGCACCAGTGGTCCCCAACCCTGTCCTGGAGGATCACCAGGCCAATCGGGTCTTCAGGCTAGCCCTAATGAATATGCATGGAGCAGATTTGCATGCCTGTCACTTCCATTATATGCAAATCTCTCTCATGCATATTCATTAGGGCTAGCCTGAAGACCCGATTGGCCTGGTGGTCCTCCAGGACAGGGTTGGGGACCACTGCTGTGCACCCCCTGCTCCTTCCGCACCCCCCCCCATTACTTCCATGCTCCCACACCACATGCCCTCCCTTCCCACCCCCATACCTCTTTAAATCTTTGCCAGCACACTCAGCTTCTCCAGCTTGCTGCTCGCACCGATATCGGCTTTCCCTCTGATGTCATTTCCTGGCCCCGCAACCTGGAAGTGATTTCAGAGGGAGCCAGGCCGGCATGACCAGCAGGCCAGAATAGTTGCTTGTACTGCTGAAGATTCAAAGAGGTACAGTGAGGGGGGGGCAGAGAGGTGCCAGCACCACCACCAAGGGGGTTCCTGGGGTGGTCCGCTCCCTAGCTCCCTTACCACGCCACTGATCTCCATCGAGGGCTATATACTCAGTCCAGCGATTTTCCACTTTTTTCGTTTCATTGGAAAAATACAGAATGAAAAAAGTGGAAAATCACTGGACTAAGTTTATAGCTCTCAATGGAGACTGCCCCAACTTTGTTGAATGGGCGGAGAACTTTTCAGTGGCCCCTTGGCTGTTCCTGGCTGGTTATATAGTGCTGAATATAGGGTGGCTAGAGTAACTGGTGAAAAGAAGTGAGCTAAATGCCAACGGAATCAAAACGTTACCATTTATGCTCTTATTACTTAATGGCGGCCAGAACTAGGATTCACTTACACCAGGGATCTCAAAGTCCCTCCTTGAGGGCCGCAATCCAGTCGGGTTTTCAGGATTTCCCCAATGAATATGCATGAGATCTATGTGCATGCACTGCTTTCAATGCATATTCATTGGGGAAATCCTGAAAACCCGACTGGATTGCGGCCCTCAAGGAGGGACTTTGAGATCCCTGACTTACACCTTCTTACTGAAGGAACTGTAGTTTCTGGCCCCTGACTAAGCTTCACAGTATGACGGCTGGACTAGTCAAGGGAACTAAAAATAAGTCATAAAAATCTGCTGGGGACTTGTAAATCAAGGCTCCTTCATAGCCCCCTGCGAAGATCGATTCCATTTGAACTGGAAAGCAGCAGGAGGAAACTTCTAGACCACAAATAATCTCAGTAGAGTCCTAATACAATAAAGGAGATCATTTCTGCTTGTCTGAGCTTGCGTCTTCCATGATGTGCCCTTGATGTTGCATCGGGTAGGATGAACGCCACATGGATGTTCTATTACCTAATTACCCATTTATTCTTTTTTTTAGAGTATTTGGCTTTGTAACGTCAGCACCGCCTGAAACAAATTAAAATTTGATTCATTTTTGTTTTTCTGTACTGGACCTTATAAGTACAGGAAGGATTATTAAAGATGTTATCTTCTCAGAAAAAGTTCACTGTCTTTGTTATTCTTCAAAACATTTGGTTGTCAATCTAGTTAATAAACGCAGTCTAGCAGGTGAAACTACTCAGATGTGCACTGACCTGAATTTTCAGTTGGTGTTCAATACAAGGTAAATAAATCATTTCAAATGCACGGTGTGTAGTCACTGGAAAGTTCCTCCTTCTATGACTTATCAGATTTTGATTTTTCAGGTGACTTCACATGATCAGAAGCTCACCATGCTCAGACTGGAATGATGATAAGAGCCAACAACTCGGAAATTCAAGTTCGCTTTCCACCTGCATCATACAGCTTGTGACCTTGAAGACCTCCACTGTTCCCTCTAAGGCACTGAGCGGGAGTCCTCCATCTGCACTGCTATCAGTAGGGGCGCTGCTTCAATATTGTGTTTTCAATTGCTAAAGACAGACTGGTTGCTTGGAATCCTGCAGAACTTCTCTATTCCTCAGAAAAACATAAGAACAGCCTTACTGGGTCAGACCAATGGTCCATCCAGCCCAGTATCCCGTCTTCACGGAGGCCAATCCAAGTCACAAGTACCTGGTAGAAACTCAAATAGTAGCAGCATTCCAGAGCAGAGATTATGATGTCATAATGCTTCATTCCACCAATGCCTAAGAGCCAACCTTCTCAGTGATGTCACAATGGCTTGATTGCCCTATACTTGGTTCACATAAGAACATAAGAATAGCCTTACTGGGTCAGACCAATGGTCTATCTAGCCCAGTATCCATCATCACGGACGACAATCCAAGTCACAAGTATCTGGAAGAAACTCAAAGAGTAGCAACATTCCAGAGCTGAGCTTGTGATGTCATAATGCTTCATTCCACCAATGCCTAAGAGCCAACCTTCTCAGTGATGTCAAAATGGCTTGATTATCCTATACTTGGCTCACATAAGAATAGCCTTACTAGGTCAGACCAATGGTCCATCTAGCCCAGTATCCCATCTTCACGGAAGCCAATCCAAGTCACAAGTACCTGGCTGAAACCCAAACAGTAGCAGCATTCCATGCCACCAATCCAGAGCAAGCAGTGTTTTCTCCCATGTCCATCTCAACAACAGTTTATGGACTTTTCCTCATGATTGAAAATGCGATAATGAAACAGTACCTCCCTCCATCGGCAGGACTGTAGGTGGAGGACTCCCACTCAGCTTATTCATTGCTGGACCCTCAAGGAAGAGTTTTATGGTTCTTCAGATGCTTTCCTAGATAAATGATTGGTTTATAAAAGATACCATTCAGGCATATTATTACAGTCTCTGACTCAGTTTAGCTGATGGCTTCATCAAGTCATGGTCTTTGGCCATCTTGGAATGCATTTCCAAAATATGGGCGTCGGTTCAGACCTAAAGAAGTCTGCTACAAGCATAAAAATATCAATGGGGAAAAAATTAATCACTATTTGTGACTGAGGGTGTACCAAACTGGTTGAATATCAAGAATAAAGGCCACTCCTCTAAAACGATTAACAATCTTGTGCACATAAGCATTAGACTTCTCATATATATAATTCAAAGGTTGAATATGTTCAGAGACATAGAGGCAAAAACAAGAGGTATTTACCCCAAGAATGTCGCCTCACCACAGTCTGAACAATTGCGTGCAGGACAATCGCGCTCCGTCAAATGCATGCACTAAGTGTGCGCATGACAATTGTGGCACGTTAAAACATTCACTTGCTATCTACACAAAAAGAGAAAAGACGCCTTCAAATCACACAAAACTCAGCGGTCAAACTCATTCACAGCGGTAAAAAATACGATCATGTCACCCCCCTACTGATTAAATCCCACTGGCTCCCAATTAGCCACCGCATTACTTTTAAAATATTACTTTTAACTTACAAAATCTTAATTTTCAAAGAACCACAATTTATCAACCGATTGCTTATTCCTCAAAACCCTTTTCGCTCTCTTCGATCGACGACTCAAATGCTCCTTACAGTCCCTTCACTAAAAATCATTGGCACTAGAAGACACGATATGCTCAGTAATGGCTCCCCAACTGTGGAATGCTCTTCCTCGTTATATCAGAGAAGAAAAAGACCTCAGTCAATTTAAGAAACTTCTAAAAAGTTGTCTTTTTTAAAGACGCGTTCAATCTTTAGCCTTCTTCAGATTTGTTACCCCTTCCCATTGTTTCATCCCTTATTTTCTCTCTTCTCTTAAGCTATGAAAATGTAACTGTACCCCTTTATCCTTATGTTTCGTGTACGTCTTAAAATTGTTAGTTCTAATCTAATCTAATCTAAACCTTAAGTTCTAAGACTTTTGTTTGTTGTTTACTTATTGTAACCTGTTTTATGAAGCTGTAAATCACTTAGTAATTTGAATAAGCGATCCATCAAATATAAAAAGCCCGAGAGCCTGTCTCGACGGGCGGCTCTAACGCGGAGCTGGGTGGCCTGCGTTTGCCGTCCGTCGGGGGGGGGTGGATAGGAGGAGGGGGATAGGTAAAAAATTTTAAAGAGGGAAGGAGGTCTTTCACACTGTGGGAAGGACCTCCTATAAGGTTAAATTGGGGCCGCAGGGTGGGGTAGGGTGGGGGGGGTATATAAGCTGTAGGCTCGGAGGACCGTAACGGTTTCCGGTCCTCCAAGGCAGCTTTCCCGCCCTCCCGCCCATTAGTTCAGTGCGAGGTAGAGTGGTGAGTTTTGTTTTGGTTGGCGGTATCCCGAGCTACTGGCGGCTGGTCTCATCATGGGATGAGTGGTAGGCCGGCTGGGAGCCGTGTCGGTGGGTCGGATGACCCTGGACAATGGGGCATGTGGGGACATGCCACCCCTCGGACCCTTGCTTAGACGGCAGGGTCGGGGGCCATCTTCATCTATGCCGGTAGCTCGGGATCAGGGGTCACAATGGTGGGTTCCATTGTGGCGGTTTAATTAGACAAAAGGTTATGTAATGATGTTTATTATGTTGTTTACTATATGTAAATTGTATCTAAATATGTTTTACAATAAACAGTGCTGCGGCCAGGTTTATCCACTCAGGTCTATGTTTTTATTGGTGAAAGGGTTTGGATTGGTATTTAAGGTTAAAGGTATGCATTGGGGAAGCGGGCCACTCCAGCTTCCGCTGTTATAAATAAAAACCTGAAACCTAGTGTGAACCCTTTACGGGTTCCTATAATCATCATGCAAACCTTACCTAACACTAGATAGCAAGTGAATGTTTTAAGTAGTTGGGGGGGTCCTCCCCCCCACCCAAACAGGGTTACTTTGTAACCCTCAAAAATACAAAATTGTCAGGTGGGGTCACCCCCATTCAGTGCGCGCCTTAGCCTTGCGCGGAAATGTCAGCGCGCAATTGTTGGCGGGCGATTGTCCTGCACGCATTTGACGGGTCACCAACTGCAGTTATAGCAATGAGTTAAAAAGAAGTGAAGTGACTCTTACTTTATTCTTCAAAAACTGAGCAGTCACATTTAACTTCAATTAATATAGTTAGCGTTTCCTGAAAGTGTGGGCACTTGCCATAGACTGAGCTTTGCAAACCATTAAGCATTTCCTCAATCAAGCACTTGCGATGGATTTTACAGAACTGGTGCAAACCCCTAATCAGAAATCTTGGTGGTCCTGGAAACCATACCAAATATGATGAGGGTTTCTTTGCATTGTTTCCACAGGGCCAGAGCAACTGTTCCATTTACTTCTTCCTACAGAATGGCTCTGGCTTTCTCTCAACTCTTTCACCTTGTAAAGCACTATTGCCACTGGACTTGAACTGCTTACTTAAGGCCGTGCAAGATTCCCCTTACTGGAGAGTAAATAAGCAAAGCACACATCTTTCACTCCACAGTTTCAGCTTCGTTTCAAAAGAAACAAAATCTCGGACTTCTCCACATTCCTTCATCTTTGGGATACTGGCCCCATTTATGGGGTGCTGCGTAGAAGAGCCAGTGTCAATCCAACCCTAGGAACAGGTCAAGTCTTCACACCAGGTGTTAGGTGGAGTCAGTGTAAAGAGCAGCTGGGACATAGTTCATCTGCTTGCAAATTTGTACTGCTAGTTCTCTGTCTCTTGGTCTGTGGCTTTGTTCGCCAACAAACTTTTGAGGATTGTGTGGAATGGCCATCTTGCTCGGTAGTATTGGCTTACTATTTGCACTCGGAAACCCAAGTTCACCTTCGATCTGCATCAAGCACTTTGTGACCTTGAAGACCGGCGCCACTGTTCCCTCTAAGCTGAGCGGGAGTCCTCCATCTGCACTGCTACCAGTAGGGGGCGCTGCTTCAATATTGTGTTTTCAATTGCTAAAGACAGGCTGATTCCTTGGAATCCTGCAGAACTTCCCTGCAGAATTTATTCTATACTAAAGCTCTGTCATAGGATGGGTATTAGGGAAGACAGATAGTATGCAACCCCCCTCATTCTCCCCCTCCCCCCCACACACTTTTTCTAAGCTGCGGTAGAGGTTTCTACCGTGGCCTGGAGCACTAAATGCTACGACACTCATATAATTCCTATGAGCATTGGAGCAGTGTTGGAGCATTTAGCGCTTTGGATCGTGGTAGAAACCTGTATTGCAGCTTAGTAAAAAAGGGGGGGGGGCATAATTATTAAGGTATGGAAGCAGGGTTGGTGCAAGTGGTAAATAGATGAAAGCGCGCAGGACAAAAGAGCTCAGACAGATGCGCGCAGGACGTCAGCATTAAAAGTTAAACTTAAAGCACTCTGAGGAGGTATGGGGGGGAGAACCTCCTCAGTTTACTTAGAAGTGTTGGCACTGCCATTGGGGGGTTCGGGGAGAGAACCCCCCATTACAAAGCAAAGTGTAATTTTTCCCTGTTTTAGGGAAAAATTACAGTTTCCTCTTTAAGCGGGGAGGGTTCCCATCCCACCCCCTCCAACGGCAGTGCCAACACTTCTAAGTAAACTGAGGAGGTTCCCCCCACCCCTCTCAGAGCGCTTTAGATTTAACTTTTAATCTGGAGCGCTGACGTCCTGCGTGCATTTGTATGAGCTCCTTTGTCCGCGCACGATTGGCGTGCTTTAGTCCCGTCATCGGTGCAAGGGTATTAGAACCCTTAGGCTAGTTCTTCCCAAACGTTTACCCATTATGACCCCATTTTAACAATTAGGCCCCAATGTTCAAGTGATTTAAGCAGGCAGGAGAAGTTCTTGCCTGCTTAAATCATGTTCCTTGGGCTGGCCATAGATATTCTAAGGCACTTAACCAGGCAGTGCTGCTGAATATTAGCACTATACAGACATTTTGAAAATAGGCAAGGAGATAGAGTCAGGGAGGAGACAGCAGCTGTGTGGGTGCTGGCTGGTGCCCACATAGCTTACCAGGAATGTAGGACTGCATAAATGGAAGCCCTCACTTTGCCTGGTTAGCTCTGTGAGTGCTCGCATTGAATAACGGATTCCAGCCTAAGGGCTCTTTATATCAAGCTGCGGTAGGGGTTTAACGCCGGAATACCGCAAGTTAAACCGCCTGCCGCGCTAGTCGCTAACGCCTCCATTGATGAGGCGTTAGTTTTTGGGCTTGCCACAGGGGGTTAGCGCGTGATGAAATGTCCGACGCGCTAACCCCGCTAGCGCACCTTGATAAAAGGAGCCCTAAGTGTCTGATACTAGCCCGTAGCAGTTCAGGTTCTCCCGTTTCTCCTGGATCCACAACAATAAAAGTCTCACCCCTGGTCCTGATAAAGTTTCAAGTTTTATTTTGGTTTGATGAATCGCTTATTTAATTTACTAAGCGAAATACAACTTTAATAAAAAGTATAGGCATGCGATAAATATACCATTTAATTTTTAAAATAATAGGTCAGACTGACAGACTTACAGACTAATAGATACATAGGGTAAGAAAGGGCAGAACTACAATTCAATCTTTTAGAAAAAAGAAGAGAACATGAATGGAAAGAACATAGGGAGGGGAGAGTGAAAACTGAGGAAAAGCTAAAATAAACTTTGAACATAATTAAAGATTAAAAGCATCTTGAAAAAGAAAACTCTTTAAGTTACTTTTAAAACGACTCAAATCATTTTCCTCTTTTATATGTTGAGGCAAGGTATTCCATAGTTGCGGAGCCATTACTGAGAACATATCATCTGGACGGGTTCCAATAATTTTCAAGGAGGGGACTGCTATAAGTTTTTGATTAGTGGACCGAAGGGAACGCGACGCATTGCGAGGGATAAGTAAATTATTAATGAATTGAGGTTCATTAGTAGACAAAGTTTTAAATACTAAAAGTAAGATTTTAAAAGTAATGCGGTGATTAACTGGGAGCCAGTGGGATTTGATCAGAAAGGGAGTGACATGATCATATTTTTTGCCATTATGAATCAGTTCAACGGGAGTATTTTGGATTATCTGAAAACACCTCTTTTCTTTTTGTGTAATATTTATTAATAAAGAATTACAATAATCAAGTTTAGCGATAATTAAAGAATGAATTGATATATTTCATGATTTTAGCTCTAGAAACTCAGAACCTATTACCCTACTACTTCCCCCTGCTCTACAATAGAAGCTCCTCTCCCCATTGTCTGATCCAAATCCTTCCTGTCAGATCCACCCCCTCTGTGGAATAATAGAAGCCCCTCTGCTGCCGAATACTGATTCTCCATTCCGGATATACCCACTAAAACAATGGAAGTCCCCTCACTCCCAGTTCTGATCTCCATTCCCAGATCCCTCCAGAACAACAGAAGCCACCACAAGTCCTGATCCTGGTCCCACTTCCTGGACCCCTCCCCTCCCCTCGTGGAGCAATAGTAGACCTACCATCACAGTAGGCCCCTCCTCAGGCCTACCTTAATGCCTTTAGTGGTCCAATGGGTAAATGGGGCAAGAGCAAAGGTCATTTGTTCCTGTCTCTGGTGGCTGCATCTTAACAATGGCAACCACAATCCTCCCAGCCATTGAAGCCCTCCCCAGCCCATCTTCCACCAAACAGCCATATACAGACACAGACCGTGCAAGTCTGCCCAGAGCTGGCCTTGTTCAATTTTTAATCTTATTTTCTGATTCTAGATCCTTTGTGTTCATCCCACGCTTCTTTGAACTCAGTCACAGTTTTACTCTCCACCACCTCTCTCGGGAGCACATTCCAGGCATCCACCACCCTCTCTGTAAAGTAGAATTTCCTAACATTGCCTTTGAATCTACCACCCCTCAACCTCAAATTATGTCCTCTGGTTTTACCATTTTCCTTTCTCTGGAAAAGATTTTGTTCTACGTTAATACCCTTCAAGTATTTGAACGTCTGAATCATATCTCCCCTGTCCCTCCTTTCCTCTAGAGCAGGGGTGTCCAACCTGCGGCCCGAGGGCTGCATGCGGCCCCATGAAGTATTTTGTGCGGCCCTGGTCGAGGGCGATGCAGTGTTTTCCTCTGCTGCCCCTGGGCGTTTACCGTCTTGCTGGCTCCCTCCTCTGTCTTGCTGCAGCGTTTGCGCATTTGTGCAGCCCCAGAAACATTTTTTTGGGCCAATGCGGCCCAGGGAAGCCAAAAAGTTGGACACCCCTGCTCTAGAGTATACATATTCAGGGCTTCCAGTCTCTCCTCATATGTCTTCTGGCGTAAGCCTCCTATTATTTTCATTGCCCTCCTCTGGACCGCTTATTCTTACGTCCTTCGCCAGATACGGTCTCCAAAACCACTTAGAATATAAGTGGTATATAAGTAAAAATAAATAATGTACATTTATCATATTAAGCTATTATATTTTGTTCTGTTTCCTGCTCATCTATCCATTGACAATAAGAAATTTTTTGAGATTCTAATAGGCCCTGTTTTACTAAGCCACGGTAGAGACTGCTCTGATGCTCATAGAAATTCTTTGAGCATCGGAACATTTAGCATTCCGGGCCGTGATAGAAACCTCTACCGTACCTTAGTAATGGGGGGGGGGAGGGGTTTATAGTGATTGGTTTAAAAACAATTGTCTATGAATGTAAAGAAAACAGCAAAGTGAATTTTTGGTTTTGGTGTAATTTAGTCATAAGAACATAAGCAGTGCCTCTGCCGGGTCAGACCAGAGGTCCATCCCGCCCAACAGGTCAAAGACCAGTGCCCTACCAGAGCCCTACCTGAGTACGTTCTGGTTCAGCAGCAACTTTGTCTAACTTTGTCTTGAGTCCCTGGAGGGTGTTTTCCCCTATAACAGCCTCCGGAAGAGCGTTCCAGTTTTCCACCACTCTCTGGGTGTAGAAGAACTTCCTTAAGTTTGTATGGAATCTATCCCCTTTTAACTTTAGAGTGCCCTCTCGTTCTCCTTACCTAGGAGAGGGTGAAGAACCTGTCTTTATCTACTAAGTCTATTCCCTTCAGTACCTTGAATGTTTCGATCATGTCCCCTCTCAGTCTCTTGTTTTCAAGGGAGAAGAGGCCCCGTTTCTCCAGTCTCTCACTGTATGGAAACTCCTCCAGCCCCTTAACCATTTTAGACGCTCTTCTCGGGATCCTTTTGAGTAGTACCGTGTCCTTCTTCATGTATGGCTACCAGTGCTGGACGCAGTATTCCAGGTGAGGGCGCACCATGGCCCGGTACAGCGGCATGATAACCTTCTCCGATCTGTTCGTGATCCCCTTCTTTATCATTCCTAGCATTCTGTTCGCCCTTTTTGCCGCCGCCGCGCATTGCGCGGACGGTTTCATCGACTTGTCGATCAGAACTCCCAAGTCTCTTTCCTGGGAGGTCTCTCCAAGTACCACCCCGGACATCCTGCATTCGTGCATGAGATTTTTGTTACCGACATGCATCACTTTGCACTTATCCACGTTGAACCTCATTCGCCAAGTCGATGTCCATTTCTCGAGCTTGATTATTTCACGTTGCAGGTCTTCGCAATCGTCCTGCGTCTTACTGAGAAATAGAAGCATGCTTATCATATGAGAGTTTGGAAACTCTGATAATACAGATTCTTCATAACTTCATATCAAGCACATATTATGGCCTTCCCTGTTTATTATATTTATTTATTTATTTAATATTTTTTCTATTCCCCAAAGAGCTCAGAAGGAGTTACGATTTGCACTGCATTTTCCATAATTTCAGCACAAGTTTACAATACAAGTTTTTATCCTAACTTACAGGTTAGATTTGTCACAGTTATTATGCAAGATTTTTCAATACAAGTTTTCCTAACGTGACACATACCGGGATCTGGTACCAATATACATTTCTATGTAATTCATCAGTCATGGGCAAGGGAGTTAGAAACATAGAAACATAGAAATAGATAGGGGCCATGGCCCATCCAGTCTGCCCACCTCAAAGACCCTCCCCTACCTTTCTTTGTGAATAGATCCCACGTGTCTGTCCCATTTGGCCTTAAAATCAGGCACGCTGCTGGCCTCAATAACCTGAAGTGGGAGACTATTCCAGCGATCAACCACCCTTTCAGTGAAAAAGAATTTCCTCGTGTCCCCATGCAGTTTTCCGCCCCTAATTTTCCACGGATGCCCCCTTGTTGCCGCTGGACCCTTGAAGCAGAAGATATCTTCTTCCATCTCGATGCGGCCCGTGAGATGTTTGAATGTGAAGAGGCCTGTTTTTATTGCTTTCCTAAAGTTGAGGAGTCTTTCGAGGGATCCGATCTGCGGGGGCAGTCGATTCCAGTGGCTCGGTATGAAGCGGGAGTAACATAGTAACATATTAACATAGTAGATGACGGCAGATAAAGACCCGAATGGTCCATCCAGTCTGTCCAACCTGATTCAATTTAAATTTTTTTTAATTTTTCTTCTTAGCTATTTCTGGGCAAGAATCCAAAGCTTTACCCGGTACTGTGCTTGGGTTCCAACTGCCGAAATCTCCGTTAAAACCTACTCCAGCCCATCTACACCCTCCCAGCCACTGAAGCCCTCCCAAGCCCATCCCCCACCAAACGACCATACATAGACACAGACCGTGCAAGTCTGCCCAGTACTGGCCTTAGTTCTTCAATATTTACTATTATTTTCTGATTCTAGATCCTCTGTGTTCATCCCACGCTTCTTTGAACTCAGTCACTGTTTTCCTCTCCACCACCTCTCTTGGGAGCGCATTCCAGGCATCCACCACCCTCTCCGTAAAGTAGAATTTCCTAACATTGCTCTTGAATCTACTACCCCTCAACCTCAAATTATGTCCTCTGGTTTTACCATTTTCCTTTCTCTGGAAAAGATTTTGTTCTACATTAATACCCTTCAAGTATTTGAACGTCTGAATCATATCTCCCCTGTCTCTCCTTTCCTCTAGGGTATACATATTCATACATCTTCTGGCGCAAGCCTCCTATCATTTTCGTCGCCCTCCTCTGGACCGCCTCAAGTCTTCTTACGTCCTTCGCCAGATGTGGGCTCCAAAATTGAACACAATACTCCAAGTGGGGCCTTACCAATGACCTGTACAGGGGCATCAACACCTTCTTCCTTCTACTGACTACGCCTCTCTTTATACAGCCCAGCATCCTTCTGGCAGCAGCCATTGCCTTGTCACGTCGTTTGGCGGTTTGCAGTTGAAGATCACGGCCAGGGGGGGGTTTGAGACGTATTTCATCCTGGGAGCGGTGGGACCTGTTCGGCACGTACGGAGGAAGCTTAGCCATCACGTAGCCCGGTGTCATGTTGTGCAAGGATTTGAACGCTAGCATCAGGTACTTGAAGACACATCGTTTGGCTATGAGCAGCCAGTGAGCCGACGCCAGAGCCTGAGAGACAGGGTCATGGGTATGGAGGATTTTTAGAAGCCTGATCATTGCATTTTGTCCACACTGGAGATGTCGTATGCTCTTCGCCGTGAGACCTAGCACTTATTACTATTGCTACTTATCCTCTATAATAAAACCCTAAGCGCGCATGCGCACTTACGATGCCATGATCTCTGCTGCCCTGATGTATGCTTCCGTGCCGCACATGTGCACTGCCTGCCTTCTGCCACGATCTCCAATGCCGGCTGACTTCCTGCGCTGCCGGGACGCCTCTTCTCACCCCGGATCAGGAAACGCAGCAGCCACGGTTTCATCTTGCAGCCACGGGGCAATTGCTAGGCCGGCCCACTTCGATAATGCGAGGTGGGCCGGCCTAGCAAAAGCCCCGAGGCTGCCCGGGCTAGCAGATGCTGGACAGGGGAAGCAGGGAAAGGAGAAGGGGTACTACTGGACAGGGGGAGCAGGGAAGGCTTGCTGCTGGACAGGGGGGAGATAAAATGAAGGGAGAAGGGCTGCTGCTGGACAGGGGGAGCAGTGAAGAGGTAGTGGTGGACAACCGAGGAAAGAGAGAGAGACAGAAAGAAAGACAGACAGTGGCCAAGGAGAGAGAGAGAAAGAAAGAAAGAAAGAAAGACAGACACACACATCTATTCTAGCACCCGTTAATGTAACGGGCTTAAAGACTAGTCACTTATATAGCGCTTAAAGGCGAATGCAGCACTGTACATTTTGACATTTATAGACGGAAGAGCTTACAATCTAACTTGGACAGGCAGACATGACATATAGGGTTGGGGATGTAGAACCCAAGGTGAGAGGAGTTTTGTGTTGTAAAGTCCAACGAGGAAAACTAGATATTTTCATTTATTCGCATATCCAAAAATTACTGGATGCAGATACAAGACTTTTTGGGATAAGACTCTTGCATTTCAAGTGGGTAAGCAGCAGTCCTGGCTGGGCAAATGCATTGGTGGAGTTATGCCTTATGGTGCATTTCGAAAAGGAATTAAGTCAGCGTTGTTTGACAAATTTATTTCCTAACTGTGGGTACTATTGTTAGCAAAATTTTACATTACACTATGTATATGTTAGAAACTTCTTGTATTTTTAATCATTTGTATTTCATTGATTGTCCAGCCCTCTTCTGTGTAAACTGCCTAGAAATCGCTTGGTTATGGCGGTATAGAAGAATAAAGTTGTGTTATGTTATGTTAGGCGTCGAAAGCACTCTCAAAGAGGTAGGCTTTTAATTGGGCCTTGAACACTGCTAGAGACAGAGCCCACCATAGGGATTCAGGCAGCTTGTTCCAAACTTATGATGCAGCAAGGCAGAAGGGACGGAGTCTGGAGTTGGCAGCTGAGGGAGAAAGGCACACAAAGGAGGGACTTACCAGCTGAGCAGAGCTTATTGGGGGGGGGGAGGGGGAACTGAGAGAGTGCTTTTGTAGGTTGGTAAGAGATATCCTCTTTAAATGTGCCTGTTTAGCTTTCAAGATCCTACATGGCATCCTTCCTCCCGTTATCCCACTCTTCTGGAACTTCTCTAACCCTAATTCCACTATATCCTCCCAAAAACTGAAACTATCATTCCCCTCTGCAAAAGGTATATCCCACGTAGGAAAACTAGGAACATCCCTCCGCTTTAGAACCACAGAACTCTGGAACAACCTCACATCCCCGCTCAGAATTTCAAGCTCCCTCCAATCCTTCCGCAAACACCTGAAAACTTGGCTCTTTTCAAAAATCTAACACCTCCCGCTCTTTGGTTCTTTATCTTCCTAGCTCCTTTCCTATAACCCTTCATTGTAGCTCCTTTTCAGCCTAACCCTGTAAACCGTGCCGAGCTCTACGCTTGTGGAGATGGCGCGGTATACAAATCTAAGGTTTAGTTTAGTTTAGTTTAGAGTTTGAATTGTATTCGGAAATAGATGCGAAGCCAATGAGGTGACTTTAGGAGAGGGGTAACGTGACTATAGCGGCTCTCCCGGAATATGAGTCACGCTGCCAAATTCTGGACTGATTTGAGCAGAGCGAGATAGCTAAGCGGAAGGCCTGAGAGTAGCGAGTTGCAGTAGTCTATGCATGAGGTGATGAGGGCGTGGATGAGTGTTTTGGTAGTGCGCCCAGAGAAGAAGGGTCGGATTATGATTGCAATGGCATCCTGATACATCAGTGTATATATTTTGGGTTCATTCCTTGTGTCCCTTTTACCAAGTCACAGTAAAGAGTGGCCTGCTCTATCCCCAGCGCAGACCTTTTCTACATCCTGAGATCACTCTTAGCATGGTGGTAAAATGACCCCATTTTCCCTATTAATGGCCACACACTAATTTCCCCATTAGCACATGAGACCTTACCACCACCTACTTTCTAGGCAGTGAGGCCCGGATTCTGTACACAGTGCCGATACCAGTGGCTGCCTTAAAAACGGCCATCGATCGTGTGCCAGTTATGCAATGACGCCATTTACAGCTATGTGAAGAGTAGGCCAGGGTGTTCAAGGCCTACATTTCCAGCGCCTACCTTTCATGAGAATCGCGTCCACGGAGGCGTCTTATGATGTCTAATGCCACTTCCAGCGTTCACCGCACCTACAGTGGCATTAGGCATTATAAGGTGCCTCTGTAGGCGTTACGTATTTATTCAATTTTCTATACTGTTCTCCCAGGGGAGTTCAGAACGGTTTACATGAGGTTATTCAGGTACTCAAGCATTTTCCCTGTCTGTCCAGAGGGCTCACAATCTATCTAATGTACCTGGGGCAATGGGGGGATTAAGTGACTTGCCCAGGGTCACAAGGAGCAGCGTGGGTTTGAACCCACAACCTCAGGGGGCTGAGGGTTTAGCTTTAACCACTGCAACACTCTAGAAATCGAAGTGTAGTAAAAGTGAGCCATGTATAGACCAATCAAGCCATTGTGACATCACTGATGAGGTTGGCTCTTATTGGTGGAATGAGGCGTTATGATGTCACAATACCAGCTCTGGTGATCAGAGCCTGAAACTTTCCATTTCTCTACTGTTCTCCCAAGGGAGCTCAGAATGATTTACATGAATTTATTCAGATACTTGAGCATTTTCCCCTGTCTGTCCTGGTAGGCTCACAATCTATCTAATGTACCTGGGGCAATGGGATTGAGTGACTTGCCCAGGGTCACAAGGAGCAGCATGGGTTTGAACCCACAACCTCAGGGTGCTGAGTCTGTAGCTTTAACCAGTGCGCCACAATCTCCCCTTATAGCGCCTCCATTGTTTAATGATATTTCAATTGGTTTTAAATCAGCCAATTAGTACACCAATTAAACTAATTAAAACCAATTAGGATAGGCAGTGGAAGGGTGCTGTATTTAGAATAGGGCCCTATGGGCTCATGTGCTAACCATGGGCTATTTGGTTAGCAGACAGTAATATAACCCAAGCACAGTATCGGGTAGAGCTTTGGATTCTTGCCCAGACATAGCTATGAAGGAAAAAATTTTAAAAACTTTAAATTGAATCAAGTTGGGCAGACTGGATGGACCATTTGGGCCTTTAACTGCCGTCATCTACTATGTTACTATGTTATGTTATATTCTCTGTCCCCAGTCCCAGCCCCCAGCACTAAAAAGTAAATTCTAGGGCTCCTTTTATGAAGGTGCGCTAGCGTTTTTAGCGCACACACCGGATTAGTACGCGCTAGCCGAAAAACTACCGCCTGCTCAAGAGGAGGCGGCAGTGGCTAACGCGTGCGGCATTTTAGGGCGCACTATTCTGCGCGTTAAGGCCCCAACGCACCTTCGTAAATGGAAGCCTCAGTTTTTTAGTGTGGGGTAGCAAGCCCATATCTCAAAACTACAGTGGGTTGCCTGACCGCACAGCCACGGTTTTGATTTCTAACCCGCGGTAAGACACACGTAAGTGCTTTCTGTAACTTAGTAAAAGGACCCCTTCGTTTGTTGCTTTTTTCACATGTTTATACTTTTGCTTAAAATTCAATAAAAATTTATATGAATAAAAAAAAAAAAAAAAAAAAGCAAAGCCAAACAAAACCAAACTTTTTGGCTCTAAAGGGACACCTACCATGTAGCGCTGAGCATGCCACAAAAATGTCAAAAATCATATTTTTGTGCATTTTTATTAACTATTATAAAAAGCATAACAAGGTTGATTGTTATAGGACGATTAGTTATTTTCTTGGTTTTTCTGACAGTGGTTCCAGGTCTGCTCCATCCCAGAGATAAAGAGGGTTTGCTCTTGCAACCACAAAAGTCCAGTTGCATCGTTAACATCATTTTTTTCTCTCTCTCTGCATCTGCAATTGGACAGAACAGTTCATTTCTCTCTCTCTCTCTCTCTCTCTCTCTGTTTAAACCATGCATTCTCATGAGATCTCCACAGGTTGTTTTAAAGCTGGGCCGCTTCCCAGCCCTTTTCAGCCAGTTTCCTGAGCTTGCCGACAGAGCTGTCTGGACAGCCCCTGGCTCACATTCCAAGGAATCTTTGCACCAAGTCAGCTTCTCCGGGCCCAATTTCAAACAAACATAGACGGACCACCACAATCCAGAGCTCAACATGGGACTGGCACCACACGCCTTTTGAAATATTCAATATAAATCAGTTGTGGCTAGCACAGACAGATATGGGCCGTCAGAAAATGATCAGTTCCACATACTGTACTGGGAATGGTGCTTTAGCTGGGGGTGGGGGGCTGCTAATGATTGCTCCTGCCGGAAGCACAGCAGTAAATTAAATGGGCACGAGTGACAGCTCTGCTGTTTACGACCAGGAGGTCTGGGTTGCAAGGATGGTGCTGGGCGGGATTGCAGTGACGCACTCCTGTTTCCCAGGAGTTAAGGCAAATTCTAATTCTGGGACCCGCCAGCAGCATCTGCGGTTCAAACCCCCAGAAGGCATGCACAATTAAGAAAGAGTCAGCTGAAGTCAGAGCCCCCAAAATAAATCAATAAAACAGAAAATGTAGAGTGCATTGAGTTAACAGGGGCAGCCACTAAACCGGTCTGCTGCAAAAATGTTGCTATCACGAATATTCATAAAAGACTGGTAGCTATACTCAGGGCTCCTTTTTCTAAGGTGCGCTCGCGTTTTTAGGGCACGCAGCAGATTAGCGCACGCTAACCCCACGCTACGCGGCTAGAACTACGGCTCAATGCTGGCGTTAGCGTCTAGCGTGCATTGTAGCGCGTGCTATTCCGCGTGTTAAAGCCCTGACGCAGCTTCATAAAAGGAACCCTTCGTGCTGCAGCAGTGCAAACCATTTTGAAAACCTGGGAAAATGCATCCTTGTTGCCTTTCCAATTTTGGTGGAATTCAGTGTGTTTAGTTGGGAAATATGAGGCGGTCATGATGGAGAAGAGAGGTCAAGGGGACAAATTTAGATCATTATGAGCGCCCACGGAGGAGTTCGCAGATAGCAATTGAATTATAGTGAAAGAACGGAGATGTTTGCTCGTAGATGTGGATGGATGCTGGTTTTTCCACCCTCTGCAAATGGGATGGGGGGGAGGGAGTTTCATTTCAAGGTTTTCATCTTTTAATATCCTAAGCTTTGTGTTAATATTATGTTATGAGCAATTTGTTTAATGTGTTTCTCCTGCTTATAGTATGTTACTATATAAAATTTTGGAACTGAAACCCCCCCCCAAAAAGTAGAATACAGTGCTCCCCCGCAAATTCACAGTCGGCGGTTCGCTGTCCCGGTCATTCGCAGTATTTTCCGACCGCGAATGACCGGGCAGGAGAGGGCAGCCGGAGCACCAGCGAGTGAAGGAAATCACTCGCTGTATGCTCCGACCGCCTCTTCCTGTACTAAAGCCGGGCTTCACCAATCAGGAGGCCCGACTTTATTTAGTACAGGAAGAGGTGGTCCGAGCATACAGCGAGTGATTTCCTTCACTCGCCGGCACTCCGGCTGCCCTCTCCTGCCTCTCCAGCTGCCCTCTCCTGTCTCCCCTGCCTAAAAACCATATTCGCGGTTTTTCTAAATTTGCGGGGGTTCCTGGAACGTAACCCCCCGCGAATTTCGGGGGAGTACTGTATAGGCAGTCAGTGAAAACAGCCCTTACATTCCCACAAATCAGTATTACTGTATACAAAAGAGCTTCTGTCCCTTTATCCAAGCTGCGCTCTGTCCATCATGGCGAATTGTTTGTGCCATCGGCAAGGGAATTGAGATTGAATACCTCACGTGTAACTAAGGGGTCATTTTTCTACGGCGTGCTAACCGATTTAGCATGTGCTAAATGTTAAAGCCCCCATTCATCTCAAAAATATTGGAAAAGACTGTACTCACGCAATTGCAAGACTTCATGGAGACAAACGCCACCCTCTCCAACTTCCAATCGGGCTTCAGGAAACACCACAGCACAGAAACTGTGCTTTTGGACATCCTAGATGACTGCTGGAAAATCCTAGATGATGGAAATGATGCACTGCTGGTACTATTAGACCTCAGTGCCACCTTCGACACCATCGACCACTCTCTCCTCTTGGCCAGGCTAAAGTCCATTGGAATCCGTGACAATGCACTTCAATGGTTCTCTTCATTCCTGAACGTCAGATCACAGAGAGTCCTACTAGGAAAATCCTTATCTGAACCCAAACCACTCCACTATGGAGTGCCTCAGGGAGCTTTACTTTCACCTCTCCTCTTCAACCTCTATGTCAAACCAGTACTGGACATAGCGGGTAAACACCGCATCAGAATCCACTCCTTCGCTGACGACCTACAACTCTATCTTCCCCTAGGCCGTCACCGAGACACACAAATCAAATATCTCCAGTCTTGCTTAACTGAAATAAAGTCTTGGATGACCGTAAACAAATTACAGTTAAATGAATCCAAGACAGAACTTCTCTGGATCCACAAAGATTTATGCGTATACCCCCGTCCGTCCTTTTCCTGGGCCACAAACACCCTTACACCCAAAGACAACGTCCGCAGCCTAGGAGTAACACTTGACTCTAATTTATCAATGACAGATCATGTATCCAAACTAGTATCATCCTCCTTCTACTACCTCCGCCAGCTAAAAACCATACGTGCCTACTTCTTAGAATCTGAATTTGCCCAACTACTCTACGCTTTTGTTCTATCCCGCGTAGACTATTGTAACGCTCTGCTAGTGGGCCTGCCTACCAAAACTCTCTCCCGCCTCCAAAGGGTGCAAAACGCTGCAATCCGCCTTCTAGGCATCCGCGACCATGTTACCCCTGCATTAGCTTCCATGCACTGGCTGCCCATTCAAAAATGCTGCACCTTCAAGGCCCTGCTCCTCGCTTTCAAAACCTTCCATGAAACGATTCCGTACTATATGAAAACTAAACTACAAATCTACTTCCCAAAATGACCACTGAGGTCCCAAGGAGAAAAACGACTGACCATACCTTCTGGCCGCTCCCTCAAAACTGAAACCGCCTGCAAACGCTCCTACTGACATTTCATCCTCAAACTTTGGCACACAATCCCTCCATCTGTCAGATCACTAGATGGACTCTGGAACTTCAGGAAGGAACCTTCCTCTTTACTAACTCAGCGCCTTAAAGTCATTCACCCTGAAATGCCACCCAGTCAACGCACCTATGTCACTTAATTTCACCAGATGCTACTTAGTACATATGTTTTATTGTCATGTCTATATTGTAATTTATGTAAACTGTCATCTCTGCTCTGTCTGGATTATTGTGGATGTACTTTGCAACCCGTTCTGGGCTCTTTTGGGAGGACGGGCTAAAAATCGAATAAATAAATATTATATTCTATGGGCGTCTTAGCATTTAGCGTACACTAATTTGATTAGCGTGCTTTAGTAAAAGGACCCCTATGTTTTCCTGTAGGGACCATCAGGATTGGAACCGGCTACCTTTGCACATTAGAAAGCAAAGCAATCTCGAGGCGTTTAAGAAATGACCGAAGAGGCGTTTATTTTGCGCGATGAAATATGGGCATCAAGAAACCTGCATTTGTGAACGCGCTGGTCGCCTGCCTGGTTTGTATGTTTTTTACTACATATGTTGATATTGTGAGCCGCCTTGGGAAAGGCTGGTTATAAATACATAAAACAAAGCAAACAAAAAACTGTCTCAGTCCATAAATTCAAGCTGCATTTGATATCAAACAGGGGGGGGGGGGATGTGAGAATTCTGAGCTGGAAAAAGTAAGAGGTGGAGGGCAGAGTTAAAAGGAAGAGAAGGACACAGGAGAAGGGAAGCCGGAGATGCCTCTGACTGAAGCTGGCTTATTACTGGGAGCTGAAGTTGAACACTGAGTTCACTGTTTGCAAAAAAAAAAAAAGAAAAGTCGTTCAGGGCTTATTTGCTTAGCATGCATGCTAAATAGTGAAGCAGTTAATAACGATTTAAGGTCAGGGGGAAACCCGTACTAAATCAGGCATGTCTGTTCATGCTGAAAAAGAGCAGTTTTCAGCCTATTCACTAATGATCGCTAAATGCACTACGGGCGGTCAGGACCCTGGGAAATTAAGCATCCGCTGAAAAGTAATGTTAGATGTTAGCAGGTCCAGACAGGGCGGTTCTGAAATGCTGCTCACCCACATCTAAGCCATAACACTGAAAACAGAAAAGGGGGTGGAGTCAAAAATCAGTAATCAATTAACTTTTGCCACTCAATTAACAAAACAAAACAAAAAAAAGCCCAACCCAGCAACTATACATTAGGGCAGGGGTAGGCAATTCCGGTCCTCGAGAGCCGGAGCCAGGTCAGGTTTTCAGGATATCCACAATAAATATGCATGAGACAGATTTGCATCTCAAGGAGGGAGTGCAGGCAAATCCATATTCATGGTGGAGATCCTGAAAACCTGATCTGGCTCTGGCTCTCGAGGACCGGAATTGCCTCCCCCTGCCCTAATAAAAGCAAGATCACAAGTCCCAGCATGCAGTGGATCCTGTGAATCTGAATCCCAGTTACTGCGGATGGGCAGACTGGATGGGGCATTTGGTCTTTATCTGCCATCATGTTTCTATCATTGATCTTGTAGAATATTCTCTCCTGCTTTTCACGCTTTCTTGTAGCTGTATGTCAGGGGTGTCAAAGTTCCTCCTCAAGGGCCGCAATCCAGTTGAGTTTTCAGGATTTCCCCAATGAATACGCCTGAGATCTATTTGCATGCACTGCTTTCATTGTATGCTAATAGATCTCATGCATATTCATTGTGGATATCCTGAAAATCTGACCTTGCTCCAGCTCCCGAGGACTGGAATTGCCCGCCCCTGCATTAGGGGGAAGGACATCATAAAGACCTAAAAAATGTCAGGTCATAGGATCTTTTATAATGCAAAATTATTCCAGATCCCCATCCTATAATTCAGTTTGTAATCATCTGCCCACCCCACCTTCCCAAATAAGAAAATTGGTCAAATCTAAAGTAAAAAATGTTTTTGTAAATGCTTCCCAAACTCTTGACAATAACTGCAATGTTCCCAAACTTCCCCACCCCAAAAAAAATCTTCCCAAAAGGCAACAGTTATCCCAGAATTCCTATGAGCATTGCGCTAAAAACCATGCCACGGTTTTGTAAAAGGGGGGAGGGGGAGGCGTTTAGCTTGTAGGTGCAACTTCCTTCCAGCACTGACAATTTTCCACCGTGGGTCAGCAGGGAAGGTTAGCTAACATTTAGCACCAGGTTTCAGATCCCCATCTGGTAGAGTGAAGAAATTCTCCTGACCCTGGAAAATAATCCAAGGATGTCAACAGTTGGATGCCCCTAGCATTGCCCTCTAGCCCAAAGAGAAAGGACTCCCCAGACCCATGGGAAGGAAGCTATGGTCCTAATCCACTTCATCTCTCCAGCTGTATCAGTTTGTTTTACTTTGTGTTATTTCTTTTTAATTACTGAGTGTTTAAAGGTACTGTTTATATATGATTTTATGAATGTGTATGCTATTGTACACCGTAAGAACATAAGAATAGCCTTACTGGGTCAGACCAATGGTCCATCAAGTCCAGTTGCCCATCCACTCGGTGGCCAATCCAGGTCACTAGTACTTGGCCAAAACCCAATGAGTAGCAACATTCCAGCATCTCAAAGACTAGCAAGATTCCGGAACCCCAATGAGAGCAACATTCCAGAGCTGAGATTATGATGTCATAATGCTTCATTCCACAGTGCCTCAGAGCCAACCTCATCAGTGATGTTACAATGGCTTGATTGTCCTATACTTGGCAAACATAAGAGCATAAGAACAGCCATACTGGGTCAGACCAATAATCAATCTAGCCCAGTAGCCCATTCTCACGGTGGCCAATCCAGGTCCCTAGTACCTGGTCAAAACCCAATGAGTAGCAACATTCCAGCATCTCAAAGACTAGCAAGATTCCGGAACCCCAATGAAAGCAACATTCCAGAGCTGAGATTGTGATGTCATAATGCCTCAGAGCCAACCTCATCAGTGATGTTACAATGGCTTGATTGTCCTATACTTGGCACACATAAGAGCATAAGAATAGCCATACTGGGTCAGACCAATGGTCCATCAAGCCCAGTAGCCAATCCAGGTCACTAGTACCTGGCAAAATCCCAGACTAGCAACATTCCATGCTACCGATCCAGGGCAAGCAGTGGCTTTCTCAATAACAGATTATGGACTTTTCCTCCAGGAAATTTTCCAAACCTTTCTTAAAACCAGCTACGCTATCCGCTCTTATCACACATTGGATAAGGTGGACTATAAACAGTACTAACCAAACTGATAACACTGCTTCTGAACAGTGGAGTTCCAGCCCCGATGCTTCATCTTCCTTATCATGGAATGGCACAGTAATAACTACTCATATGTCCCTTCTTCCTTTATGGTGACCTGATACACAAGCATTGCACAGTGGCATCATTTTGTGATCAGTGGAGGTGCATCTAGAAGGTCTTAGTATTCCCTCCCACCCAGTAGCGTAGCGAGGGTGAGAGGCACCTGGGGCAGTGATGCCCCTACCCACCCTATTCTCCGCCCCCCCCCCACTCCACACGCTCATTCCCCGCCCCCTCCTACCACACGCGCACCTTTTCCCTTCCCCCGTACCTCTATAATGTTCCTGGTGCGAGCAGCAACCCCCAAGCAAATAAGAAACCAGCCATTCATACCATTACATCATGTTGTTCATTATTAGACAAACCAAAAGGGAAAGAGACATGTTCCACAGTGGCGCTGATGAATCCCAAAACAACAAAGGTGGAACATGAATCCCTGGAGTAAGGTGGAACAAAGGTGGAACAGAAGTCCTATGAAGTAAAGCTTTATTATGATTAAAATAGCGTATTAAAACATCAAGACTGTGAAACCTTAAATGCAGATAAAACATATGCCAGAATGTTCACACAATACCCTAATAATTGCTCACAAGGATGGCAATCGAAGCCGGACCCTACAAGGGGCCATGTTTCGGCAGAACTTTGCCTTCTTCTGGGGTCCTTTAACAGAATAAAATAAACCGTAAGAAAAATAAGATGGCGACGTGATAGCAGTCAGTGCTAGAGCTCTGTCTTACCTTGTATTTTCATTCATCTATTTTCTTCGGGTTCTGACCGCGAAAGCGTGCTGGAACTATGCCTCACAGTAAACGCAAGGGTGTTATCCGGTTGGACCCTTCCACAGCCGGATAAACGCAGATGGACCGGTTCCTGACAAGCTCACCGGCTGCAATCGGAGGGGGAATCCCTGCTGTAGGAGACGATGGAGCCATGGGGTTCAAAGCATCGCTTCCCCGCCCCCCCCCCCCCCAGCAGCATGATTGCTGCCAAATCCGGTAAATGGAAGATGTGGGTGGTGTAAGTTCCGAAAAGCCGATGAGCTCGACGCAATCACACGGAGGAGGGCACCAGGCAAACCAGGATGCCAAGTTGACTACCTATCAAGGAGCAGATGAAACCGACTCCTCGTCGTCGACGACACTTCAAAATATATGGAGAGTGCTCCAGAAGCTTGAAACCGCAGCAGTAAACTTGATGATTTGACAACTTCAGTTCAAAATATTAAGGTAGCCACTAACTTGAAATTTGAAAAAATTGAAAAAGAGATTTCCTCGTTGCAAAATATTTCTTCTAATGTGGTAAAAGACAGACTTTTTCTTCAAAGGAAAATTGAACAGTTGGAGAATTTTAATAGGCATCTTAATTTATGTCTATTGAATTTTCCTAAAGTGGCTTTTTCAACAACCAATTGATATGTTTAAAAAATACCTGAGGGAGAATTTGAAATTCTCCTCTGAACTTTTGCCACCAGTAAATAAAATTTACTATTTACCTAGGAATTTCGAAAAGTTGCCTAGTAATCAACCAGATAATCCACAATCAATTGATTTAAATGATATAACAGGTATATTAGAGAGCTCCAAGAAGAAATTGAATACCACAGAACATTGATAATCTCCTTAGTGTTTGAGCAGGACTTGAACACAATAATGAAGGCTTTCTTCCAATCTTCACAAAGAATAGTGCAGTAGTGAGAGGTGTTTTCAGAGGTTACGAATGATCAGATCAATTGCTCCATTCTTGGACTCATCATCACTGAATGTCCTTGTACATTCACTGATCATTTCAAAGCTAGATTACTGCAACTCGCTCTACAAAGGAATCGCTCTTAAAGAAATCCGTCGACTACAACTAATCCAAAACACCGCAATTAAAATTATAACAAATAAGAAAAAAATTTGACCACGTGACGCCTCTGCTCAGGAAGCTCATTGGCTTCCAATTGTCCACAGAATCTCTTATAAAATAGCACTTTTAACATTCAAAATATTAAAACTAAAGCCCCATCATTCCTAGAAAGGTATATTATTCCATATATTCCTACTAGAAGTTTGAGATCGGAAGACAACAACCTTCTAATAATTCCATCACTTAGCACAATAAATACAAGACAAAATACGATCTTTGCGCCTAAAATATGGAACTCCTTACTATCATTTATTAAGGAAGAAAAATCATTAAGTAAATTTAAAGGATTGTTAAAATGCTGGTTGTTCAAGGACACCTTTGAGACCTAATCGTCGGATTCTCTTTTGACCCCGTTCACCGCAGAAACTCATGTTTCCTCTGTCATAGGTTCCGAGAAATTAGAAAAAAAAACCCCAAAAACCTTTTATTTTACCTTTTTAATCTTGATTATACTTTTAAAATTTTTACCCTCCTTTTGTACATACCTTTCATGTTCTCTTTACTAGGCCTATTGTAGTTCCCCCCACTTCCCTTATGTATCGGTTTGCAATGTTCGTATGTCTATTGTAGTTAATAACTAAGACCCTGTTTTTAATTGTAAATCGCTTTGAATTCACGATATTGCGATACATCAAAATTTTAATAAAACTTGAAACTTGAAGTCTTATTTATGGGACAAAAAATCTGGATCTAGCCTGATGTGACAAAGTCACTCAAGACCGCAGAAAGATGTTTCTAGCTATGCGGGATGGGAGCTACAATTCTTCTCAGGTACCTTTGTAAATGTCTCCTCAGATATGCTGGGACTAAGGGCTCCTTTTACTAAGCTGCGTTAGGGCATTAACGTGCAGAATAGCGCACGCTAAAATGCCACACGTGCTAGACGCTAACGCCAGCATTGAGCTGGCATTAGTTCTAGCCACGTAGTGTGGGTTTAGCGCGTGCTAAAATACTGCTTGCGCTAAAAACACTATCACAGCTTAGTAAAAGAAGCCCTAAGTATGTCTTTTTTGCACCAAAATAGCTCCGATACTTCTTGGACACAAAGAAAGTTTTTATGTCTTTTTTGCCCCAAAACAGCTCCGATACTTCTTGGACACAAAGAAAGTTTTTATGTCTTTTTGCACCGGAACTGCTCCGACACGTCTTGGACACAAAGAAAGTTTTTATGTCTTTTTTGCCCCAAAACAGCTCCGATACTTCTTGGACACAAAGAAAGTTTTTATGTCTTTTTGCACCGGAACTGCTCCGACACTTCTTGGACACAAAGAAAGTTTTTATGTCTTTTTTGCACCAGAACAGCTCTGACCCTTCTTGGACACAAAGAAAGTTTTTATGTCTTTTTTGAACCAGAACATCTCCTACACTTCTTGGACACAAAGAAAGTTTTTATGTCTTTTTTGCACCAGAACAGCTCTGACCCTTCTTGGACACAAAGAAAGTTTTTATGTCTTTTTTGCACCGGAACATCTCCGACACTTCTTGGACACAAAGAAAGCTTTTATGTCTTTTTTGCACCAGAACAGCTCCGACACTTCTTGGACACAAAGAAAGTTTTTATGTCTTTTTTGCACCAGAACAGCTCCGACACTTCTTGGACACAAAGAAAGTTTTTATGTCTTTTTTGCACCAGAACATCTCCGACACTTCTTGGACACAAAGAAAGTTTTTATGTCTTTTTTGCACCAGAACAGCTCCGACACTTCTTGGACACAAAGAAAGTTTTTATGTCTTTTTTTGCACCAGAACAGCTCCGACACTTCTTGGACACAAAGAAAGTTTTTATGTCTTTTTTGCACCGGAACAGCTCCGACACTTCTTGGACACAAAGAAAGTTTTTATGTCTTTTTTGCACCAGAACAGCTCCGACACTTCTTGGACACAAAGAAAGTTTTTATGTCTTTTTTGCACCGGAACATCTCCGACACTTCTTAGACACAAAGAAAGTTTTTATGTCTTTTTTGCACCGGAACAGCTCCGACACTTCTTGGACACAAAGAAAGTTTTTATGTCTTTTTTGCACCAGAACAGCTCCGACACTTCTTGGACACAAAGAAAGTTTTTATGTCTTTTTTGCACCAGAACAGCTCCGACACTTCTTGGACACAAAGAAAGTTTTTATGTCTTTTTTGCACCAGAACAGCTCCGACACTTCTTGGACACAAAGAAAGTTTTTATGTCTTTTTTGCCCCAAAACAGCTCCGATACTTCTTGGACACAAAGAAAGTTTTTATGTCTTTTTGCACCGGAACTGCTCCGACACGTCTTGGACACAAAGAAAGTTTTTATGTCTTTTTTGCCCCAAAACAGCTCCGATACTTCTTGGACACAAAGAAAGTTTTTATGTCTTTTTGCACCGGAACTGCTCCGACACTTCTTGGACACAAAGAAAGTTTTTATGTCTTTTTTGCACCAGAACATCTCCTACACTTCTTGGACACAAAGAAAGTTTTTATGTCTTTTTTGCACCAGAACAGCTCTGACCCTTCTTGGACACAAAGAAAGTTTTTATGTCTTTTTTGAACCAGAACATCTCCTACACTTCTTGGACACAAAGAAAGTTTTAATGTCTTTTTTGCACCAGAACAGCTCTGACCCTTCTTGGACACAAAGAAAGTTTTTATGTCTTTTTTGCACCGGAACATCTCCGACACTTCTTGGACACAAAGAAAGCTTTTATGTCTTTTTTGCACCAGAACAGCTCCGACACTTCTTGGACACAAAGAAAGTTTTTATGTCTTTTTTGCACCAGAACAGCTCCGACACTTCTTGGACACAAAGAAAGTTTTTATGTCTTTTTTGCACCAGAACATCTCCGACACTTCTTGGACACAAAGAAAGTTTTTATGTCTTTTTTGCACCAGAACAGCTCCGACACTTCTTGGACACAAAGAAAGTTTTTATGTCTTTTTTTGCACCAGAACAGCTCCGACACTTCTTGGACACAAAGAAAGTTTTTATGTCTTTTTTGCACCGGAACAGCTCCGACACTTCTTGGACACAAAGAAAGTTTTTATGTCTTTTTTGCACCAGAACAGCTCCGACACTTCTTGGACACAAAGAAAGTTTTTATGTCTTTTTTGCACCGGAACATCTCCGACACTTCTTAGACACAAAGAAAGTTTTTATGTCTTTTTTGCACCGGAACAGCTCCGACACTTCTTGGACACAAAGAAAGTTTTTATGTCTTTTTTGCACCAGAACAGCTCCGACACTTCTTGGACACAAAGAAAGTTTTTATGTCTTTTTTGCACCAGAACAGCTCCGACACTTCTTGGACACAAAGAAAGTTTTTATGTCTTTTTTGCACCAGAACAGCTCCGACACTTCTTGGACACAAAGAAAGTTTTTATGTCTTTTTTGCCCCAAAACAGCTCCGATACTTCTTGGACACAAAGAAAGTTTTTATGTCTTTTTGCACCGGAACTGCTCCGACACGTCTTGGACACAAAGAAAGTTTTTATGTCTTTTTTGCCCCAAAACAGCTCCGATACTTCTTGGACACAAAGAAAGTTTTTATGTCTTTTTGCACCGGAACTGCTCCGACACTTCTTGGACACAAAGAAAGTTTTTATGTCTTTTTTGCACCAGAACATCTCCTACACTTCTTGGACACAAAGAAAGTTTTAATGTCTTTTTTGCACCAGAACAGCTCTGACCCTTCTTGGACACAAAGAAAGTTTTTATGTCTTTTTTGCACCGGAACATCTCCGACACTTCTTGGACACAAAGAAAGCTTTTATGTCTTTTTTGCACCAGAACAGCTCCGACACTTCTTGGACACAAAGAGAGTTTTTATGTCTTTTTTGCACCAGAACAGCTCCGACACTTCTTGGACACAAAGAAAGTTTTTATGTCTTTTTTGCACCAGAACATCTCCGACACTTCTTGGACACAAAGAAAGTTTTTATGTCTTTTTTGCACCAGAACAGCTCCGACACTTCTTGGACACAAAGAAAGTTTTTATGTCTTTTTTTGCACCAGAACAGCTCCGACACTTCTTGGACACAAAGAAAGTTTTTATGTCTTTTTTGCACCGGAACAGCTCCGACACTTCTTGGACACAAAGAAAGTTTTTATGTCTTTTTTGCACCAGAACAGCTCCGACACTTCTTGGACACAAAGAAAGTTTTTATGTCTTTTTTGCACCAGAACATCTCCGACACTTCTTAGACACAAAGAAAGTTTTTATGTCTTTTTTGCACCGGAACAGCTCCGACACTTCTTGGACACAAAGAAAGTTTTTATGTCTTTTTTGCACCAGAACAGCTCCGACACTTCTTGGACACAAAGAAAGTTTTTATGTCTTTTTTGCACCAGAACATCTCCGACACTTCTTGGACACAAAGAAAGTTTTTATGTCTTTTTTGCACCAGAACAGCTCCGACACTTCTTGGACACAAAGAAAGTTTTTATGTCTTTTTTGCACCAGAACAGCTCCGACACTTCTTGGACACAAAGAAAGTTTTTATGTCTTTTTTGCACCGGAACATCTCCGACACTTCTTGGACACAAAGAAAGTTTTAATGTCTTTTTTGCACCAGAACAGCTCTGACCCTTCTTGGACACAAAGAAAGTTTTTATGTCTTTTTTGCACCGGAACATCTCCGACACTTCTTGGACACAAAGAAAGTTTTTATGTCTTTTTTGCACCAGAACAGCTCTGACCCTTTTTGGACACAAAGAAAGTTTTTATGTCTTTTTGCACCGGAACATCTCCGACACTTCTTGGACACAAAGAAAGTTTTTATGTCTTTTTTGCACCAGAACAGCTCTGACACTTCTTAGACACAAAGAAAGTTTTTATGTCTTTTTTGCACCAGAACAGCTCCGACACTTCTTTGACACAAAGAAAGTTTTTATGTCTTTTTTGCACCAGAACAGCTCTGACACTTCTTAGACACAAAGAAAGTTTTTATGTCTTTTTTGCACCAGAACAGCTTTGACACTTCTTGGACACAAAGAAAGTTTTTATGTCTTTTTTGCACCAGAACGGCTCCGACACTTCTTTGACACAAAGAAAGTTTTTATGTCTTTTTTGCACCAAAACAGCTCCGACACATCTTGGACACAAAGAAAGTTTAAAACTAAATAAACTAAGTGCTGCAGAAAATATAGGCCGTGTGCATGTTAAGCCTTTTCTTTAGATTTGTTTAATGATTTGTTAAATCAATAAGAGATCTCCTTGTCTCATTAATTTTCTTGTTTCTCAGGATTTTAATTGAAGTCTAAGGAGGAGCTTAAACAGATGTGTAAGAAAGAATAATGATTTCCCCCTTTTCTGTTTTTCTTGCAGTTTGTTTTATATCCTTATTGTTAAACTAACAGATTTTTCCTCGAAATGCTTATACTGATATTCTGTATTGCTGTAACAAGCGGATTCTTGTATGTTTGGTTTGAAATGCATAAATAAATTTAAAAAGAAAAATAAAGACATATGAAACAAAGAGAAAATTTAAAAAGAGTGTGTGAAGTAACCTGAAAAATATTTGAATTGAATTTCGTTCACTTCTTTCTGGCCCATTGACGCACCTCGCTCCTTCCAGTTTTGGTTGCTGCCTTTGTGGTGGTCTCTGACCAGTTTCTTTGTGTGGTTCTTACATTTTTTGGGGCCAGGTCTATTAGGAAATTAATAAATGTGGGAAGCCTCAGTCATTTCTACTGTTCTGCTTGTCGGTTTGCATTCTTTGTACAATGTGTTTGTGGGATGAAAGAGAATGAAAACAACCTCACAGGGAAATAGTTCTTTAGTTCATCTCGTGGCACAAAAGACGTCAAAGAAGCAACCACAAACTGTCCAGTCACTTCGCTCATGAACTCTATTTATTTTGGGTTTCCATTACTTGGTAATTTAAATGCTTAAGGAAAAACAAGCGGAATGTGATGAAAATTAGTCAGCATGAACTGTTGAGATGGACATAATTACGGTAGCTTTCCTAGGTTAGAATCCCAATGTCGGCATCAACTGTGTCAATGATGAGGAATGGAGGCTCCCCAAAATGGCAGCCAGCATATGAATTTTCAGCAACTCCCTTCAGCTAAGTTCATTCATGGTTTTGTTGCAATTTACGTATGAGGGATAGGGCGACCGTGTAAACAGCTATATTTTTTTATAGCTCATAGCTCTGGTTTTGCCTCAGTGTGCAACATTTTTCATTGGGTTAATGAGGACAAAAATAAGAAAGAGACAATTTCAAATAATTCTTAGTTTTTACTTACGGTGTTTTGGGGAAAGGTTTCTTTTGGAAAGCATGCAAAGATTAATGGCTATCACCTGTGGAGCATTAGGCGACAAGACAAAGCTATCAATAACAATCTTAGGAGTTAGACTTGATTCAAGGTCTTACAATGAATTGTCAAGTGGTAAAGACTGTACAGATATGTTTTGCACAAATACATTTATTGGATCGAGTGAAGCCGATGTTTGCACCCTTTGACTTTCGCACTGTAGAGTAGGCAATGATCTTATCGAGGCTCGACTACTGCAAAGCCCTGTATCTTGGAGCAATTAAGACAAGGTATAGGGCATTGTAAGTGGTTCAAAATGCCGCAGCCAGATTGATTACAGGAGCGATATTACACCTTGGCTTCAACAACTGCACTGATTGCCAAAATAAGATGGTGACGATCTGTCATCAATTTTGGTATGGTACAACTCCAGAGTTTTTCAAGAGTAAGGCGACCATTTATTAGCCCAAAAGATCGTTGCGCTCTGAAAATTCTGCTTTGCTAAAGGCCAATGTTAATCTGAAATATGTAGAAATTGGTGCAGGGGTGAAATTATGGAATTCGCTGGTAGGGCAGTTAAGGAAATGGACTGACAGAGGAACTTTCAGAAAACTCCTGAAAACGCAATTGTTCGTCAATGCTTTTTTTTATAGGTTCTGACTTGTCCTGATCGAAGATTAACTGTGAATTTAAATTCTGATGTTTTGTCTCTCTTTTGTATTGCTTTCAAGTATTATGTACATGGATATATTATAAACTGCCTAGGACTTAGACACTATAGAAATTAAAAAAAATAAATAAATATCAACAGAAAGGGAAAACTCTAACAGCCCTGGAAATCTCACCAGAAAACCATCTGCTTCTGCCCTTGGAGAGGAACATAAGAACATAAGATTTGCCGCTGGGTCAGACCAGTGGTCCATCGTGCCCAGCAGTCCACTCACGCGGCAGCCCTTAGGTCAAAGACCAGTGCCCTAACTGAGTCTAGCCTTACCTGCGTACGTTCTGGTTCAGCAGGAACTTGTCCAACTTTGTCTTGAAACCCTGGAGGGTGTTTTCCTCTTAACAGACTCCGGAAGAGTGTTCCGGTTTTCTACCACTCACTTGGTGAAGAAGAACTTCCTTATGTTTGTACGGAATCGATCCCCTTTTAACTTTAGAGAGTGCTGCTTGTTTGCTGCTTTGGAGTCAATTCCGCGTTCAGGGGAATGAGTGCTTGAGTGCCCTATTAGCTCTAACCCCTGATGCAGCCTTAGGGTGAAACGTGGGCATGTCAGATGTTTGATTTTATAAACTGCGTACTTCCACACCGGTTGGTCTGCTTTGTGTTACGCTTCTTTGCAGATTGTTGCCTCTTGTTTTGGGGCAGATAAAGACCTGTATGGTCCGTGCAGTATGCCCAACAAGGCAGCCAGAGCCAAACCCTACACTCTGTGCTGGCCATAGTCACCCATGCTTAAACACTGGTTGTAGCTCTCTACCATGCCAGCCATACAGGCAAAATGATGTAGGTTTGGTATTACTGACAACACACATGCATAGGGTTACCTGGACATGTCCTCTTTTTAGAGGACATGTCTGGGTGTCCAGACGGCTTTTCAAAACCCGGCACTTTCCAGGCTACAAGTACTTGACAGAATCCTGAAGAGTAACAAGATTGATCTCAGGGATACCTATTGGCCAATCCAGGCCACAACATAACATAATATAACATAAAAACTTCCTTCTATACTGCAATACTGTAAAGTTCTATGCGGTTTACGAAAGAAAATAGTTACAATTACCGGGTAGATGAAATATTAGTTGCCTAAGTTTCTAGTGAACAGATATGTTTTTAAGTGTCTCCTAAATAATTGATAGGTACTGGAAGTCACAATTAAAAGATTTAAGTCCTTGTCCCAGGTTGCTGCTTGATAGGATAAGAGATGTTGCTGATATCTTTGAAATTTGAGAGAATAACATATGTGAATGCCTAGAATATTTAATATTGGCAAATGTGAACAAGTCCACAATGTAATTAGGTGTGAGACCAGACAATACCTTGTAGCATACACAGCCGAAATTAAACTTTACACGCTCCTCTATCGGCAGCCAATGCAATTCACGAAAGAGTAACAGGATCAAACTTTTTCAAGTACCGTACTAGAAGAATCCTAAAGAGTAATAAGATTCCTGAATCCCAAAGAGTAACAAGATTATAGAATCCCAAAGAGTAGCAAGATTGATCCCAGGGAGAAGTAGTGACCAATCCCGGCCACAAGTACTAGAAGAATCCTAAAGAGTAATAAGATTCCTGAATCTCAAAGAGTAACAAGATTATGGAATCCCAAAGAGTAGCAAGATTGATCCCAGGGAGAAGTAGTGACCAATCCCGGCCACAAGTACTAGAAGAATCCTAAAGAGTAATAAGATTCCTGAATCCCAAAGAGTAACAAGATTATGGAATCCCAAAGAGTAGCAAGATTGATCCCAGGGAGAAGTAGTGACCAATCCCGGCCACAAGTACTAGAAGAATCCTAAAGAGTAATAAGATTCCTGAATCTCAAAGAGTAACAAGATTATGGAATCCCAAAGAGTAGCAAGATTGATCCCAGGGAGAAGTAGTGACCAATCCCGGCCACAAGTACTAGAAAAATCCCAAAGAGTAACAAGATTATGGAATCCCAAAGAGTAGCAAGATTGATCCCAGGGAGAAGTAGTGACCAATCCCGGCCACAAGTACTAGAAAAATCCCAAAGAGTAACAAGATTATGGAATCCCAAAGAGTAGCAAGATTGATCCCAGGGAGAAGTAGTGACCAATCCCGACCACAAGTACTAGAAGAATCCCAAAGAGTAATAAGATTCCTGAATCCCAAAGAGTAACAAGATTATGGAATCCCAAAGAGTAGCAAGATTGATCCCAGGGAGAAGTAGTGACCAATCCCGGCCACAAGTACTAGAAAAATCCCAAAGAGTAACAAGATTATGGAATCCCAAAGAGTAGCAAGATTGATCCCAGGGAGAAGTAGTGACCAATCCCGGCCACAAGTACTAGAAAAATCCCAAAGAGTAATAAGATTTCGGAATCCCAAAGAGTAGCAAGATTATAGAATCCCAAAGAGTAGCAAGATTGATCCCAGTGATAAGTAGTGACCAATCCCGACCACAAGTACTAGAAGAATCCCAAAGAGTAATAAGATTTCGGAATCCCAAAGAGTAGCAAGATTATAGAATCCCAAAGAGTAGCAAGATTGATCCCAGTGATAAGTAGTGACCAATCCCGACCACAAGTACTAGAAGAATCCCAAAGAGTAATAAGATTCTAGAATCCCAAAGAATGGCAAAATTCCAGAATCCCAGCAAGTATCAAGCTTCCATGCTAGCAATCTTGGGGATAAGCAATGGCTTTCCCCATGTCTATCTTAATAGCAGATTATGGATTTTTTCTTACAAAACTTTTTAAAACCCAGGTACGCTAACTACTGTTACCACCAATGGCGTAGTAAGGGGGGGGGGCGCGGTCCACCTCTGGCACTGTCATGGTGGGGGCGCCGGCAACCCTCCTCCTCTCCGTCCCCATCTCTTCTCACTCCTCCCCCCGCCATATGCATCCCCTTCCCCCATACCTCTAGTTCACGTTAACGTGCTCCATGCAACCAATGGCAGCTACCGCTGAGTCACTTCTGGGTGTTGCGCATAGGAAGTGACGTCAGAGGGAGATCCGACAAAGTCGCGAGGAGCAAGTTGAAGTTGTTGCTCGTGGCACTGAACAACTAGAGGAACGGGGAAGGGAAGGGGGGGGGGGTTGGGGAAGGAGTGGATGGGTGGAAACAAGGGTGGAGGAGGGGCAACATGTTCCAGAGCTTAACTATTTGTTGAGTGAAAAAAAACATATTTCCTCCTATTGGTTTTAAAAGTATTCCGTCATTTCATTGGCTTTTCACTCGGCTTTTTGAGCCCCCGTCCTGCTCACAGCTTTTACGGATCAGTTGATTTGCGACTGGCATTTTTATCCACGTATCTTTACCATCCAGAAGAAGACATTTTGTCGAAACATTGACCGTGTTGGGTTCAGGGTCCACAGCTTTTCAGCGGACAGCGTCCTGGAGGTTTGCCAAGTTTTAATATTATTTTAATACTAGTGTTTAAGCCCGTTAGATTAACGGGTGCTAGAATAGATGTGCAATCTTAATTGTTAAAAAAATTTACTGAAAACTTACCGTGAGAGCTTTAATATCCATTGTATGGTTGATTTATTTAAAGTTTTTCTATTTTTCCTATTTGTTGTTGCATGCTTTGGGCTTAAGAAATTGTTTGTTTTTCCATTTGTTTCTGTGTGTCTGAGAAATATTTTATTTTTGTGAGATCCGTCTCTCCTGAAACACTGTAAATTTTAGTATTTTAATAATAAATGCTCTCCCCTCCCCAAGTAACAATGCATACAAACGTAAACATGTAGAGCAAAGTCTCAACTACCTAAAAACTCCGTCAACTGAACATAACACACATACTTCCCACACAACATAATAAACCCTGAGTAACTCAAGGATGTAAAGGAATGTTTGGTGCTCAGATGCTTCTCTTTTTGGTAGTAATATTATATTGTGCATGTGCAGGAATGGAATTTAAAAGTGTGCATGTGTAGATAAGGGTCTTATTGTTATTGTTATTATTAAGATAATTTTAAGAATTTTTTTTTTTTTAATGTTGTATATCTATAAAATGTCCTTTTAAACAATATTCCTTGTGAAGATTCTGTTTGAGTTTGGTAATAGTTGTCGTAAATGTTTTTTGGTTGCGATTGCTGTTATTTTTTGTATTTGATATTTAACATTATTTTCACCAACTTACTTAAACTGTGATGGATTTACATGTGAGCCAGTAGAACTTTCAGGTGCTGCTTGCTGTCTGAGGTCCAATCTTGGTTCCTTCGCGCTAGCAAAGATCTACAGAGGTATGGGGTGGGGGTGGGGGTAGGGATGGTGCAAGCTTAGCGTGGCGTGGCGTGGCGGAGAGGTGCTGGTGCCCACATTGCTATGTCATTGATTCTTTCTCATTGATGTAGGCCTCCTTTTACGAAACCGTGATAGCAGTTTCTAGCGCAGGGAGCTGCGCTGAATGGCCCACGCGGCTCCCGATGCTCATTGAGTTCCTATGAGTGTCGGGAGCAGCGCGACTCCCCGTACTAGAAGCTGCTATCGCAGTTTTGTAAAAGAGGGGGTTAGTTTCCCTACTTAGTTTGGGGAAGGGAGGAAGCAAGGAGTAGGGATGTCATACTGACTAGGGGGGCAATGGAGTTGATTCAGGACCAGTCCCTGGATCATTTGGGAGGGGTGCTACCCTTCCAAGCACCCCCCACCCCAAGCCTATATTTCTCCCCGCACTTTGCCGATGCCAACTTTTTCACAGAGAGGATGGTGGAGGCCTGGAATCCCCTGCTGCAGGCAAGGAATTCAAGAACGCAAGGGATCAGGAGAAAGAATTCCTACCTGGGAAGAGAGTAGAATCAAAACAACTTAGCTGTGCTTAAGCGGAAAATCCAGTAATTGGGAATTAAGGCTATTGCTGGGCAGACGTCTAGGCTCTGTGTCCCAATTATGGGTAGATCTGATTGGGCCGGAGCAGGCTTCAACACCAATTCAAGTAGTTGAAAACGAAGCCAGTTTAAGACTAATTATGGCCCCAGTGTGGAAATGCCCTGTTGCCCAAATGAAGATATAAATATGGCATGGGAGGAAACCACCTACGGAAGCTGGGCTTTTTTCTCCCTCTTCGCTTTTGAGCCCAGCAGCAGAGGAAGGTAACAAGAGGCTAGCAAAATATATTGTTTACTAGGGATGGAGGCCTTCCCAGCATGCTCTTTGTCTGCCCTTTTCCCCAGGGTCGAGAGGAGGGTGGAAGGTTCATGTGTTATCCAGTTTGAGAGAAAAAATACTGCAGCTCTTTTAAAATTTTATTTGTAAAAGTAAAAGCCATCTACACTGAGACATAGGGCTCCTTTTACAAAGGTGCGCTAGCGTTTTTAGCGCATGTATTGGATTTTTTTTTAAATTATTTATACTAATTTAATGGTTACAATATCAGATGATACCAAGAAAAAAAGGTGTCTTACACTTAATTAACGAAATTTCTACATACAAACAAAAATTCCTTTCCAAGCCCACAACAATGGGAAGACATGCTACTATTTCTAATAATAGAAGTAAAAAAGAAAACTAAGAACTGGTTCTTGATTCATCCCAGTGAATCTTTAACCAGTCCCTACTATTTGGGACTCCTACATCTTCCAATTTCTCAGTAGTGAAACACTTTTAAAGAAAAGAAAACTCATTTCTGTTCTCTAGCTAGTAAGAATTGTTGCAATTGAATTGGATCCCCAAATACATATTCAATGTCTTGTAATTTAACAATTAAGCCATCTTACCACAGTCTTTCGTTTGATAAGCACAAAATCACAATCAAACTCTCACTTCAGAATCAGTTCAAATGCCATAACAAATACTTAATTTTTAATTCTTATCAGCTGGAAGATTAACAGAGGTCCTTAGGGGTATCAGACAGCCCTCCAAACAACCTAGTTTGAATGGGTAAATTCTTCATTTGCCCCGTGGTACCTCCTCCTCCTTATTATAATATATTATTTTGAATTTTTTAACTTGATTATTTGAATTTTTAATTTTATAAATGTACTTAGCTTTCAGCTTAGCATTTCAGCTTCATACTATTTCCCCGAACGCCAACGCGTTTCGAATTCTTTGTCAAGGCGACATGGTGAACTGAAAGCAGTAAATTAAAACCCAGAACAGAGATTAATACAAAACATACCCCCGTTTTTATATTCAAGATCTTACCTATTATTAGATAATGCACAGCATACAACTACCAGAATCATAAATGAGAAACGGCTCCCTGACTCTGAAGAATTAAATACTCCCTTCCCTGTGACGACATATCCGGGAACTTACTCAAACACCCAGCAAAATTTAAAGGAACCCGACTCAACTAACAAATCCAACCCGCAAAATTTAAAGGGGCCTAACTCTTCTTATAAATCAGCTTGTGCAAGCCAATCAGACAATTCATTTAAACCCTTTGGAGTCATAGAGTTTAGTTTAAACATCCAACGGAACTCACTACGATTATGCCTCCTAACGATGTTACCACCCTCCCACCCTACTATAATGCGATCCAATAGCCTTCTACGTTTCCACAGCTTCCATCCTGAAGGTTTAAAGAGAAGTTTACCTATAAGTCAGTTTCTCAGGATAAGAAGAATTTGTACATCTATTGATGATTTCCGTGTTCAAGCCAAAATTATGAAAAATCGGTTTTATCAACGGGGATACCCCTATGAGGTAGTAAGAAGTGCTTATAAAAGAGCAAAATACACCCATAGGGAGTGGTTACTGCAAGATACAGTTAAAAATATTAACACTTTGGAGACAGTGGCTTTTGTCCAGGAATATTCCACCTTAGCCCACCGTATTTCTCAGGTTATTGTGAAACACTGCCATATTCCCAAATTGGCTATCCCCTCTCTGGAAGATCACCCTTTATGCTCATATCGGCGAAGAAGAAATGTGGGTGAATATTTAAACCATAACAAACTACAGGAGTATGTTCCCCAGAGTTGTGGAAGTCATAACCCTTGTGGCCAATGCCAATGGTGTGTTTATACCATACCTGGTGAAAAGTGGACTCACCCGAACACGGGGGAAGTATTTGTGACTAAACATAACACTACTTGCAATTCTGATAATGTCATCTATGTGGTTCAATGACCTTGTCCCAAGCTGTACGTCGCTCGTACTACTCGCCCCATTCGTGTTCGTTTAACTGAGCACAAATCACGTGTCCACACTCAAAATGAGTCGTCTCCTTTAGTCCATCATTGGATTAATTGTGGCCACACTTTAAAAGATCTGAAATGGCGAGTCTTGGATCGCATTATAGTAGGGTGGGAGGGTGGTAGCACCGTCCGGAAACTAAATCGTTGTGAGCTCCGATGGATGTTTAAACTAAACTCTATGACTCCAAAGGGTTTAAATGAATCGTCTGATTGGCTTGCACAAGCTGATTTATAAGAAGAGTTAGGCCCCTTTAAATTTTGCGGGTTGGATTTGTTAGTTGAGTCGGGTTCCTTTAAATTTTGCTGGGTGTTTGAGTAAGTTCCCGGATATGTCGTCACAGGGGAGGGAGTATTTAATTCTTCAGAGTCAGGGAGCCGTTTCTCATTTATGATTCTGGTAGTTGTATGCTGTGCATTATCTAATAATAGGTAAGATCTTGAATATAAAAACGGGGGTATGTTTTGTATTAATCTCTGTTCTGGGTTTTAATTTACTGCTTTCAGTTCACCATGTCGCCTTGACAAAGAATTCGAAACGCGTTGGCGTTCGGGGAAATAGTATGAAGCTGAAATGCTAAGCTGAAAGCTAAGTACATTTATAAAATTAAAAATTCAAATAATCAAGTTAAAAAATTCAAAATAATATATTATAATAAGGAGGAGGTGGTACCACGGGGCAAATGAAGAATTTACCCATTCAAACTAGGTTGTTTGGAGGGCTGTCTGATACCCCTAAGGACCTCTGCTAATCTTCCAGCTGATAAGAATTAAAAATTAAGTATTTGTTACGGCATTTGAACTGATTCTGAAGTGAGAGTTTGATTGTAATTTAACAAGACATTTACATCGAAATTTTAAGTAAAATGATGCCTCAAGAGCTAAAAGTCTTGTTTTTAATTTTAAGAATTCTTTCCTTCTTAGTTGCATAGCTCTACAGACATCAGGAAAAATTCTATCCAAATCTCCACAAAATTTTGTCAACCTGTTTTTAAAGTAAAGTTTCATTATTAACATTTTATCTATATCACTCATGCATGTTATTACCAGTGTGGACCTACTCTGGATCAGAGAATGACACGGTGACAAAAATTCATCACCATTCCCGTCCCCGCGGATAACCGCGGGAAACCATCTTCATGTCATTCTTTAAAGAGAGAGGGAAGAATCAGAGTATGAATGGCCACAACCATTGACCCAAAGGCTTTGCTTTGAAGAATGCTGGTGTAGAAGGACTGAGCTTGAAATAGACACTAAAGAAAGACAGTCTCTGGTATCCAGAGCAGATATTGTGATGTCATAATGCCTCATTCCACCAGTGCCTAAGAGCCAATCACATCAGTGATGTCACAATGGCTTCATTATCCTTGGCTCACATAAGAATCAGAGTATGAATGGCCACAACCACTGACCCGCAAGCTTTGCTTTGAAGAATGCTGCTGTAGAAGGACTGAGGCTGAAATAGACACTAAAAATGACATGGGATTATTTTCCGCGGTTATCCGCGGGGACGGGAACGGTGATGAATTTTGTCACCATGTCATTTTCTACTCTGGATCACATCCTGACTATCTTCCAGAAACTCTGTCAAATTTATTTCATTAGTGACCAGATGATCCACTTCCTGGGCGGGTTGTATTTTTCTTTGCGGAACATAATAATAATTATTTATTGGGAAATTTTCCGCATTAGGTAATCCCAGTCTTTCTTTAAAATATTTCCTTAACAAAATTTCGGGAGACAATAAATGAGTTACTGGGAAATTAACCAAGCGGAGATTTCTCGCTCTATGAACATTTTCCAACATTTCCATTTTAGAATGTAGCACCGTAGAATCACAGCAGATACTGAGACAGCCTGAAGTGTATTACTCTGAGTTTCGACCACACTTAATCTTTTATCCAAACAACTTAAATTGGAATTCACACGTACTGGATTAGCGCGTGCTATAGCACGCACTACCCAAAAAACTACCGCCCGCTCAAGAGGAGGCGGTAGCGGCTAGCGCGCGTGACATTTTAACGCGTGCTATTCCGTGCGTTAAGGCCCTAACACACCTTTGTAAAAGGAGCCCAAAGTCATAGGCAATGGGGTCCTTTTACTAAGGTGCGCTAGTCATTTTAGAGCACGCTAAACGCTAATACGTCCATTATAGTCGATGGAAGTGTTAGCGCTTAACGCGCCTTAGTAAAAGGACTCCAATGTGAGGGGGAGGAGAACACTAGCTACCATGCTCTAAGGCAGTTTCTTAACACGCGGTACATATACCCTTAGGGGTACACGAGCCGCTTATTTGGGGTACGCGGCACTGCACGGTCTCAAGTTTCAAGTCTATTTAAAATTTGATAAAATCACTTATAAAAATTTCTAAGTGATGTACATAATAAAATTAGGGAATGTGAGACAGCTATACAAATACGAACAAGACAATCTTTGAACAACAAACGGACAGGAACAAGGTGGAAAAAAATGGGTAGAATTACAACGGTTTTAGGCAAAGGTAACATTAAAGGAAAAAATTATATGTTGGGGACACGACCAGAGCAAAATCTTTTATGAAAACAGCCCCCTTCTGCCTTAATGGCCGCCACCGCCGGGGATCCTAGGCTCTTCCTGCCTGGCCCACCTCCGTCAAAGTCGCTCCCGGGGATCCCATGCCCTCCTTCCTGCACGCCCCCCTCCGCCAAAGCCACCAACGATGACGCCTGGGATCCCATGCCCTCCTTCCTGCATTCTCCCTTCAGCCGAAGCCGACCTGGAAGGCTTCCCTCCGATATCAGAGTTGATGTTGGAGGGAAGCCTTCCGGATCAGCGAGGGATCTCAGTTACCTCCTTCAGGGCTGTCCAGATGGGCTGCTCTTTCTGGCTTTCAGCCGCACGTGGGCAGAGGCTCTTACACGCTGGACATGGCTGACCAAAAAGCCTTCTCTCTGATGTCTAGATGCTATGGATTTTTCCCTGGATTCTATAAATGGTGCCACAATCACCAGCTGCCCCCAAAAGTGCCACCGATTACTTGTCAATCATGCAATGGCACCGTTTATAGAATTGCAGCTATGTCACAGATAGGCACTGGAAATGTAGGCCAGGGTTTTCAAGGCTTCCATTTCTGGCGCCTATCTGTAATGAGAATCATGATTGTGAAGGTACCTACAGATGCCTAAGGGTACTTCCCACGTTAATCATGCCTTTTTTACCCTTAGGCCTCTGTAGCCATGATTCCAACATTGTTTGGGAAGGTGCCATTTTGTTTTTGTTTTTAAATGAGATTTTGATTGCTTTTAAACGATGCAATCAATTATCGTGTTGATTAAAGGCAAATAAATCAATTAAAAATGGTATCAAAATAGCAGTGCCATTTATAGAATTTGGGCCTTTGTGACTGACAGATCAATGATGCTTATGCACTGTTCAATTAAACTGTTATATAGCAACTTAAAGTGGTTACCCACATGTAGCTATGAATGGCTCATAGGACTACCACAGGTATGATACTTTCAATGGCAGGCCTTAAATAGTTTAATTTTGCCAGTTCCACCCTGGATGGAGGGTTAATTGGCTTGCCTAAGACTACAAGAAGCTAGTACAGGCAGTCAACGAGTTATAGACGCCCGACTTAAGTACAGCTCGTACTTAACAACGTGGTTGCAGCTTCATTTGATTTCACTGAGCAATATTTCCAGTGGCATAGACTCCTACACTCCTGTAGCAGATTCTGGAATGATGCAGGGCCACAAGAACAGTGTGTGGTTGTGCATGCCATACCTTAGAGGGAACACTGGTAGGGACAGTTGACCCTTCAGCAGCAAGAATCTTAAAATCTACAAGTTCTTAGTTACATATAAATGTGACTTAAAAACAGCTTTAAAAATGTAACTCATTCTTTACCTCGGGACTGCCTATGTAAGAATAATCAAGCCACTGTGACATCACTGATGAAGTTGGCTCTCAGGCATTGGTGGAATGAGACATTATGACATCACAATATGAGTTCTGGAATGTTGCTACCCCTTGAGATCTTGCCAGGCACTTGTGACCTGGGTTGGCTACTGTTGGAAACAGGATACTGGGTTTGAGGGACCAGAACATGAGCTCTGGAATGTTCTCCATCTTAACCCTGGGAACACTGGTAGGGACAGTCCAGCCTTTTTGTCAGCTGGGAACAGAGGTCAGCAGCAAGAATCTTAAAAATCTACAAGTTCTGAGTTACATACAAATCTGACTTAAGAACACCTTTAAAAACGTAACTCGTTCTTAACCTGGGGACTGCCTGTATAGGATCTGAACTGGGCTCTCTGTCTCTCAGGCTGCTGCTCTAAACATTGGACTACTCTTACCCTCAAGGTCATCTTAAACAGTGGTTCTCATACCTGTCCTGGGGTCTCCCCAGACAGTCAGGTTTTCAAGATATACACAATGAATATTCATGAGAGCGATTTGCATGTTTCAAGTTTTACTTTCTAACATTTTTATTGAAGGAAATATATATTACAAATAGATATTCATAACATATATCACAAATTTGAAAAATTCCAATCCAAATATTCTATTAAATACCACCAGTCCTCCCAAAATTTTCAAGTTTTTATTAAAATTTGATAAATCGCCTATCCAATTTCTAAACAATGTACGAAACATAAAAGGGTTGAAACAAGCTACATGATCCGAGGGGAGAGGGGGAAGAAATACATTTCATGATGGGACAGGGACACACTTAAAGAAAAACCAATTTGAAAGGGGACTGGAAAAAGGTAATCTACCTCCACCTCCACCTCTCTCTCTCATGTCTATTCATTGTGGATATCTTGAAAACCTGACTGGCTGGGGAGACCCCAGGACAGGAACGGCTGGATAAGTTGCGGCTATACTCACTCGAGGAACGCAGAGAGAGGGGAGACATGATCGAGACGTTCAAATATCTCACGGGCTGTATCGAGGTGGAAGAAGATATCTTCTTTTTCAAAGGTCCCACGGCTACAAAAGGGCATCCGTGGAAAATCAGGGGAGGGAAGCTGCACGGTGACACCAGGAAGTACTTTTTCACCGAGAGAGTGGTTGATCGCTGGAATAGTCTTCCTCTTCAGGTGATCGAGGCCAGCAGCGTGCCTGATTTTAAGACAAAATGGGATCGTCACGTGGGATCTCTTCACAGAGAAAGGTAGGGGAGGGTCATTAGGGTGGGAAGACTAGATGGGCCATGGCCCTTATCTGCCATCTATTTCTATGTTTCTATGTATGTTTCTATGTTTCTATCGAACCAAACGCACACTCATGAAATCACACCCCTCCAAAACACAGGTTGCAAGATTACTTAGGCTTAGGGTTATCAGTCGTCCGGATTTCCCCGGACACGTCTTCCTTTCTGAGAGCATGTCCGGGGGTCCGGACGGCTTTTCAAAACCGAGCACCTTGTCCTGGGTTTCGAAATGCTTCTAGCAACGAGCGACGTCGGGACGGCATCTGGGCATGCGTGGATGCGACGCGGTGACATCACGCGCCAGATGCATGGCGCCATCGCATCATGCCGGCGCATGCGTAGATGCCGTCCCGACGAACAAACAGGCTGAGGGGGTGGGGCGGACCTGGGGGCGGAGCTATGGGCCTGGATTTTCATTTACGAAAATCTGGTACCCCTACGTAGGCTGAAATTCTGAGTGCCCCTGCTTATTGGAACTGATTAGTGATTCAGATCACCAGACATGACCCTTTTTATGGAGCCTGGACTAAGAACCTTCACTGCTTTCATACATATGCCCAACCCCCTTTTAATGATATTTGGGCCAACACAAGGTTCCAAAGTATGAAAGGGGCACAGCTGGCACGGCTCCTGTGTCTCGAGGGAAAAAAGGAGGAAAGTGAAAAAAAGAAAAACAGAGCAGGACTGTGTCTCTTTGGCTTTCTGCTGCGTTCACAAATGGTTCTAATCAACTTGCAGAGCAGGGCTGGTGTTGGCCCTGTGAGATGTTTACCCTTCACATTCCTTCATGAATTACTTGTGACTTTAAAAAAGTCCACCTCCTGGTTTTGCTCAGCAGCTCAAAGCGAGCAATTGATGCCGAAGGGGAAAAATAAAATGGAACATTTTCTGTCCCTTCCCACTCCCTTGCTCTCCGATTCGTTCATTAAAGATCCCTTAACAGGTGTTGCGTGGTATGACGGCTGACTTGTAGTTTGGCCTGAAATGCCAATGTGTCTTCTGCTTTCCTCGACCTGGGACAATTCTTCTTTAGTGACCCTTCCAGGGTTAATGGGACAGGAGACGTCCAGCAACCAGGCATGCATTTTAATAATAATAATAATATTAACTTTATTTTTGTATACCGCATTACCATGGAAGTTCTATGCGGTTAATAGATGAAGAGACTGTACATTACAGCGAAGTTACACATTTTTTTTTTTTTTTGGGCATAGCTACATTTACATTTTCGGCGACGCTACATTTGCGGTGAAGTTATTTTTCAGGTCGGTTACTATTGCAGAGAAGTTACATTTGTTGTAGGTTGCATATATATAGCGGAGTTCATACAGTAGTGTTACATACAGCGGTGATATATACTGCGGAGTTCGATAAAGCCGAGCAGAGGCATTAAGTAAGGGGGGTAAAGAAAAAGGGGTGGTTAGTTGGATAGGGTGATCCATTTTGTTAAGCCGTTTGGTGGCAGACAGAATTGGAAGAGTCGAGAGATTGGGGTAAGTCAAGGTCCGAGGAGGAGGCAAGGAAGGGGGGGGGGGGAGAAGTTAGAGGAATTTATCAAAAAGGTAGGTTTTGATTGTCTTCCTGAACATTTGGTAGGGGGGGAGGGGGGAATTGGAGATGAGTGCTGTGAGGCATTTGTTCCATTTGCCCGCTTGGAATGCAAGGGATCTGTCGAGAAATTTCTTGTAGAGGCAGCCTTTCAGGGAAGGAAAGGGGAACAGGTAGGTGTTTCGTGTACGAGAGGGGCCAGCGATTTCAAGGTGCTCGGATAGGTAGATTGGGGAAGAGCCTGCTAGGGTTTTGAAGCAGAGGCAGGCGAATTTGAAGATGATCCTTGCCTCCACCGGTAGCCAGTGGAGTTTAGCGTAATAGTGGCTAACGTGGTCATATTTTTTGAGGCCGTAGATAATAATAATAATAATAATAACTTTATTCTTCTATACCGCCATAGTCAGGCGACTTCTAGGCGGTTTACACTGTAAGAAGGCTGGACATTCAGCGAATAACAAGGTCACAATACAATAAGTCAACATACAATACAAGACAAAACAATACAATACAATACAATACAATGAGTGTATACAACACAGTACAATATAATACAACGAGTCTAAATATAATACAATACAATAAGATGAGGTGGACAGCAGCATTTTGAACTATTCTTAAGCGTTTGATGGTGTTTTTATAGGATCCCAGGTATATGATGTTACAATAGTCTAGTATACTTAAGATTAGTGACTGGACCAGAAGACGGAAGGAGAGGTGGTCGAAATAGCGTTTAATGGTGCGAAGTTTCCAGAGGGAGTAGAAACATTTTTTGACCTGGGCACTGGTATGACACATTCAAGAACCTGATGCTTTTTGGAAGACCAGCTGGACGCCAGCCATGCCTCGTCATATAGGCCTGTTAGGAGCAGGCAAAGCAGGCTTCTTCAGTAATGCAACCATGGTATAGGAAGCTGCTCAAACTGAATGCAGAAAAAAAAGCCCTACCACCTCTCACACACAGTTAAACAATTTGTATGACAAGAGAAACATCAGGTGGCCTGTTTAACTCAAGTACGGAAAAGGTTTGCAGTTACTGCAAAGGCTCTGCGTTAATTGCTGGGGCATTCCCAGTATCTTCCCATACATTAATGCAGAAGAAATGCCTTTACCGTGCATTAACTGCATTGTTGATACCACAGTGTGGTTACTTCGTCTATTGCAGGAGAGTGTGGCCTCAGCACCCTGAGGTTGTGGGTTCAAACCCTGTGCTGCTCCATGTGACCCTGGGCAAGTCACTTAATCCTCCACTGCGCCAGGTACTTCATAGAGACTGTGAGCTCACCTGGAAAGGTAGGGAGACTTCTTGAAGTACCTTTATGTAAACTGCTTTGAGTGTGGCTGTGAAACTACAAAAAGGCAGTATTTATGAATTCAATTTTCTAGACTGTTCTCCCAGAAGAGTTCAGAATGGTTTACATGAGTTTATTCAGGTACTCAAGCATTTTTCCCTGTCTGTCCCAGTGGCTCACAATCTATCTAATGTACCTGGGGCAATGGGGGGATTAAGTGACTTGCCCAGGGTCACAAGGAGCAGTGGGGGTTTGAACCCACAACCCCAGGGTGCTGAGGCTTTAGCTTTAACCACTCTAGATATCATAATGTAGTAAAAGTGACTCAAGTATAGGACAATCAAGCCATTGTGACATCACTGATGAGGTTGGCTCTTATTGGTGGAATGAGGCATTATGATGTCACAATACCAGCTCTGGTTATCAGAGGCTGAAACTTTTCACACTATTACTTTAATCAATTTTCTCCCAAGGGAGCTCAGAATGGTTTACATGAATTTATTCAGGTACCCAAACATTTTCCCCTGTCTGTCCCAGTGGCTCACAATCTATCTAATGTACCTGGGGCAATGGGGGGATTAAGTGACTTGCAGCATGGGTTTGAACCCACAACCCCAGGGTGCTGAGGCTGTAGCTTTAACCACTGCACCACTCTAGAAATCAAAATGAAGTAAAAATGAGCCAAGTATAGGACAGTCAAGCCATTGTGACATCACTGATGAGGTTGGCTCTTATTGGTGGAATGAGGCATTATGATGTCACAATACCAGCTCTGGTTATTAGAGGCTGAATCTTTTCACACTATTTAATTGATTCAGTTTTCTATACTGTTCTCCCAAGGGATCTTAGAACAGTTTACATGAATTTATTCAGGTACTCAAACATTTTTCCCTGTCTGTCCCAGTGGCTCACAATCTATCTATTGTACCTGGGGCAATGAGGAGAGTAAGTGACTTGCCAAGGGTCACAAGGAGCAGCTTGGGATTTGAACCCACAACCTCAGGGTGTTTTAGGCTGTAGCTTTAACCACTGCACAACACTCTCCCGTATTCCCCACCCCTTATTTAGGTGATGTTGACTGAGTCACACTATTAACCTCATTAAGAGTTGTGGTGTGGAAATTACCTCTGGGTTAATTGTAAGATACAGTCACTGCTTCTTATCTTTCTATTCTGTCCATTTTGTGTCAGCTGTTAACATAGTAATTGGTATGCATTCTCTGCAGAAGCCCCATAATAACTCTTAGAATATGCTAATTGCTGCATAAACAGCTAGTGTAGCTTGGCTGATAAAAAAAAAATGAATGCCAAGATTCTGGACAGAAAGGAACCCCCCCATACCCATGACATCCTTGCAATCAAATTTTAACATAAGAAATAAGATGATCGCACTGATGCTATGTATTATGTTTTTGCAGATATGTACACGCCAACAGAACTGGGATGAATATTTTTTTTATTCTGTAGGAGACCCGACACTGCCAGTGTTTTGGCTCTTGGCCTGCCTCAGGGGTCTTTTTAATGTGTCCCATTATCGAATTAGAAAGCTAGATAGAAGAAAGCTAGTGTTGAATGCTGGCCGTACGAAATGGTCTACTTCGATATTGGGACAATTATTTTTGATAAGGAAATCGTATGACAGACAATTAAAAAGACCCCTGAGGCAGGCCAAGAGCTGAAATACTGGCAGTGCCAGATCTCTTACAGATTAAAGAATTATTCACCCCAATTCTGTTGGCGTGTACACTTCTTTGTGGGTGTTATTGACTTTTTGTGTATTTTGATCCCTTTCTTTGTGTTGTACTCGCAAATATACCCATGCCATTGAGAAATGATTTACAACGAAATTAAGGGTTACATAGTAACATAGTAGATGACAGCAGATAAAGACCTGAATGGTCCATCCAGTCTGCCCAACCTGATTCAATCTAAATTTTTTTAATTTTTTCTTCTTAGCTATTTCTGGGCAAGAATCCAAAGCTCTACCCGATACTGTGCGTGGGTTCCTACTGCCGAAATCTCCATTAAAACCTATTCCAGCCCATCTGTACCCTCCCAGCCATTGAAGCCCTCCCCAGCCCATCCTCAACCAAAAGGCCTTATAGAGACACAGACCATGCAAGTCTGCCCAGTACTGGCCTTAGTTCTTCAATATTTACTATTATTTTCTGATTCTAGATCCTCTGTGTTCATCCCACGCTTCTTTGAAATCCGTCACCGTTTTCCTTTCCACCACCATGTTATGACTGCAAATATGGGAGTTAGCATGTGCCATGTACCATGCGCTCACCACATTCTGCAGTCTACAACCAATCACTGCCCACGACCCATCTGGTTTCTGCCTCCTAACATAATATGCAGCTAAAGTATGATTCGATAAAACACTTAATAGGAAACAGTAGCTGTTAGGAATGGTTAACATGCCCGAATTCACACATTATCATAGCCTGCTTAAAAAAAAATAAAAAAAAAGGACCCATAAGGCTAACATTTGATCTGATAGTCCAAAGTAAGAGCAAGGGATCTAATTAAAGAAATTTGCAAACATTCCTAGCAAAAAGAAAAAGCCAAGACAAATCCTGGATTCACTTCAAAACTTCTGACCCTCCCTATAGTTCCAAAGAGGAGTATGTTAGCCCCTACTACAGACTGCTTCACTGGCTGCCAATGGAGGCACGAATAGTATTCAAGTTCTCTTGCATATGCTTCAAGCTGGTTTGGGGACTAGCTCCCACCTACCTACTACCTCACTTCAGCCCTAAGAGACAAACCAGAAACAGCAACCTATTTGCATACCCGAGCATTACCGGCTGCAAATACAAAACCTTCCTGGATAGAACCTTTATGTACCAAGCTAACAAACAACAACACTGGTTAGACAGCTACATAAGAACATAAGCAGTGCCTCCGCCGGGTCAGACCATAGGTCCATCCTGCCCGGCAGTCCGCTCCCGCGGCGGCCCAAACAGGTCACGACCTGTCTGAATCACCAGAAGGGGCTCCCTTGCCACCTTGGTTTCTCATTGAAGTCCTATCTTCCCATCAAAGTCCTAACCCTCCGGTCTTGCACATGCACGACCTGTTGGGTTTCTATACTTATTACCTGGTTAGCTTTCTATACTTGTGTTACATCCCAGCACCTCTCTCAGTATGCAACGATCCCTTTATCCCTCAGGAATCCGTCCAATCCCTGTTTGAATCCCTGTACTGTACTCTGCCTGATCACTTCCTCCGGTAGCGCATTCCAAGTGTCCACGACCCTTTGGGTGAAAAAAAACTTCCTTGCATTTGTTTTGAACCTATCTCCCTTCAGTTTCTCCGAATGCCCCCTCGTACTTATTGTCCCCTTCAGTCTGAAGAATCTGTCCCTATCCACCCTCTCTATGCCCCTCATGATCTTGGAGCAAGACTGACATATAAGGCCTTTAGAAAAGCCATAAAAACTGCCTTATTCAACAGAATTGTCACCTAAAAAATATACACTTAACACTAAATATATCCACTCCTGCTTTTAAGTCTGAAATGTCTAACATTATATTTTGCTGCCTTTTTAAGACTCTGTTTGCTGTATTTTCTCTGCCTTTTGTAAGATTCTATATACTGTATCCCGGACTTCAACATATTGTAACTTGCTGACTGTCCAGCTCTCTTCAGTGTGAACCGCCTAGAAGTCTCACGACTATGGCGGTATAGAAGAATAAAGTTATTATTATTATAAGCTTCAATCCCATTGGGAGTTGTCCAGTTTTGATGTCGTCAAATAAAGTTCCTCTGTTGGAACACTGAGTGACCTCTTTACTGGTAGAAAGTATATGGTTCGTCCCCACTCTGAAAGACTCTTGTTCAACAGCACAAATGACATAATTAATCAAATCCAAGGACTCAGAAAGAAGGTCACAATGTCAATGTTCTTGCTGTGGCTCCCAAAATATCCAGTTTATAAGTAGGACATATAACTAAGAAGACAAGTTTTTGCCTTAAAACATCAATGGAAAGGTATTACTCTTAGGAGAAGGCAGACTACAGCTGCTTGCTGTTCAAATCCCGAACAATTTCTCCATTTCAAACAGGCAGCACACATAAAAATCAAATCAAATCAAATCAATGACAAACACACATATGCAGTAAAAACTCAATGGTATAAATTAGGCACACAGAGCAAACCTTTTTCAAATGGATCAAGAGAGATCAGTGCAATATTTCTCTTTCTTTTTTTTTAATTCATTTTTCATATAACAACAAGTGTATCATAAAAAATCATACAATTGCATTAAGTATACACTTGATATTTCCATAACTTACTGTAAAAACAACATATCATTATATAGTCCTTACTATAATTTTAGACATCATATAATATTTAATAATTATATCAACTATTATTCAATTATAATCCCTTTCCCTCCCCTTATTTTGATAGTTGTATACAATATAACAAATATTATGATAATTTATTTATATTTTGTGATAAAGAGAATAAACCTACCCCCCCCCCTTTATCAAGTACAGTATCTTATTATGGGAAAAATTATATCAATCATTGCAAAAATCTGTCAATGGTCCCCAAATCTTTTTAAACTTATCGATACAACCTTTTTGTGTTGCAAATGTACGCTCCATCTTATATATATGGCAAACTGAATTCCACCAAAAGTTGTAATTTAATCTGTCATAATTCTTCCAATTGTATGTTATTTGTTGAACTGCTACTCCAGTCAATATAAATAAAAGTTTGTTATTATTTGACGAGATTTGACTCCAAGTTCTCATTGCAGTACCAAATAAAATCGTATCATATGTCAAGGCTACCGGATTTTCCAACATCCTATTTATTTGAGGCCAAATTGATTTCCAAAATAATAATATGAATGGACAATAAAATAAAAGATGATCTAATGTCCCCGCTTCTAGATGACAGTGCCAGCATCTATTTGACTTAGAGCTATCAATTCTATGTAAACGAACAGGGGTCCAAAAGGCTCTATGTAAAAGAAAAAAACATGTTTGTCTCATAGATGCTGATACTGTACACCTTAACCTCCAAGACCAAAGTCGTGGCCATTGAGATGCACTAATCTGATGCTTAATCTCAATGCTCCAAATGTCTCTTAGACCATTTTTTTTTTTTTAATTTATAAATCCAGATATCAATTTATACCACATTGCGGCCTGGTGCAATATTTCTTTGTAGAGAGTGTCAGATGCACGGGAGAGACTTTCAGAGGAAATAGTGAAAACAAAATAGGTAAAAAAAAAATTGAAAGGAGAAGCAAGGAAGATCCCTAATTAAAAAAAAAAAAAAAAGATGATACACAAACTCTGTGGCTATCTGCATGGAGTGGGAGGTACAATTCGGAATGCGTGCAAGGCAAGCCTTTCCATTCTCTTTAGTTTCCTGTTGTCTTTGGGGGTTTTCATCTTGTTTGCTTATTTTTTTTTATATATATATTTTCATTTCAGGAGCAATATAGTCAATTGTGCACTAATTTGCACTATTCACAAAAGTGTGCACTAATTCACAATTTTTCATTAATGTATCTGTTGTGCATATTATTGAAAAATAGGGCATACTGTCAGAGCAATAGTGCATATTATTGTGGGATAGTCAACTCTATTGGTGACATAAAAAAGTCCTCCAAATTTGGGATTTTTACACTAGTCCTAGAACTGGTGTAAGTGCCTGCACCTGCCTGTTAGTAAGGAAAAACATAAGAACATAAAAATAGCCTTACTGGGTCAGACCAATGGTTCAACAAGCCCAGTAGCCTGTTTTTACGGTGGCCAAAACCCAAAGAGTAGCAACATTCCAGCATCTCAAAGAATAACCAGATTCCGGAACCCCAGTGAGGGCAACATTCTAGAGCTGAGATTGTGATGTCATAATGCCTCATTCCACAGTGCCTCAGAGACAACCTCATCAGTGATAACATAAGAACATAAGCAGTGCCTCTGCTGGGTCAGACCAGAGGTCCATCATGCCCAGCAGTCCGCTCACGCGGCAGCCCATAAGGTCCAGACCTGTACGTAACCCTCTGTCTATACCCTTCTATTCCCTTTTCCTTCAGAAAGTTGTCCAATCCCTTCTTGAACTCCTATACCGTACCCTGTCATATCACATCCTCTGGAAGCACATTCCAGGTATCCACCACCCTTTGGGTGAAGAAGAATTTCCTAGCATTGGTTCTGAATCTGTCCCCTTTTAATTTTTCCAAATGCCCTCTCGTTCTTGTAGCTTTCAAAAGTTTGAAGAATCTGTCCCTCTCCACTTTCTCTATGCCCTTCATGATCTTATAAGTCTCAATCATATCCCCTCTACGTCTCCGCTTCTCCAGGGAAAAGAGCCCCAGTTTCTCCAATCTTTCAGCATATGAAAGGTTTTCCATACCTTTAATCAAACGTGTCGCTCTCTTCTGAACCCTCTTGAGTATCGCCATATCCTTCTTTATGTACGGCAACCAATATTGGATGCAGTACTCCAAATGCAGACGCACCATCACCCGATACAACGGCAGGATAACTTCTTTCATTCTGATTGTAATACCTTTCTTGATTATACCTAGCATTCTATTTGCTTTCTTAGCGGCCGCTGCACACTGTGCCGACGGCTTCATTGTCTTATCCACCCCCAAGTCCCTTTCTTGGGTACTCTTACTCAATAACAGCCCTCCCATCGTATAGCTGTACCTCGGGTTTCTGTTTCCCACGTGCAAGACCTTACATTTCTCTACATTGAACTTCATCTGCCATCTTGTCGCCCACTCCCTAGTTTGTTCAGGTCCCTTTGTAAATCTTCGCATTCCTCTTTAGTCCTAGCCCCATTAAATAGTTTGGTGTCGTCTGCGAATTTTATTATTTCGCACATCTTCCCTGTTTCTAGATCATTTATGAATACATTGAATAGCAGCAGTCCAAGCACCTACCTCTGCGGAACACCACTCATGACCCTCCTCCAGTCCAAGTAGTAGCCCTTCACTCCTACCCTCTGCTTCCTACCCACCAACCAATTTCTGATCCATCTGTGTATATCTCCTTCCATCATGGTTCTTCAGTTTACAAAGTAGGCGTTCATGGGGTACCTTGTCAAAGGATTTTTGGAAGTCTAAGTATACGATGTCTATGGGATCCCCTTTGTCCATCCATTTGTTAATTCCTTCAAAGAAGTGCAATAAGTTCATCAGGCACGATCTTCCCCTGCAGAAGCCATGTTGGCTTGTTATCATGAGTTTATTCCTTTGTAGATGCTCCTCGATGCTATCTTTTATCAGTGCTTCCGTCGTTTTTCCCGGAACTGAGTTCAAACTTACCGGTCTGTAGTTCCCAAGGTCACCTCTGGATCCCTTTTTAAAGATGGGTGTAACATTGGCTATCTTCCAATCTTCTAGGATCATGCCTGTTTCCAGGAATAGATTACAGACTTGCTGTAGTAGTTCCGCTATTTCCTCCTTTAGTTCTTTCAGCACCCTAGGATGGATTCCGTCCGGGCCCAGTGATTTGTCAGTTTTTAATTTTTTTATCTGCCTGTGTACGTCTTCAAGGCTCACTACCATGGATGTTAATTTTTATGCTTGGTTTCCTTTGAAGATTTATTCAGGTTACAGTATGTGGATATGTCCTCTTTTGTGAATACTGACGAAAAGAATATGTTTAGTCTTTCTGCCACTTCTTTCTCCTCCTTCACCACTCCCTTCCTATTTCCGTCATCCAGCGGTCCCACCTCGTCCTAGCCGGCTGCTTCCCCTTAACATATCTGAAGAACGGTTTGAAATTTCATGCTTCTTTGGCTAGCCTCTCTTCATATTCTCTTTTTGTTTTTGTAACCACAAGGTGACATTCTTTTTGATACTTCCTGTGTTCTTTCCAGTTCTCCTCGGTTTTGCCCTTTTCCATTTCTTGAATGAATTCTTCTTATCACCTATCACTTTCTTCACTTCTTTAGTTATCCACGTCGGGTCTTTTGTTTGGCTCTTTTTGCACCCTTTTCTGAATCTGGGGATATACAGATTTTGCGCCTCGCTCACCGTGTCATTGAATAAGGACTTGTTCTACAGTCCGCCATTTCTTTGAGCTGTTCCTAAGTTTCTTCCTTACCATTACCCTCATAGCTTCATAGTTTCCTTTCTTGAAGTTAAAAGTTGTCACTGTGGTCCTCTTTCCCTTCGGTATTCCTACTTCAACTTTGAACTTGATCATATTGTGATCGCTGTTTCCCAATGGTCCCACTACTTCCACTTCCTTTGCAGGTCCTCTTAGCCCATTAATGGCTTCATTGTTCTATACTTGGCACACATAAGAGCAGAAGAACAGCCATACTGGGTCAGACCAATGGTCCATAAAGCTCAGTAGCCTGTTCTCACGGTGGCCAATCCAGGTCCCTAGTACCTGGCCAAAACCCAAAGAATAGCAACATTCCAATATCTCAAAGAATAGCAAGATTCCGGAACCCCAATGAGAGTAACATTCCAGAGTTGAGATTGTGATGTCCTAATGCCTCAGAGCCAACCTCATCAGTGATGTTACAATGGCTTGATTGTCCTATACTTGGCACATGTAAGAGCATAGGAACAGCCATACTGGGTTAGACCAAAGGTCCATCAAGCCCAGTAGCCCGTTCTCATGGTGGCCAATTCAGGTTCCTAGTACCTGGCCAAAACCCAAAGAATAGCAACATTCCAATATCTCAAAGAATAGCAAGATTCCGGAACCCCAATGAGAGCAACATTCCAGAGCTGAGATTGTGATGTCATAATACCTCAGAGCCGACCTCATCAGTGATGTTACAATGGCTTGATTGTCCTATATTTGGCACACGTAAGAGCATAAGAACAGCCATACTGGGTCATACCAAAGGTCCATGAAGCCCAGTAGCCCGTTCTCACGGTGGCCAATCCACGGTGGCCCAAACCCAAAGGATAGCAACATTTTATGCTACAGATCCAGGGCAAGCAGTGGCTCCTTCCATGTCTTTTCAATAACAGACAATGGAAGAAATTCAGTAGGGATGACAAAGTAGGAAGGAATCAAGGAGACCTGGCTCTCAATAAAGATCTTTATTCTATATTTGATGAAACAGTTCAAAGGACTCAACACGAACCATGTTTCAGCGACAGGAGTCCCAAGAGTTGATAAGATGCATCCAATCTCATATGCAAGGTTGTAAACGAGTCTGGTCAGGGTCACTTGTACTAACAAACAACAATGTAGAATGGTGCCCAGTATGAGCCATTGATCAATGCATGTGCTTTTATGTTAGTCTGGTTTATTAGAGATCATTTTTGTGAGTACATTATGTTACCATATACGCGCATTAATGACCACAATAATACCATTAGGTGTGTACTTCACACTTCAAAATAAGGGCCTCCTTTCCAAAATTACCCCCTTGAAGTCTAACAAAGCAGAGCATCTGTCCAGGAAGGGTGACTTTTGTCAGTGATTTCTGGACCTGCAAAGACTGTCTTAGACCTTCCAGTTTCTCATAACAACCTTTGTTATTATTACTTCGGTATAGCCTTGTCCAGCGCATATTCATTTTTGATGTCTGCTCGTAAATTCAAAGTCAAAAATGTGAACTGACTTTGCTGTTACAATAGTAACCTATCTATGGTGTGATCAAGATTTTTTCCAGGTTACTCAGAGGCATGAAACTCTACAAGGAAGGGATATACCCTCCCAAGAATGGACTTTCCAATCATTGTAACTGTTTCAATAAAGATCACACTTCAAGCTAGGATACAGATAAATAAAGAATGTATCACAATTTTTCAATGCTTCAATGTGTCATGGCTTTCTTTTCTTCATGAATAGTATTAGGTTAACAGTTTGAGAATAACTTTGTGAAGAGAGAGCATTTTCCAGCAGTGAAGCAATTATACATCACCAATTCTAACATTAGTCAGAGTTTTTTAAAGGACTTTTATCAAATTTATGATTGGGTCTCCTGAGGAAGAAAGCGAAACGGGGCCATGTTGGGACCCCAAACCCTTCATAAAGTTATTAGTTTACAACTTACCCAGTTTCAGTGAAGTTAACTTAATACTATTCATGAAGAAAAGAAAGCCATGACACATTGAAGCATTGAAAAATTGTGATACATTCTTTATTTATCTGTATCCTAGCTTGACGTATGATCTTTATTGAAACAGTTACAATGATTGGAAAGTCCATTCTTGGGAGGGTATATCCCTTCCTTGTAGAGTTTCATGCCTCTGATTAACCTGGAAAAATCTCGATCACACCATAGATAGGTTACTATTGTAACAGCAAAGTCAGTTCACATTTTTGACTAAAGCAATTTCTGACTTTCCCTAGTTTTTACTAGTATTACCCCCGTGATATCAGACGTAAATTCAAAGTGTCACAACGGCGCACAACCTGTAAATTAACACGATATCTTGGCTGGGCTCTCAGCCCCTTCCTGAGCGGGGCTTGTCACAGATGAACAGACGTGTTTCCTAAACATGAAAACATGAAAGGGCTGCCAGGCCCAACAGTGTAGAGGCTGAAAGCTGAAAGCAGGACTGCATGAAAACATTTTTGCGAAATCTAGACAATGATGTGACCTTAACCACTCCAAAATTTCACAGTCATGCCAAAACTTTCAAAAATGAGTAGTGACGGAGTCCTCTCGGAAATAACAGATCACAAGGTTAGCGGGACGATATAACGATGATACGTTGCATAAATGGACCAACAACCATGCTCTCAGTTTCAGGCGCCCTTTTCCATTCTTTCTGGTACTGCGTGGAATCCACCCCACCCCCCTAGGAAACCACATTGCTGTTTGAAGTGAGACCTAATTTATTCCTTTGAAACGACATAGCTGCCAGAGCCCTGAGCAACACTTCAAGTCCGTTTGCTGTGTTTAGACGAAAGTTGTCATTTTGGCTACAGGATCAGAAGGAAACTGCATGCTCTCACACAAAAGACTGACTGGAAAAATCAAGAAACATCATAAGAGGCAACTGGATCCCTGGCAAAACAATCAAGGTCCTCACTTACAGACCTGTCCAGATGAAGACATAAGGTCAATTTTGCAACGATGCTATACCAAATAAGAGTGCAAAATAACTGATCTGCTCATAGCAGACACGTGCTGCCTTTTTAAAATATTATAAAAAGCCCTTGGCAAGTGAGGAAACTCCTTTACTCAGTGGCGTAGTAAAGGGGGGTGGTCCACCCCGGGCACCATCTTGCTAAGGGCGCGGCATCTCTCCTCCTCTGTGTCCTTCCTGCTCCTCTCCTTGCAGCGCAGGCATGCCCCTTGCCTTCCCCCCGTATCATTTTTACTTCCTCGGGCGCGAGGTTGCTGCCCGTGTCGGCATCAGCGCTCCATCTGACGTCACTTCCGGGACCCGCACCTAGGAAGTGACGTCAAAGGGCGAGCTGCCACCGAAGCTGGCATGCTGCTCACGCCGGAGAAGGTTAAAAAGGTACGGGGAAAAGGAAGGGGGGGGCGGGCATGGCAGGGGGGCGGGGGAGGGGTGCCACCCGCCCGGGCGCTGCCCACCCTTCCATGCCACTGCCCTTACTAGACTAAAAGGGACCATCCGAACTCTACAGCAAAAGTGCAACTAAGGGCTCCTTTTAAGAAGGCGCATTAGCGGTTTAACGCGCGTAATAGCCGCTACCGCCTCCTCTTGAGCAGGCGGTAGTTTTTCGGCTAGCGTGGGAGTTAGCGCGTGATTAAAAGTCACGCACGTTAAAGCCGCTACCGTGGCTTCGTAAAAGGAGCCCTAAATAGAAATATCTTATGTCTCGGTCAATCAGTCCCCGGCATTTTTTGAAGAGCACAGGTCCTTTGGTGCACAATTCCTCTTATTCTCTAACTTGATATATAATGATCGACGCAAAGTGTAATCTAATCTAATCTAGTCTTCGATTTATATATCGCATAGGCATCGGAACAGGGGAGGCCACAGAGGCCATGGTCTCCCCCAAAACTGGTGCCCGCCCACCCTCCCGGCTCCCAGGGTTTAACTTAAAATGATCGGGCTGCACCCGCCCACCACGCAGCTTCAAGAAGCGAGCCTGCCCCCGGAAGTAGAATGAAGACTTCCAGGGACAGGCCTTCTTCTTGATGCTGCGCGGCAGCTGCCTGGTCATTTAAAATTGAAGCTGCCGCACGATTTTGCCGGGGCTAGGGCGGAGCATCTTAGCCCCCTCCCCCCCCCCAACAAGACAGCATTCCGCTGCCCCTGATATACTGGGTCATCTCCGAACGGAGCTCGACTCGGTTCACATGTAATTAAGACTAGAGTACATAAGAAGAAGAGCATGAGAGAAGTAAGAGCTGTATTATTATCATTTCGTTGATACTGTAGTTAAGCCGTTTGAATATTGTGTGAAGAGCAGAGTTTTCAGGGCTTTACAAAATAGTTGTAGCTGGCCTAATAATCTAATAGAGTCAGGAAGTCCATGCCAAATCTCTACCAGCTTGAAGACAAGCGACTTGACTAAGCTTCCCAACAGATTTAATTCCCTTAAAGGAGGGGAAGATAACTTATATCTTTATATTTATTTAAGATTTGATCTACCGCTCCTGCATTTTACTGACCTAAGCGGTTTACAAAGTATCAAACTAAAATGAAATTAGGTACTTGAGAAAAACGACCCTATCTGTCTCGAAGGCTAAAGTACCAGATTAAAATAAAAATATGTAATACATTTCCAAGATCAAAAATAAAAAAAAAATAGAAATAATGAAAGAAGATAAAAAAATTAAAAATAAAATAAAACTAATTTAAGAGATAGAAAAGTCTCTGAAGCAGCTTGATAGTAAGTTCAGCCTGCAGAACCAGGTCAACTGGCTGCCACCAAAGAAGCAGAACCAGGAACCACGCCAATGAAGACCACCACGACACCCGTCACCGGACAGGCAAGGCCAGGCGCCGCTGACAGCAGACCACTGAAGTGAAGTCCACTTTCCCTTCAATGTGTCCAACAACGCAGGAGTGCAGGAGTATATTCCTCGAATGACAAGATCTAAAGATATTCCAATATAAGGGGACTAAAGGATCAAATATCCCATAGAGAAGCTTGAAGATTATGCATGCGCATTTAAATTGGATCCTAAAGCGGACTGTATGCGATTTATAGAATAATAACATTTACACGCATCAAAGGCTCTTGTAAGATCTAGGCTAGGGATTCACCACTGGAATAGTGCCTAGATCAGGGGTGTTTAACTTCAGTCCTCGAGGGCTGGAATCCAGTCGGGTTTTCAGGATTTCCCCAATGAATATGCATTGAAAGCAGTGCATGCAAATAGATTTCATGCATATTCATTGGGGAAATCCTGAAAACCCGACTGGTTCCAGCCCTTGAGGACCGGAGTTACCCATCCCTGATCTATGCACTATTCCAGTGGTGAACTAAAGGGGGGGGGGGCTCCGCCATGGGCGCCAGCTCCTGTCCTCCTCTCTTCCCCCCTGCTCCTTCCCATTCCTCCTCCTGCCGCACATGTGCCTTCACTCCCCTCCCCCCCACTGTACCTCTAGCTCAGTGATTCCCAAACCTGTCCTGGGGGACCCCCAGCCAGTCAGGTTTTCCAGATATCCCTAATGAATATGCATGAGAGAGATTTGCATACCTGTCACTTCCATTATATGCAAATCTCTTTCATGCATATTCATTAGGGATATCTGGAAAACCTGACTGGCTGGGGATCCCCCAGAACAGGTTTGGGAACCACTGCTCTAGCTCTTTGCTTGCGTGATCAGCAACTCTAACTTGCTGTTCGCGCCAGCATCCGCTCTGTCTCTGATGTCATTTCCTGTTTCAGAACCAGCTGAGGCTGCCAAGAGCAGCAACTTAGAGATGCTGCTTATCGCCAGCAATCATTTGAAAAAGTGTGTCGGGGGGCGCACAGCGGGGAAGGAATACAGGTGGGGAGGTCTTCCTGGGAAGAGTAGGGGGGGGCAGGCACATGGTACAGTCATACCGGATACCACCTTTCCTCACTACTCCGCTGCCCACAGCTTTACCTCTCAGCTTGGCTGAGGTTCTGGCCATCTCCTTGCTCTGAAGTAGCTAGATATGGACTCTGCAGAAGTCAACAATTCTTTCCAAGGTGTAAATTATTTTCTCTTTGTTTTGAGTTCTACATTAAAGAAGATTTGCTTAAGATTTAAGAGTTCATTCTGGTGATGTCATATGCTACGGTACTGAGGTTTAAACTGTCTGATGATCCCCAGGGTAAGATCAGAACAGAATGCACAGATGGCAAAACTACCACAGAATGCTTGAGTGCATCTTATGTTAGGCCATTTTTCCTGCATTAGGCATGGGATTAGCATCTAACATACCTCTCAAAAGGCCCCTTAGGTTGTGCGTTCTCCAAAGACTTCGGGCTCCTTTCACAAAGCCACGGTAGTGATTCCCCTGTGGCAAATGCATTGAAGCCCATTCAGTTCCTAAGGGCTTTGGGGCATTTCCCACAGGAGAATCGCTACCACGGCTTTGTATAAGGGGCCCAAAGTGTGCCTGAATGTAACTAGCCTTGAGCTACAACTGGAAAAGGTGTGAGTCAAAATCCAAATAACAAATAATAATATTCTTCAAATAGCATGTTTATGTCTAACAGATCACAACTGTGTTCACTAATTAAAGGGATCCAAAGGGATCTAACGACACTGGAAGAGAGGGCCAAAAAATGGCAAATGAGCTTCAACATAGGGAAATGCAAGGTCATGCATGTAGGGAAAAAGAACCCAATGTTCACTTACAAAATGGGGGGATCACTGCTAGGGATAAGTAACCTTGAAAGAGACCTGGGAGTGATGGTAGACACAACATTGAAGGCGTCGGCACAGTGCGCCACAGCCTCAAGGAAAGCAAACAAAATGTTGGGTATCATTAAGAAGGGTATCACGACCAGGACGAAGGAAGTCATCCTGCCACTGTATCGTGCAATGGTGCGCCTGCATCTGGAGTACTGTGTCCGGTACTGGTCGCCGTACCTCAAGAAGGACATGGCAGTACTTGAGGGAGTCCAGAGAAGAGCAACTAAACTAATAAAGGGTATGGAAAACCTCTCATATACTGACAGACTGAAAAAGCTGGGGCTGTTCTCCCTAGAAAAGCGGAGACTTAGAAACCTTCAAGATCCTGAAGGGCATAGAAAAGGTAGATAGGGACAGATTTTTCAGATTATGGGGAACCACAAGTACAAGGGTGCACTCGGAGAAATTAAAAGGGGACAGGTTTAGAATGCTAGGAAGTTCTTTTTCACCCAGAGGGTGGTGGATATATGGAACGCGCTTCCGGAGGCTGTGATAGGCAGAAACACATTACAGGGCTTCAAAGAAGGTTTGGATAGGTTCCTAGAGGACAAAGGGATTGAGGGGTACAGATAGGAGTAGAGGTAGGTTATAGAAATAGTCAGGGACCACTGCTCAGGCAATGGGCCTGATGGGCCGCCGCGGGAGCGGACCGTTGGGCGAGATGGACCTCTGGTCTGCCTCAGCGGAGGCAACTTCTTATGTTCTTACAAAGAAAAGCTGCTCACTACAGCATATAAATCTTTTCCCAGCTGAGCAGCAAAGTTCTTTAAAGAAGTGGTCTTCCGGAGGACCACCAGGCCAATCGGGTTTTCAGGCTAGCCCTAGTGAATATGCATGAGAGAGATTTGCATATAATGGAAGTGAGAGGCATGCAAATCCGTTCCGTGCATATTCATTAGGGCGATCCTGAAAACCCGATTGGCCTGGTGGTCCTCCGGGACAGGGTTGGGGACCACTGCTTTAAATGATCCAAAGGCTGGTTGACTTATATATTCAATCTACATACTCTTCACACTGGCTCCAGCGGTGTCACTTAGCGTTCAAAAACTTTCTTTACGCTAATCTTTATACACCCACTTCCTCATCAGCCGTTAATAAATATTTTATGAACCACTCAGAACCTTTATCTAATAACTTTATAACATTTTTATCTTTACAACAGCAAAGTTAGACTTAGCTTTAATAGTTTAGTTTGTCGGTCGGGGGGGGGGGGGGACATGGCCAACATGTTTCGCCGATAGCACGGCTTTCTCAAGTATGTCCGCATTAAGCAGGGGTTGTAAGCAGTGGACGGGGATGTCCTTGAGAAATAATCCTGTCTGAAAAAAATCAACCCATGAGTAAGAGTATGCAATGTTCTCTTTGGCTTCCACGGCTTGCATCATTATCGTTGCTGTTCGGGTCTCACCGCGTCTGGGTAGATGGAACCAACATTTCTGCCATCATGCTGTGGCCTTCTTCAGGGTAAGCCGTGAGATGTGCAGTTTGCCTTTATATATAGTGGGTCCACTGACCTGATTGAGAACAGGAAGGACTGTTGGTCATGAATTTGAATTTTGGCAGGAAATTCAAATTTGCGTTACCAACGAACTTTCCTGCCAGCATTCAAATCTGAGACCAACAAACTTTCCCGCTACATTTCAAATTTGTGACCAATGATTTTTCCCACCTTTCTTGTCCTGAAAGGACAGATGGGAGTCAAATATAAGGCCTAAGTAGCAAAATGATGGGGAGGCCATAATAGATCAAATAACTGAAGAGGATAATTTGGTCGCACGAAAGATCCAATTACCGTACTCAACAAGCAACATCTTTTTTCAGGATTTAAAACTAGTTCATGATTCATCCAATTAACTAGTGACTTCAGACAATGGTGGAAATCAATATTACGGGGAGCTGTGGGGAAAAGAAGTAAGATACCATCAATGTACAAATAAAATCTAATTTTTATTTGAGGTTTGGGAGGTTCATAAATTTCCTAGAACAACTCATTTATTTTTAAAAATTTGGGACCCTTATATATAAAAATTATCCTCGAAAGCAAAAAGTATGATTCTTAATACTTTACGTTGAAGCTATGTAAATGTTCTTTGCATTTTATACTTGGTATTTCATAGGAGGGATGATATTAATATATGTAAAATTACTTAAAATGTATTTATGTTTAATTCATTTATTATAATGTTGTAATAAAAATAAAATAATGGGGGGGAATAAGGGAGGGAAGAGGTTAAGGGGGGTTGGAAATTGAGAGAATGTATTGAGAGATTTAATAGGTAATTTTAAAAATTTATTTTGAAGGAATGATAGATATATATTAGAAGCTAATATGGTAAATTTAAATGTATTGACTATTTTAATATATTATATCATTATATATTTATGGTATTCTTCAATAAAATGTTATAAATTAAAAAAAAAAATCTAATTTCAAATGTTTGAATAAGAATGGCAAGGAGACTGAGAGAAATAATACTTAGTAGAGGGGATAATAGGGTAGAAACCTGCAGAACACCACAGGGGAGAGGATAAGAAGCAGAAGTACCAGTAGAAATATAGACCAGGGGTGGGCATCTCCAGTCCTCGAGGGCCGGAATCCAGTCGGGTTTTCAGGATTTCCCCAATGAATATGCATTGAAAGCAGTGCACACAAATAGATCTCATGCATATTCATTGGGGAAATCCTGAAAACCCAACTGGATTCTGGCCCTCGAGGACCAAAATAGAGAGTTGCGCAGGGACAAAAATCCCACCCATCCCCATCCGTCCCTGCCAGGATCCTCTCCGTCCCCACCTGTCCCCGCCAGGATCCTCTCCATCCCCGCCAGGATCATCTCCGTCCCCACCCATCCCCGCAAGGAATTACTTCCTTCCCCGCCCATCCCCATAAAAAGCAGCAATTACTTCTGACATGATCATCAATTCCACAGTTTCTTTTGTGTTTGCGCTGCTGTTTTCCTTGTGGAATCTCTTTGGTAGAACCCTTTTTTGTTTTCTGTTCAGGTAATTAACTTATAAACCCCCTCTTTTACGAAGGCTGACGTGTCCAGTATATTATATGGACGAACCCTGCTTCCAAAGCCTTCCATCCCCTTGGGAGTCCCGTTGGCTAGAGGGGGGTCCCCGTGGGAGTCCCATGGGCCAGAGGGGGGTCCCCGTGGGAGTCCCGTGGGTTAGGGAGGATTCCCACGATCCCCGTTCCCGTGCAGACCTCTAGACCGGAGTTGCCCACTCCTGGTATAAAACATTTTATTGAAGGGATCAAATAAATATACAATAATACAATACAATAATATATTCATTACAATCATATTCACAATTCTAATATTCCATACATATTTCTATCATGAATATAAGGGTCCCAAATTTTCAATAAGAGACGAGTTCATCTAGGAAATGTACGAACCTCCCAAACCTCAAATAAAATTAAACGATGGAATTGGTTCCTCCAATGCCAAAAAGAATGAGGAAAGCCAGGAAAGAACTGAGCTGGACAAACCAATACACTTCTCCCTCCATATTCACAGAGGTTAGGGGCAGAGCAAGCCTGTGAATATGGAAAAATCACAAATAATTTTTAAGGCCGACTCTGACCCACCCCTGCCACCCTCCTGTCTCCTGGACCTTTCCACACCTTATCTGGTGATCTAGTGGTGAAGTGGGGTAGGAACAATCTTCCTACGCTCCTGCCCTGTGCAGAGCTATCAACAAAAATGGCTGCCGTGAGTTCCTGTGGTCTTGTGAGACTACAGTGGGAACTCACGCCAGCCATTTTTGTTGACGACTCTGCATGGGGCACTTCATGTTTTTTTCTGGACCCAATGCTGAACCATAGGGGCTTGCATATTATCTGTTGTTATCTGTGATTTGTGCTCATTAAGACATAATTTAACTGCTCTATTAGCATGTCCAATATAAATCAAATTACAAGGGCAAAGTACTGGATATATAACAAATTTACTATTACAATCGGTGTAATTCAGATTTAAACACTAACATCTTTTCCTGGTACTTGCCACTGTTTCCCTTCTATTGTCTTGGAGCACCACAGACACTACCACATTGTTTATGCATGCCGTCAAATGTGTTATTTTTCTTAACCCCAAATTTTTAGAAATTCAACCTCTGCCCAATGGTAGTTCCCTTTCTATAAGCTATCATGGGAAATTGTTGCAAATTCGAATGTAACTGGAGTACAGGCCAGTATCTCCGCATTAATTCGACCAGTTTACTTGCTGCTTGTGAATACTGGAATGCACATGTCAGATTTTGATGTACCTACCAACAGTAGGTCCCTCTGGGCAAACTTTACTGTCAAATAAGTTTGTCTCATTGCATTTTTTTTATATCCCCTTATTAAAAAACGTCTCTCTAATAATTTTGCCTGAGTCTTAAATTCTTCCATAGATGAACATATCCACCTTATTCCCCAAAATTGGCTAACAGGGAGATTAAATTTTAATCTATAGGGGTGATAACTAGAGAAATGTAGCAAAGGGTTATGGGCTACTGGCTTTCTGTACAAAGTAGTACAAAAACAAGAATCAGAATGTCCCAAAATTTGATTTGTGTTTGATGGCAGCCAATTCACAAATTGGTCCAGTTACTCTCTCGTACCCTTCCACAAGAAAAAAATATCATCCAAAAATCTAACCCAAAGTGGGATTTTCTCAAATTGGGGTGCTGTATATACATGCTGCTCTTCAAACTTTGAAGAAGAACGACACCTCGCCTTGAGATATAGACAGTCCAAAGAAAAGGCAAGGGGGGACGTCAATTCAACCAATGAGGAGATCTTTATTCATAAATGTAGTCCCAATAAGGATCCTAGTTTTGGCACAATCTAAACGCCTTCCTCAGGGGACGCTTGTGAAACAACTCACTGAATGCGCTGAAAAGCGTTTGCCTGCCACTACACGTGACTCCACTTTTCAGCGCGTCTAGTGAGTTATTTTACAAGTGTCCCTTAAGGAAGGCGTTTAGATTACGCCGAAACTAGGATCCTTGTTGGGACTACATTTATGAATAAAGATCTCCTCATTGGTTGAATTGACGTCCCCCTTGCCTTTTCTTTGGACTGTCTATATCTCAAGGTGAGGTGTCGTTCTTCTTCAAAGTTTGAAGAGCAGCATGTATATCTTTTCTTTGGACGCACTCCAAACTTTGCCATATACAGGGAGACCATTGAAGGCGCCAAAGTAGCACCCATGGCTCCACCCTGGATTTGCTGGTAAGATTCTCCATTATATGCGTATTCAAAATAATTAGATTGAATAACCCATTTTGCTAACTGTGTCGATCATTTTCTTATTGTGATAAAAATGACCTCAGCACATGGGAAAGACCTGTGTAAAGGTGTGGCTAAGTCCACTTTTTACTGAAGTTTGGTAAAAAGACCCCTTGGAAGAATGTACAGCTCAAGACGTAACCCCTCCTTTTAGAAAACCGCACAAGAGGTTTTTAGCACAGGCTGGTGCACTGAACACGCTGAGCTGCTCCAACGGTCAAAGAGTTCCTATAAGCATCGGCGCAGCGCGGAGCATTCAGTGTAGTGGCTGGTTGCAAAAAAACTCTTGCGCGGACTATGGCACACCATCCCCCATCTGTTAGAACAGTGTTTTTCAACCTTTTTACACCTATGGACCGGCAGAAATAAAAGAATTATTCTGTGGACCGGCGGTTGAAGAACACTGGGCTAAGTCGTGGGCCAGACCCCGCCCATCTCTACCTAATCTCCACCCCAGACCCCGCCCCCATAATAGTACTAATTGTAACACTATTTTTTCCATTCATTTTTCACAGATACACAATATAATCTTATTAACAACACATAACGGAGAACCACAAAATTAAACTACACAAAGCACACTGACAGCAGATGTAAATTCTCAAAATTGACATAATTCAATCACTAAATTGAAAAATAAAATCATTCCCCCTACCTTTGTTGTCTTTCTCCCTCCATGCTATGCCTTATCTTCTGGCCTGCTCCCGCCTGGCCATTTTATGCCACCCCCGGTGTTATCTTCAGGCCGGCTCCCTCTTCCTCACTGATGCAGTGCACAAAGCTGCGGGCAGCAGCTCCTTGCGCGTCCCGTGCCTCATCTGGAAGCCTTCCCTCTGACGTTGCAACGTCAGAGGGAAGGCTTCCGGTTCAGGCGCAGGGCGCCTGTAGGAGCCACTGCCCGTGGCTTTGTGCACTGAATCAGTGAGGAAGAGGGAGCTGGCTCGAAGATAACGCCGCATCGATCGCACTGTGGACCAGCGGTTGAAGAACTCTGTTTAGGGCCTGATGCACGTGCTGGCCCTATGGACCGGCAGGAAATTTCTGTGGACCGGTACCAGTCCACGGACCGGTGGTTGAAGAACACTGTGTTAGAACACTAGATGGACTGTGGCGCTTCAGGGGGGCCGTGAAAACTTTCTCTTCACAAACCCAGCGCCTTAAGGACATGCACTTAGAAATGCCATTCAGAGACAACGTACCTACGCCACCTTCTCTCACCAGATGCTGCTTAGTGTATATGTTCTATTGTCTTGTCTATATTGTAAATTATGTCATGTCTGTCCTGTCTCGATTATTTTGTGGATGTACTTTATAACCCATTCTGGACTCCTTTGAGAGGATGGGCTAAACCAGTGGTTCCCAAACCTGTCCTGGAGGACCCCCAGGCCAGTCGGGTTTTCAAGATAGCCCTAATGAATATGCATGACAGAGATTTGCATATAATGGAGATGCCAGGAATGCAGATCTGCTCCATGCATATTCATTAGGGCTATCTTGAAAATCCGACTGGCCTGGGGGTCCTCCAGGACAGGTTTGGGAACCACTGGGCTAAACAATTGAAAAAAAAAAAACCCCCAAAACCCAGCTGATCTTTTGGATGCTTCTACTGCCTGACCTTTCAGCCTGTTGTACAAAGCCGCATGGCAATAGCCCTGAGATCCTTTAAATTTCTATGGGCTTCGGGACCGTTACCGCGCAGCAGCCGCTAGCGCGGCTTTGTAATACTGACTTTTTATTTATTTTTTAGTTGAATTCTTAGGGCCTCTTCTATCAAAGTGCGCTAGCAGTTTGTAGCGCAGAGAGCCGCGCTGAATGGCCCGTGCTGCTCCCGACGCTCAAAGAGTTCCTATGAGCGTGGGGAGCAGCGCAGGCCACTCAGCTCGGCTCTCTGCGGTAAAAATTGCTAGCACAGTTTGATAGACGAGGCCCTTAGTATTGATTTGGTGTGGGGGGTTTTGGGTTTGGTTTTTTTTTGTAAATTGTGTGTGTTGGTGATCCGCCTAGAACTTAAGATTATGCGGAATATAAAATTTTAAAATAAAAATAAATAAATCTTGCGTATGCAAGAGTTAAATGGAAGGAAAAAGAAAACAGGAAGGGATAATGCGCAGAGGGGAGGAAAGAGGGGAATTAGTAAAAAGACTCCTACGTAAGCGTTAAATAGTATAGTCTGTGTTTCTGGTTTCTTAAAACCACAGTGGTCTCAAATACCCATGACATGCTCGATATTTCCAAAACTAACCTATTATAAACTGCAAAGAATCCTATTTTCACCATGACTAATATAGTGTGCCGAACTCTGTCCCACTAATTTGTTATTTGTATTTTTGAAAGGATATAAAAACATTGATGTTTTTAAGGATTAGCAGCTTTGGGTATAAGCCTAACCTTTCAAGGAGAAACTGTTTTGAGTTCTTGCTAGCTGTACTTTCGAAGTTATGCTCTAACACCGTGGCCTAACTTTTTACATTATAATTTTAATTGAATGTTATGGGAAATAATAGAAAACACATGGTCGTCTTCTTGCTGTAACTCTCCCCAGCTTTTCGGTGACTCACAGCAGCGTCTAAACGCAGATCTGAGCTACCCTCTCATTGGTCCCTGCTGTGGGTCACAGAACAGCTGGACTGGCAGCAGGAACAAAATGGGTGGGGGTGGGGGGGGCGAGGCGCAGGAGAAAAAAAAAAAAAGACCTGTTTTATATTATTCCAGGAAAAAAAAAAATCATTATCATATTAAAACATTCTTTGAAACTGTGTGCATTGTGGAACACACAGAAACTCAGCGGCAAGGCTATTGCCGACCAAAAATAATATCCCGCTGCTCGACTCACTTGAGAGAAAGAGCTGCCAAGTAACCCAGTTCCTGGAGAGAAGCTTTCGAGCAGCTCTGTTTTCCTGACTCGTCTTCCCAATACATTTTGGCATTTGTGCTGCCTGGTTTCAAATGGGAAAGGTAGGGACTAGAAATCCCAGAATGCACTGGGATAGCCTTAACCCTCTCCCGCCCCCCCCCCCCTCACATTCAGCCCATGACAGTCAGTGGTTTTTAAGAATTAGACGCAGTTATTCAGTACTTGTGCCTGGCCATGTTCGGATATTGACACTGCTTATCTGGGTCAGCTGAGGATCTGGAAGTTATTGGGGTGCTGGGTGCCTTTTATGCAGTCTTTTTGTCTGCTTAGCTCTGTCTTCCTAAGAGCAACCTGCAATGCACATAACATAATAGTCTGTAAGATGCCCATGTAAGCTGGAGACATCCCCTTAGCACTTACTCTCTTATAAGTGCATTATACTCTTCTGTGCACAGGACTTCTCCTCGTTCCCGGGTCGCTTTTTTCAGTGCACCTGGGAGCCCTTCTGGACTACTATGACTTCAGTGGCTCGTAGCTGCTTACATAACTGTTGATATTCTTTTCTATTGTTATATTCTCTATATGTACATCTAGCTCTTTTTGCAATGCAGTTTGCTCCTGGGGATTCACTTGGAAGGAGGACCTGGGGTAGGGTAGGGGAGTTTTGAGGTTGGGGGGGGGGGGGAGCTGTAGTTTGGTGTGGGTTTCTCGAAAATGTTTTGAGCTTGTTCTAGCTGTTATGCGTATTCTTACCTGTTTCATTCCTTTTGTTGAGCTCAATAAAATATATTTGACTATACTCTTCTGTGCACTTACTGCTTTTTGGATGCATACTAAGATATTTATAAGCGCATAAATCAATTGTACATGCGTACGGCCCATCTAGTCTGCCCACACTAATGGTCCACCCCCTAACTACCTCCATGAAGAGATCCCACATGCCAATCCCATCTTTTCTTAAAATCTGGCACGCTGCTTGCCTCAATTACCTGTTGTGGAAGATTATTCCAGCGATCAACCACCCTTTCGGTGAAGAAATATTTTCTGGTGTCGCCATGAAATTTCCCACCCCTGATTTTCAACGGATGCCCTCTTGTTGCCGTGGGTCCTTTAAGGAAAAAGAGATCCTCTTCCACCTCGATACGGCCTGTGACATATTTGAACGTCTCGATCATGTCTCCCACTCTCTCTGCGTTCCTCGAGTGAGTACAGCTGCAACTTACCCAGTCGTTCCTCATACGGGAGATCCTTGAGTCCTGAGACCATCCTGGTGGCCATTCACTGAACCAACTCAACTCTCCGCACATCTTTTTGATAATGTGGCCTCCAGAATTGTACACAGTATTCCAGATGGGGTCTCACCATGGATCTGTACAACGGCATTATGACCTCGGGCTTACGGCTGACGAAACTTCTACGGATACAGCCCATGATTTGTCTAGCCCTGGATGAAGCTTTCTCCACTTGATTGTCAGTCTTCATGTCTTCGCTACTGATCACCCCCAAGTCACGTTCTGCTACAGTCCTTGCTAGGATCTCACCATTTAGGGTGTAAGTCCTGCATGGATTTTTGCCGCCAAACATGACCTTGCATTTTTTGGCATTGAAACTTAGTTGCCAAGTCTTTGATCAATGCTCCAGGTGTCCAAACAACTGATTGTGCATTAACGAATGCACACCATTACTACTGACCAAGGGTAGAGTTACCAGATTTCCTCTTTAAAATAACAGAGGACACTTGGCTCAGCCCCATTCTACCCCCAGCCCTGCCTCATTCTGCCCCCTCCCCGTTCCACCCCTGACCCTGCCCTGTTCTGCTCCCAGTCCTGCCCCGTCCCCACATGAACCTTATGTTTCCTTCCCCGAGCTCCAGGCCGCATCTAGAGGGCCTCCTCATAACGTGGACGTCGATGTGATACATCACACTCAGGCACATCACGTCAACATCTGCACATGCAACATCTGCAGACGCGGCCCCGAGTATGGGGTCTTCCAAATCCTGGACAAACAGCCAACACATGTCTTCCTACTTGGGGCCATGACACCAATAACGCTTCACAACATTCATTCCCACCAGAACACCTGGCCTTGGTCACATGTGCAGAACACAGATAAACCCTATGCAAATGCATGACCACAAACTAAAAGTCCTAATATACACAAACAAAACCCTAAGATGACAGGCTCTGCATGCAGTACAACACCAGAGAAATAGAAAGAAATATGTTTCTTCCTGAACAGTGCAAAATATAGACAGCAGATGTAAATTCTGAAAACTGGCACATTTCAACCACTTTTCCTACCTTTGTTGTCTGTTGTCTGTTCCTACCTTTGTTGTCGAGCAGAGGAGATTGAGAAGGGACATGATCGAAACAATCAATGTACTGAAGGGTAGAGACTTAGTAGATAAGAACAGGTTGTTCACCCTCTCCAAGGTGGGGAGAACGAGGGGGCACTCTCTAAAGTTGAAAGGGGATAGATTCCGTACGAATGTAAGGAAGTTCTTCTTCATCCAGAGAGTGGTGGAAAACTGGAATGGTCTTCCAGAGTCTGTCATAGGGGAAAACACCCTCCAGGGATTCAAGACAAAGTTAGACAAGTTCCTGCTGAACCGGACCATACGCAGGTAAGGCTAGTCTCAGTTAGGGCGCTGGTCTTTGACCAGAGGGCCGCCGCATGAGTGGATTGCTGGGCACGATGGACCAATGGTCTGACCCAGCAGCGGCAATTCTTATGTTCTTATTTTTTTACTCAGGTTTTCCCAGTCTCTGGTTGCATTTCCTTCTGTCTGTGCTCTTAACTTTGTATCCAGGGCCTTCTTATCAATTTGCTGTTTTTCTTTCCTTCCTCACTTTTTGCCCTACATCCATCTTTTAACATCCATCTTTCTTCCATTTTCCTGCTTCCTCCTCAAATCTATCTACTATTCCATGTGTTCCCTTCCCATCTATCCATGTGTACCATCTTCTTCCTATTTCTTCTCCCCTATTACCATCTATCCATAAACAGCATTTTTTCCATTTTCTTACCTTCCCTACTCCTCCCTTGCTCTACCCTTCTTCTTCCCTACCCCTCCATCCTTGTGTACCATCTCCTCCTTCTTTTTCCCTCTCCTGTGCCTCTCCTTCCTTTCCTTTCTCCTCCCTTTCTAGTCTGGCATCTATCTGTCGTTCCCGTCCCCTCCCCCTGCCTTAGTCAGGAATCCCTCCCTCCTTCCTTTCCCTGGTCTGACATCTCTCTCTTCTTACCCCCTTCCCTATCCAGTGGTCTGACATCTCTATCCTTCCCTTCCCCTCCTCCCGTGGTCTAGTATCTCTATCTGTCTCTTCCCTTTCCTCCCCATTCCCAAATCCCAGCATCTTTCTTACCTCCTCCCCCCTGGATCTGGTGCTTGTTTATTCGATGCTGCTGTAGACCCTTCGTGCTGTGGGTAGTGTGAGTGAAGTAAATATGCTGCCTTCATCGACCTGGAAGCTTTTCCTCTGCAGAGCAAACACAGGATCCCAAGGGGCGGAGGTGGGGGGGAGGAGAAGGAGGACTCCAGATAGGTGCTTCCTCTGCAGAGCAAGCACAGGATCCCAAGGGGCGGGGGGTGGGGGGGAGGAGAAGGAGAAGGAGGACTCCAGATAGGTGCGCAAGTGTAGGGTTACTAGATATCTGGTTTCCTCAGACAAAAGTTGTACATTTTAAAAGTCGCCCAAAAGAGGACATGCCCGTGGAAATCCGGACTAGAGAATGACACGGGAAAAAAAATCTGTCCACGTCACTGCCCCGTCTCCAGACCACCTTCCCCTTCACCGCCCCGTCCCTGCCGTCCCCATCACTGCCCCATCCCCGAATGTGCCGTCCCCTTCACCGCCCCGTCCCCGCAGCATATACCCTTCCCTCTCACCACCTCACCGCCTTTCAGCGGCCCGAGAATCTCCCTCCCTCTCCCTTACCTTCGTGGCGCTTTAGAAAAGAAACTGATGCTGGTGAAGCCTGCCTGTGCCGTCCTGCAGTCGCGTGTATGTGGGCGGAAGCTTCTCCTCTGACAATTGTCATTTTATAAACACAAATAATACAGAGCAAGGATCAACAAAACCCATCTCCCCTCCCTTTCACAAATATCCCCTCCACTATTGTGAAAACTGAACAAACCAAATTACTACAGAATGCTACATAGAAAAATCAAGCTAACAGAATACTTTAGTCTCACATGGCAGGACTAGTGTTAGGGAAGTGCAACTAGGGCAACTGCCCCCAGTCAGAGAGAGTCCTAAGCCAGCTGGAAGCTAAAGAAGCACAGTCTGGGCTTTGCGGTCCAAAGTTATGTCAAATACCAGTTCTAGCAGGATACATATTTCAAATCTGAAATATTCTAATCACAAAATATAAAATAAATAAATTTTTTGTCTTTTTGTTGTCTGGTAATTTTATTCTTCAAATCACATTGGTCTCAGGCTTTGTTTTAGGTTCCTACTGTTTTCATCGTGGCATGGCTGGCTCCTGAAGGTAAAATAGGCGCAAGAGGAGCTGGGGAGAAGATGCCAAGTCTGACATGGGCGCAAATGTTTTTACCACAGGAGTAAGACTTTTCACCACTCCCACGGGGCAGTAAAAGGTCTTGTCCCCATTCCTGTGGTAAACCAGTTGCAAATGTCTCCAGGGATGCTGCGGATTTACTGCGGTGAACCACGGTTTACCGCGGTAAACAGTCCCCATGTCATTCTTTAATCCGGACATCTGGCCACCATAACCAAGGGTAATTGGATGGCATACCAAGCCTCCTAAAACATCAAGAAGACATCTGATGTGGTGGTGCTTGAAAACTGCAAAAGATTTATCCATTATTTTATTTACTTAAAGTCTTTACTTAAAGAGTAGATTGATCCTGGTGAGTCCAACTGCTCATGAGTCATGTCACATGATTATCAATGAAGCAGTCACAAATTCAGAAGTGCCAGGACCACTGTTCCCTCTAAGCTAAGTGGAAGTCCTCTTGCTACAGTCCTGCCAGTGGGGAAAGCTGTTTCACTATTACATTTTCAATAGTGGAGCTTCAAGGAACCTTGAAGCTGGCCCTAGCCGCTGAAAACACGATATTAAAGCAGCACCCCCCCCCCCCTCCCACCCTCCACTAGCAGCAATGAGTGGGAGAACTCCCACTCAACTTAGAGGAAACAGTGGCCAGGAGGACTGTCCAAAGCATCAACATCTATCCTGTAGGCCACTCCCACATATGTAGCTACTCACCTCTGCAGTTACGTTGTCTTGTCATGACTATATACAATAACTCTTGGGGTTCTGCTAAAGGAGTCAAATTTTTTACAGAGCTTAAATCTGGCATACATGGAAAGCGACAGAGGGTAGTGGTCAATGGAGATCACTCTGAGGAACTGGTTGTTACCAGTGGTGTGATTCAAGGTTTGGTTCTTGGGCCTGCTGTTTTTTTTAAAAACATTTTTGTAAGTGATATTGCCGAAGCACAATCAGGTAAGATTTTTCTCTTTGTGGATACCAAAATCTGCAATAGAGTGGATACCCCTGATGGTGTGAGTAACATGAGGAAGGACCTAGCAAAGCTTGAAGAATGGTCTGAAATTTGCAGCTAAGATTTAACGCTAAGAAATGCAAAGTCATTAATTTGGGCTGCAAAAATCCAAGGGAAAAGTACAGTTTAGGGGGTAAAGAACTTTTCTGCACAAAAGAGGAGAGGGATTTGGATATGATAGTATGTTATGACCTTAATGTAGGCAAACAGGTTGGAAAGGTGACACGAAAGCTAGAAGGATGATGGCCAGTAGGAAAAAGGAGGTATTGATGCCTCTGTAAAATATTCTGGTGAGACCTAATTTACAAAATTGTATACAATTCTGGAGACCTCACCTTCAAAAAGATATAAACAGGATGGAGTCATCCAGAGGAAAGCTGTTAATACAAAGTTTGGTTATCAATGATTTATTATGAAAATTAGGTTTAATAATTACATTCCAGTTATTTATTTTAATTCTTTATTTTTGTCAACTTTCATCCAGGGTGAGGGATTTCATTTAGGGGAAGATAGTGGGTAGGGGATGGAATTAAGGGGGGTGTAGATAAGATTGAATTAATTCATATGGAAATTAAATTTGAAAGAATGATTTAAATTTGTATGAAATATTATTGTAATTCTTATTGTATTGAATGTATTTTTGTATTATCCTATTGTACTGATTATTTGATTCTTTCAATAAAAATTGTTATACATAAGATGGTTGGTGATCTTTGTCATAAGGCGAATGGGAACAGACTTAAAGATCTCAATATGTACTGTATACTTTGGAGGAAAGGTGGTAGAGGAGAGATGTGATAGAGATGGCACACATAGCCGGAGTGGACAATGTGCAAGTGGACTACCTCCGCAGACAGACATTGGACCCAGGAGAGTGGTCTTTGGCCTTGTGAGCATTCCAAAACATTGTCAGACTTTAGGGGCGTCCAACGTTCGATCTGATTTGCAACAGTAAACAGCAACGGTGGCGAAAAGGGCGAACAGAATGCTAGGAATGATTAAGAAGGGGATCACGAACAGATCGGAGAAGGTTATCATGCCGCTGTACCGGGCCATGGTATGCCCTCACCTGGAATACTGTATCCGGCACTGGTCACTGGGCCTCTTCTCCCTTGAAAAGAGGAGACTGAGAGGGGACATGATTGAAACATTCAAGATACTGAAGGGAATAGACTTAGTAGATAAAGACAGGTTGTTCATCTTCTCTAAGGTAGGGAGAACGAGAGGGCACTCTCTAAAGTTAAAAGGGGATAGATTCTGTACAAAAGTAAGGAAGTTCTTCTTCATCCAGAGAGTGGTAGAAAACTGGAACGCTCTTCCGGAGGCTGTTATATGGGAAAAAACCCTCCAGGGATTCAAGACAAAGTTAGACAAGTTCCTACTGAACCGGAATGTAAACAGGTAAGGCAAATCTCAGTTAGGGCACTGGAATTTGACCTAAAGGCCGCCGCATGAGCGGACTGCTGGGCACGATGGACCACTGGTCTGACCCAGCAGCGACAATTCTTATGTTTAAATATCTACGTGGCATAAATGTGCATGAGGCAAGTCTCTTTCATTTGAAAGCAAGCTCTGGAATGAGAGGGCCTACGAGGATGAAGTTAAGAGGTGATAGGCTCAGGAGTAATCTAAGGAAATACTTATTTATACAAAAGATGCGTAGAATAATCTTCCGGTAGAGGTGGTGAAGACAAAGACTGTATCTGAATTCAGGAAAGACTGAGAAAAGTACGTGGGATCTCTTAGGAAGTGGATGCTGCGAATTGCCAGACTGGATGGATGATTTGGTTTTTATCTGCCATCATGTTTCTCTGTTTCTAAATCCCATGAATTCATCTCTCAGAGAAGCAATCTTGATTGACCACACAACAGTTAAAGAGAAACATACTGTCTCATGGATGCTTGAATTTAAATACTATCTGTGACTTTCTGTGCCATGATTGGCATGCAAGTTTTCCTCCAGTATGTATACGAGCGTAGAGTGTAGAGCTATGTAAAATTAGGGGATGACTGATAGCAAAGTCCCTTTGTTGGAGTAGAGCTGGCGGATCTTTTTCCAGATAAGCCCGCCACTAATGGAAAAAGTGGAACGCGCTGAAAGTTAAGCCCCGCCACCTTTTGCCAGCGCACGCAACCTTAACCAGTGAAGTTCTCAGCACAACGGCCCCACAACGCGATGCGATGTGTATAAAGTAAAATGGGGGGGGGGTTCCCCCCTACACCCTCCCGTCGGAGCACCCAAAAAAGATTATCAAAAAGAGGATATGAAACTTAACATTATAAAAAAATAGGATAAACTGTCGACCATTTTTTTAAGGGCTCCGACGGGGGGGGGGGGGGCGCGAGGGGGGAATCCCCCCACTTTACTTTCTACACATCGCGCCTCTTTTTTATAATTTTTTTTGGGTGGCGGGGGTTAACTTTTTGGCGGGGCTTATCTGGAAAAGATCCGAGCTGGCACCAGTAGCTATAATGAAATCTCAGTAAAATGATGATTGATTGACAGAGACTCTCGTGCAGATTGGAAGATAAGAGGTGTTGAAAGTCCAAATACCACTCTTTGTGAGGTATTACTAGAGGTCTTTACAGAAACACGTAAGGGACAGTCTCTGCTCAACAGAACATAAGAATAGCCTTTCTGGGTCAGACCAATGGTTCTTGGTATTTGGTCTTCATGGAGGCCAATCCAAGTCACAAGTACCTGGCAAAAGCCCAAATAGTAGCAGTATTCCATGCCACCGATCCAGGGCAAGCAGTGGCTTCCCCTATGTCTGTCTGAACAGCAGTTTATGGACTTTTCCTCCAGGAACTTGTCCAAACCTTTTCTAAAACCAGCTACATTAACCGCTCTTACCACATTCTCTGGCAACGTGTTCCAGAGCTTAACTTTTCTCAGAGTGAATAAAATATTTCCTCCTAAAGATTTTAAAAGCATTACTCTGTAACTTTATCGAGCGTCCCCTGTAAATCTTGATGCAGTAAAAAATCGATTCCCCTTGTATCCGTTCTAGCATTTTGTAGACTTCGATCAGATCTCCCCTCAGCTTACAATCTATTCGAGGCAGACCAACAAAAGATTAAGGCGTTTCATGTTCATGGGAATAATCTTCAGGGTAATGGTTCATTATTCACATATTTATTTATTGAGTTGATTATGATTATGGAATTTTACATCCCCTACCTTGTGTTTTTCCCCTGACTATTCTATTTTTAATATTTTGTAGTTCAATTCCCTTTTTCCCCTTTTTTTCTTGTCTCTAAAGTTTGTTAATAGTCCTGTTTGATCTCAAGTTTATGTTAAGTACTGTATTACTCCTTAATACTGTAATTTTATTGTTTATTATTTATGTTCATCGCTTTGAATTGTGATTAAGCGATTAATCAAAAACACTAATAAACTTGAAACTTGATATAATCCCTGCTAACAATCTCATAATTTAGAGATGAGAGAATGTGACAAATTACAAATGCTGAAAACAGCAGAGATAGCAACAGGTGGTATTTGATAGAGGCACCGAGAGAAGATTGCAGTGGTCTCAAAGCCAGCCCAGATCATCTAGGAACTTTAGCCAACAGACAGAGAGGGCAGCGACTGTCTCAGTGATCAATTGCTAAAGTTGGAAAAAAAAAAAAAAAAAAAGGGAATGTGGATGGGAGAACCCAGTAGCATAGCGAGGGTGAGTGGTGCCCCTCCCCCCACCCTCTTCTCCGCCCTTGCTTCTTCCTGCCCTCCTCCGATGCAAATGCGCCCCCTTCCCCTGTACTTTTTAAATTTTCCAGGCGGGAGCAACATTACGAACTTGCTGCCCGCGTCGTGTTGGCAGGGCCTAGAAGTGACGTCAGAGAGAAGCGACTCCGACGTGGGCAGCAAATTTGTAAAGCTGCTCACGCAGGGAAGATGAAAGAGGGAAGGTGGGGATCGGAAAGGAGTGGAGGGGGCTAAGAGGAGGACCATGCCCAGGAGGGACCACCCACCATCACTATGCCACTGGGAGAACCTAGATGGCAGCTCTGAAACCCTGCTGCACAAGAGTTTCATAGAGAAAAGGCTATAGTTTGTTGGAGTCCCATCTGGCTTCTATGCAGATGGTTCCAGGCTTAAGCCCCAGTAGCTCTCCAGGGGGCTAAAGCAGCAAAACTGTGCCACTGTTTAACACAGGGCTGTGCTCTTGATTTTCTCATGCTAATCCTACCCATGATGCAGGAAGAAAGATTAGCAGGGGAAAATCAGTATTAAAACAATATGCTAAAGGGTAGCACAGTGGATATTCAAAGAGCTGCATAAAATATTGCTCCTGAGGTAAAAAAAATAAACCAAAAAACTGCGTGAAAATCTAGCATACAGTTTTACTTCTTTATAACACTGAATTTTTATGCCAGATTCACGTTGCCATAAAGATGCAGCATAGGAGCAAATTGGGTCATCTGAAGTGAAGTGCAGTACTTCACCTAGGGTGGCCATAAGAACATAAGAACAGCCATCAAGTCCAATTGCCCATCCACTCGGTGGCAAATCCAGGTCCCTAGTACCTAGCCAAAACCCAAAGAGTAGCAACATTCCAGCATCTCAAAGACTAGCAAGATTCCGGAACCCCAATGAGAGCAACATTCCAGAGCTGAAATTGTGATGTCATAATGCCTCATTCCATAGTGCCTCAGAGTCAACCACATCGGTGATGTTACAATGGCTTGATTGTTCTTACTTGGCACATGGTGAGACCAATGGTCCATTAAGCCCAGTAGCCCATTCTCACGGTGGCCAATCCAGGTCACTAGTACCTGGCCATAACCCAAAGAGGAGCAACATTCAATCATCTCAAAGAATAGCAAGATTCCGGAACCCCAATGAGAGCAACATTCCAGAGCTGAGATTGTGATGTCATAATGCCTCAGAGCCAACCTCATCAGTGATGTTACAATGGCTTGATTGTCCAATACTTGGCATACATAAGCGCATAAGATCAGCCATACTGAGTCAGACCAATGGTCCATCAAGCCCAGTAGCCCGTTCTCACAGTAGCCAATCCAGGTCATTAGTACCTGGCCAAAACCCAAAGAGTAGCAACATTCCCTGTTACTGATCCAAGGCAAGCAGTGGCTTCTCCCATATGTCTTTCTCAATAACAGACCCAGGAACTTGTCCAAATCTTTCTTAAAACCAGCTACGCTATCCAGATGTCTGGATTTACCTGGACATGTTCTCTTTAATTTGACCTTTTTTTGTCAGTAATGGCAGTATATCAAATAAAATAACTGTAACTTTTTAGAGGACTGTTCAGGCGTCCGGATGGCTTTTTAAAACCTGGCACTCTGTCTGGGATTTGAAAAGCTTTGATAATGGGGCCGCATCTGCGCATGCGCAGATGTGATGTGGTGACACACTCGCTCATGCTCGGAGGCCTTCCAAATGCAGCTCCAAGCTCTAGAAGAGGAGGTTGGGGGGGGCGATGTTGGGGTGGAATGGGGTGTGACTGGGGCAGAGTAGGGTGGAACTGGATGGGACTGTGGAGCGGGGTCACATATCCTTCAAGGACTGCAATAATCCCAACCCTTATCCCCTGATTCACTCCACAAAAACTTTCTGGTAGTCCAGTAGAACCCAGACCCCCCCCCACACACACATTACCAACCTACCCCACAAATTTACCAGGTGGTTCAGTAGGCCTTGGTATCCAATCTCCCAACCAAAGATTTCCCAAGTGGCCTGTAGGCCTCAACTCCTTTCACAACCCCACCAAAATTATACCAGGGACCTAAGTGGACACCTCACAATGCCCCTGAGGCCCCCCCCCCCCCCCGGCCAAATGCCTAAATCCCATCTTTAAAGCTGGGAGAGTAGTGATACCCACGTGCTCCTTTCTCTGTGCCACCATCTTGGAAACTGGTAGCCTTTGACCCTGGGCACTGAATTCCAGGATGTACTGCGTGGGGTCGGTCTGCCAAATAAGGCACACCACATTCTTAGGGTGGAATCTCCTCCTTCCAGGACAAATTGTTGTAAATCCACATGTGAGAGCTACTAGAAATATCTTTGCTCTGAGTGAAATTCAACCCCTAAAGCTGGAATAGCTGACTTCAGGAATTTTTAAGAAGCTAGGGGAAAACTCTTATCACTTTTTGCGGGCAAGAACCTTGGCTCGCATTATTTTAACGATCCCAACTGTAATGTGATTCCATGTTATGTACTGACAAAAAGCTTCACCCAGAAATATGCTTACTTATAAAGAAGTGGGTTTCATTTTCCTGCTGCCGTCCCAAAATCTTGATTGAAGAAATGTTCACTATAAAGATTGGACAGCTTAAATATGATTTTTCTATAAATAAACCAACTTTGTTGGAACCACAGCTACTAGCCTGCCACCTGCATTTATCATCTGGGTTATGACTTTCCAGCAAATGAGAGGGAATGTCTAGTCAAGCTAGTGTGGTGAGAGATTTTTTTTTTTTTTTAACTATTTATCCAATTTTCTATACTGTTCTCCCAGGGGCGCTCAGAATGATTTACATGAATTTATTCAGATACTCAAGCATTTTTCCCTGTCTGTCCTGGTGGGATCACAATCTATCTAATGTATCTGGGGCAATGGGGGGATTAAGTGACTTGCCCAAGGTCAAGGAGCAGTGTGGGTTTGAACCCAGAACCTCAGAGTGCTGAGGCTGTAGCTTTGACCATTGTGTCACAATCTCCCCCATGCTCTTCTTTGTTGGGTTGCAAACATTTCAGCAACCCCTTGTGGTGGTAGATGCGTGGAACAGTCTCCTGGAAGAGGTGCTGGAGATAGAGACTGTGTCTGAATTCAAGAAAGCCTGGGATAGGCACGCGGGATCTCTTAGAGAGAGGAAGAGATAATGGTTACTGCGGATGAGCAGACTGGATGGGCCATTTGGCTTTTACCTGCCGTCATGTTTCTATATTTCTATAATCATAAAGCTCTATGACCTCACAATGCAGGTGTAAAGAACCTTAACCAATAGGAAGAAGAGATGCAAATGTTAAGAGCCTTAGCCAATAGGGAGAGGAGGAGATAGTGAATGCTCTGGATGAGCCATTTGGCCTTTATCTGCCATTATGTTTCTATGACCTCACAATGCAGGGGTAAAAAGCCTTAACCAATAGGAAGAAGAGATGCATATGTTAAGAGCCTTAGCCAATAGGGAGAGGAGGAGATAGTGGATGCTCTGGATGAGTCATTTGGCCTTTATTTGCCATTATGTTTCTATGACCTCACAATGCAGGTGTAAAGAGCCTTAACCAATAGGAAGAAGAGATGCAAATGTTAAGAGCCTTAGCCAATAGGGAGAGGAGGAGATAGTGGATGCTCTGGATGAGCCATTTGGCCTTTATCTGCCATCATGTTACAATGTTTCTATGTGATTTTGTGATACTATAAATAAAAAAATGATAAACTGTAATTGGCTAGCATGTGGGCATTAGTGCGCACTGACTGATTAGTGCAAGATTAGCATGGGAACCCCTTAGGGCCAGATTCTGCAAATGCTAATGCGCCGTTGAAGAATCACAGCTAACAGCGCCTACCAGAAAATGTAGGCGTCTGCAATGTAGCCCAGGGTTTTACATCTATACTGCTATATACTTTAGGTATCACCTGCAGCCATATTGGATATTGGGGTGGTAAACAGGTGGGTATAGCATGTTTTGGGAGAATTTTGGATGGCTCAGTGTAAATGATAAAGGGTACATGGTGAGATGTATATCTGGCACCCTTTACGTCAAGTTTACAGCAGTGCCCTCAAAAGTACCCCACTGCTCTGTTGGCATGTCTACACAAAGGTGGCTTCCTCCAACATCTACATGGTGCTGATTTGGGCGTTTCTAACCTGGATGTTTTTGTGGTCAAAAATGGTGAATAAATTTAGACGTCCTAATGGTCAGAAAGTTCTGGTAGCCAAGGCAGCCAAGTAGGTGATTTTTGAAGGAAAAAAAAAATTATTGGATGAGTTGTTCAAAACAGGATGTTTCTCCGCCTCTGATTTTGGATGTCTTGCAGGAAATGTCTACAGTCAGACTTAGGGCCTCTTCTGTCAAACTACGGTAGCAGTTTGTAGCGCGGTGAGCGGGGCCGGATTTTCCTATAGGCTAACTAGGCTTCAGCCTAGGGCCTCAAGATCCGTGTCACATTTTTTTAAAGGTTAGTACCAATAACAACATGTTTCATTTAACATATTGATATATATCACAGTAATGATGTATTTTATTATCTCTTATGTAATTTACAAACTTAAAAATGGGAGGTGAAAGGGCCTCAGAAGTGGAATAGCCTAGGGCCTCTTTTCATCTAAATCCGGCCCTGGCGGTGAGCCGCGCTGAATGGCCCGTGCTGCTCCCGACACTCATAGAGTTCCTATGAGCATTGGGAGCAGTGCGAGCCATTCGGCATGGCTTTCTGCGCTAAAAACTGTTAGCGCAGTTTGATAGAAGAGGCCCTTAGACATTAAAAAAATGGCCCTCCATGTAGGGGCACCAGATTTTACTTTAGTAAAATCCAGACCCCCTGGACCTGCTTTCAGGCCCGCCCAATTACACCCATCGCTGCCCTGTTATACCCCAGTCCCGCCCCCCAACCCGCCCTAGCTCCGTCCCAGCCCCACCCCATCGCTGCTTGCTCTCGTCATCGGGTGGCGTCTGCGGATTTCCTTCAGCCCGATGCGACTTAGAGGGAAGCTTTTTCAAAACCCAAAGTGCCGGGTTTTGAAAAGTCATCCGGACCATCCCCCCCCGGACATGTCCTCGAAAAGGAGGACATGTCCGGTGAAATCCGGACGTCTGGTAACCCCACCTCCACGGGATTCAGGTGCTTGAGGGTACAGACGAGCATGCAAGCAGATGTGTATGCAAATCCAAATTAGACCCATTAATAGCAATTATTGATTTTTAAAACCCCTTTAATTCAAGTTCACGTTCAATTTATTTAATATACTGCAAATCTAACATCAAACATAAATCTAAGCGGTTTACAATACATATTTGAATTTTAAATAAACACAGTAAAAATTAAATGGGGTAGGAAATGAAAAAGTTAAGCCCCCCCCCCCCCCCCGTAAAATACAATTGAGAACTTGAGGAAAGAGGGAATCAGTGAATTAGAAGAAAAATAAAAAGGGGGAAAGGGATGAACAATACGGGACTTGATAGTAGAGAATGACACGGTGACAAAATTCATCACCGTTCCCGTCCCCGCGGATAACCACGGGAAACCATCTTCATGTCATTTTTTAAGGAAAGAGGGAAGAATGAGAGTATGAATGGCCACAATCACTGACCCACAAGCTTTGCTTTGAAGAATGCCGGTGTAGAAGGACCGAGGTTGAAACAGACACTACAGAACGACAGTCTCTGGTATCCAGAGCAGATATTGTGATGTCATAATGCCTCATTCCACCAGTGCCTAAGAGCCAATCACATCAGTGATGTCACAATGGCTTCATTATCCTTGGCTCACATAAGAATCAGAGTATGAATGGCCACAACCACTGACCCGCAAGCTTTGCTTTGAAGAATGTTGGTGTAGAAGGACCGAGGTTGAAATAGACACTAGAAAATGACATGGGATTATTTCCCACGGTTATCCGCGGGGACGGGAACGGTGATGAATTTTGTCACCATGTCATTCTCTACTTGATAGCTTGTTAACTAATTTAGGGGCTAAAGCTAAAGCTAAAGCTTGATCTGCGCACGTGGGTTTCCCATGCGCTGAGGCCACTTTTAGTACGGCTGTAAAATGCCCTCATGTTCCATTTATGCAATAATAGCCATGCTCTAATCTTCCCATTAGTGTTTCAGCCCTTAACGAAGCCCTGTTAAGTGCTTTTGTGCCAACTGCACCCTAATTAGTTAATGCACAGCGGTGTAGCTGCTCAAACTGATTAGCATGCCTACTCTTTGCCCCCAAACACCCCCCTCCCCCAGTGCTAAAAAATAAATAATATTTTTTAGCACACGGGATGCACATGGTGCCATAGGATGCCTGAGCGTGTCTCATGTTAGTGGATTTTAACCTGTAGCAAGCATGCATTTCTTTTTATTGCAGCATCTTGCATTTGTGCTGAAAGTTCAGTGCTGATATTTCAGTGCCCTTTATAGAATCAGGGGGTAGGGGGGTATGTCAGTATCTTAGGAAGCAGAATTGGATATATTGTCTCTGAAAGTGGACTGTCCAATGCAGGTTTGGAGAAGTTGCTGGAGGATAAGTCCATAGACTGCTATTGAGAAAGACATAGGGGAAGCCACTGCTTGCCCTGGATCAGTAGCATAGAATGTGGTTACTCCTTGGGTTTTGAATAGGTATTAGGGACCTGGATTGGCCACCATGAGAACGGGCTACTGGGCTTGATGGACCTTTGGTCTGACCCAGTATGGCTCTTCTTATGCTCTTATGTGTGCCAAGTATAGGGTAATCAAGCCATTGCAACATCAAGCCATTGTGATGAAGTTGGCTCTGAGGCATTATGACATCACAATCTCAGCTCTGGAATGTTGCTCTCATTGGGGTTCCGGAATCTTGCTATTCTTTGAGATGCTGGAATGTTGCTACTCTTTGGGTTTTGGCCAGGTACTAGTGACATGGATTGGCCACTGTGAGAACGGGCTTCTGGGCTTGATGAACCTTTGGTCTGACCCAATATGGCTGTTCTTAGGCTCTTATGTGCGCCAAGTATAGGACAATCAAACCATTGTAACATCACTGATGAGGTTGGCTCTGAGGCATTATGACATCACAATCTCAGCTCTGGAATGTTGCTCTCATTGGGGTTCTGGAATCTTGCTATTTGAGATGCTGGAATTGTTGCTACTCTTTGGGTTTTGAACAGGTATTAGGGATCTGGATTGGCCCACCGTGAGAACGGGCTACTGGGCTTGATGGACCATTGGTCTGACCCACTAAGACTATTCTTATGTTCTTAACTGTGTGCCAGGGCACAGTGGTGTGTCCTAAAGAGATTCCCTGTGTGCCACAAGAAATTCCAGAATTTTGCTTTATTTTTAAATCTCCCATCATAAGTATACACTATGAACAGATGACATGTACGTCGCGTTCACAAAAGTCTGCCAGTGTTATGAGTGTCTGTGTGCGTAAGGATACAACCGCCCCAGACAGGCATCATTCTATGACATAATTGGTCATTGAAAAACTAACGGGAAGTAATTTTATTTTTATTTTTTATGCAGAAGTTCTCCTAACTTAAACAATAAAGCAATCAAGGCCTGTTCTGCTTTCAGGGTTTTGGGCTCCCCTCTTTTCTGCTTGGCGGGTTGAGGTCTCTCAGAAACCAGGGCATCGACCAGTTCTCAGTCTGGTTTGGATAGTTGATGGTGGGATGGGGTGAGTGGGGTAATTTACAGGAGGGGAAGGGTTCTGTAGATATATATATCTCTTATAATAAAACGCTAAGCGCGCATGCACACTCGTACCGCCATGTTGTCTGATCTGTAGTTTCGTGGCCGTCAGAGTGCACATGCGCGCTTACCACGCACAGCCAGACAAAGTTCAGATGCGCTCCAGGTCGGTGAGTCGATGGTGTCTAGGATCGATTCCTGGTAGCGGGGGGGGGGGGGGGGGTCGGCCCCGGGGTCAGGGGGGGAGGCGGCGGCGGGCCCGCCATGTCGATGAGGAGGAGGAGGAGACGCGGGGTGCGAGTGCAGCCGAAGGGAGCCGTTGGGGCTTGCGTGCGCCGATCTCTGGGCATGCGGGCGGGAGTCGTCGCCGAGGTAGTCTTTTAAAGAGGTGAGCTTTTAAGGTGGACTGGGACAGTTGCAGTCAGGTGCCCTGGCGGGTTTCCGTCTTCATCCAATAGGGCAGTGGTTCCCAACCCTGTCCTGGAGGAACACCAGGCCAATTGGGTTTTCAGGCTAGCCCTAATGAATATGCATGAAGCAAATTTGCATGCCTATCACTTCCATCATATGCAAATCTCTCTCATGCATATTCATTAGGGCTAGCCTGAAAACCCGATTGGCCTAGTGTTCCTCCAGGACAGGGTTGGGAATCACTGAGATAGAGGATTTTAAAAAATGTATTTCTAGATCAGGGGTAGGGAACTCCAGTCCTCGAGAGCCGTATTCCAGTCGGGTTTTCAGGATTTCCCCAATGAATATGCATGAGATCTATTTGCATGCACTGCTTTCAATGCATATTCATTGGGGAAATCCTGAAAACCCGACTGGAATATGGCGCTCTCAAGGACCAGAGTTCCCTACCCTCTAATCTACTCCATCACAAAGGAGAAACCTCTGAAAATATTTTGTCATGAAAACATTTGCTTCTAGGTAATTTTCTGACATTATTTAAGGCTCCTGGTTTTGATTATGATAAATTATTTAAAGAGGTTCTCGAGATCCCTGAGGCATTACTACTGCTTGTAATATACCATCTAAACCAGTGGTTCCCAACCCTGTCCTGGAGGAACACCAGGCCAATTGGTTTTCAGGCTAGCCCTAATGAATATGCATGAAGCAAATTTGCATGCCTATCACTTCCATCATATGCAAATCTCTCTCATGCATATTCATTAGGGCTAGCCTGAAAACCCGATTGGCCTGGTGTTCCTCCAGGACAGGGTTGGGAATCACTGAGATAGAGGATTTAAAAAAATGTATTTCTAGATCAGGGGTAGGGAACTCCAGTCCTCGAGAGCCGTATTCCAGTCGGGTTTTCAGGATTTCCCCAATGAATATGCATGAGATCTATTTGCATGCACTGCTTTCAATGCATATTCATTGGGGAAATCCTGAAAACCCGACTGGAATATGGCGCTCTCAAGGACCAGAGTTCCCTACCCCTCTAATCTACTCCATCACAAAGGAGAAACCTCTGAAAATATTTTGTCATGAAAACATTTGCTTCTAGGTAATTTTCTGACATTATTTAAGGCTCCTGGTTTTGATTATGATAAATTATTTAAAAGAGGTTCTCGAGATCCCTGAGGCATTACTACTGCTTGTAATATACCATCTAAACCAGTGGTTCCCAACCCTGTCCTGGAGGAACACCAGGCCAATTGGGTTTTCAGGCTAGCCCTAATGAATATGCATGAAGCAAATTTGCATGCCTATCACTTCCATCATATGCAAATCTCTCTCATGCATATTCATTAGGGCTAGCCTGAAAACCCGATTGGCCTGGTGTTCCTCCAGGACAGGGTTGGGAATCACTGCAATAGGGAATAGCTTACGATCCACCGGTTCAAAACTGCTAAAATTACCTCTTTAGAGGAAATGATTTTGGATCAGTAGCTCTTGCAGTTTTAGCACAAGTCCCACTTCGTTACTAACACTAAAATAACCTTTTATATATATATCTACTAGCACCCGTTAATGTAACGGGCTAAAACACTAGTATATATATATATATATATATACAGTGTGCCTCACACAACGAACTTAATTCGTTCCAGGAGCAAGTTTGTTATGCGAAAAGTTCGTTATGTGAAACGCGTTTTCCCATAACAATACATGTTAAAAAAAATTATTTGTTCTGTAGCATAAAATATGCTAAGATGACATAAAAAAAGATAAATTTTTTGTTATTATTTTTATTTAGATACATCTAAAAACATAATTTTTTTTAAAAAATACACACATTTTTTAAATTTTAAGACAGACTAAGTAGAGTCTACCGAATCTTGCACATCTTCATCCATTTTCTGCTTTTTGGCCGATGGTTTCATGAAAAACCTGTCCAAAGTCTCAGCGGCAAAAACTGGGACTTAAACTTTTCTTTTTTTTTTTTTTTTGCTAGCATCGGGGAAGCGGCGAGAGTAGCTCCGCCCCCCCCCAACGCATCAGCAGTAGGCGCCGGGCCCCTCCATAAAAGGAGGCGAGCCGACGGTCCGCCACTGCACAGGGAGCCAGGCGAAGGGCTGTGAGAGAGGGCAGTTAAGCGCAGTGACTAACGACTGCCTGCAGTGCCTGCGCGGAAGGATGCAATACATCGGCAGCTCGGGCGACTTCGTTGTGTGAAACGAAGTTCGTTGTATGAATCAAGACATGAAGTTCGTTGTGTGCAGCGTTCGCTGTGCGAGGCGTTCGTTATGCGAGGCACCACTGTATATATATATATATATATATATATTTATTTATTTATTTTTCCCCCCCTTTTTTTTGTTGGGGGGGCGGCGACTAGTAGTTGGTTTGTTCTGAGAAAAGCTGACGGTGCACCTTGCTCTGGTATAATAAGATACTGTTACTTGTATTGACCTGTCAAGTGCTTTGCTTTTTGCTGTGCCGTTTGTCATCAATAAAAATCATTTCAACATAAAAGCAATCAAGGCTTTGTTACGGTTTGGACCTTCTTATCTTTGCGAACTTGGATTTTCAGCTCTGACAGAAATTAAATCGAAAAGACGAGAATGACTGTCGATGGCAGATGATGAAACGCGTGTTTGCTTGTCGACTATTAAGTCATGTTTTGAGTTAATTTGCACTCAAAAACAAGCACATCCGTCGCATTGATTAGCAATTCTATTCCATCGACTTTAAGTTCACCATTGTTACAATGACCCATACATAGAACTTTAAATAAAAACTCTCAAATTGAATTTTTTTGTTGGTTTTGTAATTTTTTTATTTCAATTATAATGTGCCATGAAAAACATTTGCTCCGTTTAGTGTTCCAGAGCTAAAAAAAAAACAACATTTGACAGACATTGATCTAATGCGTTTGGAATTCAACAGGCATTGTGACAGTTTTCAAAGCATCGGCACAAGAATAGTTCAGAATTTCACTTCTATTCTCAGTCTACATTAAAATGATCTAAATTTTCTATTTTGGTGTAACGTTTTAATTACAAAGGCAACGGAATATTCACCAATAAACCAAACAACAAAAAGACTTCATTCACCATATTTTTTTTTCTTATCACTTTAAATATTTTGAGTGGGTTTTGGTTTTTCAGTGTGCATTTAAGAACATAAGAAGTTGCCCCCGCTGAGTCAGACCAGAGGTCCATCTTGCTCAGCGGTCCGCTCCCGCGGCGGCCCATCAGGCCTAGTGCCTGAACAGTGGTCCCTGATTAATTTTGTAACTTACCTCTAATCCCATCCCTATAATCTACCTCTACTCTTATCTGTACCCCTCAATTACATACTGTACATGTTGATGTTTCACGTCCCCCGAGGCCTCTCTTGAGCAGCGTTTAGGACAGGTTGTGGCAAACTCTAAGGCCTTCAAAATTTCTTCAGTGGAAATCTCAAAGGGAAACTCCTTTGTATACTTCCCAAAAGGAAACCAGCTAGTTCCGGCTCGTGACTTCCTGGGTGACCCACCTGGCTGGAAGACTTTGGACAGAAGGAAGAGTACTAGGACATCCTCACCTCTTTTTGGTTTCTTAAAGGATAAAGGTCGCAGGAACTTGTCCCTTGCCATTCATCCAATTCATTGGTTGTACTCTTTAACAGGAATAAGCAATCAGACCTTTAACCTTGCTCGTAGAGCTCTTTCCTGGTGAACTTGTCATACTGTTATTCCTATCTGGCCTGCAGTTTCCTCTAGTAATTTGGGCTTTGCTCTCCTGGTCGATAGATTCTATTAAGTCGGGTCCTTCATCCTGTAGAATGATTTCCTGGTCCTGAGAATTTTGGAAGATTGCAGTGTATAGAAATGGTGACCTGTCTTTCTATACCTCACTCAAACACCACTGGACTCGACATTTCACAGTATTTGAAAGGTTGTGGATCAATGTTCCCTTTAAGGATTGATGAGGTCTGTGCAAAAAAAAATATGCATGACCGACAAGTTACATACTCCCACAAATTTATGAGCAGGCGCGGAGGACGAGTGCCCGTGAGATTGTGGAAGGGTTAAATACTCAAAACTTAGAAGAATAACAATATACTTAAAGTTTTTGCTTCGCCAGCTTTCTGGTATCTTTACATACAGTTGTATACCTAGCATATGTAACACCCGGGGCCCATCATTTTTGGCAACCCCCCCCATCTGTACGAAAAACATGATTTTTAGTAACAAGCCACACGTCACACATGAGTACCTAGGAAAAGGCAGCATCTTACATATTGCAGTGAGCAGTACATCAATACACCCATTGTAAAACTAAACAAGCCAGACCAGCACAGATCAATCCTACAACGTCAATCCTAACAGAAAACCATGTCTTTCGAACACACAGAACACAGAAAACACCTTCGCCTAGTATGGAATATGTCATCACAAACTAACCCCTTCCCCTTTTACAAAACTGTAGTGTGGATTCTAGACACAGTGGTAACAGCTCATAGAATTCTGAGCATCAGAGTTGCTACCACCACGGCTGGCGCTAAAAAACACTCCACAGTTTTGTAAAAGGGGGGATAAAATAGAAATACACAGCTTCAACGCTCTAGCTCAGGGGTGCCCAAACTTTTCGGGCTTGCGAGCTACTTTAAAATGACCAAGTCAAAATGATCTACCAACAATAAAATTAAAAAACACAAAGCACACTAAACGCTGAGAAAATGTTAATTATCATTCCTATCCTGGATTTTTTTCAAAGAGGTCAAGGCAGATGACTCTATGCATTGTCACCTCAGTAACAACCATACAAAAATAGACAAATATACCCCCCATCCTTTTTATTAAATAGCAGTTTTTAGCGCAGGGAACTGTGCTAAATGCCCAGCGCTGCTCTCAACGCTCATAGGCTCCCTGCACTAAAAAACACTATTGCGGTTTAGTAAAAGGGGGCCATAGTGCAAAATATAGACAGCATATATAAATTCAGACACATTTTGATCACTAAATTTAAAATAAAATCATTTTTCCTACCTTGTCTGGTGATTTCATGAGTCTCTGGTTGCACTTTCATCTTCTGACTGTGCATCCAATCTTTCTTCCCTTCTTTCAGCCTGTATGCTTCATCTCCTCCAGACCTCATTCCCTTCCCTAACTTTTTCTTCCTCTCTCCCTGCCCTTTCTTTCTTTTTTCTCTCTTGATGCCCCCTTTCTTTTTTTCTGTTTCCCTTCTGTCTCCCTGCCTGCCCCCTTTCTTTATTTCTCCCTACCCTCCACAAAGCCACTGCTGCCATTCCGACGGCAGCCTTAGGGGGGGTGCACAGCTGGCCAGATCCGGACCTGCACCCGGGGCGGACCGCCTCCCTCCCTTGGTACGCCAGTGAAGACGTGGCAGCGGCTCCTCTCACGAATCCCCACCTGCGTCGGAAGTCTGACGCAGTCGGGGATCTTGAGAGGAGCCGCCGCTGCATCTTTCAACTTAAAATACATTAAGGCGAGCAGGGCAGACCGCTGCCGCCGCTTCCTCTCACCTCCGCTCGCCCTCGATTGAGCGACACGAGAAAACGTATGAATGACGCCACTGAAAATAGTGAGCGATCGCTCATGCGCTCAGCTTAGAGGGAACATTGGACACTGTCCATACCTACAGCACTTCCCTATAGGCAAAAAAATGTACAAGGCAATTACTTTGAGCTCTTGCTAAAGGAACTTCCTAAAAACCTTGTCTAAGGACTTGATTTACTGTAACCAGCTTAGACCATTAATGTGACAAATATAGCCTCATTTTAGCTTTTTATTGCAGTGCTGACAATCATGTGTACAGAGGGTTTCTACCAGTGGCGTAGTGAGGGAGATTGGCGCCCGGAGCAATGGCTCCCTGCATTGCCACACCATGCACCCTCCGCGTAACTCTTGAAATGTTAACCATCATAAGCAGCTTCTTCCACTCGCTGCTTGTGCCGGCTTCGGCTCCCTTCTGATGTCACGTCCTGGTCTCGTAACCAGGAAGTGACATCAGAAGGGAGCCGAGGATGGCACGAACAGCAAGCAGAACAAGCTGCTCATGCCAGTGAACATTTAAAGAGGTACACAGGGGGGGGGGGGGCAGATGGAGGAGAGATGCCAGCGCCGGCGCCCCCTGTGAAGACAGCACCCGGGGCACCCCACCACCCCCTCCACCTTATTACGCCACTGGTTTCTACTAGACTTTGGGTACTATCCCATTCATTCTGTAAAAGGGACTTACTCCAACTATCTGAAGCTATCTCTTGCAATAATTATATCTGTTTAGAAATGAGTTTCCTTGAATAAAAAGTCTCGATCCGAAAAAAAAAAAAGCAGACATTACAGTAATTTCCATTGTAGTTTTCTTGGAGATGGGCCATCTTCAAATACTTCTCTCCTTCCTAGCCTCCCACATCTTTTCCCACCCAACGAATGCTCCAGACAGATCTGCAGAGACAGCAGAATACAAGATACCAGTTTGGGAGCTGCTGCTGGGTTTTGTGATAAGCATCTTTGCACGAAAGGTTAAATATACATAATCTAGCAGAGCAGAATGGGAAGTTTTATGAACGGCACCATTGTTCTATGTTTTCTCATGTTTTCTGTTCCATTTCTGCTATTTGCACACTGCGGACTATATTCTATTTAAAAAAAAAAAAAAAATGGTGCCGAAAAAATAGCACTGAACTCTATTTTGTAAACAGCGCTCAAAGTTAGTTTATAGAATAGCACTTGACACTGGGAATCATAGAAACATAGAAGATGACGGCAGAAAAGGGCTACAGCCCATCAAGTCTGCCCACTCTGCTTACCCACCCCCTGAATCACGCCTAACTTTAGGCTCGTACTAACAGAGAAAACCAAAAAAACTCTGTGGAGTGACGATGTTCCCAAATGGACTTTATTTGAAAGTATCAAAGTTCCAAAGGTACACTAAAATCATCCACATAAAATAATTCCATCCCCTTAAAAGTAAATCATCCACATAAGAGCCTTAAAGGACCTAGTCCGCTAGGGATACAGGACCCAACACGGTCCGCGTTTCGACAAAAAGTCTTCTTCAGGGGTCCTATAAATAATGAGGGGTACATTAAGAATGCATGTAAGTTATGAATAGTAGTGGTGACAAAATGTGAAACTGTGAATGATATCTGACATGCAAAGAGTATGAAAGATATGTGATGAAAGGACACAGTGATATAAATGGCACTAATAAAAATGAGTTGGTGAAAAAGGTGATAAATGTACTAACAGAAACATGGTATAAATCCTCATGCTTAAATTAAGCACGGATCCCCTATTATTCACTACCCGCACCTGTAATTTGCAGGAATGCCCCCTGATTGCCCCCTTTTTGGAACCACGAGTAAAATTTAGGCAATTTTTAGCATGTTTTGTAGAATTTGGGGGTATCGGGCAATTTTATATTGGATTTTTTTTTCTGCCGAAAGGCACATTTTATGTGCTCAACAGGGATTTTATAAAATTGCAAGTGTCTCTTTCAAATTAGCGGTGCTTGCCATATGGAAAAGCTTGAAAAATCTTAGAATTCAAACATTTGCTTTCAAGTACAAGGACTTCTGCGCACAGAGGAGGAAAAGCCTCAGAACGTAAAACTGACACAATCAATTTATAATGCAGGCAGGATCATTTGTAGACAAACCTCATTGCCATAAAAACCTCACAAATGCTTCTGTCCTGTAGATTAAACTGTTCAAGTCCAATTTTGTTATGTGACAAGTCCTTGTACTTGAAAGTCAATGTTTGAATTCTAAACTTTTTCAAGTTTTTCCATATGCAAGCACCGCTAATTTGAAAGAGACCCTTGATTTTTTTGGTATTTGATTTTTTGGGGTACTCTTGATCTGTTGATAGATATTTAATGAAATTACCCCTGGGATTTTATGTTTGAAAGTAAGCATGATGACAGCAAGGTGTAGGCCTGTAGAGAGGGCCCCAAATCAAGACATCCAACAGTAATTACTGAAGGGATGGAAAACTCCAAAAAGAAGGATGTTTCAATCATGTTTAGGGTAGAAAATGTTGCTCCAAATGAGTAGTTGGGATTATGGCATTGACACCTCAATCCCCCTGTGGAGTCTCCAATGGTCTGGGGAGGTGAAATTTTTAACATCACAATGGCAATCTGTTTGGTTGATTGGGTGCAGGAGGACAAAAAAAAAATGCCACTGGTCTTCATCATAAGACGTTTAAAGACCTCAATCTGTATATTTTGGAGGAAAAGTGGGAACATATATATTTAAATTCAATAAACAATCAAACTGTTATTAGCCAAGTGGTGGGGATAACCCATGAAAAACCCTTTATACTCGGTGGAGAAAAAGCCTCAACTATCAACAATGTACGGATGGCAACCCAATGAGTTTTTAAGCCAGTCCTGCTCTGTATCATAGGCAAAACGGGAACAAAGCCACCACTGTGCAGAGGGGACCAAGAAAACGAACAAAAGACACAGTTCACTTATCTTTGTAGATGTCACCTGGAACTTATCATGTTCCTTACAGCGAGTAGATCTTCCTGCTATACCAATTCTCATGCTGGGACGGACCATTGGTCTGACCCAGTAGGGCTATTCTTATGTTCTTGTGTGGTCTTGTCCTGTCACATCCTATAAAGTAATGCCATGCTCCCCCTAAGTATTGTCCTATCATGTCATGACCTAAAATATACTATCATGCTCTATATTACTATACCCTCTTTTATTTTATTATATAAACCCTGTTATGCCTTATTATGTGTGTTCTGAGTTTGTCTGGGAGGATGGGCTATAAATCAAAATCAATCAATCAATAAATCTGGGCTCCACCAATCAGAAGCCCCCCTGCTGTGGCCTCCAATCAAGACCTCCCCTCAAAAATACCCCATCCCCAAATGATCCTCCACCCCATGCCTATATCTTATGTTCCTCATGGTCTTGGGGGTTCCACTGGCAAGAGCAATCCCCAGACAGTCCTGCCTTTTTAGTGACAGGGCAAATCCTGCTTATTCTATAATTACATGCATAACTTGCAAGAATGCTTCCGATCCACCCATGACCCTCCCATTTCTGTGCCTCTTTTTTGACTCGCATGCAAAATTTAGGTGCAGATCCCTAAATTTTGAGATCTATAAAATACTGAATAGAGTGGAAAGGGTGGATGTGATTTGCTTGTTTACTCTTTCCAAAAATGCTAGAACTAGGGGGCATGTGATGAAGCTACTGAGTAACAGATTTAAAATAAACCAGAGAATATATTACTTCATACAACATGTAATAAAACTCTGGAATTCATTGCCGGAGAATGTGATGAAATCAATCAGCTTAGCAGGGTTTAAAAAGGGGTTGGATAATTTCCTAAAAGAGAAGTCCATAGGTCATTATTGAGATGGCTTGGGGAAATCCACTGCTTATTCCTAGGATAAGCAGCATAAAATCTGTTTTACTACTTGGGATCTAGTTAGGTACTTGGGATCTGGGTTGGCCACTGTTGGAAACAGGATTCTGGGCTTGATGGACCTTTGGTCTGTCCCAGGATGGCAACTCTTTATGTTCTTATGAGAACCTAAGTGCACCATGCAAGGGTTGTAACTTATTTGAGCCAAGTATAGGATAAGCAAGCCATTGTGACATCACTGCTGAGTTTGGCTCTTAGGCACTGGTGGAATGAGGCATTATGACATCACAAGCTCAGCTCTGGAATGTTGCTACTCTTTGGGTTTCTGCCAGGTACTTGGGACCTGGGTTGGCCCCTGTCAGAAACAGGACACTAGTCTGTCCTAGTATGGCAACTCTTTATGTTCTTATCTTTTAATTAAAACTAGATTCCAATTGTTTGCACTAATTGACTTGTCATTCAGAAAGGAAATAAAAACTATACTCTTCAAGAAATCCCTTCATAAAGCTTAATACCATGATAAAGCTTAACCCTTTCAGGACCAAGGGACCTATTTGTCCCATAACTTTAAAATCCTATCAATTTTGATTGGGAGAGTCTACAGTTCTAAATTTGATATGTACGGATTCCATATGATACTGCCTTTATGTAAACAAACTGGTTCCGACATTCATTCATTAGCGTCGTTGCTAGATTGACGAGAAGATTCACTTGCCACACTGTCCATAAGCCAGAAGTGTGATTTTTTTAAATAAAAATAATGATATTTCACAAAAAAAATCAATTTTTTTGGCATCTGCAAGCCCTTTTTACCATAAAAATGTCGTCAAAACCACAAAAATTGGCCTACGATCCTTATGGTCCTGAAAGGGTTAACCCCCCTCTTACCATCCCCTCCCTAACCCCAGATCCTGCTTTTCCCTCTCTGATCGAACGTTGTAACCCTTCTTCCAGAACTCTTTTTGTAATCCGCTTTTGGTAATGGCGGAATAGAAATCGGTCATTGTAATTCAATTAAATTGTATGCTTGTCCAAATTTGCAGGTGTAATTTTTAGTGCTTTTCATTGAATTCGGGGAATATTGACTACGCTTGTTCAGGAGAACAGACTCCATTAGCTTGGCGTGGAAATTCTTGATTATTACTTCTGTAAAATCTGACTTTATACGCATTTTTATTAGACTTTAAAACTCCGTTCATGTTCTGTTTGGAATTCCCTCGTAAATGAAAAGTTCTCAAATTAATATTCTTTGGTCGATAACTGTGAAGTCAAACACTTTGGAAGGTCTGTTGGCATTTGGGATGTTGCTGAGTCTTTTCCAGAAAGCGCCGCACTTCGGGCCAGAGTTTCCAGGACGGCTTCCCAACAGATGGGGAATTCCAAGAGAAGGGAGTGAGTTACCACAGTAAACTTCAGTGTTTATGGCAGTTTCGGTTCGGTCTGAAATGTAACATTTGGTGCAGTCTTTCATTCAACTATGAAGCCAAAGGTGGCTTATCCTAAAAGGAATGGCACTGTCGCTTTGTTCCACTGTAATTTAATTCAAATCTATTTTATTAAGCGACAGTAAATACAACAGCAATAACAACCATGGTATGCATTTTCATCAAACACCCGCGGAGGACTGGAATCTTATGTCCTCCCCGGACCCACCATACCCCCACCCCCCGACAAAGAAGCCCCTACCCCCCACCCTCCCCTCCCCATCCCCCCACAGATACAGAAAAACTCGTAAGCAGGGAACAGCAGAGACACCTAGAAGCACAGGTTCAGAGGTGAAGTCTATTCAAGACCCGACTACGACTCTCAGGAGTCAAAATGTTCAAGTATGGAGTCCAAGTGTGAACAAAGTCTCTGCTCCGGCGTCGAGAAGAACGAGCCAAACGGGCCTCATAAGAACATAAGAATTGCCGCTGCTGGGTCAGACCAGTGGTCCAGTTTGCCCGGCAGTCCGCTCACGCAGCGGCCCTTAGGTCAAAGACCAGCGCCCTAACCGAGACCAGCCCTACTTGTGCACGTTCCAGTACCGCAGGAACTCATCTAACTTTGTCTTGAATCCCTGGAGGGTGTTTTCCCCTATAACATCCTCTGGAAGAGCGTTCCAGTTTTCAACCACTCTTTGGGTGAAGAAAAACTTCCTTATGTTCGTACGGAATCTATCCCCTTTTAACTTTAGAGAATGCCCTCTCATTCTCCCTATCTTGGAGAGGGTGAACAACCTGTCCTTATCTACTAAGTCTATTCCCTTCAGTACCTTGAATGTTTCGATCACGTCCCCCTCTCAATCTCCTCTGTTCGAGGCAGAAAAGGCCCAGTTTCTCTAATCTTTCACTGTACGGCAACTCCTCCAGCCCCTTAATCATTTTAGTCGCTCTTCTCTGGACCCTTTCGAGTAGTACCGTGTCCTTCTTCATGTACGGTGACCAGTGCTGGACGCAGTACTCCAGGTGAGGGCACACCATAGCCCGGTACAGCGGCATGATAACCTTCTCCGATCTATTCGTGATCCCCTTCTTTATCATTCCTAGCATTCTGTTCGCCCTTTTTGCCGCCGTCACACATTGCGTGCATGGCTTCATCGACTTGTCGATCATAACTCCCAAGTCTCTTTCCTGGGAGGTTTCTCCAAGTACCACCCCGGACATTCTGTATTTGTGCATGAGATTTTTGTTACCTATAGGGAAAAAAAAATCTATCTGCACCAATCACAAAGAATGCTTGTTTCTAATTCAAATATTGGCCAGTCATTCAATATCCACAATAGCAGACCAGTTGCTTCTATGAATATGAATATGTATATTCTATGAATATAGATAGTTTCCAAACTTCTTCCAACATCTCTTCCACCGGCCAAATATGAAAAAGAATTATTTCGGAATGTTGGTTACTTTACCAGCAATACCAGAAATGTAATCGCTCACACACTTGCTGCATTTTAACTTTCTTCTAATGAGGGTTAGCACATATGAACGATTTCAGCTTGACAGGCATTGATAGATGGAGTCATTCTATTTAACCTCAGAACAGGTCCAGTATAAACAACTGTACAATATGTGATCCTGCACTGTCTAATAAAGTAGACATCGTGGATTCATGTCTTTCTAGAATGTCTGCCATTAGTATAGATCTTGGAGTAATCAATTTTGCATTGGGTGCTGGTGTTAAGAAAGGTTTGGACAAGTTCCTGGAGGAAAAGTCCATGGTCTGTTATTGAGATAGACATGGGGAAGCCACTGCTTGCCCTGGATCGGTAGCATGGAATGTTGCTACTCTTTGGGTTTTGGCCAGGTACTGCTGACCTGGACTGTCCACCACTATGGCTGTTCTTATGCTCTAATGTGTGGCAAGTATTAATGTACACCACCTAGAAGTCTGATTAGGCGGTAAAACATTTTTTTAAAATAAACTTGAAACAATCAAGTCATTGTAACATCACTGATGAGGTTGGCTCTGAGGCATTATGACATCACAATCTCAGTTCTGGAATGTTGCCCTCATTGGGGTTCCAGAACCTTGCTATTCTTTGAGATGCTGGAATGTTGCTACTCCTTGGGTTTGGGCTAGGTACTAGGGACCTGGATTGACCACCATGAGAACGGGCTACTGGGCTTGATGGACCATTGGTCTGACCCAGTATAGCTGTTCTTATGCTCTTATGTGTATAGGACAATCAAGCCATTGTAAGATCACTGATGAGGTTGGCTCTGAGGCATTATGACATCACAATCTCAGTTCTGGAATGTTGCCCTCATTGGGGTTCCAGAACCTTGCTATTCTTTGAGATGCTGGAATGTTGCTACTCCTTGGGTTTGGGCTAGGTACTAGGGACCTGGATTGACCACCATGAGAACGGGCTACTGGGCTTGATGGACCATTGGTCTGACCCAGTATAGCTGTTCTTATGCTCTTATGTGTATAGGACAATCAAGCCATTGTAAGATCACTGATGAGGTTGGCTCTGAGGCATTATGACATCACAATCTCAGTTCTGGAATGTTGCCCTCATTGGGGTTCCAGAATCTTGCTATTCTTTGAGATGCTGGAATGTTGCTACTCCTTGGGTTTGGACCAGGTACTAGGGACCTGGATTGGCCACCATGTGGATGGGCTATTGGGCTTGATGGATCATTGGTCTGACCTAGTAAGGCTGTTCTTATGTTCTTAACACCTGCTACGTCTGTCCCATTTCAAATTTTTATTGTACATCAATCTTGTCGTTTTAACTTTTAATTTCTATAGTGAATTGCTTAGATGCTGTGTCCCTGTCAAATAAATAAATATTGCTTTGATTATTGGCTCTACCTGTATAATTCCAGATATTAAAATGCCGATTCGCAGATAAGTGCCAGCACTGAATATTCAGTTCTAATTCAAACTGCAGTGGTCAGCGCTTACAAAAACATTGACCACCAAGGGCTCAATAATGCCTCCTGAAATTCTGAGCCTTATGGGCTCCTTTTACTAAACGGCGCTAGAGGGCTCTAGCGTCGGCCTATGAACGTCGGAGCATTTACCCCGACAATCTTTGCTAGAAATATCTAGCACCGTATAAAAAATAAATAAAGTTAGGTGCCTACCTCTTTAAATCTTTGTCAGCGTGAGCAATTTCTCTGGCCTGCTGCTTGCACCGGCCTGGCTCCCCTCTGAAATCACTTCCAGGTTGCAGGGCCAGGAAGTGACATCAGAGGGAAATCCAACTGCTCATGCCGGTGAAGATTTAAAGAGGTATGGGAGGAAGGAAGGGCACAAGTGTGGTGTGGGGTACAGCAAAGGAGTGGGGGAGGAGGCCTCCAACTCTTGCTATGCCACTGGGAACTACGATGTAGACGCCCCACTTAAAGTGGACTGTATCGAATCAGGGCCCAAATACTTATCTGGAGAACATGAACTCCACTGACGGTGCATTCCTGGGTTGAATTTGAAGAGGCAATCGTTCAGTGAAAAGTTTTCTATTCTTGTTAAGTTCTCTCTGACATTCATTTTCTGTCTGGTTACAAAATAGTTTTGAAAGGTCACTTTGGGCAGCCACAAAACTTAGAGACTTGAAGAAAGCACAGATGTTTATTCAGCATATACGGACCCCTGAGCCCCAAATTGGCTTCAGAAGTCCAGAAACCAGGAAGTTACAGAGGTATTTATACATTCTTCTGGCTATACAACTGAATTTTAGAAAAATCTTTTCTTAACAATCATTGGTCCTAAGCTCACCCTAGCAGGTCACTTATCTAAGCCCTGCAGTCTTTCTGTCACATGTCGTTTATGCTGAGATAGCCATAAGAAGCTAGAATGCCCAAGCTAAAACACCCAGTACAGGCAGGCAAAGTTAGGTCTGCAGCTAAACATAATTCAGCATTTTATTAAAGAGAAAACTTAGTTCAACACTTAGGAAAACCAGTCCCAGACTCCTTCAGTTTCACCCAAATGTTCTGATTTTGCAAACTCACTTGTATATAGAATATGCATCAAACTTAAGAATTCTAAGGCAGATGTGAAACTCCCCTGATCTAAAAGCATTCTAAATTTCTAAAATGAATATTGACGATGTAGCAGTTTTATCCGAGGTATGGAGAAACGCTTCAGCCAGTTCCAGCCTCAATGTGTATGTCAGATGGAAAAATATTTTACAACGGAACGAGCTGGAAGAAGTTATAAAAAAGGAAGTCGACAAATCCATGGAACTGTTGACCTTCAGTGTAATATTTCAAAGTTCCCTGTTCTGAAATTATTAGACCACCAGAAAAGCAAATCTCTGCCAAAAATGACTGTTAAAGGTAATAATTGTTAATAACTTGGCGTTTGCTGCTTTTTTGGAGCAATATGGTTTTGGCATTTATCAAAGACAACATTGTAAGCAATAATAAAAAAAAAACACTGCCTGGCATGCAAAATCGTTAACCGCATCATGACCAAATAGTACATGTGCATTTCTAAATCAATTTATGATTCAGCTAAAGAATTTAGCATAAAATTAATGCCATAAATAACATTTTGATAAGTTTGCTGCTTTCAAGAGAAACTTTACACCAACAATGTAGAATCTTGAAACCCAGAGTAATTTTCTCAAAAATGACTAAAAGATGTTTATAAAGGTTTCAGATATTGAATCGGCCTTAAGATTAGAACGCCAATCTGTTGTACGTGCGGCTATATTGTACAGCCAAGAAAGCAAACAAGATGCTAGGAATTTGTAGAAAAGGGATGGTGACTAAGAATATTATAATGCCTCTGTGTTGCTCCATGGTGTGACCTCACCTGGAGTATTGCATTTAATTCTGGTCATCGTTTTACCAAAAATATAAAGCGGAACTAGAAAAGGTTCAAAGAAGAATGACCAAGATTATAAAGAAGATGGAACTCCTCTCGTATGAGAAAAGACTAAGGAGGTTAGGGCTCTTTAGCTTGGAAAAGAAAAGGCCGAGGGGAGATAGGATTGAAGCCTACAAAATCCTGTATGGTGCAGAACGGGTACAAATGGATCGATTTTTTACTCCATCAAAAATTACAGTGACTAGGGACGCTCGATGAAGTTACAGGGAAATGATTTTAAAATACTTCCTCATAAGAACGTAAAAATTGCCATTCTTGGACAGACCGAAGGTCCATCCTGTTTCCAACAGTGGCCAACCCAGCTAGATCCCAAGTAGCAAAAAAGATTCAATGCTGCGTATCTCAATAATGGTCTATGAACTTCTCTTTTAGGAAATTATCCAATCCTTTATTAAACCCTGCTAAGCTAACTGATTTCATCATATTCTACAATGAATTCCAGAATTTAATTTAATTTAATATTTTCTTTGGTTTGTTTTAAATCTACTACTTAGTAGCTTCATCGCATGCCCCCTAGTATTTTTGGAAAGAGTGAACAAGCGATTCACCTCTACCCTTTCCAGTTCACTCATTATTTTATAGACCTCTGTCATATCACTCCTGAGCCATCTCATCTCCAACCTGAAGAGCTCTAGCCACTTTAGCCTTTCTTCATAGGGAAGTCATCCCAATAAGAACATAAAAAGGCCTCTTAGGAGGAAATATTTTTTTCACTCAGAGAATAGTTAATCTCTGGAAAGCATTGCCAAAGGATACGGTATGAGAAGTTAAGTATCTGTTTTTAAAAAAGGTTGGGAGAAGTTCCTGGAGGAAAAGTCTATAGTCAGCTATTGAGACAGACATGGGGGTAGTCACTGCTAGCCGTGGATGGGTAGCATGGAGGGTTGCTACTGTTTGGGTTTTTGCCAGGTACTTGTGATCTGGATTGGCCATTATGAAGATGGGCTACTGGGCTATTATGTTTAATGTTTAAAAAAAAAATCCCCCATTGATTACATAAATGGTAAACAGATACTTCTCTCTGCTGGCGAGGTTGCAAATTTAATGGAGACATAATTCATATGTGGTAGGAATGCTTACATGTTCGGACCTTTTGTAAAAAGTGATAGTTTATATTTCTCATTTAGTTCATGAGGAAATTCCACTAGATCCAGCTTTTATTGTACTTGGAAAACCACCAAATACACCTGGCTTCTTTTGAGCAAACTTTGCATTGCCTAGAAATGGAAAGACTCTACAGTACCCTCACAATGTTTGTGGTTGGACAAAGTTTGGCTTATTGCTGGCATGGAGATGATGTTTTGACTTCGTAGATGTAAACTGTGGAAATATGATTTATTTTGGGCACCTCTTTTTCATTCCACTTAGTTTCACTGAATGTCATATAATAGATCCCGTATTTTCTAAATGTTTGATGAAATTCTCCTCCTCATTAAGGGACTTTTGGTTTTCTTTTCTGTCCCTGGAAAGTTCTAGTTCTCTTTTTTTCTTTTAATAGTTCAACTGTTGTTTCCTCTGGCTATGATGAAGAATCTTTCACTATCAATTTGGTTGCCTACATAGCACCATTTTGTATATTCTTCTATAGCTATGAGGGGCTGCTGAGAAGTTCTCCGCACAGCCAACAATGTTAGGGCAGTCTCCACCGAGGGCTATATACTTAGGGCCAGACTGTGTAACTGGCGCAATATCAGAGGCCATCTTAAAAGTGGTTGTGTTTTGTTTACTTATAAATTGTAGTTCTCCCTTTTTTCCTCTTGTCTACAATGCCCTTTCCCAATCAAGTCTGTCTGCTGTATAAAGACTTTGTCTATTATCTGTTGTTTGTTCCTTGTCTATATTTATAGCATTTTATTGTACAACGCTTCGAATCAAAATTATGTCCCTTTGCAATTGCCAATAAAGATATTTTTTTAAAAAACTATGAGTGTCAATCAAGCACCGATGCTGGTTTACGAATTGCGCCAATGGGAAAGATAGGTGCCAGAAATGTAGGCCTGGATTTTCTGGGCCTACATTTCTGGCACCTCTTTTTGCGTGAATCATGCCTACCTAGGCACTTTAGGGCCACCTAATACCACTTCCGGCACAGGCCATGTCTACTTTGGCATTTAGCAGCCTGAAGCGCCTATGTAGCTGGAAATCCAGCACCTTTTACGTAGGCGCTGGTAGGTGCTTCAATATCGCCATTTTTTGCCATTTCTAATGGCATTCTTAAATTAATTTAGGCGATGGCAGGGCACCTAAGTTCAGGCGCTGGTTTTAGAATTTTTCTCTTAGTCCAGTGATTTTCTCCTTTTTTTTTTATTCTGTATTTTTCTGGTGGAACAAAAAAAGTGGAAAATGAATAGCCCTCGATGGCGACTGCCCCAACTTTGCTGGTTGGGCTGAGATCTTTTCAGTGGCCTCTCGTATTTTATAACGGATTCTCATATTACAGTAAATTTCTCCCTCCATATTCGTGGTTTCAGCATTCACGGTTTCGATTTTTCGCAGTTTTTAGCTTGCTGGCTCTCCCCCTCCCCCCCAAATGACATCAGCTTGCATAGAGAAATCGCTGATTCCAAGCGTTTACGGAGAAAATCGCTGATTCCCGGCACTTTCTTCACCGTGTTTTGCTTCTCCTTCAGGAACAGGCCAGGTCTCCCACCATGTCTTTCGCGCTTTCACCATATTCACGATGGCTTTTAATAGAAAACAGCGAATAACATATGAAAAAGTTATTTGTGGGTCTATTAATCCCCTAGCACAGCGATTACGGAGGGAAAAGTGTATGCCCCTGCAAATTTGCGGTTCATGAATCGCGGACTCAGTCTTTTGCGGTATTTTCCGACCGTCTTTTCCTGGTACTAAAGTCAGGCTACACCAATCAGGAGCTGCTTTGACACGCCAGCTAGCTACAGGTAAAAGAATCAGAGCAGGGAGAAGGAGGGAAAGGACATAACAGGAATTCACTGGAAATCTTAATTCTGGTAAGGAGAACAGACAGTGTTTTGCCCCGAACCTTCTTACTAACCACAGGGCAAACATATGACTTTTGCTCTGGATTTCTCTGAGGTAACACTCGTCTCTTGCATATCAGCACAGGCATCGGACAGAATGGAATCCCAGTGAGCAGCAGTGGTTTTCAAATCGCCCACACTGAGGTCCTACATGAGACAGCTGTATACGGGCGATGTTTTTATAACAGTTCCTGGGAGAGTTATTTTGGGTTTTCAGATATTTGAACCGGTATCTAGAATGACCTTATTTAGTTTTAGCAGCCTCACGAGTTAAGCTAAAACGAGGCCCTGGCCCTCTATCACAGGGCTGTGCTATGCCCAAAGCAGAACATTAAGGTTTCTCTTGGTTTCCATTTGTTCCCTGGAGATCGACGCCGTTTTTTTTCCTTGATAGTGACCTACGCCCACATGGAAAGTTCCCATTTCCTCCTGAAAACACAAAAGCCCCTGGTCCGCTCTGCTCCATGGCTGGGCCAGGCTTCTGCCTGTATCCACCGATGGCCCCAACCCTGGCACCAGGCCTGAAACTCCCGTCTGTTTTTCAGACAGGAAATATAAATCAAAATAACATGACATAAAAACAGTAATTAGCGTGTGTATGTGAGTGTGTGTGTGTGTGCAAAGCTGAAAAGCACCTAATAAGGAACAGTCCTTCTGCAAAACTCCTGACTACCCTCATAAAATTTTTTCTTCCTTTACAAATATGAATACATTTTTTTTCCTTACCGGTGAAAGGCTTCATAAAAGCAATGTTTCAGCTTATAAATTAATTTTTATGAACTAATCAGTACTGAGAGGGTTAATCTCACCCCACCTCCACACAACCTCCATTTGGACCCTACGCAAATTTTTATCCTCTCTAAAGGTTGCAGTGACGCGGACTGGCACCTTATAGGATGCGGATTTGGATTTTTTCCAAGTGGTCTGTTTGGCAAGTGCTTGACGCATATGGCAGCTGTTTCATTTCTAAATTGATGCCACACACGTGAATTGTGACCACATATGCAAAGCAAAGCAGCATTTGGTAGCTATTAGTGAGATGGTCATTACTAGCCCTTAGCGGCCGTATGGCAAAGAGAGTCAAATTAGTTGTCAGCTGTGATAAATGAGAATCCTAGTTTACAGAATTCAGAGAGAGAATACTTATTTTAGGCATATATGATTGAGGGCTAAGTTCTGCTTTCTAGAATTAACGGGGAGGGGAAGGGAATATTAGCCAAATATTTCTACAGTATTACACAGTGGACATAGCCCTGCACGGATACCTTTAAAAGAGAGCCCAGTCTCTGGGACCGCTTACAGTCTATTCCACAAGGAGCCCAGCAGAAGACAAGCCCACAAAATCAACAAGAGAGACGACATGGGATGGGACGACAGTCTTTCCACAGTAGAAGGAGCCAAGAGGACACTCAATGAAGTTACAAGGAAATACTTCTAAAACCAATAGGAGGAAATATCTTTTCACTCAGAGAATAGTTAAGCTCTGGAACACATTGCCAGAAGTTGCGGTAAAAAGCAGATAGAGTAGCTGGTTTTAAGAAGGGTTGGACAAACTCCTGGAGGAAAGTCCACAGTCTCGTATTGGGACATGGGGGAAGCCTCTGCTTGCCCTGGATCAGTAGCATGGAATATTGCTGCTCCTTGTGTTTTGGCCAGGTACTAGTGACCTGGATTGTCTACTGTGTGGATGGGCTACTGGGCTAGATGGACCATTGGTCTGGCCCAGTATGGCTGTTCTTAGGCTCTTAAGTGTGCCAAGTATAGGACAATCAAGCCATTGTGACATCACTGATGAGGTTGGCTCTGAGGCATTATGACATCACAATCTCAGCTCTGGAATGTTGCTCTCATTGGGGTTCTGGAATCTGGCTATTCTTTGAGATGCTGGAATGTTGCTACTCCTTGGGTTTTGGCCAGGTACTAGGGACCTGGATTGCCCACCGTGAGAATGAGCTACTGGGCTTGATGGACTATTGGCCTGACCCAGTAAGGCTATTCTTATGTTCTTATTATATTAAATAAATATTTATTATATCCATCCACAATAGTTTGTGTTTTGGCGCCAAATACGCCTGCTTCAGGAGTCATGTCTACTGAGCAAAAATACCACTCATGAGAGAGAGCCTTTGTGGATCGACAAGGAGTATTCAACAAACTGAAAATGCAAAGAAACAAGTCAGCATTGCAGGAGAAAAAAAAACCACTGTGCTGAAACACAGCGCTGTGTCAGGTCAAGACTATTGTGGATGGATATAATAAATGTTTATTTTATATACTCCTCTTGACTCCTTCTACTGTGGAAAGCCTGTTGTCCCATCCCACTTTTTGTTTCTCTCGAGTTTACAATCTAGACAGAAAAGATTGTTATTGTCACTTGAAGAATCAAAATCTTCAGTGTGGTTTATGAGGAAGAGTTTATCTGAAGATAGGTATTCTTAGGGGACAGTGTAACTTTTATAAGGCATTTTCCATGTGAAAGCGAGCAATATAAAACTAATCTAATCTAGACTAATCTTTTTTGATTTCAAATATTTTTATTGTCATTTCTGTTCCGCTTAACCAAATTCTCTGGCTCAAGGTGGGTCACAATCTGATAAGAAGTGGGCAGGCATCCTAGATATACATTTAGAAATGAACTTCTCTAACATCTGGATAGATAATTCTCACAAACAAGTAGTTATTTGTGACAACAGACTCTCATATTGCCAGAGAGCTCCCAAGCGGTGCATTTTTCAAGATAATAGAATCCTTGTCTGTGATTCATTTCCAGACACACAACACTTTTTTACTATATAGGAAGATCACATGAGTTTATTCAACTCGTTCTTTGTCAATATTCAGGGAACTCCTGATGCAGGCAACACTGCCGAAACATGGCTCATACTTAGTCCACATGTACTTTATTACTGAACATCTCTGCGATTTGTCACAATAAAAACCATTTTTGCACTGAATCACCCTCTTTTGGTAGCTTGGCCAATCCTACTGTGTTTTGGCCTTGGATTTTGTGTGTTTCCCCTTTTTTTACTATATACTTTCACGTGGACCACATGTTGGCATTCTCAGGGGCATGGTTTGGGCACAGCAGGGACACATGATGGCCCTGATTCTAGAAAGTCCGCCTTAAGTTAGGTGCTGATATCAGCACCGAGGCTGCAAAACTTAGGAGCCCATTATAGAATCACGCTTAGTATCTATTAAGCGTGCTTAGGTAGTGCTCAGCATACTAATATTTACCGTATTTTGTGCTCCATAAGACGCACCTGACCATAAGATGCACCCACCTCTAGAAGAGGAAAAACCAAGGAAAAAAAAAAATTCTGAACCAAATGGTGTGCCCTGTCCCCTGTCCCCCCTCTGGTGGTCTAGTAGTAGGCTGGGACAGGGTACAGGGCACATCTAGTGGTAGGCATGTCTAGTGGCAGCAAACCAGTCAGCCAGCTCCAAAACCCCCAGCCATGCCAAGCCAGCCAGCCAGCCAGCCAGCCAGAAGAGATTAAAAAAACCCAGGCAGGAGTGCAGAAAGCACGGTGGACCGCCGGGATGACAAAAGGAGGTACGGGTTTTGTTGTTTTTTTTGTTTTTTTTTTACATTCGCTCCTTAAGACGCAACCGTATTTCCACCCCCTTTTTGGGGGTGGAAAAAGTGCGTCTTATGGCGCAAAAAATACGGTAGGCGTCTCCAATTTATGTCAGGGTTTTCCATGCCTAAAGTTAGGTGCCAATATCAGAGTCTAATGCCATCTGCTTCACAAACAGAAACATAGAAACATGATGGCAGATAAAGGCCAAAAGACCCATCCAGCCTGACCAACCGCAGTAACCATTATCTCCTCCTCTCCCTATTGGCTAAGGCTCTTTACACCTGCATTGTGATGTCATAGAACTTTATGATTATAGAAACATTGTAACATGATAGCAGGCCAAATGGCCCATCCAGCCTGCCCATCTGCAGTAACCATTATCTCTTCCTCTCTTTAAGAGATCACACGTGCCTATCCCAGGTTTTCTTGAAATCAGACACAATCTCTGTCTCCACCAACTGTACTGGGAGACTGTGCTAAGCATTTACCACCCTTTCTGGAAAAAAGCATTTCCTTAGATTACTCCTAAGCCTATCCACCTCTTAACTTCATCCTATGCCCTCTCATTCCAGAGCTTCCTTTCAAATGAAAGAGACTCGACTCACGCGCATTTATGCCATGTAGGTATTTAAATGTCTCTATCATATCTGCCCTCTCCTACCTTTCCTCCAAAGTATACAGACTGAGATCTTTAAGTCTGTCCCCATATGCCTTATGACGAAGACCACGCACCATTTTAGTAGGCTTCCTCTGGATGGGGTGGGCCTGAGGGTGAGGCCATGGGTCCGGAAAATCTGGTAACCCTAATCCAGTGATCACTGCATGGTACAGTTTAATATTAAGATGGGTATAGCGAGGGCTCATTCAAAAACAAAGGGATTATGTCAAGGAATTGTTGTCTGGATGGGAACGTCGGGAAGGAGTGAAAATACAGTGGGCAAAACTGAAAGGAGTAATTGTAAGAGGTGCCTAACTTGAAAACATGCCCATGATACGCCCCCTAACTACATCCACTTATAGTGTCGGCACTTAAGATAAGGTGCCTACTTTTTATAGAATCGAGTTTCTCGAGTTAGGTGTCTTTCAATTGTCCAATTACAGCTGATTGTGAGGTGTTGAGTGACAATAGAGGCACTGATTAAGCCTATTGCCGACATCACCATATATACTCAAATATAAACCGACCCGAATATAAACCGAGATAACCTTTTTTCCCCAAAAAAGGAGGAAAAAAGGTTGACTCGAATATAAACCGATGGTTTATATTCAAATACTGGTACAGGGCAGAAGCAACCCCTCCTCCCTTCCCTTGTATCCTGTCTGCCAGCTCTGCAGCCAAACATCCAGCCAATTTGCCAGAATGGTCCCCCTCTACCAGACCTACAATCCCAGCAGGGAACCAGAGCTGCCTTCTATCCCTCGCTTCTGGCAACTTTGTGCAACTAGCCTGCCTCTCCCCTTCCCTCCTGGTCCCCCCTGCCAGTCTACCTTAAGTCCCCAGTGGTCCAGCAGTGAGGCGGGGCAGAAGCGAGCCCTTTGTGCTCCTTCCCTGCAGCCTCCATAGTGAAAAAATGACCGCCTCAAGATCCTGCGGCAAACTTTGCGAGACTCAAGCGGCCACGGGTTGCTGCTTAAAGACAGGACAGCCCTTTATGAGGTCCCATTTATGCAGTAAACGTGGCTGCTTAAGGGCTGAATATCAGCATTTAAATGGTCAAGTGCTCACTCTGCCCTGGAATGTCCCCAAAATAGCCTACTTTGAGTTTGGCACTAACTGTGATATTCAGCGGCATTTCAAGTTTAACGGTTATTTACTTTATCGCCCAAAATCAGGGGGTACACAAAAAAAATACATATTATCAGATACAAAGACCGAACAGATTAACAAGGCACAGAAGGACTAAGGGTGAACTCCAAAAGGTATAGTATAGGAGAGAAAACAAAAAAGGATAAAACAATGGGGAGAGGGGAGGAGTTTTATTCAAACTGTTGATTATCCACATGGAATGGAGAGAGGAAAAAGTAGGCGATTAGATCATTGTTCAAAGACGTCTCTATATAAAAAAGATTTAAGAGCTCCTATACATTTATTTAGGCTTGCTTCCTCTCTAATGTAAGGGGGAAGGGCGTTCCAAGTGAGGGGAGCAGTTATGGCGAAACAGGAGTCCTGGTGAGTGCCAAATGTATTAAGAGTAGGCACGAAAAGTAAGTTTTGGGAAGAAGATCTGAGTGTTCTAAGTAGGGTATGAGGGAGAAGTAATTTATCAATGAAGGACAGTTCTCTGGATTGAAGTGTTTTAAATGTAAGTAATGCAACTTTGACGTGATTCTAAGACAGGGAGCCAATGGGCATTTTTCAATAATGGAGAAGCATGGTCGTATTTCTTAGAATTAGTGATGATTTCAATAGCTGTATTTTGGATTAGTTGGAGTCGTTTGATTTCTTTTTGATATATTCCGATGCACAAGGAGTTGCAGTAATCGAGTTTTAAAATTACTAGTGAATGAACTAAACTATTGAGAGAGAATGGATCTAGAAAGTTGGCTAAAGATCGGATCATTGTAGTTTGTAAAAGCAATTTTTGACAACGGCGCTTATCTGGTGATGATAATTTAATTTATTGTCAATGATGACACCCAGAATTTTGGTGGAATGAACCTCTTCGATTGGGCAGTTGTCGATAAGAAGAGTTGTGGATAATTAGATACCTTCTTTCCACGGGAATAAGAGACAGTTGGTCTTGGATATGCTAAGGGAAAACATGTTGTCTCTGAGCCAATTATGGATATTCGTTAGCTTTGCATTGATATTCTGAATTTCGTTCAAATTAGTAGGGTCAATCGGATGAATGAGCTGGATATCGTCTGCGTAGACGAAAGATTGGCAAAGTGTCAAGAAAGGAGAGAGGTTGATGTTAAACAACAAAGGTGAGAGTATTGACCCTTGAGGAAGCCAGTTAAGTACCACTGAATATTAATGGCTAGCTCTGACCAAGCAATTTAACCGGTTAGTGGCCTGCTAAATCACTTTGAATATTAGGCTAATAACTTATACTAAAAGTTATCTGCATATCTCTACCACTTAGGCTTACATGCGGACTTAGGCTTACATGAGGACTGCTGGCAGATGGACCACTGGTCTGACCCAGCAGCGGCAATTCTTATGTTCTTATGTTAACCAAGCTCTATGGCTTGCGTGCTTGGCCCTAACCATATATGAATGTATATGCCTGGTTACTACTGTTCCCTTTAAGCCAAGCAGGAGTCCTCTAATTGTTTTGCTGTCAGTAGGGGGTGGTGCTGAAAGTATAGAGACAGGCAGGTTCCCTGGAGTCCCGCAGTGCTTGCCTGTCTGTCACTATTGAAAATGTGATAATGAAACAGCACCTCCCACTGGCAAGACTAAAGGTGGAGGACACCCACTAAGCTTAGAGGAACACTGTGGTTACGCCAGTAATTGGCAGCTATGTTCCTTAATAGAGGCATATCTTAACTGTGTGCCACAACACAGCAGTGTGCCCCGAAGAGACTCCGGGTGTTCCTCCAAAGAGGCCACCATTATCCCGCTTACAGAGGCGCCTTCCGACAGAGTTGCCAGCGCGGAGTATGAGAGGAGAGTTAGTGAGGAGCTGCAGAATGAATACACTTGTAGGTCAAAAAGAAGAGTTTGGATTGCATGTGGAAACGTACAAGGAGTCAGTGAATTACCTCATAAAGCTCCCCCTCCCAGAAAAACACAGCACATAATGTCTCTGATTCACTAAAGATTTTCTCCCATTCTGTGTCTATGGGAAAGAAAAGTTTGATGACCGAGACCAAAATGGGGAAAACCCTTCTGCACATCTGGCCCAATATCACTCATGAGTTAAGAGTTGATGGTTTGGTAGGATTTCTCAGCATGTATCATCACCATCCTGTGCAGTAACTGGAGGTTAATTTCTCCCAGTAAATGTTTCATTTCTAACCCAAAGGCCTTTTTTTTTTTGCAATCAATGTACATTTCTAGTTTGCTCTAACTTTACCCTATATCAGAGTGACATATAACACCCTTACCCTGCAACACCGCAGCGCCTTCAGCTTGTGGGAAAGAGGAACCTGAACTATAGCTACGTGATGCTGGGTTCTACGATAGGAGTCACTGCCCAGGAAACGGATCTAGGTGTCATTGTTGATGATGCGTTGAAACCCTCAGCTCAATATGTGGTGGCGGCGGCTAAGAAACCAAATAGAATGTTAGGAATTATCAGGAAAGGAAAAGCCACTTTCTTGGCTCTCCTCGAATCCTAACTCCACCAGATCCACTCAGAAATTCAAACTATCCTTCCCCTCTTTAAAAGGCTTATCCCATACAGGAAAACTTGGAACATCCCTCCTCTCCAGGATCACCGAGCTGTGGAACAGCTTTACTGCCCATCTTCGGAGTTCGACCTCCCTCCAAACGCTTCAGAAAACTTTTGAAATCTTGGCTTTTCTCCAAAATGTAACAACTCTCTCCCTCTCCATTATTCTAAGTCTCCTCTTTCCTTCCTTTTTACCAAGCCCTTCCTCTTTCCATTGGAGTTCCTTTCTTTATTAATTCCTGTAAACCGTGTCGAGCCCCCACTTCTGTGGAGATGATGCGGTATATAAACTTAAGGTTTAGTTTAGTTTAGTTATAATGCTCTTCTATCACTCTATGGTATGGCTACACCTTGGCCAGGTACTAGGGACCTGGGCTTGATGGACCATTGGTCTGACCCAGTAAGGCTATTCTTATGTTCTTGAATAATGTGTGCAATTCTGGTCGTCTTATCTCATAAGAACATAAGAAATGCCTCCACCGAATCAGACCATTGGTCCGTCCAGTCCGGTGACCCTCACACGCGGAGGCCAATCCAGGTGTTCCCTGTTTACGTCCTAGGTGTTCCCTGATGAAGACCCTGTTTTCCCGTATCCCTCAATGTGATTTGCAAGCAGGTGTGCGTCCAACTTGCACTTGAATCCCATAATGGAGGTTTCCGTCACCACCTCCTCCGGGAGAGCGTTCCAAGCGTCCACCACTCGCTGTGCAAAAACAGAACTTTCTGACATTAGTCCTGGGCCTGTCGCCCCTCAATTTTAGTCTATGGCCTCTCGTCCGAGTCACATTTGACAACGTCAATCATGATGCTTCTTGTTCTAGTATGTCAAAACCTTTTAGGATTTTGAAAGTCTCTATCATATCCCCTCGCAGCCTTCTCTTCTCGAGGGTGAACAATCCCAGTTTTACGAGGCGTTCTTTGTAGCTCAAATTCTCAATACCTTTTACTAGCTTCGTGGCTCGCCTCTCAAAAAAGATATAGCGGAATTAGAAAAGGTACAGAGAAGGGCGACAAAAATGATAAAAGGTTTGAGGAAGGGCTAAAGTGGCTAGGACTCTTCAGCTTGGAGAAGAGACAGCTCAGGGGGGATATGATGGAGGTCTATAAAATAATGAGTAGAATAGAAAGGGTAGATCTGAATTGCTTGTTCACTCTTTCCAAAAATACTAGGATTTGGGGCATGTGATGAAGCTACTAAGTAGTAGATTTAAGAACATATGAATAGCCTTAATGGGTCAGACCAATGGTCCATCAAGCCCAGTAGCCCGTTTTTACGGTGGCCAATCCAGGTCACTAATACCTGGCCAAAACCCAAGGAGTAGCAATATTCCATGCTACTGATCCAGGGCAAGCAGTGGCTTCCCCCATGTCTTTCTCAATAACAGACTATGGACTTTTCCTCCAGTAACTTGTCCAAACCCTTCTTAAAACCAGCTATGCTATCTGCTCTTACCATTTCCTCTGGCAATGCTTTCCAGAACTTAACTATTCTCTGAGTAAAAACAAATTTCCTCCTATTGGTTTTAAAAGTATTTCCCTGTAACTTCATCGAGTGTCCCCTAGTCTTTGTAATTTTTGACGGAGTGAAAAATCGATCCACTTGTACCCGTTCTACTCAACTCAGGATTTTGTAGACTTTAATCATATCTCCCCTCAGCCGTCTCTTTTCCAAGCTGAAGAGCCTTAACCATTTTAGTCTTTCCTCAAAACAAACTGGAGAAAATATTTCTTCACACAACACGCAATTAAATTCTGAAATTCATTGCCGGACAATGTGGTGAAATCAGTTAGCTTAGCAGGGTTTAAAAAAGTTTAGATAATTTCCTAAAAGAGAAGTCCATAGGCCATTATTGAGATGGTTTGGGGGAAATCCACTGCTTATTCCTAGGATAAGCAGCAGAGAATCTGTTTTGCTATTTGGGATCTAGCTAGGTAATTGGGACCTGGGTTGGACACTGGTAATTCTTATGTTCTTGCTGGGCATACTCGTACTTATCAAATAACTATAACAGCAAGACTACAAAATAAATAACTTATGACCTTAAAACAGGCTTGTTCTTTAATGGGCCAGCTTGTTAAAATGTCACATAATTCCATAATAAATTAGATTAAATGGTGGACTGTGATTAGCAACCTCGGAAAGAAAGCAAGAGATGTGTCTTTTTTTTTTGCCTGAAAGCATCCTACATCCCAATAGGTCTAAGGTGTGCATGACCAGTTAAATAAAAAAACAAAGATAAAACAGTTAAAAGAGGTAGTTTTACAACAGGTACCTATAAAATTGTCTAAAAAGAAGTCTATTTTGTAGAGACAGTATAGGCACCTATGTGTCTTTATAAAGAAGTAAGAAAAGCATGCAAAGCATGACACATGGAATTCTTTCTGCATGAATGTGTGTGTTGGGTAGTTATGGGATGATTGGGGTGATTTTGTGGGTGACTGGGTGAGGACAGTTTGCAAGGCAGTGGTAGTTTTTAGAGTGGGTCAATTGGGGAAGTGAAAAAAATATGGGGTAGTATACATGTATCAAAGAGAACAGTTGATAGGGTTGGGCCAATTGTGAGTGGGTAGTGTTGAAGTTGTGGACATTTTCAGGTGCTGGGTGGTTTATGGGAATGGGGTAGTTGCTAAGTAGAAGTTTGTAGTCCCCTCTAAGCTGAGTAGGAGTCCTAAGTAGGGTGGGGGAGGGGGAGAGAGACATTGTTTCACTATGATATTTTCAATAGTGAGGCATAGGCAAGCTTTGCAGGACTCCAGGGAACCTGCCTGCCCCTATCTATTGAAAACTCAATAATGAAGCAGCACTCCCCCTACTGGCAGCAATGCAGTTGGAGGACTCCTGCACTCTAGAGCACAGTTCTTCAACCGCCGGTCCGCGGACCGGTGCCAGTCCGCAGAAAATTCCTGCCGGTCCGCGCAGAACCAGCGAGATAAACATCTTCAATTTCCTGCCAGTCCGCGCAGGACCGGCAAGATCGAGGAGTGCAGGGCCGGAGAGTTAATGGGGAGCCTCAGACTGTGCTTTCTTCCCTCCCAGCGGCTCTCCTTACAAACGTAGCGATTCAGGAAGGAAGCCTTGGAGCTTTTGCTGAGTCGGGCCGCCTCTGATGATGCAATTTCCGCTTTCCTCAGAGGCGGTGCGACCCAACAAAGGACCCGAGGCTGCCTTACTGAATCGCAGCGCTGGCAAGTAAGGAAAGTTGCTGGGAGGGGAGAAAGCTGCTGGGCATGGTGAAAAAAAAAAGGGACAGCTGTTACTGGATCTGGAGAGGGAGGAGAGATGCTGCTGAGAGGGGAGGAAGGAAAGGAGTCTGGGAATCTGCTGGGCATGGTGAAAAAGGGATAGTTGCTACTGGACCTAGAGAGGGAGAATGAGAGATGCTGCTGGGAGGGGAGGAGGGAAAGGAGTCTGGGAAGCTGCTGGGCAAGAGGAAAAAGGGACAGCTGCTACTGGACCTGGAGGGAGGGAAAAGGAGAGATGCTGCTGAGAGGGGAGGAGGGAAAGAAAAGGGAAGAGAGTTACTGCTGGAAGAGGGAAGGGAGAAGAAAAAAGGAAGGAAACAACTTGCAGGGAGTTTAGAGGAGGGGAAGGGGAGAGACAAGAATGAGATGGGAAGTGGGGTCAGCAGAGAAATTAAGAGGCACAAAGATGCTAGATCTGGTGTAGGAGAGATAAAAATGAAGAGAGCAGTGAAGCTGGAATGAATCGTGTAAAAAGGAGAGAGGGGCATAGACTGGATGGAAAGGGGAGGGGAGCATAGAAAGAAGACAAATACCATATGGAAGGGGGAGAGGTCAGACAGTAGATGGAAGGGGCAGATGCTGGATTGAAGAGACAGAGAGGGCAAACGCTGGAAGGAAGAGAGTGAAAAGAAGATGAAAGCAGAAACCAGAGACAACAAAAGGTAGAAACAAATAATTTTATTTCTATTTTGTGATTAGAATATATCAGATTTGAAATATATATCCTGCTAGAGCTGGTGTTAGACATAACTGGGGACTGCAAAGTCCAGGCAGTAGCTTAGGGCTCTCTCTGACCAGGGGGGCAGTTGCCCTAGTTGCACTCCCCTAACCCTATTCCTGCTATGTGTGACTGCGGTATTCTGTTAGCATGATATTTCTATGTAGCATTCTGTAATAATTTGGCTTATTCAGTTTTCTTGATAGTAGAGGGGATATATGTGAAGGGGAGGGGAGACAGGGGTTTTGTTGATCCTTGCTCTGTATTATTTGTATTTATAAAATGACAATTGTACAGAATATTGTTTCTTTTTATACTTTAATAAAATATATTCAGTATACAATCATAACTGAGGCTTGTGTGGATGGGATCAGATGGTTTGCAAGGACCGAGCTCGCGGAGACGGGGCGGAAACGGGGTTTTTAAATTTCAGTCCTAGTAGTTTGCCGGTCCACAAAATAATTTTTTTTTTTCCCGCCGGTCTATAGGTGTAAAAAGGTTGAAGAACACTGCTCTAGAGGACATTTTGCAAGGTGGTAGAGCAGATGCAGGGAAAGGATTTTATGGATGGGTCAATTTGTTGGGCGCAGGGCAGGATTAATTCGTCGAGGGCCCCTAGGCACACAAGTACACTGGGCCCCCTGCCCCACCCCACCCCACCATGCACCCAGGTGGAAACAGGAAGCTGTGTCAGAGGGAAGCTTTGGGCAAGCAGCACCACTTGCACAATTACAGTTCCTGTTGCCTTTCTTACCCGCGTTGCTTGCTTGTCTTACTTTCCGTCAATTGGAGCTGGTCATAGCTTTCCAAAACCTGGACAAACTGCCGGGTTTTGGAAAGTCTGTCCAGGACCCCGAACAATCTAAAAAGAGGACATGTCTGGGTTTTCTCAGATGTCTGGTAACCCTAAGTTGGGCGTAGTTTTGTACTGGAGACAGTTTCTGAGTTGGTAGCTTTTAGGGGGGGGGGGGAAGTTTGAGAGCAAGTGAAGTGATTAAATTTGTGGACGATATGAAGTTATTCAGAGTAGTGAAGATGCAGGGGGATTGCGAAGATCTGCAACGTGACATAATCAGGCTCGAGGAATGGGCATCGACATGGCAAATGAGGTTCAACGTGAATAAGTGTAAAGTGATGCATGTTGGTAACAAAAATCTCATGCACGAATACAGGATGTCCGGGGCGGTACTTGGAGAGACCCCCCAGGAAAGAGACTTGGGAATTCTGATTGACAAGTCGATGAAGCCGTCCGCGCAATGTGCTGTGGCAGCGAAAAGGGCGAACAGAATGCTAGGAATGATAAAGAAGGGGGATCATGAACAGATCAGAGAAGGTTATCATGCCGCTGTACCGGGCCATGGTGCGCCCCCACCTGGAGTACTGTGTCCAGCAATGGTCACCATACATGAAGAAAGACACGGTACTACTCGAAAGGGTCCAGAGAAGAGCAACTAAGATGGTTAAGGGGCTGGAGGAGCTGCCGTACAGTGAAAGATTAGAGAAACTGGGCCTCTTCTCCCTCAAACAGAGGAGATTGAGAGGGGACTTGATCGTAACATTCAAGGTACTGAAGGGAATAGACTTAGTAGATAAGGACAGGTTGTTCACCCTCTCCAAGGTAGGGAGAACGAGAGGGCACTCTCTAAAGTTGAAAGGGGACAGATTCCGTACAAACATAAGGAAGTTCTTCTTTACCCAGAGAGTGGTAGAAAACTGGAACGCTCTTCCGGAGTATGTCATAGAGGAAAACACCCTCCAGGGATTCAAGACAAAGTTAGACAAGTTCCTGCTGAACCGGAACTTATGCAGGTAAGGCTAGTCTCAGTTAGGGCGCTGGTCTTTGACCTAAGGGTCGCTGCGTGAGCTGACTACTGGGCAAGATGGACCACTGGTCTGACCCAGCAGCGGCAATTCTTATGTTCTTATGTTCTTAGTAGGTAGGAGACAGTTTTTAGAGGTGAGAGGAGGTTGCAGGGTTATAGGGGACTTATAGGGGTTGGGGCTGCTTGCAGGGTAGTGAGGCAATTCCAGGAGTAGTTGTCGGAGTTGGAGTAGTTTGCAGGTTGGTAGAGCAGTTGCTGGGAATAGATTTAGTGGGTGGTGGCACTTTGTAGAGTAGTGAGACAATTATAGAGTATAGTTTCTATGGATGGGGCGATTTGTGGGAATAGTGGATGGGGACTATTAGCAGGGAGATAAGGCAGTTATAGCAGGGACTTTAAGTTTTGTGGGCTGGGGTAGTTTGCAAGCTTGTTGAGCACTTGTGGGGAGGAAATTGTTTTTGGCGTGTGGTAGGGTTATCGTTCCGCCTCCAGCCCTGCCCAGTTCCGCCTCCAGTCCGCCCCATTCTGCCCCCAGCCCCACCCCCACAAAGCCTCCTCTCTTCTTCCGGACGAGCGCCAGCCGCATCTGGAGGGCCTGGAGCCTGCACGGACGTGTGCGACTTCCTCCACGCATGCTCAGAGGCCGATTGGTCTTGTTTTAACACTGAACTTGTGTGCACTGATTTGCGTACACAGCATATGGCGCTATATACAGAATTTGGGGGTAAGCGCCATGCTCTTACTGCAATGTGCAGGCCACATCTAATTGGCCCATGCCCTGTCCAGCCACACTAAAGACTTAACATAGGATTTTTACCACATTGGTTGTTATTAGCATATGGTAACTGCTAACAATTATCATGCATTAATACCCACACGTTAGTATAAGGGTCCCTATGTTATCTATTGATGTTATATTAGTGTATATTTACCAATATGACATCAATAGATAACACAGGGACCCTTTTTTAACTAAAGTGTGGGTTATAGTGCATGCTAACTGTGATATTATATTAGTTTATATTTACAAACCTATTCTGTCTTTTATAAGGCTGCCCTGGGTAGGCCTGCTATTGCTATTGTGAAGCTAAGCAGGGTCAGACCTGGATAGGGGACCACTAGGGAATACCAGGTGTTGTAGGCTGGGAGGGCCCCATTTTGGATGGCAGCAACACAGTAGAGCCACACACTGCATGAGTAAAGATAATGGCAAATCACTCCTGTACTCTACTATGAAACATCACCGTGTGTGTTGCCAGGGGTCAGTGGCCAACTCAGTGGCATTATCCATCCATCTGTCTTTTATACCTCAAATGTTTCAAGCCATAGGCTTTCTTTGATGCCCCATGCCAGAATCTCCAAGCCTACTATCATGGTGTCCTTCATTATAGCCATGATTGAGATGGTTTGGGGAAAATTCACTGCTTATTCCTAGGATAAGCAGCAACAAAGCTGTTGTACTACTTGGGATCTATTTAGGTACTTGGGGCCTGGACTGGCCACTTTTGGAAACAGGATACTGGGCTTGATGGACCTTCAGTCTGTCCCAGTTTGGCAGCTCTTATGTTCTTATGTGAGCCAAGCAAAGGACAATCCAGCCATTGTGACATCACTGATGAGGTTGGCTCTTTGGCATTGATGGAATGAGGCATTATGACATCACAATATGAGCTGTGGAATGCTGCTACTCTTTGGGTTTCTGCCAGATATTGGGACCTGGTTGGCCACTGTTGGAAACAGGATACTGTTTGATGGACCTTCATCAAGGCTTGATGGACCTTCAGTCTGTCCCAGTATGGCAATTCTTATGTTCTTATGTAACTCTCCTTTCCAGTGCATTTGTTTCGAAGAGCGTATCACTGCTTATAGCCCGGCCACCCATTTTTTTCTCTGTATGTTTAAGCTCCTCAGCATCGCCACAAAAAGAAAAACGATAGAGATGAACTTAATTTACGGTGTTGTACTATTTAAAGCTCATAAGATTTTTCTCAGCTATGCTTACATGCAAACTCTAAATATTTTTTCTTTGAAGGGCAATATCCCCCCCCCAATAATGATTACAACCCAGCTTGTAATTAGCACCATATTTTATGGGTAGTCTCGTTTACTAAAAGGCCTTGGAGCTGGCGTAAGATTCTGTTTTCATGTCGCCGTTGATGCGTGGAATTCCGTCAAACTGAGTTGTATTACTTTCTTTGATTGGCACCAAAAGTAAATTTACAGCTCATGTTTCATCCCAAGTCTGCTGTTTTGAAACCCTCCCCCCGCCCCCCCCCCCCCCTTTTTTTTTTTTTTTTGCAGTAGATGTTAATAAAATCTTGGCAAGTTGAATTGGCTTAATAGGTCCCATGTGCTGGCATTTCTAGGGCATGCTGCAAACACCTTTCCATTGTCCAGATTTCTTGAAAGAGTAAGAGCTTTGGTTGACCTTGGCAGGTGCCATCCTTGCTGAACAGATAATAATAATAATAACAGTTAATAATAACAGTTTATATACCGCAGTACCGTGAAGTTCTATGCGGTTTACAAAAGATTAAATGAAGGTACAAATTGATTAAACTTAAGAGAGGTGGAAGAAAGTGATTAATAGAAACATAGAAAAAAGCAGCAGAAAAGGGCTATAGCCCACCAAGTCTGCCCATTCCAAGTATCCCCTCCCCTGAATTTACTCCCTTAAAGATCCCATGTGAGTATCCCATTTTCTCTTAAAATCCGTCACGCTGCTGGCCTTTATCACCTGGAGTGGGAGTCTGTTTCTATAACCATAAAGCCCTATGACCTCACAATGCAGATGTAAAGAGCTTTAGCCAATAGGAAGAGGAGATGCAAATGTTAAGAGCCTTAGCCAATAGGGAGAGGAGGAGATAGTGGATGCTGTGGCCATTTGGCCTTTATCTGCCATCATAGAAACATAGAAAAAAGCAGCAGAAAAGGGCTATAGCCCACCAAGTCTGCCCATTCCAAGTATCCCCTCCCCTGAATTTACTCCCTTAAAGATCCCACGTGAGTATCCCATTTTCTCTTAAAATCCGTCACTACTCTTTCGGTGAGAAGTACTTCCTGGAGTCACCATGAAACTTCCCTCCCCTGATCTTCAGCGGATGCCCTCTGGTGTTCGAGGGTCCCATGAGCCAGAAGATATTATCTTCTGACTCGATGCGTCCCGGGATGTACTTATATGTTTCAATCATATCTCCCCGTTCTCTTCTTTCCTCAAGTGAGTACAGGTCAAGATGGAGAGAACTTGTCCTCATTATCCCATAGGGAGTCTTTTAACCCACAGATCTTATGACACCAAAATTGTTCCAGTGGCCTCTGAGACAGACTGTAGTCATCAGAGCTATTACAGTTCTCGTTCTTCAGTGGTCTTCACCCATTTGGAAAAATCGTTCTGGGTCAACTGAACGATTGGCTGGGTAATATTATCTCGCACTCCTCATCCTACCTAAATTTCAGGAAATTAGTAAAAACAAACCTGTTTAACCGCTTTGTAACCTAAGACCTCTTAAGCCTTACCTCTGTATCCTGCTCACCTGTTTTGGGATGACTTTACATTGTACCTATATTCGCTGATTGTCCAGCTCTTCTTTGTTGTAAACTGCCTCAAACTACTACGGCTTTGGCGGTATATAAGAATAAAATTATTATTATTATTACCTAATAAACCCTCCCCCTCCCCCATATTTTTACAAAAGCAATTTTTAGCACCAGCCGTGGTGGTAACAACTCCTACGCTCATAGGAATTCTAGGTTGTAGGTTCAAACCCACGCTGCTCCTTGTGACCCTGGGCAAGTCACTTATATCCCCCATTGCCCCAGATAGATTGTGATCCCACCGGGACAAGCAGGGAAAAATGCTTGAATACCTAAATAAATTCATGTAAACCATTCTGAGCTCCCCTGGGAGAACAGAGTACTAGAAAATTAAATAAATAAATAATATGAAAAGTTTCAGCCTCTGATAACTGGAGCTGGTATTGTGACATCATAATGCCTCATTCCACCAATGCCTTATTGTGACATCATAATGCCTCATTCCACCAATGCCTTATTGTGACATCATAATGCCTCATTCCACCAATGCCTAAGAGCCAACCTCATCAGTGATGTCACAATGGCTTGATTGTCCTATACTTGGCTCACTTTTACTACACTTCGATTTCTAGAGTGGCGCAGTGCTTAAAGCTAAAGCCTCAGCAACCTGAGGTTGTGGGTTCAAACCCACGCTGCTCCATGTGACCCTGGGCAGTCACTTAATTCCCCCATTGCCCCAGATAGATTGTGATCCCACCGGGACAAGCAGGGAAAAATGCTTGAATACCTGAATAAATTCATGTAAACCGTTCTGAGCTCCTCTGGGAGAACAGTATAGAAAAAGAAATAAATAGGTAAGGCTTAAACACTAGTATATATATATTTCTCAGGCTGAAATTCTGACATTCCTGTGTGTTACAGTTGTTAGGAACTAAAATAGCTTTTTTTGTTATATGGACTTATTGGGGCCAGTATTCAAAATGATTCATCTTGTTAAAACTTTTAGAAAAACGCAAAACAGCATGCTGCTATGCTTAGAATCCCATTCTCCAAAGGGCCATGCCGATTCCTCCGGAAGACAATAACTTTCATGATGAAAGTCCCCAAGTCATTGTTCGTTATTGCAGCTGAAATAATCTGCTAAACGGATGAAATATGAAACGTGGATGTCGACCACAGTGGAACAAGCAGCATGAGTGAGACTATATTGTGCATAACAGCTTTGTGTACCAGATCACAAATGTTTATCAGACCTGCTGAGTCCATCTGGTTTTAATGACTTGTGTGTAACATTAGCACGAAGCAACTCTTGGTGGTTCTGTCAGTGGAAATGTGGAACGGAAGATGCTAGAAATGCATCGAGTACGAAAATGCCCCAAAAGACATGATACTTTCATGAGCCATTCTGCAAAATATATTGTGATCACAATTGTGCTACTGTATACTTTGGAGGAAAAGCAGGAGAGGAGAGATATGATAGAGACGTTTAAATACCTACGTGATGTAAATGCGCATGAGTCAAGTCTCATTTGAAAGAAAGCTCTGGAATGAGAGGGCATAGCATGAAGTTAAGAGGTGATAGGCTCCGGAGTAATCTAAGGAAATACTTTTACAGAAAGGGTGGTAGATGCCTGGAACAGTCTCTTGGTAGAGGTGGTGGAGACAGAGACTCTGACTGAATTCAAAAGGGCCTGGGATAGGCACGTGGGATCTCACAGAGAGAAAAAGAGATAATGGTTACTGCGGATGGGCAGACCGGATGGGCCATTTGGCCTTTATCTGCCATCATGTTTCTTTATTTCTATAATCTGCAACCTTAGAATTACATGTTTCTAACTGTACCGAAAGTCATTCTCGCAGTTAGAACTTTGTAATCCCATGCATAGACTAATTTCTGTACATAGAACCATGTAATTTCTTATGAAATGAAGGAACGGTTAAGTTGCAATAAATCCTCGTGAGTGTTGTAACATCTACATGTCAGATAGAACCCGGAAGTCATCGGAGTTAAAAATACTGAAAATTGTCACTTAAAACCCTGTAATTCTAAGGTCGTGAATCATAAAGTTATATGACCTCACAATGCAGGTGTAAAGAACCTTAACCATTAGGGAGAGGAGGAGATGGTGGATGCTCTGGATGAGCCATTTGGCCTTTATCTGCCATCGTGTTTCTATGTTTCTATAATCATAAAGCTCTATGACCTCACAATGCAGGTGTGAAGAGCCTTAGCCAATAGGGAGAGGAGGAGATGGTGGATGCTCTGGATGAGCCATTTGGCCTTTATCTGCCATGGTGTTTCTATGTTTCTATAATCATAAAGCTCTATGACCTCACAATGCAGGTGTGAAGAGCCTTAGCCAATAGGGAGAAAAAATACAAATGTTAAGAGCCTTAGCCAATAGGGAGAGGAGGAGATGGTGGATGCTCTGGATGAGCCATTTGGCCTTTATCTGCCATCGTGTTTCTATGTTTCTATAATCATAAAGCTCTATGACCTCACAATGCAGGTGTGAAGAGCCTTAGCCAATAGGGAGAAAAAAATACAATGTTAAAAGCAGACAGCAATCTTGGTTTGCTCTGGAGGGGGGGGGGGACAGAAGGGGGCAATGAGAGACATGCTGGCATGGCACAACAGAGAGAGACAGGCAGGCAGGCAGGGGCCAGGGAGAGATAAAGATAGAAAGAAAGACAGACATACAGGGGGCCAGGGAGAGACACAGACTGAAAGAATGACAGACAGACAGGGGTCTAGACAGACAGACAGACAGCAGCAAAAGAGAGAGAGAGAGAGAGAGAGAAAGAAAGAAAGAAAAAATGACAGACAGACAGGGGGCCAAGGAGACAGACAGAAAGAAAGACAGACAGCAGCCAAGGAGAAAAGAGAAAGAAAGACAGACAGACACATCTATTCTAGCACCTGTTAATGTAACGGGCTTAAAGACTAGTTTCTTTAATAAGACATTAACTATTTTTTCTGCGGTCCTCCAAGTACCTACAAATCCAAAATGTGGCCCTGCGAAGCGTTTGAGTTTGAGACCACTGGCCTATAGGAAGAGGAGATGCAAATGTTAAAAGCCTTAGCTAATAGGGAGAGGAGGAGATAGTGGATGCTCTGGATGAGCCATTTGGCCTTTATCTGCCATCATAAAGTTCTATGACATCGCAATGCATCTATAAAGAGTTTTACCTCATGCAGAATTGTCATTTCTTTAATAAGATATTAACTATTTTTTTCTGAGGCCTTCCAAGTACCTACAAATCCCAAATGTGGCCCTGCAAAGAGTTTGACTTTGAGACCACTGGTATAGATGAACAGCTTGGAAAATGTTTTAAGTTATTTGTGATGATGTGTTGTCAGTTTGCTCTATGTATGTAAATTGTAATCCACTTAGGTTTTAAGCAGACTAGAAATGTTTAAAATAAATAACCCCCCCTTGTACTAAACCACAATAGCGGTTATTAGCACAGGGAACTGCGCTCAATGGTCAGCGCGACTTCCAACGCTCATAGGAACTTGCACACAGAAAACGTACATGGTGCACATTATTTGCCATTCCAGACACCACTTGTTGCTCTAGCTGTCAACACTGATTTTGAAAAGGTAAATCCGGACGTCTGGTAAGCCCACTCCCACCCCTATAGATGTAAATGAAACAGTACATACCTGTATGTGTGACAGCTGCAGATGTTATGACCAGTCCTAGTAGAGCAGTAAGCAGGTGTCTGGAGTAGCCTGGTGGTCAGTTTAGTGGACTACAGAGAAGGGGACCCAGGCCCATTTCCCACACTTGACTACTGCACTTGTGATAGAAGGTGTGAGCCCACCAAAACCCAATATAAACCTATTGTACCATTATATAGGTGACACCTGCAGGCGTTAGAACATAAGAATTGCCACTACTGGATCAGACCAGTGGTCCATCGTGCCCAGCAGTCCGCTCATGCGGCGGCCCCCAGGTCAAAGACCAGCGCTCTAAATGAGTCCAGCCTCACCTGCATACGTCCCAGTTTAGCAGGAACTTATCCAACTTTGTCTTGAGTCCCTGGAGGGTGTTTTCCCCTATAACAGCCTCCGGAAGAGCGTTTCAGTTTTCCACCACTCTCTAGGTGAAGAAGAACTTCCTTACGTTTGTACGGAATCTATCCCCTTTTAACTTTAGAGAGTGCCCTCTCGTTTTCCCTACCTTGGAAAGGGTGAACAACCTGTCTTTATCTACTAAGTCTATTCCCTTCATTATCTTGAACGTTTCGATCATGTCCCCTCTCAATCTCCTCTTTTCAAGGGAGAAGAGGCCCAGCTTCTCCAATCTCTCATTGTACGGCAGCTATCAATGTGGTGTACAGTTGGGTACAATAAGTTTTTGGTGGGTTTTGGAGGGCTCACCATACAATATAATGGGGTGATGGTGAAATGTGTACCTGAGACCTTTATGTGAAGTTCAACTGCTCAGCTGGGATGTCTGTGTGGCCAGTCTACTAAAACATGTGGCCCCTCCTACATCCCAATGGATTGTTTTGTGCGTTTTTCTTTTTGGACGTGTGTTTTTCAAAAGCGGTTCAAAACGATAGATGCACCTCTGAAAAATGGCCATTTTCGGGGGAAACCCCCCCCCAAAAAAAAAACAATCAAGGTAGACGTTTTGCAGTTTTGAAAATGGGCACGTTTGACACTAGATTTTTTTTGCGCCTTTTGCAAAACGCCCAAACTCGGACTTGGACGTCATATCGAAAATGGCCATTCGCCTCTATTTGTGCAATGTAGGTCCTATTTTCTGATGCTGAATCAAAGGTTGGCAACCCCCATAAATCACATTTTCTAATGCACACGGAAAATACAGTTGACGCAATGACTAATGCAAGTTTCAAGTTTATTAAAATATTTTTTCAACCGCTTATTCAAATTTCTAAGCAGCTTACAATTTAAAAATTTCTTAAGAACACATAAAAACCAAGAGATACAAATTATAATGCCTACCAAAGGTCTCTGGACATTGGTAGGAACAATTTCAAACATTTTGGGTAAAAGTTATAAAGAAAATGCTGCACGCAAGAGCTGAAACGGAATATTTCCCTAACTCTCAGGTCCTTAGTGCAACATCCACCTATAGATTTTTGTTCAGAACAGTGCTTGACTTCTCTCGAAGATATGAGCTCTTATTTTTGTTTGTTTAATGTTAGAAACTGCATTATGATGTTGGTTCCCATTTGCCAGAAAACAAAAGGAATTTGGCTTGGGGTAAATTAGCTGCAGGGACTGTACGTTTGGAGAATTCCATGTAATAAGCAAAGCCACTCAGTTTTGTTATTCCTGGCTTCCTGCCCTTTTCGTTCTGCGAACTCCCAGCCGTTTTTCCTCGATGAGACCCTCTCCAGAGAGCAGCTTTCAGAAGGAAACCTGACCACATTTCTGTGAGCACTGTCACATAAACCTTTTTTTTTTCCGTAATTTGCCAGGCTATAGGCCACATGAAAAATGTAGCCACCCACATATGACTAAAAATATTTTTAAAGAGCTTCTATTCCTTCTGGGGTTAGTTTTAATGAAAAGCAATTTGGCTGCTCACTTTTCATGCCTGTGAATCTTTTGAGGTTCATAACCCTAGCTAACGAAGTCAAACACCATGCAAGAGCAAAAACTGCTGGCATAACCCCCGTTCTCTACAGTTTTGTAACTGGCACATCAGGCGTTTCTTCATAACAAAAAGTTGAGCAGTGACTTACCTAACTTTAAGGAATGGTTGGTGGAAGAGCAAGGATTGCAATTGGTTAGATAACATCAAATATTTATTTATTTATTTTTAAAAATTTCTATATTGGTTTTATCCAAAACGGTTCACGAGGGGTTACATACATAAAATGTTAAACGTCTATACAAAATAAGAAGATGAAATAGACATATTCAGTGTAGCATAAATTCAGTGTACACTTCCCCCTCCATATTCGCGAGGGTTCGGGACAGAGCCAGCCTGCGAATAATATTTGGGCCGGTTCTGCCCCTAACCCCCGCTTCCCCTGGCTATTTTAAGCCCTGAAAGCCCCCCCCCCTTAAGCCTTACCTGGTGGTCTATCAGGTTTTCAGGCAGAAGCAATCTTCCCACGCTCCTACCCCATGCAGATCGCTCACAGGAAATGGCTGCCTTGAGCTGCCGTAGTCTCTCGCGCCATTTCCTGTGAGCGATCTGCACGAGGCAAGAGCGTGGGAAGATCGCTCCTGCCCCGAAAACCCGCTAGACCACCAGGTAATGCTTAAGAGGGGGCTTTTAGAGCTTAAAATAGCCCGAAAAATTTAAATGGGTTTTTGGGTTTAAAACCGCGAATAACCGAATCCGTAGATACGGAATTCGCGAATACGAAGTGTAGTATAAATTAATTGCTCAGAAAAATGCATTAACAAATAGTTGAGTCTTCAACATTTTCCTAAAAGAATTCCTCTCTCCACATTTTTGAATCTGGCCAACAAGGCCATTCCATAGCTTAACTCCCGCACATGTAAAAGTCATAGCGTTCGTATCTACATATTTAGGGTTGGCCTTTGATTTCAACATAGTAACAATCTGGCATTTACAAAGCGTTTTTTTTATCATGGGCCGGTGAGGTATATGCTCCGACGCTCATTCCAATGAGCGTCGGAGCATTTACCTCGCCGACCCGCTGTAGAAACCTCTACTGCGGCTTTGTAAAAGGATCCCATAATAAATGACAGCAGATAAATACCTACATGGTCCATCCAGTCTTGTCCAACAGTCGCATCATGTAGTAGGGACAAATGCTTGAGCATCTGAATGTAAACCACTTTGATAATAAGTGGTATATAAATACTGAAATAAATAAATAAATGTAGTAATTATTCATTTTACTTGCTAAGTTCCTCTATAAAATGTCCTCCCTTCCCCCCCACTCCCCCAACACAATAAGCAAGACCTGCACTCGGATGATAGAATGTGGTATAAAATACGCATATTTGCTCCTAATCCATCTTGCCATATACAGGATACAGACTGTAGAAGTCCAACCGGCATCAGCCGCATTGCCCCAATGCTCGAGTCACTCCTGAGAAAATTAAAGAGTCGTGGGACTGAAGACGATGCTCGATTGTGGATTAAGAATTGGTTATTGGACAGAAAACAAATGGTATGGCTAAATGGCCATTTTTCTCAATGGAGGAGGGTAAATAGTGATGTGCCACAGGGATCTGGTGCTATTTAACTTATTTGTACATGATCTGGAAATTGGAACGACGAGTGAGGTGATTAAATTTACAGATGACACTAAACTATTCAAAGTTGTTAAAACGCATGCAGATTGTGAAAAATTGCAGGCAGACCTTAGGAAATTGGAAGACTGGGCGTCCAAGTGGCAGATGAAATTTAATGTGGACAAATGCAAAGTGATGCACATTGGGAAGAATAACCTGAATCACTTTTCCTTGGTTTTATACCTTCCCCAGAGGGGTTTGGAGATTTTATAAAATAAGGAGCTCACAATGAAACAGCACAGGGAACATAAAACACAGATAGCAAAGATATTTTTACGCTCTTCTTTGGAAACTTCTATCCTGCTTAACATGTTTTCCAGAGATAAGAAGAAAAGGCACCAAGCTGGTGGGAGTATCCAGGAGACAAGGACTTGCTAGGAGACACCAGTAGAAACAGTGGATGCACAAAGAAGCCTGGGACACCTGTGGATTTTCCATCCTCTTGTACTTTTGATGTTTCAAGCAGAGTAAATTTTTATATCTTTTTCCAATGTGACCAAGCAGTTAGGGCCTTGAAGCTCGGGCCTCTGCCTGCTCAACAAAGCTTCTTTGGTATGTTCTCACAAATTCGTTGTGCAGTCTTTGAGTGTGTCTACAACTGCTACTCTGTGATCTTGGACAAGAAACTTGACTCTCCATTGCTTTGGGTACAATTTTAGACTGTGAGCCCTCCAGAGTCAGAAATATACTGATAGAATTACATTACATTAATGACTTCTATTCCACCAGTACCTTGCAGTTCTAGGCGGATTACAAAAGAAGATAACTGGACATTTCCAGGAGAATTACAAATTAGGGTGCTGTTTACATGGTTGAGACTTTGATGGGAAAATTACAAGAGTGGGGACAGAGATGGAGATGTGTTATCATTTCTTGATAAATTTTTTGAATAACAGGGTTTTGATTTCTTTCCAAAATGGTTTGAAGTCGGTCATTGTTGTCAGCATGTTGGAGATGGGGTGATCAAGTTTCGCTGCTTGCGTTGCTAGTAGGTTGTCCTACATCTTCTTGCGCTGTGTACCTTTGATTGGGGGGGAGGGTAAAGGGGGGGGTCTGAGTTCTCCTTTGTCTGGTTGATTTGTTCCAGTTTAGGCGATTGTTTTGATACGTGGGGGCAGTGCCGTTTATTACTTTGAATAATAGATAGTAGAATTTGAATAGTATTTGCACTTGTATAGGTAGCCAGTATGAGTCTAGGTATGCGGTGGTGATGTGGTCATATTTGCTTAGTGAATAGATCTGAATGCAACTCACCTTGAGCTACTACTCAAGGCCTGAGCTCAGTCCAAACCCTTTCCCCTATTTTGTACACATAACTGTCACCTACTTGGGCTTTTTATATCATATGATAGAACTTCTCAAACATACCCGACAGAACCTACAGCCAGCTGGGCTTTCTGAATATCCACAATAAATATGCATGAGAATACATTTGTTCGCATCAGAGTTCTGGTATATGCAAATTTATTTTGTACGTTTTCATTATGAAAATACTGCAACTTGACTGGCCGAGGGATAATGAGAATCAGGTTTGAGTCTTCTAATGAACAGATCATTTTTTATACTGCAGGCTTAATGTATTTCGAGACCTTCCATAATGTAGAGATTCTTGGATTCTTCTAGAACAGCGGTCTCCAACTCCAACCCTTGGCAGGGCCCCATTTTGGATTTGTAGGTACTTGGAGGGCCACAGAAAAAAATAGTTAATGTCTTATTAAAGAAATGACAACTTTGCATGAGGCAAAACTCGTTATAGTTTATAAATCTTTCCTTTTGGCTAAGTCTTAATATTGTAATTTATAGCTAAAGAGACATATGATCAAGAAACTGTTTTATTTACTTTTGTGACTATGATAAACATACCGAGGACCTCAAATGGTACCTGGCGGGCCACGAGTTTGAGATCACTGCTATAGGCTAAGGCTCTTAACATTTGCATTTCCTCTCCCTATTGGCTAAGGCTCTTTGCACCTGCATTGTGATGTCATAGAACTCTATGGTTATAGAAACATGATGGCAGATAAAGGCCAAATTGCTTATCCAGAGCATCCACTATCTCCTCCTCTCCCTATTGGCTAAGGCTCTTAACATTTGCATTTCCTCTCCCTATTGGCTAAGGCTCTTTGCACCTGCATTGTGATGTCATAGAACTCTATGGTTATAGAAACATGATGGCAGATAAAGGCCAAATTGCTTATCCAGAGCATCCACTATCTCCTCCTCTCCCTATTGGCTAAGGCTCTTAGCATTTGCATCTCCTCTTCCTATAGGCCAGTGGTCTCCAACTCCAACCCTTGGCAGGGCCCCATTTTGGATTTGTAGGTACTTGGAGGGCCTCAGAAAAAAATAGTTAATGTCTTATTAAAGAAATGACAACTTTGCATGAGGCAAAACTCGTTATAGTTTATAAATCTTTCCTTTTGGCTAAGTCTTAATATTGTAATTTATAGCTAAAGAGACATATGATCAAGAAACTGTTTTATTTACTTTTGTGACTATGATAAACATACCGAGGACCTCAAATGGTACCTGGCGGGCCACGAGTTTGAGATCACTGCTATAGGCTAAGGCTCTTAACATTTGCATTTCCTCTCCCTATTGGCTAAGGCTCTTTGCACCTGCATTGTGATGTCATAGAACTCTATGGTTATAGAAACATGATGGCAGATAAAGGCCAAATTGCTTATCCAGAGCATCCACTATCTCCTCCTCTCCCTATTGGCTAAGGCTCTTAACATTTGCATTTCCTCTCCCTATTGGCTAAGGCTCTTTGCACCTGCATTGTGATGTCATAGAACTCTATGGTTATAGAAACATGATGGCAGATAAAGGCCAAATTGCTTATCCAGAGCATCCACTATCTCCTCCTCTCCCTATTGGCTAAGGCTCTTAGCATTTGCATCTCCTCTTCCTATAGGCCAGTGGTCTCCAACTCCAACCCTTGGCAGGGCCCCATTTTGGATTTGTAGGTACTTGGAGGGCCTCAGAAAAAAATAGTTAATGTCTTATTAAAGAAATGACAATTTTGCATGAGGTAAAACTCTTTAAAGTTTATAAATCTTTCCTTTTGGCTAAGTCTTAATATTGTAATTTATAGCTAAAGAGACATATGATCAAGAAACTGTTTTATTTACTTTTGTGACTATGATAAACATACCGAGGACCTCAAATGGTACCTGGCGGGCCACGAGTTTGAGATCACTGCTATAGGCTAAGGCTCTTAACATTTGCATTTCCTCTCCCTATTGGCTAAGGCTCTTTGCACCTGCATTGTGATGTCATAGAACTCTATGGTTATAGAAACATGATGGCAGATAAAGGCCAAATTGCTTATCCAGAGCATCCACTATCTCCTCCTCTCCCTATTGGCTAAGGCTCTTAACATTTGCATTTCCTCTCCCTATTGGCTAAGGCTCTTTGCACCTGCATTGTGATGTCATAGAACTCTATGGTTATAGAAACATGATGGCAGATAAAGGCCAAATTGCTTATCCAGAGCATCCACTATCTCCTCCTCTCCCTATTGGCTAAGGCTCTTAGCATTTGCATCTCCTCTTCCTATAGGCCAGTGGTCTCCAACTCCAACCCTTGGCAGGGCCCCATTTTGCATTTGTAGGTACTTGGAGGGCCTCAGAAAAAAATAGTTAATGTCTTATTAAAGAAATGACAACTTTGCATGAGGCAAAACTCGTTATAGTTTATAAATCTTTCCTACATTGCTTCTAATAATTTCAGCTATACATTGCTGAAAGCAGTGCATCATGCAGAAAGTGAAAAACTATCAAAGTATCAAGTGCAAGAGACAAGATTTTAGACCAACTATTTTGAGGCCCTCGGTATTATAAAAGAATGATTCTTTATGGAAAACTTGTGCTTTAAGTGTCCGGTGGTCGCGTCCGCAACCGCCTTCAGCTCTCACTTCCTCCAGCACCGGACACACGCACAAGCTGCACTGCATTCTGGAACGTTGCCCGCCTCACTGCTGTAACCTCACGCAAGCGCTTTCCTGCATCTATACGCGGTTGTCCTCTCCACTCTACCTCACAATCGCATATAGATGCAGAAAAGCGCTTGCGTGCGGTTACAGCGATCACCGGACACTTAAGGCACATGTTTTTCATAAAGAATCATTCTTTATAATACCGAAGGCCTCAAAATAGTACCTGGTGAGCCGCATGCGGCCCGTGGTCTGCGAGTTTGAGACCACTGTACTAGCCTGAAGGTTGAATTAGGATGCTGCCCTTCATGACACTACTATACCATACAGTTTCTTAAACCCTGCAGGTTTCCAACTAGGATTCATCGTGGTTTACAATTAAGACGATGAGTAGTTCATGGGCTACATTAGAAGTTTAGGAGATATGAGCAGATATAGAAACATTGAAAGTGACGGCAGATAAGGGCCAAGGCCCATCAAGTCTGCCCACACCAATGACCCTCCCCTACCTCCCTCTGTGAAGAGATCCCACCTTTCGATCCCATTTAGCGAATCACATAGAGAAGAGAAGGGTCTTTAACAAACTTCTGAAGCTGACTTACTGATAAGGGTAGATTATTCCACACTTTGGGGCCTTGAAATTCGAAGATAGACTCAAATATATTTTTTCCTTTGTACATGTAGGTAAATTCAGTTTGTAGTGCTGTGTTGCTTTCAAGTTGAGGAAAGTGTGCATAACGTTAATGGCTGATACAAGTTCAATTGAGTTTTTCACCGTAGATTGTCTTGTGAACCAAGCATGAGGTCTTAAAAGTTATTCGTTTTGTCACAGGCAGCCAGTGTAATTCTATGACTTCTACACTCTACACAGATTAAATGAGATGTCTCTTTGCCCTCTTGAAGCTTCCTGTGATTTCCTATCAATGTGTCAAAGCCATCATGGGCAATGCTACAGGAATTCAAGCTAACTTCAGCCTCTTTTCTTCACTGCAAAGGAAAGAAGAAATTGATTGATGTTAACTATTAAAAAATAAAAAAATCAGAGGTTTTGGCAAAAAGTCATTGTTTACTTTGACGTTGTCACCTATGACATTTTCCTGCCAATCAGAGTCCTGAGAAGTCTGGCTGAAACAATGGAGGTCTTTTTCTTTAATTCCTCCTATTGACTGGGGCTTACATTGACAGAGTTCATTTGCTACATAATCCTCAAGGCATGCACAGGCTGCCGTGGCCAGCATTTTAGATATATATCCCCCTGTGTCAATGAATTGGGATAAAGCTGCTTGTCAGAGCCAAAACTTTGAAGGTGGTCCCAAAAAACAAGAGAGCCCTGTGACAGCATGCGATTGGCGGGGTCCACTGCAGAGGTGTCAAAGTGATAGAAATGGTTACCGGAATCTTCCCAGCAGCTGCTGGAGATATAAAAGGCCTTTGATGGTTCATTGGTGACCACTGTTTTCAGGTCAGAGTTGGCCAGGAAGGTTCTGTTCAATAACAAATGTGTTCTCTTTTTTTTTTTTTTTTGTCATTCCTGTTTGCAGAGGAGATGAATGTCAGTGATGACTCAAGAAGCCACAAATGATGTTTTTTCCTCGGCCTACAAACAGACACTTGTAGCACGCCTCTCCCTCTTTCCGTCGTTGGCTGGCCCCTGTTCATATTTGCTTTCATTGCAACACTTGAGGCTTTACTTGCAGATGTTTCAGCTAAAATGATGCCAATTCCAGCTGGGGAGTGAACACCCCAGTATTAGTCAGAATTCAACCTTTCCTCCCTCTCAAACTTGATGTGGTGGCACTCACATCCTTTGACTTTTTCAAGCTGGACAACGGAAGAGTTTCCAGAATTCCTAAGCTCCGAGGAGAAATCTCTGAGGGAGAAAATGGATATGAAAACTTCTCATCATCTATTGTGTTATGAAGTATGCATTTTCTTTAAGGAAGAGAAAAATACCTATTGAGTCAATATCTAGACTCTATGGTTGTGGGTTTTTTTTTTTTTTTTAGACACTATAGAAACATGACGGCAGATAAAGACCAAATGACCCATCCAGAGCACCCACTATCTCCTCCTCTCCATAAGAGATCCCACATGTCTGTCTCACGCTTTCTTGAATTCAGACACAGTCTCTGACTCCACCACCTCTTCCAAGAGACTGTTCCACGCATCTACCACCCTTTCTGTAAAAAAGTATTTCCTTAGATTATTCCGGAGCCTATCACCTCTTCACTTCATCCTATGCCCTCTCATTCCAGAGCTTCCTTTCAAATGAAAGAGACTCGCCTTGTGCGCATTTACGCCACATAGGTATTTAAATCAAATCTCCCCTCTCCCGCATTTAAATACAATTTGGATATTCAATGCCACCATCTGGATATCGAGCAGCACGGAACATCTGGATACAGTGGTCTGTGCTGTTGCAAATCACATAGCAATAGTATTTATATCACCATCTGGATAACTAGATAAAACTAGGCAGCAATGCTACTGCTAACTGGATAACTTAGAGCAGTGTTCTTCAACCACCGGTCCACAGTAATTTCCTGCTGGTCCACAGGGCCGGCATGTGCATTGGGCCCGAAACAGTGTTCTTCAACCGCCGGTCCGTGGTGCGATCGATGTGGCGTTATCTTCGGGCTGGCTTCCTCTTCCTCACTGCCGCAACGTCAGAGGGAACGCTTTCAGAGAGGCGCGGGTCATGCAAGGAGCCACTGCCCGCGGCTTTGTGCGGCAGTGAGGAAGAGGAAGCCGGCCCGAAGATAACGCCGGGGGCGGCATAAAACGGCCTGGTGGGAGCAGGCCAGAAATTAAGGTACATCATGTTTCTTTTTCTCTGGGGTTGTACTGCTTGCAGAGTCTTGCATCTTAGGGTTTGTTTGTATATATTAGTACTTTTAGTTTTTGGTCCCGTATTTGCATGGGATTATCTGTGTAGTGAATGTTGAGAAGCATACAGTGTGCTTTGTGTAGTTTAATTTTGTGGTTAACCATTATGTTGTTGTTAATAAGATTATATTGTGTGTATATATGAAAAATGAATGGATAAAATAATGTTACAATTAGTACTATTATGGGGGCGGGGTCTGGGGCAGAGATTGGGTGGAGATGGGCGGGGTCTGGGGCGGAGATAGGCGGGTTCTGGTCCACGACTTAGCCCAGTGTTCTTCAACCGCCGGTCCACGGACCGATGCCGGTCCACAAAATAATTCTTTTATTTCCGCCGGTCCATAGGTGTCAAAAGGTTGAAGAACACTGACTTAGAGGACATGCTCTACCCACACACTACCTTAGATCTATCTGGATAGTGCTGAGATCCGCAAGGCTCATTCGTTTTGGTTTACTTTTTTCCTGCTCAACAAATTAAACTCCATCACAAAAAACTCCATCTGGAAAAACCAGACCCCCTAGACCCGCCTCCAGGGTCGCCCAGTCCCACCCATCCTCACTCCGTCACGCCCCGGTTCCCGCTCCGCCCCCCGCTGCCTGGTCTCGTCGGGCAGCGCATTGGCGCATGCGCGGATGCCCTCCAATAAACAGAAACATGCACTCTTGTCCATACTGATTGGACATTGGGCTCAGACGCGAGCCGTAGTCTATGTCTCTTGACCCAGGATGGCCACTGAGTACAGGGTAAAGAAAATATACCTCCCCTTTTAAAAAAAACTGTAGCACAGTTTTTCTGTGCCGGCCGCGGCAGTAACAGCTCCGACACTCATAGAATTCCTAAAAAGCAATGTTACTTACCGTAACAGTTGTTATCCAGGGACAGCAGGCAGCTATTCTCACTAGTGGGTGATGTCATCAGACAGAGCCCCGGTACGGACGTCTCACAAGCACGTGTTGCTTGTAGAAACTTAAAAGTTTCTAGATGACCGCACCGCGCATGCGCCGGTTGCCTTCCCCGCCCGGAGGTCCGGGCGTGTCTCCTCAGTTCAGGTAGCTAGCCTGAGAGCCAACCCAGGGGAGGTGGGTGGGACGTGAGAATAGCTGCCTGCTGTCCCTGGATAACAACTGTTACGGTAAGTAACATTGCTTTATATCCCAGGACAAGCAGGCAGGTATTCTCACTAGTGGGTGACCTCCAAGCTAACCTCAGTGGGATGGAGGGGGAGTTGGCGACTTAAGAGAATAAATTTTTCAATACTGTTTGGCCCAAACTGTCCATCCCGTCTGGAGAGAGTATCCAGACAATATGTGAGGTGAATGTGTGAACCGAGGACCAGGTGGCAGCCTTACAAATTTCCTCGATTGGTGTTGATCTGAGGAATGCTACTGAGGCTGCCATTGCTCTGACCTTATGGGCTGTGACCTTACAAGGAAGTGATAATCCAGCCTGGGCATAGCAGAAGAGATACAAGCCGCCATCCAATTAGAGATGGTGCGCTTTGATACGGGTCTTCCCAACTTATTAGGGTCGAAGGAGACAAAAAGTTGAGGAGTGGTTCTGTGTGGCTTGGTGCGATCCAGGTAGAAAGCCAACGCACGTTTACAGTCTAGAGTGTGAAGGGCCGATTCTCCGTGGTGAGAATGGGGCTTAGGGAAGAATACTGGAAGTACAATGGATTGGTTGAGATGAAATTCTGAGACCACCTTAGGCAGGAATTTCGGGTGAGTGCGGAGGACCAACCTTGTCATGATGGAATACTGTGAATGGTGGATCCGCCATCAATGCCTGGAGTTCGCTGACTCTGCGAGCGGACGTAAGGGCTACCAGGAAAAGCACTTTCCAGGTGAGATACTTAAGAGGGGCCCTGTTGAGTGGTTCAAACGGGGGCTTCATGAGACGGGGAAAGGACTACATTGAGGTCCCAAACTACTGGGGGTGGTTTGAGAGGAGGGTTAACATGGAAGAGTCCTTTCATAAATCTGGCGACCACCGGATGGGCCGAGAGGGGTTTCCCTTGTAGGGGCTGGTGGAACGCCGCAATAGCGCTCAGGTGGACTCGTATGGATGTAGACTTGAGCCCGGATTGAGATAGGTGTAGGAGATAGTCCAGCACGGAGGATAAGGAAGCTCGCTGAGGTTCCTTTGATTTTAGAAACACACCATGAGGAGAATCTAGTCCATTTCTGGGAGTAGCATTGTCGAGTGGCGGGCTTCCTGGAAGCTTCCAAGACCTCCCCTCACTTCTTGAGAGAATTGGTGAGGGGTTACGTTGAGAGGAACCAAGCTGTCAGGTGGAGAGACTGCAGGTTGGGATGAAGCAATGATCCTTGATGTTGAGTAAGTAGTGAAGGAAACACTGGAAGTGGTACTGGTTCCCTGCTGCTGAGTTGAAGTAGGAGGGAGAACCAAGGTTGTCTGGGCCACCGAGGAGCTATTAGAATCATGGTGGCCTGTTCGAGTTTCAGCTTGACCAGAGTCTTCTGGATCAGCGGAATGGTGGGAACGCATATAGAAATCGTTTCCCCCAGTTCAGTAGAAAAGCATCTGCCTCGAGGCGATGAGGGGTGTAGATCCTGGAGCAAAAACTGAGGCAGTTTGGAGTTGTGGGGAGCCGCAAAGAGGTCTATCTGAGGCGTCCCCCCACTGTGTGAAGATTTGGTGAAGGGGGCTGGAATGGAGAGTCCATTCGTGCGGTTGTAGTAGACGACTCAGTTTGTCTGCTAAGACGTTGTTCTCCCCCTGAATGTAGACTGCTCTGAGGAAGGCGTTGTGGCGCACCGCCCAGTCCCAGACTCGTAGAGCTTCCTGGCAAAGGAGGGCCGAGCCCGTGCCTCCTTGCTTGTTGATATAATACATGGCGGCCTGATTGTCCTTGTGCGAATGAGGATCACCATGTCGTGAAGTAGGTGTTGGAAAGCTTGGAGCGCATTGAAGATGGCTCTGAGTTCCAGTAGATTGATTTGGTGTAGTTTTTCCGCACTGGTCCCAGAATCCCTTGGGTGCGGAGACCATCCAGGTGGGCCCCCCATGCATAATTCGACGAATCGGTTGTGAGAACTTTCTGATGGGGGGGAGAGGTGCATCAGCAAACCTCTGGATAGATTCGAAGAGGTCATCCACCAAAGTAGAGACTGCCGAAGAGCAGGTGTGACTAAGATGTGTTTGGATAGTGGATCGGACGTCTGATTCCACTGTGATGCCAGGGTCCACTGGGGGATCCTGAGATGGAGTCTGGCAAAGGGTGTCACATGTACTGTGGAGGCCATATGGCCCAGGAGCACCATCAGTTGTCTCGCCGGTAGGGTTTGGCGAGTAGACACCGACTGGCAGAGATGAAGAAGAGACTCCATGCGTTGCAGAGGCAGGAATGCTCGGAGTCGGGGTGGAGTGTCCAGGGACCGCTCCGATGAAGGGGAGGGACTGGGTGGGTTGTAGATGAGACTTGGAAAAGTGATCTCGAAGCCCAAATTCTGGAGGAAGTAGGTTGTAGCCAAGGCCGCCGAAGTGACCTCTGGGGCTGACGGGGCCTTGATGAGCCAGTCGTCGAGGTATGGGAACACCTGTAGACCCCTGTCCCGGAGTGCCGCGGCCACTACCACCAGGCACTTTGTGAAGACTCTGGGGGACGAAGATAGGCCGAATGGTAGCACTCGATACTGTAGGTGCAGATTTCCCACCCGAAATCTGAGGAACTTTCGGGAGGCCGGGTGAATGGGGATGTGAGTGTAGGCCTCCTTGAGATCCAGGGAGCATAACCAGTCGTTCTGCTCGAGGAGGGGGTATAGAGAAGCCAAAGTCAACATGCGAAACTTCTCTTTGACCAGAAACTTGTTGAGGGCCCGAAGGTCTAAAATGGGTCGCAGGTCGCCCGTTTTCTTCGGGACGAGGAAGTACGGGAGTAAAACCCTCGGTTCAATTGGTCTGACGGGACCGGCTCGACAGCCCGAAGCTGAAGTAAGGTTTGGACTTCCTGAAGGAGAAGGGCGGTCTGCGTCGAGCTTGAAGGATACTCTCTTGGAGGATGGTCCGGGGGGACCAGATGGAATTGAAGAGAGTATCCTTCTCTTATGATGGTAAGGACCCATAGGTCCGTGGTTATGGCCTCCCATCGATGGTAAAAAAGATGGAGGCGGCCCCCTATGGGAGAGGCTGAGTGCAGAACGGTGTCGGTTATGCTCCCGGGAGGGGAGTCAAAAGGGCTGGGGAGCCTTAGGTGCAGCCGGTGGCTGAGGTTTTTGCTGAGACTTCTGGGAGGTTGTCTCTTCGCAGGTTGTCTCGCAGCAGGCGTTTGTCTGGGCATGTAACGCCGCTGGTAAATCAGGGGTGGCCTGGAAGGTCGAGACTGTTGAGGTTTGGGTTTGGGCCGCAGGATGGATTGAAAAGATTTTTCATGATCCGACAGCTTCTTGGTAACAGTTTCGATAGACTCATCGAACAGGTCAGCTCCCGCACATGGTTCGTTGGCGAGTCTGTCCTGGAGGTTGGGATCCATATCGATTGTACGGAGCCATGCCAGGCGACGCATGGCTACCCGCGCTTGCGGCAGCACGTGCCGAGAGTTCGAATGCATCGAAGGAGGATTGCATCAGCTGGAGGCGTAATTGGGAGAGGGAGGCTACCACTTCCTCGAACTCGAATCGAGCTTGGGTGTCTATGAACGGAGTGAACTTGCGGAGCACCGGCAAGAAGAACTCCAGATAGGAAGAGAAAAAGAAATTGTAGTTCAGCACCCGTGACGCCATCATGGAGTTTTGATAGAATTTTCTACCAAATTTGTCCATCGTTCTCCCCTCTCGGCCCGGCGGTACAGAGGCGTAGACCTGGGAGGGATGAGAGCGTTTAAGAGAGGACTCGACCAGTAGGGATTGGTGGGAGAGTTGAGGGCCCTCAAACCCTTTATGGTGCACGATGCGGTATCGAGCATCGAGTTTGCTGGGAATCGCCGGTATGGAGTACGGTGTTTCGAAACACTGCATGAAGGTCTGATCCAGCAATTTATGCAGGGGGAGCCGAAGCGACTCCGTTGGAGGGTTAGGTAAATGCATGGTGTCCAGATACTCTTTGGAGTATCGGGAGCCCGTGTCAAGGGTCACATCCAGATCATCCGCCATTTGTCGGAGGAAATGATGAGAAAGACAATTGATCCGCCAGCGTCGGTCTGTGGGACGGGCTGGAGGAGGAGGAGGCCTCCGGGTCCATGGACATCGGGGAGTTGGCAAGGAGAATCGGGTACGGGTGTCTCCTCGTACTCCGGTCCCTCCGGAGGGGACCCTCTGATGAGGAGTATCCCATACGTTGCAGTTTTTTTCTGCGGTGACACCTCCGAATGGCGTGAAGAGTGCCAGGATGAGTGTCCTTGATCGGTGCCCGTCTCGGTGGCGGGACGGGGATCGGGATCGTCTGTGCATCGCATGGTCTCCCGAGGCCCCCAAGTGGTGGATAGGGCTGGAAGCGGTGGATCGCAACTGGGGTTTGCGATGCGGATTCTTGCGATGCTACCCAAGTCTGGTAAGGAGTACGGAAGAACTCTTCCTGACTATGCCCAGGGCTTTGAGTATCGATCGGAGGTCTGGTCCCATGTTGGCGCGGAGGCGTAATGGGCTCTAATGGCGGCATATCGGTAAGCGAGGCTTGCCGCATGGGCATTCGCCGCCCTCCCCCGTTCGTCCTCGTCGGTTTTCGAGGGTCGAACGGCGTGGAGGAGGGGGAGGGGGCGGACCGCCCCTTTGGACCGGTACCGGGGAGGTCACCCTGTATGGCAGCGATGAGCCCGGGTCCGATGGTCTGCATGAGCTCAACGAATTGAGCTTCCAGCATGGACCGTAGCGAAGCCGATAAGGAGGGATCCGCACCGAAAGGGGGTCCCTCCTGCACGGTCATCGCGCTCCTTCGAGGTCGAGTGCTTCTGCTTAGTAGCTTTCGGCACTTTGATGACCACTGGTGGCACTGTGGAAGGAAGAGGTACCTGAACCGAGGAGACCGGGGCAGGCACCGACGTCGAGCTCGTGGATGGTGTCGGGAATGAACGATGCCGGTTTCACCACAACTCGATGCAGGAGGGGTCGATACCGGTTTCGCCCGAACCGGGGATGGTATCAGATGAAGTGGAGGCTGAGGGATCCTTAGCTGCGTCCATCTTGAACATCGATTCCCAACAATAGGCAACGCCGCTTGAATGAGCGTTGCCGTAAGGGTAGAGCAAGGCCTGCCACGATTTCGGAATGTGGTCAGGGCCCAAACACTGCAAACAGCGCCGGTGAGGGTCCGTGATGTGAAATCGCGCGTTGGCACTTGCTGCACTTTTTAAACCCGGTGATTGGCCGGGACATAGGCCGGAAATCTCCGCCGCGAGGTCGAAGCCAGTGGGCCTGAGCCACGTGGCCGGCCCGTTCGACCCGCCGGAGGAAATAATCTTCTTTTTTTTTTTTTTTTTTTTACTGAAAAAGAAAAGTACTGTTAATCTGTAATTAAAAGAAAGCGAAAACGCGGACAAGGAAGGCAAATTTAACTGAATTCAGCTAGCGCATGATGAAGTTGAACTTCTCAGCTCCGCGGAAAGAAAAGAACTGAGGAGGACACGCCGGACCCTCCGGGCGGGGAAGGCACCGGCGCATGCGCGGTGCGGGCATCTAGAAACTTTTAAGTTTCTACAAGCAACACGTGCTTGTGAGACGTCCGTACCGGGGCTCTGTCTGATGACATCACCCACTAGTGAGAATACCTGCCTGCTTGTCCTGGGATAATCTGCAGTACAGTTTTGTAAAAAGTGTGTGTGGGGGGTGGATAGTGAGGCATAGAAACGAGCAGTAATGAGAAGGACAAACTATGAAGTGAAATAATTTAAAATTGTTTCTTTTCTTTTTAACTCCATGGACTGACTGTAGCCTTTCTATGCAGTAATACTTCTGCTCAGTCTTCACCCAAGAAGCGCCAGGGCTCGGCCCTCAGCTACAGACAAGAGTTGGCTCAGTTGACCCGTTTAGTAACTTTGAGTTTACGCCCAGCAGTGTCTACGGTGAGCTGTCAAAGCTCAAGGTTAACAAAGCAATGGGGCCCGGACAACCTGCACCCCAGGGTGCTTAGGGAGCTGAGTGATGTCTTGGCGGAGCCACTGTCCGCGCTCTTCAACCTCTCCCTTAGTACAGGCAGCGTCCCGTTGGACTGGAGGACGGCTAACGTCATTCCACTCCACAAGAAAGGCTCAAAGATGGAGACAGCAAACTACAGACCAGTGAGTCTAACATCGATAGTGAGCAAACTAATGGAAACTCTAATCAAACACCAATTAGATAAGATCCTGGATGAGGAGAATCTACGGGATCCCCGACAACATGGATTTACTAAGGGGAGATCCTGCCAATCCAACCTGATCAGCTTCTTTGACTGGGTGACAGGGAAGCTGGATATTGGGGAGTCCCTGGACATCGTGTACCTGGACTTTAGCAAAGCATTTGATAGCGTACCACACCGCAGGTTACTGAGCAAGATGAGTTCTATAGGATTAGGTAACACATTGACGAAATGGGTTGGGAGCTGGCTTGGAGGTAGGCTCCAAAGGGTGGTGGTGAACGGCACCCCCTCCGAAATGACGGAGGTGATTAGTGGAGTACCACAGGGCTCAGTCTTGGGCCCAATTCTATTCAACATCTTTATAAGAGACTTGGCAGAAGGGCTTCGAGGTAAAATAACATTATTCGCCGATGACGCCAAACTGAGTAATGTAGTGGGCAAATGCACAACAGACGAAGATTCAATGCCCGACAACATGATGCACGACCTACTCCTACTGGAGTGATGGTCTAGGACATGGCAACTCAACTTCAATGCCAAAAAATGCAAAGTTATGCACCTGGGCAGCCAGAATCCATGCAAGTCTTATACCCTTAATGGCGAGATCCTAGCAAAAACGGTAGCAGAACGAGACTTGGGGGTAATCGTCAGTGAGGACATGAAGTCTGCCAATCAAGTGGAGCAGGCTTCGTCCAAGGCAAGACAAATCATGGGCTGCATACGAAGGGGTTTCGTCAGTCGTAAGGCGGAAGTCATTATGCCATTGTATAGATCCATGGTGAGGCCCCACCTGGAATACTGTGTGCAATTCTGGAGGCCGCATTATCGCAAGGATGTGCTGAGACTGGAGTCGGTGCAAAGAATGGCCATCAGGATGGTCTCGGGACTCAAGGATCTACCATATGAAAAACGGCTTGACAAATTACAGCTATACTCGCTCGAGGAGCGCAGAGAGAGGGGAGACATGATCGAGACGTTCAAGTATCTTACGGGCCGCATCGAGGCGGAGGAAGATATCTTCTTTTTCAAGGGTCCCACGACAACAAGAGGGCATCCGTTGAAAATCAGGGGCGGGAAACTACGAGGTGACACCAGGAAATTCTTTTTCACTGAAAGAGTGGTTGATCGCTGGAATAGTCTTCCACTACAGGTGATTGAGGCCAGCAGCGTGCCTGATTTTAAGGCCAAATGGGATCGGCACATGGGATCTATTCACAGGGCAAAGGTAGGGGAGGGACATTAAGGTGGGCAGACTAGATGGGCCGTGGGCCCTTATCTGCCGTCTATTTCTATGTTTCTATGTCTATGTTTCTAATATCTGAATTAGAGAACATAGCAAAGGGAAGTGATCGTTTTGCGTGCAGAATTGTTTCGGGTATACTTTGGAAGGCAACATTTGGAGGAAACTGTCAGGATTTAAACAGCAGCCGCTAGAATTTCAGAGGCTGGTGCTCAGAGCAGAATCTGCTGGGGAAACGGTGCTGTCGTTAATGCAGACTGCGCATTTTCCACTGTCCCATCCGTGTTATATCTTGCTCAGGTCTTCAGACGGTCTCTTTATTTATCCTTTGCTCTGAAAAGAACACATGTTGCTCCATTAAAAATGCCCCCTAAAAGCTTTCCTCTCCCCTCCAAGAACCGGAGGCATCGCTCTGCTCTTGACCTGGATCCCCTAGAGAGTTTTAATATAGGCCAATAATCCTTTAATGAGATCTGACTTTGGGTTTTATACGTCCACTGGGAGACTTCCCGCCACAGCCTTTTTATAACTAAAGGCATCAGGATTGAGATAACAAAAACTCTTCCCCCCCCCACCTGAATAATATGCTTCTGGTCATCACCATGGCCACACAGACACTCCCCATTCCACCCCACCCCTACTCCCTTTGTCTTTCTCAAAGTACTGTGAAAAATACCGTAATGGTTAGAGCAGTGGGCTGGGAACCCAAGGAAGCAAGTTTGTTTCCCACTGCAGCTCCCAGTGACCCTGGCCCAAGTCACTTAACCCTCCATTGCTCTGGTTTCATTCAATAACTCATAGGAGGGGCCTTAGGCACCTGGGTCAATCAGGGCCTTAGGCCCCTCACCAGGAAGGGGAAGGCCTGCCACTGTGAAGAGGCGGGCCTGCCAACAGGAGGAAGTGGGCATCCTTCTTGTAAATGTATGGGGGTTTGGGGGTTGTTTAGTCAGCAGGGAGTGGGCATCCTTCCTGCCAATATTGGGGGGGGGGGGGGGAGTTTCTGGCTGCTGCAGCCAGCTGTGCTGTTTATGTCAGAAGAATTTCCTCAATCAGCTGAGCTAGCAGGACTCCCTGAAGCTGCGGTTTCGGCAAGTCCTGTTAGATCAGCTGATTGGGGGATATCCCGCAGCCGTGATCAGCTGATGGCAAACAGTGGCAAAGATAGGCATTTGAAATGTAGGCTGGGGTTTTCTGACCAACATTTCAGCCGTCTCGCTCATGCCCACGTAGGCACGTTAGGTTTTCTTCAATATCTAGGACCAGATTTAATTCATTCTTACTATCTGGTCTTCAAGTTTCCCTTTTTTTAATGGTCTTCCAGCAGCTTTCCATCTCTTTCCTTCACCCTGCCTCTCCTATTTTACTTCCCCTTATTCCTAGTCTTTCACTAACACTGCCCACTTTCTCTCCCCCTTGTATACAGTGTTTACCCCTATATCTGCCTTTTATTTCCCCTTCCATCATTATCTCCCTCCTTTCTGTCTCTCCCCTCAAATATCTGCTCATTTCTATCCCCTCTTCCATCCAGCATCTACCCCTTTCTATACAGCATCTGTATCCTCTCTCTTTTTCCATCCAGCATCTTCATACTCTCTCTCCCCTTCCATCAGTATCTGCTTCCTCTGACTCTTCCCCTTCCATACAGTCCCCTTATCCATCATCTCCCTCCTGTTTCTCCCCTCTTCTATCCAGGCTTCAGTCTCCCTCCTTCTATACAGCTTATTCCCCTCTCCCCTTTCCATCCAGCATCTCCCCTCTCTCCCCTTCCATCAATATTTCCATCATCTTTGTATCTCTTCCCTGTCATACATTCTCTGTTCCCTCTCTCCCCCTCACCTTTCATCCAGCATCTCACCTTTTACTTCCTTCATTCCATCATCTCCCTCCTCTCTTTACCCCACATTCGCAACATCTGTTCTCTGTCTCCCCTTTTCTATCTAGAATCTGTCTTTCCACTTCTATATAAAATCTACCCCCTCTCCTTCTCCCCATCCCAAACCATTTCCACCAGCTTCTGCCTCCTCTCTCTCCTCCCACCCTTCTTTCACCACTGTCCCCTCTCTCTCTCACCCCTTTTCCACCAGTATCTGCCCCCTCTCTCCCACCCAACACACATCTACCAGTGCCTGCCCCCTCTCTCTCCCCCAACCCACTTCCACCAGCACCTTTCTCCCACCCACATCACATCATCTGCTCCCTCTCTCTCCCCCACCAATCTACATCCACCAGCATTTGCCCCCTAGCATCCCCCACCACTGCTGCCGCTTTCCCGAAGCAGCATCAGTAGAAATCAGAAACAAACCAGCTGTGGGACCTTCCCATACATATCTGCGGCTTCTGGCTTTGCCCCAGAAGAAGAAGTGACTTCAGAAAGGGCGGGCAACCGCCGGTATGTAGGGGAAGGTCCTGCAGCTGGTTTGTTTCAGTTTGCCGCGGCATTTGCTGCTTCGGAAAAGCAGCATCAGTGGGGCACAAGAATGATACTGGATGGGTGCTGATCCTGGCTCCTCTGGCTACGTGGTGGGGTTGAACGACTGTGCGGCCTCCTGTTAAAAGGTGTATGGTTGCGTAGCCGTGCAACTTAGAGGGAACATTTTATAGGAGAGTGATCTTCAGCGTCAAAGGAGTGACCAGTATAAAAAGACAATGGTGCAAAATGTTTGGTGACATATATAGCATTTATCCCTTAGGGGCAAATTCTATAAACCATCATCCTGATTGTAGGCGGTGGTAGCATCCTACCGCTGTCTAACCAGCCAATCGGGATGCACTTTAAAAAAAAAAAACCTCCCGAGGCAGGCCGTCTACATTGGAAGTGCCTCTGAGAGCCTAGGGAGGTGTGCAAGCCTGCCTAATGCTAGGCATGGTTTGGCCTGGAAGTAGCCTTAGGCAGACCTAGGCGGCTGTACGCATCTACCTAGGCCAGCGGGAGACAAGTACAATGTAGATTAGAGAATTGAGTTCTTTTTTAGTTGGGCTTAGGTGCGATTCTGTATAGGACACCCATATGTGAGTCTCAAAAGCTGCTTAGGCGGCTTCCGAGACAGGCATCCTAAATAGAATCCGGGCTGTAGTGCCTGCTAATTTACCATCCTTTTACACGACATAACATGGGCTAATTGCTTCAATTTCTATACTGCTAGGATGAATTTTTTTTTTTTTTATTTCTTTATTCATTTTAAAACTTTCAACAAGTAATTCATTATACAATCATATATACTATAATAATACTTATTAATCATACATTCACTGAAATCAAACTATAACTTCGCCCTCCCATCCTTCTTCCAATATAATCATATAATTTTATACATATTTTCAGCCCCAGCTCCAAACCTATTTTTATCTTCCAAGCCCCTTCTTCCATCTTTTCCCTGCTGCACAGGGAAGTGGGGTGGGGGGAGGGAAATGCTGCTGCTGCTGCTGCACAGGGAAGTGGGTGAGGGGGAGGAGGGAAATGCTGCTGATGAGAAAAGGGGGCTGGAAGGGAAGGGAAAAGATGGAAGAAGGGGGCTTGGAGGCTATAAATGGGTTTGGAGCTGGGGCTGAAAATAGTGGACATGTGAGGGAAGGAGGCTTTACTAGCACCCATTAGTATAACGGGCTTAAACACTAGTTTTAAAATAAATAAATTAAGCAAGCAATATGTGCTAAAATGAAGCCTAGCTGAAAAAAAAAATGAAAATGCACATCTTTGTTGAAATTACTTTGAATAAGGCATCATAAACTAGTTTTACTTGAGTTAAGGTCTATCTCCCGTGAATGCCAGTTCAGTTTATTTGATATACCGCATAATATAAAATCAGACGAAAAAACAGCGAACAAACAGATATAAATGAAACACAAGGAAAACTATTAAGACTGGTTTACAACAATGTCAAAGGTCAAGGGGAAAAGGGGAACAACATGAAGGATAATCAGGAAAGCTATTTCTTCTCCTTAGATACAATATAACATCGTAGATTTGATCATGAGAAAGGAAGGCAAACTATGTATCGAAAGCTTTTGAAAAACAACAAGCCTTTAATTGAGCCTTAAATCTTAAGAACTTTCAGTTCAAAAATAGAAGAAAGAGAATTCCGTAGAATTGGGCCATAACTGAGAATTAAGAGTTTCTAGTGCATATCCTCTATATATAAACCCCTTACCTGCGCATGTGCAGTTGAAACGGCGTGATCCTTGCCAACGTGATTTGTGCTTCCGTGCCGTGTTCCATTTGCAGTGGCAGGGTGTGTGGGGGGGGGGGGGGTAGGGGGGGCAGAGAGAGATAGGCAGGGGGCTAGGGAGCGAGACAGACAGAAAGAAAGACAGATAGAAGCCCGGGAGAGACACAGACAGAAAGAATGACAAAACAGAAAGGGGGGCAAAGAGACAGACAGTCAGCAAGCGGCCAAGGAGCGAGAAAGAAAGACAGACAGACAGCGGCTAAGGAGACACAGAGACAGAAAGAAAAAACAGACAGACACATCTGTTCTAGCACCTGTTAATGTAACGGGCTAAAGACTAGTTAAGGAATCATTGTCTTAATGAAGGAGCAGTCAGCAGATGCTGCTGGAAGGAACGAAGGGAGAGTGTGGTGCAGTGGTTAGAGCTACAACTTCATCACCCTGAGGTTGTGGGGTTCAAATCCCTCACTGTTCCTTGTGACCAGGGCTGGATTTAGATGAAAATGAGGCCCTAGGCTATTTCACTTATGAGGTCCTTTCACCTCCCATTTTTAAGTTTGTAATTACATGACGAGATAATTAAAATACATCATTACTGTGATATATATCAAATATGTACAATGAAACATGTTGTTATTGGTACTAACCTTTATAAAAAATGTGACACGGATAACAATAAAAAAAGTCCGAGAACACTTATTTGGACATTTATTCTCAGCACCATATATAGTACTTGTAACAATAACTAATATCAAACATAACACACATACATTGCCCTCATTACCTATGTCCATAGTGCCCCCAGTGCGTCCTTCCTCACCTCACCCCCCCTCCGATGCCCTCACCTGCCTCCCATCCCCCTTCCACTGAAACCCCCCCACCCCCACCCCCCCGATTGCCAGTCTGGGCCGCCCTGTTCTGACGGATGCACGTTTTGCCTCTCTCCCCACGGGGCTGGGCTTTGTCCAGCTGTTTCCGGACTGACGTCTTTCCCCTCCCGATTGTTCCTCCCAGGGCGAGAAAAAGATAGGGAGAAAGCCGAGTCGGCGCCCCGTTGCGGCCGGAGCCGGTTCCGTATCCCGAAGCATAGAATTTCTCCTTATTTTTGGATTCAGTGTTTTAGTGTTCACTGTTTTTAGAATAGTGTAATTTTAATTTTGCTAACAATTTGAATGTAGGCCCCTCTTGATCTTGAGGCCTTAGGCTGAAGCCTAGTTAGCCTATAGGAAAATCCAGCCCTGCTTGTGACCCTGGGCAAGTCACTAAGGCCCCAATTCACTAAAGTCAGAAATTGTCGCTAAACCTGTTTTCACAGGTTTTGCAACAATCACTGCAACCAACCCGATTTACAAAATGGACCCCTCGATCGCCATTTTCTGATCCGGCCATGCAAATCAGTAAAACCCCATGCAAATATAGCCAAGTGATTGATTCACTTACATTGATTGGATATTTTACATCGGGTTTTTACGATCCTAAAACCCGTCGGTAACTGTGTTACCCACAGGTCTGTCAGGATTTTTTTTTCCAAGGCATAGATATTTTGTGTGTATTACACATGCAAAGTATCTGCCCCCCCCAAAAAGAAAAAAATCCCCCCACTGTTTGCAACAGCCCTTCCCCAATGACCCCCGACAATCTGTGTGACCTCCCCCAAGCCACCATTCCCACCTGAAACCTAAAAAGAATGGCAGGAGTAAGCCCACTCTCTCCTGCCACTAAGGCTCCCACCCACCCGCTCCCCTGAAAAAAGTGCTGGAGGGATGCCCACTCCCTCCTGACCACGAAGAGATTCCCATTGGCCCACCCATACTCCCTGAAAAAGACTGGCAGGAGGGATGCCCAACTCCCTCCTGCCACCGCAATACCACCCTCCCATGCCCTGTCCATTACCTTCTGTTGGGAGCAAGAGGAATTGCAAATTGCTCCTGCTCCTCTGCCCAGCCTGCTACGCAATCTGCGGCCTTAGGCCCTGATTGGCTCAGACGCCTCATGCTGCTCCTCTTGGGATTGAGTCTGCCCCATTTTAAAAAAATGGAAAAAAAATAACCCCACTGCTTGCAACAGCCCTCCCCTCAACAACCCCTGACAATCGCGCAACCCCCAAGCCAAAAAGATGTCAGGAGGTAAGCCTACTCTCTCCTGCACTAATGCTCCCACCTACTCGCTCCCTGAAAAAAAATGGCAGGAGGGATGGCCACTCCCTCTGCTACGAAGACTCCCATTGGTCCACTTGCTCACTGTAAAGACTGGCAGGAGGGATGCCCACTCCCATCCTGCCAACCGCAGTGCCCCCCTCCCCTCCCCGACCCTGATGTCCAATTACCTTCTGTTGGGAGCAGGAGGAACCAGCAAAATACTCCTGCTCTTCTGCTCAGCCTGCTACGCAACTGGGCCTGAATGACTCAGACGCCTCATGCGCTCCCTTGGGACTGAGTTGGTGGGTTTGCGTGCAAATCTTTGCATGCAAACTTGATTGTGAATCGATCGCTGTTGAAATCGACCAGAGAATCAGCCAACAGCGATGTGAGTCGCTATCTTTAGTGAATCTAGCCTTTAATCTCCTTTGTCCCGATGCAGATGGGAGATTGCGAGCCCACCAGGATAGATAGGGAAAATGCTTGAAGTACCCGCATGTAAACTGCTCTCGAGTGTGTTTGTAGGGGGCTCAGAGGGCACGAATTCCTCCTGAAAACTCAGTAGTCGTATGCCTACAACTTTATAGCCGGGGATGTTAATTTACACTCGAACAGGCAGACACATTCCATGTAAACTGACCTACCCTTCCTTCCTTACATCAATTAGGGTTCTCCAAACCATCCTGACTAAACCCATCAGAAAGGTCACCACTTAGATATGATCACATTCCTTTCTAAAGCCCCAACAACCTCCAGTATAAGTCTCAAGATGAAACCTGGTCCAATACTCCCTGGTTGGACCATTTCTTATGCAACTTTGAAACTATGCTGGATTAAAAGATAACTTAAAACAAAACCAAGGACAACTTCAAAGGGAAAACTATTTGCACAAGAGGGACAGCTGATCCGGTAGAATTTTGGATGCACTATAGCTTAATCTCCAATCCAGTTTTTGACCCTAACTTCATTTTAGAATGGAAAAACTTTAGTGATCAGGTCTTAAACGACATAGCCCCTCTGAAAAAAACGTAAAAAAAAAGACATTTATCATACAACTGGTACGATACCGACTTAATGATCTTAAAGCAAGAATTAAGCAAATTGGAAAGAATATGGTGCAAAACAGGGAAAGATGAGGATAGACTTACTTGGCGACTAAAGATTAAAGAATACAAAATAATGATCAAAGAAAAGCGTAGCAAACATTACTCCCAAAAAAATCAATTCTCCCACTTTAAATAGTCATGAACTCTTCAAAATAGTCAATTCTTTGATATTGAATTCCACAAGCGCTCCAATACAGACTCTCCACCCCCTGCAGTGATCTTAGCTGACCTTTTCGCTACAAAAATCCACATATTGAGATCGTCTCTTGCAGGTTCAAGCATAGATTTACCTATCATGTTTCCTGCCTTAGACAAAGAAGGTAGAGCTGTTGATATGATCTCGAATCACTTTGAAAACCCAGACTGGAGCCACTTCCTCAAGCTTTACTCAAAATATGTAAAATCCAATTGCCTATTGGACAACTGCCCACCGACTATTATGAAAACAGCTCCTATCTCCTTCAAGGCTGAAATTTTTAACTGGGTTTCATCATGCATGCGTACCGGTAAATTTCCAGAGGAACTTGGTCATATCCTCGTGACTCCTATTATCAAAAACCCAAAGGAGTCCGTTTCCTTGATGGCCAACTACAGATCCATTGCCAACATACCATTCTTTCTTAAACTAATAGAAGGTCTGGTTAACATCAACCTCATGGAATATTTAGAGAAGTTTAACATTATACACGATTCTCAATCTGGCTTCCGAACAAATTACAGCTCTGAAACAGTTTTGGCCTCCGTGATTGACCATCTTTTCCATTTGTTTTCCCGGGAAAAAAGTGCACTGGTACTGCAGTTCGACCTGAGCAATGCCTTCGACCTTGTTGATCATGACCTCCTGCTTAGGTGCCTTGATTCCATCGTCATTTCCGGACAGGTACTAAATTGTTTCACGGGTTTCCTAAAAAAATGTACATACCAGGTCTACAGCGAAGGAATCTACTCTCAAGCTTAGTCCAATCCCTGAGGAGTGCCACAGGGCTCTCCTCTCCCCCTCACTTTTCAATATCTACATGGCGTCACTGGGAAATATACTATCTGATTTAAAACTGAAATCGTACATATATGCGGATGATATAACAATTATTATTCCCATAACCTCATTGACCCAAGAGACAGGAGAATTCATTTCATCCGTCCTTACCAAGGTAGAACATTGAACTATGCACTCCATACTAAAACTGAATCCCAAAAAAACCAAGATCTTCTTGGCAAGTCCCAATAACAAGATCGTGAACACCTCCTTGAGACTAAATGGATCAGATTATCCAATTAATCCCACAGCCAAAATCCTGGCATCACCCTGGACTGAAGCCTGACGTTTGAAGATCACACTAATGCTCAAGTCAAAAAATGATTTCTCACTCAATGGAAACTTGACACCATTAAACAATACTTTGATTTCTTTTCCTTTCGACTGTTGGTTCAATCCCTGATCTTAAGTACCTTAGTCTACTGCAATATTATATACTTGGGATCTCTCAAGAAAACCATCAAATGACTGAGAGTCATCCAAAATGCTGCAGTCCGTCTCATTTATGGCCTCAAGAAATCAGACCATGTAAGCCCATATTACAAAAACTACGCTGGCTGCCTGTGGAAGCAAGGGTCATTTTTGTGTTTGCTTGCCTTTGCTTCAAAACCACGACAGGTTCATCCCCATCCTATCTGTCTCACCAATTCGAATTCCCAGGCACAACTAATACACGCAGTACCTACTTGTTCGCTTTTCCATCCCTAAAGGGCTGCACCTACAAGAGATACCTCGATAGAACTTTATCATTCCAAGCAGGCAAATGGAACAAATGGTTAACCAACTTCATCTCAAACGCACTTTCGTACCAAACGTTTAGAAAGTCAATAAAAACTTATCTCTTTGACAAATTTCTCTGACCCCCCACTCCAACCTGATGTATTTCCAAAACACTTCCAGATAAACCTGACTAAACTTAGCATGCCAATGTAATTTTGAAAGTTCTCTGTAATGTCGCCGTCTGTATACAGTCTCTTCCCTTGTAAACCGCTTAGAACTGTTTGTGGTATGGCGGTATAAAAATAAAGTTATTATTATTATTATTAAAACTACAAAAAGGCAGTATACAAGTCCCTAATCCTTATCTAAGAAGGGAATATTGAATCAAAGGCTAAAGAAGGAAGACCAGATGACTGAATCTGGAAAGAGACAATCTTGTATATAATTGGAAGAATGTGTCCCGCTTTCATCTATGTCTGCAAACATTATGGGCTCCTTTTACAAAAGTGCGTTAGGGCCTTAACGCGCGGAATAGCGCACGCTAAAATGCTGTGCGCGCTAGCCGCTACCGCTTCCTTTTAAGCAGGTGGTAATTTTTTGGCTAGCGCGCACCATAGCGTGCGCTAATCTTGTACGTGCACTAAAACGCTAGCGCACTCTTAGTAAAAGGAGCCCTATATTTGCCTTTTCATCACAATCTTTAGGATATTGACATGTCTACCAAAAGGCAACCAATCTGTCCAGTTGAACAGTGGAATTTATTGATCCTGTATGGCAGTGTCTTTAATACATTTTTTAGCTCCAGCATGTTTTTTTCGTGGCACATTATAATTGAAATTATAAATTGCAAAACCAACAAAAAATTAAATTGGAGAGTTTATTTCTTTAAAGTTCTTTAAGTTATGTATGGGTAATTGTATCAAATAGTGAAACTAAAGTAGATAGAATAGAATTGCTAATTGATGCGTTGGATGTGCTTGTTTTTGAGTGCAAATTAAGTCAAAACACAACTCGATAGTTGACGAGCAAACCGCGTTTTCATATCCACCACCTGCAATCGTTCTCTTTTTTTTTTCCAAATTCATTTCTGTCAGAGCGGAAAATCCAAGTTCGCCAAGATAAGCACGTTCCAAATGGCAACAAAGCCTTGATTGCTTTGTTGCTCAAGTTAGGATAATGGCTGCATAAAAAATTTTTTTAAAAAGCTAAACTTTCTTGTCGTTAGTTCTCAAGGACCAATCAGTTTTAGCTCTAGCCCCAACGAATAAGGATGAGCTCCCCACATGAACCCTTGAAAAAGCCCTTTCGGGCGAAACGGGTCCCGTCGGGGCACGCTAGAGACAACTACAATAAAAGGATAAGTAAAGAAAATGAATTCTTTAATTTTATTTTTTCATATAAGAAATTACAGAAAGTCAAACAACAGTAATAAATACACTATGTAACAGGAGGTTGTGAAGAGAGCCAAAGTGGTTTAATACATATTTTGATGTGAATGACATTGAAGGCCTCCTCCATCCTGTGATTGAACTCAAAACAGTGAGGTGTCCTTTTGCTGTGTTTGAACCCACAACCCCAGGGTGCTGAGGCTGTAGCTTCAACCACTGGGCCACACCCTCCTCCTTATGCACACAGACGCTCTAAACATTGACAGACTTGAGTACATGACGTACATGTCGTCTATTCTAGTGTTTACTTATGAAGGGAATCTAAAAAAAATTCTCTTGTGGCACACCGGGAATTTTTTCAGGACACACTGCTGTGCCCTGGCACAGAGTTTGAGAGACACTGCTATAGGAGATCATTGCACAGAAACATCCTTTTGGTTCAGTGCCCAGTGCATTGAAGTTACTTGTTATCCAAAAAGCAATTTGCAAGTAAAATGGTTGAACTGTACTCTAGGTTGCTACGCAGTTCGGCTCTTCCTCCATGATTGGATTATTTCAGGAAGCTGTGAGCGTTTAACTCAGTGTCTTGCAAACTTTTCCGGCCAGCGGCGCACTAAATCCAGTGTCTCGGCCGGAAGGCACCCGGAGGTCCGTGTACATCAATGTGTGATGTCATCACATTGACATCTGCGCATGTGCGGAGGCCCATCTGGCCGTGACCCGCTTCGGTGGAGGGATCCTGGAGGTGTGGGGAGAGGAGGAGAGACACTGGCCAGGAGGAGAGTCATCTGCGTCGGCTGTCTTTCTACAGGACATGCCTCTCGGCGCGAGAGGCACGTCCTTTAGGCAGTCAGCCGGCAAGGATGACTCTCCTCCTCGCCAGTGCGTCGCAGCACACCTGAAATCTCAGCAGGAAAATTGGTGTGCCTTGGTTCACAGTTTGCAACACACTGGTTTAACTACTGGAACCCAAGAAAACCACATTGAAACAAGGTTTCTTTGAAGGGATAAGAACATAAGCATTGCTTCTGCCGGGTCAGACCAGGGGTCCATCGTGCCCAGCAGTCCGCTCCCGCGGCGGCCCCCCAGGTCCATGACCTACAAGTGATCCTTCGCCTAAATCGTTTATTCCCTATTCATTTACTATCCTGTATAGTTACCCTCTATCTGTACCCTTCAATCCCCTTCACCTTCAGGAAGTCATCCAATCCCTTTTTGAAACCCAATATTGTCCTCTGTCCTATCACCTCTTCTAGGAGCGCATTCCAGGTGTCCACCACCCTCTGAGTGAAGAAGAACTTCCTAGCATTCGTTTTGAATCTGTCTCTTTTCAGTTTTTCTGAATGCCCTCTTGTTTTTGTTGTCCCCGCTAGTCTGAAGAATCTGTCCCTCTCCACCTTCTCTATGCCTTTCATGATTTTGTAAGTCTCTATCATGTCGCCTCTAAGTCTCCGCTTTTCCAGGGTGAAGAGCCCCAGCTTCTCCAGCCTTTCAGCATAAGAGAGGTTTTCCATGCCCTTCTCTGGACCCTCTCAAGTATCGCCATATCCTTCTTAAGGTACGGCGACCAGTATTGGACGCAGTACTCCAGATGTGGGTGCACCATCGCCCGATACAGTGGTAGAATAACTTCCTTCATTCTGGTAGTGATACCCTTTTTGATAATGCCCAACATTAGACATTAACATGTCTAATATGGCGCAATTTGAAAAGTGAAAACTGTATGTACGTACTTTGCTTATTAAAATTAACCAACAGAAAGTGCACACCCACACCCACATTTGCACTTGAACTCAAGCATAACTTTGTGTGCACACAAATTAAGGCAAGCGTCCAATTTGAATGCAGAACTTGATTAATGAGCCAATCGATGCTGATAATTGACCACTAACTAGCAATTATCGGCACTAATTAGAAATTACGCACACATCTCTTTAGACGCATTCTATAAAGATGTGTCTATAAAATTCTAGTGCGCAGAACTGAAAAGGAGGGTGGTCATGTGAGGCACGAGCAGGTTATGGGCATTCACAACATAGGCATTTAGGCTTGGTTTTCATTGGCATAAATGGCTGCACTTAAATGTTACTCATGGATGGGCGCCACGCATGATTCTATAAACTGCGCCTAACTGGTATAGAATCACGCTATGCGCTGACCTTTTTGGTGTTGATTTTTTAGGTGACATATTCGCATATAGTTGGACAGGCATGTGGGATCTCTTAGGGAGAGGAGGAGATAGTGGATTCTGTGGATGGGCAGGCTGGATGGGCCATTTGGCCTTTATCTGCCATCATGTTTCCATGTTTCTATAATCATAAAGCTCTATGACCTCACAATGCAGGTGTAAAGAGCCTTAACCAATAGAAAGAAGAGATGTAAATGTTAAGAGCCTTAGCCAATAGGGAGAGGAGGAGATAGTGGATGCTCTGGATGGGCCATTTGGCCTTTATCTGCCATCATGTTTCTATGTTTCTATAACCCTAACATTCTATGACCTCACAATGCAGGAATAAAGAGCCTTAACCAATAGGAAGAAGAGATGCAAATGTTAAGAGCCTTAGCCAATAGAGAGAGAAGGAGATAGTGGATGCTGTGGGTGGCCACTCCCTTCTGCCACGAAGACTCCCATCGGTCCACCCGCTCACAGAAAAGACTGGCAGGAGGGTTGCCCACTCCCTCCTGCCACTGCAGTGCGCCTTCCCCTCCCCGCCCTGATGTCCATACCTTCTGTTGGGAGCAGGAGGAACCGCAAATTACTCCTGCTCCTCTGCTCAGCCTGCTACGCAACTGGGCCTTAGGCCATGATTGGCTCAGACGCCTCATGCTGCTCCCTTGGGATTGAGTCGGTGGGCCTTTTGGCCTTTATCTGCCATGTTTCTATAACCATAATATTCTATGACCTCACAATGCGGGTATAAAGCGCCTTAGCCTATAGGGAGATGCAAATGTTAAGAGCCTTAGCCAATAGGGAGAGAAGGAGATAGTGGATGGGCAGACTGGATGGGCCATTTGGCCTTTATCTGCCAGCATGTTTCTATGCTTCAATACTCAGGTAGGGATTTACTGGTGGACTGATGAGGATAGGGTAGGAGGACTATAGAGGGAATGACACAGATATTTGTGGTTTACAGGTTGGAAGTTAGGACTTAAACGCAGCTTCAAAAAACTAGGTCTTCAACCTGAATTTGAATACTGCCAGAGAGGGAACCGTACGCACCAAATCAGTTAGGTTATTCTAGGCATACAGCACAACAAGGTAGAAGGGATGGAGTCGTGAGTTGGCAGTAGAGGGGAAGGGTACCAACAAGAGGAGACTTATCCGAAGAACGGAGTTCTTGGGGGCGGGGAGTGTAGGGAGAGATACTGAAGAGCCATAGAGTGAGTACACTTGAAGGTCAGTAAGAGCAGTTGAACCATATGCGAAAACGGACAGTGAGCCAGTGAAGTAACTTGAGGAGAAGGGGAATGTGAGCATAACGACCGGTGTCTAGTTTGAGAAGATCGAAAGAACCAGGCAAAGAGGGCGACCTGCAACTGAATGGCTGGACACTGAAAACAACCGTGAAGATGATGCTGGAGGACCTCAACGGGCTAGCACAAAAACCATTTTCTCTTTGGATCTGTAACTCTTCAAGTCGCCAGGACTCAAGCACGAGCCAATGGCACCTAACACATGTATGAAACTGAAATGTAATTTTGAGTACATTTTTTCTGGGGAAGACTCTAAGCTTCACTCAGGCTTTGCTTCAGCTGTAACAAGGTTGCAAATTAAATTTGAATTGGCAAAGTAGCAGCTAGAAATAAATGGAAAATTCCATTATTATTCTTTAAATTGTCTAAACAGGGCCCCATTTTCCCTAGGAGCAGATTCATTGGCAGCAGAAGTGCTTTAAGTTAGTAGGGGGACATATAGAGTGCCTTTACCGCGTGCAGTGTGTGTGGGTGAGCTCCCAAGAGGACACGGGAGTTAACACGGAGCCACTGAAAGAGTTCCAAATATAACTTAAAAGGAAAAAGAGCTTATGATCATTTTTTATAGGGTTGAGAGAAGGGTTCAGTCAAAGTTCACTTTTTGAAAGCAAAAAAAAAAAAAAATGAAATACATGCAGATCTGGACACGTTCTCGAAAGGGTCCAGAGAAGAGCGACTAAAATGGTTAAGGAGTTGGAGGAGCTGCTGTACATCGAAAGATTAGAGAAACTGGGCCTCTTCTCCCTCGAACAGAGGAGATTGAGAGGGGACATGATTGAAACATTCAAGGTACTGAAGGGAATAGACTTAGTAGATAAGGACAGGTTGTTCACCCTCTCCAAGGTAGGGAGAGCAAGAGGGCACTCTCTAAAGTTGAAAGGGGATAGATTCCGTACAAACGTAAGGAAGTTCTTCTTCGCCCAGAGAGTGGTAGAAAGCTGGAACGCTCTTCCGGAGGCTGTTATAGGGGAAAACACCCTCCAGGGTTTCAAGACAAAGTTGGACAAGTTCCTGCTGAACAAGCTGGTAGGGCTAGTCTCGGTTAGGGCGCTGGTCTTTGACCAGAAGGCTGCCGCGTGAGCGGATTGCTGGATGTGATGGACCACTGGTCTGACCCAGCAGCGGCAATTCTTATGTTCTTATGTTTAGAAGTCAAAAAACAGGAACATTTTTGTTCTGCAAAAAAAAAAAAGTAAACCCAGTTTTGGAAGTGCTCATCATTTATGATTTTATTTTGGGAGGTTTTTCTAATTCTTTGATGGGCAGTAAATATCTTCAGGATGAAGTTGCCTGAAGCCGTGGGTAGGATCTGTGCAAAGTGGAACCAGGGGCCGTATGCCTCACACGTATACATTTATAAACAATCCCTGAGAGTAACACATAAACGAAACCTCTGTAGCGAAACATGTGGCTTGGTAGGGGCCAATGGTGGATTGACACTCTCTGGGACCTCTCTACACCAATAAATTTTGAGGCCTTGCCTTGTAGGGTGAGATTCCTTGTGTTTGGTATGTGGCCGTAACTCCTGGATTGCATTGGCCATTAATCTAATCTAATCTTTGGGTTATATACCGGGTCATCTCCCAGTGGAGGTTGACTCGGTTCACATATAATTAATACTAGAGTACATAATAGAAAACATAGGAGAAGTAAAGAAACTAATTAAAAACTAAAGTACATAATAAAATAACTGTATTATCATTTCGTTGAGGCTATAGTTTAAACCATTTAAAAATTGCGAGAACAACAAAGTTTTCAGGAATTTACGAAATATTGCAGCCGGCCATAAAAGCACAAAGGTGGATTTTTGTTTACAATCTCTAGCTCCAGCAGGCCTAAATGAAGAAATAGAATGGCTTTCGATTATTTAATGATCTCCTCTGGTAGGATACTATCAGGGCTTGTTGCTTGGGTATGGACGCTCTCGTAATTTTGAGGGCGTGGCTGTAAGGTGAGCTTCCCTTCGCCTTACTGATACCTACGTCAGACGTGCTGGGTTGCGTCTGATCTGCTGGATTTAAAGCCAGTAATGCCATGTTGTAAGGCTGATAAATGGGTTGGAGGAAAGTGATAGGAGTAGATAGTATATGTAATCTATATATATAAAATTGGATGTATGTATGTATGTGCCGCAATCACGCAAAAACGGCTTGACCGATTTGAACGAAACTTGGTATACAGATCCCTCACTACCTGGGATGATATGTTCTGGGGGTCTCTCGGCCCACAACTCTATGTTCCTTGCTCAAGGGTGGGTTCACCCAACAATTTATATGTTCTTGCTCCTGGAGGTGAAACTAAAAATGTTGTTTATAATCACGTTTTGCGTTAGTTGTATTGTATTCATTTTGTCAAATATTTAACATTATAATTTGAATATTGTACTTTTTATTAAGCTGTAAAACAATAATTTCATTCACCACTATAAAGTATCTTTATTTGAATCCATTTACAGTGTTATTGCTATAATTAAATACCCCGTGCAACGCCGGGTCATCAGCTAGTGTTTTTATATCATTACAGTTTTCCCTTGACCCTGAAGAAAAGTTTCATTTGAAACATGCATGTCGGTTGAGGTGAAGGAATGATGAATGACAGTCCACTATAAGCTAAGTGGCTCTCTTCTGGTTTAGATTATAAGTTATAATAATATTTTAAGATTAAAACTTCAAAACTGAGAAAATTAAGATTATTTACAAAAGTCAATAAAAATTGGACCGATAAAGACGATAGCAACCGGTAGCATTCAGTGCACGGCGGCATTCTGAAGGTCCAGACAAAAGTAAAAAAAATTCAAAAATCAAAAACCAAGTATTAAACTTCTATCTTTGAGCTTTGACTCTGTGGATAAGATGCCAAGACTCCAGTTCTGTATAAATTAATAGGAGTTACTGTGAGACACAATTATACTGAGAACACAATTTACAAAAATTTAAAAATAGTTTAAAATGTTTCTTTTTTAAAGATGCCTACAATTGACTATTCGTTTCAAGTCCAGTTACTCTTGATTTTTCCCGTCCCATTGTTCTTTCCTTTGCCGTATCTTTTCTTAATAAATATTGTAGTTCTCCCCCCCTTTTTCCTATTGTGTCCTTGTAGATTAATAATAAAAAAAACCAAAAAAAAACCGAACCCCCGAAGTATGTTAAGATTGTTAGTCTCTGTGTACTTTTGTTAATGTTTTAATTATTATTGTACAACGCTTAGTATTTTGGATAGGCGTTTAATCAAATAATCAAATAAACTTGAAACTTTATAACAGTTGCAGACATGTGGAGGGGCATAATCAAAAGGAACGTCTAAGTCCGTTTTTGTTTAAGTCGCAAGTCGTCGAAAGTAAAAACCAGCTTAAGACACATTTTCGAAAAATACATCCACATTTTTTTCATTTCAAAAATCGTCTAATTATACATCCTGTCAATCTGAGTATACAAGTCGCTAAATCGTCCATCGTTATACCAATAGTATGCAAACTCACGGAAACACTAATCAAATGTAAATTAGACGCAATCTTGGATGAGAATAATCTACGAGATCCCAGTCAACACGGATTCACCAAGGGTAGTTCCTGCCAATCCAATCTCATCAGCTTCTTTGACTGGGTAACAAAACAGTTAGACTTGGGAGAATCCGTGGACGTCGTATACATAGACATCAGCAAAGCTTTCGATAGTGTCCCGCATTGCAGGCTGTTGAGCAAGATGAAATCAATGGGGCTGGGAGAAACACTAACTACATGGGTCAATGACTGGCTGAGTGGCAGACTTCAGAGGGTGGTAGTTAACGGTACCCTCTCTAAAACATCGGAGGTGACCAGTGGAGTACCGCAGGGCTCAGTCTTGGGCCCGCTCCTTTTCAACATATTCATAGGTGACCTAACTCAGGGGCTTCAAGGTAAGGTAACGTTATTCGCTGACGACGCCAAACTATGCAATATAGTGAGAGATGGCAATTCACCCGATAGTATGACACAGGACCTACATTTGTTAGAGCTTTGGTCCTCGACCTGGCAGCTGGGCTTCAACGCTAAGAAATGCAAGATCATGCACCTCAGCAGCAGAAATCCATGCAGAACTTACACCTTGAATGGTGAGACCTTAGCTAGAACTTCAACAGAACGAGACTTGGGAGTGATCATCAGCGCAGACATGAAAACTGCTGATCATGTGGAGAAGGCTTCATCTAAGGCAAGACAGTTGTTAGGTTGCATCCGCAGGAGTTTCGTCAGCTGGAAGCCTGAAGTCATAATGCCATTATACAGAACCATGGTGAGGCCTCATTTGGAATACTGTGTGCAATTCTGGAGGCCACATTACCGAAAAGATGTGCTGAGAGTAGAGTCGGTGCAACGGATGGCCACCAGGATGGTCTCGGGGCTCAAGGATCTATCGTACGAGGAAAGGCTGAAAAATTTGCGGCTGTACTCACTCGAAGAATGTAGGGAGAAGGAGACATGATCGAGACGTTTAAGTATATTACCGGCCGTATCGAGATGGAAGAAGAGATTCTCTTTCTCAAAGGACCCTCAGCCACAAGAGAGCATCCGCTCAAACTCATGGGCGGGAAATTTCATGGCGACACCAGGAAATATTTCTTCACCGAGAGAGTGGTTGATCCTTGGAACGAGCTCCCGGTACAGGTGATCGAGGCAAACAGCGTGCAAGAATTTAAGAGCAAATGGGATGCCCATGTGGGATCCCTTAGAGGGTTAAGCCAAGGGAACCTGTCACCAGGAGTGGGATCCCTAGGATAGTAGACTTGGGGTGGGTCAGTAGAGCGGGCAGACCTGATGGGCTATGGCCCTTATCTGCCGTCATCTTCTATGTTTCTATGTTATGTCCAACTTTTCGTCCAAGTCAAAAATGCCTAGAACAAGCCCTATTGGATATGGGAGGGGTCTGCAAAGTGATGGACTGAACACCCAGTCCATGGCACCTAAATAGTGGGGGTACCTACAAGGGCACTGCTGTGAACTTCACAAAAAGGGGTGCTATGTCTTCTCCTCACTACAGCTCCCTTATAGGCCATGATGAGCCCCCCAAACCACCTCCAGAATCTCCTAGACCCACTTATCTCTCAACTTACCCTCAACCGGATGCTACTAAATCTCCCATCCACTAAAGATCTTCACTATAAACGAGTTTTCCACCCCATGTTTACCTTCCTAGGAGTCAAAACTTGGAATGGCTTTACAGAAAAGACCAGAACTGAACTTTGCCACATCATCTTCCGAAAAAAACTGAAAACCCATCTGTTCGATACTTAATCTCCTTTACCCTCTCTTCTCTCCCTCTCCCTTTCCCTTCCTCCTCTCTCCCCTTCCTCTCCTTCTTACCTATCCACCTCCTCTTTCTCTCCCTTCTTACCTCTCTTTACAGTTGCCTTGAGCTTGTATAGGTATGAGCGATGCACAAATAGAAGATTAGATTAGATTATCTAGCCCTTATGCCTGCAGGAGCCACTTATATGCCAGTACAAAAGGGTTTTGGGGGTGTATAGAGGAGTGCACATGTTTAAGTATCAATGCAGTGATTACAGGGGCTTATGGGCATGAGTCCTCCTCTTCATGGGTCCCTAACCCACTCCCAAGATGGTTTAAGATGCCTCTGTGCACCACAACTAGGCTTTCCTATGCCAGGCTGCCAGGTGATGATGTTCTGGAGGCACAATTTTCAAGTTGTGATTAATATTTTTAGGGGGGGGGGTCAGTGATCACTGGGGTAGTGTGTGGGGGTCTGTTTTATGTGTTTGCAGTGCTTATCTGGTCACTTTAGGTGGGTTTTTGTGACTTAGACCATGACTTGTGCCCACGTCCCGAACAAATCCCGCCCTCAACACTCCTCCTGACATGCCCCATTTAGCTATGGTCATTCAGCGGCACTATGAAGGCCTAGGTCATTTAGAAATACGTCCAAAACCCGTTTTTATTATCGGCACTTGGACGTATTTTGACAATGTTCGTCCAAGTGCCGACTTAGACCGGTTTTTAGACGTTTTTCTCTTTCGATTATGAGCCCCATAGAGTATTGGTACGTGGCCTTGACACCTGGATTTGCACGCCCCCTTGGGCACGTAAATTGACAGAATACTAACACTTTCTTGGCTAAGGGTGAGCTGACAATTTCGTACTGTCCAGCCTTTTCTTGGTAAATCCTCCCAACAGACTCTTCTTTATAACACAACACAAGTCTTTATTTGCATATCGCACATTGCCTTGCGGTTCTAGGCGATGTACATCAAGGAAAATAGTAAAAATTAGACAAGAAAAACCATAACAGAGTAATAAGGTGCACAGATATTCCCTATGGGGCTCATAATCGAAAGAGAAAAACGTCCAAAAACCGGCCTAAGTCAGCACTTGGACGAAACATTTCTCAAAAACGTCCAGAGTGCCGATAATAAAAACAGGTTTGGATGTATTTCTAAACGACCTAGGGCCTTCATATTGCCGCTCAATGTCCAAAGCTAAATGGGGGCGTTTTTGGAGGCGTGTCGAGGAGGGAGTTGGGTGGGACATGGTGTAAGTCACAAAAACCCACCTAAAGTCACCAGATAAGCACTGCAAACACATAAAACAGACCCCCATACACTATCCCAATGATCACCAACCCCCCCCCATAAAAATTTTATTCACAACTTTAAATTTCAGCCTCCAGACCATCATCACCTGGCCGCCTGGCATAGGAAAGCCTAGTCGTCCAGCACAGAGGCAGCTTAAGTCATCTTGGGGATGGGTTAGGGACTCATGGAGAGGAGGACCCATGCCCATAAGCCCCTGTAATCACTGCATTAATACTTAAACATGTGCACTGCCCTATACACCCCAAAACCCTTTTTTACTGGCATATAAGTGGCTCCTGCCGCCATAAGGGCAATTGGGGTGATAGATAAGTGGGTCTAGGGGATTCTGGAGGTGGTTTGGGGGGGCTCACCATGACCTATAAGGGAGCTGTAGTGAGGAGAAGACGTGGCATCCTTTTTGTGAAGTTCACAGCAGTGCCCTGTAAGGTACCCCACTATTTAGGTGGCATATCTGGGTGTGCAGTCCATCACTTTGCAGACTCCTCCCATGTCCAACAGGGCTTGTTCTAGGTGTTTTGGACTTAGACGGAAAGCTAGACGGAAATATGGTATAAAGATAGACGATTTAGTGGCTTGGACGATCAGATCAGCAGGACGTATAATTAGATGATTTTCGCAACTAAAAATAAAATTGGACGTATTTTTCGAGAACGTGTCTTAAGCTGCTTTTTACTTTGGCCGACTTGCGAGATGGATGTAAATCGACTTAGACATCCCTTTCGATTATGCCCCTCCATCTGTCCCAGATGGGATCACAATCTATGCTATGCAACCTGAAAGTGGTGGTAAGAACTAAATACATATAGTAAAAAGAAGTAAACAATATTAAAAATTGAATACAAGAAAGAAGAAAAAGGAATGGGAAATAAAAGCAAAATATGTGGAAAAAATTAAGCTGGACTCAGTACAATGTAAGGCAACAGTAGGATATAAGGGCTGAGATGATCCCTTGATGTCAGTCCAACATTGGCCAAACACAATCTCTGGATCCCAACCGCAGGAGAGGGCCAACGGCCAAAGACTGCTGGCAAAGGGAGGAGGCAGGCCATAACACTTCCACCGAACACAAGGGAGCAGCACGCAGCAGCCAAGGGATCTCCCATCCACCGCCTCTTCGATGTCTGATGCATCCCCTGATCTTCCGACATCAGGTACCGACCAACTTCAGCACCAGGGTCCGGGGAGAAACAGCGATCTCATGTCCCCGCACCGATTCTCCGCCGACACCACTCATGGATGCAGCACATCAACCAGGCCCAGTCAAACAGGGGTCGCGGCAGCTCAAAGTAGATCTCGTCCCAACACAAAATGACATGGCTCGAAGCCATGCGGCCAAGAAGCAACCATCAGCAGGGCAGAAGCAGCAGCAATCCGAAGAATTCCCGGCACAATGCACAGGGTCCATCCATCAAGACAGCCAGAGGTAGGATTCAACCGTTAACGGCCAAGTGCAGGAGTTTTGGTTAGAAGGAGAGATTGAATATAAATAATGAATTGGATAAAATTACAGGAATAATCAACATAGAAAGATGAAAAGAGAAGATCTAAAAAGTAACAGATAAATAGAATAAAACAAATAAACTTATACCGGTAACTTGTTTCTACCCTACAGTGTAGAATGTACTGCCACTCCTGTACCCCAAACACTATGAATGCACTACTGTGACCCATTCTGAAATGCTGGGTAGGACGGGATAAAAAACTGAAATAAATAAATAAATAAAAATAGTTTATTGCTAGCTCAATGGCCCATCACCTCCTACTGCAGTGCATTCAGATCAAAGGTTAGAGATAACAAAATGAGATTGATCACTCTGGTGGTCTCTCAGTCCAAGTCCAAATAGATACTATTCCACACCAGAAGCTCACCAAGCAACTTCTCTTGACTGATGGTCTTTGCTTGACCTTGGGGGTACCTGAGACAGTTTCTACAAAGGTGACTGATTTCAGAAGCTTGCAGATCCTTGCTGGGTCTTTTTAAGTAGTAAACTGAGGCTTTGGCTTTTTGATGTAGATTTATTGACATCAGTGTGGTGCACAGCATGTGGTCACAGAAGACCGGGTTTGAGTTTCCAGAGATTTAGAAGGTCTGGCTAAGATATTAGTGGAAATTGAGGCTCTCTGGCTCATGCTTGTGCCACATTCTTCAGTGGTATGACTACTAACTCTGTAAATAAGCTATTTGACACTATTTGTCATAGACTCACTACATATTTTGATCTATGCTTTCATAATGCTGGGGCTGTTCTCCCTGGAAAAGCGGAGACTTAGAGGAGACATGATAGAAACCTTCAAAATCCTGAGGGGCATAGAGAAGATGGACAGGGACAGATTCTTCAGACTGTGGGGAACCACAAGTACTAGGGGGTCACTCGGAGAAATTGAAAGGGGACAGGTTTAGAACAAATGCGAGGAAGTTCTTTTTTACCCAGAGGGTGGTGGACAAATGGAACGCGCTTCCGGAGGTTGTGATAGGCCAGAGCACACTACAGGGTTTCAAGGAAGGTTTAGATAGATTCCTAAAGGATGAGGGGATTAAGGGTTACAGATAGATGTAGAGGTAGGTTACAGAAATGGTCAGGAACCACTTCACAGGTCACAGACCTGATGGGCCGCCGCGGGAGCGGACCGCTGGGCGCGATGGACCTCTGGTCTGACCCAGTGGTGGCAATTTCTTATGTTCTTATAATCTTCCATATTGATTACTGCAATACCGGTACTGAGGCATTTCAACAATTCAACTTTCCTGGCTTCAAACTCTTCAAAATTTGGCAATTAGGCTTCTATGCGAGGCCAATAAACACGATCACATCACCTCTCTCTTTGTTAAACTTCACTGGCTTCCTGCATATGGTTTAAATTTCTTTATCCAACCAATACATTTTTGCATCTTGGATCTCCTTCCTACCTTTCTTCACTAACAATTCCTTGCACTCCTACCTGATCCCTCTAGGTCCACCATTTGGTCCTTCCCTCCCCTAAGGTTGTCCACTATGATTCAACATGCAATGCTGCATTCTTTTACTTATCGTCATCTTTTTGGAACAACCTTCCTCCCTCTATAAGAGAAGAAACAGGGTTTACCAAATTTAAGGAGTTTTTGACAACCCACTTCTTTCCATCTGGTATTTGGCCTTCCCTGAGCATACAATGACTGTCCTGAAAATGCCTTTTTCTAATTTTTGGGAAATGTATGACTCTGGTCTTGAATGAATGAGTGTCCTCTGTCCTGTCAAGAATTGGAGTTTCTTTCCTTTTATTATGGTATTTTTTAAATGATTAGCGGAATGGAGCGGGACTGGGCCAGTCATCCTGTTTTTTCAAAGAAGAAATTTGGCAACCCTAACTTTGTAAGCTATTTGGACCAGAGGACTTATACCTGAATCATTATTAATAGGGGTTAATTTCTACAACCAAGATGTCACCACAGAGCCCCCTTCAGGCCAGTTACAACTTTGAAGGGCGATGTGTCTGGTCACCTGTGACTTCAGAAGAGGACCTTTGGCTGCCCAAATCCCTTAGGACAGGCAGGGGTTAAATCCACCCTTGCTTATCAGTACAAGTAGCACTTTAATTGCAAGACTTAGAATATGGTTCTAGGAATTGAGGTGAAGACAAACAGCCTAAAGCTAATATTGAGAAACATAGAAACACGATTGCAGATAAAGGCCAAATGGCCCATCCAGTCTGCCCATCCGCAGTAGCCATTATCTCTTTGTAAGAGATCCCATGTGCCTATCCCAGGCTTTCTTGAATTCAGACGCAGTCTCTGTCTCCACCACCTCTTCCGGGAGACTGTTCCATACAACTACCACCCTTTCTGTAAAAGTATTTCCTTCGTTTACTCCTGAGCTTATCACCTCTTTACTTCATCCTGTACCCTCTCATTGCAGAGTTTCCTTCCAAATAAAAGAGACTCGACTCATGCGCATTTACATCACGTAGGTATTTAAAAGTCTCTACCATATCTCCCCTCTCCCACCTTTCCTCCAAAGTATACAGATTGAGATCTTTAAGTCTGTCCCCATACGCCTTATAACGAAGACCACACACTATTTTAGTAGCCTTCCTCTGGACCAACTCCATCCTTTTTATATCTTTTTGAAGGTGTGGCCTCCAGAATTGTACACAATATTCTAAATGAGGTCTAACCAGAGTCTTATACAGAGGCATCAATACCTCCTTTTTCCTACTGGCCGTACCTCTCCCTATGCAGCCTAGCATCCTTCTAACTTTCGTCGTCACCTTAAGATCATTAAAGTGTTCATATCATATCTTTCTGAGCACTGGCTTTCCAGCTCATGAAGAATGAGCTCTGTCCAATAAACCAAAAGGTGACTGCAAAAATAAAATACCCATCAGGGAACAAAACACATGAGAAATGTGTTACTGACTTCTAAGAAAGTGTGATTACATGACACTAATATCGGCACACATATAAGTCTTTTCCAGCGACCCCTTGTATAGCCTGGTTGCTGTACGAAAGGCCACTGGAAAGTTCTCAACCCAACCAAGTAGGGAAATGATGTGGAGCCATGAAACTTACAAGTTACTCCACACTTTTCTTGACACTTTTCATTTCATTTCATATCATTGAAGCGAAAAGTGTCAAGAAAAGTGTGGAATAACTTGTAAGTTTCATGGCTCCACATCATTCTCTTCTTGGTTGGGCAGAGAACTTTTCAACAGCCCCTCGTATTGTGATGTCATAATGCCTCTTTCCACCAATGCCTAAGAGCCAACCCCCTCGGTGATGTCACAATGGCTCGGTTTCCCTATACTTGTGCCCATTTGCTAGATGCATTTGCCTCAATGAAACGAAAAGTGTGGAATAACTTGTAAGTTTCATGGCTCTGCTTCATTCTCTTCTTGGTTGGACTGAGAAACTTATAAGTGGTCCCTATATTGTGATGTCATAATGCCTCTTTCCACCAATGCCTAAGAGCCAACCTCCTCGGTGATGTCACAATGGCTCGGTTTCCCTATACTTGTGCCCATTTGCTAGATGCATTTGCCTCAATGAAACGAAAAGTGTGGAATAACTTGTAAGTTTCATGGCTCTGCTTCATATCTCTTCTTGGTTGGACTGAGAAACATTATAAGTGGTCCCCTATATTGTGATGTCATAATGCCTCTTTCCACCAATGCCTAAGAGCCAACCTCCTCGGTGATGTCACAATGGCTCGGTTTCCCTATACTTGTGCCCATTTGCTAGATGCATTTGCCTCAATGAAACGAAAAGTGTGGAATAACTTGTAAGTTTCATGGCTCCGCATCATTCTCTTCTTGGTTGGACTGAGAAACTTATAAGTGGTCCCTATATTGTGATGTCATAATGCCTCTTTCCACCAATGCCTAAGAGCCAACCTCCTCGGTGATGTCACAATGGCTCGGTTTCCCTATACTTGTGCCCATTTGCTAGATGCATTTGCCTCATTGAAATGAAAAGTGTGGAATAACTTGTAAGTTTCATGGCTCCGCTTCATTCTCTTCTCGGTTGGGCTGAGAACTTATCAGCGGCCCCTCATAGCCTGTTCCCTTCAATTCTTCATCAATACAGAGTACTCAACCTCTGCTTCTGATTAATTAAGTTGCTAAGAATTTATTTTCATACTGTCAGCAGGATATTTACTCTTCAGAGAAAGTTGCTGCAGAGATTAGGAGCATCTTGAAGTCATAAATCTTAATTGTTTCATATTATACTGTGATCCGTATCCCCTAATAATTCCTGACCCCGAAGTAGGTAGAGTGCAAGAAGCCTCTGTCTGTTCACTCCTGCTGAATGCATACAAATTGGGATTTTGTCTTAACCTTTTCCTATTGTGTGTCCCGGATGACGGGACATTCCAAAAATGTCGTTGCCATCGTGGATAAACAGTCTGTACGGACTAATAAAGAGCCAGGAACACAAAATATTTGAATTTACAGACTTTTGACTTATTTATATTATGTTTACAATAGCCGTAAATGATAACGGCGAATAATACAAAACTTTGCTAAAATAATTACGATTCGAACCAGCGTAGCGTAAAATTTATTACGATAGGAAAAGGCTAAAACCCTAACAAAATCACACTCGGACATTTCTTCCTTGGGTTATACTTTAAGTTCTAGAAAGATGTAAAAATGTTCATAGCAAGTACTGAGGGCTCTTTTTACTGAGCCGCGTTAGGGCGTTAACGCGCCGAATAGCACTCGCTAAATTGCTGCGTGCGCCAGAAGCTAATGCCAGCATTGAGCTAGCGTTAGTTCTAGCCTTGTAGCGTGGGTTTAGCACGCGCTAAGAGGCTGCGTGCGCTAAAAACGCTAACGCAGCTTAGTAATAGGAGACCTGAGTTTTTCCTTTTATGGCAAATTTTACTGGGAAAAAATATCCTCCGTGATATACATTTATTTTAACCGCAGAATTTAGTGACAGTCTTTCGTTTCAAATCAGAAAATGGTGAAATTTGGGGTGTCTTTTACTAAGCTGCGCTAGGCGCTAACGCCACCATTGAGCTGGTATTAGTTTTTACGCATCGCGCGGGGGAGCATAGCGCGCTAAAAACGCTAGCGCACCTTAGTAAAAGGAGCCCTTGGTCTTTAAAAAAAATTTTAAAAAAACTTTTGCCGGGTTCAAAAACCTTCATCCATCTCCACTCCCTTTTTCTATTTTTCAGAATGACAAAATGGTCCAACACTGGATACATTTTTGCCATTTTCTGCCAAAAAATATCTCAGCAGGATCTCTGGCAAAATTTAGTAGAGCAGCAAAAAAACAATATTTACAAAATTCCAAGTGCACTTTTGACACTGCTTGAATGCAGTTTGCCTTTAATTGGTTAAGGGGAGGATTGGTCTCTTTTAATAAAAACGATCATCCTTATTACGTTTTTCACTCATGGCTAATCTACCGTCAGACGCAGTTGAAGGGAAGTTTTAATGGTTTTCCTAGATCTTCAACAAAAAAACAAGACAACTGAAATTCAAAGTTGCTCTCCTGTGCCCATCTGTTTCTGGTTTATGCTTTTCTGCTCACTTCTACTCAGTTGTAGTAATGATGCTGTTATTCAATCACTGCAGAGAAAAATTGGATTAGAAAGCTCAGGCTGTGTTCCCCCCCCCCCCCCAATCGAATAGTCAGAATAAAATGTGACAATAGAACAGAAATGAATATATTCTGAGCTCTGTATTGCAATGGCATACTAAGGGGAGGGAGGGGGGGGGGATTAAAAGAACATAAGAATAGCTTTACTGGGTCAGACCAATGGTCCATCAAGCCCAGTAGCCTGTTCTCACAGTGGCCAATCCAGGTCACTAGTACCTGGCCAAAACCCAAAGAGTAGTAATATTCCATGCTACCAATACAGGGCAAGCAGTGGCTTCCCCCATTTCTTTCTCAATAACAGACTATGGACTTTTCCTCCAGGAACTTGTCCAAACCTTTCTTAAAACCAGCTACGCTATCCGCTCTTACCACATCCTCTGGCAAAACGTTCCAGAGCTTAACTATTCTCTGAGTGAAAAAAAATGTCCTCCTTTTGGTTTTAAACGTATTTCCCTGTAACTTCATCGAGTGTCTCCTAGTCTTTGTAATTTTTGACGGAGTGAAAAATCGATCCGCTTGTACCCGTTCTACTCCACTCAGGATTTTGTAAACTTCAATCCTATCTCCCCTCAGCCCTCTCTTTTCCAAGCTGAAGAGCCCTAACTATTTTAGTCTTTCCTCATACGAGGGGAGTTCCATCACATCTTGGTCGCTCTTCTTTGAACCTTTTCTAGCGCCACTATATCTTTCTTGAGATAAGGAGACCAGAATTGAACGCAATACTCCAAAAGAGGTCGCACCATGGAGCGATACAGGGGCATTATGACATTCTTAGTCTTGTTAACCATCCCTTTTTTAATAATTCCCAGCATTCTGTTTGCTCTTTTGGCCGCTGCCGCACATTGGGCAGAAGGTTTCATCGTATTGTTTACAATGATACCCAGATGCTAATGTTAACATGGGTTATTTTTTACCACAAGGTCTGATTGCCTACAATGGGCCCTTGTGGTAAAATAACCCATCTTAACAGCCGCACACACTGACGAATTTCCCCCCTAATTCTGCAATTACAAGCACTGGGTAAAAACAAAACATATATGTTACTAATAAACTTCGATTATCATTGAGAGAAGTCACATCCAAACGATACTCTCTTATGTAAGTGAATATCCCGAATAACCAACTGCTGGATGCAACACCCAAAATGTTATGAGCCCCAAACAATTAAGGATTCATTTGCAAAAGCTGATAAGCTTGAAGCCCTCCCAGTTAGTCGAGAGTGCAAACCTAATAGGCCCTGTTGTGCCTTTTTTTTTTTCAACCCGTTCCGCTGGAGACAGATTGGGTTCTGCATTTTTTCACACGGTTTATGACTAAGGTCTCATGTGGAGTTCAATTAAACTTACTGTTTCCAAAGGGGTTTAATGCGAGGATAAAGTGAAGGTTCCCTGAGATCTGAGAGGAGGATAATTTGTCAGTAATAATAAGTGTGGACAAACAGGATGGCTCACAGTGCATGGGGCTTGATTAGAACCAAATGTTAGGCTAGGGATCGGCTCTAAAGTGTAAGAACTGGAAAGGCAGGAATGCAGCGACGGTGTTATAGGCCTAGATTCGCTAAACTCACCGTTGTTGGGCGATCCGCGGCCGAGTCTTGCCGAGCGACCGATTCACAACAGCTTCAGCATGCAAAGGATCTGATCAGACGCATGCGCAAATCATCTTTGTTGGTTGTAGATGCGATTTGCATATGCGCTAGCTCTTAGTACAAGCGAGGTCAAAGGGGTGGGGGGGGGAGGGGGGCGGTGGCTGCAGTTTAGCTGGCCCTATGAGTGGACGTTAATAAGGAATCATTTCAATTTGACCTAAGTGCAGCCAGAGTCAGCAGGGACAAACTGGGATTTCAGGGCGGCAGAGAGCAGGAGAGTCGGCCTCCCCCAACATTGGCAGTCAGAGTCAGTTATGGCTCTACTCCCCCCACCCGCCTTCTCCAGGTTTTGGAAAAGCTTCCTGTGGAAAAATCACATTGGCAGGGGGCATCTGCATATGCGCAGATGTAATGCGGCGACATCATGCACACGTGCATGCGTGACATCATCACATCGCATCCGTGCATGCACGGATGTCATTTAGGATCGGGGCTGGGGGGCGTGACACAGGCAGAACACGGCTGAACTGGGTGGGCCTTCAGGAAAATCTGGTAACCCTATTCTATAAGGCACGATGCCTAACTCCCATGGTGCCTTTCTCAAAAGGGGTGGGGCCATAGGTGTGTCTGGAGCATTCTGAAAAGTTAGGTGCAGGACTTAGGGCTAAATGATATTCGATATAAGGCTTGCACGCTTTCTAGAGAAGCGCTTAGTGCTGAATTTTTCCAGGGCCTAAGTTTCAGCGCCATGTATTGAATTCCCTCTTTTATATCACACAGCTATCGGAAACGGGGGAGACCTCCCCTCAAATTCTCTGTCGCTCTGGGTTTGGCCCTTCTGCCCAGCCTTCTCCTGGTGTTTGCTTAAATCTTTGGGCAGCCACCCCGCAACTGCCACGCAGCGTCAAACAACAGGCCTTCCCCGGAACCCTTCATTCTACTTCCGGGGACAGGCCTGCTCGTGGACGCTGCATGGCGGCTGCTGAAGATTTAAAATAGAGAATGACACGGTGACAAAATTCATCACCGTCCCCGTCCCCGCGGATAACCGATGGAAATAATCCCATGTCATTTTCTAGTGTCTATTTCAACCTCAGTCCTTCTACACCAGCATTCTTCAAAGCAAAGCTTGCGGGTCAGTGGTTGTGGCCATTTATACTCTGATTCTTATGGGAGCCAAGGATAATGAAGCCATTGTGACATCACTGATGTGATTGGCTCTTAGGCACTGGTGGAATGAGGCATTATGACATCACAATATCTGCTCTGGATACCAGAGACTGTCATTCTTTAGTGTCTGTTTCAATCTTAGAAACATAGAAACATAGAAATAGACGGCAGATAAGGGCCACGGCCCATCTAGTCTGCCCACCCTAATGACTCTCCCCTACCTTTGCTTAGTGAATAGAACCCATGTGTCGATCCTATTTGGCCTTAAAACCAGGCACGCTGCTGGCCTCAATCACCTGCAGTGGAAGACTATTCCAACGATCAACCACCCTTTCAGTGAAAAAGAATTTCCTGGTGTCGCCTCGTAGTATCCCGCCTCTGATTTTTCACGGATGTCCTCTTGTTGCCGTGGGTCCCTTGAAAAAGAAGATATCTTCTTCTGCTTCGATGCGACCCGTGAGATACTTGAATGTCTCGATCATGTCCCCCCTCTCTGCGCTCCTCGAGCGAGTATAGCTGTAGTTTGTCTAACCATTCTTCGTACGGGAGATCTTTGAGTCCCGAGACCATCCGGGTGGCCATTCTCTGAACCGACTCCAATCTCAGCACATCTTTGCGATAATGTGGCCTTCTACACCAGCATTCTTCAAAGCAAAGCTTGAGGGTCAGTGGTTGTGGCCATTCTTCCCTCTCTCTTTAAAGAATAACATGAAGATGGTTTCCCGTGGTTATCCGCGGGGACGGGAACGGTGATGAATTTTGTCACCGTGTCATTCTCTAATTTAAAACTAAAGCGCCGGGAGGAGGTGGGTGGAGGACTTAGGAGCTGTTTAGAGGTTGTGTGCCAGGAAGTAGCTCTTGCCCCCCTCCCCCCCAACAAAGCAACGCTCCGCAGCCTATGGATGGATCACAAGGTTTAGAACATTTAGAAAAAGATCCTCTGACAAATGGGCAACATTACTAAAGGTTAGTTGCAAGCTATCTCCACAACGGCATAAAATGCCGGTCCAGTCTTGGAAAGCTGCAGACATACCTGGTACAGAATGCACACTATGAACTTTCATCAAATCTATTTTTAGACATCCTGGTTACTTGGCATTTGTTGGTTAATCTGAGCCCTCATGGACTGGATTTGAGAATCCCCTTAAATCAGGGGTGTCAAAGTCCATCCATGAGGGCCGCAATCCAGTCGGGTTTTCAGGATTTCCCCAATGAATATGCATGAGATCTACTAGCAAACAATGAAAGCAGTGCATGCACATAGATCTCATGCATATTCATTGGGGAAATCTTGAAAACCCAACAGGATTGCAGCCCTCAAAGAGGGACTTTGAGACCCCTGGGGTAGAGGCTACTCCAGAGAAGGCTCAGCAGCATACCTTGACCCTGTGCCAGGGGTGTTAAAGTCCCGCCTCGAGGGCCGATATCCGGTCGGGGTTTCAGGATTTCCCCAATGAATATGCATGAGATCTATTAGCATACAATGAAAGCACTGCATGCAAATAGATCTCATGCATATTCATTGGGGAAATCCTGAAAACCCGACTGGATTGCGGCCCTCAAGGAGGGACTTTGACACCCCTGCCTTAAATCATTATGTGGCCTTTACAAATTAAATCTGCAGGCCTAGTTAATAATTATATCTCTCCTTGGTGGGTGAGTGCAGTGAGAAGTCATTCTTCACAGGGTGGTCCAACGTCGGTTCTCGAGGGCCGCAATCCAGTTGGGTTTTCAGGATTTCCCCAATGAATTTGCATGAGATCTATTTGAATGCACTGCTTCCATTATATGCAAATAGATCTCTATGTATATTCACTGCGGAAATCCTGAAAGCCCGATCTGGCAAAGGCCAAAGTTGGACACCCCTATTCTAGAAGATTTGGGAACTCGCTGCTAATTATACTAGCCATAACCTTTGAGAAATCAGTTCCCCCCAGCTTACTAGTTTAAAAACAGTTTACCAAGGCTAAGCCAAGGGATTACCTTTTCAGAACTGATTCCTTACTGGTGGCATTGCCTGTGAAGTTTAAACTCTTGTCACTCATTCAGTTATTTTTCAGGACAGAGGTGCCTTAGGAGAATGCCACATTCCCCCCCAGCATAGCCTTGCATAGGCCAGTTTGATTCCAGGCAAAAAGGTGGTCATACTTTACTAGTGTCATCCTATGAATGAGTTTATCTTTGGCTGGGAGGCAGAATGCTAACTATCTCCTGTTTCTAAGATAGTCAAAGTCTGGACGTCATGATATGGAAGTGGGTTTGCCTGGCTATGGCTGGGATACTCAGATTGATAACTGCTTCCCCACACGCTATAGTATTTAATTGTTCGGTGTTTCTTTTGCAGTGTTTGGGGTTTGGGTATGATGATCAGAGTAAATATTCATCCATGGGAGGATTTTTATTTTAAATTATGTCTTTAGTGTTCAGGTTTGTAAACCTCTTTGGACTGTCTTTTAGTTAAAGCAGTGGTTCCCAACCCTGTCCTGGAGGACCACCAGGCCAATCGGGTTTTCAGGCTAGCCCTAATGAATATACATGAGAGAGATTTGCATAGAATGGAAGTGACAGGCATGCAAATCTGCTCCATGCATATTCATTAGGGCTAGCCTGAAAAACCGAATGGCCTGGTGGTCCTCCAGGACAGGGTTGGGACCACTGGAATACACTTCTATAACTTACTATAGCCCTCATTCAGCTATGGGGCAGGGGTAGCCCTGCTATGAGGCAGGTGTAGGCAATTCCGGTCCTCGAGAGCTGGAGCCAGGTCAGGTTTTCAGGATATCCACAATAAATATGCATAAGATAGATTTGCATCTCATACATATTCATTGTGGATATCCTGAAAACCTGACCTGGCTTTGGCTCTCGAGGACCGGAATTACCTACCCCTCTCCGATAGTAAGTTATAGAAGTGTATTCCAGTGGTTCCCAACCTTGTCCTGGAGGACCACTAGGCCAGTCGGGTTTTCAGGCTAGCCCTAATGAATATGTATGAGAGAGATTTGCATATAATGGACGTGACAGGCATGCAAATCTGCTCCGTGCATATTCATTAGGGCTAGCCTGAAAACCCGATTGGCCTAGTGGTTCCTCCAGGACAGGGTTGGGAACCACTGAGTTAAAGTGGGTCAGTATAAAATTGGAATGAGATGAAACCATGCTCATCTGCTAATCTATATAAATTTCCAGATTAAACTCCACCTTTTCTCCCCTGTTCTTTCTGACACACTGTATGGCGTTTCTTTCTTTCATATTTTAAATAATTGTACATTGTGGAGATCAATGGTTCCCAACCCTGTCCTGGAGGACCACCAGGCCAGTCGGGTTCTCAGAATAGCCCTAATGAATATGCATGGAGCAGATTTGCATGTCTGACTCCTCCATTATATGCAGATCTCTCTCATGAATATTCATTAGGGGTATCCTGAAAACCTGACTGGCCTGGTGGTCCTCCAGGACAGGGTTGGGAACCACTGGTGTAGATCATCTTGATATGTGGTTTATCGAGTCTAAATAAAGGAAACTTGAAACGTAAGAAATCCAGTGAACTCAAGGCTGGCCCTGTGAAGCTGACGGGAACTGATTTTTCTGTGTATGGATACATCTCTGAACGTAGAGAGAGAAATAGCAAGGGAAAACTTTACCACAACCTGTACTGATCAGCCATGGAGCATCTAAATTCCACTTCTTTGGGCATTTATAGTTCTTCTGCAATTTGAGGTTACAGGGAGGAAGACTTAGGAGCAATGCTAGGAAATTCTTCTTCACGGAGAGGGTGGTAGATGCCTGGAATGCTCTCCCGAGGGAAGTGGTGGAGAGGAAAACGGTGATGGAATTCAAAAAAGTGTGGGATAAAAATAGAGAATCTCTAATTAGAAAACAAAGGATGTAAATTAAAGAGCTAAGGCCGGTACTGGACAGACCCGCACGGTGATTCGGTGAGGATGTTACTGGCCAGACTTTACGGTAGATATCCTGCAAACAATGGGATAGTTGGATAGGCTGGAGTGAGCTTGGACGGCAACTTCAGCATTTTGGAATCTAGGACAATACTAAACTTTAAAGTTTACGGCCCAGAAATATCAAAGAAGAGACAAGTTCATCGAATCATGATAGAGATGTTTAAATACGTTCCTTCTTGTAGTGAAGTATTACAAACATCATATTACATGCATTGTGTACTCTGTATTCTTTGGATTCTGGATGGTTCTTTTGAACCTCTCTGTTCACTTGTTCATTGTTTTTTTTGTTCTTTATGTAACTCTGTTTTTGTTACTAAAAATTCAATAAAAATATTTGAAATCGTAAATACCTACGTGGCGTAAATGCGCATGAGTCGAGTCTCTTTCATTTGAAAGGAAGCTCTGGAATGAGAGGGCATAGGATGAAGTTAAGAGGTGAGAGGCTCCGGAGTAATCTGAGGAAATACTTTTTTACAGAAAGGATGGTAGATGCCTGGAAAAGTCTCCCAGAAGAAGTGGTGGAGACAGAAACTGTGTCTGAAATTCTGAATTCAAGAAAGCCTGGGATAGGCACGTGGGATCTCTCGGAGAGAGAAAGAGATAATAGTTACTGCGGATGGGCAGACTAGATGGGCCATTTGGCCTTTATCTGCCTTCATGTTTCTATGTTTCTATAATCATAAAGTTCTATGACATCACAATGCAGGTGTAAAGAGCCCTAGCCTATAGGAAGAGGAGATGCAAATATTAAGAGCCTTAGCCAATAGGGAGAGGAGGAGATGGTGGTTACTGCAGATGGGCAGACTAGATGGGCCATTTGGCCTTTATCTGCCATCATGTTTCTATGTATTTTTTAAAATGAGTATAACTTATGGGCAGACTAGATGGACCGTTCAGGTCTTCTTCTGCCGTCATTTACTATGTTACTAATTCTCAGATCTAGCAGGACACACTGAAGAACGGTTACGGTGGGTTTATGTCTTCAAAACTTTTATTCTATGAGAGCTAAAAATTCTGATTCTGACCTGCACACTCCAGCATACTGACTCTGTGACCTCTCCATAGCTTTTTTGAGACAATCCCTTGGGTTCTCCCCCCCCCCTCCTTTCCTTTCAGCAGCAGCTAAGGCTCAGCAGGGATGGGAATGTGTGGTGGGCAACTCCCTCCTCCCCTCTCTAGCCCAGCAGGTCACACAGAATGTGGGGAGGAAAACTGAGATGTCACACTCCCCAAGCTGCATGCTCCATATGGACCAGCTCAGTGAGCTGACAGTGCAGGCCGTCTGCAGGAATGACATTCAAATGTGGCTCTCTGGGGGGCTTTAGGGTACAATTAAGGCCATGTGCTTAAGAGGTAAACAAATGTTACTAGATCTGGGGATTCTACTCGTAGGTAGGTCCCACAGGCAGAGCAGGAAAGGCCAGGAGTGGTAGGCATGATTGGGAAAACTTTCTATTTTAATCTTGGGTTAATGGTAGGATAGCCATGTTAGTAATAAACAGAAGAGAAAAGAAAATGATACTTTTTTTTTGGTTCATAGACAACCCCGCGAAAGACAAAGGCGCGCGCCGACAACTGAGCGCAAGACAGAGGCGCGCAACGAAGAAAATTACAGTTTTTAGGGGATCCGATGGGGGTTTTTGTTGGGGAGCCCCCCCCCCAGTTTACTTAATAGAGATCACGCCAGCGTTATGGGGGTTTGGGGGGTTGTAACCGTCCACATTTTACTGTAAACTTAACTTTTTCCCTAAAAACAGGGAAAAAGTTAAGTTTTCAGTAAAATGTGGGGGGTTACAACCCCCCAAACCCCCCACAACGCGGCGCGATGTCTATCACGCCCCCCAGTCGGAGCCCTAAAAACAGTAATTTTGTGCGGCGCGCATCCCCGCGCTGCGCTCAATTGTCTGCGCGCACCTTTGTCCCGGCGCGCTTTTGACCCGACACCCTTTTTTTTCCTTGAATTAACAATACAGTTTGAGATGAACTTTTGATGGTAATAATAACCCTTCTTCAGATCAGAAATTCAGAAAGGATTTCTGATCTGAAGAAGGGTTACCTTCCAAAAGCTAATCAAAAAATATATTGTTACTCCAATAAAAAAGGTATCATTTTCTTTTCTTTGTTTTATTTCTATCTAATACCTATTTTAATCTGAAATGAACATTATTGTTGCCATGTTGGGAGAAATAAGTGGTAGGTAGGTGTCACGCTATGCGCAAATCTCTGAAATACCTAGATGTTGCATTTAAGCACCCCACTGCACCAGCAGTGGCACAGTGAGAGGGGGTGGGGCGGACTGCCCCAGGCACCTTCTTGGCGGGGACGCTGGCACCTCTCCTCTCTGCCCACCCACCTCTTCAAATTTTCACCAGCTGCAAGCGCCACCTCTTACCTACAGCTCACAATGGCCTCAGCTATCCTTCTGACATCACTTCTTGACGTCGCTTCCCCCCTCCTCTGCTAACGCGCAGCGCAGGTTTTAGCGCCGGCAACGGCGGTAACTGCTCCGACGCTCGTATGAGCGTCGGAGCAGTTACCACCGCTGTCGGTGCTTAAACTCACTCTACGCATTAGTAAAGGAGGGGGGGGGCTTAAGCGCTATTTATAGAATTTACCCGTTACTGCATAAATGTTAGCAGCCTATACAGAACTACCCCCTTTGCAGCAGTTGCTAAAAATACAGTAAATCCCTTTGGCTCTCAGACCCACTCTGGAAAAAAAAACACCATGGCTTCAGATTTATAGGATTTTTTTTTTCATTCCGTAGTGCCAATTCCCTCTGAAAAAAAATGGGGGGTGGGGGATGGAAAGTCGACTTTTAGCTTAGAAGTCACAGAGGTGGATTAATATTACACATAGTTCTCATCTGAGCTGAGACATTTTGTCACATGGACCACCTGAAAATGTTTGATAGGCTCTGCAGGAACATCAATCCTACTCTTCCCTTCTAGCAGGGCAGGATAAGCCCTTTCAGATAAACACAACTGAAAACAGGATTTGGGAGCTCATCGATCAGATCTGTCATGTGAGCAAATTACATGCAATTAAACTGAAAATGATTTGCTTGCTGGAAAAAAAAAAAAAAATGCACCTGTGTCTGATTCTAAAATAGCACGAGCTATTTGTAGCTTTTACTACAGATAAATGGGGAAAGGAAACCATGCCGCTCAGCTGGAGGGATCAGTTCTAGGCGTATTCATTTGAAAAACACTTTATTTTTAAGCTCTGTTGTTGTGGTGTTTGCCCACTGCTATGTTATCAGCTACAGAATAAAATCTCTGCTTCTCTCTCTAAGAGACTCATTTACTGAGGATTCTCGCTCCTTCCGGGTCTTTGAAGTTGCCGCCCACGTGTTTTGTTTCTGATAGAACACGATTTTTAATTTGAAAGTAGAGTTGACATTGTACACCAAACCCCACTCTCACACGACACTCTTTCTAAACAGCTAAGAACATACAGACATAAGAACAGCCTTACTGGGTCAGACCAATGGTCCATCAAGCCCAGTAGCCCGTTCTCACGGTGGTCAATCTAGGGCACTAGTACCCCGGCCAAAACCCAAGGCGTAGCAATATTCCATGCTACGAATACAGGGCAAGCAGTGGCTTCCCCCTTGTCTTTCTCAATAACAGACTATGGACTTTTCCTCCAGGAACTTGTCCAAACCTTTCTTAAAACCAGCTACGCTATCTGCTCTTACCACGTCCTTTGGGAATGCGTTCCAGAGCTTAACTATTCTCTGAGTGAAAAAAAAAAAATGTCCTCCTATTGGTTTTTAAAAGTATTTGCCTTTAAGTTCATCGAGTGTCCCCTGTCTTTGTAATTTTTGACGGAGTGAAAAATCGATCCACTTGTACCCGTTCTACTCCACTCAGGATTTTGTAGACTTCAATCCTATCTTCCCTCAGTTGTCTCTTTTCCAAGCTGAAGAGCCCTAACCGTTTTAGTTTTTCCTCATACGAGGGGAGTTCCATCCCCTTTACCATCTTCGTCATTCTCCTTTGAACCTTTTCTAGCGCCGCTATATCTTTCTTGAGATAAGAAGACCAGAATTGAATGCAATATTCCAGATCAGGTCGCACCATGGAGCGATACAGGGGCATTATAACATTCATAGTCTTGTTAACCATCCCTTTTTTAATAATTCCCAGCATCCTGTTTTCTTTTTTGGCCGCCGCCACATATTGGGCGGAAGGTTTCATCGTATTGTCTACGATGATACCCAGATCCTTTTCTTGGGCGCTAATCCCCAAGGTGGGGGCTCATGGTCGGCACATGTTTATCTTCATAGGCAGTGGAATGCTTTTTTGTTGTTGGGGTTTTTTTTTTTTTGGGGGGGGGGGCCAGAAGCTCCGTCCTTGCCCCAGCAGGATCCTGTGAAACCACCTCTCTCTCCAGCTCCCGACTCCCCCCACCTACCTTCCCCGGTTGCTGTAATTTTAAATCTTTGGGCAGCCGCCACGCAGAACCAATGAACAGACTTGCCCTGGAAGTCTTCATTCTGCAGTGACTTCCTGTTCCCATGCACTGCAGAATGAAGGGTTCCAGGGCAGGCCAATGGCAGCAGGCTCACTGGCTTCTGAAGATTTAAAATGACAGTGGCTGGAAGGAGGTAGGGTGGGGAGTAGAGCCATAACTGACTCTTCTGACCGCTAATTTTTGGGGAGGCCATGGCCTCTGTGACCTCCCCTGTTCTGACGCCTATGGTCTTGTAGCTGTTTCTGGATGTGGTCATGTGAGTGAAGTGCTCAAGGATCTAGTGGGGCTGAAGTGTTGGGAGTATGGAAGGCTGGAGTGCTAGTGAGGTAAAATTCCTAGACGTAATAAATGAGTGCTTCTTAGAGCAACTGGTCCAGGAACTGACGCGAGGGGAAGCTATTTTAGATTTAGGACACTACCGGGTTAGGGCACAGTAACGACTAGTAAGTGTTGAATTTTAAAGAAGCCCATAGCAATATAATGGTCGTCTCTAGCATATAGCGCATGTTATTCATTATCATGCACTATTGCAGTTAGTACTCATTGATGAATTCCCCCCTTAGTCCTTAGTGGAACGCAGGGCATAGTACGAGAGGTAACTGTGCTGGGTCCGCTGGGAAACTGATCATAACGTGATCAAATTTGAGCTGATATCTGGAATGAAGTCACTGAAGAAATCTACAATAAAATGAGGAAAATGGTTAAAAAGAAGCTAAAAGGATCAGCGGCAAAGGTTAGGACTTTAAATCGGGCGTGGATATTATTTAAAAATACCATCATGGAAGCCCAGACCAGATGTATCCCACAAGGTGGAAAGAAGAGAAACCCAGCGCTGGTGTGGTTAAAAGGTGAAGTGAAAGAGGCTATTAGAGCCAAAAGAATATCCTTCAGAGAATGGAAAAAGGATCCAAATGAAGAAAATAAGAAGCAAGATAAACAGATTAGCATTAACTAATCAGCTGTTGTACAGGAAATATTAATATTATGCCATGTGTCATGTAGTCAAAAGAAAGATGAGAAGGTCAGCAGATCCTAAACTTAAAAATAGGGATATAATCAGGTCCTGTGATTATAAGGAGACATTTTGCCTGATTTGTCTAATTTTGAAGCAGCAGTTCTAGACTATGAGTGCTTCTCAATCTCTGTCTTTGGTGGTCATAGTCAACCCATGGCTGTCAGTAGTAGTAGAGGTCATAACAGCCATTTTGCAGAGACAGCTGCAGTTTACTCATTCAATTTTCTATCCTGTTCTCCCAGGGGAGCTCAGAACCGTTTACATGAATTGATTCAGGTACTCAACCATTTTTCCCTGTCTGTCCCAGTGGACTCACAATCTATCTAATTCACCTGAGGCAATGGGGAGATTAAGTGACTTGCCCAGAGTCACAAGGAGCAGCGTGGGGTTTGAACCCACAACCGCAGGCTGCTGAAGCTGTAGAGTTAACCACTGCAAAACTCTCTCCCCAGTGATGGGCAGGAGTGAGTATCACCCGTACCTATTCCCCTGCTAGACTATCAGGGATCAAGCACAGATAGGCCTTAAAGAATTTGGGGAGAAGTTGTGGTTATTGTTGGGGGAGGCAGACAAAAAGATCAGAACAGACTTTACAGTTGTTTGGGGGGAGGCAGTAGGAGGGAAGGGGGAGAGTTGGAAGGTGCTTTACTACTGTTGGGGTGGTGGGAGGGAGAGAGGAAATTTAAAGGGGCTTTACAGTTGTTCCGGAGATGGTGGGATGCAGGGAAGGAGATCAGAAGGGGCTTTATAGCTGTTGAGGGTGTTGAAAGGGAGGGAGGGGACTGGAAGGGGCTTTACAGTTGTTCTTGGGATGGTGGGATGGAGGGAAGGAGATCAGAAGGGGCTTTATAGCTGTTGAGGGTGGTGGGAGGGAGGGAGGGAGGGTACTGGGAGGGGCTTTACAGTTGTTCTGGGGATGGTGGGATGGAAGGAAGAAGATCAGAAGGGGCTTTACAGCTGTTGAGGGTGGTGGAAGGGAGGGAGAGGACTGGAAGGGGCTTTACAGTTGTTTTCTGGAGCAATGAAATGGAAGGAGGAGGAGTGGGAGGGGGCTTCACAGCTGTTTGAGCCAGGAGGAGGGAAGGAAAGGGTCAGTACCCAGAAGTTATGTGGGACAGAGAGGGAAAATGCTTGAGTACCTGATTGTAAAAAACCGCTTAGATAACCTTGATAGGCGGTATATAAAATCCTAATAAACTTGAAACTTGAAACTTGTGCCAGTCGACATTCAGTGTTAGCACCTGCATAGCTAAATGGCCATACTTAGGACTACTATTTGTTGGTCCAATTTGGTTATTTAGCTATGCGAACACCAGCACCGATTATTGCCAGCCCAGCGCTTCTCTAACTCCGCCCCTCTCTTGCCCACATCAAAAATGGCCTCTCAGAACCAATATACAGTGGCCCAGCCCAGTTAAGCACTGCTGAATATTGACTGCTGGCCCACTGAGACTGATTTAAGTGGGGAGGGGCCTCTCCCGGCTGCTTAAATGATTTTGATTACTGACCGGTTCATTTCTTATATGCTTTGATTGGTTGACCATATAAAGAGTATATCTATCTTTTTCTCAGGACAAACTTCCTTCTTTTTTAGCACACTTTCCCTGAGGCCAATCGTCAGGTGTTTACACCAGGCTGATGAGATAGCCATATCCGGGTGGCCCCGATCTAGCCAGGTGTATGCTGACTGAGCACAAGAGCCAGATCTGAGGCTACAAGGCCTGATGAAGAGGCAGGAGCTTTCAGACACGCCAAACACTTGAAACGAGAATCGGACAGCATTTTGGATCTTGCCTGATTGCCCACTGATGTAGCAAAAAAAAAAAAAAAAGATTTGTTCTACTTGAAAGGTAAAACAAACAATCACGTTTCAGAAAGGCCTCGAGCATTTCCTAACTAAAATGCTGACTAGAACGCTCATGTTTTCACACACTAGGAGATTTGTCTGCAATTATGATAGGTGCCAGATCAGATTTTAATATTACAAAGTAGGTTGAGTTTTGATTCGTGAACGTATCAAGCATTCCGCACAGATGTCTTTGATTTCCTAAAAGGGCAGTGAACGCTTTGCAAAACTGTTGTTTAACCCAGAGTTCTGCTGGATAGGTGGTCTCTCGTGCTGAGTTCCAGCAGGTAGTCCATAGTCCATTAGCCATCTGCCGAGAAGCCCAGGAGGGGACCAGCAGGCGATGTCAAGGTCAAGATGGAAGAGCGCTGAGAGAAGAGAGTAAGTCTGGCGTCTCACCCAGGTCAACACGTCCGAGCTGATCGGTTGCATGCGTAGAAATAGGCTCATATTTTTCTTGGGAATATTAGCGCTACAACTCCATGCATGCACAAATTTTATGGGAAAGAACCTGAAAGTGAAGCAGCATCCTTAAATTAAGAGGGAAAAAACCAGATCAGTGGGCTTGGAAGTGTTTTAGAGCCCTGGTATTTTCAAAGCTACTCATTTGATGATTTATCTTCTCTTAGCTTCAGTCACCAAATGCAGAGGGTGGGGAAGAGAAGGAAGAACATGGAGCTTGGATCATTTGCATGGGCTTGCATGAAAGTCGTAGGCAGCCCTGTAGGGTTAACACCAACATCTGGAAATTTCTTTGCTAGCCAAATATGAGCATTGACACAGGGGCACTTGTTGGACATATCAAGAAACCGAATAAACAATAAATGATCAGAGATGATGGAAGGGGCAGCTTGGCACATACCATGGTAAAAAAAGAAACAGATTGTAGACGTAACAGTTTCAAAACTTAAAAGATGCTCATTGTTGTACCGGTGAAAAACAACATTCAAAACTTTTCAAATAAAGATTTTTAAAAATGCATTTTAATCAAACAAGATACAGTGTATTTGTTTTTCAAAAACAAGTCACTATTTTTTTTTTCTGTTCCTATTTTGCTAGAGAAGTAAGCTAGAGAATGACACGGGGACAAATTTTTCCCTGTCCCCGCGGGAACTCATTTTCCCATCCCCACAAGTTCTTTTCCTGTCCCTTCCCCTAACCCGCAAGCTCTGTCCTCATCTGCACAAGCCTCAAACACTTTAACATCATAAGTAGCCACATTCTAGAGCTCAGATTGTGATGTCATAATGCCTCATTCCACCAATGCCTAAGCTCCGTCCTCATCTGCACAAGCCTCAAACACTTTAAAATCATAAGTAGCCACATTCTAGAGCTCAGATTGTGATGTCATAATGCCTCATTCCACCAATGCCTAAGCTCCGTCCTCATCTGCACAAGCCTCAAACACTTTAAAATCATAAGTAGCCACATTCTAGAGCTCAGATTGTGATGTCATAATGCCTCATTCCACCAATGCCTCAGCTCCGTCCTCATCTGCACAAGCCTCAAACACTTTAACATCATAAGTAGCAACATTACAGAGCTCAGATTGTGATGTCATAATGCCTCATTCCACCAATTCCTGAGCTCCGTCCTCATTTGCACAAGCCTCAAACTCTTTAATAATCATGGTGGTCGAGGCTTGAGCGGTTAAGGCAGAGCTTACAGGAATGGGGCAGGGACAGGGACAGCAACGGGGACGGAACAGGGAAAAATATGTCCCTATGTCATTCTCTACATTGCGCCACTCTAGAAATCAAAATGTAGTGAGAGTGAGCCAAGTATAGGACAATCAAGCCATTGTGACATCACTGATGAGGTTGGCTCTTATTGGTGGAATGAGGCATTATGATGTCACAATACCAGCTCCGGTTATTAGAGGCTGAAACATTTCACACTATTAATTTATTCAATTTTCTACACTGTTCTCCCAAGTAGAGAATGACACGGGGATAAATTTTCCCCCATCCCCGCAAATTCTTTTCCGTCCCTGCCCCATTCCTGCAAGTTCTGTCCTCGTCTGCACAAGCCTCGAGCACTTTAAAATCATAAGTGTTCGAGGCTTGTGGAGCTAAGGCAGAGCTTACAGGAATGGGGCAGAGACAGCGACAGCAACAAACCCGCGGGAATGGGACGGGGAAAAATTTGTCCCCGCGTCATTCTCTAAACTAAGCTCAACAGAAAGAAGAAGAAAGTTTGTGACAGAGCCCCACCCAGCTTGTTTCATGGACTCCCTGCAGCCACTCTAAAACAATATCCAGCCATGTAAACATCAGGATGAGCTTCTGCTTTAAGGACAATGACATTAATAGAGGTAAACACAATAGCAGGTCAGACACAGTGACCTGTGAGCTTGAGGAAAGTGCAGACATTAAATACAGTACCGGGTAAAGCTTTGGATTCTTGCCCAGAAATAGCTAAGAAGAAAATATTTAAAAAAAAAAAAAAATTTAAATTGAATCAGGTTGGGCAGACTGGATGGACCATTCGGGTCTTTATCTGCCGTCATCTACTATGTTACTATGTTACACCCATGAAGATTGCTCATATAGAAAGAGCCTGGGATGTGTTTTCAATCGGTATAAGCGGGATTGTGCTCAAGTGCACTGCATTTCTGAATGTACCAACCTGACTTGACTGATTTAATGATCTTGGGGCCTGCTATGCTGAAGGGAGCTTCTCCCCATTTGGGGGTAAATCCGAAAGGTCCTCAAATTTAGGAGCTGGAACAAATCAGCGCTATGTGCTAGTCTAAAAAGGGCACTCTGGGACGGATTCTGTAATTGGCACATAAAAAGATAGGCCCCAAATATGCATATGACACCTATCGGATGTCAATCATATGTCAATAGGCGCCAATTACAGAATTCTACTTAACGGCACCTATCTTAGAACCTAGGGCCTGGAATCTATAACTGGCGCTGATTTTTTTAGGTGCCTAAGCTCAGTTTAAAAAAAAAAAAAAAGCCACTTAAATGACATTTTCAACGGAGTTTCAAGGCGCCTACCGGCACCTAAAAAAATTGGCGCTGGAACTGCGCCTCCATAGACACTTTAGGCCGCCTAACACCACTGTAGATCAGGCTAATGCCATGATTCACATCAAAGGTAAGTTCCAGAAATGTAGGCCTGGAAAACCCTAGGCCTACATTTCCGGCGCCTACCTGTGCCAGAGATGCGATTCCGTACCCGGCTCCATCGCGTGATTGGCACGTGATTGGCAGCCGCGTTTAAGGCGGCCACCGCCAATGGTGCCAGTTACAGAATCCGGGCCTAGGCACCTCATATGTAGGCCAGGGTTTTAAAAGCCTACATGGAAGATGCCTAAGTCCTTTAGAGAATCGCGCCTAGCGTCGCCTAAGTACATCTCCGTGCCTAAACATGCCTCCTTTAGTGTTAGGTGCCTCTAGGCACCCTGTGATAGGTGCCTATCTTTTGTAAAATCGTGCCTAAGAAGACCAATTAATTTTTATTTTTTTTCCCCAATTATGAGCTTGTTAAAGCTCATTATCAAAGCCAATAGCGTTTTTTTTGCGCGGGCTGGTGCGCTGAATGCTTCACGCTGCTCCTGACTCTCAGTGCCTTTGCTTTGTGGTTTTGTAAAATGGGGGAGGGGGCTTAAGTTAAGCTCCTAACTTTAGGTGTCTATCTAGTTAGGCGCTTCTTTTAGAATTTGCCTCTCTGGGCTGAGCAACCTTTGTGGAATAATGCTTAAAATGGAGTCTGAACCCAACCTTGGGTGTGAGGAATTAGATCTGCTGAAACCTGATATAAATCCAAGTGTAAAAGTTGGGAGTATGACCCCCCTATATTCTATAATTCAATACCTAGAGCAGTGTCTCTCAAACTTTTTTTTAGTTTCGGCACACTAAACGGGGTAAATGTTCTTCACGGCACATTATAATTGAAATGATAAAATTGCAAAACCAACATAAAAATTAAATTTGAGTTATTGTTTTTAAAGTTCTTTAAGCTATGCATGGGTCATTGTAACAACGGTGAAACTAAAGTAGAATAGAATTGCTAATCTATGCAATGGATGTTCTTGCTTTTGAGCACAAATGAACTCAAAACGCAGCTCGATAGTCGACAAGCAGAAACACACATTTCATCATCCAACATTTGCAGTTCTCTTTTTTTTAAATGTAATTTCTGTCAGAGCTGAAAATTCAAGTTCTCAAAGATAAGAAGATCCAAACGGTAACAAGGCCTCGATTGCTTTGTTGAAACTACTGCATAAAAAAAATAAAAATTTAACTAAAATGACTTGCCGTTAAGGACCAATCACGTCAAAGAATGATGATTGTCTGGGCGGTTGTACTCGTACGCACACGGACGCTCATAACATTGACAGACGCTTGCGTACGTGACGTACATGTCATCTATTCTAGTGTATACTCATGAAGGGAATTTAAAAAAATTAATGTTACATGTTAAACCTCCCCTTGATAAACTTAAAAGCCGTCTTTTCTTGATTTTAACTGGAATTGCGGTTCAAATGATCACAACAAACTGGAAAAATCATGACAGGCTAAATTATACATTTTGGTGGACAAATGTATGTAATACATATAGATATGAGAGAATGAAGGCAGAATGTTTAGGGTTTAGTGTTTTATTTAACAAAATATGGAGTCCATTGGCTTTATTTGCTGTTTCACATTAAAAGATAATATAATACCTTCTGAGTTTTTTCATTACACATCTGGGATGGGATGGGGGGGGGTAGGATAAGGAAAGGTAATGAAAATATAGATATTAATTCTTCATATTAAAGATGTTTAAGATTGTCAATATTCATAATTGAAGGAAAGGGGTTGGGTTTAGCTATGATCCTATAATATTATTGTTTGAGATAGTGTATTCTTTGTTATATTTTGTTATTTTCAATCTAAATGTATTACACTATTGTAACTAAATAAAATAATAAAAATGTTTAAAAAAATAAAATAAAATAAGGTAAAATTCTGGAATCTCTTCGGGGCACACCACTGCTCCGTGGCACAGTTTGACAGACAGATTTGGACTCTCCCTGCCCTGCCTATGACCCTCGCTCGGCCACGCCTCCTTGTGGGTTGATTGTGAGACACTTTGGATGCGCAGTGTGTAGGCAGATGCAAATTAGTGACAAGTAGCAGTTAACTCGAATTGTTGCCAATTATTAGTTCTTAACACAAAATTGATTAATTACATTACATGTGCATCTGGGCTCTGTACCCAAATTTGGGTGCCCAGCTGTGAGTAACCTACATAGAACCAGCGGGTTTCAGTTCCCCCTAAGTTTGGAATGTGAGAAGGCACCTCCAAGGTCCATAATGTTTCAGGAGAAGCAGAAGAGATTATCATTCTGGAGAGTTTATGGATTAAAGCCATGAATATTTCTGCATGCTTGAGACCAGGCAGAAATATACATACATAGTAACATAGTAGATGACAGCAGATAAAGACCCGAATGGTCCATCCAGTCTTAGCTATTTCTGGGCAATCCAAAGCTCTACCCGGTACTGTGCCTGGGTGCTACTAAGTCTCTGTCAAAGCACACTCCATTCCATCTACACCCTCCCAGCCACTGAAGCCCTCCCCAGCCCACCCTCAACCAAACGGCCATATACGGACACAGACCGTGCAAGTCTGCCCAGTACTGGCCTTAGTTCAATTTTTTAATATTATTTTCTGATTCTAGATCCTCTGTGTTCATCCCACGCTTCTTTGAACTCAGTCACAGTTTTACTCTCCACCACCTCTCTCGGGAGCACATTCCAGGCATCCACCACCCTCTCCGTAAAGTAGAATTTCCTAACATTGCCCCTGAATCTACCACCCCTCAACCTCAAATTATGTCCTCTGGTTTTACCATTTTCCTTTCTCTGGAAAAGATTTTGTTCTACGTTGATACCCTTCACGTATTTGAACGTCTGAATCATATCTCCCCTGTCTCTCCTTTCCTCTAGGGTATACATATTCAGGGCTTCCAGTCTCTCCTCATACGTCTTCTGACGCAAACCTCCTATCATTTTCGTCACCCTCCTCTGGACCGCTTCAAGTCTTACGTCCTTCGCCAGACACAGTCTCCAAAACTGAACACAATACTCCAGTGTTTGTATGTACCAGCAGATCAATGATAAGAAACCAATTGATAATACAAATGTCCAAATGTATTCACCACATAAAGCTGGACTTTTTTTTCCATCAATTTTTTTTTTAAAAAAAATCATTAATCTGCTGGTTTGTAGCCCATATTGGATCATCTGGATCATTTACCCTTCTGTTTTCTTCTATAATACATGTATTCATGTGCATTTTGATCAAGTATGTGTGTAAATCACAATTCTTCCAAATGCTGCCCCAGGATTATGTCTAGACATGGGCTGCATTTTTATTTATTTATTTCTTCAGTTTTCTCTACTGTTCTCCCAGGGGAGCTCAGAATGGTTTACATGAATTTATTCAGGTACTCAAGCACTGTCCTGGCAGGCTCACAATCTATCTAATGTACCTGGGACAGTGGGGGGGATTACTAAGTGACTTGCCCAGGGTCACAAGGAGCCGTGTGGGTTTGAACTGACAACCCTAGGGTGGCTGAGACTGTAGCTTTTGACCACTGCGCCACACTCTCTCCTCCTGTCCATGTCTTCATAGGTGCATAGTTCTGCATAAGTAGCATCTGCGGTTAATTTGTAAAACCTCTTATACGTGCATAAAACAGATGGTTGGGTGGCTGAGAAGAATCAAAGAGGCAAGAAAGATCGCAAAACACCCCAATGACTTCAATGGAGATAAAGGTCCTTCCTTAAACAAAGCGTGGCAAGCGCTCATCCAAAAGAAATTGAGTACAAAAATGGACAACGCCTTCTTCCTCCCTCTCAAAGTTTTAGGATATGACCTCAAGAAATCCTCCTTCCCCCCCCCCCCCCAAAGCCAGAACTGTCTCAATTAATTTCCAGCCTATTTCCCACCGGAACTTAAAGTTGTTACCGATGGACTTTCACACCAAAATTCAAATTTGTTTTTCCTGCCAAAATTCAAAAGACTTTCCCACCTCAATCGCCTCAAGCTCCAATCAATCAAGCCCCAAGCTTCTGGAATGTTCTCTGTACTGTAAACTTGCTATTGCTGGCCAGACCATTTGCTCCCAGGTGGATTCCAAATCAGTATTAGAATATTAATTTTCTTTCCAGACTACATAGGTGGTTTAAGTGGCGTAGTAAGGGGAAGTGGGCGGACCGTCCCGGGCGCCATCTTGGTAGGGCATTGGCACCTCTCTGTCCTCCGACGCCCCACTTTCCCACCCCTGTACCTCTTTATATCTTTGTCAGTGCAAGCAACTATTTTATTTAAAAAATTTTGCAATACCGCCTAAATTCTACGCAGTTTACAATCAGTAAACATTCATAAAATTAAACGACTTTGAACCATCTTGTCCACATACAACATACAGCATTCTCTAACCTACACACAAGCAATAACAAACAGCTTGCATAAGCTGCTTGTATGAGCCTGGCTCCCTCTGAAATCACTTCCGGGTCGTGGGGTCAGGAAGTGACATCAAAGGGAAAGCCAATGCCAGCATAAGCAGCAAGCTGGAGAAGTTGCTCGCACTGGCAAAAATTTAAAGAGCTATGGAAGTGGAGAGGGAGGGCACCAGTGTGGCATGTGAGACACGGAAGGAGCGGGGATGGTGTAGAAGGAGAGGGGTGGAGAGGAGGGCGTAGGGGGACACCACTGCCCCAGGTGCCTCCTACCCTTGTTACGCCACTGTGTGGTTGGTACCTTTGGTAGCAGTGGATCCTGGAAGGCGTTTCACTAGATTGGGACCCTTGAACTACAGAGGCCCTCAATCTTGGGCAAATCACTGCATTATCCACTGCCTGGGGTACAACTTAGACGGTAACGTCTTTTCAGGACCTACCAAGTATACCTGACCATGGATCTGGAAAGGGGGGATTAATTAACGTCCAAATTCAAGTCCAATTCCAGAATCTAATTGCAGAGTTCAGTTTGTACGTGTATTTAGCACGACAAGTGATACCTTGGAATCTGAATGCCCCAGTAATCAAACAACTTGGAATCCGAACGAAAATTTTGATCAAATTTTGCCCCAGAATCCGAATGCCATTGTTCGTGCGTACATTTCCCCAGTGTTCAGGCCACCCATAATAGAAGACCCAAAAAGGAGCAGAAAAACTTCCTGGGACAAAAAGAGGAACTGTTACATTACTTCAACTAGTAGGTTTTAGGAGTACATAAGTCTTGATTTATCAAGTAGAACAATTGAGTTGTAAAGTCAGTGACATTTACAGACAATGATTCACACAGTTTTTCCACTTACAATAATGCCAAAATGGGGCAGTTTTTGGTTTTAAACAGTTTTCCATATTTAGTTGAGGACTTTTACCACTTCTTCACAGATAACAAAGACAATTGCCCTGTTAAAATTCGAGTTTGTGGGGCCCAGGAATGGATTAATCCAGTTTCTATTATTTTGAATGGGAAAAGATTGTCATGGAACTCAAACGATTTGGAACTCGAACGCGGTTCTGGAACAGATTAAGTTCGGATTCCAAGGTATCACTTTATTTGCCCCTATGGTGTATACAGTATATGTCTATAAATTGCGTATATTAAACAACCTTCGAGGACACTTGTCCAGATATGATATCAAGAAAGTTGTCCAGACTGTAGTGCTTGCAGGGTTGGATTATTGTAATATTGTACTTTGGGGATACCATCAACGTGTATGCGCGCCTTGGAGGTGCTGCAGAATTCCATCATAAGTCTATTGTATGGAATTGGCAAATTTGAACATGTTACTAGACATTTTTTGGTTGACCATTTTTTGGAGTATGTATTGGTTGACCATGGAGTTCCAAGTGAAGAACACATTACTATTGATGGTTTATTTAGGCCTTAAACGCATGGCACCAACGTATCTGCGGGACTTCTTGACACCTTATGTACCTATCAGAGGTTTGAGATCTTCTCTACGGGCAGGCTTGGTTGACCCTTCTCAGAAAAGTTTCCGTTATGATTCCATAGGGAACAGTGCGTTCTCACGTGCAGGACCATCGGAGTGGAATAAGCTGCCTTAAAGCATTTAACGAACTTGTACACATTAACAGCGGGATCTGGATAGGCCCACTTACCCCTGGTACCCCCATCCCTCCTGCCCTGTTCCCTTACCCTCACTTTCTTCCAGCTACTTGGAACATATCATGCAAAACACTTGGTGAAAAATAGCCGCAGCCCTGTTTATTGGTATTAACAATTTAAACACAAAGACAATCATAACATTTGTCCCGAGAATATCAAATTATGGTCCCTGACCCCTGGGCACGGCTCCCAGCTGGCCCATGGCTCATTCCCCCGATCAGCCCCACAGCCAGTAGCTCGGGATACTGCTCCCGAGCCATACCCCCTCGGCTACCATGGCCAATCTAGAGGGTGGGTGGGCGGGAAAAGCCGCCTCAGAGTCCCAGGTAAACCCTGAGTCCTCCGAAGTCTCGGCTTTTAACAGCCCCCCTCTCCTGGCTCCCCTTGTGGCCATGACCAGCCAATCGCTGCTCGTCCCGGCGGCGGGAAAGCCCGCCGGCGAATCGCTGCGCTCTCCTCACCCCAGACAGCCACGAGTCCTTCGACGGGTGACCACTTGGGCCTCCCAGCCCCGTGTTATAATCGCCCGTTGAGACAGGCTCTCAGGCTCACATTTAAGTGCATGTTTAAAAAACCCCAACAACTTCTTTTCTGTAATATGAAATATGATTCTCAGTAATGTTGGGTTTTAACATGACAGCGGCAGATTCTGCTTTGTGAGTATGTATGTCTGTTTTAGTATTGTTTTATTATGTACTAGTCTTTAAGCCCGTTACATTAACGGGTGATAGAATAGATGTGTCTGTCTGTCTGTGTTTCTTTATCTCTCTCTCCTTGGCTGCTGTCTGTATCCTTCTGTCTCCCCCTCCCCCCCCCGAGCAAAGCTGTCTGGCCCCAGCACCCACCTCCCCCCCAAATGTCTCTCCATGGCCCTCAAACACGCTGCTTCGTGGCCTTCTACTGGCGATTTCCTCTGCCGTGTCTGTCTCCGATGATGTCATCAGAGATGCGGCAGAGAAGGGCGCAAAGCAGCGTGTTTATAGTGCTGCCTATGCCGCTGGAGCCAGGAGGCGACGGAGAGGGCAGGGGGGTGCTAGCGGCTGGCAGCCGCCGATCCGCAGGTGGAGAGCAGGGAAGGATGCGTGTGCCACTTGTCTTGCCTCGCGTGAGGCCAGACCGTAAGCCACGCATGCACACTTTCTATGTGTGCTACAGCTCGCGGAAAACGGACGCACGCATAGGAAGTGCGCAAGCGCGGCTTACCGTTTTATTATATTAGATGTATTTTTTGCAATCTGCTTTGGACTACAAATAATAAATTGAAATTGAAAATGGGGGTGGGGGTGGGGTGGATGGGATGCCAGTATGAAAACTTTGGCAGGGGTCTAGATTCATGTATTACAAACCACCCAGATTTCTAATTGGAAACCCTGTTTCTAGATATGAAGCCAATATTTTGGAACGGACCCATCTTTAACTCCTGTACATCCAGGAAGGCTAATGAGGGGGCTTTTTCCTGCACGCACCAGGAGGTCTCTGGGGTGGAGTTCTGATCTGTGTTGTAAGTGGCACAGAATTCAAGCCTGGCAGAAGGCGGCTTTTAGATCCCTAGTCATGCATAAAAACAAGAAAGTCTGGGCTAAAAAACAGACACCCCAAGCACTAAAGCTTTAGCAAAGCAAAATCTCTCTCTAAGAGGTTAGAAAAACAGGGCTAATTCTCTGTATAATGTGTATGTAGCCAGCTCATCCATGATCTTAGTGAAACAAAGCCAGCCAGCAAGTCCATATTTCTTATTAATACTTTTACAAAGTGTGTTTCCTCAGCAATGACCCATATACCATCTGGTATGTTCCTTTAATTATTTTGTGACTAATAACTCAGCTGCACAATTCTGAAATTGACACATCCCTGGGCTTTATTCTGTTTTGAAACCATTCTTTGATGGGTTGTTCCCTCTAGAATTTAAGGACGTTAACAAACATAGCAGGTTAAAGTTTTACATAGCAAAAAAAAAATCTATAATTATGATTTAAAGTGTAAGGAATTCATCGTTACAGCTCGACTGAGACGTATCTCCGGTGCTTTGAACATGATTCATCTCTGAATGTTTTGACACCGAATAAAGGGAATTCTGCAACGCTTTGAAAATATGTTCCCTACCGAAGATGGACAGTCAAGCTCCAGACCGACATGAACTTATCCAAATAAACAGCTCTGTAAAGTACCAAAATTATACTGTCAGGCTTGAAAAACGGGCACAAATCATGGGAGTCGGTTCGTGTAGAACTGTTTTGAAATGACATACTGTATCTTTCGCTCAAATACTTAATCTTCTGCAGCAGGATGAAGGGGGGGGGGATCCCAGAGATCTCCCCCCCCCCCCATTTAAGTCAAAAATGCCTAATACACTATGGACATTTTCTATAATTTTTACATTAGCATTTCGGGGCTATGTTCCCCCAAAGTTTGCTTTACAAGATTTTTTTTTGTTTCTTTATGATTTGTTGATTATGACATTTATTTCCCCTCTAGAATTTGTAGGAAAATTGAATGTTTAGGCAAAACTTGGGGCTCCTTTTAGCGCTACGCGGCTAGAACTAATGGCAACTCCATGCTGGCGTTAGCGTCGCGTGCGGGGCAGTTGAACGCGTGCTATTCCGCGCGCTAATGCCGTAACGCGGCTTAGTAAAAGGAGCCTTTGGACTATTTGTTGGCACCATGCCAGCAAACGGACCCACGGGTTCTCCGTCCATCTCTTAGAAATAAAAACACGCTCCCATCCAGTTCATTCATTTCTTGTGTTACAAAAAAGTAGGCACAGTTTTGTTTTAACATCTACTTTTCAAAAAATTTATCCAGATATCTTAACCCAACCCTTCCCCCTCCTCCTAGATAAATTCTCCCCCAAAACCTCCACTTAAATAATCTCTTCCTCCCCAAAACACCAACCAAGTATTCAGATCCCTGAAACGTAACGTAATCTTATTTGTACTCTAACTGTAATCTATTTGTTATATCACACAGTAACGTACAGTCAATTTAATATCCAATTTGCAAGTTCTTCCGGAATAATCCAGCTACCTCTTCTCCCTTGTAACCAAAACAAAAAAAAAACACCCCAAAACTGTTGTAACTTCACTGGAAATGTCCAGTTAGCTCTTTAGTACTCCGCCTTGAACTGCAAGGTATAGGCGGAATAGAAGTCCCTAATGTAATGTAATGTAATGTATTAAACCTCTAAATAAATGCATATAAAGACAACAGCTGTCACAGTTTGTACATTTTGTAAAACATTTTTTAGACTGAAAATTGGCCAAAAGTCCGAAAAGTGAGCTAAACAGAAACATTTTCTGTGTAAAATCCAATTTGCAAATATTCAGTTGCACTTAGGTTTTGCAAATTCTTTACTTTTTAAAAAATCAAATCGTTACATGAATTTTCCACTCAGAACTAATGGAAGTCTGCTTTTCAGGATCTAATAACCCCAAAAGCCTTTTCCCTTTGAAAGTGATATAAAAACATGGGGACATAGTGTACTGTTTAGAATCTATAGCTAATTAATCTGTACAAAATAATTTCTTGCACAAGTGTAAACATACGATTTTGTTCCTTAAAATATATACAGTACAGTATATTAAAAAATATATTCTTCATTAGACTAATTTATTGCTACTAAAATGGCTTGGTAAGGACTTTGGGAATTAATTTGAGGAAATCAATCAGTCTGATGTACTGACTTTAAAAAAAAAAATTCTGACTTCTTAAATTTTTAAAATTCTTTATTTCTTAAAGAACCCAGATGCTATTACAGGGATAATCCTTAAATAGATTACAAACGCAGTGTACCATAATAGAATAATAATTTTTTTCCCCTGCCAGACAGAAAAATGTTTTTTCTTTATATGTTGTCAATTTTTACTGTATGAGGGGGTGCAGAAAAGTTTTCAGCCCAACCAAGAAGAGAATGGCTGTGGATATGATTCAATCACTTTTTCAGCTACAGTGGCAAAATAAGGCTCAGAATTTAAGAAGTTGGTTGGCTGGGCTGAGAACTTTTCAGTACACCCCCTCCCCCCCCCCCCCGGTAGGTAATAACAATGAGCCATGAAAAGGACAATGATGCCATTGTGACATCACTGATGAAGCTGGCTCTTAGGCATTGGTGAAATGAGGCATTATGACATCACAATTCCAGCTCTGGATTATTGCTCTTTGGGGGTGCTGAAAACTTCTCAGCCCAACCACGAAGAGAATGACGCAGATATGGTTCAATCAATGATCTCCAATAATGTCAAACTATAGAATTTTATTTCTGTAAATTAGCACTTAAGGAAATAAGGTGACACTCTTTTCAGCTACAGTGGCAAAATAAGGCTCAGAATTTAGAAAGTCGGTTGGCTTGGGCTGAGAACCTTCCAGCCCTCCCTCCTATATACATCTTCAAAGAGAAGCTATGTCTGCTGAGTGAGCAGGCTTCTTACTGTGCTCCAATCATACCAGGGCCACAGTCTTTGCTGGGTTATGCTAATAATAAAAACTGCAGATCTAGTTTTGAGATGCTTGTTTGGGGACTGGCTTCCTGTAGAGGACCCTGGGAAGAGTTTGTGAATGTTCTTAGGGAAGGAATTAAACCTACAGATTAAGGAATGAAGAATAAAGCAACATTCAGCACTTGAACTCAGGGCCGAAAGGAAAAAGGCTTCTTGAAACAGAGTTTCCTATTTCCGGGTGCTTATGGGCCTTCGGAGAGAAATCTCATACAAGTGATTCATTTGTCTCTTATTGTCTTTGATAATCTTCAGGTAAAACACAGACCTCGCAGATCTAAACCCTCACGTCCTTAAAAATCTGAGGTCCGTACCACTTTTTATGTGAAATCAATTTTTATTTTCAAACAGAAAAGCAACCTACCAAGTACAGGCAACCTGGAATAACAACAAAGTAGAACCAGAATACAAAATAGACTAATCCAGCACCCTGCTACTTTTAGTCTCAGCCTATGTTATGGCTCTGACAGACCTCGATGACAATTTAGCTCTGACGGATCCTAATGCGTTTTCCTCCCTATGCTGAGCCTAAAAGTGGCACGGACCTCGGGGCAAAAGTTTTGCTACTTTTAGTCTCAGCCTAAGTTATGGCTCTGACAGACCTCGATGACAATTTAGCTCTGACGGATCCTAATGCGTTTCCCTCCCTATACTGAGACTAAAAGTGGCACGGACCTCGGGGCAAAAGTTTTGCCACTTTTAGTCTCAGCCTAGGTTCTGGCTCTGACAGACCTCGATGACAATTTAGCTCTGACGGATCCTAATGCGTTTTCCTCCCTATGCTGAGCCTAAAAGTGGCACGGACCTCGGGGCAAAAGTTTTGCTACTTTTAGTCTCAGCCTAAGTTATGGCTCTGACAGACCTCGATGACAATTTAGCTCTGACGGATCCTAATGCGTTTCCCTCCCTATACTGAGACTAAAAGTGGCACGGACCTCGGGGCAAAAGTTTTGCCACTTTTAGTCTCAGCCTAGGTTCTGGCTCTGACAGACCTCGATGACAATTTAGCTCTGACGGATCTTAATGCGTTTTCCTCCCTATGCTGAGCCTAAAAGTGGCACGGACCTCGGGGCAAAAGTTTTGCTACTTTTAGTCTCAGCCTAAGTTATGGCTCTGACAGACCTCGATGACAATTTAGCTCTGACGGATCCTAATGCGTTTCCCTCCCTATACTGAGACTAAAAGTGGCAAAACTTTTGCCATGAGGTCTGCGCCATTTTTAGTCCTAGCTTAGGGAGAGAAAAGCATTAGGATCCGTTTGAGCTAAATTGTCATCGAGGTCTGTCAGAGCCATAACCTAGGCTGAGACTAAAAGTGGCACGGGCCTCAGATTTTTAAGGATGTGCGGGTTTAGATCCGCGAGGTCCGTAAGGTCCGTGTTTTACCCCTTCCCTAATCTTCAGAGAAATTGATAGTAATTAAATGCTTTTTAACCTTGGGGCTGCTTTCAGTGGACAGAGGTTAAGCATACACGTAGTATACCATCTTCAGAAAAAGACAGTCCACAGAACGCCTTCCACACTTTGGTTGGGAATAGAGGATGGCACCTTCTCCAATATTATGGGTGCCATTGCTGATCTGGTCACCTTGCCACAGTCAATATAACTGTTTAACATTTGGCTTCTTCCTCTCCAGCCCTCCCCATCCAAACCTATATCAAAAGCACATTGTGGTGTAGGAAAACACCCCCCCCCCCCTTAATTTCTTATTACTGGTGAACAAAGCTCAGCTTATATTTACTCAATTTTCCATACCGTTCTCCCAGGGGAGTTCAGACTGGTTTACATAAAGTTTTTCAGGTACCCAAGCATTTTTCCATGTCTGTCCCAGTGTCTAATGTACCTGGGGCAACGGGGGGGGGGGGGATTGAGTGACTTGCCCAGGGTCACAAGGAGCGTGGTGGGGTTTGAACCCGCAACCTCAGAATGCTGACTGCTCCACACTCTTCCCTCCTTACAATTCAGTATTTTTAAATAGTTAGACATTTGAAAACATGCAAATCAGTTTAGGATTTCCACTCCCCCCCCCCTAAATGAATAGATTTTATACTGTGCAGTAGAACTAGTTGGATGGGTTGCCTTCTGTCACATTTAATCCAGCCTCTAATTAATTGATTAAAAGATACTATCAACATAGAGTGCTTTGCAAAAATAAAACCCGTAAAAATACGATAGCAAACGCTGGATTTTGCTAAAGTCCTTCCCAGTTCCGCCTGGTTCCAAGCAATGAGGTGTAATGTTTACCAAAGCGAGTCTGTTTGCTTTGTAAACAGTAAAACATTTCGAGCAAAACAGACTTTGTTTAATCAGAAAATATACTCATCTTTTATGCATACATTTAAAACGCTACTTTTTAAAGCATTAGAAATAAAAACAAACCGACGTGGGGATTTGCTACTGTAGAAACCACCTCAGATCTCTTGTGAAATTTGTTGATCTAGATTATTTTCCCTCCCATCCCAACAAGAGAAAAATGCAATTAAAAAAAATAATTTGTATTTCTTCGGTTGTTTGTTTAGTGAGGGCTTTTTTTTTTTTTTTTTGCCAACTTCCTGAGGTCTGAAGTCTGATTCTGCAGAGCAGACACGCTTCCTTCTAAGACTGAGCAAGTGAAGCTGAACTGGGACCAGGTCGAGCGATTAACTGCAAGTAAGTCCAGGATAAACCACTCTGGATCCTCTCCCTTCTCTTTCCCAGTACCATATTAAGGTCAAAGCCACAAATTGTTCACATCGTCCCTGGTCAGGTATTGCAGATCCAGCTGCTGATTTTTTTAAGTAAGCACTGGAATGTCCTGCTACGATTTAATCGATTTAAAATTAAAAAAAAAAAAAAAAAATCGATTTTTTTTCCTATTTCTTGTCTAAACCATATTTGTTCGATCACAACTGTATGACATTCCCCCAGTTCTATTACCCCTGTGATGACAAACATTTTGCCAGAATATTTGTTGATGTTTAGGCGCGATCAAATTTAAATATGGTTTGGAGTGGGTTGCGAACATGCGTAATAATCGTGAGAATTTAGACGCGTTTAACCATGAAAGAAGAGTGCAACTGAATAGGGCTTTACAAAATATTTAAGTTCTAGATGGTTTGAATTAATCGAGAGTTCATTTAAAGAGCATGTGGGTTTTCTCTGTCTGTCCATGACCGCAAACCCAATTTGTTTCTCCTTCGAAAGAACAGAAGGGGATGTTTGTGCAGAAGGACAAAATTATCGAATCACAAAAGTTATCCCACAGTATATGTTGTTAGGAGAATTAAGAAAAATAATTAAGAATGATTATTAACTTTAATTGTGTTTTATTTTTTATTTTTATTTTACTGTTTTAGGGGCTAGCCGTGAAACATCTCTGGTCAAAAAAGTCGAATTATTTCGTTCAGCTTTTCATTCTTTTTAAACTGATAATTTATCGTTATTGCCAAGAAAGTGTCTGCGATTGTAACGCCTCTACCGACTTTTGGTTGACAGCAGCGGGCTGTGAAACCAGGTTCCGTTCAGGTATGGAAGATGTCAGGCGTTTTGAATTAATCGAACAGGAAATGAACAGCTTAAACGGAATAAAGTAATATTGGCAGTAGACCTTTTTTAATTTCTCACAAAAGTCTGATTTTTTTTTTCTACCGTAGGTTTGATGATCATTTTTAGGTTGTTGACCGCGAATGTATAGGAGGCAAATCACGTTTCAAGGAGTAATTCTGACCATATAAATTAAAGCGGCTATTTTGTGCTGAAATGAAGGTCAGTAAACAAACTTTAACTAATTTAAATGCCCTTTGAAGAACCAATAGTTCCTTATTCAGGTTAATTCATCAAGAAGTATATTAACTTGGGCTAATAAATGATAATTAAAAAAAAATGTTTATAGACCTTTACTTATGCCTATTTAAATGTACGCGACAAATACGCTTCTATATTCTAAACGATTTTGGAAAAGTTTGATTCCGCCTATTTGTTGCATGCTGCGAGAAGAAATGGATTCCCTGCGATGTCCATTAGATGGCAGTAGAACTTTCTTAGATCTACTGGCTGGTCATGAAAAGAGAGTCCAATGAAGAGACCTAAGCTTTGCTTTAACTTCTCTGCTCCAGGCTAGAGGGACCAACTTGTTGGCCATGAATTTAAGAGATATTTAGTCCTACAAATTTTGCTCATTTTTAGCAGGAGAGTGTAACTCCAGCAAATGTTCATGGAATAGATATTATTAACAAAGCAACTAATATATATTATTGTATATAATATAATAATTGTAATTATTGTATATAATATAATAATAATAATAATAGTAATTTTATTTCTTATATACCGCTATACCATAAGTTCAAAGCGGTTAACAACAAGTTACATACAATGAGATGTTTACAACAAGAAGTAAGAGATGTTTACAACAAGATACATACAATGAGTGTATGAGATGTATGGGAACAGAAAAAGTACTTTCTGGGGTACAGGTCACAATATCGAATAAAAATTTACAAATTTGCATGTTTCTTAGTCCTAACTTATATGTATTTGTCTCCTGATGCTGAATCAAGTTAATTCCATGCTGAAACATTAAAATACTGTGCTATACTGGTATTCTGCTCAGAAGAAAGGCCCAGTGGAACTACTGGTGTTCAAAAAAATGCTCAGAGAAGTGAAACCCTGAAGAGGGGGTGAAAACCACCTCTTGAAAGGAAGAGTTTACCATCCAATCATTGCATTTACATGTAGAAAATCACTCTCTGGTCACTATAGTCAGTCTGTTCTTTCTATCATTCAGCAATTTTCTGACTACATTGATATATATCCCTGTATCCTCTTAAACGCAGAAGAAAGGCCCGACAATCTACGTCTGTATTCTGCCATGAAAACTTGATATTATCAAGTTGCTAGGACTTAAAAAGGAGTCGATGGCACCTAACATATACTGCTATGCTGGGGATTATGTCTCTGCTTTCCATCTGCTCCCTTCCTCATGGTTGTCTTGTGAGGTTTTCATTAATCTATACCTTAAAGCCATTTTGTGAATATATATATGATTATTTTTTCAAAGTGGAAAGAACTGCATAACTTTTTTTTAAACCTACCTACATAAAATACATACAAGGGGGTGCTGAAAAGTTCTCAGGCTAGCCAAGAAGAGAATGACGTGGATTTGGTTCAATCAATGATCTGAAACAATGTCAAAACAGAGAATTTCGTTTCTGCAGATTGGCACTTAATGAAATAAGATAACACTCTTTTCAGCTACAGTGGGAAAATAACGCTCAGAATTTAGGAAGTTGGTTGGTTGGGCTGAGGACTTTTCAGGACCCCCTTGTATGTAATAAAAGCGAGCCAAGTATAGGAATTGAAGCCATTGTGACATCACTGATGAGGTTGGCTCTTATTGGTGGAATGAGGCATTATGACATCACAGTCTCAGCTCTGGTTACCAGACACTGAAACTCTTCACACTATGAGGAGGTGATGAAAAGTTCTCAGCCCAACCAATAAGAGAATGACCTGGATACGGTTCAATCAATGATCTGAAACAATGTCAAAACAGAGAATTTCGTTTCTGCAAATTGGCACTTAATGAAATAAGATAACACTTTTTTTCAGCTACAGTGAAACAATAATGCTCAGAATTTAGGAAGTTGGTTGGTTGGGCTGAGGACTTTTCAACACCCCTTTGGGTGAGATGTAGCTGTTACGTCTGAATTACTTTGTTTTAGTCTTCTCTGCCATTCCCCCCTCCCCACCCCACCCCCACCCCTGATTTCACCAACTTCCCTTCTGCCAGTGACCTCATGTCCATTGCACAGCAATGGAAGACAGCTTTCCGAATGCTTTAAGACAGGGGTGAGGAGTAGAGTTAATGAACTATACAGGAAAAACAGACGGTCAATACAGAAGCCGAGAGGATCCCCCAAAATTAGCCCACTAGCTCTCTAATATGGGGGTTCTGGGCAAATATGAGAGAGTTGGCCACTCTATACACTCTGGCTCCGATTCTATAAAGGGCGCCTAAGTCAAGCCTAAAGTTAGGCGTGCTTTAGGCATCCAAGCTAAGTGGTTAATGAGCCAATTAAGGGTCTTAACAAGCGATAATTAGTACTTAGACGTCCATAAGATGTAGATGCCACTTTGTAGATGCAGCCACAATTTCATGTTTAAAACTCGCACCTAAACAAGGCCTAACTTTAGATGTGTTTTACAGAATCAGGGCCTCAGGGCTGGATTCTGCAACTGGCACCGGTATCGGCTGGAACCTCCAAAACTGGCGCCGGTCACTTGTCAATCAGGCGCCGGTTACAAAATCAACTTTGTCTACTCCAATTTTATTGTGACTTTATTTCCCTTCCCCAAACATTTCCTGCTCATCTAGTCCAGCGATCTCCAACTCAAACCCTTTGCAGGGCCACATTTTGGATTTGTCGGTACTTGGAGGGCCTCAGAAAAAATAGTTAATGTCTTATTATAGAATTGACAGTTTTGCATGAGGTAAAACTCTTTAAAGTTTATAAATCTTTCCTTTTGGCTAAGTCTTAATAATAATAAGAGACAAGAAACTGTTTTATTTTACTTTTGTGATTATGATAAACATACCGAGGGCCTCAAAATAGTACATGGCAGGCTGCGAGTTTGAGATCACTGCTATAGGCTAAGGCTCTTTGCATCTGCATTGTGATGTCATAGAACTTTATGATTATAGAAACATAGTAACATGATGGCCATCCACAGCATCCACTATCTCCTCCTCTCCCTATTGGCTAAGGCTCTTAACATTTGCATTTCCTCTCCCTATTGGCTAAGGCTCTTTACACCTGTATTGTGATGTCATAGAACTCTATGGTTATAGAAACATGATGGCAGATAAAGGCCAAATTGCTTATCCAGAGCATCCACTATCTCCTCCTCTCCCTATTGGCTAAGATTTTTAACATTTACATCTCCTCTTCCTATAGGCCAGTGGTCTCCAACTCAAACCCTTGGCAGGGCCACATTTTGGATTTGTAGGTACTTGGAGGGTCGCAGAAAAAATAGTTAATGTCTTATTAAAGAAATGACAACTTTGCATGAGGTAATACTCATTGTAGTAACTATAACGAATTTTACCTCATGCAAAGTTGTCATAGTTGCAACACAGTTTATAAATCTTATAACTATAAGTCACATAGTTGTAATATAGTTTATAAATCTTTCCTTAATTGCTTCTGATAATTTCAGTTATGCACAGCTGAAAGCAGTGCAACATGCAGAAAGTGAAAAACTATCAAAGTATCAACTGCAAGAGACAAGATTTGGGGCCAACTATTTTGAGGCCCCGGGCATTATAAAGAATGATTCTTTATGGACCAACGTGTGCCTTAAGTGTCCGGTGGTCGCGTCCGCAACTGCCTTCAGTTCTCACCTCCTCCAGCACCGGACACACACACAAGCTGCACTGCCTCCAATGGTTATCTTACATTCTGGAACGTTGGCCGCCTCACTGCTCTAACCTCACGCAAGCGCTTTCCTGCGTCTGCACGTGATTAGACTCCACCTCGCAATCGCGTACAGACACAGGAAAGCGCTTGCGTGAGGTTACAGTGATCGCAGGACATGACCGCCGGACACTTAAGGCACAGGTTTTCCATAAGGAATTATTCTTTATAATACCGAGGGCCTCGAAATAGTACCTGGCGGGCCGCATGCTGCCCATGGGCCACAAGTTTGAGACCATCTCTTCTTCCCCCCTTTTCCTGATACCCACATTCCCGTCTTTCCCGATATCCATATTCCTGCCTTCCCTGAGGTGTGTTGTCCTGTCTTGTCCAGTCCAGCCTGCTCCATCCTATCCTCAGCCCCTGCCATCCCTCCCTCCCATTGCCCATTACAGGCATCTCCTTAGGCCTACCTTAAAACTTGGTGGTCCAGTGGTGAGCCAGAAAAGGAGCAATCCCTCCTTGTCCTATCCCATCAGACTCTGCAACCCCTCCCCCCCCCTCCCAGACCCATTGCAGGCCTCCCCTTGGCCTGCCTTGAGACCTGCAGGTGACAGTACACTGAAAGTTCTTTGCGTTTCTGGGTCTGTCAGAATTTATTGATTTGCTTTGACCGCGGCTGCTCTCTGCTTCCCCCTCAAAACGGCAGCCCTAGATAACTGACTAATCATGCCTAATGGTTTGGCCGGCCCTGGATACGAGGCTGTAAGCCAAGCTTCATTAGTTTCTAACCAGTGTCAGACACAAATATACAGTCCCACAACCTAAAGCAGTGGTGTCAAACTCAAATCCTTTGCAGGGCCACATTTTGGATTTGTAGGCCTCAGAAAAAATAGTTAATATCTTATTAAAGAAATTACAATTTTGCACGAGGTAAAACTCTTTATAGTTTATAAATCTTTCATTTTGGCTAAGTCTTAATAATAATATTGTAATTTATAGCTAAAGAGACAGTTTTATTTTACTTTTGTGATTATGATAAACATACCGAGGGCCTCAAAATAGTACCTGGCGGGCCGCATGTGGCCCCTGGGCCGTGAGTTTGAGACCACTGACCTAAAGGTTTTGATTTTGCTTAGGAATGAAGATCTTGGCAAAAATATGATTGATTCTGGGTAAGTTATAAAGACCATTTGTAAGAAAAAACAGTTCCTAGAATAGACTCAAGATGCCAGTAATGCGTTTGAAAGTGTACATTTCTTTAAAGATATTCCTTCGTTTCGGGCATTCCATTCTAGATAGCCACACTATTATCATTCACTAGCTTTTTTTTTTCACAAATGCTAATACCCTTTAAAATCTGTTTTATGAATATTAATGATGCTTTGAATGTGCACTAATTAGCATAAGAGTTTTAATGCAAAACTTGTGCAAATGAGAAAGATATACTAACTAGAGAAAGCAACTTATTCTGTGGCATAGGAAAATGATGTCTTCAAATGGTTTCATAAGTCTATCCGTGTGCATGTTTTGGGGTTTTGATGTTCATACTCGCATTATTTATACATCACCTCGAGTGACCTAGGAAAGGCTGGAAAGGTGGTTTCAGAAATCTTTTTAAAGAATCAAGCCCTATGAAGGAAACAGACCCATGAATACAAAACTGCCATGTCTTGGGGAGGTACAGTAATGTTTTTGCAGTACAATTTGTATTAATATGCAAATGTTGGAATCTGGGTTTAATTCATTTGCATCTCATTTGCATCTCATTAGCATGCTGTATTACTATGGGTTAATCAAACGGCATTAATGACTGATGATAATGTAGTTTAGTACATTGGCTTCTTAGGGCTCCTCTTACTAAGTCGCGTTAGGGCTTTAATGCGCGGAATAACGCGTGCTTTATTGCCGCGTGAGCTAGACCTTAACGCCACCATTGAGCTGGCGTTAGTTCTAGCCACGTAGCGCGGGTTTAGCATGCGCTAAAAACGCTAACGCAGCTTAGTAAAAGGAGCCCTTAGTCTGAAACAAAGTTTAAGTTGCAAATGTTCTGCGTTCTTCCTAATCGGTTGGGAGAGGGAAGGGGTAAAACGCGGACCTGACGGACCTCGCGGATCTAAAAACCGCTCGTCCTTAAAAATCTGAGGTCCGTGCCACTTATAGTTAGTTTCTGGCTCTGACAGACCTCGGTGACAATTTAGCGCTGACGGATCCGTCTCAGCATAGGGAGGGAAAGGTATTAGGATCCGTCAGCGCTAAAATGTCATAGAGGTCTGACAGAGCCGCGAACCTCAGATTTTTAAATTTACTGGGGCTGCAGGAAACCAGTTTAAAGGATTCGTTTTAGCTGCTCCAGCACTAGTCTCTGGCTCTGACAGACCTCGATGACATTTTAGCGCTGACGGATCCTAATACCTTTCCCTCCCTATGCTGAGACGGATCCGTCAGCGCTAAATTGTCACCGAGGTCTGTCAGAGCCAGAAACTAACTATAAGTGGCACGGACCTCAGATTTTTAAGGACGTGCGGTTTTTAGATCCGCCAGGTCCGTCAGGTCCGCGTTTTACCCCTTCCTGTTGGGGAAATGCTGGCACATGAAGAAGAAAGAACATTTGAAAGCCAGGGTGGTTGTCGGGTTTCACGGGCCAGCCTAAGAGAACTGCACAGTCCTCACCTGGGCCCAAAACTAAAGTGATCCAAATTTGACAGACCTGACAAATGGACAGGCCCGGTCCTGGTGGCGAGGACAGACAAAAGATTCACAATGGACTCTGGAAGATCCTAGACAATTCCTTTACAGAGAAAGAGGAGAAAATCTCCAACAGAACCACTTTGTGCAGAAACCTGGTTTGCAGCCTTTGCGTTTACAAATTTGCAGGAGAAGCATGAAGTCCAGTAATGTTACAAGCAGCACATTTGCAGAAAGTCACAGAAAGCACGCGTTTGATAGAGGAATGCAATGGAAACAGTTGTGTTTTATTTTGTCCTTCATGTTTCTAGGTTTCTAAATAAAGACAAATCTGCGTGATTATGAGGTGCTGCGCCCAACCAAGAAGAGAATGACATGGATACGGTTCAATCAATGATCTGAAATAATGTCAAAACAGAATTTTATTTCTGCAAATTGTCGCTTAATGAAATAAGATAACATTTTTTTTCAGCTACAGAAATTAGGAAGTTGGTTGGTTGGTCTGAGAACTTTTCAGCACCTCCTCGTACTATTTGGGTTTCCACCAGGTACTTGTAACCTGGATTGGTCACGGTTGGAGACAGGAGTCTGGGCTAGATGGACCATTGGTCTGACCCAGTACGGCTATTCTTATGTTCTTATGTGAGCCAAGTGCCGGGTTTCGAAAAGCCATCCGGGGAAATCCGGACCCCAAGAAACCCGACTTGAAGTTAACATATTCTCTGCACATTCTCAGATGTCCAGGCAGATGGTTCCACAAATGTAAACCAGCAATACAAAAAAACATTTTCATTTCTGAAGGCACATATCAAACTCCCATTTCCTTAATAGCTGTTAATCTCATCCCCTCCCCCCTCGTCTGATCTCATAAATACTTAATGGATCAGATTCTATAAATGCTGATAAAATTGGGGGCTCAGGATCAGTGGCGTACCTAGCATATGTGATACCCGGGGCCCATCATTTTTTGGCACCCCCCCATCTGTAAGAAAAACATGATTTTTAGTAACAAGCCACAAGTCACACATGAGTACCTAGGAAAAGGCAGCATCTTACATATGCAGTGAGCAGTACATCAATACATACACCCATTGTAAAACTAAACAAGCCAGACTAGTACAGATCAATCCTACACCATTAATCCTAACAGAAAACCAGTCTTTCGAACACACAGAACACAGAAAACACCTTCGCCTAGTATGGAATGTCATCACAAACTAACCCCTCCCCCTTTTACAAAACTGTAGTGTGGATTTTAGCCACGGTGGTAACAGCTCTGACGCTCATAGAATTCTGAGCATCAGCGCTGCTACCACCACGGCTGGCGCTAAAAAACGCTCCACAGTTTTGTAAAAGGGGGGATAAAATAGAAATACATACGCAAAGGTTAAATTGAACCAGCAAGAAGCTGGACTCTGCATACAATGCAACACCACAAAAACAGTGACACATGTCTCCTAAAGCAATAAATAAATAGAAAATTTTTTTCTACCTTTGTCTTCTCTGGTTTCTGTTTTCCTCATCTTCTTGTTACTCTCTTCCTTCCATCCACTGTCTGCCATCTCTCTGCCCCTATATGGCATCTTCTCTCCTTCTATGCCCCTTCCAGAAACTGTATGCCTCCCCCTTCCATCTCTCCTTTCACCCCCATTGATCTGGCATCTCTCTTATCTCCTTCCTTCTCCCACACCTCTCTTCTGCAATCCCTTTCTCCCCTCATTTTCCTTTTCATTTTATTTTCTGCATCCATCTAGATTACATTCTTACTACCCTCTCATCAATTTCCTTTTTTATTGTCTACCTACAGCTCGCCACCTCTTTCCCTCATCCCCTCCAGTATTTCCCTAACTCAATCCTTTTCCCCCATCATGTGCCCTCCTTTTATTTATCCCCTCCTTCCATCATGTGCCCTCTTTCTCTAACCCTTCCATCTAGTACCTTCTCCTCTCTCTGTCCACTTCCATTGTCTGCTCCCCTCTTTCTCTCCTCCCATTTCCTTCCAGCATTTACTCCCTTATCTCTCCCATTTGCAATTCCATTCAGCATAGGCTCCCCCTCTACCCTGTCTACCTACAGCTCACCACCTCTTTCCCTCAGCCCCTCCAGTATTTCTGTAACTCAATCCTTTTCCCCCATCATGTGCTTTCCTTTTATTTATCCCCTCCTTCCATCATCTGCCCTCTTCTCTCTCCCCACTTCCATCATCTGCCCCTTCTCTCTCTTTCCCCCCACTTCCATCATCTGCCCTGTTCTCTCTCCTTCTCTCCACTTCCATCATCTGCCCCTTCTCTCTCTTTCCCCTCACTTCCATCATCTGCCCTTTTCTCTCTCCCCACTTCCATCAACTGCCCTCTTCTCTCTCCTTCTCTCCACTTCCATCATCTGCCCCTTCTCTCTCTTTCTCCTCACTTCCATCAGCATCTGCCCCCTTTCGCTCCCTAAAACCCAATTCCATGCAGTATCGTTCCCCCTTATGTCTCTTTCCCTGCAATTCAATCAGCATCTGCCCCTTTCTCTCCCTCCACCACGCATCCATACCACCCTGACCCGCTTTCTCACCCTTCAGCATGATTCCATACCACCCTGACCCCCTTTGTCACCCTTCAGCATGATTCCCTACCACCCTGACCCCCCTTTGTCACCCTTCAGCATGATTCCCTACCACTCTGATCACCCCTTTGTCACCCTTCAGCATGATTCCCTACCACCCTGACTCCCCTTTGTCACCCTTCAGCATGATTCCCTACCACCCTGACCCCCCTTTGTCACCCTTCAGCATGATTCCTTACCACACTGACCCCCCTTTGTCACCCTTCAGCATGATTCCCTACCACCCTGACCTCCTTTCTTTCTGCATCCCAAAGGTCCCGCGATGACTGCTTCTGCTCGGATGGAAGAGGTAAGTGACGTCGGAGGGGGCTGGGCCGGCAGACGCAGTTAGTTGAAGTAAGATCCCGCGATGACTGCGGCTGCCGGTCCCCCCCGACGTCACTTACCTCTTCCCAGTCATTGCGGGACCTTCTTCACTTCAGCGCGGCTGCCGACTGCTTTAAGTACGGCAGCCGCGCTGAAGTGCTGTTTGAAGCAGCGCAGGAGGTTCCGGATCCGGCTGGCTGTGCACCCCCTTGGAGCGTGCACCCGGGGCGGACCTCCCCCCCCCCCCGCCCCTCCCCCCTTGGTACGCCACTGCTCAGGATAAGCAATCTTTATAGAATTTATTTATTTTATTTTTAAAATTTCTATACCGTTTTTATCCAAAACGGTTCACAAGGGGTTACATAAATAAAATGTTAAAAGTGCTGAATTCGGCACTCAAGTTTGGGTGTTGAAACCTGACATAAGCACTTGAGTACAGATCCTCGCTAATCTGTAATGCTGTAGGCATCTTTTGTGAATGCCCTGACCCGCCCATTCCTCCCCGTGGCCACGCCCCCTTTCGAGTCGCACACGATCCAATTTAGGTGTCCATTGTTAAAGAAAATCACTTAACTCGATCGGTGCCCAATTAAGTACTTGCTAATTCTAATAATTAATAACTAATGGGCGCCAATCTGCGATCCATGTCCAAGTGTGGGTGCCAAAACTTTGGCAACCTTTATAGAATTCCGGGGTGGTGGGGTGGGTGGGAGGGTTAAAAGCAAAGGCTATACAATAACTGTCGGGGGTGCGTCCAGCACATTCTCTGCAGTTGCCACACTGAAAATCTCTTTCCCATAAATAGATGCCAGCGTGTGCCCGTTCTCTTCCCAAAACCCACCCAGTTCAAGCCCCCTAACTCAACGTGAAGCTAAGGTGTGAATTACTGACAACACGGAAGCTTCTATAAATCATGTATGAAAGATATTATTATTAATAGAGAACATTCCTTTCTCCGTCTAAGTCAGAGGCTTTGCTGAGGCATCTCGGGAAGTTTGTTTGGCTTTCCTGAAATGTTTCTGTGTTGCATTTCTTTAATATGATGTGATACATGCTCATGGCCAAAATCCTGGTAATCTCTCTCTACTAGGAACGCTCCTAAGTGCCTTGAATTTTGAGAGGAATTAGGAGGGAGCTCCAATGCCGATGGAGCTGCCACTAAAAACTGAATAACAACAGCTCTCACATTGCTTAGAAATTATAGGTGAAACAAAGCAGATATTGTGCCCTGAGAGACGAGTTTCAAGAACCACTTGAGAATGAACAAAGAGCCCTGGCAGTGCTTTCTCTGCTAAGATAGGTCAATTTCTCCAATTTATTGACACTGGCTTTCATTCTCAGTTTTAGATTTGTATTTAGGGGCGCTCTGGCTGAAGTGTGGGAATTGTTTGCAGTGGCCGTGAGGGTAGGAGACATCCAGGAAGCCGGCACCCCCCCACGTTCTCCTCTCCGCCCCCGCTCCTTCTGTGCCCCACATGCCATACTTTGTACCATAACTAAAGTGCGCAGGACTTTGGCGTGCCGACATTTGCACGCAGGACAAATGCCTGCCACCACTTCTGCCGCTCCTGTTTGCGCTCTGAGGGGGGTGTTTGGGGGCTACCCCCACTATACTTAGAAGTACTCGCGGTCCCGTGGGGGGGGGGGCTTGGGGGGAACCATCCCCAGTACTCTGAATGCTCCTGTTCTCCTTCCCGTTTTTGCTCTTTGGGAGTTTTCAGTGTAGTGGGGGGGATTACCCCACGCCCACCCACAACAGGAGCGCAAGCACTTCTTAGTGTAGTGGAGGGGGGGGGTTCCCCCACACCCTCCTCAGAGCGCAAATGGGAACTGTGGAAGCGGCGGAATGCATTTGTCCTGTGCGCCAAAGTGCTGCACGCTTTTGATGGGTCACCGCCATACTTGCGCCCTCCCTTCCCACCTCTCTACCTCTTTAAATCTTTGTGAGAGCGAACAGCTTCTCCAGCTTGCTGCTTGCACCAGCGTTGGCATTCCCTCTAATGTCTCTTCCTGGCCCCACGACCCGGAAGTGATTTCAGAGGGCGCCAAGCTGGCGCGAGCAACAGGCTAAAGTAGTTGCTTGCGCTGATGAAGATTTAAAGAGGTACAGGGAGGCGGTGAAGGGAGGGTGTGCACGTGGCTTGGGGGGGGACAGAGAGGTGCCAAACCCCCACCAAGACGGTGCCTGGGGTGGTCCGCAGGCATCGGAATCCTTCAGTCTACTTCCGGGGGGGCAAGCCTGCCCGTCGATGCTGCGAGGGGGCTACCCAAAGATTTAAAAGGACAGCGCCGGGAATTGGCGGGTGGGGAGTTGGGAGCTGGTGCGAGGCTGTGCTGCAGGATTCTGCTGGTAAGGGTGGAGCTCTTGGGCCCTCCCTAGACAAAACAGTGCTCCGCTGCCTAAGGAAGATACAGAACAAGTCAGACTCTTAAACATTAGCAGAATACCGCACAAACACTAACCCCTGAATTCTATATAGGGTGTGCAAAACTGTATGTGAAAATTTGGGAGCACGTCATTTAAACGAATAGCTAGCAATTGTACATCACCAAATAATTATTGTAATTCATAGGCTCCAATTAGGATTTGGGACTGGCCTTGGACACGGCAAGGGAGGCAGAGGTTTTGCTCCATTTCTGAACCTAACTGAAGCCATTTTGATCATGTTTTCTTCTTGTGTCTTCCCCTCCCCCAAAGGGACTTGATGTAAGTTCTGTTGTGTTTTCGAGAGAACTGACCCATGTGGGTGCATTGCAGGAGGACCACAGAGGAGTTTGGGGCCCTGAAGAAAGAAGACGAGAGCCAGTCCAACCAGGCACAAGAAGAGGAACATAAAGGGACATAGAGGAAAAGCAGGATTATAAACATCCACAGATTTGAGATAAGGAACATTTTGGAACTTTATTTGCATTCTTAATACTACTTGTTTTTTGTAGCCCTGAACATGCTTAATTTTGGGCAGATACATCAAATAAAGATACCCCTAGCCGAAGACTTGAATTTCTTCCAGGGCTTTTGAGAACTTTAGGAGTTCTGTAGTTTTCCCTTCATCCGCCAGATCCATTTAATTCGATTTTCTGGGGTTTCTCACTACATTTGGAGTACTCTTTCAGGCCTATCTTCACCCTGTGGTAAGAGGGCCACCACGGTGAAAACCCAGGTAAGAACAACGTTTGTGCAAAATGTCAAGTCAGTAAAGTTTCTTGAATCTTAAGAATCCCTGCTTGGGTTTCTGCTTTTTCCCAGCTTGTAGAACTTTCATTCTAGATAGGAAAGAGAGGCGGAAGAGCCATGAAGACTATGTCAATACACTTGTGTCAATGTACTTCTCCTTGTACTCTTCGCTAGGACCAGTCTGGTCTCTAGAATAAGCTCCGTTATTGTCTACTGTAACCTATTTGTTGTTATGACTAGTCTGTTTTCAAACGATTGTGAATGTCTACTTGTAACCCGTTCTGAGCTTCCAGGAGAACGGGTAGAAATCGAAATAAATAAATAAATGTCATCATTCTCACTCTATTTCCACGCTGATCGCTAGAAATGTCAAGCTTGCATTGGTGGGAGAGGTAGTGTTACTGGGAACATAAAAAGAGCAATTACATCTGTCCCTCTCTATACTGGGACTCAACTATCATAGCTGCAAAAGACCAAGAACATAGCCTGGGAATACTCCTTGACTCCAACCTATTGTTTCCCAACCACATTCGTAGAATCCAGACCCCTAGACCCGCGTTAGGATAAAAACGTATATTAAGAACATAAGAACATAAGAAATGCCTTCACCGGATCAGACCCTAGGTCCATCTATTCCGGCGACCCGCACATGCGGAGGCCAAGCCAGGTGCTCCCAGTTGGAGACCCTGGTTACCCGTATCCATCAATATGTTTTGCAAGGAGGTATACATCCAACTTATACTTGAAACCCAGAATGGTAGTCTCCGTCACCACCTCATCCGGGAGAGCATTCCAAGCGTCCACCACCCGCTGTGTGAAACAGAACTTCCTGACATTTGTCCTGAGCCTGCTGCCCCTCAGCCTCAGTCCATGACCTCTTGTCCGTTTCACATTTGACAATGTGAACAACGATGATTCTTGCTCTATTTTGCCGAATCCTTTCAGTATTTTAAAAGTCTCAATCATATCCCCTCGCAGTCTCCTCTTCTCAAGGGTGAACAGTCCCAGTCTTCCTAATCGTTCTTTGTAGCTCAAATTTTCCATACCTTTTACTAGTTTCGTGGCTCGCCTCTGCACCCTTTCCAGCAGGGCTATATCCTTTTTTAGGTAAGGAGACCAGTGTTGGACACAGTACTCCAAGTGTGGTCTGACCATTGCTCTGTAAAGTGGCATTATAACGTCCGCCGATCTACTTGTGATCCCCTTCTTTATTATGCCCAACATTCTGTTTGCTTTCTTCGCCGCTGCCGCGCATTGAGTCGACGGCTTCTGGTTTCTGTCTATCAGTACCCCCAGGTCTCTTTCTTGTTCAGTTTTGGCCAATGTTACACCTAACATTTTGTATTCATGTTCCTTATTTTTCTTGCCCAGGTGCATCACCTTGCATTTGTCTATGTTAAACTTCATCTGCCACTTGTCCGCCCATTTCTCCAGTTGGTCTAGATCCTTCTGGAGATCTTCAATATCTTTTTGTGACCCAACTGCCCGACATAGTTTTGTGTCGTCTGCAAACTTGATTATATTACTTGTTGTCTCCTCTTCAAGGTCATTTATGAAGATATTAAATAATATAGGCCCAAGAACTGAGCCTTGGGGCACTCCGCTAGTCACCTTCCCCCAGTCCGAGAATACCCCATTTATGCTTACCCTCTGCAATCTATTTTCTAGCCATTTGCCTATCCATCTAAGTACATCCCCTTCAATTCCGTGACTTAGTAGTTTCCTCATAAGCCTTGTGTGTGGGACCTTGTCGAACGCTTTCTGGAAGTCCAAGTAAATTATATCCACCGGGTCTCCGCCGTCGATTAGTTTGTTCACCTTCTCGAAAAATTGAAGTAAATTCATCAAACATGACTTCCCCTTCCTAAAGCCATGTTGACTAGCTCTCATCAGGTTGTGATTTTCCAGGTGTTGCACTATGCTATCCTTGTTCAGTGCTTCAACCATCTTCCCAGGAACCGACGTTAGACTCACAGGTCTGTAATTGCCTGGTTCTCCTCTGAATCCTTTTTTGAAAATTGGAATAACATTTGCTATTTTCCAGTCATCTGGTATTTGCCCGGTTCTAATTGACATGTTAGCTAGGATTTGTAAAATCTCTCCAATTTCCATCTTAAGCTCCTTTAATACTCTCGGGTGAATTCCATCTGGTCCAGGGGATTTGTCACTTTTTAATTTGTCGATCTGATAGTATATCATCTCCAATTCCACATTCACTGTATTGTAAAATCTTGTACTGTAACTGTGACAAATTTAACCTGGAAATTGTATATTATGGATATTTGTATTAGATCCCTAGTATGTGTTGAGTTAGGATAAAAAAACACTTGTAAAAAAACAAAGGCTTGTTCTGTAACTAACTGTATATAATGGACTAGTTTTTTAGCCTATTACATTAACGAGTGCTAGCAGCCATTCTTCCTTACTTTTTTCTCCCCCCTGTCCAGCAACAACCTCCCTTCTCTGCTCCCACTGTCTAGCAGTAGGCCTTTTCCCTTACTTTTCCCTCCCCCCGTCTAGCAGCATCCCTTCACTGCTCCCCCTGTCCAACAGTAGCCATTATTCCTTCCTTTTACCTCCCCCCTATCCAGCAGCACCCCTTCCCTGCTCCCCCTGTCCAACAGTAGCCATTATCCCTTCCTTTTACCTCCCCCCTGTCCAGCAGCACCCCTTCCCTGCTCCCCCTGTCCAGCAGCACCATTTGTTCCAAATTCCAGGGGTCTCTCCCTATCATGAGATTCTCGGAGAAACCGAGGGGGTGGAAGCACGCCAGTGGCCTCGGGGGTCTTTTGAGGATGTGGTGGGGAGAAGTGGAAGCGCACCAGTGGACTGGGGGGGAGGGGTCTTTTTGGGATGTGGAACGAATCATGCGCGTTTCCCTTACTTTCTATGGGGAAACTCGCTTTGATATACGAGCACTTTGTTTTATGAGCATGCTTCTGGAACGCATTATGCTCGCAAACCAAGGTTCCACTGTATATTGATCTGCAACTGATCCTTGACAGAATGGATGACAGTGAATTGGAGAATTTGACAGCTACGTATGCCCAAACTCATAACGAAACAATAGCGGCCTGACCATGGGATGGGGCAAGTTGAGCAGATAGGACTCAAGAGAAAGAAATGAAAGGGGAATTGGGGGATATGGAGCGAATGAGAAGAGGGATCTCAGCAGAAGGAAAATGCATCTTAGGAGGAAACTAAAGAGCTCCGTGCCGCATTACTGATGACATCATCAGCGATGCAGCAGAGGAACACCCGGATGTGAGAAAGGCAGGCCGCGATGCAGCCTGTGCTGCCGACGCTGCTGTTTGTTTCCAGGTGTTTTGGCTCGTGGTCAGGGTTCGGATGGGAGGGAGAGATGAAAGTGCGGGGTGCACCACGGTGGTGGTGGGGGGGATGGGAGAATAGAAAGATGCTGCATAAGGGGAGGGGTGAGAGGGGAGGAAAGATGCTGCACATGTGGGGGAGAGAAAGGAAATAGGAAGATTTGAGGTGGAGGAGAGGAAGTGAGAGATGATCATTACATGAAAAAAAAATGAGACATCCCCGAAAATAAGACCTAGTGCCTTTTTGGGCCCAAAATTAATATAAGACAGTGTCTTATTTTCGGGTAAACACAGTACTTAAGAGTACTCGACTACCATTCACTTTGGGTAAATCTCTTCATGAAAAGGCTATTAAAAAATCCCAATAGATACATAACAGAAGACTTAAGAGCGAGGGTTTCAGGCGTTCCTTTGCTATCTCCAGCATCCCTAGGCTCTGCTGGTCCGTTTCTTTTGATCAGACACACAGATCTTTATTATCATTTGAATTTGGTAACTTCTCATTAACATAAATACTGTTTAAAAGTTAATAGCACCTGTTATCGAAACGATTTGAAATGGGGGGTGGGGGGGGTGGAGGGTAAGGGGTGAAGGGTGGAAAAGCTATGCTGAAATGACACGGTTTCAATGTGGAAACATTTAAACTCAGGCCTCCTTCACTCAGGGTAAGGTGGACCTGAACCTCTAAATTACAGCCATCCCTGGCCTGTAAGTAAATAAACACTTGGCACAGCTGTGGCCACTAACCAGGGAAACACAGCTCCCTCTCCCAGGCCTGATTGCAGAACAAGTCATTAAGTAGGGAAACGTGAACCCCCAGTGTCAGTGTGAGATGATAAAGGTTGTCAACCGTAAATTAACTGAGCTCCGCAGATTAACCCTTCAGGCATCCTTGGGCAAAGAGTTCTCTAGTGCACTCAGGTATTTGGGTCCTTTGTTTTATCGGGTTTCAAATTATTATTACTGCAATTTGTACTTTGGGGTGTGGCGGACTGAGTTGTGAATGAGTCAAGAGATATCTCACAGGGTGAGAAGTGTAAAATAGGGACATGCTTTCAATAAGGCGACTTCGGTTGGTTAGCATACCTAAATAATTTAGGGCTAGATTCACAAAGTGAACCGATCGTGTACCAATCGGTTTGCGACCCCTTTATGACCAAATATCCCTCCGGCCTGATTCACTTACCTCTCCTGCAATCCGCTTCCAATCCGTGCATGCAAATGAGGGGAAACGCATGCAAAGTAGACAGGGACGTGATTCTCCAACGAAAGTTTGTGCTGGCCGATTAACACAAGAAGCAACTGCTGGGGACCAATCGAAAATGTCTTTCCGACTCTTCTGCTCTCTGCACGCTCTGCCTCATCTCTCTCCTGCCTGCTCGCCCCAAATGCCGCCTTGCTCTGCCCCATCTGTCTCCGCCTGCTCGCCCCAAATGCCGCCTTGCTCTGCCTCATCTGTCCCCTGTCTGCTCACCCTGAATGCCGCCTTCCTCTGCCCCATCTGTCTCCTGCCTGTTTGCCCCAAATGACGCCTTGGTCTGCCCCATCTGTCTCCGCCTGCTCGCCCCAAATGCCGCCTTGCTCTGCCTCATCTGTCCCCTGTCTGCTCACCCTGAATGCCGCCTTCCTCTGCCCCATCTGTCTCCTGCCTGTTTGCCCCAAATGACGCCTTGGTCTGCCCCATCTGTCTCCGCCTGCTCGCCCCAAATGCCGCCTTGCTCTGCCTCATCTGTCCCCTGTCTGCTCACCCTGAATGCCGCCTTCCTCTGCCCCATCTGTCTCCTGCCTGTTTGCCCCAAATGACGCCTTGGTCTGCCCCATATGTCCCCTGTCTGCTCACCCTGAAAGCCGCCTTGCTTTGCCCCATCTGTCTCCTGCCTGCTTGCCACAAATGCCGCCTTCCTCTGCCCCATCTGTCTCCTGCCTGTTCGCCCCAAATGACGCCTTGCTCTGCCCCATCTGTCTCCTGCCTGCTCACCACGAATGCCGTCTTGCTGTGCCCTATCTGTCTCTTGCCTGCTCGCCCCGAATGCCACCTTGCTCTGCCCCATCTATCCCCTGCCTGCTCACCCCGAATGCCAACCTGCTCTGCCCCGCACTAGGAGCCCGTGGTTTTAACCCATGAGTTTAAAGCAGGTTAAAACCATGGGCTCGCTGGGCTACAAAAATTTTAAAAAAAGTTACAACCCAAAAATTTTAAAAAAACTTGCGGCTCACAGGGGTCTTGATGCGTGCGCAGACCATCTACAGATGCGCACAATAGCGATCCATGTAGGCCAGATGAGGGCGTTCCTCCAAGCGACCTCATTTGAATGTTTCCATTTTGTGAATTCGTCAAACCTGCCCGGATCGGATCTGATCGGGCAGGTTCATGAATTTAGGTCTTAGTGCGGGCTAACCTGATTGAGTCAAGTTATTTTTATTTAATGTAAGCCTCTCCCCAACTTTGATATCCCAAGTCCTCTAAATATTCTTCATACTTTGACCTCTAACCCTTTGTTGTAGTTCCTTCCTATTTCATTTACTGTAAACCGCGCCGAGCTCTACGAACGTGGAGATGATGTGGTATACAAACCTAAGGATTAGATTAGATTAGATTAATTTGAACAGATATTTATATCTGTTTTTACCTTATTAGGGTTCAAGGTATTTGCAAATTCAAATAAATAATATTCATACAAAACCTAATTCTATACATGGTACTAAAATTATGTACAGAGATCCGGGCGTACCCAATTTCCATGTGCAATGCGATTGAATAACAAGCCAATTAGCACAGACAATTGGGTGCTAATAATCAAATAATCAAATTAAGATTTTTAAGTGCCAAGATCCACATGTAAATTTTACACATGGTTCCAAAAAGGGGGCACATCCAAGGGAGTGTCATAGGTGGATCGGAGGGTGTTCTTATAATTTATGTGCGCTATTATAGAATAAGGGGGATCTGTGCCTAATTTAGGAGTGAGAATTGACACAATCAATATGCATGAGATTGATTTGCATGTACTGCTTCCATAGGTAACTGATAGGAGTAGAGGTGATTCTCAATCCCAGGTACGAGCCGGCTGGATCATATTCAATGCAGCATTTTGGATCAGTTGTAGCTTGGCCAAAGGCTCTTATAGTACCCACTTAAGAAATCAGCGTCTGATGGTAGGTTACATGTCAATCAAACTAGCGTAAAGAGGATGGGATAAGAGCATAAGCATAGCCTTACTGGGTCTGACCAATGGCCCATCAAGGCCAGTAGCCCATTCTCACAGTGGCCAATCCAAGTCCCTATGACCTGGCCAAAACCCAAAGAGTAGCAACATTCCAGCATCTCAAAGAATAACAAAATTCCGGAACTTCAATGAGAGCAACATTCCAGAGCTGAGATTGTGATGTCATAATGCCTCAGAGCCAACCTTATCAGTGATGTTACAATGGTTTAATTGTCCTACACTTGGCACACATAAGAGCATAAGAACAGCCATACTGGGTCAGACCAATGGCCCATTAAGGTGAGTAGCCCATTCTCACAGTGGCTAATCCAGGTCCCTAGTACCTGGCCAAAATCCAAAGAGTAGCAACATTCCAGCATCTCAAAGAATAGCAAGATTCCGGAACCCCAATGAGAGCAACATTCCAGAGCTGAGATTGTGATGTCATAATGCCTCAGAGCCAACCTCATCAGTGATGTCACAATGGCTTGATTGTCCTATACATGACACACATAAGAGCATAAGAACAGCCTTACTGGGTCAGACTAATGGTCCATCAAGCCCAGTAGCCCGTTCTCATGGTGGCCAATCCAGGTAACTAGTACCTGGCCAAAACCCAAGGTGTTGCAATATTCCATGCTACCAATCCAAGGCAAGCAGAGGCTTCCCCCGTGTCTTTCTCAATAACAGTCTATGGACTTTTCCTCCAGGAACTTGTCCAAACCTTTTTTTTTTTAAACCAGCTACATTAACTGGTCTTACCACAACCTCTAGCAACGCGTTCCAGAGCTTAAGTATTCTCTGAGTGAAAAAATAATTCCTCCTATTGGTTTTAAAAGTATTACTTTGCAATTTCATCGTGTCCCCCTAGTCTTTGGAAATCTTGATGCAATCTTGATAGGACAATATACTCCATTGACAATGGATAGAAAACCTTAATAACTTCAATGAATGTCATACTCCACTCAGCGTATTTATATCACAAATGTCTTCCTAATATCTCCCTCTCTTTGTCTCCTCCCTATAATTCTCTCACCTCTAATTAATGTCCACTTACCTTAAATTCTTCAATCTTTTTGCATTCCTCTTGATTTGTATGTCGCCTTGAACCTAGTCAGGTATAGAGCGACTCATAAATATTAGATTAGATTAGATAAAAAAATCGATCCACTTGTACCCGTTCTACTCCACTCAGGATTTTGTAGACTTCAGTCCTATCTCCCTCATCCGTCTCTTTTCCAAGCTGAAGAGCCCTGACCGTTTTAGTCTCTCCTCGTACGAGAGGAGTTCCATCCTGCTTTTTCTGTGTGATTTGCACAATCAAAGCAGTTTCCATATTTTAGATGCAGCCCTCTGTCTTGTGTAGTTTACAGAGTAAAGATAATGAACATTCACAGTGAATTACAACCATTAGTTAAAATTTTTTTTTTACCAAACAAGTATGTTTTTAACAATTTTCTAAATGCCAGATAGGTGTTGGAACTTAATATAAAATTACCAGGGCCTGGGATAGGCACGTGGGATCTCTCAGAGAGAGAAAGATAATGGTTACTACGGATGGGCAGACTAGATGGGCCATTTGGCCTTTATCTGCCATCATGTTTCTATGTTTCTCTATACCGGCTTGATAAGATCGAATTCTGCCAAAGAAGCGTTTGTAAACATGTCCCTAAAATATCCGCGAACCTCGTGTAGGGAATATTAACAAATTCAAAGTGGTCAAGAAAATAACTAGGTAAAAAACCATGTAAAGACTTAAAAAACTTAGGGCTCCTTTTATCAAGGTGCGGTAGGCGGTTCACGCGCGGAATACCGCACGTTCAACCGCTTGCCGCGCTAGTTGCTAACGCCTCCATTGACGAGGCATTTTTAGGCTTGCCGCGGGGGTTAGCGCGTGATGAAAAGTCCAACGCGCTAACCCCCGTAGCGCGCCTTGATAAAAGGAGCCCTTAAACAATATTCTCACCTCAATTGGCAGCCAGTGCAATTTTTAGTAATATTTTACATTAGGGATTTCTATTCCGCCATTACCTTGCGGTTCAAGGCGGCTTACAAAAGATTAATAAACAGGGGTTACAATGAGAGAACGATTGATTTTCTAGAGAGGTAAATAGTAGATCTTTTGACATTTCTTGGGTTGTTAAGAGTAAGGCGGCTTGCAAAAGATTTAAAAGGGGGTAATAATGGAAGCACAATTGTCATTACTAGTGAAGTAAAGAGTAGATCATTTGTCAATTTTAGAGTTATTAAGGGTACGTGAAGTTAGGGCTGCTTCAGGAATTTCTTGAAAAGTATAGTTTTTATTTCTTTTCTGAATGTCTTGTAGTCTGGGGTGGTCATCAGAAGGTTGGAGATCTGGTTGTCCAGTCTTGCGGCTTGAATGGCTAAGAGGTCGTCGTGTAGCTTTAGAAACATAGAAACATAGAAATAGACGGCAGATAAGGGCCCACGGCCCATCTAGTCTGCCCACCTTAATGTCCCTCCCCTACCTTTGCCCTGTGAATAGATCCCATGTGCCGATCCCATTTGGCCTTAAAATCAGGCACGCTGCTGGCCTCAATCACCTGTAGTGGAAGACTATTCCAGCGATCAACCACTCTTTCAGTGAAAAAGAATTTCCTGGTGTCACCTCGTAGTTTCCCGCCCCTGATTTTCAACGGATGCCCTCTTGTTGTCGTGGGACCCTTGAAAAAGAAGATATCTTCCTCCGCCTCGATGCGGCCCGTAAGATACTTGAACGTCTCGATCATGTCCCCCCTCTCTCTGCGCTCCTCGAGCGAGTATAGCTGTAATTTGTCAAGCCGTTCTTCGTATGGTTTCGTTTGATCGTTTTACTTCTTTGATCGGAGGAGGTATGAATGGGGAGTGCGTTTTTCTGTGTCTGGTTGTGGATGCTTGGATGAGGCGGTTGTTCAGGTAGGATGGGCTGTCTCCGTTTAAGGTTTTAAATAACATGCAGTAGAATTTAAATTCTATTCTTTCTTGGATTGGTAGCCAATGTGAGTTGATGTAAGCTTCTGTGATATGGTCAAGTTTTCTCAATGAGTAGATGAGTCTCAAAGCTGTATTTTGGATTGTTTGTAGTTGTCTGGTCATAGTAGCAGGGCATGGAAGGAAGAGGATGTTGCAGTAGTCCAACAGTCCTAGGATTAGGGATTGTCACATAGTCAAATTTATTCAGACTGAATATCAAATGAACATGGGTGTTTTCAACAACTTGCAACCTCCTGATGCATTTCTTACAGATTGACAAATAAAGGATGTTACAGTAATCTAAAGTGACTGTACCAATAGCCTAAAGGAGGAAAGGTCAAAATATGGCCTAATTGTTTGAAGCTTCCATAACAGAAAATATCATTTTCTAACAAGAGTGTTAATGCCATACGTTACCCCGTTCAAATGTATGGAATCCTCCTTGATCTTATTGGAAGGAGAAGCCAGGAAAAATTTTGTTATGTCCGGATTAAGTTTCAGTCTGAAATCTTTCATCCATGTTTCCACAGCTTCTAAAATAGTGAGTATGAATTGCAAAGTATCCTTTGAGAAAGCTACAATCGGAATTACTATTGTAATGTCATCTGCTTAACTGCAGAGGGAGGAAAGCTTAATTCCCAAGGGTCTAGATATACAATAGGTTGAAAAGTGTGATAGATAATGGGGAACCCTGTGCTATTCTTGCAACATGGAACAGAAAGCTCTTTTTAACTCCAGCATGCTCCGTGCCCCTGAGGCAACCTTTCAGGCAAAACACGTCAGGCATTCGAGGGCTGTTCAAAAAGTGTCGGCCCTTTATTCATAAAAAATACTTGTATTCAGATACAACAATCTTATACTAATCTCCTTCAAAGTGGTCCCCAAAGTGGGCCACACATTTCTTCCAGCGGTTCTGCCACTGTCGGAAGCAGCGCTGGAACGCCTCTTCTGAGATCGCTCGCAACTGGTCCGTCGCATTCTGTATGATGTCTTCTCTTGACTGAAATCTGGTCCCTTTCAGGGACATTTTCAGCTTGAGGAAAAGCTAGAAGTCGCACGGAGCCATTTCGGGAGAGTCGGGAGCCTGAGGAATCACAGGTGTGTTGTGTTTGGCCAGGAAACTCCGTATCAAATGTGAAGAATGAGCAGGTGTGTTATCGTGATGGAGCCGCCAATTGCCCGCTGCCCACAGGTCCGGCTGTTTGCGTTACAAAAGTGACGCAGAACCTCTTGGTAGTACCCCTTGGTGATTTGACGATCCTGCATCACTTGGTCAATGACGATCTCATTTCTGGATGTTGAGGGCCTACCAGAACGTGCTTCACTCAACACTGATGTGCGGCCATCTCTGAAGCGGTTGTACCACTCCTTTGTCTGTGTGGAGCCCATTGCTTCGTCCGCAAAGGCCTGTTGAATCTTGCGGATCGTTTCCACTTGGGAATCGCCAAGCTTTACCCAAAATGTAATGCAGTGGCGTTGTACAACTTTTGCTGTCATTTTGTCAAAAATGAAAATCGGACGGCGCTCACTTACACTTCCTCAGCGGTCTGCCGGTGACTGACAGCTTCTGTAGGCGGGAAAAAATTCAAGCATGCGCATTAGGGTCGCCTACATACGTGCACCAAACCACACCTCCCTAGCTTTATTTGTTTACACAAGAAAAATTAAGGTCTGATACTTTTTGAACAGCCCTCGTATGTTCCTGGGAGCACCTTGATTAAATCTGGCTTCTGTCTCTACATGGTCTGCTTGTTGTCGTCTGTTCCACGTTGGTTTCTAGAGTGGATCGGTTGCCTTGTGGTTTCCTCACACCTATTCTTGAAAACATCTTGCAAAAGTAATAGAGATTTACTGATGAGTCCATGCAGATTACAAAGCTGTGCACGTAACTTCTAATTAGTGGCAATTAGCGTGAATTAGGAAGTGTTAATTGTCAATGATCAGCACTGATTGGTCTTGTTAATTAAGGGCTAAACTCACTAACCTGCCCGATCGTGTCCTATCCGTCTGCGATCCATAACGGGTCCTTATTAAAATGAGGGCGATCAGAGGAACGCCCCTCACCGACCACATGGATCGCTGGAGAGCGATCCTGATGCATGCGCAGACCATCTTCCTTGCCTGTAGATGGTCTGCGCATACATTAGCCCTCCGTGTACCGGCAGAGCTGGAAACTTTTTTTAACTTTTATTTTACTTCACGAGCCCGTGGTTTTAACCCACGGGTTAAAACCACAGGCTCGCACTGCGGGAATGAGCAGGAGAGTCGGGGCAGCCAGCAAGAGTCGGGGCAAAGAGAGCGGGGCAGCAAGCAGGAGAATCGGGGCAGGAGAATCGGGGCAGAGAGCAGGAGATTCTTCACTGAAGTCAGCAGAGAGTCGGGGCAGTGAGCGGGGTGTTTGCAGGAGAGTCGAGGCAGAGAGCGGGGCGGCCAGCAAGAGTCGGGGCAAAGAGAGCGGAGTGGCAAGCAGGAGAATCGCGGCAGGAGAATTGCGGCAGAGAGCAGGAAATGCTTCAATGAAGTCGGCAGAGAGTCGAGGCAGAGTGAGCGGGGCGGCAAGCAGGAGAATCGGGGCAGAGAGAGCGGGGCAGGGCGAGCAGGAGAGTCGGGGCAGAGAGCGGGGCGGCCAGCAAGAGTCGGGGCAAAGAGAGCGGAGCGGCAAGCAGGAGAATCGCGGCAGGAGAATTGCGGCAGAGAGCAGGAAATGCTTCAATGAAGTCGGCAGAGAGTCGAGGCAGAGTGAGTGGGGCAGCAAGCAGGAGAATCGGGGCAGAGAGAGCGGGGCAGGGCGAGCAGGAGAGTCGGGGCAGAGAGCAGGGTTTTTACTCAAGCGACTGGTCCTTGGCCAGCCCGTCGGCATGCCTTCTTCGCGTCCTTCCCACTTTGCATGCGGTTTCCCCTCATTTGCATGTGCGGATCAGAGGATGATCGGCACAGAGGTTAGTGAGTCGGGTCGGAGGAAAATCGGGTCAGTACACGATCGCAAACACTATCAGTGGGCTTAGTGAATCTAGCCCTAAGTTGTTTGTGCAAATTTGCTGTCTGTACAAATTTACATGCACAACTTACGGCGATATATGTATCCAGAATTTGGGGGAGCTTTACAGTATTCATTTCTTTTCTAGAATATTTTCCTGCTTATTTCTCTACAGCAGTGGTTCCCAAATCTGTCCTAAGGGAACCCCAGCCAGTCAGGTTTTCAGGATATCTACAATGAATATTCATGAGATTGATTTGCACACATTGCTTCCACTGCGTGCAAATTTCTCTCATGCATATTCCGTGTGGATATCCAGAAAATTTGTCTGGCTGGGGTTCCCTTAGGACAGGCTTGTAAACCACTGCTCTAAAGAAAGGCTACAAAAATTTTGTACGTGAACATATCCCTCTCCTCAACAGAAAACTTCATATCAAGTAGTTTAAAAAGTCAATTTGACTTGGGGAGTAGAGAATGATACGGTGACAAAATTCATCACCGTTCTCGTTCCCCGTGTCTATTTCATCCTCTGTCCTTCTACACCAGCATTCTTCAAAGCAAAGCTTGAGGGTCAGTGGTTGTGGCTATTCATACTCTGATTCTTATGTGAGCCAAGGATAATGAAGCCATTGTGACATCACTGATGTGATTGGCTCTTAGGCACTGGTGGAATGAGGCATTATGACATCACAATATCTGCTCTGGATACCAGAGACTGTCATTCTGTAGTGTCTGTTTCAGCCTCAGTCCTTCTACACCAGCATTCTTCAAAGCAAAGCTTGCGGGTCAGTGGTTGTGGCCATTCATACTCTGATTCTTCCCTCTCTCTTTAAAGAATGACATGAAGATGGTTTCCCATGGTTATCCGCGGGGACGGGGACGGTGATGAATTTTGTCACCGTGTCATTCTCTATTGGGGAGTAGATCCATGCAAGCTTTTCAGCCTACACTGTACCTTAACTAACAAAGGAATAAATCCAAATGTTTTTTTATGGTTCCCCTACCTCCCTCCTCTTTCACTTTGGCCCACAGTTCAGTTTCAAGAATTCCCACACTATGAGGGTTGATATAGTGCCAAAGGACTGTGAAATCGCAATCAACATACAGAGGCACCGTCTTGGCACGGGGGAGTGGGTGGAAGTGTGGACGGTGACATAGGAGTCAGCAGCAAAAATTATCCCAAAAAAGCCAAAGAAGAAGGAAAACAGCGGCATTGGATAAAAGGGACTTTTTATGGCTCCGGGAGGATCTAACCTGGAAACGTCACTGGCAGAAATAGAGTTATTCAGAGATCATACTAGTATCAGTGGCATGGCTCTACGATTGTTTATTCAAGCGTGTAATCACCATTGCCACCGTCGTTCTCCTCCATATGACCACCGGCTGGTGATAGTGAGAGGCTCTCACTATGAGAGCTTCAGGGTGACAGGTTTATGGTCCCTCAGCAGAGACTATTTTTAAAACAGTGTTGTAAACAGGCCTCTGCCGGTCATTACTCTCACTCGTATTAACATAACAGTAGAACCCTGTGGATGTGGGGTGGGGAGGTGGAGGTTTCTGGGGGCGCGTTGAACACACTGCGTGCCTCCTTTTTGCAATTCTGAGGGCTTTGAGTGGGGGAAGGGGGGTTGCTATGTTATAGGGGGTTTGGGATTGTATTTTGGTTTGGGGGGGTTCTTTGATGGGGTGATGTTCCCTTTTTTAGTCAGGATTTTCCTGTATTAGGTAGTGTTTGCGGGGGTATTGGAACGCCACATTTTGTTTCGTCTGTTGTCTGGTATGTTGTGCTTGTATTTTGTTGAAAACTTTAATAAAGATTTAAAATATTATAAAAAAAACAATAGAACCCTGTTGATCTGCTTAAAACAATTGAATCCCTGAAAGATAAGGACATAAGAATAGCTTTCCTGGGTCAGCCCAGTGTCCCATCTTCGCGGAAGCCAATCCAAGTCACAAGTAGCTGGCAAAACCCCAAATAGTAGCAGAATTCCATTCCACCGATCTAGGGCAAGCAGTGGCTTCTCCCATGTCTGTCTCAATAGCAGTTTTTGGACTTTTCCTCCAGGAATTTCTCCGATCCTTTTTTTTAAAACCAGCTACATTAACTGCTCTTACCACATCCGCTGGTAATACATGGGGAAGGAGTGGCCTAGTGATTAGAGCAAGAGCCTCAGCACCCTGAGATTGTGGGTTCAAATCCCATGCTGCTCCTTGTGACCCTGTGCAAGTCACTTAATCCTCCACTGCCCTAGGTTGATTGTGAGCTCACCAGGATGAGGGAAAATGCTTGAATACATGATTGTAAACCACTTAGATAACTTTGATAGGTGGTACAGTACTCCCCCCCCCCCCCCGATATTCGCAGGGGTTCTGTTCCAGGAACCCCTGCGAATCTTGAAAAACCACGAATATGGTTTTCAGCGGGGGAGACAGGAGAAGGCAGTGAAGAAAATCACTCGCGGTATGCTCCGACTGCCTCTTCCTGGGCCTCACCAATCAGGAGCTGCGTGTCAAAGCAGATAGATAGATTGTGAGCCCGCCGGGACAGAGAGGCAAAAGTGCTTGAGTACCTGAATAAATGCATGTAAACCATTTTGAGCTCCCCTGGGAGAACGGTCTAGAAAATTGAATAAATAATTAAAAAAAAAAAATTATGGCGGTATAGAAGAATAAAGTTATGTTATGTTATAATAGGTGGAGGAGTGGCCTAGTGGTTGGAGTATCTGCCTCCACACCCTGAGGTTGTGAGTTTGAGTCCCACTGCAGCTCCTTGGGACTCTAGGCAAATCACTAAACTCTTTATTTCCTCAGGTAGATCATCAAATCCTGCTGAGATGTTTGGACGCAATTGGAATATCTGGCCATGTCCTTAATTGGTTTAGGGCAGGGGTGTCCAATGTCGGTCCTCGAGGGCCGCAATCCAGTCGGGTTTTCAGGATTTCCCCAATGAATATGCATTGAAAGCAGTGCATGCAAATAGATCTCATGCATATTCATTGGGGAAATCCTGAAAACCCGACTGGATTGCGGCCCTCGAGGACCGACATTGGACACCCCTGGTTTAGGGGTTTCCTGAAAAGTCATACTTACCAAGTTCATTCTGACTATTCTTTTTCTCCTAAATGGAAACATCCATGTGGTGTACAATTATTTGAACGCTACGGGTATTGTCAATTATGTTTTGTATGTTATTTGATATCATTTTTTGAATGAACTGGCAAGAAAAAAAAAATCCATCTCAATTTTGGTTTTTCTCCTGTATCATTACTCAACAGTCACAATATTGAAGAGAAGTTTTTGGGTAGGCTGATAAAAGCACAGCAGTGCATGTCACCTATATAAAACAGATGCAAAAGATGTACTTATGCTAAAACTGGAAACAAAATGAAAAAATAAAGGAATCTAACAAAAAAAAAAGGTGCACAACCACAAAGATATGCCACTATGAGGAGCTCCTGAAAAGTTCTCAGCCCAGCCAAGAAGCGAATAATGTGGAGCCATGAAACTTACAAGTTATTCCACACTTTTCACTTCAATGATATGAAATGAAAATAAAAGCGTCAAGAAAAGTGTGGAATAACTTTTAAGTCTCATGGTTCTACATCATTCTCTTTTGGTTGGGCTGAGAACTTGTCAGCTGCCCCTTGTATTGTGATGTCATAATGCCTCATTCCACCAATGCCTAAGAGCCAGCCTCCTCGGTGATGTCACAATAGCTTGGTTTCCTTATACCTGTACCCATTTATTAGATGCATTTGCCTCATTGAAACAAAAAGTGTCAAGAAAAGTGTGGGATAACGTGTATGTTTCGTGGCTCCACATCATTCTCTTCTTGGTTGGGCTCAGACCTTTTCAGCAGCTCCTCCCATTGTGATGTCATAATGCCTCATTCCACCAATGCCTAAGAGGCAACCTCTTTGGTGATGTCACAATGTCTTGGTTTCCCAATACTTGTGCCCATTTACTAGATGCATTTGCCTCATTGAAACAAAAAGTGTCAAGAAAAGTGTGGGATAACGTGTACGTTTCGTGGCTCCACATCATTCTCTTCTTGGTTGGGCTCAGACCTTTTCAGCAGCTCCTCCCATTATGATGTCATAATGCCTCATTCCACCAATGCCTAAGAGGCAACCTCTTTGGTGATGTCACAATGTCTTGGTTTCCCAATACTTGTGCCCATTTACTAGATGCATTTGCCTCATTGAAACAAAAAGTGTCAAGAAAAGTGTGGGATAACGTGTACGTTTCGTGGCTCCACATCATTCTCTTCTTGGTTGGGCTCAGACCTTTTCAGCAGCTCCTCCTATTGTGATGTCATAATGCCTCATTCCACCAATGCCTAAGAGGCAACCTCTTTGGTGATGTCACAATGTCTTGGTTTCCCAATACTTGTGCCCATTTACTAGATGCATTTGCCTCATTGAAACAAAAAGCGTTAAGAAAAGTGTGGGATAACGTGTACGTTTCGTGGCTCCACATCATTCTCTTCTTGGTTGGGCTCAGACCTTTTCAGCAGCTCCTCCTATTGTGATGTCATAATGCCTCATTCCACCAATGCTTAAGAGGCAACCTCTTTGGTGATGTCACAATGTCTTGGTTTCCCAATACTTGTGCCCATTTACTAGATGCATTTGCCTCATTGAAACAAAAAGTGTCAAGAAAAGTGTGGGATAACGTGTACGTTTCGTGGCTCCACATCATTCCTTTCTTGGTTGGGCTACACACTCCCCTTGTATACTCTTGCGATTTCACACATGATAATTTACTCATAAGTGTACTGTAGGATCCTTGCAAGCTCCATTTAAAAGACCTGTATAATGCAACCCCTCTTCTCAACCTACCCATTTTTCTGGATATCCACAATGAATATTCACAAGATAGATTTGCTTGCAGAAGCTGGTAATTTTAGTACATAAGAGGCTCACACACCTCCAAGTTATTCAATACAAGTTGGTTTTACTTTGTACAAACTATCCTGCGAGTGTCTTGATTTGTGATATTCCCCAGGTTTCCTGGTGCTGTCAACCATGAAAGATCTAAGGCCCTCCCTCCACAAGCAGCCATGGCAGCTACTCTAGACCTTTTCCTTTTTAGCACTTAGGATTTTTATAGGGGCAGCAAAAGTCTATTTTAATAAGGCATTCAGGGGACAATTATCTAATTACATGCACATTATGCCTTAAATAAGAAGTTACTAAAGACGTGAAGTCTTTGTTGATGCCTATTTGTAAGAAGGCTATTTCCTCCTTCAACTGCCTTGATATTCAGTCACCGTATATCAGGGGTCTCCGAAGTACAGCCTGTGATATGATTTAATCTGGCCTGTGTAAGAATTGTGCAGAAATACATAAATTGGACTAATTTTCCAATGAGAATCTGCAAAAAAAACCAAAACCAAAAAAAAATCTACAGGGTGCTGATAGATTTCAAATGCATTAATGAAAATTGTGTTCAAAATACAGTGGTACCTTGGATTACGAGCATAATCCGTCCCAGGAGCATGCTCATAATCCAAAATGCTCGTTTATCAAAGCGAGTTTCCCCATAGAAAATAATGGAAACTCGCTTTGATACATTCCCCCCCCCCCATAACCGGCATCGCTCCCCCCCCCCCGCTCGCAAAGACCCCGTCGCTCCAACCGGCACCTCCCCGCGCGAATCGTCCCCCCCCCCGCCCGAACAACTTAAACTTACCCCTTCCCCCCCCCGGTCTAGCGCAGGCACAGATTGTGTGCCCAGAAGATCTTCCGGCTTCCGCTTCTGCCTGCCTGCCTTGAGCATGCATCTGCACTTGCTCAAGGACTTCTAATTCTCCCTCTCGCCGAGGGTGGGTAAATAGTGTGGGCAGACTTGATGGGCTATATAGCCCTTATCTGCCGTCATCTTTCAATGTTTCTATGTAGCTCTGGCGCTGTGACTAATCTTTAAATTGAATCTGGAAGTTCATTACTAGCCATTTTTAAACTCTGAGCAGTTTCCAGATTTGCTTGTAAATTTATCTCCATTTTTGGGACAGCGTATCTTTGCAAACAAACTTTTTCCTGAATGAAATATATGAAGTCAAAAATACAGGGCAAATTTATCTGATGAACATTTCAAGTCGCTGCTTGTAATTAGCGTTTCAAAATTTGGACCTCAGTTTAATAAGATTTTAAAAACACAAAAACAGTTCCATCATTCACATTAATGGTTTTGTTATAATGTGTGATGAAAATATGAGAATTTGCTGGTACTGTGTGTCGTCATTAACATACGATAATTTAATCTCACATATGCTGTAATTAGTTTATAAAATTTTTTGCTTTCTTTTTTTAAATTCTGTATTCATTTTTATAACTTACATCAAGTGCATCGAAAAGTAACATCATTTTAACATAAATATATCACTTGAAATTCTACAATTCTTCATATTAAATAGAATTTAACCCCTTCCCTCCCACTTCTTCAATATCTTATAACACATATACCATATAATAAAGACTTTTCTTCCAATCAAAACAAATAATGAAAATTATTTTGTTTGTACTAATCAGGGAAAATGATACCTATTCATTGCAGTAATTTGTTAATGGCCCCCACAGATTTTGAAATTTATTAAGATTACCTTTCTGAATAGCTAATGTTCTTTCTATTTTATAAATATGACTGAATTCTACCAAAAACTATAGTTCAATCTATTCCAATTTTTCCAATTACCTGTTATTTGTTGTATGGCGACTCCTGTGAAAATGAGTAAAAGTTTATTATTTTGGAAGATATTTGGCTTTTAACCCTCATAGACATTCCAAATAATACTGTATCATAAGATAATGCCACATCATTTTCTAGTAAATAATTTATTTGGCCCCATATTGATTTCCAAAAAGCCAAAATAAATGGACAATAAAATAATAGGTGATCCAAAGTCCCTGCTTCAAGATGACAATGCCAATATCTATCAGACTTAGAGCTATCTAATTTTTTTTTTAATCGAACAGGGATCCAGAATGCTCGATGCAACAGGAAAACCCATTTTCTGCTTTCAATAAAACTCATATATCCAGAGTTATTTATCTTTTTTTTCATTATGACCAACTAAAGTGCTTAAGTACCCAATGTGGCCCTCGTGGCGAAAAGTTTAGACAACCCTGCCATATATCTAGTCTAGTCTTCAATTTATATACCGGGTCATCTCCCAACGGAGCTCTACTAGACTACATAAGAAAAAGAGCATAAAAGAAAAAAAAGCTGTGTTAAGCCATTTAAATGTGTGAACAGCAGAGTTTTCAGGGCTCTACGAAATTGTTGTAGCTGGCCTATCAGTCTAACGGAGTCAGGAAGTCCATTCCACATCTCTACCAGCTTGAAGGCAAAAGATTGACTAAGCTTTCCTACAGATTTAATACCCTTAAAAGAAGGGAAAGATAGTTTATGTCTCTGTGTAATCCTCAAATGACAAGATCTGAAGGGGTTCCAATATAAGGGAACTAAAGGATCAAATATTCCATAGAGAAGCTTAAAGATAATGCATGCACATTTAAATAGAATCCTAAAGCGGACTGGTAGCCAGTGAAGCTTTCTCAACAAAGGAGAAACATATCGTACTTTTACTTCCCAAAATAAGCTTAACTGCCGTATTTTGTATCAACTGAAGTCGTTTAAGACTGCCCTGCTTAATGCCGAAATAGACTGAATTACAGTAGTCTAGCTGTAGATTGTACCAATACTGAAAAAATGTTCTTGATGAGAATAATAGAGATTGAGGTTTTTTTTTAATGTTAATGTTTTAGTGGAAACTTTATGTATGTTTGCTGCTGGAAACCACCTAGATATTAAGCGGTCTATAAATGTTTTAAATAAATAAATAATCTTGCTTAGTGCATATTTGCAAGAGGGCTATACACATGCTAGTCGCTAAAATAGTGGAAACGTTTCCAGTTTTTTGAGATTGTAGAACTATATTCAACTGTTGTTCTGGTTACTTATTTAATCCGGCAAGTGTGATATTTATAAACATTCTTTGATTGTGTATGAACATTACTGGTAACATCCATGTAGTCGTTTTGTGGTTAGGAACGACTTTTAGTGATTTGACATCAAAACGTTAATCAATCGGTCGTGTTTCTTTTGATTTGTATTGCTTAGATTATGAGTTCATACAATACAGTACGGTAAGTTGATTATGTGTTTAGTTTTGAAGCTCTGATGTTGTTGTCACAGCTCGTGGGTGTTGTGCAAAATGACAAAATTCATTGTGATTTAATTGAACTAAACGAATATTAATTATCTAAATACACTAAAATTACAGCTGTGTGCTAAATTTTGCAGAAGAGACTTGACTGGTCACCTAAAATGAGAGCAACAGCCGTACCCTTAAGAAAAGAAGGCTGCAGTTTCTGAGAGATTGCAGCCAAAATTGATCAAGGTGTGGCCGGGGTACTGAAACTCTGCAAGCGCTTTGAAGAGGCGAGAAGCATCAAAAACAAGGCTGGAAGGGGCCGGAAAAAGGTTACTATACCTCGGACCGATAGAAGGATAGTGAGAATGGTTCTACAGCCACTGATATTAGAGGGGAGTGTGTGGCGCAGTGGTTAAAGCTACAGCCTCAGCACCCTGGGGTTGTGGGTTCAAACCCACGCTGCTCCTTGTGACCCTGGGCAAGTCACTTAATCCCCCCATTTGCCCCAGGTACATTAGGTAGATTGTGAGCCCGCCGGGACAGACAGGGAAAAATGCTTGAGTACCTGAATAAATTCATTTAAACCGTTCTGAACTCCCCTGGGAGAACGGTATAGAAAAATTGAATAAATAAAAAAAAAAAAAAAAAAAATATTAGTAAGTCACTGGCTGAAACAGCGGTATTGGTGTCAGGCCGGACATTTCGCTGGAGACTGGTGAAAGCAGGCCTGCGAGCAAGAAATCCCAGGAAAAACCCCTGCTTCACCACAGTTCAGCATTGTAAACATTTGACCTGGGCTATAGAGCAGTGCATGAAGGTGTTGTGCAGTGATGAGACTCAAATCTCCATATTTGGTAGTGACAGTGGTCGCTATGTACGTTAGCAACCGGGCAAGGACTATTTGCCAGAGTGCAGTGGTGTAACGAGGGCAGGAGGCGCATGGGGTAGTGGTGCCCCCCCCCCCCCACATCCTCCTCTCCACCCCCTGCTCCTTCCTCACCAATATCCACGCACCCTCTGCACCGCCCCCTGCTCCTTCCTCTCCAATCCCCTTGCGCTCTCTGCTCCGCCCCCTGCTCCTTCCTCACCAATCCCCATGCACCCTCTGCTCTGCCCCCTGCTCCTTCCATGCTCCTTGCCACACTCGTGCCGTCCCTTCCCACCCCATAGCTCTAAATGTTCACCAGCGCAAGCAGCTTCTCAATCTGCTGCTCATGCTGGCTTTCCCTCTGACATCACTTCCTGGCCCCATGACCCGGAAGTGATTTCAGAGGCAGACAAGCCTGCAAAGTGACAGGCTAGAGTAGTTGCTCGTGCGGGTGAAGATTTTAAGGAAGTATGGGAGGTGGGGAAGAGAGAGCGCGAGGGTGGTGGTGGTGGTGGGGGGGGGAGTTTGAGGTGGAGAGGTGCCAGTGCACCTACTGAGGCAGCCCGGGGTGGTCTACCTCCCCTGTCCCCCCCTTACGAAGCCTTTGCCAGTGTGTACTACTGCCACCATGGTGGTATGGGTCAATTGCAGGTGCTTAATGGAGTGATAAATGCTGACAAATTCATAAAGAAGGTCCTTCAGCTCAAGGTCCTGCTTTCTGCCGGAGATATCTTTGGCTACACTGCAGCCCATTGTTCTGGTTGCAAAGCATGGCCTGTATCATATTCCCAGACCGCTTCAAGGGCCGAGGTATGGTACTTGTGCTTTTGGAATATTTTACACCATGCAGAGGTCATACCTTTAGTAGCTGAAATTCACTCACATAATTCACCACTAGGATGGACAATGATGTAGCCTTATCCATGAGAAGCATTGAGTAATGGGCAAGGAGTACAGAGTGTAGATCTCATCAAAGGTAAGCTAGCGGGACTCACATTGCAAATGGCCAACATTCCATACAACTGCCCTTTGTCCTGTTTTCCAACGGATGACTTTGGAACAATTATTATTCCATATTGGCAGATATTTGGACTGATCCCATTTATTGGTCATGACAACCTTATCACGCTGGAATGCATGACCTTGTCTGACATGTAGGTGATCGTGGCCCAGTGAATGGATTTGATCTTCTTGCTAGGATATTGCAGAAGTTTGCCAGTGCCTCTGTGGCCCGAACATAAGAATAGCCTTACTGGGTCAGACCAATGGTCCATCAAGCCCAGTAGCCCGTCCTCACGGTGGCCAATCCAGGTCACTAGTACCTGGCCAAAACCCAAGGAGTAGCAATATTCCATGCTACCGATCCAGCACAAGTAGTGGCTTCCCCCATGTCTTTCTCAATAACAGACTATGGACTTTTCCTCCAGGACCTTCTCCAAACCTTCCTTAAAACCAGCTACCCTATCCGCTCTTACCACATCCTCTGGCAACGCATTCCAGAACTTAACTATTCTCTGAGTGAAACAATATTTCCTCCAATTGGTTTTAAAAGTATTTCCCTGTAACTTCATGAAAAATCGATCCACTTGTACCCGTTCTACTCCACTCAGGATTTTGTAGACTTCAATCATATCTCCCAGAAGTTTCCTTTCTAGGTACCATACAGGTCAGATGCTGTTTAGCTTGAGAAATATGATAGATTTAAGTTTTACCCACAGTCCTGTTGCTGAGGGGAGGGGGATTCATGGAGCCGCCTATAATAACTCTTATTTGCATAAATAATAATCAGTAATTTCATAGAAAGGGTGTGGGTGCATGGAACAATTTTCCTATATAGAGAGTGAAAGCTACAGAATTCAAAAAATCTGGGACGAGCTCGAGGGATTTTTGTGCAGTAAATGAAGGCAAAGTCCAAGATGCAACAGAGTCTACGGAACATCAACAGGAAGGGAAAATGAGCAGGTCAGATGGGCCTTCTGGTGTTTATCTTCCAAATTTACAGAGCTCGTTTGAGCTGAAAGAAGACCAGACGTCAACTGAGCGCAACCTTCGTTTCGTTGCCCACCCGCTCTCTCTATGTGATAATTTTGGGAAAGGTGGAAGAAAAAAAAGGCCTGCATCTGTAGCCAATTCCACAGTGATAAATCTCTCCCCTGATCTATAAACATGGCAATCAGCTCAGGATTAGCCATTTTACCTCCCTGTCGTAGCCCCCGGTCTCTCTCTAAAACATGCCCAGTTTACTTTTGAACTGATTTAGCGTCATGGCCAAACCTGTTCTGTTCACCAGAGGACAATTTTCAGCCACCTGCAAAGCTTCAAATTCTGGGGGTACTTTCACCCCATGAACTTTAGGGCTAATTTTCACATTAGCTAGCACAGCAATACCTAGTCAGCGGGGGTGGGGGTGGGATATAAAAAGCACACATGGTTTTAAAATACTAACCCTCTGTTTTACTAAGGTGTGCTATGCGTTTTAGCGCACACTTAGTGCGCGATAAATATACACGTGCGCTAACCGCTAACGTGTCCATAGACTAACATGCACATGTTGGCCTAAAGATGTTCCTGGGCAGGCCTATTTTTGCTCTGGCTATGTCAGTGTGTCTCAAACTTTCTCGAGCCAGGGCACACTAAAGGTAGTGGCCGTGGCTTGAGGCACCCAGAAGTGCGCGGATGTTGCCGTGATGATGTCACGTGTATGCGTGACATCATCACAGACGTTCGTGCCATTTGCAGAGGCCTTCCAGATGGGCCCTGAGACGCCAGTAGGGGGTGCCAGCAGGGAAGGAGAGGCACTGGCGCCAGCTGATTGCCTATAGGAGCGTTTCTCAACTACTTCAAGCTAAGTACCCCCTAAGTCTAACAAATATCAACTGAGTACCCCAACCACAGACCTCCCTAGGCCCAGATCCCACCCCTTTACTCATTGTAATGCAATTTTTTCCATTCATTTTTCATGTACACAATATTACACAGCAGATATAAATTCTCAAAACTGACACATTTCGATCACTATATTGAAAATAAAATCATTTTACCTACCGGCGATCCTCTGCAGGCTGCTGTAATTAGCTTTAAATGTGAGACCGGGAGGCCAGGGGGAAGCCGGAGGACGCTAGAGAGAAGGGGGGACACTTGCAGGCCTTCGGCAAATCGGGCAGCGCTGGCACCGTACCGCTTAGGGAAGTCAGCTGGCAGGCGCCTCTCTTTCTCCTCAGTGTGCCGCGGCACACTTGGAATCTCAGTAGGCACACAGTTTGAGATACACTGGCCTATGTGTTTCGAGGTTTTATGTTTTACTGCATTATTGTCTTTTTTTTGTCTTTTGTTATGGTTTTTTTGTGTGTGTGTGATTTTAATCCGCATAGAATTGTCTATGTTCTCTGTCCGGGGCCCGGTGCTATGGAATGGTTTACCTTTGTTTCTGCACCAGTCTGATTATAGTGAAAGAACGGCGATGTAGCTATGGATAGATGTCATTTTTTTCAACCTCTGCAAATGAGATGGGGGAGGGAGTTTCATTTCAAGGATTTTAATATCCTAAGCTTTGTCTAATAGTTTTATGAGCCATTTGTTTAATATATTTCTCCTGCTTTATTGTATGTTACTATATAAAATTTCAATAAAATTTTGTAACTGGAAAAAAAAAAAGAAAGGGGGTAAAAACTGTGTTATCTGAGCGCTTTTTTGGCGTGATCCATGTGACAGTGTGAGTTGAGGGCAGTTCTTTTTATTCTGTTTTTCTTTGCTGTTTTCAATTTGTCTGTATAATTTAATGTGATTTTTTTCCTCGCGGGTTATAAATAGTTTTAAATAAATAAAGAAATTGTTGGATATACGGAATATAAATTCTGAAATAAATAAATATTATTTATTAAATGATTTATATCATTCTCCCAAGGGAGCTCAGAACGGTTTACATGAATTTAGTCAGGTACTCAAGCATTTTTCGCTGTCTGTCCTGGTGGGGCAATGGGGACATTAAGTGACTTGCCCAGGGTCACAAGGAGCCACAACCCACAACCTTACGGTGCTGAGGCTTTAGCTTTAATCACTGCACCACTCTAGAAATCGAAACATAGTAAAAGTGAGCCAAGTAAAGGACAATCAAGCCATTGTGACATCACTGATGAGGTTGGCTCTTATTGGTGGAATGAGGCATTACGATGTCACAATACCAGCTCTGGTGATCAGAGGCTGAAACTTTTTATACTACTTATTTATTTATTCAATTTTATCCATACTGTTCTATCAGGGGAGCTCAAAATGGTTTACATTCATTTATTCAGGTACTCAAGCATTTTTTCCTAGCTGTCCTGGTGGGCTCACGATCTATCTAGTGTATCTGGGGCAATTGGGAGATTACGTGACTTGGCCAGGGTCATGAGGAGTATATTGGGTTTGAACCCACAACCCCAGGGTGCTGAGGCTGTAGCTTTAACCACTGCGCCACACACTCTCCTTATATAGTCTTGCGATTTCACACATGATAATTTACCCATTAGTGTATCGTAGGATCTGTACAAGCTCCATTTAAAAGACCCGTATAATGCAACCCCTCTTCTCAACCTGCCCATTTTTCTGGATACCCACAATGAATATTCATGTTTAAAATATTTTTATTAGGTTTTACATATACATAGAAACAAGATCAGCCAGATCATCAAGCAATTTACCTAAACATCACAACTGTACCCAATAGGTCCCCCCACCAACCCCCAACCCCTGCATACCCCCTTCAACCCCCCCCCCCCCAAATTCCCACCCCCCATGGGAACAGCCTCTTTTACAGTTAGGTCAATTCAACAATCTACTGCGTACAACCGGTGCTAGTGTGGAACAGAATGGTATCCAACAGCGTTGGTACAAAATACCAGCCTTAGAGTTCATATCTGCAATGGATAATCGTTCATAACCTGCCAACTGGATCATTTGCGTGCGCCATTGGGAAACCGTTGGCGTATGTGGTGACAACCAGCATTGAAGTATAGTTTTAAGTCCCACGAAGATGGCCTTTCTGGCAAACGCCGCTGCACCTGGACGGATGGGCTTCATGGTAAGTTTTAACGTGAATAAGTACGTATTAGTAGGCATCCAAGTGCATTTCCAGATAGATTGTACATGTAGGCAGATACGTTTCCAGTAGGCCTGTATGCCCGGACAGTGCCAGAACATATGACCCAAAGAGGCTCTCGGGGCCATACACTTCAAGCAACAATCAGTAGGACTGATACGTGCCCGAAACGCCCGAACAGGAGCAAAATATGCCCGGACTAGGAACTTGTAGTATCGTTCTTTTTCTGCTACTGACAGCTGAAGTTTCATGCGAATATTCATAAGATAGATTTGCAATCAATGGGGACAATGTGGGCAGATCTGGCTCGTGCACGCTCATTGTGGATAGCCTGAAAACTTATTAATTCTGCCTTATCATCAGGTCTTTTTCCTGTAGAGATGGGTCACATTGTTCTGTCCCCACTATTGAAGGACGCTGACATAGATCCATCCTCACCATCTAGCTATCAACCTATAGCGAATATTCCTCTACTGACCAAAATGTTAGAGTCCATTATATCCACTCAGCTTTCATCATATTTAGAGAGATTTTCCATTCTTTTATCTTGGCAACATGGATTCAGACCTAATCTCAGTACCGAATCTCTACTGATCTCACTAATTTTTAAGTTTCAGCAATTGCCAGCATGCAATAAGTTTGCAATTTTGCTACAATTCGATCTATCAGCGGCCTTCGATGTCGTTCACCATGATATTTTGACTTACCAACTTTCTGAGATAGGTATTGATTCCACAGTCTTAGAATGGTTTTCAAAATTCTTACGATCGCGCTCATATACTGTTAATATGAACGGCACCATGTCTTGGAAGCCTTTATGCAGAGTCCCATAGGGATCACCTATATCACTTATTCTTTTCAACATCTACATGACCACTTTGAACTTTTCCGTTTATCCCCCTGCGAAACACTATTTACGTATGCAAATGCCATCTTTGTTCTCCTTGAGATTGACTCGAACCTCACTAACTTCGTTGGGAATATAGTAGAATGTATAATGAAACTTCAGTCTTGGGCCCTTACTGTACAAATGAAATTGAACGAGTCCAAAACAAAGTTACTTTGGCTTGACCCACAATTAGAGTAGCTACCTTTGTCCATATTGTTGCCTTCAGGATCCACAAGTAAAGTTCTGGGTGTCATTATAGATTCAACAATTTCATTCACTGACCATCTTAATTCTCTGGTAAAAAAAAATATATGTTTTTTAGTCTCCATATGTTGCGGAAAGCGAGATCCTGCTTCCATCATCAACAGTTTGATGTACTTGTTCAATCAATCATCCTTTCGAGGCTGGATTATTGTACTTCGGTCTATTTAAGCTTGACCAAAAAAAGCTTTCAAAGACTTCAACTGATCCAGAATATGTTGCTAGGCTGATCTTTGCAGAAAGTAAATTTAATCATGTCTCTCTGCACCTGCAAAAAACTTAATTGGCTTCCAATAATTTCCAGGGTTTATTTTAAATGTGCCTGCTTAACATTTAAGATCTTCCTCCTTTAATTCCCCTGTCTTGAAATTCTGCAAGATCTGACATTACCAGATCGACTCAAAAATGTAAATTGTCCTTTCCTACGTCGAAAGGCGTTATCTACATTGGCAAATTAGGGAAGTCTCTACTTTTCAAAATTATTGAGTTGTAGAATAATTTTCCTATTCAACTGCGCGATCTGGGCTCTTTCCAACCATTTCGAAAACATCTGAAAACTTGGCTATTTTCAAAGTTGCAAATTCCGCTCCTCTTTATACTATTCCAGTTCCATATTGCCCTGAGCTGGACAGAGCTCAACATCTACGGTGTTTTTATGAAGATCACCAGTCTGCATTTTAAAACTTTTACTCAGATGATTTCTTAAAAGTAGTTGCTCTTGTTACATGTTGTATAAGTATTGATTATATGATAGATAAAGGTGGGGAGGGGGGGAGATAAGAGAATATTATACGTATCAATGTTGATTATTAAGTGATATATTTATGGTTATTTGTATGGATATGTTATCACACTTATTATAAGTTTAAAAATGAATAAAGATTAAAAAAAAAAGCAGTTGCTCGAATAAATTTTTTATGGTGATTCTAGAAATGACTTCCATTTTTGTCTATCACGTCAGGTGTTTACACAAAGTAAGAAGTTTATGTTTTGACAATTTTAACTACTGTAAGCACAAATGTATTCAAGCACCATTTCACACGAGGTCAATTTTTATTACAAACACATTAAAAAAAATACTGTAAAGAACCACGTGTAAGCTGCTTGACTCTTCACAATTGCAACACAAATTTGGTCTTAACAAATCACAAAATTATAGATGGTCGCAGTTGAAGCAGGCCATTCAGGAGGGGTTCCCTGAATGGAAAAGTCGAATTAATCAGCATAGTTTGCCGGTCTTATGTTTTCAGGTGGACTTCCTGGGACACCAGGCCGCTCAGTGATATAAATTAACATCTGGATTTTTGAATAAGAAACCAAAGACTGGTCTGCGAGACATATGGATCATTGAGATAAAGCATCAAATTACTGCGTCTCAATGGCCACGAATTTGGGCTTGGAGGATGAGATGTACGGCGGCGGCATCTATGAGACAAACATGTTTTTTTTTTTTTGTTACATAGAGCATTTTGGACCCCAGTTCGTTTACAGAAATTAGACAGCTCTAAGTCTAATAGATGCTGGGACATTAGATCATTTACTATTCTATTGTCCATTGATACTTAGGGCTCCTTTTCCTTTTATCAAGGTGCGCTACGGGGGTTAGCGCGTCAGACATTTGATCACGCGCTAACCCCCGCGGCAAGCCAAAAAACTGACGCTTCGTCAATGGAGGCGTTAGCGACTAGCACGGAAACCCCTACCGCAGCTTGATAAAAGGAGCCCTTAGTTTTTGGAAATCCATTTGGGGCCAAGTGAATAATCTACTGGAAAATCCAGTGGCATTATCATATGACACTGTGTTATTTGGCATTTCCATGAGAGCCAAGAGTCAAATCTTTTCTCATAATAATAAACTTTTGCTCATCATGACAGGGGTTGCCATACACCAAATTATAAAAAACTGGAAAAATTGGGATCGACTGAATTATAATTTTGGGTGGAATTCGTTATGCCAAATTTTTAAAATGGAACGGGCAATAGCCATACAGCAAGGGCATTTTAAGAAATTTAGGGATATTTGGGAGCCATTCGCAAAATACGGCACAGAATAAATATTATTTTTTCCCTTTTGTTCATACACGTCCACGGTAGGGAGGGGGATAGGAATATTTTATGATTTCTTATGCTTATGAACAATTGTTGGGTATAAGGGAGGGGGGATATTTGATGTGAATTAAAATTTGATGGTATATTAAGTGATGTTAAAGTATAAAATGATTGTATCTTATGTTACACTTATTGAAAGTTTTTTAAAATGAATAAAGATTATTAAATAAAATAAATAAAGAACCACTGTAGTACCTGCAATCACAACAGAGAAATAAAATGAGAACAGCACTGGTAATGTAGGCGTCTGAGATAAACGACACTTCCAAGGTCACACAATAACAACTACCGTGTTTCCCCGAAAATAAGCCCTAGCATGATTTTCGGGGTAGGTCCTAATATAAGCCCTACCCCAAAAATAAGCCCTAGCTAAGCTCCCTCCTTCCCATCCCTTTGTGCACCAGAACACCACTGCCTTACATACCTCCGAAGCCTCAAAACTGGTGGCAGAGCTCTGAACGGCCTGCTTCACGGCTTTCCCCGCCGGGGCCTTCCCTCTGCCACGTCAGTGATGCTTGGTAAGTGTCAAGGGTAGAACCGTGTTTCCCCAAAAATAAGCCCTAGTGCGTTTTTTGGAGCACAAATTAATATAAGACCCTGTCTTATTTTCAGGGAAACACAGTAGCAGCAACAGTTGTGCCAGCCTCCTAGTATTGAGAAATTTCCCTCCAACAATACTCATTATTTACTGGCACAGCAATATATCTTTGAAGTACAATTGTGAAAAAAACTGTACGTGATAGAAGAAAACTAAGAACAGTTCTGGAATCAGCATAAAAAAGTGAGGGAACATAGTAACATAGTAGATGACGGCAGATAAAGACCCGAATAGTCCATCTAGTCTGCCCAACCTGATTTAATCTAAAAATTCATTGTTGTTTTTTTTTTCTTCTTAGCTATTTCTGGGCAAGAATCCACATACATCCTCCCAGCCATTGAAGCCCTCCCCAGCTTATCCTCTACCAAACGGGCATATACACACACAGACCGTGCAAGTCTGCCCAGTACTGGCCTTAGTTCTTCAATATTTACTATTATTTTCTGATTCTACATCCTCTGTGCTCATCCCAAGCTTTTTTGAACTCTGTCATCATTTTCCTCTCCACCACCTCTCTCGAGAGCGCATTCCAGACATCCACCTCCTTCTCTGTAAAGTAGAATTTCCTAACATTGCTCTTGAATCTACCACCCCTCAATCTCAAATTATGTCCTCTGGTATTACCATTTTCCTTTCTCTGGAAAACATTTTGTTCTACGTTAATACCTTTCAAGTATTTGAACATCTGAATCGTATCTCCCCTGTCCCTCCTTTTCTCTAAGGTATACATATTCAGGGCTTCCAGTCTCTCCTCATACGTCTTTTGGCGCAAACCTCCTATCATTTTCATTTTCATCACCCTCCTCTGGACCGCTTCAAGCCTTTTTGTGTCCTTCGTCAGATTTGGTTTCCAAAACGGAACACAATACTCCAAGTTGGGCCTCACCAATGACCTGTACAGGGGCATCAACACCTTCGTTCTTCTACTGGTTACACCTCTCTTTATAGAGCCCAGCATCCTTCTGGTAATATTACATATTACTTTTCAGTCATCAAACATCATGCAGACTAGTGAAATGAATGCAGCTTGTCCGAAATATTCCAAACTTTGATTCATCCTTTTCCTTCCTCAAGAGCTTCCATTCTTGTGTTTCACAACAACTGATGGACACTTAACAGTCTGTTTCTCAGCCTGGTGGGATTTATCTTGACAAGCTTGCCTGATTAGACTTGCAGTTTATCACAGCTGAAGGCCCCTCAGCTAATTTAACATGAGTTCAATTTCTTATACTTTGCTTAACGAAACAATTTAACCTCTTGGGAGTAAAACAGATTCCTTGATGTCCAAGTCTTCTTTTCGCACAACCTCAGTTGACTTTAATAAAGCCTCCATTAATGTAGCCAAGACATCAAAAGACATCTTCATGTCTGAATGTAAGGAATTTGGCAATAGAAGAAAGGCTTTTTATCAATTTAAACTACTGTAAATACCAAGCTGAAGGACTTTTACTTGACACCTTTTGACATCTACTTGTCAGACCCTATTAAAGTTTCACTCCTCCAGTTTTCACAGGAAGAAGCTGATTTTGGGGAGGGGAAGCTCAGTTTTTCTTTCTTTTCATCTTTTTCCTATATTTTTTCTCCACAGGTAATTTCTTCAATAGTACATTGTTTTAGTCAGGGGCGGGGGAGCAGGAGAAATGTAAACGTTAACCTTTCATTGCGGTTGCCATATTGATTTACCCAAAACAGCCTATTAGAAATCAAGGAGGTTTAATTGACAGGAGACTGAACCAATCAGAGACTGTGCTTTGAGTGTATTGAGAAAGTGGCAGCGGTTTTCAGCATTGTCACGTGACGCCGTCAGCTGTTAATTTAACCACCTTGAGTTACACTTTGCACCAACTCTCTCATTCTATACTTTTGCACACCCAAGTTTATGCTTAGTGCACATAATTGGAAGATCCAGTTACTCGCACAACTTAATTGACAAGTTAGAAGCTAATTGTTACTAACACCAATTATTGGTCATAATTGCTTCTAATTGACACTAATTTGCAGTGATGCGCATAACTGCACTTGCTATTCTATCATCTTAGCTCACAAAGGGCTAGATTCATTAAGCCCACCGATCAACTTCTGACTACTTAGCGACCCTTTACGACCCGATTTCCTTCCGACCCGATTCACTAGCCTCTGTCCCGATCGTCCTCCGATCCGCGCATGCAAATGAGGGAGTATGGCATTCAAATGCAGGCAGGAGGCGATTCACTAAAATAAAAAAGCAACACCGACTGGGCTGGCTGATCCAAAAATAAGCGACTGCTGAGGACCGACTGTCCTGCCTTCTGCCGCCCTGCTCTCTGCCCTGCTTCTCTGCTCTCAGCCCCGATCCCCTGCTCTCAGCCCCGATTTCCTGCCTGCCTTGAATCTCCTGCTCTCTCCTGCCGCCCCAACTTGCTGCCCTGCTCTTGCCCTGAACCTCTCCTGCCGCCCTGACTCTCCTGCCCTTCCCCGCACTATGAGTCTGTGATTTTAACCCGCGGGGGTTTAAGGCGGGTTAAAACCACGGGCTCACGAAGAAAAAGTAAAAACAAAAAAATTAAGTAAAAAAAAAAAGGTGGTTCGCGGTCCCGGTCATTCGCGGTATTTTCTGACTGCGAACCGCCGACAAGGAAAGGGCAGCGGGAGAGGCAAGAGAGAGCATCCGGAGTGCCGCGAGTGCAGGAAATCACTCGCGGTACGCTCCGACCGCCTCTTCCTGCACTAAGTCGGGCCTTATCCAATCAGGAGCTGCATGTCAAAGCAGTCATGGAGTACATGCTCATGACTAAAGTTAGCAGACTAAGTCCAAACAGATAATGGGGAAAATCAAAAACTTGGTACTCTATTAATAAGAGTGATTAAAGGAAAACATATGCAAAACTGTATAGAATCACTCTTCAAATACATTAACCATACATTTACACTGGATAAACTGTCATCACTTTAAAGTTAAAAATATGCTCAGAGACACGGATGTAAAAACAAGAATATCACCTCACCTCACCACCCAATCATCACATATAATGAAGTGAAGTGAAAAATCAAGAATTTTTTGCTGCAAACTAGCACACAAAATTTTCTTATGTTGTTAGAGAGTTTCAAGCAAAGAACTTATCTTAGTCAAGGGTTCCGATGTGGCTCGTTTCGATCCCGCGTCAGGGAACCAAATACACCACTTTAAAAAAAAAACTTCCTCCAAGGTGGTGATGTCTCAAAAAAATGAAAGAGAAATTCCAAAATACGCGCTTCCTCCACCGATTGTTCAAGGGCCATGTTGAATACAAATAATATCAATTGAAGACGCCAATCACCACTCGCAGAGCTTGGTTATCGTTCATCGATTCGCGTTGCATAATTAAGAACATCAGAGTGATATTCTCTTTGCTTGATTCCTATTACATCGTCATCTTCAATTAACATTAGTTGTATTCACTCTATACACTTAAAATTTCACTACCTACTATTTAAAGCTATAAACGGAGACAGCCCAACCTACTGGAACAATCGACTAATTCAATTCACCTCAACCAGACACAGGAGAACCCACACACTATTCACACACCCGCCGACCAAAAATGTCACACGAAGAAAACTGTATGACAACCTACTGGCCACCAGAGCAACAAAACTGGACAGCTGGACACCAATCTGCTGATTTCGACCACAGACTACAAAACCTTCAAAAAAGAAACAAAAAATACACAAAACCAATATAACACAACCAGACATGCCCCAAACTCCTCCTGCAATACTATCTACTCCTTAGCAAATTAGAAAATGTTCAAACTATTCCTTAAGTACTTCTTATCATCTTAACAATATGTACTTCTTAATATCATAACAATTCTTATGTAATCCGCCTTGAACCGCAAGGTAATGGCGGAATAGAAATCACTAATGTAATGTAATGTAAGAAGGCTCTGCATAGCCAAAACACGGTCACACCAATAAAGCCTACATTTTCAAGAACAAAGGTTTGGGTCAAAAAAAGAACAATATTTTGCCTCAAAGAAAATAACACATTGACAATGGGCAGGTCATGGGCATTCCAAAACATTGCATGCAGTGTTATGGAATAATGGGTCTCTGGGTGCAGAAATTACTGCCACTACTATATATCTTTTCTATAACGCTGAAAAGTGTACGCAGGGCTATACATTCAACATGCAACTGATGGTCCCTGCTAAGAAGAGCTTACAATGTAATTTGAACAGACAGACAGGACATATAGGGTTTGGGGAGTTTCTTGTAGAAAGAATGACAGGATGGGTTAAGGACAGCATCTGCGAGCACATAGAAAAAAATGGGCAGCTGAGGGCGAGCCAGCATGGCTTCTGCAAGGGAAGGTCTTGCCTCACGAACTTACTACACTTCTTTGAGGGAATAAAAAGCCAGATGGACAAAGGGGAACCCATAGACATCATTTACCTTGACTTCCAAAAAGCCTTTGACAAGGTACCCCACGAACAGCTGCTTAAGAAGCTGTGGAACCACGGGGTGGAGGGGGATGTATACCGATGGATTAAACACTGGTTGGCGGGCAGAAAACAGAGGGTTGGAGTGAAGGGCAAATACTCAGACTGGCGGAGTTCCGCAGGGGTCGGTGTTGGAACCGCTCCTGTTCAATATATTTATAAACGATCTGGAGACGGGGTTGAAATGTGAGGTTATTAAATTTGCAGATGACACCAAACTCTGCAGCAGGGTTAGAACCACGGAAGACTGTGAAGACCTGCAAAGGGACCTAACGAAACTGGAAGAGTGGGCCAAAAAGTGACAGATGCATTTTAATATAGAGAAATGCAAGGTCATGCATGTTGGGAAAAAGAACCCGATGTTCAGCTATACAATGGGGGGGATCATTGCTAGGGGTAAGTACCCTTTAAAGAGACCTTGGTGTGCTGGTGGATACAACAATGAAAGCATCGACACAATGTGAGACAGCCTCAAAAAAAGCAGACAGAATGCTGGGTATCATCAAGAAGGGTATCACGACCAGGACAAAGGAAGTCATCATGCCACTGTATCGTGCAATGGTGTGCCCGCATCTGGAGTACTGTGTCCAGTATTGGTCGCCATACCTCAAGAAGGACATGGCAATACTTGAGGGGGTCCAGAGAAGAGCGACGAAAATGATAAGAGGTATGGAAAACCTTTCGTATGCCGACAGGCTAGAACAGCTGGGGCTGTTCTCCCTGGAAAAGCGGAGACTTAGAGGAGACATGATACAAACTTTCAAGATCCTGAAAGGCATAGATAAGGTAGACAGGGACAGATTCTTCAGACTGTGGGGGAACAACAAGTACAAGCGGGCACTCGGAGAAACTGAAAGGGGACAGGTTTAGAACCAATGCCAGGAAGTTCCTCTTCACCCAGAGAGTGGTGGACACATGGAACGCACTCCTGGAGGTTGTGATAGGGCAGAAGACACTACAGGGATTCAAAGAAGGTTTGGATAAATTCCTGAAGGATAAGGGGATTGAGGAATAAGGATAGAAGTAGTGATAGGTTTTAAGATGAGGCAGGGACCATTTGACAGGTCATGGACCTGATAGGCCGCCGCGGGTGCGGACTGCTGGGCGCGATGGACCTCTGGTCTGACCCAGTGGAGGTAACTTCTTATGTTCATAGGTAATTTTACAGTGAGTGGGAGTTAGGAATTGAATGCAGCCTCGAAAAGTGGGCCTTTAGGTTGGATTTGAATACTGCTAGAGATGGAGCCTGATGTAATGACTCAAGCAGTCTGTTCCAGGAATGCAGCGCTGCAAGATAGTAAGGACGGGGTCCGGAGTTAGCAGCGGAAGAGAACAGTATTGGAGAATGGAGTTCATAGAGGGGGAGGGGGGAGCATAGGAAGAGATAAGCGAGGAGCCTGTCGTAGGGGAAAACACCCTCCAGGGATTCAAGACAAAGTTGGACAAGTTCCTGCTCAACTGGAAAGTGCGCAGGTGAGGCTGGGCTCATTTAGAGGCACTAGTCTTTGACCTAGGGGCTTCCACGTGAGAGGACTGCTGGGCACGATGGACCAGCAGCGGTAATTCTTATGTTCTTATTCAGGGGCTGTAGAGTGAATGCACTTGTAAGTCAGTAAGAGGAGTTTGAGCTGTATTTGTAAATGGATGGGGAGCCAGGGAAGTGACTTGGGGAGAAGGTTAAGAAACTGGCACTAAGCCCTATTCTATGAAGAATATGTACCCTTTATAAAATACTGCTTATCGCCAACTTTTCCAGAATTCATCGTTGTAGAATTTCCCCCCAAATGTAGAAACTTTCCACATTGCATAGATCTTTGTTCCAAGTGATTGCACTATAATGCATACAAAAGATACACAGAAACTAGCATTGTCATTGACACGTTTTAAGCTTGCTATAATTTGACCCCCCTTTTATGTCTCTTGAACATAAACTGTCTGGCAGTGGAATGTCTAACAGCTGACTCAGTTAAAACAAGAACAGAATCATTACTGCAGAGGGGAAAAGGCCAGTGCCAGGAAGTCACTAAACACCAGTTGCTTTTCTCTAATCATTCCTCTCTGACTGATAAGGCTCTTTATGGGCCCTTAAGCTAAGTTCTGTTTACAATGCTATCTTCAAGTAGGCTCTTATCCACTTCTGCTAAGTCCTGTCTATTTGTTTCCCATTTGGCAAGGTGGATTTAAAGGAAAAGGACAAGGCAGACAGACGAGGCTACCAAATGATGTCAATGCATTGAAACTGCAGGTGCACTGAGAATTCATTTTAGAGAAAAATGGTGTGGTAGGTGTGTTATTCCTTGGGATACACCCAATCAGTCAGGTTTTCAGCATACCTGCAAGGAAGGTGCATGAGATAAATTTGCATACAAAGGAGGTAGTACATGCATCTTCATTGTGGATATCCTGAAAACCTGACTGGCTGGGTGTTTCCTCAGGACTGGGTTGACAAGCTTTACTATGCAACTCCCTCCTGCCACCAGACGCCCCCTGCCCACTGCCTGCCCACTGTCACTGCAGACATCAAACTAATCCCCCCATTGGAACCCCCCTGAACATGGCAGGAGGGATGCCAACTCCCTCCTGCCCTCAGAACTGGCCCGGACCCCCCGGTACACCCCCCAGTACCTGAAAGTTGGGAGCAGAAGGGGTACTCAGTCCTTCCTGCTCCTCCGGGCTCCAGCGACACGATCAGGGCCTAAGGCCCTGTCCCAGTGCTCAGGCTCAGGTGCCTCGGGCTCCTCCCTTGAGAGGAGCCTCTTAAGGAAGTCCCTGATTGACCATTGGTTTGGCCAATCAGGGACTTCTTTAGGCTCCTCCCTAAGAAAGTCCCAAGGGAAGAGCACCGGGATGGGGCCTAAGGCTCTGATTACGTCGCTGGAGCCTGGAGGAGCAGGAGGGACTAAGCACCCCTCCTGCTTCCAACTTTCAGGTACTGGAGGGGGAGCTGGGCCAGTTCTGATGGCAGGAGGAGTTGGCAACCCTCCTGCCATGTTCAGGGGGTTTCAATGGGGGGGATTAGTTTGATGGCAGCGGGTGGGCGGCAGGCAGGAGGCATATGGTGGCAGGAGGGAGTTGGTATCCCTCCTGCCATATCTAAGTTGGGGAGAGGGGTTCGGCAGGGGGTGCCAATGGCAGGAGGGAGTGGCATCCCTCCTGCCATATTCGCACAGGGGAGGTGGGAGCATTTGATGGCAGGAGGAAGTGGGCATCCCTCCTGCCATTTTTGGTGGGTTGGGGGAGGGGACGCTTTTGGGGGGGGCAGGAGGCTTTTTTTTCTTTTATTTGCAAGATATTTTGCTTGTGTAATACATGCAAAATATCTGTGCCATTAAAAAAAATAAAAATGACCCCCCCCCCCAAAAAAAAACTAACAGCAGAAGCCCTGACAGCAGTGACAGGAGGCTGCCCCTACTCAATCGCTCACTGAGCGATTGAGTAGGGAGTTTGCATGCAAATGATTTACACCTCTTTGCAAATCATTTGCATTCAAAAAAGATAGTGAATGAATCGCTGTTTTAAAATCGGCCAGGGATCGGCCAACAGTGATTGAATCGCTATCTTTAGTGAATCTGGGCCTTTATCCTCCGGTGCCCAAAGCTTTGAAATGCCAGAACTACTTCACCCCGTATACAATGCCACACCCTTAGATTTTTGTAGCCCAAGTTCACCGATATAGGCTTATGCTACTGTGCCAGAATGGAATGTGGACACCCAGAGGTGGTTCTAGAATAGGCTCTCACTGTGCGGTATCAGATCACCTAAGAGCACACTTGCGTATAGAATTGTCTCCTAGGGGAACAGTTCTATAAAGAGGAGGCCATATATGTGCTTAAGTTATAGAATTCCAACATTTATCCACACATGTTCCATTGTACAAGAGACACCTTCCAGGTGCCCTCTGGGTGTCTATTAGAGAGTAACATGGGAACCATTACCACAATTATCATGGTAATTACTGCGGCAATGGGGAAAGCTGCAGCAAGTCCCCTGGGAATACTGTGGGAATGGTGGACTGTTCCACAGTACCGTGAGAATGAGAACCTTTCCCGCGGTAATAGGGAGCTGGATCACCACCACTGCCACAACTGCTGCCTTCCCAGAACAAAGGAGAAACTGGAGGACGGCATTATACTTACCTGCGGCTGTGGACCCTGCCCCCTCAAAGTCATTCTTGTACCAGGGCAGAGCACAAGCAAAAGTGAAATCCAACGAGTCTGCAGTAATTGTCGAACAACAGAAACCAATAGGAAATGCAGAAGTCTGCCAAGTCTTTTATTAGAATCAGTAAAAACATGGTAGTCCAAAGAATGGTTCATCATGTTTGATTGATGCATGTTTGTCAGACTCCTGCAGGTCCTTTTGGTTTCCGGGGCAGAGCCGGCAGCTTTGGGTAAGTACAATTTGGTCCACCAGTTTCTTTTTTGATTTGGGAAAAGAAATGGGGAGGAGGGGGGCACCTGCTGGATAGACGCGGGGAGGAGAGAGGGCTCCTGCTGGATGAACATGGGGAGAAAAGGGTGCATGCTGGATAGACATGGGTAGGAGAGAGAGCACCTGCTGGATGAACATGGGGAGAAAAGGGTGCATGCTGGATAGACATGGGTAGGAGAGAGAGCACCTGCTGGATGAACATGGGGAGAAAAGGGCGCATGCTGGATAGACATGGGTAGGAGAGAGGGCACTTGCTGGATGGATATGGAAATGAAGGGGGGGGGGTCAAATGCTGGATAGATATGTATCCCCCCTCCTCATGTCTATACAATTGTTTGTACTTGTTGCTCCATGCAGGAACCACCCCTCTAGGTCTTAGTTTAGGGCTGTACCTGTTGCTCTATGCAGGTTACACTCCTCTCATGCTTTTCTTTAGGGTTATATTTGACTAGTCTTTAAGCCCGTTACATTAACGGGTGCTAGAATAGATGTATGTATCTGTCTTTCTTTCTCTCTCTCTCTTCTTGGCCGCTGTCTGTCTGTCTTTCTTTTTTTTGTTGTCTCTCTCCTTGGCCGCTGTCTGTCTATCTGGGTTTTTTTTTGCTGTCTGTCTCCTTGGCCACTATATGTCTGTCTGTCTTTTTTTGCTGTCTTTCTCCTTGGCCGCTGTATGTCTTTTTTTTGCTGTCTGTCTCCTTGGCCGCTGTATGTCTGTCTGCTTTTTTTTGCTGACTGTCTCCTTGGCCACTCTCTGTCTTTTTTTCTAAGTGTCTCGCTCTCCTTGTCCACTGTCTGGTTTTTTTTTTTTTCTTTCTTTCAATCTCTCTCCTGGTCTCCTGTCCTGTGTGTGTCTTTTCTGTCAGTCTGTCAATGTCCCATCTGTTTGGACCCCCTGTCCTTCTGTGTGTGTGTGGAGATGTCAGGGGGATGTCGGAGAAATATGGGTGATGTTAGGGGCGATGTCAATTATTGTGCCCCTTCTCCCACCTACCTTTTTTTTTTTTTTTTTTTAAATCAAGCGGCAAACGGCACAGAGTAACTGCTGCTGAGTAAAGTAAACTGCCACTCGCAGCAAATCGAACCTACGCGTCTCACGCGCGCCCGCGCCGAATGCTTTACCAACTTCTTACAATACAATTTCTCTGCCGGCCACGGAGCTACGGACGCACGGAGCCACCAGGTTTGAAGTGCGCATGCGCGCTAAGGGAATTATTATAGCGGATGCTTCATTCAGTTTGCACCCCATTGTATTGCTTCTACGTAGGTTCCCCCATTTGCGCCTTATTTAAGTGTCTAGGTCACCGAAACTTCGCTTTGATTCCCTCCTCTCTGTTTCTCCATGGACTCGTGGTTTCTCCAGGAAAGTCAGGAACCACATATCTGTGCGTATAACGGGGATAAACCAGGACTGACCCAGTCTGTCCATTTATTATGGCGTTTATTGTTATCTCTTAGCAGAAATTCAGCCATTTTATCAATTCTCGGACCTTTTCGCTTGCTCATCCTCTTCATTTCCAGAGTAAGCACACCAGGCTAATTTCCTGATTTCACAACCGTGCTCAAACACCAGATAGAGCTTCCCTTATGCCCCTTAGTAAAATTTCTTCATGTTTCCATTTCCCATTCATTCCCCCTCCCTCCCCAGAGGCTAAAATGACAGAAGAGTAAGGCTCTCATGTAGTTACCATATTTGTGAAGACAATAAAAAGAGGACACATGGCCCCGCCCACACTCCACCTACACTCCACCCATTTTCTTGGTCCCTCCTCCCATCCTTTTAGTGCTTCTCTCTCTCTCCTTCTAAACCCTCTGTCCTGTCTTTCTTTTCTTCCCTCTCTTCTCTGAGCTATCCCTTTCCCTTCAAGGAAAGCACAAAGGTGCCCTAGGAAGTGCATCCATTCAAATTTGCTTTTTCAATTTTAAATCTTTTTTCCCCCATTCCAGCAGCGTACTTCATCATCAGTTTATGTATTATGAACCCAAGCCTTGACAGAAAAAGTTCCATGAAATGTTGCACCACGATACCTTGAAGATTGTTGTTGGAAAATTAACCCGATGCAATGAGGCTAACATTTCCTTAGAAGCTTACATGCCAATATCGGCCTCGAAACTAATCCACCACAATGTGAAGAGGGCTCAGACTTATTAAAGGCAGATATTCGCAAGCCAACTCTCTAATCAAACATGTCCAATAACCCATTCATTTTCTGTCAAGGAAGGAGAAAAGTGGAACCCCTCCAACTACGAAACTCTAATTAAGCATCTCTCTGTAATTTAACTACTGTATCTCCATTCAATGAGATCTTTCTTTAAAGATTGGTACATTGTTAGAACTTAGCACCTATTATGTCTTCTTTCCTTTTCCTGAACTAATGTCTTCTCAACTTCTATTTTCTTTCTGATGCATTCAATCATTTATGACTATTATTCCACTGTGGATGCACTTCACATTTGTTAATGACATTGTTATAATGTGCTCCTTGTTGAAGCACGCATATTGTTGGCTTTGTATTTCATCTTTTATAAAATCAATAAAACTTTTTGAACTAAAAAAAAAAAAAAAATATTATAAATGAGAACAAGGTGCAGATTTGAACTCATTTATTCACCGGATAACTTATCTGTGATCGGACTGGAAATATGACATCAAATGTCTCGGATAAATACCCCGAAGCAACATGCTTTTGTTTGCTACCAAAGATGATGAATTGCAGTAAATCCAAACCCTCCCTCTCTCAGTTTGTTCCGGCCTACTGTATCACAATAGCTGGCTCAAGCTGTAATTAGAGCCTGCCCTGTATAAAAGTCACTAGCCATCAGCCAAGGAGGATTAATTAGGCCTGATATGAAAGCCAGATGTGCGCAGTTGAACGGAAAACTAGGGATAGTCACCTTGCTTTTTTCCTATTGGTTGAAATAAAATCAACTTCACTGACCCAGGAGGGAAGAAAATATGGGTGAATACAAGAAAAGATTGCGGTACCGCTGTGAGGATCTTGTAATCCCAAAATTATTTTGGCTTCTTTATAGTACAATGCACAAAACCATTTGGGAAGAGGCAGTTTATAAAAATGTGGCTGAACACCATTCCTATACAATACTCCCCCGAACGGAACCCCTGCAAATTTTGAAAAACCGCAAATGGCAGGAACGGGCAGCTGGAGCGCCGGCGGGTGAATAAAATCACTGACGGTCTGCTCCGACCGCCTCTTCCTGTAGTAAAGTTGGGCTACACCAATCAGGAGCTGCTTTGACATGTGAATGAGCGAGTCCATGATTCGCGAACTGCAAATTTGCGGGGGAACACTGTAATGGCATCTGGTGCATCTAAATAATTATAGAATATTACCTTCCCCTCCCCCCTTTTCAAAACCGTAGAACAGTTTTTAGGAATTCTTTGAGCGTCAGAGCTGTTACCGCCATGGCCGGCACAAAAAAAACGCCGCTATGGTTTTGTAAAAAGGGGGGGGGGGGGGTAGTGTATCAGTCTTATTTTAACCACTATAATTTAACTGGTCAGCCACTGAATTTTGGCTTAACTGGGTGTTTCGTGGTCAAAAAACTCTGGTCAGAATAGCTTGGTTTAATAAAAGAAGCTGACTTAAATTTCTTATAGACCATCTCTAACAGCGCAAAAACAAGTGAGCAAGAAATTACTAAAATATAGAGCTACAGTAGACAATGTACAGTGCTGTGTACACCTTTCAGCGCTATAGAAATGATAAATAGTAGTAGACGTAGTGGTGGCGTAATAAGGGTAAGAGGCTCTCAGTGCGGTGGTGCTCCTGCGCCCTCCTTTCCACGCCTCCTGCTCCTTCCGCACCCTCCACTCCACACTCGCTCTCTCCCTTTCCTCTGTACCTCTAAATCTCTGCCAGCACGAGTGGCTTTTCTCCAGCATGTTCCTCGTGCCAGTGTTTAATTTCCCTCTGATGTCACTTCCTGGCCTCTTGACCCGGAAGTGATTCAGGGGGGGAGGAACCAGGCTGGAGAAGTTGCTTGTGCTAGCAAAGCTCTACAGAGGTACGGAGTGGGGGGGGTGAGATGGCACAAGAGTGGTGTGGTGTGGTGTGGCAGAGAGGTGCCCTAATATATTTATTTGATTTGGGATATCATGAATTTGCATTGGAATGTCATGAAATCCTGACTGGCTGGGGTTCTCACTAGGATAGTTATGATAACCACTGCTTTAAGTGATTGGGGCAGCTCTGGATTTCTTAAAGTTCCCCACCACCCCAATCTGACACCATCTGAGTAGCCTGTTAGTGGATGTTTAGCAGCTAACTTTTACTGTACGTTGAACACACAAAGACAGAATTCTCAATGTCATTTTTGCATTAAAGCAGTGTTTTGGTGCTTAAAGCATTGCATGATATAAGTGTAAAGTTGCATGAATATAGTGAAGAGAATGACAAGGGGACTGTGTACCGCGGTAAACCGCGGTCACTGCAGGAATGGAGACATTTGCAACTGGTTTACCACAGGAAAGGGGGACAAGACCTTTGACCACTCCATGGGAGCGGTGAAAAGTCATGCTCCTGTGGTAAAAAAAATTGCACCTATGTCGGATTCGGCATCTCCTCTTGGGCATATTTTATCTTCAGGAGCCAGCCATGCCACGATGAAGGAACCCAAAACCAAAGCCTGAGACCAATGTGATTTGAAGAATAAAATTACCAGACAACAAAAGATAGAAAAAAAAATGTATTTTATATTTTGTGATTAGAATATTTCAGATTTGAAATATGTTTCCTGCTAGAGCTGATATTAGACATAACTGGGAACCGCAAAGCCCAGGCTGTGCTTCTTTAGCTTCCAGCTGGCTTAGGGCTCTCTCTCTCTGACCAGAGGGCAGTTGCTCTAGTTGCTCTCCCCTAACACTATTCCTGCCATGTGTGACTGAAGTATTCTGTTAGCTTAATTTTTCTATGTAGCATTCTGTAGTAATTTGGTTTGTTCAGTTTTCACAATAGTGGAGGGGATATTTGTGAAAAGGAGGGGAGACAGGGTTTTTTTTTGATCCTCTCTATTATTTGTGTTTATAAAATGACAATTGTACAGAATATTGCCTCTTTTTATACTTTAATAAAATAAGTTCAGTATAAAATCATAACTATTCGAGGCTTGTGCGGGTGGAATCTGACAGTTTGAAGGGTTGGGATAAGGACCGAGCATGCAGGGTGGGGACAGGGACTGAGCTCGCGGGGACAGGGCAGGGAAGGGGATGAACTCACGGGGAAGGGATGGGAACGGTGATACATTTTTTCCTTGTGTCATTCTCTAGTGTAAAGTATAACTTTACCCAGCCTTCACAGAGGCATCGCAAGGATTTGGGCTGGGGAAGGGTTTCATTTTCATGCATACATTTGAAACGTGCACTTATGTGTGTATAAATTAATCCAGAAAATCAGTGTATGTTCAAAAGGAGGTGTAAAGTCCAGTGTATAAATTCCCTGGGATAAATTTTTTAAAAGCGGGGAAAACTGACCAGAACCTGCACAGTGAAAAGTAGACCTATACTTAGTTATAAAATCAGACCCTTAAAGCTAGGTCTCTTTTTCTTGCAAGCACCCGAGTGCTTTGTATCCACCCCCCTGCAAGCCAGTTTACAACACCCCCCCCCCCCCATACACACACACAATGGGAGTTTTCCCTTTAAAAATCAGCTGGCTGGCCAGTATTTCAGGGATCTCTTGATCCACATTAGAGAATGACATGGTGACAAAATTCATCACCGTCCCCGTCCCCGCGGATAACTGCGGGAAATAATCCCATGTCATTTTCTAGTGTCTATTTCAACCTCAGTCCTTCTACACCAGCATTCTTCAAAGCAAAGCTTGCGGGTTAGTGGTTGTGGCCATTCATTCTCTGATTCTTATGTGAGCCAAGGATAATGAAGCCATTGTGACATCACTGATGTGATTGGCTCTTAGGCACTGGTGGAATGAGGCATTATGACATCATAATCTCTGCTCTGGATACCAGAGACTGTCATTCTGTAGTGTCTGTTTCAACCTCAGTCCTTCTACACCAGCATTCTTCAAAGCAAAGCTTGCGGGTCAGTGGTTGTGGCCATTCATACTCCGATTCTTCCTTCTCTCCTTAAAGAATGACATGAAGATGGTTTCCCGCGGTTATCCGCGGGGACGGGAACGGTGATGAATTTTGTCACCGAGTCATTCTCTATATTCCACATGTTTTGCTGATGAAAAATATTCAGATTAACCCTGAGATCTGAAGTTGAAATGAGCACTTTTTACTCTGCAAGGACGATCTCATCTCCAGCACCTCCTCTCTTCCTAATGGAAAAACCCACCTGTGCACTGTGCAACCTGCCTCGCTTTCCCCGGGAAGGAGGGAGGGTCATTTTTAAACATAAGAACATAAGAATTGCCATCTCCGGATCAGACCCATGGTCCATCGAGTCCGGCGATCCGCACACGCGGAGGCCCAGTCAGGTATACACCTGATTGTTCTAATCACCCATATCCCTCTATGCCTCTCATAAGGAGATGTGCATCTAATTTGCCTTTGAATTCTAGCACAGTGGATTCCTTAATAACCTCCTGTGGAAGAGCATTCCATGCGTCCACCACTCGCTGCGTAAAGCAGAACTTCCTGACATTTGTCCTGGACTTGTCACCCCTTAGTTTCAAACCATGTCCTCTTGTCCGTGTCACATTGGACAATGTAAATAATTTGTTTTTCTGCTCTATTTTATCGATGTCTTTCAGTATTTTGAACGTCTCTATCATGTCCCCTCGCAGCCTCCTCTTCTCAAGGGAGAACAATCCTAGTTTCTTGAGTCGTTCCTCGTATTCCAATTTCTCCATACCTCTTATTAGTTTCGTTGCTCGTCTCTGCACCCTCTCCAGCAGTTTTATATCCTTCTTTAGGTTGGGAGACCAATGTTGTACACAGTATTCCAAGTGTGGTCTGACCATTGCTCTATAAAGCGGCATTATGACTTTCTCCGATCTACTCGTGATTCCTTTCTTTATCATGCCCAACATTCTGTTTGCTTTCTTTGCCGCTGCCGCACATTGTGCCGACGGCTTCAGGGTCCTATCTATCAGTACACCCAGGTCCTTTTCTTGTTCGCTCTTACCCAGAGTTGCTCCTGACATTCTATACTCGTGTTCCTTATTCTTACTACCTAAATGCATTACTTTGCATTTCTCCACGTTGAACTTCATCTGCCATTGCTCTGCCCATTTCTCTAGCTGATACAAGTCGCTCTGGAGTTCCTCGCTATCTTCCTGCGATCTGATTTCCCGGCATAGCTTTGTGTCGTCTGCAAACTTAATGATCTCACTGGATATTCCGTCTTCCAGGTCATTGATATAATATTAAATAGGATCGGCCCAAGCACGGAGCCCTGGGGCACACCACTAGTCACTTTCTCCCAGTCTGAGAACTTTCCATTTATGCCCACTCTCTGCTTTCTGTTTTCCAACCATTTGCCTATCCACCTTTGTATATCTCCCTCTATTCCATGGCTTTGTAGTTTCCTGAGAAGTCTTTCATGCGGAACTTTGTCGAATGCTTTCTGGAAGTCCAAATAAATTATGTCCACCGGCATTCCACTATCAATTTGCTTGTTCACGGTCTCAAAAAATTGAAGCAAATTCGTTAAACATGATTTCCCTTTCCTGAACCCATGTTGACTGGGTTTCAGCAAGTCGTGTGTATCTAAGTGCCGGACTATGCTATCCTTGATCAGTGCTTCAACCATCTTTCCAGGGACAGACGTAAGGCTCACTGGTCTGTAGTTGCCCGGTTCTCCTCTCGATCCTTTTTTGAAAATTGGCGTGACATTCGCTATCTTCCAGTCATCTGGTATCTGTCCAGTTCTGATTGTCAGATTGGCGAGTTTTTGCAATAACTCTCCGATTTCAATCTTCAATTCTTTTAAGACTCTCGGATGAATTCCATCTGGTCCAGGGGATTTGTCACTTTTAAGTTTGTCGATCTGGTAGTATATCTGGTCCAACTCCACTTCAACTGTGGTGAGGCTGTCTTCCATTACTCCATTAAACACTTTCATTGCCTCTGGTATTTTTGCAGTATCCTCCTCCAGTAAAGACAGACGCAAAGAAGGAATTTAGTTTGTCCGCAATTTGTTTATCTTCCTTAATGTACCCTTTTCTTCCCTGGTCGTCCAGGGGTCCCACCGCCTCTTTTGCGGGTTTTTTCCCTTTCACGTATCTAAAGAAGGGCTTGAAGTTCTTGGCCTCTTGCGCTATTTTTTCTTCATAGTCCTTTTTGGCATCCCTCACCGCCTTGTGACATTTCTTCTGTTCGTCTTTATGTTTTTTCCATGCTTCGGTCGTTTTGATGTGTTTCCATTTTTTGAAAGAGTCCTTCTTTTCTTTTATGGCTTCCTTCACCTGTCTGGTAAGCCATGCCGGTTCTCCCTTACCTTTTGTTCTCCCTTCCTTGGAGATCCTCGGAATGTGTAGGTTTTGTGCTTCTGTGATAGTACTTTTCAGTAGGGACCATGCCTGGTCTACTGTTTCAATTTTATCCACCTTTTTCTTGAGTCGTTGTTTCACCATGGCTCTCATGCGATCGTATTTGCCCTTTTTAAAGTTAAAGGTTTTGGTTAAGGTTTTGGCACTTTTTCTATTCCCGATGTCAAGCTTAAAGATGATCACATTGTGATCGCTCGTCCCCAGCGGTACCGTAACTTCTACTTCTTTTGTCGGTCCCGTGAGGCCATTTAGCACCAAGTCCAGGGTGACATTGCCTCTTGTCGGCTCTTTCACCATTTGTTCCAGGAAGCAATCCCCTAGCGCCTCCAGGAACTTGGCCTCCTTGCCGCAGTTGGAGGTTCCTAGTTTCCAGTCTATCCTCGGGAAATTGAAGTCTCCCAATATTATTACATTGCCCGTCTTGCATTCTCGTTTGATTTCCTCTATCATTTCTAAGTCAGTTTCATCCGCCTGTCCCGGGGGACGATAAAAAAGGCCAATTTTCGTGGCTGCACTGTTTTGTCCAGGAATCTTGACCCAGAGGGACTCTAGCTTCTCTTTCGTTTCCGTCGTAGCCACTTCAACAGATTCTACTCCTTCCTGCACATATAGGGCAATACCTCCACCTTTCTGCCCTACTCGATCTCTTCTATATAGTTTGTATCCCTGAAGTACTGTGTCCCATTTGTTTTCTTCATTCCACCATGTTTCTGTTATGCCAATGATTTCCAACTTATCATTTCTTGCTATTGTCTCTAGTTCCCCCATTTTGTTTCCTAGACTTCTAGCATTCGTATACATACATTTGAGTTCTCTTCGAGTTACTTTTATGGACTTTCTACTCTTTGCTGTCCTTACTGTTACTTTCACGGTATCCTTAACCCCAAATAGCTCCGAAAATTGCTCCCTTAGTGCGGAAATCTGTTCTTATCCCAATTTTTCATCGTTCACTCTCTCCGTGTATCCATTTTTTTTTAAACCTTGGCAGGAAATCTTGCTGTTGAATTGCAGAGTCAGCTTTTCCCAGGAGCGGTATAATAACCTTAATTAGGGGTGTGGGGGGGGGGAACACGGGTAACATGGACCATTTCTGGTCTATACTCTCTGTGAGGCCTATTTAGGGTGGTGCTGATAGAGAGGTGTGTTTGTGGAGGGGGGGGGGGGTGATGGAGAGGAGGAAATTGGTGATTGGAAGAAATACGACCCAGCGCAGCTGCAGTGTTTGATAGAGTTCAGACACACAGTGACTCTTCAGTTTCGGGGTTTAGAGCAGACTCGGCATTGCCTTTCACCCCATTTAAATGAGCTTGTGTGCTGCGGTTATATTTAAATGCATATATGTATATCACATGTATAGAAAACCGATGAAATGTCATTCCCAGAGTAGCGGAAAACTTATTTCTGTCTCCTGGCATCTAGAAAATAAAGGGCTTTTTGTGCTGAGGAAGTCAGTACAGTGTCAAGCCAAATCACTGGCACAAGGTACTGTAACCCAATCTGAAGCTGAAGTCTGGGTACCATTAGAGCGACAGCTTCCAGACGGGAGAAGGCTTGCTATTTTTATAAGGAGGAAATAGTGTCAGCTGGTTAACTTGGCTGACCAGCTGGAATTAATAGGCAGCCGCTGCATAAGGAAAGCGTGCAGAAATTTAATTTCTGGGAGATATGGAATTAATTTAAAATACCTGCCGGCCAGTGCTCCCAGTGTGGAGCTGGCTGAGGCCATCAGTTATTGGAGACGTGCCCTCGTCTGAAACAACGATGAACGCACCGATTTCTTGTTCCCTGTGCCCGATCTGAAATGATACACAAGACCACAAAGTATTGATTTGTTTTAAAAATCTATCGCGGTCAGTCGGCAGAACCTGTTATATCTTTAAGATCGAAAGCCAGTCACAGATCCATTCATGTATATCCATCTTTTAAGGGCATTCAATCTAGGGCTTTAGTTTCTCATCCTTTGCCATTTGATTTTAGTTCCATTCGAAAAGAACTACCGGCTCATCTGAGAATGTGTGCGTCTTATTAAATCTTTCGCAAATGGCGTTACTCGAGAGGGTTCAGAGGAGAGCGACGCATCTGATAAAGGGGATGGAAAACCTTTCATATGCTGAGAGATTGGAGAAACTGGGTCTCTTTTCCCTGGAGAAGAGGAGACTTAGAGGGGATATGATAGAGACTTATAAGACCATGAAGGGCATAGAGAGAGTAGGGAGGGACAGAAAGAGAGAGAGAAAGGGAGACAGAGAGAAATAGAGAGAGAGAGAGAAAGAGAGAGAGAAAGGGAGAGAGACAGAAAGGGGGAAACAGAGAGAAATAGAGAGAGAGAGAGAGAGAGAAAGAGAGAGAGAAAGGGAGAGAGACAGAAAGAGAGAGAGAGAGAGAGAGATAGAGAAAGATTGGAGAAACTGGGTCTCTTTTCCCTGGAGAAGAGGAGACTTAGAGGGAATATGATAGAGACTTATAAGATCATGAGGGGCATAGAGAGAGTAGAGAGGGACAGATTCTTCAAACTTTCAAAACATAAAAGAACAAGAGGGCATTCGGAAAAGTTGAAAGGGGACAGGTTCAAAACGAATGCTAGGAAGTTCTTCTTTATCCAACATGTGATGGACACCTGGAAGGCGCTTCCAGAGAGTGTAATAGGGCAGAGTACGGTACTGGGGTTCAAGAAAGGATTGGACGGTTTCCTGCTTAAAAAGGGGATAGAGGGGTATAGATAGAGGATTACTGCACAGATTCTGGACCTGTTGGGCCGCCGTATGAGCGGACTGCTGGGCACGATGGACCTCAGGTCTGACCCAGCAGTGGCATTTCTTATGTTCTTATGTTCTCAACACTTTTATAATGACTATCTTAATACTGTATTATTATTTCATTTTAAGAATCCTTTTCACGAACCGCCTCAAGACCTAAGATCAAGGGATGATGTGGTATATCAAGACAAAAGATTAGATGTGATTTTATTTCTGTGTTTCAGCAAGCCTAAGCAATACACTTCTCCCTCCGTATTCGCAGTGGATGCGGGCGGGACATAGCCGTCAATATGGAAAAACCGCAAATAACTTTGTAACTGTTATTCACGTTTTTTTGTAACAGCCAGCGTTTTTAATATTGAAACCGCGAATAACTTTTCCCCATCTCTCCTTCTCCAAACCACCAACTCCCCAACGCAAAGTTTGGCTGAGGGCACCCCGGTCCCTGCATTTGAATGAAGAAGTGAGGTTCAGCTGCTCCCCGGATCCTTCGTCTCCTCCAAGCGAGGCTCCACCTGAGCTTCAGACACTCAACGCAGAGAGCTGGGACCTGATCCCACCCTTTCCTGCACGAGGCAGCGCGAGGGACAGGGGAGCCCGCATTGCCATTGGAGGATTGGAGAACTGAACCAAGCCAAGCCTGAAGCTGCTGTCACTTACCCCGAGTTGCCCATGCTTTCCTCCCACTGCTCTTTGCGATGGCGCTCCTCTCGTGAGACCTGAGCCCGCTGTCATTTAATAGGAGTGGCCCACGCTTCCCTCCCACTGCTCTTCTCGGCGCTGATAGCAGTCGAGCTGCGATTTTCAGTAATTTTCAGGCTGGGAAGCAACGATTTTGTGGGTGAATGTTTGTAAACTCTAAACTTTTTTATCAGTACAGTAAAGAAAAGGAACTTTACTCATGATGTAATTGGGGGGTGAGGAGTCAGCATACAAAAAATCATGAATAAGCGAAACCGCGAGTGCAGAGAAGTGTATAGCAGTGGCGTGTGGTAAGGGCTTTCAGGGGATTGAGTGAATCTTCTCAAACTGCATCAAACAAAGATTACAAAAAAAAAACCCAAAAAAAACCCAGGGCTCTTGGGCTGGGGATTCTCTGAATCCCCGTGAAGGCCCTGACAGTACTAATCTGAATTTGATTGGCTGAGCGGCAGCTGCCTGTTGCCTGCTCGACCAATCAAATTCAAAGCAGTGTCTTCAGGGCCTTTAGGGGGTGGGGCGAATCCCCTGAAGCCCTGACCACTATGTAGGTAGTGATCTGAACACCTGGTAGCGCAGTGACCACAATGGCACTATTCATTTATCCCCCTTTTTCAAAACCATGATAGCGGTCTTTAGCGCAGGCCGGCACGCTGAATGCTCTGCGCTGCTCCCGACGCTCATAGGAACTCATGCCAGCCACATAAAGACTCTGAGCGTCAGAAGCTGCGCAGAACATTCAGCACACCAGCCTGTGCTTAAAAAAACCAAAAAAAACCCTATTGCGGTTTTGTAAAAGGGGGATTTAATTAGGCTTGCTATTTAGCAGTAGGAAGGGGTTGTTATTTATGACATCAATGGGAATGTCAAAATCCCTTGCGGTTGCGTGCTGTTAACAAAGACAAATGGCAAAAAAGTGACATTTTGGACCAGATTCGGTAAGTGGCGCTGAAAAAAGAAGCACTATTCTATAGATAGTGCTCTGAGTTGGGTACCATTTATAGAATAGGGCTTCGAACCAATTTCCCTGCCAAATTTGGGTGCCAGGTTTTACACCGACTGAAACCCGGTGTAAATCCTTGTGCATAAATTAGGCGCAGATCCCCCCCAATTCTATCATACGGTGCGCACCCACCCATGCTCCTACCAAGGCCATGCCTTGCTAAAAGATTTACGTATGCATGCTTGTAGAATAGCGCTTAGCAGGATGTGCGTGTAAATCCAAACTGTGGCCAGTCAATGCCAATAATTGATTGCGCTAATTGGCTTGTTGCTCAATTAGATTGCATGTGAAATTGTGAGCGCCATATATAGAATCTGAGGGCTGTGCTTTTTCATTTGCCAATGAGAGTACGCGCTATAAAAGGCGCCTAAAGTCAGGCACTTGAATCACCACACCTAGCGATCTAGGCGCCTAACAAAATGATTTAATAGGTGCTGATAACAAGCTTAATTGGCTTGATAATTCAAATTAAGTGGGCAGTAGGAATCTAGCAATTTCAGGTGTCTAGCCCAAGGCACCTACCAGAAAGTGGGCATAGTTGGGGCTGATCGTGGGCAGATCTCGGGTGTGTTTTCCATGTAGGCGTCAAAAATGGACTTAGACACCTAACTTAAATGCCAGTATTTAGGCCACGAAAAACCCTGACATAAATAGAGGGAATTTAGGGTTCATGGTGCCTATGCATGACATTTCTCAAGGCCCGATTTTTAGGTGCTGTTTATAGAATCGAGGCCTATTTATGAACATAAGATCATAAGAATAGCCCATCAAGCCCAGTAGCCCGTTATCACGGGGGCCAATCCAGGTCACTACTACCTGGCCAAAATCCAAGGAGTAGCAACATTTCAGCATCTCAAAGAATAGCCAGATTCCGGAACCCCAATGAGAGCAACATTCCAGAGCTGAGATTGTGATGTCATAATGCCTAATTCCACAGTGCTTCAGAGCCAACCTCATCAGTGATGTCACAATAGCTTCATTGGCACACATAAGAACAGCCATACTGGGTCAGACCAATGGTCCATCAAGCCCAGTAGCCCGTTCTCAAGTTGGTCAATCCAGGTCACTAGTACCTGGCCAAAACCAAAGGAGTAGCAAAATTCCAGCATCTCAAAGAATAGCAAGATTCCGGAACCCCAATGAGAGCAACATTCCAGAGCTGAGATTGTGATGTCATAATGCCTCAGAGCCAACCTCATCAGTGATGTCACAATGGCTTGATTGCCCTATACTTGGCACACATGAGAGCATAAGAACAGCCATACTGGGTCAGAACAATAATCCAACTAGCCCAATAGCCCGTCCTCCTGGTGGCCAATCCAGGTCACTGGTACCTGGCCAAAACCCAAAGAGTAGCAACATTCTATGCTACCGATCCAGGGCAAGCAGTGGTTTGCCCCATTTATTTTTTTTGATTTCTATCCCGTTCTCCCAGAAGCTCAGAACGGGTTATAAGTAGACATTCACAATCGTTTGAAAACAGACTAGTCATGACAACAAATAGGTTACAGTAGACAATAACGGAGCTTATTCTAGAGACCATGTCTTTCTCAATAAAGGTTTATGGATTTTTCTTTCAGGAAATTGTCTAAACCTTTCTTAAAACCAGCTACACTATCCACTCTTACCACAACCTCTGGCAATGCATTCCAGAGTCTGCCCCAAAACATGGCCAGAGCCATGCCTGCTACTCTGTGCAGGCCCCAGACATGTAGGCAGCCAAACGTTATGGGGATGATACGTGATTATAACCAAGATTCCAAGTATAGCTGATAGTGTTCAACTTACCAGTCAAGTTGCCTTCCTCTCCCCCCTAAGTTGCACAACCCCCCTCTCATAATATGTGACAATAAAATAATCTAGTAAGACTGACTCATATATCGTGAATAGACCAATATTGATAGCTATAACACATTCACAAGGATAGTGCAATTGAAGGTTCACAACTAAAGCATAAGCCAGATGAACCACACACGGGAGGAAAAAGCCTCAGACAGGGGCCCTCCCACCACCACAGTAGTGGTATATGGTGATCAAGCAAAGAACCTCATAGGCAGGGCCGGATTTAGATGAAAAGAGGCCCTAGGCTATTCCACTTATGAGGCCCTTTCACCTCCCATTTTTAAGTTTGTAAATTACATGAGAGATAATAAAATACATCATAACTGTGATATATATCAATATGTTAAATGAAACATGTTGTTATTGGTACTAACCTTTATAAAAAATGTGACACGGATAACAAATAAAAAAAAGTCAAGAACACTTATTTGGACATTTATTCTCAGCACCATATATAGTACTTGTAACAATAACTAATCAAACATAACACACAACATTGCCCCTTCCTATGTCCATCCTTCCTCACCTCACCCCGATGCCCGTCTGCCTCCCATCTCACTTCCATTGAACACCCCCCCATGCCATCCTGCCTGCCTGCCTTCCATTAAACCCCCCCACCCCCCCTCCGATGCCAGTCTGGGCCGCCCTGTCCTGATGGATCCACGTTTTGTCTCTCTCCCCGCGGGGCTGGGCTTTGTCCAGCTGTTTCCGGACTGACGTCTTTCCCTCCCCGATCCTCCTCCCAGGGCGAGAAAAAGAAAGGGAGAAGCCGAGTCGGCGCCCCGTTGCGGCCGGAGCCGGTTCCGATCCCGAAGCGTAGAATTTATTCTTATTTTCGGTTCAGTGTTTTAGTGTTCACTGTTTTTAGAATAGTGTAATTTTAATTTTGCTAACAATTTGAATGTAGGCCCCTCTTGATCTTGAGGCCCTAGGCTGAAGCCTAGTTAGCCTATAGGAAAATCCGGCCCTGCTCATAGGCATAAAAAAAACTCCCGTGGGGGCTCTGTGCAGGCATATATCCAAACAGTGGTCAAAAGTGGTTTGAATCAGATAAACTCAAACTTATCTTTAAAGCTCGATCGGAACGGTGGCCAGCGTTTTACATAAATCCGAACGTGAGCTTTCAGAACGGGACTCGAAAAAAGACGTCTTCTGCTCGTGATAACACCTCAACAGCCATGTTGGGTTTCCACCCATCTAATATGCCCAACAAGGCGGCCAGAGCTGCAACCATCACTCCGTGCAAGTTATAGTCATTCACGATTAAACACTGGTTGGCAATTTGACATCATGTCAGCCACTTAAAGACAATTAAAAATGATTCAGTCTTGGAATAATATGGGGGGCGATATTCTGAGCAATTTAAGCGGGCTAGATAGACTCTGGCCCGCTTAAATCGCTTAGGGCCACCCAACCATTGATATTCAGCAGCACTAAGCCAGGCAGTGCCAAAAAAAGAGAGAGACGATCAGAGGCAGGCCAAGAGGCGGTGCTGGGGAGGAGCTGGGGCTTATGCGGCTACATTTTTTGTTTTTATTTGATATATTTTATTGTAAACCGTCTTGAATTGTGCTGCTACTAAGACGGTATATTAAGTTCAATTAACGATAAACGATACCGGTAATATTCAACCGTGGCCTACATGAGCTAAATCCAATTCTGTAAACTTTTTCTCTTTTCTCCTTTCTTCACCTCTCTTCTCGTCTTTTTTCATTCTCTTGTGACCCACCCTCTTGGTTTGTTCCTTTCCCCTCTACATTAATTGTAATAAGATTTATCCTCTTATCGTTTTTCCCTTTTGTGTCAAATATGTCTGTCCATGGTTTTTAATAATCCCTGTGTGTCAACCCTATTTTTTTATTCTTGTAAAATTTGTATGGAAATCACTTAGGCTTCAATAAGCAGCATATCAAATATAATAAAACTTGAAACTTGAACTTGAAACTTAAATGGGTGAATTTTATCCACTTGGTTTATGCGGACCCCAGCTGAACATTGGGTTGAGGCCTGCATAAGGCTTTTGTTGTTGTTAACCCCCCCAAAAAAACCCAGCCCCAGAGCCCTCAATCCCCTCCCCCCCAATAATGCTCCCTCCAACCAGCCAGCAGGAAAACCTCTCCCCACACACAAGACCTCCACCCTCTATGTCTAGGTTGGCTCTCCAGGTATAGCTCAATACCTGATGGTCCACTGGGGGTTCATGGGAGGCAGAAGCGCAGCCCCTTTGCTCCTGCCCCTTGCCGTGTATTACCACGATCTATTGAAAGACACCCATTTTACATAGGTGCCGGCAAGGGACAGGAGTGAGAGGTCTGAGCTCCTGCCCCCAATGACCCTCCAATGGACCACCAGGTATTCAGGTAGGCCCGGGAGCCATACCTAGGCATTGGGGTGGCGGGACCTAGCGGGATGGGGGAAAGGTTTTCTTGCCAGCTGGGGAGAGGAGGCATTGTTGGAAGTATTTTTCGAGAATGGACTTTGGATGTTTCCGACTTTGGGCAACTAGCGACTTAGGCCCAAACCGTTCTTAGACCTTTATTTTTTATTATTATTATGCCGCTCTAGGTGTTTAAACTAGAGCAGGGGTAGGCAATTCCAGTCCTCGAGAGCCACACGCAGGTCAGGTTTTCAGGATATCCACAATAAATATGCATGAGATAGATTTGCATCTCAAGGAGGCAGGGCATGCAAAACCATCTCGTACATATTCATTGTGGATATCCTGAAGTAGAGTATGGGGGTGAAGAAGGGAAGCAGGTGGAAACAAAAAAAAATCAGCCCCCATCCCCCCCAAAAAAAATGTTTTAAGATTCATGGTCTGTGAATCAGACTTATTTCCACTGGAAATATGCTTTTCCTATTTAGAAGAGACCTGACCAAGTGCTATTTGGATTTCTTTAAGGTCTATATAGAGGGTATATAGACCATAAATAGAACCATAGGACCATATACAGGACTTTATCATTTGATTTTCTGTCTGTAAAGTCCACACTCACCCTATGGGTGGGAATGAGTGTGTACCTGGATTTGTTCTACTTGATTATCTATAGCTGAATTACTCAGAACAGATGGCGAGGAAGCATATTGAAATTTTAAAAAAATCTAGGCTTTTTTTTTCCATTTTGGGTTCACTCCAAATACAGTAGGTCCAGGCTCACCACACTGGCCCCTATGGAATGGACTCTTAATTCTGGTTTGTTCTTCTCATTCCCTTCCTTTTATTAATATGCAGAAAGCTGGCCTCAGCGCTGACCCGTTCTCTTATTAGACATTCTTATTTTGTTCTGCCCATAATTTGAAGCATAAGGTTTTTCTGGGAGTTTGTGCAGTTGACAACACTGATAACTAGGAATATCTCTTAGACTGTATGATACTATGTAAGAATATAGATCGAAACAGAAATCTGTAGACATTAAACATTACTTTTTTAAAAAAAATGTAAACTGTGTGTGCACTTTTCTGTACTTCTGGAAAAAGGGTGGCTATCAGAAGACAATTGGAGATTTCAGCTGTCCTTTTAAGAACATAAGATCTACTATAGTGGGTGAGACCAAAGGTCCATCATAGTTTCATAGTTTATAGTTCCTAGAGGGAGGGGGGTATATCTTTTGTTTTGGTATTATTCCTGATGGCAATGATGGATGGGGGAAGGCATTTTTATCTTTTGGATAGATTCTGATTGTTTATAAGTGCTTATTTGATGATTATTACTTATAATTTTAATGTATATTTTCTGTAAACCGCTTAGAACCTAACGGATGTAGCGGTATATAAGAAATAAATTACATTGCATTACATTATTATTTGTATGTAAATTGTATTGCACTTTTTGTTGGCATTAAAAACTAAATAAAGTTTTTTTTTTAAAAAATTGATTAAACACAAAACATAAAATTCAAAGCGTTTTATATTAAAATAATATGTGACAATTAAAAGAGGGAATTAACATCAAAAAACAAACATGACTTACCATGGACCCACTAACTTAACATGGGATAGGATAGTAAAACAAGAGGAAAGGAGGGAGAACTACATTTTTGAAGAAAAAAGGAAAAAAAAAAACATCGGGGAAGGGGTAAGGTAAAAACGATAAAATATCAAGAATGGTAAATTACTCATGGGCATCTTTGAAAAGAAAACATTTTAAACTGTGCTTAAATGTATCTAGATTTTGTTCTGCTCTACTATGTGATGGGAGGGAATTCCAGATAGTAGGAGCTGTGACAGAAAAAATAGAGGCGTGGCGGGTACCAATAATTTTTAACGAAGGGACATCAAGAATATTAGAGTTCTAGGGGGCTCGTATGGGTTCAGGAGCCTATTAATAAATGCAGGCTCATGGGTCTTTTGGAATTTGAAGCTTAAGAGAGCTATTTTGTACGTAATCCGGTGAGGGATGGGAAGCCAATGAGCCTTCTTTAGTAAGGAGTGACGAACATCGTATTTTTTAGAATTCGTAATGATTTTGATGGCCGTATTTTGGATCATTTGAAGACGTCTAATATCCTTTTGACACAACCCTTTATACAGCGAAATACAATAATCGATTTTTGAAATAATAAGGGAATGAATTAGAATATTGAGACAATGAGTATCATGTTTCCAACAATATCCATTTATGGAAGCGACGATAAATGTTCCTGAATATATCAGTCAAGTTCAAGGCAAAGTTAGCAATTGGGCTAGGAAAAACTTTTTAAAATTGAATATAGCTAAGACAAAATGTATTGAAGATAAGAACATAAGAATTTGCCGCTGCTGGGTCAGACCAGTGATCCATTGCGCCCAGAAGTCCGCTCATGTGGCGGCCCCCAGGTCAAAGACCAGTGCCCTAACCGAGACCAGCCTTGCCTGCGTTTGTTCTGGTTCAGCAGGAACATGTCCAACTTGTCTTGAATCCATTGAGGGTGTTTTCCCCCACGACAGATTCCGGAAGAGCGTTCTAGTTTTCTACCACTCTCTAGGTGAAGAAGAACTTCCTTACGTTTGTACGGAATCTATCCCCTTTTAACTTTAGAGAGTGCCCTCTCGTTCTCTCTACCTTGGAGAGGGTGAACAACCTGTCTCTATCTACTAAGTCTATTCCTTTCATTATCTTGAATGTTTCAATCATGTCCCCTCTCAGTCTCCTCTTTTCAAGGGAGAAGAGACCCAGTTTCTCCAATCTCTCACTGTACGGCAACTCCTCCAACCCCTTAACCATTTTAGTCGCTCTTCTCTGGACCCTTTCGAGTAGTACCGTGCCCTTCTTCATTGGTCTTGGAAATTACGAGAGTATCTGTAAGAATGAAGTTAATATCTGGTGAGGTTTTGAGAACAGATAATGCGTCTAGAATCTTAGGTGCACTCCTGGATTCTGATTTAGAATTAACATCCTACCCCCCCCCCACGCCTCCCTAGCTTTATTTGTTTACGCAAGAAAAATGAAAGTCTGATACTTTTTGAACAGCCCTCGTATACACATATACTTTATATATTATATCAATTATATTTATGTTTTTAGTGTGTTAATGCTTTTTGGGTTTTTTTTAACATGGCTATGTCAGGTATTTAAAACTGTTAATAGTCCCTCCGTTACAAAGCTGCAGTAGCGGCTGCCACGTGGCAAACGTTACAATGCCTATTAAAAATCCCTATGGGCATTGGAGCAACTAGCGCGGCTTTGTACCAGGAGCACAAAGTTTCTCAACATAACTTGCTGGGTTATTTTGTGTGTGTAGTACTTGGTTAATGCAGCTTTTGGCCTCTTCTTTACCTTGGACTTATGAGCAGCAGAAAAAAAGCATAGTAATGAACGGAGTAATGTGAGGACCTTGACACCCCCATGGACAATGACACAATGGGGCTGATTCTACACATGGCGCCTACATTGGCCGGCGCCTAAAAAAATGGCGCCGACCGTGCGTCAATCACACTTAGGTTCCGGTTACAGAATTGCAGCTAGCAGTGCCGATGTAAAAACGTAGGCCCTCGTTTACAAAGGCGCGCTAAAACATTTAAGCGCGGATTTAGCGTACACTAAATCAACACATACGCTAACCGCTGACGCATCCGTAGGATAACGTGCACGTATTCGCTTTGAGCACGTGTTTAGCACACGCTAAAAAGCGTAGCGCGCCTTTACAAAAGAGGGGGGGGGTTAAGTGCCTGAAACGTAGGCGAGGGTTTTAAAGGCTTCCAATTCAGGCACCGAAGTGTCTGGAGAATCACACATAGTGGTGCCTAAATCACACTCTGCCCATAGAAATGCCCACATAGGCATTAGGCGCCATTAAGCATCATTCAGTAGGCGCTTATCATTCAATTATTATTATTATTTTTTTTTTTAGCAATTACTGAACCTATAACATAACATATTTGTAGACCCCATAACCGTAAGTTCAATGCAGTTAACAAAAGATTATACTACTGAAAAAAACAAAAAAATGTCATAAAGAATACAAAAGCATCTAATTATTCAAAAATTTAGAAAAAAGAAAGGTTTTCAGCAACTTTTGTTTTTTTTTTTTAAATTCTTTATTCGTTTTTAAAATCAAGTACATAGTGCAAACAGTTGAACAATCAAGTAATATAACATTGCATTTTATTCCAACAAATAATTTAAAGCTGTTTAAACCCCCCCCTCCCATCCTAACCCTCCTCCGCCCCTCCTGGATGTGCATAACAATCTTTCACGAATCATAGCTCACAATCATATCTTACAATACTTTGTTAGTGGGCCCCAAATTTCCTTGAATTTGCTATAGTGTCTCCTTTGTAAAGAGGTGGAGGGGCATAATCGAAAGGCACGACTAATTCCGTTTACGTCCATCTCGCAAGTCGTCCAAAGTAAAAAAAACAGCTTAAGACACATTTTCGAAAGATACGTCCAACTTTTTTTTCGTTTCGAAAATCGTTTAATTATACGTCCTGACGATCTGATCGTCCAAGCCACTAAATCGTCTATCTTTATACCATATTTCCGTCTAACTTTCCAGCCAAGTCCAAAACGCCTAGAACAAGCCCTGTTGGACGTGGGAGGGGTCTGCAAAGTGATGGACTGAACACCCAGACATGCCACCTAAATAGTGGGGTACTTTACAGGGCACTTCTGTGAACTTCACAAAAAGGGTGCCATGTCTTCTCCTCCCTACAGCTCCCTTATAGGTCATGATGAGCCCCCAAACCACCTCCAGCATCCCCTAGACCCACTTATCTACCACCCCAATAGCCCTTATGACTGCAGGAGCCACTTATATGCCAGTATAAAAAGGTTTTGGGGGTGTATAGGGGAGTGCACATGTTTCAGTATCAATGCAGGGATTACAGGGGCTTATGGGTCCTCCTCTCCATGGGTCCCTAACCCACCCCCAAGATGACTTAAGCTGCCTCTGGGCTGTACGACTAGGCTTTCCTATGCCAGGCGGCCAGGTGATGATGGTCTGGAGGCTGAATTTTAAAGTTATGATTAAAATTTGTATGGGGTGGGGGGGGATCAGTGATCACTGGGGTAGTGTGTGAGGGTCTGTGTTATGTGTTTTCAGTGCTTATCTGGTGACTTTAGGTGGGTTTTTGTGATTTAGACCATGTTTTACATGGTCTAAGTCACAACGTCCAAGTTCCGTCTAGGCTCTATTGTAAAACTTTTGGTTCTACATGCTGTACGACTAAGTCTAAGCCGGCCCACGCCCCGCCCAACTCCCGCCCTCGACACTCCTCCCGAAACGCCCCGTTTAGCTTTGGTCGTTCAACGGCACTATGAAGGCCTAGGTCTTTTAGAAATACGTCCAAAACCTGTTTTTATTATCGGCACATGGACGTTTTTGAGAAATGTTCATCCAAGTGCCGACTTAGGCCAGTTTTTGGACGTTTTTCTCTTTCGATTATGAGCCCCTTAATGTTTTCAAACATAAATCTGGCATAGAGATTCCCGCCAGAAACTATAATTTAAGTTATCCCAACTTTTCCAATTTTTCATTATCAGCTGCATGGTGACTCCTGTCATGATGAGCAACTTTCTAAAGTGTTCGTATGAAATAGATCTAACTAATAATATTCGGAAATCTTTATCATAATAGGCCGCCTGATAAGCGAGAGTGTGTTTGTGATATTTCTCGCTTTTACAGCCCTTGACCGAAGGAAGCGTAAACAGAGCATGAGATTTTCTACTATTCTTCTGTGACAAAATCTCAAATCTATCAACAAGATAATGTGGAGCAAATCCGAAGGCTACTTTATAATATAGACAAGCCAGCTTGAAAATTACACAAGCCTCCACCGGAAGCCAATACAGTTCGTGGTAGCAAGGCGTCACATGGTCAAACTCCCTCAGGCCATAATCTTACCGCCGTATTTTGCACCAAGGTCAGTCTAGCTATATTTTTCTTGGTGCTTTTCAGAAAGACTATAGTCCAACAGGCCCAACAGTAATGACTGAACAAGGATTTTGAAAGCAGCAACCTCAAAATAATAATAATAATAATAACTTTATTTTTGTATACCGCAGTACCAGAATAGTTCAAAGCGGTTTACATGACAAGAGACTGTACATCTACAGCGAAATTTACAAATAAGTCAATCAATCAATATAACTTAGCGAGTCGGGAGCAGGCAAGAAGGAGATAGAGAGGTTATAAACAAGTCAATCGGCGTGGCTTAGGAAGTCGGGTGCAGGTAGGTGGGAGGTGCAGGTAGGGAGAAAGCAGGTAGGTGGGAGGTGCAGGAAGGTGGGAGGTACAAGGCATAGTTAAAAGTAGAGTTACAAGGAGGGCGGGAGTCAGAGATATTTGTCAAAGAGATAAGTTTTGATTGACTTCCTGAAAGTTTGGTAGGAGGGAGAATTAGAGATGAGAGTGGATAGACATTTGTTCCATTTGCATGCCTGGAACGCCAGGGATCTGTCGAGGAATCTCTTGTAGATGCAGCACTTTAGGGACGGGAAGGCAAACAAGTGGGCGTTACGTGTGCGGGTGGGGCCCGGACGGACAAAGTGATCTGATAGGTAGATTGGGGACGAGCCTGTTAGGGTTTTGAAGCAGAGGCAAGCACATTTGAAGATAATCCTTGCCTCCATAGGCAGTCAGTGCAGGTTTTTGTAGAAGGGGCTTATATGGTCAGATTTTTTGAGATTATAGATGAGTCGAACGGCTGCATTCTGAACGAGTCTTAAGCGTTGATGGTTTTTTTAAATGAACCTAGGTAGATGATATTACAGTAGTCTAGGTTGCTCAGGATTAGTGATTGGACCAGTAATCGGAAGGAGAAGAAGTCAAAATAGTGTTTGATGGTGCGGAGTTTCCAGAGGGTACCAAAACATTTTTTAATCTGAGCACTGGTGTGGGCTTCGAAAGTAAGGCAGCGGTCCAGGATGACTCCAAGGATTTTGATTGTGGGGTTAATTGGGTAGTCTAACCCGTTAAGTTTCAGGGAGGTGTTTGTTAGCTTATTGTTGGGACTGGCCAGGAAAATTTTGGTTTTTTCTGGGTTCATCTTTAATTTGAATTGAGTGGCCCATTGTTCTATCTTGGTGAGGATGGATGAGGTGAATTGTTCAATCTCTTGTGAAAGCGAGGTAATGGGAATGATAATAGTGATGTCATCTGCGTAGATATATGATTTTAGTTTTTGGTTGGTTAGCATATGACCTAGTGAAGCCATGTAGACATTGAATAGAGAGGGTGAAAGAGGGGAGCCCTGAGGAACTCCGCAGGGATTGTGCTAGCGTCTAATAGTGCGCAATTTCCATAGAGTATAATATCCTTTTTAGGGCCACTGTATCAATCTGATTCTTCAAAGTCAGGCAATGATCGAGAACAACTCCCATTATTTTTATTGTTGGCCTTAATGTGTATGATACTGAATTAATCTTAATTACTGGTTCAAGAGGGATCTTTTGTCCTGATTTAATTTCAGTTTAGATTCCTAAATCAATTAAGCTATTCCATCAAGTTAGTGCTTCTTTTAGCTATCAAGCTCTGACTATTTGGAATAAAATTCCTCTCACTGTTAGATCAGAAACTAATTACAGTGGTACCTCGGTTTACGAGTGCACCGGTTTGCGAGTGTTTTGCAAGACAATCAAAACATTTGCAAAATCGGCGTCTCAGAAACCGAGCGTGGCTCGATTTACGAGCGCCCTCCCGTGATCCAGCAGCCTCCCCCCCGCGATCCGGCACTCTTCCCCCACGATCCGGCACCCCCCTGACGCGATTGGGCACCCCCCCGACGCGATTGGGCACCCTCCCACCACAATCCGGCACCCCCCCAATGCGATTGGGCACCCCCCACCATGATTGGGCACCCCCCCCGCCGCTTCTTACTGTCACCTGGGCACCGGCACCAGCATGTCCTGTGCTTGGTGCCGGTGCCCAAAGATCGGCCTCCTCTTCTGCTGGGCCTTGAGCATCTGCGCATGCTCAAGGCCCAGCAGAAGAGGATGCCGATCTTCGGGCACCGGCACCAAGCACAGGACATGCCGGTGACGTTAAGAAGCGGCGGGGGGTGCCCAATCGCGGCAGGGGGGTGCCGGATCGTGGCGGGGGGGTGCCCAATCGCAGGGGGAGGGGTGCCAGATCGCAGGGGGGGGGACCTTCGGGGAGAGCAATGTCGGTTCTCATGGGGGGGAACCTATCAAAGCGAGTTTCCATTATTTTCTATGGGGAAACTCGCTTTGATAAACGAGCATTTTGGATTACGAGCATGCTCCTGGAACGGATTATGCTCGTAATCCAAGGTACCACTGTATCTTGTTTTTAGATAGTTTTAAAAAACAGTTTTATTCAAGACATTTTTGAACTGATTGTTTTTTATGATTTTTTCAATATTGCCTGTTTAACCGGGTTTGTTTCCGGTTAGGGTCAGCAGATTTTACTTTAGTGAAATCTGGGCCTCCAAGCCCCACCCCCCAGGCCCGCCCAGTTCTACCAATCCGCGCCCCATGACTCCCAGTCCCACCCCCAATCCCACCCTAGCCCCGCCACAGCCCTACCCCCCGCTGCCTTCTCTCATCGGGCAGGAGGAAATCCGCGTATGCACAGATGCGATGATGTCACTCGCACATGTGTGTGATGCCTTCGCACATGCGCAGATTTCCTCCTATCTGATGCGATTTAGAGGAAGCGTTTCAAAACCCGGACAAAGTGCCGGGTTTCAAAAAGCTGTCCGGATCCACGGATATATCTTTGAAAAGGAGGACATATCTGGGGAAATCCGGACCTCTGGTAACCCTAGTTCCAATCATCTGCTTTATTGTAATATGCCTGGAACTCATAAGAGCTATGGCATAATGTACAAAGCTTTCTAATGTAATGCAATGAGTGTCGGGAGCACCACAGAGCATTCCGCACGCCGTCCTGCGCTAAAAACTGCTTTTGCAGTAAAAGGTGGGGTAAGTTAGGTGTCTAAGAGGGGTATAACCTTAGGTGCCCTTTATAGAATCAGCCCCAATATGACTTAGAGCAGTGGTCCCCAACCCTGTCCTGGAGGACCACCAGGCCAATCGGGTTTTTCAGGCTAGCCCTAATGAATATGCATGAGAGAGATTTGCATATAATGGAAGTGACAGGCATGCAAATCTGCTTCATGCATATTCATTAGGGCTAGCCTGAAAACCCGATTGGCCTGGTGGTCCTCCAGGACATGAGAACGATTTGCATATAATGGAAGTGACAGGCATGCAAATCTGCTTCATGCATATTCATTAGGGCTAGCCTGAAAACCCGATTGGCCTGGTGGTCCTCCAGGACATGAGAGCGATTTGCATATAATGGAAGTGACAGGCATGCAAATCTGCTTCATGCATATTCATTAGGGCTAGCCTGAAAACCCGATTGGCCTGGTGGTCCTCCAGGACAGGGTTGGAGACCACTGACTTAGATTATCACAGTTAAAAAATAAAATACTCCAAGGTAGCGTGGATAGATGGCAGATGGATGAAGACATATTGTTTTAATGAAGTTTATATGACATCCAAATGGTTGGATTTTGTACTCTTTTGGCATGTACAAAAACAGCCAGCTGGGCATGGAAAAACAGCTGGCTAACCCCCTCATTTATTGAAGTGTAAAACAAATTGGAAGAATGATTTATGATCTGTTTATAGGTGAAGTCAGGATAAAAGAATCGGAGAAGAAGGGTTGTGATTTGTCCGAGAGCGGTTCAAAACCCACAGATCAATCAGTCCCCACCGCGCGGCTCATTCTTTCTGCTTTTGAATAGAATCCACTGTAGCTTGTTGCTAGCAATCGACTGCTGCCCGGAGGGTAGAGTTTACAGTGTGCTCCTAATTAAGGGTACTAATTTTGTTCCGTAACTTGAACAAATTTATTTAGGGAAATTTATTTAGGGAAAGAGCTTAATTAAGTTTTTAAAAGTTAAATGGTGATAGGCTCCGGAGTAATCTGAGGAAATACTTTTTTACGGAAAGGGTGGTAGATGCATGGAACAGACTCCCGGAAGAGGTAGTGGAGACACAGACTGTGTCTGAATTCAAAAGGGCCTGGGATAGGCACGTGGGATCTCTCGGAGAGAGAAAGAGATAATGTGCCAAAAGAAACTGTTTTTGCTGCTACTATGATAAAGGTTCTGTGAAGCTGTGAGTGTACACAGAACGTACGCAGGTAGGGCTAGTCTCAGTTAGGGCGCTGGTCTTTGACCAGAGAGCTGCCGCGTGAGCGGACTGCTGGGCACGATGGACCACTGGTCTAACCCAGCAGCGGCGATTCTTATGTTCTTATGTTACTGCGGATGGGCAGACTGGATGGGCCATTTGGCCTTTATCTGCCGTCATGTTTCTATGGCTGCTTAGTAGAGCTGCTGCCTCTAGAGCAAAGGGTCGCTGCTTTAAATCCTTGCGTAGATTTCCTTTCCCGGTGGCGCCTGGTTGTATAGTAGATTGTGAATTCCTGAAGCTTGGGTTCTGTGTGTCTTGTAATTCAGTCAGTAAATATGAATAATTATCGCCTTTGAACTAACCAGCTGCCCCCAAATTCATCTGAATCAGGGCCATGTACAGGTAATTCTAGTAGCGAGAAAAAGTAGCTAAAAGAGCAATTTTAACACTGATTTGCTTGGAGGTAGTAACAGGAGTCCAGAATTTTAAAGGCAAAGTGCCTCACAGAATTTGTTTTGAAAATGTCATAGTTGGTGGCTGCCACAGGTACCTAAGTACCTACTGGGAAGTATAGAAAAGGAGTTAAAAACCCCCTCCCTGCCATGCACTTTGCTGGGAAATTCCTGACCCCACCCTACTCCCAATACTGCCCTCTTGAGGTTGCACTAGGAGGCACAGTTTTCAAAACTCTTCTCCAAGAGAAAACCAACACATTGTCAAAAATCTCTTCCAAAATTGCCTCTTCAAGCATCAGATATTTAAGTTAACAAGGACCATATGCCCCAGATTACTGCATTGCTTATAAGACTGTGTCTATTGAGAAGCCATACTGAGGGACTAGATAAAACAAGGATCCCGCGGACCCCAAGGACTTCATGGACCGCTGCCGCATGTCCTTAAAAAGCTGCTTATCTTGGGGGTGAGCGGAATGTGTGGGGTCCGCTGGAGTTAAAATAGGGATACCTGAGGACCCCAAGCCACGGCCTCTTTCTTCTTAAGGCCTTGCGCTTTAACTCCGCGGGATCTGTGCGGGCCCCAGGTAGAAAGCATTTGGGGCATTGGGGTGCAGAAAAGCTGGGCAAAACAAAAGGGAGAGACAGCGGGAAATCCATGCAGTAGTCAGCATCAGCAATCCCAACCAGAAACAGAAAAGAAAGCAGAAAAGAAGTTAAAACGTGGACCCCCCACGGAACTCAAAGCGCATGGCCTTCAAATGAAAGTGGCCATGGCATGGGGTCCCAAGGGATCCTTGGGTTTTTGTTTTTTTAACTACCGCAAACCTCACGGATCTTGCTCTACGGATACTCGTTTTAACTCCTATGGACCTCACAGATCCCACTGGAGGGGGGGTAAGATGAGGATGTGTAGGGTGAGCAGGATCTATGAGGTCCATGAGAGTTAAAACAAGGATCCCTGTGGACACCCTGCCAAAGGCGCTTTCTTCTTAAGGCCATGGGGTAGAGATCCGCGAGGTTCGCGGGGTCCACAGGATCCTTGTTTTACCCAGTCCCCCCCATACTGATAGAAATCCAGTAGATGTTTCGAGGTTGCTATTGAACACAGGATATTTGCATATTTTGTATTTTTGGATTATTTTGATTTGTTGTCGAACAAACCATGCTCCTGACAGACTGTGCATAAAATACATATCACATATGATATAAAATAAAATGTAATGTAATAAATATGCAAAAAACAAAAAATGACCCCAAAATATCCACAGAGAAGAAAATCCAGAAGACACCAAAAGAAACTCTGTGGAATGACGATGCTCCTTAATGGACTTTATTTGAAAATGTCAAAGTTCCAAAGGTACACTAAAGTCATCCACAGAAAATCCTTAAAGGATTTGATTTTAATGTAATAAATCTGTCCATCTGATATTTTACCGTGGTCATCAGTGGTTAGTCAAACACAGCTGCTGTGGTTACAATGAAGCTCTATATTCAGTGCTGGAGCACAGACACTGGCCAGGACTGAATATCTGGTTTCAGTGCCATCCTGGAAATGCTATTCGATTAGCTGTGATATTCAGGCCACTAACTTAACCAGATCAAGTTTAGAAAGTCCTTTTCATGTCCCAACTTTATTCAGTAAGCTGTCTGGTTACTGGTCTGAATATGGCCACTAAGCTCCACTAACAGATCTTTTCAGCACTGTTCGGATACTGCAGAGACAGAGAAAGGAAATATTCAGTGACCCTATCCAGCTATTTTTGCTGGTTACTTCCTCTCACCGGCAGTTACCAGTTAGCAGCAGCATCTGCTAATCAGATAATGTGCCTTTGAATATCTACCTCTGTTCAGCCAGGATCTCCTTGCTGAAAAGTTCTCAGCCCAACCAAGAAGAGAATGACCTGGATATGGTTCAATCAATGATCTGAACCAACGTCAAAACATAGAATTTGGTTTCTGCAAATTGGCACTTAACAAAAAAGATCAACTACAGTGGCGAAATAATGCTCAGAATTTGGGAAGTTGGTTGGTTGGGCTGAGAACTTTTCAGCACCCCCTTGTATGTAATAAAAGTGAGCCAAGTATAGGAATTGAAGCCATTGTGACATCACTGATTAGGTTGGCTCTTATTGGTGGAATGAGGCATTATGACATCACAGTCTCAGCTCTGGTTACCAGACACGAAAATTCTTCCCACTAGGAGGGGGAACATAAGCAGTGCCTCTGCTGGGTCAGACCAGAGGTCCATCATGCCCAGCAGGTCCAGGACCTGTATAGTGATCTCTATTTATACCCTTCAATCCCCTTTTCCTTCAGGAAAACATCTAATCCTTTCTTGAAACCCAATACCGTTCTCTGTCCTACCACCTCCTCTGGGGCTGAAAAGTTCTCAGTCCAACCAAGAAGAGAATGACCTGGATATGGTTCAATCAATGATCTGAAACAATGTCAAAACAGAGAATTTCATTTCTGCAAATTGGCACTTAATGAAATAAGATAACACTCTTTTCAGCTCCAGTGGCAAAATAAAGCTCAGAATTTAGGAAGTTGGTTTGTTGGGCTGAGGACTTTTCAGAATCCCCTCATAGTTGTACATAGCCCTAGAAAGCTTGCCCACATCCTTTATGGGAGAAATCCTGCTCACCAGAGTCCTTTCCTCTTATCTGCTATGGAGTTGATATTCAAAGTGATTTAACTGGCCAGAAACAACTCCTGACCAGTTAAACCACTGTTTCAGTGTATCCTATATAATAAAACCCTAGCCGCGCATGCGCACTTACCTGCGTGCTTCCGTGATCTCCGATCTGTGATCAGTAGGTCCGTGGCATGCAGGAGTGCGGATGCGGCGGCCAGACAACTCGGAGAAACAGCACAGCCGCCGACTCCCCCCTCCCGCCCTCACTCACCGCCCAAACCACCACCGCCACAGCCTCCTCCTTCTGGCCGGCTCATCCGCCTTTGAATTAAGAGAAAAGCGCCGCACCGCGCTAACGCTGGCCTCGCCGTCTTCTGTCCACTGTGGCCCGCCCTCTCTGACTACTTCCTGTTTCCGCTAGGGTTGGCCACAGTGGATAGAAGATGCCGAAGCCAGCGGTAGCGCGGTGCAGCGCTTTTCTATTAATTTCAACGCGGCGGCTGGGAAGGGGGTGGCGGAAAATGCTGATGCTGCAACAGGGAAGGCCGGGAAACACTGCTTCACAGGCAAGTGTGAGACGGCTAGCACCCATTAATGTAACGGGCTAAAATACTAGTTTCCTAATATTATGGAAAATGCCCGGTGATCGCAATTAGGGCTTCTTTTACAAAACGGTGGCGGCGGTGGTGGCGACTGCTGCTGCTGTAATTGCTCCAACACCCCTAGGGATTTAGGGCTCCTTTGATGAAGGCGCATCAGCGGTTTAACGCACGAAACAGCGCCTGCTAAACCGCCGGCCGCGCTAGTTGCTACCGCCTCCTCTTGAGCAGCTGGTAGTTTTTCGTCTAGGGCGGGGGTTAGCGCGTGATTAAAAGTCACGCACGCTAAAGCCACTAACACGGCTTCGTAAAAGGAGCCCTTAATGGGTGTCAAAGCATTTTGCTACACGGCAGTCGCTACCACGGCTGTGTAAAACGGAGGGTTATTTATTTTTAAATGTTGCAATTGTGTTGGTCATCGGTCCATCTATTTCCAGCCATAAATGTATACACTCCTCCCTCCTACACTCCTACCCCATGCGGAGCCGTCATTGAAAATGGCTGCTATGAGTTCCCGTGCTCTCCCGAGACTACAACGGGAACTCACGGCAGCCATTTTCGAAGACGGCTCTGCACGGGGCAAGAGTGTTAGAAGATCGCTCCTGCCCCGTGTCACCGCTAGACCAACAGGTAAAGTCCAGGATGCAGGAGGGAGGCAGGGGTGGGTCAGAGTCAGCCTAAAAGTTATTCGCAGGCCGGCTCTGCCCCTAACCACCGCGAATACGGAGGGGGAGTGAAACTGTGACTGAGTTCAAAGAAGCGTGGGATGAACACAGAGGATCTAGAATCAGAAAATAATATTAAATATTGAACTAGGCCAGTACTGGGCAGACTTGCACGGCTGTTTGTTGGAAGATGGGCTGGTGAGGGCTTCAATGGCTGGGAGGGTGTAGATGGGCTGAAGTAGGTTTTAACGGAGATTTCGGCAGTAGGAACCCAAGCACAGTACCGGGTAGAACTTTGGATTCTTGCCCAGAAATAGCTAAGAAGAAAATTAAATTGAATCAGGTTGGGCAGACTAGATGGACCATTCGGGTCTTTATCTGCCGTCATCTACTATGTTACTATGTTAATGTCTTTGTAAGCATTCACTGGTGAGGATTCTTACATATTTTATAGTGTTTTTAAAAATTGGGTTTGTGTTATTTATCAACCCACGTACCCCTTGGGATCTGTTGTCACCCTACTCTGTAGCACACTTCCACTTTTAACCCACCACTACCCTCATCTTGTGGAATTGTAATGCTATTCCCATGCGTGGGCTTCTGAAGTACTCCACAGGCATTGCTTTTGAAGGAAATTTAGAGTGTTGGGGAGAGGGGAGCAACCACTTGTCTCCTTTTTTGTCTCTTCTTTTGAAAAGGCCCTGTTAATGTACAGTTTTCCTTCCTTGACCTAAGCACAGCCCTAGGAATCGCTGTGGTGAACTCAGCTGAAACTCAGAGAAACTCACAAACATTTCTAGTCAGGAGGACAAGGCCATATTTCAGAAATGGCAACAGTACGGTTCATAGTCATTTGCATGCGGGACTTCGGCGCGCCGATATTTCAGCGCAGACAAATCGGCGCAAGACCCTTTGTGCCGCCTAAAAAGTGACTTTTAAAGAGCTCCGACGCAGGGTGTAAGTGGGGAACCCCCCCCCCCAGTTTACTTCATACTCTTCGTGCTGCTGTTGGGGGTTGGAACCCTCCATTATAGAGTAAACTTAACTTTTTCCTGATTTTTTACGAAAAAGTTAAGTTTTCTCTATAATGTGGGGGGTTACCCCCCAAATGGCAGCGCGAAGAGTATGAAGTAAAGTGGGGGGAGGGGGTTCCCCCCCACACCCTCCATCGTAGCTCTTTAAAAGTAACTTTTTAGGTGGCGCCCTGGGGTCTTGCACCAAACTCTCTGCGCTGCGATGTCGGCACGCCAAAGTCTTGCGCCCTTTTATCCCGTCACCCAACGGTACATATGGATCATTCAAATTACTGCAGGTTATTGCGTAATGTTCTTTTCCCTTGCAGCCCTGTTTTTCTAAAACTAAAATCCATTTTGCAAGTAATCCTTTTGAGAATACATGTGCTAACATTATTGCAGGTGTGGGAATGATACAATAATTTCCTGATTCTCCATCGATTGCGAGGTTACAACATCCAAGACTCTTTGAATTTTATCACTGTTGTTTCAGCGTTAAAATAATAAACAATTCCTATCCCATCCATATATATTCAGTTCTCTTTCAAAAACACAACAAAAACACATTAATCACTAGGGAAATCTCATATGTTTTGTTTGTTTAAAATTACTTTTGCCCTTCCTGGATTAACCCTTTCATTTGCTGCTTGGAATTGAGACTTGTTTAATAGTTTGCCCAAAATGAAGATGGCGTTTGAAATCTTGACTATGAGCAACTCTTTTGTGAAACCTCCCTTACATTTATCATGGAGTGCTAATCCCATTTGCATGGAAGGATGCATTTACTTAGAAACATGATGGAAGATAAAGGCCAAATGGCCCATCCAGTCTCTCCATCCGCAAAATCCACTCTCTCCTCCTTTCCCTATTGGCTGACTCTTTAAACCTGCATTCTGAGGTCATAGTGCATTATTGTTATAAGTTAAAGGGCTCATAATCGAAAGAAAAAAACGTCCAAAAACCGACCTAAGTCGGCACTTGGACGATCATAAACGAAAGACGTCCAAGTGCCGATAATCGAACTGGATTTTGAACATATTTCTAAACGACCTAGGACTTTATAGTGCCGCTGAATGACCATAGCTAAATGGGGCATTTCAGGAGGAGTATCGAGGGCGGGATTCGGGCGGGACGTGGGCAGACTTAGACTTAGTCGTACAGCATGTAAAACCGAAAGTTTTACAACAGAGCCTAGACAGAACTTGGACGTTGTGACTTAGACCATTTAAAACAGGGGTCTCAAAGTCTCTCCTTGAGGGCCGCAATCCAGTCGGGTTTTCAGGATTTCTGCAATGAATATGCATGAGATCTATGTGCATGCACAGCTTTCAATGCATATTCATTGGGGAAATCCTGAAAACCTGACTGGATTGCGGCCCTCAAGGAGGGACTTTGAGATCCCTGATTTAAAACATGGTCTAAGTCACAAAAACACACCTAAAGTCTCCAGATAAGCACTGCAAACACATAATACAGACCCCCACACACTATCCCAGTGATCACCGACACCCCCACCAACCCCATAAAAATCGTAATCACACCTTTAAAATTCAGCCTCCAGACCATCATCACCTGGCAGCCTGGCATAGTAAAGCCTAGTCGTCCAGCATAGAGGTGGCTTAAGCCATCTTGAGGGTAGGTTAGGGACTCATGGAGAGGAGGATCCATGCCCATAAGCCCCTGTAATCCCTGCATTGATACTTAAAAATGTGCACTCCCCTATACACCCACAAAACCCTTTTGTACTGGCATATAAGTGGCTCCTACAGCCATAAGGGTTATTAGGGTGGTAGATAAGTGGGTCTAGGGGATTCTGGAGGTGGTTTGGGGGGCTGTAGTGGTGGAGCTGTAGTGAGGGAGCTGTAGTGAGGAGAAGACATGGCACCCTTTTTGTGAAGTTTACAGCAGCACCCTGTAAGGTACCCCACTATTTAGGTGCCATGTCTGGGTGTTCAGTCCATCACTTTGCAGACCCCTCCCACGTCCAACAGGTCTTGTTCTAGACGTTTTTGACTTGGACGAAAAGTTAGACGAAAATGTGGTATAAAGATAGATGATTTAGCGGCTTGGACGATCAGATCAGCAGGACGTATAGTTAGATGATTTAAAAAAAAAAAAAAAAAATTTTGGACGTATTTTTTGAAAATGTATTCTAGGCTGGTTTTTACTTTGGACGACTTGCGGCTTAGACGTTTAGGCTTATTCTGTTTAGAGCAATGGTCTCAAACTCAAACCCTTTGCAGGGCCACATTTTGGATTTGTAGGCCTCAAAAAAAAATAGTTAATGTCTTATTAAAGAAATGACAATTTTGCATGAGGTAAAACTCTTTATAGTTTATAAATCTTTCCTTTTGGCTAAGTCTTAATAATAATATTGTCATTTATAGCTAAAGAGACATATGATCAAGAAACTGTTTTATTTTACATTTGTGATTATGATAAACATACCGAGGGCCTCAAAATAGTACCTGGCGAGCCACATGTGGCTCCCGGGGCCGCGTGTTTGAGACCACTGGTTTAGAGCAATAGCACAGTTTCATATAAATAAACCAATACTGTGTACATTTAGTAATCTTAAATACTTATAAACTTATGTGCAGATATAAAGGCTCATTTTCAAAGTGCTTAAGACACCTAAAGGACCATAAGTTTCTGTGGTACTTTGTGTGTCTCAGTTCTTTGAAAATAAGCCTTAAGTGTTCACATTTTGCACTTAACTGAAGTCCAAATCAACCGTAGTTCCATAAGCCCTGCAGGGCTACCCAGGACCGATAATCTTCTTTATTTATGCATAGTCCTAAAGCTGATAATCTTCCATAGGTGACTACAATCGATAATCTTTACTGAATGCAAGTGCAAACGAAACCCGAAGCTGACGATGGCCAGCCAGCGTTTCGCTGTCAGGGCATAAAGGCTTCAAGAGCATTACAAACTTCTCTTTTGGCACATTCCCTCCATGCTCACTCGCTGAGTTTATAAGTATTTAAGGTCACTAAGTGTACACAGTATGGGTTTATTTACATGAAACTGTGCTATTGCTCTGAACTAGTGCTGCCCGATTCAGGAAAAAAAAAATTTGATTCGATTTGATTTGATTCAGCCTATTGAATCGATTTTTCGATTGGTTTCGATTTTCCTGCCCAATTGGGTGTTTTTTTTTTTTTTTTCAAACATCCTGGTGGTTTTATTTTATGGCCTCTTCACCCCCTTTGCCCTCTCCTTCCCACCCTGGCGCTGTGGTGTAAACAAAATAAACAAACAAAAAAGACTTTTCCTCTCTCTGTTAAATCCTAGCTCATGTTTGCGGTCTAACAAAAGCTCTGACAGGATACACGTTTCAAATCTGACATATTGTAATTACAAAACAGAAAATAAAATTAGTTTTTCTACCTTTTGTTGTCTGGTCATTATTCAAATCATAATGGTTCCAGGCTCTGGTTGTCTTCTGATAACTCACTTGCCAGGGTCTCCTTCTTTCTTCTTTCTCTGTGCTAACCATCAATCTTCTATCTCTGTCCTCCCCTTCCGTTTCCCTTCCCTCCCCCAGAGGTCTGGCATCTTTATTTTTTTTCATCTCCATCTACAGATCCACCTTTTCTCAACTACCCTTTCATCCAGCATCTCTCCCTTTCTGTAACTTTCATCCCTAAATCCCATTGTCCACCATCTCTATCCCTCTCCTCTGTTTTAAGACCCCTTATTTCTTCCCCCCAAAGTCCGGCATATGCATGTCTCTTTGAACCCCCCCTCCCTCCCTCCGTGTACTTCTACACCAGGGCCCCCTCCCCTGAACATCTGCACCCCCCTGAAGGCCTGCATATTCAATTTACCTAATTTCAGCAGCCTGCCCTGCAGAAGATCGCTGGCTCTAGCGATCTTTGCAAGCTGCCATACGTTGTCCGAGTTGTCTTCTCTCTGCCGCGGTCCCGCCCCTCCTCTGACATCAGAGAAGGGGCGGGACCGCGGCAGAGAGAAGACAACTCGGACGATGTTTGACAGCTTACAAAGATCACTAGAGCCAGCAATCTTCTGCAGGGCAGGCTGCTGAAATTAGGTAAATTGATGCGGGGAAGCCAGACACCAGCGGGAAAGCCACTTCCCGACTGACCCTCCCCACTCGCCCTCTAAAGCAGGAGCACAGGCCAGCAAGAGGCAGCAATGCCGCTCCTGCTTTAGGAGCGAGGGGGGGAGGTTCAGTCAACGAATCGGGAGGCCGATTTTTTGTCGTGGTAAATCGATTCAAATCGTAAATCGGGCAGCCAGATTCTCAGCTTCCCCAGCCTGATTCTAATTTTCCCCAGCACCCCTGCCCGATTCTCAGCTTCCATTCCAAGACTCATCAGTCCCCCTGCCAATTCCCAGCTTCCATCCCAAGCCCCCAAGACTCTCCAGCCCCCCTGCCAATTCCCAGCTTCCATCCCCAGCCCCCAAGACTCACCAGCCCCCCTGCCGATTCCCAGCTTCCATCCCCAGCCCCCAAGACTTACCAGTCCCCCTGCCGATTCTCAGCTTCCATCCCCAGTCCCCAAGACTCACCAGTCCCCCTGCCGATTCTCAGCCCTCAGCCCTCCTGCCGATTGTCAGGCCCCCTGGATGATTCTCAGCCCCCCCGCTAATTCTCAGCCTTCCTGCCAATTCTCAGCCCCCCCCCACCGCCACCGATTCTCAGCCCCCCCCCCCCCCGGCTGCCGATTCTCAGCCCTCCTGCCGGTTACCCTTTGCTTCCGAGGTCCGCTGCACGAGGTCTGCTCGCTCTCCCCTCGACGCTCCCACGTCCTTTCGTTTCTTCTGATGTAACTTCCGATTTCGCAAAGCCGGAAGTTACATTAGATGGGAATGAGTCCGGTGGCCGGTGGTGAAAAAAAAGAATGAACTTGAATCGGGGCTGAATCGGTGAGTCCGTTTTTTTACAAAACTGAACCGATTCGAATCGATTCACTTGATTAGAATCGGTGAACCAATTTGAATTGTGAATCGGGCAGCACTACTCTGAACTTAGTGGTTTGGTAGGAGGAGATTTTTTATGCCAATGAGGCGTCTCTGTGTTTCAATAGCCTGTTCGCATAAGAAAGTACTAATTGATATCTGGATTTATGAATAAAAAACCAAGGACTGGTCTTCGGGACATTTGGAGCATTGAGATTAAGCATCAAATTACTGCGTCTCAATGGCCACGAATTTGGTCTTGAAGGATGTACAGTGTCTGCATCTATGAGACAAACCTGTTTTTTTCTGTTACATAGAGCATTTTGGACCCCGGTCCGTTTACAGAAATTAGATAGCTCTAAGTCTAATAGATGCTGGCACTGTCATCTTGAAACTGGGATATTAGATCAATTGTTATTCTATTGTCCATTCATTCTTGCTTTTTGGAAATCAATATGGGGTCAAATAAATAATTTGTTAGATAATCCGGTAGCATTATCCTATGACACTGTATTGTTTGGAATGTCAATGAGAGCTAAAAGTCAAATATCCTCTAATAATAATAAGCTTCTACTCATTATGACAGGGGTTGCCGTACAGCAGATTACGAATAATTGGAAACATTGGGATAGTATGCCACATATTCAAAATGGAAAAGATAATTGCTATACAGCAGGGAAATTTTAAAAAAATTTCAGGTTATTTGGAAGCCATGAACAAAATATTGCAAAGATTGAAAGTACTGTGTAGAATAAACATTTCCCCCCCCCCCCTTTGGTTCATATGTGTCCAGGATGAGGGGGGGGGATGGGAATATCTTATGATTTCTTTTATTATAAACAACTATAGGATATAAGGGAGGGGGATTATTTGATATAGTTTAGAATTTGATGATATATTAAGTGTGATTTAAGTATAAATGATTGTATCATATGTTACACTTACTGGGAGCTTGCATCAGTTGGTCATTTGGGAGGCGTGAGATGCCGGAGGGTCTAGGAAACGAAAGCTGTTGTTTTTGAATATATGGGAGCCTTATCTGCAAGTCTTACATCCTAAGGGCCGCAGTGCGGTTTTAAGATGGGTGTCTTAATTTGTTAGTTATTTGGGTTGGGAGAGTAATGGTGAGTACTGGTGAGGCGGGGTGGAGAATACCATTGGGAGGGAAGGGGGGGGGGTTGAGGAGGGGAAATGGGGTGTATTGAAGGTTCTGGAAATTAGTCAAAGATAGGATAAGTGGTTCAGGGGGGGAAAGGGTGGTGTGACATTTTGGGGGTTCATAAGAGTACAGGGCTTGGGAATACCTTTCCACCCTCATTAATCTTACTTGCCCTATGTAGAGAAGGAAGGGGAAGGAGTTTGGTTGATGTTACTCTTTTATTGTATATGCTTGTTCTATTATTGTATATAATGCATTATTATTTGTGCTGAGCACCTTTGGGGTGCGCTGGTGTTGTATTTGCTGTGTTTGCATCAATAAAAATTGTTTGAACCTAAAAATGAATAACGATTAAATAATATAACAAGTTATGGGGAAGGGGGAAATGATTGTTTTATGTATTAATTGTGTATTTAAAGTGCCTTCTTTGTAGTGTTTATATCTAAATTAATTGTATGGCACTGTCAAAGTTTGAAAATCAATAAAGATTAATTAAAAAAAAAAAAAAAGACTTGAGTCTGAGGCTTTCTCCTCCTAAAACAAACGGTCTAATTCGTAAAAACGAAAAAACAAAACAAAAACAACCCTCCAATCTTCTTGGTGAATAAGATTGTGTGGTGTTAGGGGTTTCGGGAGTTTTGGATTTGATCGATTACCCCTAAGTTTCTGATATTGTATTTTTTTCAATATGTACCTGGGTCGTCTTCTTTACACTCTACTGGACCACTCCAGGGACCTGGCTGCTTCTTTGAGAGGGATGTCCATTATATTTGCAGCTGGTATGCACAGTCACTTTCATTTCTTAGGGGGGTGGGAGGGGTCAGTGGCACTGGTCTTTGACCTAAGGGCCGCCGTGTGAGCGGACTGCTGGGCATGATGGACCACTGGTCTGGCCCAGAAGTGGCAAATCTTATGTTCTCGTCCCTCCGGTGGTCATCGGATCAGTTTGGGCACCTTTTAGGAACTTAGGCCATCTTTTACTAAGGCGCGCTCACCGATTAGCGCACGCTAATCGATTTAGCGCACGGTAAATGCTAACACTTGCAGGCTAGTCTATGGACGCGTTAATGTTTAAGCGCGCGCTAATCGGTCAGCGTCCCTTAGTAAAAGAGGAGGTTAGTCATTATTTCAACAGAGCTAGCCACAAAGTTCCAATAGCACTGAAAAAGGTTCGAAAGTAAGCCCAACCTAGTCCGGCCCAAAACATGCCAACAACACCCCCCTCGACATTTACATGAACTGCACAGAACACTGTCATAAAACGATTTTTGAAAATAGAGCTTTGGATGTTTTTCTGGGAAAAAAAAAAATCTATCCGCTGATTTGCGCTGGGGTTTTTGTGGGAGGTTTTGTTTTTTTTTAGATGTTTTTCTGTTTCAAAAATGAGCCTCATTGTCAACTTGGGCTACCATTCAAATGTGTCATTTTACTTTCAATCCCAGTTATTACTAACTAAGGGCTCCTTTCACAAAGCCACAATAGAGGATTCTATTCCAGGCTGCGGTAAACATCTGTACTGTGGCTTTGTAAAAGCCGAGAAAAGTCTCACTCTACAAAATGGGACTTGTGTTAAAATAGCATTGGTTAGTGGTAAAATAACATGGTAGCCACATTGATAGGAGGGGTGTTCAATCATTTATCTACCACAATAGGAAAGCAAAGAGTTAAAAAAAAAAAAAAAGTTGTTTAATTTTTCAATATAGTCCACTGGTAGCTCCATACACTTCATCCACTTTTCCTGCAACAACTTTAACCCCTTTGAAAAGAATCCTTCTGTGTGACCTTCAGGACGTCACAGCTTGCTTGACGTCTTCATCACTTGAAAACCACTGTCCATGGAGAGATTTCTTCAACTCGGAACAGAAACTAATCCGAGGGAGCCAGGTCAGGACTGTGGTTCAGCTGCTGAAACCCATATTCAAGGATGGCAGCCTGTGATGGCAGCCATGTATTGTCGTGAAGAATCAGCATGTCTGCTGTGAGTTTTCCTCATCTTTTCTCCTTGATTGACTCCCACAAAACAATCATTTTGTTGGCATAACTCTCCCCAGTTACAGTTGTCTTGTGTGGCATGAACTCCAGAAGCAAAAATCCTTCATCATCCCAGAAGACAGTTGCCCTGACTTTGCCTGCAGATTTTTTTGTCTTGAACTTTTTGGGGGTGGGGGATGACTTGTGCTTCCACTGCATTGACTCCATTTTGGACTCAGGATCTCTGTGATAGACCCAAGTCTCATCTCCAGTCACCAAACGATGAAAAAACTCACTTGGTCTTCATGGAGCATCTCTAAGTTCTCCTGACAGCACTTGAGCCTCGTGGCCTTCTGACATAGCATCAGCATTCTTGGAACCCATCTTGCACTAACCTTGAGCATACCCAACTTTTCATAAATTATTTTCCAAATTGTACCTGCCCAGATGTCTGACAAAATTAAATTGCACATTTCTGTGGAAGTTGCTTCCACAGGCTGTCTAGTGTGAGGGTCATCTTCAATGGACTCTCTACCCCACTTAAACTGCTTGCTCCAAAATTTTACTTTGTAGGATGACGGGGCAGACTCGCCATGAACTGCAGTCATGTGTTCGTGGATCACCTTTAGCTTTTTCTCTTCTTTTGTTGAGAAATTGTATCACTGAATGGTGCTTCCAATCTAGCAGTTTCTTACTTGCTTTGCACAAGGACTCTCCTGATATCCTGTCTCTTGGAATGTTAGACTCTGTGCATGAGTAACCTTGAGACATGTCACAACATGCACAGACTTGTTTCAACACACTTGCTACTTTCTTTCATAGTCAGATAAATAAATTATTGAACACCCCTCATAACTACACCCCCAAATGAAGCTATCTTGTAAATGGAATTGAAAGTAAGTAGGCAAAGGCCTTAAGTAGGAGCCTGAAAACTCTGAACACTATTCCGCCTGGTTTTTTAACTATCTCTTGTTTTTATCCATCATTGTTTAGCAAATTCTACACCTAAGCATCCACAACAGACGTGGTGAATCATTTCAGCTTGATGGCAGTGTCTAAAGAAAGGAAGAGAAATGAGACTAAAAAATGTTAATTCCTACACTATAAAGGGAAAATTTTGTTTCAGAGCTTAATTAACTGCTCTACAGAAGCCAGATCCCCCAAGCTTCAATTCAGTGTCTAATAACACTAATAGCCCCAGGGATTCTGGTTTTTTTGACATCATTGAATTAGAATTCTGAGAGTAATCAAACCTCTCATTAAAACTAATTTCTCACTCCCTGAAAACGAAAATCAAACCATCACGTTGTCTGAGGGCATTTAAGGCCTTAAGGCTCTGTGGAATGGTTTTCAAGGGCCTATTTGAGATTTCTAGTTCAGCTCACCTTTTGCACTGTTGCACTTTTGTAACCCCCCTGGGGAAGACTTTTGCAAGGCCAAGGGTTAGGTTTCCTCCTGTCGATTATATGTTAGATTCATGTCAAGAAAGTGGCTGCAGAGATACAAGCAAAGCAGAAAGGACTTACGAGCCCAGTGGACAGACATATAACTATATCCAGGCAGCAGATATTCCTAGATAAATGCTTCTATGGGTCCTTTTTCTTCAGTTGGTTCAGATTCCAATGGTAACACACAAAGTCTGCTGTTAATAAAATTAAAAACCCAATCATAATTTTCTTTAGTCCCTCAGAGGCCAGAAGATAACTGGAATATAAAATGAAAGCTCCTTTAATCTTCACTTCCTTTTAATTGCTCCCTATCTCTGAATTTTTGCGGTCATCCACAGTGCAATGGATTGAGTGGCAGAGGACATATGGACCTCATTGGTAGATCTAGTGAAAAGGTTACCAGTTGAATCCGTAACTGACCTCTCAGTGTGCTGCCATGCGTATGAACCTTAATTCCAGCAGTGGGTATTTGTGGCTGCTTTCACATTTGTATTTGACGGTCAATTAAGTTCTTCTACAGCAGAAAAACTAGAATCAGTAATATTTTGTAGTGTACATAGCATAATAAATGTTAACAGATAAGGTCCAATTGGTCCACCAGTCCATGCAGTTGACTTTCTCTCTGGTTCTCTACTTGGGTAGATAAGCACATACAGTACATTCCTAATACCAGCTCCCCCTTGTCCATCATCTTGCATTCATCCACTCAACCCTTCGCCTACCACTACTCCTTATATCGGTCCCAAACAGGCTTACATTTCATTACAGTGGTGGTCTCCACCTTCTTTGCCAAAAGGGGACTGTATCGTCTTCCTCTGGTCCTTATCTTACTTAATTCGGCATCTGGGTCCTCTCCCATATCTTACCTCAATGTCTAGATTCTGCAGATGGGATAGCAGAGTTCACATCTAGTAGATTGAAATCATGTAACAACAGCCCCTCCCTTTTTATTTCCAGCGCGTGGATATCTATCATTAATTCTCTACCTAGTTCCTTTGACTGGGATGGAGGAAGGTTGGAAGGCTACACCCATGTGGATGTAAATGCCACCTTCTCTCTCCAACCCATAGTGCTTCCTCCTTTCACCATGCTCCTTGCATTTCAGTTGCTTTTATAACATTCTTGACAGATAGAGCCAGATTTATTAAATGGCATCAGAATTTAGGCTCCTTGAAAAATGTATGCTTAGCAGTATGCTATAAAGAGCGTTCCAGGCTGAATGCATTTGGTTTGCATTCCTGTAACCAACTTTGAGTGTGAGGATTTACGCCAACTGAAACCTGCTGCAAGTCCTGGTGTGCAACTTGGACACACTCACTTTTATATAACTGCCATGCAAGAGGATTTGGGTGTGGATCCTTATAGAGATTCACACCTAAATTCAAATTAGAGCCAATTAACATTAATACGAGGAATGGCTGGATAAGTTGCAGCTGTACTCACTCGAGGAACGCAGAGAGAGGGGTGACATGATCGAGACATTCAAGTATCTCACGGGCCGCATCGAGGTGGAAGAAGATATCTCCTTTTTCAAGGGTCCCGCGGCAACAAGGGGGCATCCGTGGAAAATCAGGGGCGGGAAACTGCACGGGGACACCAGGAAATTCTTTTTCACTGAAAGGGTGGTTGATCGCTGGAATAGTCTTCCACTTCAGGTGATTGAGGCCAGCAGTGTGCCTGATTTTAAGGCCAAATGGGATAGACACGTGGGATCTATTCACAGAGAAAGGTAGAGGAGGGTCATTGGGGTGGGCAGACTAGATGGGCCGTGGCCCTTATCTGCCATCTATTTCTATGTTTCTATGTAACAGCCAATTGTTAATGTAGTGTCTTATGGACCTGGGTCCTCCTCTCTATGGTTCACGAGCCCATCCACCAGGCTACTTAAGACACTTGTGTGATGCTGTACTAGGCTTTCCCATACCAGTTGCTGATGTTCTTCAGACAGGTATGTACTCTTTATAAAGGATATTTTGGGGGGTAGGATGGCGTCTGTGAGCATTAAGGGAGTGTGTGTATGTGTGTGTGTATTGGGGGGGGGGTCATACCTTAATGCATGCAGTAATCATCTGGTCAGTTTGGGCACCTTTGGGGCACTTAGTTGCATCCAAAACAGGTCTAACTCCGGGTATCTAAGTTCCACCTAGGCCAGTGGTCTCAAACTTAAACCCTTTGCAGGGCCACATTTTGGATTTGGCGGACTGCGAGTTTGAGACCACTTAGTTAAGGGGAATAGTTAATCTGCTGGCTGGGTTGGAGGGCAGAGGGGAGAACAGGACAATCAAGCCATTGTGACATCACTGATGAGGTTGGCTCTTATTGATGGAATGAGGCATTATGACATCACAATCTCAGCTCTGCTTCCCAAAGACAAACAGGATGTCATGGTTACAGTTAATCCATGGTCTCAAACTCAAACCCTTTGCAGGGCCACATATTGGATTTGTAGGTACGCGGAGGGCTGCAGAAAAAATATGACAACTTTGCATGAGGTAAAACTCGTTATAGTTTATAAATCTTTCCTTAATTGCTTCTGAAAGAAGTGCAACATGCAGAAAGTGAAGTTTAGAGAGCTTTTCACTTTCTGCATGTTGCACTTCTTTCAGAAGCAATTAAGGAAAGATTTATAAACTATAAAGAGTTTTTATCTCATGCAAAATTGTGATTTAGATTCTAATCTAAAGTATCAACTGCAAGAGACAAGATTTTGGTGTTGCCCTCTAGGCCTTTTTGTAGAGGGGGAGAATCAATATCTGACTTGTGCCTTAAGCGTCCGGTGGTCGCGTCCGCAACCGCCTTCAGCTCTCACCTCCTCCAGCACCAGACACCATCTTACATCAAGCAGGAGAGGTGCCAAATTTCACGAGAGTTCACAAGATTATGTACATACGCACAAGCTGCACTCCAATGGTTACCTTATGTTCTGGAACGTTGCCCGCCTCACTGCTGTAACCTCACGCAAGCGCTTTCCTGCATCTGTACGCGATTGTCCTCTCCAAGCCACCTCACAATCGCGTACAGATGCAGGAAAGCGCTTGCGTAAGATTACAGCAGTGAGGCAGACAACGTTCCACTACAATGGTAACATACCTAGGGCCTCAAAATAGTACCTGGTGGGCTGATTGCGGCCCATGGACCGCAAGTTCGAGACCACTGATCTAGGATGTCCTGGGAAAGCTTTGATTATTTCTGCAGGATGTCCAGGTCTAAGCCCGCATGATGCCTGCCCATAACACACTCTTTTGAGCTCTAGGCGCACAGCAGCTTAGAAGTCCTGCTGGACATCCAGAAAGTTGGTTTTGAAAATCGGTACTTGGATGTGCTGGTTATTAGGATGTCCAAGTGCCAACTTAAGTGGGTTTTTGGTTGTCTGGATGTTTTGATTATGAGCTCCATAACCCTTAATTGATTCTAATTAACACCAATAATTGCTTATTAAAATGTCAATTATCAGTGCTAATTAGTTTGTTGTTCAATTCAATCGTGTGCCCACTGTGGGTATCACAACAAAGAAAAATGGGGAGACTCAATGATCATAGAAACATAGAAGATGACGGCAGAAAAGGGCTACAGCCCATCAAGTCTGCCCACTCTGCTTACCCACCCCCTGTCTATGCCCTAATGACCCAATTTCCTTATCTTGACCCTCGTAGGGATCCCACATGGGTATCCCATTTCTTCTTAAAGTCTGGCACGCTGTCTGCCTTGATCACCTGCACTGGAAGCTTGTTCCAATGATTAACCACTCTCTCTGTGAAGAAATACTTTCTGGTGTCGCCATGAAATTTTCCGCCCCTGAGTTTGAGCGGGTGCCCTCTTGTGGCCGAGGGTCCCTTGAGAAAGAAAATATCATCTTCCACTTCGACACGTCCCATGAGGTACTTAAATGTTTCGATCATGTCTCCCCTCTCCCTACGTTCCTCAAGAGTGTAGAGCTGCAATTTGTTCAGTCTCTCTTCGTACGAGAGACCCTTGAGCCCCGAGATCATCCTGGTGGCCGTCCGTTGAACCGATTCAATTCTGCGCACATCTTTACTGTAATGTGGCCTCCAGAATTGCACACAGTACTCCAGATGAGGTCTCACCATGGCCCTGTACAACGGCATTATGACTTCAGGCTTTCGGCTGACGAAACTTCTATTGATACAACCCAATATCTGCCTTGCCTTAGATGAAGCCTTCTACACTTGATTGGCAGTTTTCATGTCTGCACTGATGATTACTCCTAAATCTCGTTCTGCTGAAGTCCTAGTTAAAGTTTCTCCGTTCAAGAAGTACGTCCTGCATGGATTTCCGCTTCCGAGGTGCATGACCTTACATTTCTTAGCATTGAAGCCTAGCTGCCAGGTTGAGTACCAACTTTCCAATGTAAGCAGGTCCTGTGATCCACAGTGAAAACAATCCACCAATGAAAACAAAACCAAAAACTGTGGATACAGATGTTCTGGAGATAATTTATTAAACACTGACATATAAAACCATGAAAATTCAATTTAAAAAGTACAATGATAAAAAAATACAGTGATAAAAATCCAACCGGACCCTACTAGGTCTGTGTTTCGGCGAACACGCCTTCCTCGGGGGTCCAATGGTTTGCAAACTCACATATAAAGAATTGGACTGAAAACAGTCTATTGTCTTTAAACCTGTGAGCAAAGAACACCGCAGACAAGCTGAAATAGCATCCAAATTTTGCACTCGATTTTTGGCACTTTTTCTAGAATTAAGGGGTTAGTACATATCATCCTAGCGACTAGATTTTGGCGCTCTTTCTTGAAAGGAACCCGAAGCACATTCTATAATGGCAAAGGTGTGTACATTTGCCATTATAGAACAAAGAGTGCATCTGCATTTAGAAGCCTAACGTTAAGGGCTCCTCTTCCTAAGCTGCGATAGCGATTTTAGCGTGCGCAGAATTTTAGCGCGCGCTAAACCTGCGCTACATGGCTAGAACTAATGCCAGCTCAATGCGTAAAGAGGCATGGGTGGATAGGAGGGGAGGTGTAATCGTTGGCTTGGGAAGATCGCTCCTGCCTAAAAACCCGCTAGACCACCAGGTAAGGCTTAAGGGGGGGGGCTTTCAGGGCTTAAAATAGCTGGGGGAAAGGGGGATTGGGGGCAGAACCGGCCCAAATATTATTTGCGGTTTTTAAATATTCGCAGGCCGGCTCTGCCCCTAACCACCGCGAATACGGAGGGGGAAGTGTATGCCCTTATCACCGCATTTCCGTATTTGCCGAAAAGTGAATTCCAGAATTTGACTCCAGCACAACAGAAGGTCTTTGAACTGGTCTCAACATATTTTGGATTAACATTTGACTTTAATAAGACTGAATTCTCAGACCGTAATGATCTGTTTGGTAAATAGGTAGACATATTTTTCTTCAATAATTCAGGTATAGTACCATATAGAAACTGGTGAGAAATCATCACTGCTTTATACTGAATTCCAAAAGCAAATGTTGGAGATAGAGTGTACACTTCTCCCTCCGTATTCGCGGTTTCATCCATCGCGATTTCGATTATTCACGGTTTTCAGCTTGCTGGCTCCTCCCCCCAAATTACGTTAGCTTGCATAGAGAAATCGCTGATTCTAAGCATTTACAGAGAAAATCGCCGATTCCCAGCACTTTCTTCACCGTGTTTTGCCTCTCCTTCAGGAACAGGCCAGGTCTCCCACCATGCTATGCGTTGTTTCACCATATTCGCGATGGTTTTTAATAGAAAACAGCAAATAACGTATGAAAAAGTTATGCGCGTTTTTTTGTATTCACGGGTCTGTTAATCCCCTATCACAGCGAATACGGAGGGAGATCAAATTTCGACATACCTATTATCAATCTAGCTGCCGCGTTTTGTAATGAAAGCCCATGCTGATAACTTTCCCCTCTAAGCCACATTTTTCTCATGATGATAGTGAGGTTGGATTCTCTCAAATGTTTAGATGGTTTTCATTTACCTCCAGATTTCCTGAACACCTACATCTGCACCGATATTCAGAAATCTAAGGCTAGCTGGTGTATATTTTTATGTCTTACAAACTCCTACTCAAAAGCTTTTGCTCTGTAATGGACCTATGGCTCCGCTTTAAACCTTTGCTGGGAAAGAATATAAAATAGAAAAGGTCTCTTTTTTTTTTTTTGAGAGGCAGCAAAGTTCAGGACCAGTGCACATGCTCTACGGTGGTTAGACCAGAGTTTTGGCAGGCGTGCTCCTAGTAATTTGGTTTTGCAAGCGTGAAATCTCATGAAGCAGTCCAGCCACGGCTTCATGAATAGCCCGTTTGTCTGTCTCTAGCCACTGGCAGCTTTCTGCATCCCAGGCTTGTCCAGAAACCCAAAGCAGTTTTAACAGATATGGCACCGAAAGTTATTCCACGCATGAATTATAGAAAAGCCGGTACAGCTGACTCATGCTTCATACATCGAGGCCTGCTTTCTTTCTGTGTTAGCCGTTCTTCCTGAGAGGGAAAAAAAGGCCAAGCGCATTATTGCTTGACTGCAGAGTCCAATAATAAGAATTGGATACAAAACTCACTGGTAATGTTATACAGTCATTTTCATCCATATGTGACCTCAGTAGGAGAAAAAGTAATGTTTTGACATGATAGCACATACTTAACTGTTAAATATTACATGGATGGTATTTGAAGACTTACAAAAGAGGCTGTCACTGCCAAAATACATTAGATACATTGTGGGCCCACCGGAAAAGGTAAAAATGCATGAGTAACTGACTGTAATCCGCATAGATAACCTTGATAGATGGTATATAAATACCTAATAAAGGGGTCCTTTTATTAAACCTAGAAACATGATGGCAGATAAATGCCAAATGGCCCTTCCAGTCTGCCCATCCGCAGTAACTATTATCTCTTTCTCACTCTGAGAGATCCCACGTGCCTATCCCAGGCCTTCTTGAATTCAGACACAGTCTCTGTCTCTACCACCTCTTCCGGGTAACTGTTCCATGCATCTACCACCCTTTCTGTAAGAATGTATTTCCTTAGATTACTCCTGAGCCTATCACCTCTTAACTTCCTCCTATGCCCTCTCATTCCAGAGCTTCCTTTCAAATGAAAGCGACTCGACTCTTGCACATTTATATTACGTAGGTATTTAAATGTCTCTACCATATCTCCCCTCTCCCGCCTTTTCTCCAAAGTATACAGATTGAGATCTTTAAGTCTGTCCCATACACCTTATCACGAAGACCACACACCATTTTAGTAGCCTTCCTCTGGACTGACCCCATCCAGTTTATATCTTTTTCAAGGTGCATCCTCCAGAATTGTACACAATATTCTAAATGAGGTCTCACCAGAGTCTTATACAGGGGCATCAATACCTCCTTTTTCCTACTGGCCATACCTCTCCCTATGCACCCTAGCATTCTTCTAGCTTTTACCGTCACCTATTCAATCTGTTTGGCCACCTTAAGATCATCACATACAGTCTCACCCGAGTCCCGCTCTTCCATCATTCACATAAGTTCTTCATCCCCTAAACGGCTAAGGCATCCATTATATTCTATGGGCACCTTAGCATTTAGCGCGTGTTAAAACGGTTAACGCACCTTAATAAAAGGACACCAAAATAAATAAATAGATACCCCACTCCCTTTTTATCAAGCTGCACTCGAGGGTTTTTTTTTTTTTTTAGCACAGGCCAGCGCGGTAAGTGCTCTGACGCTCATAGGGATTCAATGAGTGTCGGAGCTCTGCTACGAACCTCGAGAGCAGCTTGATAAAGTGGGTTTTAAATAAATAAAATCAGAAGCGAACAAAGAAAAGCTGGACAGAACGAGTCAAGTAGAAAGCGGTATGGTATACAAATGAAATTTACTGAAGATTAAACACAATGCTGCCCTATTTTGGTCTTTGCCTGCATCTGGAGTATAAATTTTACAGAAAATCCAAAAGGACAAACATCAATAAATTGATTATTTTTTATATCCCACTTCTATCCTAAGTGGTTTACAATCAGGTACTTAATTGCCCTATCTGTCCCGGTGGGCTCAAACTGTATCTAGTGTATCTGGGTCAAAGAAGGGATTAAGTGACTTGCCCAGGGTCACAAGGAGCAGTGAGGGATTTGAACCCACAACCTCAGGGTGCTAAGGCTGTAGCGCTAACCCCTGCGCCACACACTCCCTTTTGCTAAGCTGCATGCCTAACACAGCTTAAAATGGCCTACCACAGGCCCACCATAGGCCTACCACAGGCCTAGGCCTCCTACAATAGCTGCCAAATTACCATGTGCAAATCGCGCGCTACAAAATATTTTAAAATTTGTTTTGAAGGGGTATGTTATGGGTAGAGAGTGGACTTTCCTAAACTATTGTTAGTCCAGCTACATTACTCACATACTAATTGGTTAGAACAGGAACTCTGTGTGAGCCCTGACTGTCTAAAAAAATGCAGCACAACAAAGAAAAATGGGGAGACCTAATGATCCACAGTGAAAACAATCCACCGATGAAAAAAACCCCCAAAAACTGTGGATACAGATGTTCTGGAGATAATTTATTAAACACTGACATATAAAATCATGAAAATTCAATTTTAAAAGTACAATGCTAAAAAATACTGTGATAAAAATCCGAAACGCCTTCCTCAGAGGTCCAATGGTTTGCAAACTCACATATAAAGAATTGGACTGAAAACAGTCTATTGTCTTTAAACATGTGAGCAAAGAACACCGCAGACAAGCTGAAGTAGCAAAAAAATGCCCATCTGCAGTAACCATTATCTCTCTCCTTATTGGCTAAGGCTCTTAAAATTTGCATCTCCTCTTCCTATAGGCTAAGGCTCTTTACACCTGCATTGTGAGGTCATAGGGCTTTATGGTTATAGAAACATTGTAACATGATGTCAGATAAAGGCCAAATGGCTCATCTAGTCTGCCCAACAAAGAAAAATGAGGAGACCCATAATCCACAGTGAAAACCATCCACCAATGAAAAAAAACCTAAAAAAACTGTGGATACAGATGATCTGGAGGTAATTTATTATACACTGACATATAAAAACATGAAAATTCAATTTAAAAAGTACAATGATAAAAAAATACAGTGGTAAAAATCCAACCGGACCCTACACGGTCCGTGTTTCGGCGAACACGCCTTCCTCAGGGGTCCAATGGTTTGCAAACTCACATATAAAGAATTGGACTGAAAACAGTCTATTGTCTTTAAACCTGTGAGCAAAGAACACCGCAGACAAGCTGAAATAGCAAAAAAATACTTTGGGAAAAAATGGGCAGCAGTAACTGCTCATGAGGTTAACATTTTTAATGGCCATGAGCTAATGGCAACTTCAGCACATGGTCATTAATACATTACAAAAAAACCCAACACAAAAAGGCCATTTTTGTGGCTACAGTAAAAAATGACCTCAGCACATGGGAAAACCCCAAACAAGGGCGCGCTGAGGTTGCTTTTTACTGCAGCTTAGTAAAAGGACCCCTCTATGAATAAACAACTAAACACTACTATTAAATTCTTAGATTACATAAAAATATAAATTACTACCACACTGCTGAGAGTATACATATGAGGGGCCACTGAAAAGTTCTCAGCCCAACCAAGAAGAGAATGATGTAGAACCATGAGACTTACAAGTTATTCCACATTTTTCATTTCAATAATACGAAATGAAATGAAAAGTGTCAAGAAAAGTGTGGAATAACTTGTAAGTTTCGTGGTTCTACATCATTCTCTTCTTGGTTGGGCTGAGAACCTGTCAGCTGCCGCTTGTATTGTGATGTCATAATGCCTCATTCCACCAATGCCTAAGAGCCAACCTCTTTGGTGATGTCACTAGATGCATTTGCCTCACTGAAACAAAAAGTGTCAAGAAAAGTGTGGAATAACGTGCAAGTTTTGTGGCTCCACATCATTCTCGTCTTGGTTGGGCTGAGAACTTTTAAATGGTTCTTGTATTGTGATGTCATAATGCCTGAGACAATGGAGTACCAGGGGCAGGGAGGGTGGAGAGGGAAAAATCTGGGTTTGCCTGTGTGAGAGAGGGAGAAATCTGCCCACCGACTTGAGTACAGGTCCACCCATAATTAGGCGCCAGCGTTCCTCCCTGCAACATGTGCAACCGATGCTTCTTAGAAGTCCTCCTGAAAATCTATGAAAGTATTTCTGAGTGACGTGTTTGTAGGCAACAGGGAACTGTGAGTTGAAAGTGTTGCTGCTTCCTCTCCCCCTCCCCAATCCAAAGTCTCTGCAGCTCATTCCAAAAATGAAACAGTTTTCAGCTCTGGAAATCTGGTAACCCTAGATTTAGGTTCTGTAATCCTAGCTTCCGTTGTATTAGAATGAGTATTCTATGACACCGTAGGCTGTTACCATATGTAGAAGGCTAGAAAAATTCTTTGTGTGGTTGAAGCTGTCACAAAGGATCAAAGTTGAGCTGGTAGCAGGCTGCTTTTTTTGTTTTCTTCACCTGGAACTGACCAGCAGGCTTCATTCAAGGTGGTGGATAAAGCTCCAGTTAATTGGGTATAAGTATAGCCATCTGCAGGAGGTGTTCATTTTCCATCTGAATAAGCTTTGAAAAATTTCTGATTTATTTAGATATGGAGGTTAGCAAAACATTGCTTGAGTAAATGGGCCTAAGAGTTTCTAGATTGGGTTTATGAATCCATTTCCAGTTTTGTAAAGAAAGATTGGCCTTCAGCTTCTTCATCAAGCCAAGAAGGGCGAAGCTGGAGTAATGGCTTTATGCCCACACAGAGAAGAGATGAACTTAATATGAGTTGGGTTAAGAACTGTCTTTATTGAAAGCACCTGCTCTGAGGTTAAAAGAAACAGGAGCTGCAATGCCTTCAACACAGCACTTTGTAAGGAGTTCACAACAGAACTCTCCCAACAGAAATATCTGAACCTCATTCAGGGAGGTCCCTTCCTTGGCTTGTGGTTATTAAATGGAAAACAATTTGCTATCATGTTACAGTTTTTATACAATTTGTATTCGATTCCTAATAACTGCATGAGTAGGGTTACCAGAAGCCCGGGGACATGCCCTCTTTTTAGAGCAGGGGTCCAGTCGGGTTTTCAGGATTTCCCCAATGAATATGCATTGAAAGCAGTGCATGCGCATAGATCTCATGCATATTCATTGGGGAAATCCTGAAAACCCAACTGGATTCGGTCCTCAAGGAGAAACTTTGGGGACCCCTGCTCTAGAGGACTGTCTGGGTGCCCAGATGGACTTTCCAAAACCCGGTAATTTGCATCGGGGTTTGGAAAGCCCAGACCTCCGTCCGTGTCTGGAGGGCCCCTGAGCATACCGGATGATGTCATACACATCTGTGCCATAACGGGGTGGAGCTGGAGACGGAACAGGGCGAGGCTATGTGCCTGGGTTTCAATGTTGGAAAATCTGGTAACCCTATGTATGAGGTACTTTAAGAAACTGGTAAGCTGGGAATGTTTCTCAACCATCTAAATAGCACATATCAGGCTATGTATCAATATTCAATGGGGGAGGGGGGTAGTCAGCTATCTCACGCTGAAAATCCTGGTGTCTGGATTGGCCAGTGATCACCTATGTTGTATGATATAGCCGGTCACTGCCAATACTGAGATGCTCATTGGCCAACAAAATTCAACTGAACCTGCCATCCACAAAATACCTCCACTACAAGCGAATTTTCCACTCTATGCTAACTTATCTGGGTGTAAAAACCTGGAAAGGCCTCCCTGAAGCTATCAGGAAGGAGTCAAACTACACCGCATTCAGGAAAAACCTGAAGACCCAGCTCTTTGACAATTAACTTTTTCAGCCTCTGTATAGCTCCCCCTACTTCTAGGTCCCTCCCCTTGCTTGTCCATGCCCCCCTACTACTTTCCCACTTCCTCTTTAATTTTTTGCCTTGAGCTTGTATAGGTTTGTGTGACTCACAAATGGAAGATTACATTAGATTAGATTTCAGAGGCCAAAACCTCTTTTCTCAGGTCAGTAAAGTATACTGCTGTTACAGTATCCTGTTCTGGCCCAAATTAGTCAAAAATGTATTACAATTAGTCCAATAAATGGATCACCTTATTTCCATTTTCTATTTATAAATATTTTTCAACTCAGCTACAATACTACTTTATCCTAAAGCAAAAAAATAAATAAATAGACATTTTTTTCTACCTTTGTCTTCTGTGGTTTCTGCTTTCTTCATCTTCTTGTCACTCTCTTCCTTCCATTGTCTGCCCTATCTCTGCCCCTTCTATATGGCATCTTCTCTCTTTCTATGTCCCTTCCAGAAACTGTATGCCTTCCCCTTCCATCTCTCCCTTCACCCCCATTGGTCTGGCATCCATCTTCTTCACTTTCCTCCCCTCCTCTAATGGTCTGGCATCTCTCCTCTCTTTCCCTTCCCTCTCCTACACCCCCATGGTCTGGCATTTCAATCTCTCCTCTCCCTTCCCTTTTCTTCCCTCATCTTCCTTCAAAATTTATTTTCTGCATCTGTCTAGATTAAGTTCTCATTTCCCTGTCATCAATTTCCCTTTTCACTGTCTACCTACACTACAACTTGGCAACTCTTTCCCCCATGTGCCCTCACTTTATTTATCCCCTTCTTCCATCATGTGCCCTCTTTCTCTGCCCCTTCCATCCAGCATCTTCTCCTCTCTCTGTCCACTTTATTCAGCGTCTGACCCATCTCTCCACTCCCATTCTCTTTGCCCCACTTCTTTCTTGCATCTGCTCCCCACTTCCTTCCTGCATATGCTCCCTTCTCTCTCCCATCCGCACTTCCATCCAGCATAAGTTCCCCCTCTACCCTCCCCACTAACATCCAATCTCTGCCCTTTCTCTCTCTCCATCCACTCCTCTTCCATCAGAATCTGCCCCTTGTCTATCCCTTCCACCAACTTCTATCAGCATCTGCCTTTTTCTTTCCCTCCAACCCAATCCCATCCAGTATCCTTCCCCTTTATGTCTTTCTCCCCTTTCCCTACACACCAATTCCATCAGCATCTGCCCACTTTCCCTCCTTCTTCCATACCAGTATCCTGCTCCCTTATCTCTCCTTCCAACCCACTTCCCTCTCCACCACCCTTCCATATAAATATCTTGCTTCTTTCTCTCTACCTCCATCCCAATGCCATGCAGCAAGGTCCCACGATGACTGTGGCTACAGGCTCTGCTCTGGAACAAGTAAGTGACATCGGAGGGGGTGGACCAGCAGCTGCGGGGAGGTTCAGCAAGGTCCTGCGATGACTGCAGCTGTTGGTCCACCCCCTTCGACATCACTTACCTGTTCCAGAGCAGAACTGGCAGCCGCAGTCATTGCGGGACTTTGCTGCCCCTCCCCACAGCTGATGACTCTGCTCCGGAACAAGTAAGTGACGTCAGGGGGAGGGGGTGTGGACTGGCAGCCATGGGGAGGTGCTGGAAGGTCCCGTGGCAGAATAGGCGGAAGGTTCTGGACCTGGTGTGCCATCTGTGCACCTCCTTAGGGCGTGCACCTTGGGTGGACTGCCCCTCACGCCCTGCCCTTGGTACGCAACTGCCTATATGAGACATGTATCTCACAAAACAATTACGCTGTATTGATCTCTAGAAGGCATTGACTCTTAAGGGACAGAAACCAACTTCATCATTTTTACTAAACTTTACATGTTCTACCTTTATAGAAACTAATTTCAATGCTTCATCGTAGCAGACTTGTGACCCTTAGTGAGGTTACACAGCTGATCAGCCTCCAATCAGATAAGTTGATGGCTGTTCCAGATGACTTCGCCATCAGCTCAAGGAATCTCCATGCCTGGAATGCTGGAGTTAGGTTTCACCCAGAGCCTGGACACGTTTATGTTTCAGTAAAGAAAGAGGGAGCTCTGTGACCCAACAGGGAAATTTATTGTCTTGGTTGCGACTCTGACAGCACTTTGGAGTGGAACATCATGAGTAAGTGGGCGGAGGCTCAATTAAAACTTAAATTAGGAAAATGAAACAGAGATAAAGCAGCTGTTGGGAAGTCAAAGCCCATCTGGTTTCTCTGGATGGTGAAAGCATCTACACAGTGTTCTCATCAAGGTGTCAACAGCTATCAAGTGTTTATAACCTGGGAAATGGGCAGCCAAGACTTTTGTCTCCAACGGAGACCCAGTGGCCTCTGTGATTGCTGTTGCACCCTCAGTCACTAAATCTTGAAAGAGACGCTTGCAGCTGCAGTCTCAAGGATAGAAACCACTTTCAGAAAAAGTTCACATGCTTGCCAGTTGCCCCTACGCACCCAACATAATAATGTGTTATTTTTAAGTTGTGTTTTTCTACCCACTCCTTTACTAACGCGTAGCGGGGGTTTTGGTGCCGGCAGTGGCGGTAACTGCTCCGACGCTCAAAGAATTCCTATGAGCGTCGGAGCAGTTACCGCCACTGCCGGTGCGTTCGTAAGGATGGGGTTAGTTCTTTAACCCCCAGAGACCCAAATATAGAAAAAAACGTAAAAAAATGTTTTCGAACGTTCACATGTTGTTATAGGAGGCTTGTGATCCCTAATCAGTGTTTTTTTTTTTTATTTTGACATTTTAGTAACTTTTGGGGAGGATGTTGTAAAATTGCAACGCTGGGCCTGTAAGGTAGCAGAATTTCAATAGTGTCACTCTCTCTCTGAACACATGTAAGGAATAATTAAAAGTTTATTTGTACTTTACAGCTTATAAAGACCCACCTAAGTTTATGTATATACACAACAACAATAGTATAATAAAGAAAAAAGTAATTTTTATTATCAATTTAATACAAAAAATGAGTATCATATAAAAACGCAAATTTTTCCCTGTGAAGCGCCCATTGACTTCTATCAGCGGTAATCAAGAAATTTCGTGTTTTTGCACAAAAAATTTCATGTTAGCGCAAATACGGGTAAAAACGGCCACGCTATGAAATAGCACTTGTGCTATCTTCATAGCACGGTTTTGTGAATCGAGCCCTATATGTGCATGTTTTATTTGTTCATTTATTCAGTTATGGTAGTTCCAAAAACAGTTATTTTGCTCTGAAAAGCACAGGCGAACATTGCACTTCCTGCAAAGTGTGTTGGTATAGCCTTTTGCACAGTGTCGGCACCGTCCTCTATCGGCTTTGATGGGAAAATGTCCAATCATGTCCTTGCAAACTTCCTTTGGAGGGTGTGCATTTGACTTTTTGGCTGTCATGGCAGCTGAAGAACCTCCATCATCTGTAAACTGCCTCTTTTGGGAAGTCAAGGTGCCCCCTCTTGATGAAACTGGGCTTGCAGATGGTCGCCCTCGCTTTGACACTGACCCAGCCGTTCCGATCAGGATAAGAGAAGATGCCAACTGGGCCTGAAACATTCTCCTGTTTAGCATCTGTTTCTTTGGGATATCCAAAGCTTTGCAGTCCCTTTTGTACAGGAGCCAAGCATTGATCACAGCTAGGTTAATGGTGTGCCAGAAGATGTAAAGGTACCAGCGGTAGGACTTCAGTGGAAACTTGTATTTTGCTGCAAATGAGTCTAACAAATCCACTCCGCCCATGAATTTGTTATAGGCAGCCACGATATAAGGCCTCTCAACTTCAACAAATCTTTTGGCAGTTTTGTCCCAGCGTTGAATCTTCTCCACTGGTTGTGGGCCAGCAAAGGAAGACACAAGTGTAACCTGTCTGTTGTCAAACCATTTCACAGCACAAATGTTGTGATTTGACTCCACTCTGACATCAAAGCTTCCTCTTCCCTTTTTCTTCAAGCTTTTCTCATCCTCAAGATTACAGTTTGGAAGGCGCACTTGTCTGGCTGTTCCTGTGTAATGAATTCCACAATCCAGCAGCCTAACTATCAATGGGATGCTGGTGAAAAAGTTGTCTGCATAGATCTTGTAGTTGTGACTATGTGGAAGTGTGGAAGCAAGTTTCATCACAACATCCCCTGATAGTCCAAGTTCAGATCTTGCCCGTATTCCATTCACACTGCCTTGGTACACATCAAAATCACAAAGTATACCAGAGATTCCAGTCCTTGCCCACAGCTTGAACCCCCATGGGTTTGGCTTGCCACGCATGTACTGTTTGATGCTGCTGAATTTCCCCCTGAAAGGGATCATCATTTCATCAACAGAGTTATGTTCTTCAGGGACCACTTTTAGGCATTTCTCTCTGAAAGCATCAAGCCATGGTCTGAGTTTCCAGAGTTTGTCACTTTTTTGTTCCATCTCAGACACGGTTAGATTGTTCACAAAATGTAATGATGTCAACAGAGACTGGAATCTGTTTCGTGACATTACATCAGCGACAGGACTGTATCTTGTGTCTGCTTCCCAGTACATACGGACTCCAGGCATTTGGACAAGACCCATCTTCAGATACATGCCAATCATTTGCTCTATTTCCTTTGTGTTTGTGTTTATAGATGATCCTTTCTTCTGAAAACTGTACTGATTTGTGTTATCTGCCAGAGCGTTGATCATATCTTCTGTCACAAACTTCTGAAAGTACTCCAGTGGTGTGCAGAGGGAATGGACATCATTACTCCAAAGCAGGCAACAGGGTTGTATGACTTCATGGCCAGATAAACAGACCTATTTACACATTCAACCATCCAATGGTGTTGCAGAACTGAACAATAGGTTCTATTAGTAATGTACATGAAGTTTTAAAAAGAAAAAAAATGGGGGAGGGTTTATTTTGTAGCCTTAAATGTGATGTTGTAATATTACAACACTGGGTCTCAGGGGAGTGCAGACAAAACCTTGCTATCACTTTGACCCACTGTTGTAAAATTACAACATAGAAATAACCAGCTCTAAATCTCTTAAAATCAGTATATTCAATGATGTCATAAAATCTGCATGATCTACACATATTAATGATCACATAAAAAAATATTTCAAGCTTTTTACTTACTTTAGTCCTGATGTATCCCGTCCAAAACAACAAGATGATATACTCCAAAGCAGGCAACAGGGTTGTATGACTTCATGGCCAGATAAACAGACCTATTTACACATTCAACCATCCAATGGTGTTGCAGAACTGAACAATAGGTTCTATTAGTAATGTACATGAAGTTTTAAAAAGAAAAAAAATGGGGGAGGGTTTATTTTGTAGCCTTAAATGTGATGTTGTAATATTACAACACTGGGTCTCTGGTAGTATTTTTGAATTAATTACCTTAAAGAGCCGGTCAAACTGAAATATTCCCTTGAGGATATGCAGCACTCTATGTATTTCATATCCTCAAAGGAATATTTAGATTTCAAGTTTCAAGTTTCTTTATATTTGATACACCGTTTATCATACAGGTATCTAAACGGTGAACAATAAAATAGAATATAAAAATTTAAAAAAATTTTTAGAATAAAAACATGGCTAAACTAAAAGAAGGGAAACACGCTTTGCCGTACATGATACGAAAGGGAAATAATGGGGAGAGGAGAATTATTAAATACATCGAAATGGAAAATAAAAGGAGGTAAAATGGAATATAAGTACAGTATATAAGAATTACCGCTGCTGGGTCAGACCAGTGGTCCATCGTGCCCAGCAGTCCGCTCCCGTGGCGGTCCTTAGGTCAAAGACCAGTGCTCTAAATGAGTCCAGCCTCATCTGTGTACGTTCCAGATTAGCAGGAACTTGTCTAAATTTGTCTTGAATCCCTGGAGGGTGTTTTCCCCTATAACAGACTCTGGAAGAGAGTTCCAGCTTTCTACCACTCTCTGGGTGAAGAAGAACTTCCTTATGTTTGTATGGAATCTATCCCCTTTTAACTTTAGAGAGTGCCCTCTCGTTCTCTCTAGTTTGGAGAAGCTGAACCACCTGTCTTTATCTACTAAGTCTATCCCCTTCATTATCTTGAATGTTTTGATCATGTCCTCTCTCAGTCTCCTCTTTTCAATAATAATAATAATAATAATAATTTTATTTCTTATATATCGCTATACCCTAAGTTCGAAGCGGTTTACAGTGAAAGTCGTGTCTGGAGAGAGTACAGTGTTAACAGTAGGATACAGGATAATACAAAGTGAGTAGGTACAGGGGTGTTTACAATAAGGTACAAGTTAGAAACAAGAGAACAGTTACCAGATGTTTACAATAAGGTACAGGATGTTAAACTGAGTTATAGGATGATACAATGTGAACAGTTACAAGAGATCAATGCTGTTTACAGTTAGATATCTATAATGTGCGTAAGAGAGGTGTACAGCATAAACATTGGGGGAAGGGAAAAGGGAGGGGGAGGACTTTCGAGGAGGATTATAACTGGTGGGGGGGGGGAGAGATTGGGTGGTGTTGAAGAGACGGGTGTTCAGAGATTTTCTGAAGTCAGAGTATGATGTGGCTTCGAGTATTGGTTTTGCTAGCCATGTGTTCAGTTGGGCTGCCTGGAAAGAAAGCATACTGTTTAGGTACAAGGGAGAAGAGGCCCAGTTTCTCTAATCTCTCACTATACGGCAACTCCTCCAACCTCTTAACCATTTTAGTCGCTCTTCTCTGGACCCTCTCGAGTAGTACCGTGTCCTTCTTCAAGTACATTTGGGTAGGGGGAGTCACTTCAAAAGAAGCGTTTGGGTTGTCAAAGAGGTTCTACGAAAAGAGGGACAATAGTTGTGGAAAAAGGTGTAGGCATCTTTAAAAAGGAAAGTTTTGAGTTTGGTTTTAAATTTATTTAAAGAGTTTTTTAAACGAAGGTCAGCAGCAGGTAATTAATTCAAAAGTGTTTTATATATATTTATATTTTCAAAAGGACAAATTTATAGTGTGTGCAATTTTGATCACCATATCTCAAAAAAGATATAGCATAATTAAAAAAAAAGATACAAAGAAGGGCAACAGACATGATAAAAGTAGAGGAGGTGGCCTAGTGGTTAGAGCTACTGCCTCGGTTTTGAGTTCAATCCCAGCCTACTCCTTGTAACTCTGGGTAAGTCACTTAACCCTTCATTGCCCCAAGTATCACAGATAGATTGTAAGCCTGCCAAGGCAGATAGGGAAAATACCTGGGAATTGTAAACCCCTTTGGATGAATCTCTTCATGAAAAGGTGGAAAATATTTTCTACTAGCTGATGCCCCGGCGTTGCACGGGTATTTAATTATAGCAATAACACAGTAAATGGATTGAAATAAAGATACTTTATAGTGGTGAATGAAATTATTTTTTTACAGCTTTATAAAGAGTACAATAATCAAATTATAATGTGAAATATTTGACAAAATGAATACAATACAACTAACACAAAACTTGATTATAAACAACAATTTTAGTTTCACCTCCAGGAGCAAGAACATATAAATTCTTGGGTGAACCCACCCTTGATCAAGCAACATAGAGTTGTCCATGGGAAAAACAGGGGGGATCTTAAATCCACTCCACAGTATGTAATAGTCTGTCCCTGTGATTTGTTGATTGTGAAAGAGAATGCAAGTCTCACTGGAATTTGCAATCTCTTAAACTGAAAAGGAAGATCTGTTGGAATAAGTGGCATCCAAAAGTTTCAGTATTGATTTAAACAACTCAATATGTGGAAACTCAGGTTGAAAAGAAACTCCATGCAGTTTTTTCCCGGTTCAGAATGGAACCTGTGTTCCTAGTTTAGGATATGTGAGTACTCATGTAATGTAATATGAACTGGGGTGCATGAAGGAAACAGTTACAAACACAGTTAGAACATACAAACTCTATATGTATGGTGTCCGTGGTAGAATAGAAACTATGTCCCTAGTGGTTATAGTGTCATAGAAAGTGTTTTATAGTTGGAATTACTGTGAGAATGGCAGCTTTTTACATTTTTTCCATTGACATGAATGGGTGAAATCTGATTTTCTGTTTGTAGCTCCGCCCATGTGTGCAGGTGGGCCACGAGACCCCCAGAACATATCACCCCAGGTAGTGAGGGATCTGCATACCAAGTTTCGTTCAAATCGGTCAAGCCGTTTTTGAATTACTGTGAGAATGGCAGCTTTTTACATTTTTACCATTGACATGAATGGGTGAAATGTGAATTTCTGTTTGTAGCTCCGCCCACGTGTGCAGGCGGGCCGCGAGACCCCCAGAACATATCACCCCAGGTAGTGAGGGATCTGCATACCAAGTTTCGTTCAAATCGGTCAAGCCGTTTTTGCGTGATCGCGGCACATACACACACACACACATACATACATACACACATACATACCTCCTATTTTATATATATAGATTAGAAAAGGCTAATGTGGCTAGGGCTCTTCAGCCTGGAGAGGATTCAGCTCAAGGGAGATATAATGGAAGTCTATAATGTGCTGAGTGGAGTGGAGCAGGTAGATGTGAATTTCTTGTTTACTCTTTCTAAAAATAATAGGACTAGGGGGCATTCAATGAAGCTACTACGTAGTAAATTTAAAACAAACCCGAGGAAATATTTCTTCACTAAGTGTGTAACTAAACTGTGGAATTCATTGTTGGAGAATGGAGTGAAAGCAGTTAGTTTAGCAGGTAAAAAAAAAAGGTTTGGATAATTTCCTAAAACAGGAGTCCATAGGCCATTATTAAGATGGATTTGGAGAAATCCACTGCTTATTCCTAGGATAAGCAGCATAAAATCTGTTTTATTCCTGGAGATCTTTCCAGGTACTTGTGACCTGGGTTGGCCACTGTTGGAAACAGGATATTGGGCTTGATGGACCTTTGGTTTGTCCCAGTATTGCAATTCTTATGTTCTTAAGTGAGCAGCAAAGCATAGGATAATCAAGCCATTGTGACATCACTGCTGAGTTTGGCTCTTAGGCATTGGTGGAATGAGGCATTATGACATCACAAGCTCAGCTCTGGAATGTTGCTACTCTTTGGGTTTCTTCCAGGTACTTGGGACCTGGGTTGGCCCCTGTCGGAAACAGGATACTGGGCTTGATAGACCTTTGATCTGTCCCAGTATGTTCTCGGTGATGTGAAAGGTTCCTTTGATTGCCGTTCTTTATCTTGTCTGAGCCTGTGATTGAATCGCTGCATGTTGGCAGGTAATACTGTGCCACTGGGAGGGCACAAATTTGCTTTGCCTCTGTCATATCCATCTCTGAGTCACAGAGAAAATAACATTTCATGTACAGTAAGGGGCTGATTCTAGAAAAGGCGTCCCAATTATAGGCAGCAGTAGATGTCCTACCGCCATCTCAACAACCAATCGGGGCACAGGTTAAAAAAAACCCATGCCGCAAAATACGCCTACAATATAGGCATCTGACCTGTGCCTATGGAGGTGTCTAGGCACGCCTACCGATGCCCAAGGCTAGCGTGGGCGTGGTTTTCACCGTAAGTAGCCTTGGGCATCCGTAAGTGTCCCTATGCGTCTCAGTAGGCGTGAGACAGATGTGTTATATGTAGGCCTGTTAAAAGCTGGCCTACGTTTAAGGTGTCTGCTAGAAAAAAAGACGCGATTCTCTAAAGGACACCGATGCGTGATTGACACATGATCAGCGGCCACTTCTTAGATGGCTGCCAAAAGTGACGTCTTTTAGAGAATCAGGCCCTGAAATGTAGTTTGATTCTTTTGAGTGTGTGTTTCCATGCTCAGGATTATATTTCATCTCCGCCCACCTTTTGAGACCCAGGGAGTTGGTGGCACTGGGTGCCTGATCTATGACAGCTAATCTGGAGAATGGGCACTAGGTAAGAGGAAGGAGACATAGAGCTAGATAGCTCCATATGGGTAGGGTTTCCGGACGTCCAGATTTACTCGGACATGTCCTCCTTTTAGAGGGCATGACCAGCCGGCTTTTCAAACCCTGGCACTTTGTCCGGGGTTTGAAAAGCAGATCGCGTCGGGAGGGGCATTCACGCATGTGCGGATGCCCTCCCGACCGAGATGAGCAGGCTGAGGGGGGCGTGGCTAGGGGGGCAAGGCTGGGGCATAACAGGGCAGGGATGAGCGGAACTGGACGGGGCAATGATCGAGTCTATGGGTCTGGATTTTACGTACGTAAAATCTGATAACCCTACACATGGGCAAAAGCATTCCACCGATAGGAAATTCTAAAACAGGACACCACCATTTAAGTGCCTCTAATGACACGAGTAGTGAAACTATTTAAGGGATATTCACAGAATACTAGTGTGATTCGGCATCAGTGTGCATATTATGCATGTTTAACCTGTAATCCGTTCTGAGCTCCTTGGGGAAAATGGGATAGAAAGCAAATTTAATAAATAAATACAAGTTTACAACAGTTCTGTGGTTAAGGTCAACACTGGTGCCTAAATATGGCATTTATTACAGTATTCTGTAAATTATCCACCTACATTCAGCCTAGACGCTCAACCATAACCATTTCCCACTCATGCTCCCAACTACAAATAGGTCTTTTTAACACCAGAGCTACAAACTCCAAAAATGGCCATCTCCATGTTCTAGCCCTTAACCGGAATCTCGACTGCCTCGGTCTGACCGAAACCTGACTGCTAGGAGATACCATCTCTCCTTCACAAATTTGCCCCACAGGCTATCACTACATCTCACAAACCAGAGATATGAAACGAGGTGAAGATCTACTTTTTATCTTCAAGAGCTGCTTCAAGTTCTTTAAAAGACAATCTATGAATATCCATCCTTCTGAACATCTACTAATACCTTCAGATATTCTCCACATAACATTTCTCCTAATATACACCCCACCAAGCACAAGCCGTTCCTCTGTTAATCTCCTAATGGAGCTGATTCTTCAATCTGCTGCTAAGTTCCCAAACCTGGTAGTTCTTGGCGACTTCAACCTTGCTAGCATTACAGGCCCAAACAATTTTAAACCTATTTCTTGAAAAAAATGCAAGATTTAGGTTTTAGCCAGCTTGCCTCAGTCCCAACGCATATGCTGGGTAACACTCTCGACATGGTACTTGTATTGAAAACCTTATGTCAAACATGGAAGATGAAAGAGGTAATCCCAGTTAGATGGTCAGACCACTTTTTCATCCACTCTGAATTTATTCATGCCAAGAAGAAGAAACAAACTATTCGGTCCACCCCCATAAAGATCTCCAGAATCAAAGAGAACATCACAGACTCTAAAATCACAAATGTCATCCAAGCTCTCACTTCTTCATTCAATTATTGGGATCTTCCATCCAGCATCACCACTTGGTTAAATCTTCTATCTGAGCTCGCAAACTCTACCCTTGAAACCAAATGGATCACCATTAGTGGCAAACCTAGATATAGCTGGTTTCACCTCAGCTTATCTCTCTTAAAAAGACAACTGAAACACCTAGAACGCAGATGGAGGAAAAATCCAACGGAGGATTTACATCTTAAATGCAGATTGCATACCAAACTCTATTATGGCGAAACCTTAAGGAGTAAAAGCAAATATATCATAACATAACATGAATTCTTATATAACACAGATACCTCAGATATTAACCAAACATAGTATGATCACAGCAAATTAGTCAAAATATTTGCCAAATAAGTATGTTTTCAACATTTTTCAGAAGGACAAATAAGAAGTGGAAAATGATATGTGAGTACTAACCTGAAACTTGAAGAAGTAATGAACCCCCATCATCTGTTCAAAATTGTCCACAATATGAACAAAGTCGCAAGTAAAAAATTATCTGACAAGTATGAAACCGTAACCGCTGCAGGCTTCTCGACCTATTTCAATAACAAAGTGAGTAAGCTGTTCCGTGTACCAGAAACAGCATCCGACTTCAACTTGATAAAGCTGCAAAGCGAAACATGTCGGCAAGATGTTTCCCCTAGCCAGAGACCACAAGATATCAGGCTAAGTACTGAACTAAGCAATGAACGAGTTTGAGCTCTGAGTGGTGGCGCTGAGGTTCCTGGAAAAAGTTCTTAGTAAAAAAGAAATTAAAAGGTTGCACAAAAACTGATGGTATAAATTGACTATCTAGTTTAGGATTGAATATTATTTGATCAGCACTGGCTGCCAATAACGAAATGGATCGATTTCAAGCTACTGTGCCTAGTCTTCAAAGTCTGGAATCTTCAGCTTCCCGATTATCCGTACAATAAACTGGCCAGATATCAACCTAATAGAACTCTGAGATCACCACATTATGATCGATTTGAAGTCCCTGGACCAAGATTAATAAAACTCCAAACAACTAGAAAGAAAGCTTTCTCATATGCAGGTCCTAACCTTTGGAACTCCATGATTATAAGAACATAAGAATTGCCGTTGCTGGGTCAGATCAGTGGTCCATCGTGCCTTGCAGTCCACTCTAACGGCAGCCCCTAGGTCAAAGACCAGTGCCCTAAGACTAGCCCTACCTGCGTACATTGTGGTTTAGCAGGAACTTGTTTAACTTTGTCTTGAATCCCTGGAGGGTATTTGCCCTATAACAGCCTCCGGAAGAGGCTTTCTACCACTCTCTGGGTGAAGAACTTCCTTACGTTTGTATGGAATCTATCCCCTTTTAACTTGAGAAAGTGCCCTCTTGTTTTCCCTACCTTGGAGAGGGTGAACAATCTGTCTTTATCTACTAAGTCTATTCCCTTCGTTATCTTGAACGTTTCGATCATGTCCCCTCTCAGCCTCCTCTTTTCAAGGGAGAAGAGGCCCAGTTTCTCTAATCTCTCACTGTGCGGCAACTCCTCCAGCCCCTTAACCATATTAGTCGCTCTTCTCTGGACCCTTTCGAGTAGTACCGTGTCCTTCTTCACGGCTTCCTCGAAGAAACATCCTACTTCTCTTTCCGAAAACTATTGAAATCAATTCTATTTCATCAACACTATGGAACTCTATGCGATACTCTCCATAGTTTGCAAACGAGCGTCTCCCACTAACTGCAGTTTCTCCCTCCGACTATTCATACCTTATTTTGTTTTTATTTTGCTGGATTTGTCTTATTTTATTTTTTCTATTTCTTTTCTCCTGCCTGATATAGTCATTTATATTTATCTTGTTAGACTTACTATTCTGTCTTTTTCTCTATAATGTAACCACTCTGCTTCGCTTTCCCTAGTTCTCTACATCTCTCTGGGGCTCCTTCTTCCTTCTCATCTTCTATTTTTAACTTTGAATATCTTTTTCTCGAAGGCGCTTTTGTTTAGATTGTGAGCCTGTTTGGGAAAGAGAGTGAAGTCTAAAGTACCTAATGCATTTAATTTTGTAAACCGCATAATACTCATGTATAAGTGTATCAAATATAAATAAATACAATACAATATGTCCACCCAAGCTGCTCTTGTAAACCTCTCTGAATTGACTTCATAGTCACTAGTTAATGGTATAAAAACTTTAAATAAAGAATAAACAGTTTTCTATTTTGTGATTAGAATACACTCCTCCCTCCGTGGTGACGGGACTAAATCACGCGAGACAACGGCACGCCGACAACTGAGCGCCGACAACTGAGCACAAGGTAGACGGCGTGCTGAAGAAAAGCACTATTTTAAAGGGCTCCGACGGGGGGTGTGGGGGGACCCCCCCCCACATTACTTAACAGACATTGCGCTGCCATTGTGGGGGGTTTGGGGGGTTGTAACCCCCCACATTATACTTAAAACTGAACTTTTTCCCTAAAAAACAGGCAAAAAGTTCGGTTTCAAGTATAATGAGGGGGGTTACAACCCCCCAAACCCCCCACAACGCCAGCGCGATGTCTGTTAAGTAAAGTAGGGGGGTTCCCCTCCAACATCCCCCGTCGGAACCCTTTAAAATAGTGCTTTTCTTTGGCGTGCCGTCAACCTTGCACTCAGTTGTCTGCGCTCAGTTGTCTGCGCGCCGTTGTCTCGCGCAATTTTGTCTATGAATCCCCTCCGTATTCGCGGGGGTTAGGGGCAGAGCCGGCCCGTGAATAAGGATAATTCGTGAATAACTTTTGGGCCGACTTTGACCCATCCCCAGACCTTACCTGGTGGTCTAGTGATGGCACAGGGCAGGCACGATCTTCCTACACTCCTTCCCCGTGCAAAGCCGTCATCAAAAATGGCTGCCGTGACTTCCCGTTGTAGTCTCGGGAGACCACAGGAGCTCACAGAAGCCATTTTTAATGATGGCTCTGCACGAGACAGGAGTATAGGAAGACCGCCCCTGCCCCGTGCCACCACTAGACCACTAGGTAAGGTCCGTGCACGAAGTTGCCACCGGAGCTGCGTCCACGGCTGAGGATGCAATTCAAAGCCGTTTGAAACACTAAATGGTGAAGACGCAGCTCCCCAGGGCAGATCCCAGCAGCACTGAGACCAGCGTTCCATCTCAAACTGAGGGGGAGGGAAAGGGGTTGAGTAAGACTTAGGATGGGAAGAAATGAGCAATTCTAGAGTTTTAAAGAAATGAGCTAAGCAGGGTTTTGATGTATAAATGGAACACAAAGCAGTGTTTCTGGGACCACAGGGCTGTGCTCCTGGTGCGGCTGCTCGCCTCCGATCGCCGATCTGCTCATGCCCTTTTAAACTCGCCCAAGTGGCACTTAAGGGATTGTGGCCAAAAACCGCAAATAGTCAAAACCGCGAATAGGGAGGGAGAAGTGTGTGTCAGATTTGGAATGTACATCTTGCCAGACATGGCTGGGCCCCAGGGCATAAGGTTGGGAGGGAACCCCAAAACCCATACTTAGACTTCTACGAGTACTAATCATTTCTATATTGTTACAAAATGTATGCAGTGTTGTACACTATATATAATGCATTCTGCTTCATTTTTTTCAATCAAGTTCCTAAGATTCAACTTGATGTATTTGATCTGTTCTATGTATTACTTCTTTCCCTGCCATGCCGGTATTTTCTGCATTATATTGTAAATGCTTTCTGTCTTTATCTGGTTTTAAGTCCATTATTCTCATTTGTATTTTATCTGTATCCCACGTATTAGTTCACCTTGTTGTGAACCGCCTGGAAATTTTTCGGTATGGCGGTATAGAATAATAAAATTATTATTATTATTATTATATGTGTTGGAGAGTGAATATCACTTTCCCAGGTAGTCACCCCCCCCTGCTCTTAGTAGGGGAATTCTCACTGAGGGCTCCTTTTACGAAGGCACGTTAGCGGTTTAACGCGCGTAATAGTGTGCGCTAAACCACTGGCCACGCTAGTCGCTACCGCCTCCTCTTGAGCAGGCGGTAGTTTTTCAGCTAGCGCGGGGGTTAGTGCGTGATTAAAAGTCGCACGTGGCTTTGTAAAAGGAGCCCTGAGTTGGTAAGAGAGAGAGGAGAAACACACCAGGCACACACAACTAGAATCATATAATATGCAGTAACTGAAGCTTCGGGGAGATTTCTATCTGAGGCTTAAGGCAGCCTCATCAAGAAATGACTCTCCAAAGCATACAGCACTGACTCCTTTCATTGAGAAATTTGGAGGCAAAATTATTGGCAATGATTACATATGTCACAAGATGCAAGCCATAGGTCATATGGTCAAGGGACAAAAGGGCAGTGCAAGCTTTCTACCATAGCAGGACAAGTTCCTGCTAAACTGGAACGTACGCAGGTGAGGCTGGACTCTTATAGAGCACTGGTCTTTGACCTGGGGGCTGCCGATTGAGCGGACTGCTGTGCGCGATGGACCACTGGTGTGACCCAGCAGTGGCAAATCTTATGTTCTTATGTACATATGCAGACACTTTGTCCTTAGTGGACTCACAATCGATATTGGGGGGGGGGGGGCAGGGGTTGTACCTAGGGCCACAGAGGGTTGGGTGACTTGCCCAAGGTCACAAGGAGCTCAGTTCCCCAGGAGTCTAGTCTGCTACAGTAGCCATTAGGCTACCCTTCCATTCCAATTCTTAGAGAACAAATTTAAATATGCATTAAAACTTAATTAATCTCTTCAAATACAAAACAGTATTATATTTGCATTCTTTTCATTTGATTTTATTTACTTATTTTTCTAAGGCCTTCAGAAGTGCCAGTTTGTTAGCCAAGTGTTTTCAATGGCTAAAAACATTTGTATGGCATTGGCCTCCTCATTAGGCCCGTGAATTTTACTTAATCAACTTAATCAACTCTTCAAAAGCGCTCAGTGCTCTATTTTATAACAATTTCATTAAATAACTGTAATAAAATAAGAACAAACGAAAATAATGCAAATATGATACTGCTTTGTGTTAAAACAAATAGTGACATCCATATAAAGACGACACAATTAATAATCACAATTGCTAGAAATAATCATTACTCAAGCCATTGAGTTAAAACATAACCCACAATAAAACTTAAGAAAAACACAACACACTTAAGACCGTCGTCACTCACCACAAATCACTGCTATCAAAGACGCTTAGAATAATTTTCCCTAAAAGGTAATTACAACCTGGCACATTAATAATGCAAACATCTGTTTAAATAGTCTTCATCTAAAATACTGAAAATTCAATGATTTTGCTCTGTAAAGATTCCATAACATTGGACAAGTAATCTCAAAGACACATGCTATTGGAAAAGATGACATGTCCCCAAAATTGTAGCCTGCCGGTTGCAACATCCAATAGACAAGCACCGTGCTCCCCCCAAAAAATAGACACAATTCATATCCTTCAATAAACTTTACATTAGGAAGAATTTGTGCTCAGAGACATGGAGGAAAAAGGGGAATGAAATTCTCCCCAAAACTTCACCACCCAATTATTGCATTTCTTCCAATGGTACAACAATCCTAAAGATGCATTCAATCTTATAGTAGATAAAAAGCACTTATCTTGTTGAATTCATTATTTAGCTCCTTAACATAGTAACATAGTAGATGACGGCAGATAAAGACCCGAATGGTCCATCCAGTCTGCCCAACCTGATTCAATTTAAATTTTTTAAATTTTTTCTTCTTAGCTATTTCTGGGCAAGAATCCAAAGCTTTACCCGGTACTGTGCTTGGGTTCCAACTGCCGAAATCTCTGTTAAGACTTACTCCAGCCCATCTACACCTTCCCAGCCATTGAAGCCCTCCCCAGCCCATCCTCCACCAAACGGCCATACACAGACACAGATCGTGCAAGTCTGCCCAGTAATTGGCCTAGTTCAATATTTAATATTATTTTCTGATTCTAAATCCTCTATGTTCATCCCACGCTTCTTTCAACTCAGTCACAGTTTTCCTCTCCACCACCTCTCTCGGGAGCGCATTCCAGGCATGCACTACCCTCTCCGTAAAGTAGAATTTTCTAACATTGCCCTTGAATCTACCACCCCTCAACCTCAAATTATGTCCTCTGGTGAAGTGAAGAGAGATTCTCCATACAAATTTTTTCTGACAGATTTTTGAGAGACTGCCACCCAATGCGAATGTAAGATTTATATTCTTAAGACACTTATCGTTTGGCTTCCTGAAGAAGGCTCAAAAACGTGGCACGTCGGAGCCAAATAATAAATTCAACAAGATAAGTGCTTTTTATCCACTACTAGCTGATAACCCGGCGTTGCCCGGATATTTATTTATCCCAAAATGTCCAACCCCCTACATGTCCCACCCCCCTATGTCCCACATGTCCCACCCCCCACGTTACCCCCCCCCACATGTCCCATATGCCCCACCCCCATGTCCCAACCCCCTACCCTCCACATGTCCCAAAGGAATGTCCCTCTCTATGGGGCTGAAATTAGACTTAAACGGCATCGGGAGTGTCGGTATTCATCTCTGCGAGCCCGAAAACTATGGGTTGGACATTAATATTTGTCGATTTTGATAATGTTAACATATCACCCCCTTCCCACCCCCACAGTATTTTACCCCGTCCCACCTGCACAATATTTTTCCCCAGATAGTAAGTCATATGTGTACCAAGTTTGGTTGAAATCTCTCCATGCGTTTCAGAGTTATGCTGAGTATTCATGTGTGAGCCCGAAAACACTATGGGGTAGATACTAAAATCTGTCATTTTCAATCATTTTTACATATCCCCCCCTTCCCACCCCCACAGTGTTTGTCCTCAGGTAGTAAGTAATGTGTATGTCAAGTTTGGTTGAAATCTATCCATGCATTGAAGAGTTATGCTGGAACATACATACATACACACACACACATATATTCAAATTATAATGTGAAATATTTGACAAAATGAATACAATACAACTAACGCAAAACTTGATTATAAACAACATTTTTAGTTTCACCTCCAGGAGCAAGAACATATAAATTCTTGGGTGAACCCACCCTTGAGCAAGCAACATAGAGTTGTGGGCCGCGAGACCCCCAGAACATATCACCCCAGGTAGTGAGGGATCTGCATACCAAGTTTCGTTCAAATCGGTCAAGCCGTTTTTGCGTGATCGCGGCACATACATACATACATCCGATTTTATATATATAGATAAGATTGAATGCATCTTTAGGATTGTTGTACCATTGGAAGAAATGCAATGACTGGGTGCTGAGGTGTTTTGGAGAATTTCATTCCCTTTTTCCCTCCATGTTTCTGAGCACAAATTCTTCCTAATGAACATAACAACATAAGAATAGCTTTACTGGGTCAGACCAATGGTCCATCAAGCCCAGTAGCCTGTTCTCACGGTGGCCAAACCAGGTGACTAGTACCTGGCCAAAACCTAAGGTGTAGTAATATTCCATGCTACCGATCCAGGGCAAGCAGTGGCTTCCCCCATGTCTTTCTCAATAACAGACTATGGACTTTTCCTCCAGGAACTTGTCCAAACCTTTCTTAAAAGCAGTTATCCGCTCTTACCACAACCTCTGACAACGCGTTCCAGAGCTTAACTATTCTCTGAGTGAAAAAAATTCCACCTATTGGTTTTAAAAGTATTTTCTTGTAACTTCATCGAGTGTCCCCTAGTCTTTGTAATTTTTGACGGAGTGAAAAATCGATCCACTTGTAGCCGTTCTACTCCCCTCGGGATTTTGTAGACTTCAATCATAATATAAAGTTTATTGAATGATATGAATTGTGTCTATTTTGGCGGGAAGCACGTTATTTGTCTATTGGATTATTGAACTTCACACTTCCCTTATTAAGAAACATTAAGCATCTCCTCCTTTTTGTATTTGACTTAATTGCAACATCCATTCAGACTCTTTGGTTAAGTGAAATGAAGTGACCTATTGTATAACTGTACCTGGGAGCCTCCTCCACTATTATTTGATAAGTTCCCGAGGTCTACGTGACTATTTCTTGGGATCCAGGCAATGGGTTTTTATCTCATCCTCTACTAGTACTTAGCATGTATTCTCTTAAATTAACCCTTGGCAGTGGCATACCTAGGGTATGTGGCACCCGGGGCCCATCATTTTTTGACACCCCCCCCCCCCATGTAAAAAAATTTTTTTTTTTTTTTTTGCAATAACCATGAAATGGAATAAATGGTCAGAATAGAAACAGGCAGTGAAAATTTTCTTTTATTGAACCTCATATATGTAACCATTATTCCAAACATAACATAACATAAATGATGTCTAAATTGTCATGACATTAGAAGTACATATGGAGTAGTTGCAGGTGATGCTTGGGACAGTTCTGATTGTGTTAGTTCGGTTTTATGTGTTTTTTGAATAGAAGGGTTTTTATTTCTTTTTGAAGGTTCTGCAGTCTGTGGTTGTAGAGTTGGGGGTCGAGTGTTGCAGCTCGAATGGCTAGGAGGTTGTCGAACAGTTTTTTTCTTTTGACGTTTTTGGTTGGAGGGTGTGTGAATGGTGCACAAGTTCTCCTATGTCTGTTTGAAGTGGATTGAATTATTTAGCTGAAGAAATTAGTTACCCCCCATTCCACACACATTAATTCTCTTCCATTTTTGTTCCCATTATAAAAAACACTGATAAGTTCCCAGAAAAAAAATACATTAAAATAAGAAGTGAAAACAAAGGCCCCTACAGATGAGAACATAACATAAGAATAGCCTAACTGGGTCAGACCAATGGTCCATCATGCCCAGTAGCCCATTCTCATGGTAGCCAATCCAGGACACTAATACCTGGTCAAAACCCAAAGAGTAGCAACATTCCATGCTACCGATCCAGGGCAAGCAGACACTTCCCCCATGTCTTAATAACAGATTATGGACTTTTCCTCCAGGAATTTGTCCAAATCTTTCTTAAAACCAGCTACACTATCTGCTTTTACCATAACTTCTGGCCACTTCATTTTTAAGTTTAGATCTTTCCTTTCAAACAGAGACCTTGCTAGATGTCAAATACAGCACAAGGTAACTTCACATGGACTTAGCTGTGCAGGAAATGTGAATCTCCTCATACACCCACCATATAGTGCAAAAATGTGCAAAGGTCTGTTTTTTTCTTTCGATCACTACATAGCCTAATGCCACACAAGCAGCGCTGTTACAAACATATTCTGTAGGTCAATGCTAAGGATAACAAAGTTTCCTTCCTTGGACCAGAAGGAAATAAACCACTGGAAGAGATTCCAAAACAACACCCAAAGACCCACTCAGTGTGTGAATCAGTTGAGTGGAGTGGACTAACTGGGGGGTGGAAATGGGCCCGGAGTTTGCTCAGCAGAATTTCCCAGACCACCTCTTCCTCTCAACACATTGACACGCTGCCACCATCACCACTAGGAACACCTCACTGGGTAGGCCAGCTATGCTATAAACTTTATAAAACACATTATTATATTTTCTTATAAAGCACATATTTTAACTGACCTCTCTGACATCCTCAGCCTTTCCATTCACAAAAATAGAAGGAAGAAAAGTTCCCATTTCCTGCTGTCTCATGTCCCCGGCCTATACAATATTTTTTTTCTGCAGACCCTTCAAAAGTCTGACCAAATCCTCGTTTCACTTGCATTATAAAGTACTGAGGATGCCATCTCTCCCCAATCCCAGGTCCTAAAGTCTAAGACAGTAGCGCAAACTAATGCTGCCAGATACAGGAAAAAAAATTTTTGATTCGATTCAGCCCTATTGAATTGGTTTTTCAATTCGATTTTCCTGCCCAGTTGGGTGATTTTTTTTCAAAACTCCTGGTGGGTTTTATAGCTTTTTCACCCCCTTTGGCTTCTCCTAACCACACTGGCGCTGTGGTGTAAATAAAATAAAGAAACAAAAAGGACTTTTCCTCTTTCTGTTAAATCCTAGCTCACGTTTGCAGTCCAACACCAGCTCTGGCAGGATACACATTTCAAATCTGACATGTTATAATCACAAAACAGAAAATAAAATTAATTTTTCTACCTTTTGTTGTCTGGTTATATTTCAAATCTTGTTGGTCCAAGGCTCTGGTTTTCTTCTGATAACTTGCTTGCCAGGGTCTCCTTCTTTCTGCATGCTAACCATCCATCTGCCAACTCTGTCCTCCCTTTCCATTTCCCTTCCCTTCCCAGGAAGTCTGGTATCTTTCCTTTTTTTCATCTCCCTCTACAGATCCACCTTTTCTTAAATACCCTTTCATCCGGCATCTCTCCCTCCTTCCCCACCATCCCAGAGTCCACCATCTCTCCGTTTCTTTTCCTAATTACCCTCCTATCCAGTATCTCTATCCCTCCTCCACACCATCCCTTGTGTCCAATTTCTCTCCCTTTCTGTTCCTTCCCTCCCTAAATCCCATGGTCCATCATCTCTCTCCCTCTCCTCTATTTTCAGACCCATTATTTCTTCCCCCCCCCAAAGTTTGGCATATGCATGTCTCTTTGAACACCCCCTTCCCTCCGTGTACTTCTAAATCATGGTCCCCCCCCCAAAGGCCTGTCCCCCCTTAAAGGTCTGCCTGTCCCACCTTGAAGGCCTGCACCCCCTTGAAGGCCTGCACCACCCCCCTTGAAGGCCTGCACCCCACCCCGAAGGCCTGCACTCCCTTGAAGGTCTGCACCCCCCCGAAGGCCTGTCCCCCCCTTGAAGGCCTGTCCCACCCCCTTGTAGGCCTGTCCCCCCCTTGTAGGCCTGTCCCCCCTTTAAGGCCTGCCTGCCTGCCTTTCCCCCCCTTGAAGGCCTGTCTCCCCCTTTGAAGGCCTGCACCCCCTTTGAAGGCCTGCACCCCCCCCTTGAAGGCCTGTCCCCCCCCCTTGTAGGCCTGTCCCCCCCTTGTAGGCCTGTCCCCCCCTTGAAGGCCTGCCTGCCTTTCCCCCCCTTGAAGGCCTGTTCCCCCCCCTTGAAGGCCTGCACCCCCCTTTGAAGGCCTGCACCCCCCCTTGAAGGCCTGTCCCCCCCCCTTGTAGGCCTGTCCCCCCCCCCCTTGTAGGCCTGTCCCCCCCCTTGAAGGCCTGCCTGCCTTTCCCCCCTTGAAGGCCTGTTCCCCCCCTTGAAGGCCTGCACCCCCTTGAAGGTCTGCACCCCCCCAAAGGCCTACACCCCCCCCGAAGGCCTGCACCCCCCTGAAGGCCTGCCTGCCCCCCTTGAAGGCCTGCACCCCTTGAAGGTCTGCACCCCCCCCCCGAAGGCCTGTCCCCCCTTGAAGGCCTGCCTGCCTGCCTGTCACCCCCCTCCCCCTTGAAAGCCTGCTTGCCTGCCCGCCCGCCCCACCCTGAAGGCCTGATGCCCCGACCCACCCCGAAGGACCGCTCGCCCCCCTGGCCTCCCCGCACCACCTATGAACAGCCGCAGCAGGATCGCGAAGTCAGCGTCAGCGATCCCTGCGCTGCTTCCTGCGCCACGGTCCCGCCCCTCCTCTGACGTCAGAGGAGGGGCAGGATCGCGGCGCAGGAAGCAGCGCAGGGATGCTGACGCTGACTTCGCGATCCTGCTGCGGGCTGCTTCACAGGTGGTGCAGGAAGGTTAGTGGGGCGAGCGGTCCTTCGGGGGTGGCGGGGGACTGAACGGCAAGGCCGGGAACACCCCCTTAGGGCTGGTACCCGGGGCGGCCCGCCCCCCTCCCCGCCCCCCCCTAGGTACGCCACTGACCCTTGGCTAAGCTTCTCACTACGGACCCTTTGCTTTTTCACTCAAACAGCCAGGATTCCTGACTCCGCATTGCTTTCTCATTCCCTGACCCAGAGCTTTTTTGCCACGGACTTTTAATCTGCTCCATCTCTCGAATCTTAAGTGGCTTTTTATTCTGTTTAATAGACATTCTGAGCTGCAGAGATTCCCCACCTGCACATTTTCCACTGCAGTGGTAACCATGAAAGCCTGACATGAGATATCACTGCAGACTGATAACAGAGATGCAGAGACTGCTGCTAAGAGACATCTGACCATAGGCGGTTTTACGAAAACGTAAATCATATTGTCGGGAGTGCGCGCAGCTTTGAACTTGTGCCAGAGGATGAAGATAAGCTGGTTCCATTTGTCTTTCCCTGTCTGGCAGCGGCTCCCTGTCTTTCCCTCCCCTTCCTTTCTAGAATTCGCTGTCAGCAGGCAGCCATGGTACCTGCAACATGGGGTACATGGCTTACCCGGTTTCCTCTTAACTCGCTGAGCTACACGGAACAGAGATTCCCTAATGCCCTCTCTCGCTACACTTTTGGAAACAATCTCCCTCTTAGATCTGTCAACTGTCTGGATCACTATTTCAGCTTTGGGGAGGGGCTAAGTTGCAGAGAGATAAACCCACCTTTCCTAAAAATGCTTCAGCAAAAGTACTTAAACACCATGAGATAATCACTCATAACTGAATTTCAACAACAACAGTTATAATTGTGCTTATGAATCTTGATAGCTTTTTGTGCTCAGAATCATGATGACAATAACTGGGGAGAAGCCCCGTCACTACTGTCTCACCACCCAATCATCGCATCTTAAAGCACCATTTGTAGATAGCATCAATATTTAAATTGAATGACTTGAAGTGCCACTAAGGCAAGACTACTTCTTCATCTGTATAGGCTAAAACAAAACCATAACTTATCTTGTAGCTTGCGGGTGTCAGGTTCCGACGTGACATGTTTCGTGTCTGCTTCTTGCTATTTTGTGGGTTCCCTGAAGCAGACACGAAACGTGTCACGTCGGAACTTACCTTTGCGTGATGGTCACGTGATCAGTGGTCATTTTTTAGGCAGATGCCGCCTGACCCATTTATAGAATCTTGTCTTTAATGCTGCTCCTTGTGACCCAGGGCAAGTCACTTAATCCCCCTCCCTCATTGCCCCAGGTACATTAGATAGATTGTGAGCCCACCGGTACATACAGGGGAAAAATGCTTAAGTACCTGAATAAATTCATGTAAATCGTTCTGAGCTCCCCTGGGAAAAGAGTATAGAAAATTGAATAAATAAATAGTGTGAAAAGCTTCAGCCGCTGATAACCAGAACTGGTATTGTGACATCATAATGCCTCATTCCACCAGTGCCTAAGAACTAACCTCATCAGTGATGTCACAATGGCTTGATTGTCCTACACTACATTTTGATTTCAAGATAAAGCCTCAGTACCCTGAGCTTGTGGGTTCAAACCCCCACTGCTCCTTGTGACCCTGGGCAAGTCACTCAATCTCCCCATTGCCCCATTGTGAGCTCACCAGGACAGACAGGGAAAAATGCTTGACTACCTGAATAAATTCATTTAAATCATTCTGCACTCCATTGGGAGAACAGTATAGAAAATTGAATAAATAAATAGTGTGAAAAGCTTCTGATAACCAGACCTGGTATTGTGACATCACAATGCCTCATTCCACCAATAAGAGCCAACCTCATCAGTGACGTCACAATGGCTTGATTGGTCTATACATGGCTCACTTTTACTACAATTCGATTTCTAGAGTGGCTCAGTGGTTAAAGTTACAGCCTCAGCCCCCTGATTTTGTGGGTTCAAATCCCCACTGCTCCTTGTAACCCTGGGCAAGTCACTTAATCCCCCCATTGCCCCAGGTACATTACCTAGATTGTGAGCCCACCCGGACAGACAGGGAAAAATGCTCAAGTACCTGAATAAATTCATGTAAACCATTCTGGACTCCCTTGGGAGAATGGTATAGGAAATTAAATGAATGAAAGCTACCTAATGAATACAGCAAAATTAGTTTAAGGTGTAACGGAACCCAGGTAGAGCTGTGCTGCCATGGTGGGAGTAACTGGGACATAAGGCAAACGTATCTCGTTCCTCTGATCTTCAGCAGGAAAACTCAAGGAGATGAGATAATGAACAAATTCTTTCTATAATCAAATTCAGGGGGTGAAAAACCTTTCCTAAGCTCCCACTTGAAGAAATCTGCTCCTTTTTCTGACTGACAGGCATGCCTGGGGATTTGATCACCTCAGACTTTGGGATTCCTGTGGCTTGGGGCTTCATCAGTGGCTTTAAGAAAAGGACAAGATGAAAGTTGCACAGAGGGGTGTCAGACCTGATTTAGTCTACACAAGTAATGCAAAAAGCAGCTGGCAGAGTCAGCGCCCTCTTAATTGCCTTCAATTTCTGCAATCTTCCTGTGGTTTGTTTGGCACAAAGTTGATTGGTGGTTTATCTGCACTGTTCCTGGATGTTGGTTCTTATGCCATGAAAACGTTTGAGCCAAGGATGATGCAAACTTGATCAATATTTCTCTAGGGAAGCCCCTATAGATTTAGTTCTTCATTCGTTTGCCTCCATCTTTTTTTTTTTCTGAAATTGCAGTACCGTCGATCGAAAGCCCCACAAGGCCAGTTTCATCTATGGAGTAGTTTTTTTTAAACGTTTAAGGCCCAGATTCTATAAAAGACGTCTAAAGGTAGGCGCTAGATAATAATAATAATTTATTTTCTTATACACCGCCCCACCAGCAGTTCTGGGCGGTTCACAACAAGAATAAAACTGAGCAGTTCAGCTAATAATATACAGTTCCACAGCGGTAATACATCGTAAGCAATCAATACAGCAGTAGCTAATATACAATTTAAAATCCTATAAACTAATAGAATAGAATTGAGGTGGAAGAAGACATCTTTTTCTTTACAGGACCTACAGCGACAAGAGGGCATCCGCTAAAAATCAGGGGCGGGAGATTTCATGGTGACACTAGGAAGTACTTCTTCACCGAAAGGGTGGTTGACCGTTGGAATGATCTTCCACTTCAGGTAGTTGAGGCCAATAATGTGACTGACTTTAAGAACAAATGGGATCAACATGTGGGTTCACTTCAAAGAAGAACTTAGGGGGGAGGGTTCTTTGAGTGGGCAGACTTGTTGGGCCAAAGGCCCTTTTCTGCCGTCATATTCTATGTTTCTATGTTAGATGCATAATATAAAAACCAGCCTACAACAAGTTCTACTAAAGAATGGTTCAACTCTAGTTAAAAAACAATTTAGAAAAATTTTAAAATTTGAAGGTAATGAAATACTAATTAAACACTAATTAAACACATCATCATTCTAGTTTATCAAATAAATACATTTTTATGAATTTTCTAAGGGCTCCTTTTATGAAGCCGCGTTAGCAGCTTTATTGCACGCAACTTTTTAGCACGCTAACCCCCATGCTAGCTGAAAAACTCCCGCCTGCTCAAGAGGAGGCGGTAGCGGCTAGCGCAGTTGGCAAATTAGCGTGCCCTATTACGCGCGTTAAACCGCTAATGCGGCTTCGTAAAAGGAGCCCTAAATGTAAAATAGGACTAAGTTTGAGCAATCAGTGGATATAACCAGGAATTCAGCTTCCCAGCCTGATACTCCAATGTCCTATCTAAAAAAGTTTTATAACGGCAGGACCTTGGGGCAGGGAAGACGAAAATGCCTGAATTTCTGGTATCTTTTGCTGAGCGAGTCAATTTCGGGTATGATACCAAATAAAATGGCAATGTTCCAAAAAGTGCCTTATAACATATACACTTAGCTGATCTGGCCACCTAATTTAATTTTCTTAATTGGCTTTATTGCTGCCGATAATTGAAAGCACCATTAAAAAACCAAAACTATCTGCATATGTAGGTTGCCTAAATTAGGCTACTAGACCTGCGCGTAAACTAATTAATCTCTCAGATTTGGTTTAATGAGGTCTGTTATTGGAGCATCTTGTGTGACTTTGGGAATTTTATATTTTGATGTATGTGTGGGTTTGGCCAGTTTTGGCCTTAAATGATATTCATTGCTGATGCGACGTGTATGTTATAGGTAATTTGATTTGATATGCAAGTATGTAATTTGTTACAATGTGAAACCAAAAGACACTGTGGAGTGACGATGTTCCTGAAAAGGACTTTATTGAAAATTTAAAAGTTCCACAAGTCAACATGAACAATCCACATAGAAATAAAATAATCCATATAAAAACCGTGAGGACCTAATTCGCCGAGAGTGTGGGATCCAGCACGGTCCGTGTTTCGACAATATAGTCTTCTTCAGAGGTCCCTGATAGTCCTAAGGTAGTAGATACGTGGAATAAACAGTCCAAAAAGAGCAAATGCGCGGAACTCCGCAGAGAATGCGTTGCATAAACCAATAGCACTGTTACAGTGTGTCCTTGAAGTGTTTTGTACGACAAATGTAAATGTTTTATTTTGTATGTTAATATAACTCGCCCTGAATAAGGGCGGATGGAGAATGCTTCAACCAAGGCTAGACAGATGCTGGGTTGCATCCGAAGAAGTTTTGTCAACCGAAAGCCTGAAGTTATAATGCCGTTGTACAGGTCCATGGTGAGACCTCATCTGGAATACTGTGTTCAGTATTGGAGACCACATTATCAAAAGGATGTGAAGAGAATGGAATCGGTTCAGCAAATGGCCACTAAGATGGTCTCAGAACTCAAGGATCTCCCATATGAAGAACGTTTAAGCAGGCTGCAGTTATATTCTCTCGAGGAACGCAGAGAGAAGGGAGACATGATAGAGATGTTCAAATATCTTACAGGCCGTGCTGAGGTGGATAAATATATATTTTTCCTTACAGGTCCCACGGCAACAAGAGGGCATCCGCTCAAGCTCAAGGGTGGGAGACTTCATGGCGACATCAGGAAGTACTGCTTCACCGAAAGGGTGGTTGATCGATGGAATGGTCTTCCATGTCAGGTAGTTGAAGCCAGCAACGTGCTTGAGTTCAAGAAACGATGGGATAAACATGTGGGTTCACTCCGGGGAAATGCTTAGGGGAGGGTTCTTTTAGGGGGAGGGTTCTATGAGTGGGCAGACTTGTTGGGCCATTGGCCCTTTTCTGCCGTCATACTCTATGTATTCTATGTCCTCCCAAAAGATCCCAGAACGGATTACAGGAGTACTTACACACAGTGGCGTAGTAAGGTGGAGGGGGAGGTCCGGCAAGGGCACCATCACCCATCCTCCTTTCTGCCTCCTCCGCCTCTTCCCACTCCTTCCCTCGCCAAGTGCGTGCACCCCTTCCCGTCCCCTTACCTCTTAGTGGTTCAGCGCCGCGAGCAATGACTTTAACGTGTTCCTCGCGACCGCATCAGCACTCCCACCGATGTCACTTCCAGGTGCCGCACATCAGGAGTGACATCAGAGGGAGAGCCACTGGGGTCGTGAAGCGCACGTCAAAGTCGTTACTTGCAGTGGCGAAGAACTAGAAGTACAGGGGAAGGGAAGTGGCGCACGTGTGGCAGGGGGGATTGGGGAAGGAACAAGTTACATGTGGATCAGCTCAGATTCTATAAAAGACATCTAACATTACCCTCCCCCCAATTACAAAACCATGATAGCGGTTTTTAGAGCAGGCCGGTGGGTTGAATGCTCTGCGCTGTTCCCGACACTCATAGAGTTCCTAGGAGCATCGGGAGCCGCGCAGAGCATTCAGCATGCCAGCTTGTGCTAAAAACCGCTATTGCAATTTTGTAAAAGGGCGGTTCATTATTTCAAAAGCTTAATTGGCGGTAGGCGTCTAGTCCAAGCTGCCTACCAGAAAGTGGGGCGTGGTTAGGAGAGAATTGTGGGTCGTTCTTGGGCATGTTTTGTGTGTAGGCTCTTAAATTTGACTTGCGTTGGCGCTGGTATTTAGGCCAACAGGGGATGCCTAAGGTTTTGACACCTACCAGCGTGTAAGCCCTATTTAGGCACCGTCAGGCGTCATTCTCCAAATGGCGTCTACATCAAGATTGACAGGTGCGATGTGCTGCATTCCTTGGCGTCTATGTGGTAGGTGCCATTTATAGAATCGGGGTCAAGCAAGTATTCTGTAAAGGGCCTATCGTTGGATGCCATTTGCTGGCCCCGAATGGAATAAAATGACCTTCATTGAAGGTTGAATTACTCTTGTAGTCTTTTTAGCTGGGAAAACATTTACATTATTCTTTCAATGGTTCCCAAACCTGTCCTGGGGGACCCCCAGCCGGTCAGGTTTTCAGGATATCCCTAATGAATATGCATGAGAGAGATTTGTATACCTGTCACTTCCATTATATGTAAATCTCTCTCATGCATATTCATTAGGGATATCTTGAAAACCTGATTGGCTGGGGGTCCCCCAGGACAGGTTTGGGAACCACTGTTCTAGATGCAGTTTCCTTTCTCCGACGCCCTAAATGAAGCTACTGTTAAGGCAGAGGCTCTGCTCTGTTTTATGTGAGCAATGCAAGAGGCGAGACGGGAGCTAACTGGGGAATAAAATGCTTTTCACATGTTTTAATTTAGTTTGCCTTCTCAACCCTGTCCTGGGGACCCCCCAGCCAGTCGGGTTTTCAAAATATCCTAATGAATATGCATGAGAGAGATTTGCATATAATGGAAGTGACAGGTATGCAAATCTCTCTCATGCATATTATTATTAGGATTTTTTATATACCGCCTATCAAGGTTATCTAAGCGGTTTTTACAATCAGGTACTCAAGCATTTTTCCCTCTCTGTCCCGGTGGGCTCACAATCTATCTAATGTACCTGGGGCTATGGAGGATTAAGTGACTTGCCCAGGGTCACAAGGAGCAGCGCGGGGTTTGAACCCACAACCCCAGGGTGCTGAGGCTGTAGATCCAACCACTGCGCCACACACTCCTGGGGTACCAGCAGCTAGTTGGGCTTTGAGGATATCCCTAATGAATATGCATGAGAGAGATTTGCATACCTGCCACTTCCCAACCCTGTCCTGGGGTACCAGCAGCTAGTCAGGCTTTGAGGATATCCCTAATGAATATGCATGAGAGAGATTTGCATACCTGTCACTTCCATTATATGCAAATCTCTCTCATGCATATTCATTAGAGTGGTGGTTCCCATCCCTGTCCTTGGGGACCAGCAGCCAGTCGGGCTTTGAGGATATTCCTAATGAATATGCATGAGAGAGATTTGCATATAATGGAAGTGACAGGTATGCAAATCTCTCTCATGCATATTCATTAGAGCTGTGGTTCCCAACCCTGTCCTGGGGGACCAGCAGCCAGTTGGGTTTTGAGGATATCCCTAATGAATATGCATGAGAGAGATTTGCATACCTGTCACTTCCATTATATGCAAATCTCTCTCACGCATATTCATTAGGGATATCTTGAAAACCCGACTGGCTGGGGGGCCCCAGGACAGGGTTGAGAACCACTGCCTTAAGCCATGTGCCTCCCAGCACAACCAGGCGTGCGTTCATCCCGCAGAAATGTTGCGTCTGGCACGTCTTGCTGATTTTTATTACATCGTACAGCAATACGAGGCACCACATGTGCTTGTAGGTCCATGTGTCTTGATGAAATCGGTTGACTTACTCTGCTATCAGAAGCGTGCCATATCTGGGAACACGAGCTCACTTTAGCATTATGCATTGCAAGACACAACCCTGATCCTCACGGCTTCTTAAATGGAACATCAGCACTGAATATTCACAAGAAAAATCAAACATTGGGTCCTAGGTACTAAGAACATAAGAATAGCCTTACTGGGTCAGACCAAAGGTCCATCAAGCCCAGTAGCCTGTTCTCACAGTGGCCAATCCAAGTCCCTAGTACCTGGCCAAAACCCAAGGAGTAGCAACATTCCATATAGAATCTCAAAGAACAACAAGATTCCGGAATCCCAAAGAGTAGCCACATTCCATGCTACTGATCCAAGGCAAGCAGTGGCTTCCCTCATGTCTTTTTCAATAATAGACTATTGCTTTTCCTCCAGGAACTTGTCCAAACCTTTCTTAAAACCAGCTACGCTTACCTCAACCTCTTGCTTCCTCCTATTGGCTTGAAAAGTATTTCCTTGTAACGTCATCACATGTCCCCTAGTCTTTGTAATGTGGCAATATAGCATCTCATTATGTTATTGTCAATGGCTTATTAAATAGGGCCTTGGATTGACTGACTGCCCAGCTCCGTCTTTCCTTGTTTGTCCATTACCTTTAAGTCCTTTTTGATTTTAACTCTCACCCAATAATGAGTTTTATTGGCGTGCACGTCTTTATAATGTTTTCATTGAAAAGCTGATAAATAAAATATTCTTCAATATGGACCCAGAGTCTGACCCGGCAGAGGCAATGCTTATGTTCTTATATGTTTTCACAGCATCAGTATAATACAAGTCCAATTTGTGACAGCTCCAGCTTTTTATTTTGATAAAAATTGAATAACGATTTGTAGAAGGATGTGCAATAAAACCAAAGTGCTTGAACCGATCTTTCAGTCTCAGCTCACAAAAGCTTCCATGGATCATTCTTGCAAACCTTATAGAGTCATTGCATTTAAATCTGTGCTCCTAAAGATTTAGGTCCTTAGAAACCAGTCCCAAAATTCACTAGGCGATCGATAGATATTCAGCTGGAGATGCTGGCGAGATCAGTGTTATCCCCCCCAAATTCAATGGTGGGTCACGTCTAAGCTCCATCTTTGAATTTCTGGATATAAAGAGGCAACAAAAACATGGCAGTTAAGAGCAATATTTAGCGCTTAAGTAACTATGGTGAACTGCACAAAGATAAGTCTGTTTTACGCAGTCCTATGTATGTGTTTATCTTAGTCACTTAAGTACTGAATATCAGCACTTAAGCAGTTAAGTGTCAACACTGCACTTAAGCAGTCAACACAAAACAGCTGGGCCCAGCGTAGGCTCAGACTGGGCATTTTCAATGGCACCGTCCAGTTAAATCTGCCTGGTTAGCCTCGGAGAAGCTATTTAACTGGCCAAAAGCCAATCCTAGCCATTTAAATGACTTTGACCTCTCTCTATTTTTTTAGAAGTTCTACTGAACTTATTCACTTAAATTCTCTACAGTAGCTGACCGCAAACCAGTTAAGTAAGCAGATATTTTTGTTAGGTGCCTTCGACTCACGAGTCCCAGCGACGTGACAAACATCACCACGTATTTGTGGCAGAATATAGAAGTAGGTTGCCGGACCTTTCTTCTGCGCAGTATAAATTTGATGTTGTTACATCAAACGTGATCCTCCGCCTCCAACATTGCCCGTCCGCTGCTGTCCAGATGGGTGGTACATCGTTAGTCTGACATCCAAAAAGGCTGTCTTGACTTTATCCACCAGGCTATCTGGGCTCAGGTCACCCCCGTGGCTAATAGTGGCTTAAAAACTACTGGCTACCAAGGGTTGAATATTACTCCGTATGTTTATTGCATTTTATTTCATGAAAGTCTTTCCAACCCAAAGGAAGTTTATTAATTAATTAATTTATGAATACAGTTAAACCGTGGCTTGCGAGCATAATTCATTCCGAAAATATGCTTGTAATCCAAAACACTCATATGTCAAAGCAAGAAATAATGGAAACTCAGACAATTAATTCCACAACCCAAAAACTTTAATACAAAACACTGTATGTACTCGCATTGCAAGACCTTGCTCGTTTAGAACAGTCGCTACACTCTTGCAGCGGCAGAGAGAGAAGAACCGTTGGCTCGGTTGTGATGTGTGTATACTGTATGTACTTGTATTGCAAGACATTGCTTGTATATCAAATTAAAATTTAATAAAATGTTTTGCTTGTCTTGCAAAACACTTGCAAACCAAGTTACTTGCAATCCAAGGTTTTTCTGTATTTGTTATTACCACAATTTAATAGGGATATCAAAGTGATGTACAGTAAAACCAGTAAAAGTCATATACGTGCAAATAAAATCATTTAAAACACAACAACAAAGTAGCTACCCAAGGCAAACACACAAAGGAAGGATTGCATTGTACTACAATCTATAACCAGCAACATATGTATAATATTGAGGATACCTGAGGGAGAATCAAAAACAAATGAATTATAATAAATGTCAGCTATGTCTCAATGCTACTAGTTAAATGATTCCCGAAAAGCCTTTTCTTAAGGCCTGTCAAACGACTTGTAAAGAACATCTTGTCTAAGTTCCAGGGGCAAGGAGTTCCAGAGAGATGGAGCCACACAGCTAAACCTTGTATTGACATGACAAATGTCTTCTGTGAGGGAAACAACAACAGATTGGAACCAGATGACCACAAGGAACATTCAGCTTGATACAGCAGGAATCAAAAGTATAAAATACGAGATTGATGTGGAGGAGTGGCCTAGTGGTTAGAGCAGCCCTCAGCATCCTGAGGTTGTGAGTTCAATTCGCTCTCCAGCTCCTTTTGACTCTGGGTGAGCCATTTAACACTTCATTGGCCCAGGCACACAATAATTAACCGTCTAAAATATGTAAGCTGCTTTGAATGTGTAAGCCACACAGAAAAAGTGGTACAGTACTCCCCTGATATTCGCGGGGGTTCCGTTCCAAGAACCCCAGCGAATGTCGAGAAACCGCAAATACGGTAGGGAGGGGAGACAGGAGAGGGCAGCCGGAGCGCTGGCGAGTGAAGGAAATCACTCGTTGTATGCTCCGACCGCCTCTTCCTGTACTGAAGCTTGGCCTCACTAATCAGGAGCTGCTTTGACACGCAGCTCCTGATTGGTGAGGCCCGACTTTAGTACAGGAAGAGGCGGTCGTAGCATATTGATTTCCTTCACTCGCCGGCGCTCCGGCTGCCCTCTCCTGCCTCCCCTTCGCGGTCGGAAAATATCGCGAATGACCGGGACCGTGAACCGCGGACCGCAAATTCGCAGGGGAGCACTGTATATCAAGTCCCATTCTTACCCTGAAGTATCAAAGTACAAAGCCTGGTGAGCGAGAATTAGAAATACAAACTGAATTCTAGTGCTAACTAGGGTTACCAGATGTTCGGATTTTGAGGACATGTCTGAGGGTCTGGATGGTTTTTCAAAACCCGGCACTGAATAATGGAATGGGGACCGCAATCTGCCTTAATTTGTACTAATTCGTCTTGATTTGGATTGATTTATTTCATAGAACAGTTTTAGTGGATATGTTTTGGAAATGTTGATTTCTTTCATGCTCTCAAGCTCTGCCAAAGACGGATCTGTGAAGTGGGTTGTGCCGGGAGTTGTATTAAGACCTACACTAAAATAGGACTGTTTGCTATCAGGCTGCTTCAGGGAGATTTTTCTATCTCTTAAATTTGTTTTATTGTATTTTCAATTTTTTATCTTCTTTCATTCTTTCTATTTTCTATTTCTTTGATTTTTGATCTTAGAAATTTTTATTTTAATCAGGTACTTTAGCTAGATTGTGAGCATTTGGGGCAGACAAGGTCGTTTTTTTCTCAAGTACCTAATTTAATTTTAGTTTAATACATTGTAAACCGCTTAGGTCAGTAAAATGCAGGAGCGGTAGATCAAATCTTTAAATATACATAAACATTGTCCGGGATTTGAAAAGCTTCCCGACATAATTGTGTTGGGAAGGGGCGCGCGTGAAGTCATTGTGTCAGGTCCGCACATGCGTGGATGCCATCTGGGGGCGGGTCTAGGGATAGAACAGGCCTGGATAGAGGCGGAACTAGTTGGTCCTGGGGGCGTGGCCATGGGTCTGGATTTTCCCGAAGGAAAATCTGGCAACTCTAGTGCTAACAAGCAACCAATGTTGTTTGTAGAACAAAGTTGGAAAGAATTATACAAGAAGGCCCAGATTCTCTAAACAGTGCCATTGCCAAAGGCTGCCGATTGCATGTCAATCACATGACGGTACCATTTAAAGAATCATGCCATTTCCGGCGCCTACTTTTGACGTGAATTGCGCCTCTGTAGGCGCTTTACACTACCTAATGCCACTTCCGGCATTATGCGCCTTGAAAATCAATTGAAAACATCATTTAAATGGCATTTTTCACTCAGCTTGGGCATCTAACAGCGCCTATAAAATCCATACCATTTATAGAATATGGGCCAAAATGTCTCTCTGTCCAGAGCAGACATGGGCAACTCCGGTCCATGAGGGCCAGAATCCAGTCGGGTTTTCAAGGTTTCCCTAATGAATATGCATGAAATCTGTTTGCATGCACTGCTTTCAATGCATATTCATTGGGGAAATCCTGAAAACCCGATTGGATTCCGGCCCTCGAGGACCGGAGTTGCCCATGTCTGCTCTGGAGGCATAATAATTCTCCCAAAATAGAACAGAAGAGAATAGAGTGAAATTTGGCACGTGAAAAATCCAGTAAAAAAGATATCAAATTTGAAAATGAGCTAATGAAGTCGTGGCCCAATGCATTTCCATGAGAGAAACAGTTCCAACTTCTATAACATAGAAACTGTCATGCTGAAAAGTTCTGCAATCCACAATTACCTCATAATCAAAACTACCCCTCAAACATACTCTTACATGCATGTTATTATTGATTAATTGATCTGTCCATTTTATGAGAAACTCTTTATTGTGAACCGCTTAGAACTTGTTAAGGTATCAGTGGTACACAAAAATAAAGTTATTATTATTATGTAGGACCATGAATCACTATTTCCCTGTGATATACAGCTTTTCTTGCAACACGAATCAAAGCAGTTCCCAACTTTACCAAAGGAAAAGAACGCCGTAAGTATTAAATGAAAGATTCAAGCACATTGAGAGCTCATTCAAAATTAAAACATAGTAATAAAATTAAAAAATAAAACATCAGGTTAAAAGATCTTCCATTCAAAAAAAGGGGGGAATTGAGGGTGTAGGGGTAGGAAGAAATAGGTCATATTGAAATGTATATTGAAGGAATGATAAATTTCATTTTATATTATAGTTTTATTAATTACTTTAATACAATGTGAATAGGAGGAAAAAAGGGAGGGGGAGGGGGGAAGGGAGGTGGGGAGTAGTAGGGGGGTTGATTTTGGTCATATGGAAATATATTTTGAAGGAATGATAAAAATATGCATGTAAATATTATAATTATGAATCTATTTGAAATGAAATCTATTTGTATTATATTATATTTAATTATTTCCTTCAATAAAATGTTATAAATTAAAAAGATAGCAACATTTTATTAACAATAGATGCAAAAGAATTCCATGAGTCATGCTCCGCATTCTTTTCCCACTTGCCTTGGGCTTCTGTAAAGACGGTAAGTATTTAACCGAAATGAAATAAATTGATATCGGGTCGGATTTGGTAAATAGTGACCAAATACAGGTGCTAAAAAACAAATATGGCACCCAGAGCTATTTCTATATAGGGCACTCCAAGATGAGCACTTTTGATGGAATAGCACTGGTTGCCGACTTCTGCAGCCAATTTTGGGTGCGAGGACTTACATCAACCGACAAGTTGTGTGGTATTAAGAACATAACCAGTGCCTCCGCTGGGTCAGACCAGAGGTCCATTGTGCCCAGCAGCCTGCACACGCGGTGGCCCAACAGGTCCAGGACCTGTGCAGTAATCCTCTATCTACACCCCTCTATCCCCTTTTCCAGCAGGAAATTGTCCAATCCTTTCTTGAACCCCAGTACCGTACTCTGCCCTATTACGTCCTCTGGAAGCACATTCCAGGTGTCCACCACACGTTGGGTAAAGAAGAACTTCCTAGCATTCGTTCTGAATCTGTCCCCTTTCAACTTTTCCGAGTGCCCTCTTGTTCTTTTATTATTCGAAAGTTTGAAGAATCTGTCCCTCTCTACTCTCTCTATGCCTTTCATGATCTTGTAAGTCTCTATCATATCCCCTCTAAGTCTCCAGGGAAAAGAGTCCCAGTTTTTCTAATCTCTCAGCGTATGAAAGGTTTTCTATCCCTTTTATCAGACGTGTCGCTCTTCTCTGAACCCTCTCGAGTAACGCCATATCTTTCTTAAGGTACGGCGACCAATATTGGACGCAGTACTCAAGATGAGGACGCACCATCGCCCGATACAACGGCAGGATAACTTCTTTCGTTCTGGTTGTAATACCCTTCTTGATTATGCCTAGCATTCTATTTGCCTTCTTAGCGGCCGCTGCACACTGTGCCGTCGGCTTCATTGTCATGTCCACTATTACCCCCAAGTCCCTTTCTTGGGTACTCTCCTTCAGTAATATCCCTCCCATCGTATAGCTGCACCTCGGGTTTCTGCTTCCCACATGTAGTACTTTACATTTCTCAATGTTGAACTTCATCTGCCATCTCGTCGCCCATTCCCCTAGTTTGTTCAAGTCTCTTTGCAATTCTTCGCTGTCCTCTTTAGTCCGAGCTCCACTAAATAGTTTGGTGTTGTCCGCAAATTTTATTATCTCACACTTCGTCCCTGTTTCTAGATCATTTATGAATATATTAAATAGCAACGGCCCAAGCACCGAGCCCTGCGGGACACCACTCGTGACCCTCCTCCAGTCCGAGTAGTGGCCCTTTACTCCCACCCTCTGTTTCCTACCCGCCAATCAGTTTCTGATCCATCTATGTACATCTCCCTCCAACCCATGGTTCTTCAGTTTCCGAAGTAGGCGTTCATGGGGTACTTTGTCAAAGGCTTTTTGGAAGTCTAGATATATGATGTCTATGGGGGTCACCTCTGTCCATCCATTTGTTAATTCCTTCGAAGAAGTGCAATAAGTTAGTTAGGCACGATCTCCCCTTGCTGAAACCATATTGACTGGTTGTCAGAAGTTTGTTTCTTTCAAAATGTTCGTCAATGTTGTCTTTTATAAGTGCTTCCACCATTTTCCATGGAACCGAGGTCAGACTCACCGGTCTGTAGTTGCCTGGGTCACATCTTGATCCCTTTTTAAAGATGGGCGTAACATTGGCTATCTTCCAGTCCTCTGGGATCACGCCTGTTTTCAGGGATAGATTGCAAATTTTCTGCAGTAGTTCCGCTATCTCCTCCTTTAGTTCCTTCAGAACCCTTGGATTGATTCCGTCCGGACCCGGGGATTTGTCAGTTTTTAGTTTTTCTAGCTGCCTGCGTAAGTCTTCCAGGCTCACTTCCATGGATGTTAGTTTTTCTGTTTGATCTCCCTTGAAGATTTGCTCAGGTTCTGGTATGTTGGATGTGTCTTCATTCGTAAATACAGACGAAAAGAACATGTTAAGTCTTTCTACTACTTCTTTCTCTTCCTTCACCACTCCCTTCCTGTCTCCATCGTCCAGTGGTCCCACCTCCTCCCTGGCTGGCTGCTTCCCTCTAACATATCTAAAGAACGGTTTGAAATTTCGTGTTTCCCTGGCTAGCCTCTCCTCATACTCTCTTTTGGCTTTTCGAACCACATGGTGACATTCTTTTTGATACTTCCTGTGCTCTTTCCAGTTGTCCTCAGTTTTGTCCTTTTTCCATTTCCTGAATGAATATTTCTTATTTCCTATTGCTTCCTTCACTATTTTAGTTATCCACGCCGGGTCTTTTGTTCGACTCTTTTTGCACCCCTTTCTGAATCTGGATTTTCTGAATATACAGATTTTGCACCTCGCTCACAGTGTCCTTGAAAAAAGACCAGGCATGTTCTACCGTTTACCATTTTCTGGAAGTGTTCCTAAGTTTCTTCCTTACCATTTTCCTCATTGCTTCATAGTTTCCTTTCCTGAAGTTGAAAGTTGTCACTATGGTTCTATTTCCTTTCGGTATTCCTACTTCGACCTTGAACTTGATCATATTATGATCGCTGTTTCCCAACGGTCCTACTATTTCCACTTCCTTTGCAGGTCCCTTTAACCCATTTAGGATTAGATCCAGAGTGGCATTTCCTCTCGTCGGTTCTCTTACAAGCTGCTCCATGACAACTACAAATTGGGGGGGGCATTGCTGGGAGACAGCAGTCTAGAGAGAGACTTGGGTGTGCTGGTGGATGCATCACTGAAGCCATCTGCGCAGTGCGCAGCAGCCTCGAAAAAAGCCAACAGGATGCTGGGCATCATAAAGAGGGGCATAACAACCAGGACGCGGGAAGTCATCATGCCATTGTATCGAGCGATGGTGCGTCCACATCTGGAATACTGCGTTCAATATTGGTCGCCGTACCTCAAGAAGGACATGGCAGTACTTGAGAGAGTCCAAAGGAGAGCAACAAAACTGGTAAGAGGGCTGGAACACTGCCCATACGCCGAGAGGTTGGATAGGCTGGGGCTCTTCTCTCTGGAAAAAAGGAGGCTCAGGGGAGATATGATAGAGACCTTCAAGGTCATGAGGGGCATAGAGAGGGTGGATAGGGACAGATTCTTCAGGCTGAAGGGGACAACAGGTACGAGGGGGCATTCGGAGAAACTGAAGGGAGATATGTTCAAAACAAATGCAAGGAAGTTTTTTTTCACCCAAAGGGTCGTGGACACCTGGAATGCGCTACCGGAGGAAGTGATCAGGCAGAGTACGGTACAGGGATTCAAACAGGGATTGGACGGATTCCTGAGGGATAAAGGGATCGTGGGATACTGAGAGAGGTGCTGGGATGTAACACAGGTATAGAAAGCTAACCAGGTAATAAGTATAGAAACCCAACCAGGTCGTGCATGTGCAAGACCAGAGGGTTAGGACTTCGATGGGAAGATAGGACTCAATGGGAAACCAAGGTGGCAAAGGGGCCCCTTCTGGTGATTCAGACAGGTCGTGACCTGTTTGGGCCGCCGTGGGAGCGGACTGCTGGGCAGGATGGACCTATGGTCTGACCCGGCGGAGGCACTGCTTATGTTCTTATGTATGTTCTTATGAAGCAATCTTGTATAGCCTCTAGGAATTCTGTCTCCCTAGCGCATTTTGAGCTTCCAAGACTCCAGTCTATCCCAGGATAGTTGAAGTCTCCCATAATAATCGTGTTACCGCTTTTGCATTCACGCTTCATCTCGTCTTCCATTTCTTCATCTATATCTCTGGTTTGCCCGGGTGGACGATAGTATAGACCCATCTTTATTTCTGGCCCTTTCCTTCCCAGTATTTTAACCCATAGCGATTTCAGGTTGTTGGTCATCTCTGCTTTGTCCATTTTTGTCGATTGTATGCTTTCTTTTATGTATAGGGCTATTCCACCTCCTTTCTGTCCTGACCTGTCCTGGCGATAGAGCTTGTACCCTGGCAGTGCTACAATATTCAACAATACCTCATGGTATGCCCCTGACCTGTATTCAAAAGTGCTTAAAATGAAAGAAAAAGGATCTCAGAATGCCACACCAAAAAGATCATTGCAATCTCCCAAAAGCTTAATTGTGGGTGTTCATCGATCCTAAAAAAACCTTCACATCACTGGATTGCATATTCAAATAACAATCCTATTCAAAATATATATTAATTATTTTGTATTTTTCTTGATGCTATTAAGTCCCATACCATGAGAGCACATTAGCTCTTATGTTACCTTATTATGCAAAAAATTTTTTTTGCTTAGGAAACTAAAAAGCAACATATCAGATATGAGCTAACTGAGACATACAGTACATATAGCTTGTATATAGCAAATTGAAAAAGCACTTAGTTTAGCTCATATCGAATACAAGGTTGCTTTAGATTTTATCATTGTGCTTCATTTCTGTTGCAAACTATGTCATAAATCCAAACGTTCTAGCCGGAAGCCTGCTCTCTGACATGGGAGGCGCTTCCTCCGATGTCAGAGGGAAGACTTCCGGCTCAGCTTCAAGATGCTCGTAGGAGCCGCTGCCGGCGGCTTTATGCAGAGAAACAACTGTGGCTGGAAGGAAGAGGGAGCCGACCAGAAGGTAAACACCCGCCAACGGGAGGCACGTACTTGGGGCACAGAATGGAGAGAGGGAGAGAGAGTGACGCGTTGGGACTCGGGAGGAAGGTAGCACAAACTTAAGACAAAGGATGGAAGGAGGGAGGGGGCATAAACGTGGGACACAGAATGGAGGGAGGGAGGGAAACATGAGCCATAGGATGGAAGAATGAAGGGAGTGAGGGAAAGAGATGCTGAGTTGGGGGAGAGAATAGAAAGGGTGAATTGGGTGTCTAAGAAAGAGGGGGGAAGAGATGGTGCATATGGGGAGATGATGAAAGAGGAGAATTGTTGGGCATAGGAAGGGAGAGAGAATTATTGGACATGGTGGTGGGAGAGGAGTGAGGTACAGATGAATGGGGAAAAGAGAGATGAGAGGGAATAATGTTGGATTTGGTTGTGGAGAGGGAACAGTGGGATGGATGGAAAGGGATGCAAGAGGGGCCTCAAAGAGGTGGAGGAGATGGGAAGAATACTTGGATCCGAGTTACATACAATTTCAACTTAAAAAACGGAACCCGTTCTTAACCCGGGGACTGCCTGTATCTGATTTTTTTAGCTTGTCCTTCCAAAGGAGCTCAGAATGGGATACAAATCAGGTACTCAAGCATTTCCCCTATCTGTCCTGGTGGGATCACAGTCTATCTGACGTAAGAACGTAAGAACTTCCATGCTAGGACAGACCAAAGGTCCATCAAGCCCAGCATCCTGTTTCCAACAGTGGCCAACACAAGTCCCAAGCTCCTAGCTGGATCACAAGTAGTAAAACAGATTTTATGATGCTTATCCTAGGAAAAAGCAGTGGATTTTCCCATTCTCAATAACGGCCTATGGACTCAGTGATGTAGTGAGGGCGAGGGGCGCCCTACGTCACTATTACACTTTGCAATATGTATGATGTCATCACGCCAGTTCATTTACACATCGGGTTCCCATGGCATCCTTTCACTTTCGTTGTCAGACGGAACCTTTCCAGGAGATTTTTGATGTTTATCTGCTTCGATATTTTTGTCAAATTGTTGATCCCAATTGGTTCCCGGTATTTGTGACATAGAACATCTTGGACCCCTGATGAAGAAGTATTACACGAAACACGGCCCATATCGGGTTCTGGTTTCCAACCAATGTGAACCATCCTTTGGAAAACAACGTTCCTGTATCCTGTACATCATCTCGACAGTTTTTTGGGGGGGATTTGGTGGTGCCCCTCTCCCATCCTCTTCTCCGCCCCCACCCTTCTCTGCTCCTCCCCCTTCCCTTCCCCATACCTCTTTAACATTCCCAGCACAAACAGCAACCCCAACCTGCTGCTCACGACAGCATTGGCTCTTCCTCTGATGTCACTTCCTAGACATAGGTCCAGGAAGTGAAGTCAGAGGAAGAGCCAACATTGGCGCGAGCAGCAGATTGGGGTTAAGTTAAAGATGTACATGGGTAGGGGTGACTGTGGAAGGAGGGGGGGGGGGTGGAGAGGACAGGTGCTGGCACCCCCACCAAGATGGTGCCCTTACTACGTCTCTGTATGGACTTCTCTTTTAGGAAATTATCCAAGCCTTTTTTAAACCCTATTAAGCTAACTGATTTCACCTGGGGCAGTGGAGGATTAAGTGACTTTCACAGGGTCAAAAGGAGCAGCATAGGGTTTGAACCTGCAACCCCAGGATCTTGAGCCTGTAGCTTCTCTAATGTGAATAATATAAATGGAATTCTTTAAGGTATGGGAAGCCAATGATATTGAAGAGAGGGGTAACGTGATCATATTTACTTTTAAGTCCTAGTAATTTCAATGCAGTGTTCGGAGGTGTTTGAAGACGTCTTAGATTAAACTTGGGGGTTCATAGATGAAAGTACGCGGGACAATTGCGTGCGGACAAATGAGCTGAGACAAATGCGCGCAGGACGTCAGCACGCTGGATTAAAAGTTAAATTTAAAGCGCTCTGGGGAGGGTTTGGAGAGGGACCCCCCCCCCAGTTTACTTGGAAGTATTGGCACTGCCATTGGGGTGTTCGGGGGGTAACCCCCCCATTTCAGAGGAAAGTGTAATTTTTCCCTGTTTTGGGAAAAATTAGTTTCCTCTGTAAGTGTTGGTGTGTTTGGGGGGTTTCCTCCCACCCCCCCCCAAAGGCAGCACCAGCACTTCTAAGTAAAATAGGGAGGTTACCCCCCACGCCCCCTCGGAGTGCTTTAAATTTAACTTTTAATCCAGCGCGTTGACGTCCTGCGCGCATCTGTCTCTGCTCATTTGTCCGCGCGTGATTGTCTGGCGCGCTTTAATCCCGTCACCAAACTACATATTACAGTAATCAATTTTCAATGTGAAGAATGCGTGTGTCAATGTATGTAAATTTTTGTCATTAAAAAGTCCAAAGGGATCTTAAAGTGTGAAATCCTTTTTTTTACCAGTTCAAAATTTGACCATTGAAGGACAAACGTGAGTCAACAATAACCCTGCGCTATTTGAATTTATTTAACCAATGGAACAGTTAACCAATGGATGCCATCCCGACGTCGCTGCTATCTGGAAGCTTTTCAAAACCCAGAAAAAGTGGCGGGTTCTGAAAAGGCATCCAGACCCCTGGACATGTCCTCGAAGAGGAGGACAAGTCAGGGGGAAATCTGGACATTTAGTAACCCTAGTCAAGAACTTGCAGATGGGATGTGGCAGAGAGAAGTTCCAGGGCTCGCCAAAAGCAGCCTGGTGTGCTTGCTGGTGCTACTGGCAAGCAAAGTAAGGTTTAGAGGGCCATGGGGGAAGGAGGAGGGAGTAGAGGCAGCAAAGCAGAAGTAGGGGCTAGAGAAAGAAGGGGGGAAAAGCTTTGGACCAGGTGAAGCACTGGCGGAGAGCTCAGGGGCCAGGGAATTCAGCGCCTTATATCTAATCTAATCTTCGGTTTGTATATCGGGTCATCTCCCAACGGAGCTCGACTCGGTTCACATATGATTAAGACTGGAGTCCGTAGAAGAGGAACGAGAAAGAAATAAGAGCTTCGGTATTATCATTTCGGTGATGTTGTCGTTAAGCCCTGGGCCAGAGCCTCACCTGGTGCGGCTAAACCCATACCTCTTTAGCGTGCTATATTCCGCACTTTAAAGCCCTGACGCGGCTTAGTAAAAGGAGCCCTAAGACATTTTTTTAATGACTTCTTTATAAAGAGAAAATTCACTGAGGTTTTCATCCAATTTACACTAGCAGCTTTCATGGAACTGAAACTGTCTTTGAATATTCCTCATTTTTGTTATTCTGGAAGGATAACTAAGAATAATCAGAAATGTTTTAATTTTGTCCAGCTCGGTTGGATAAGTATACTCTATAGACCAGGAGTGTCCAATCTGCGGCCCCGTGAAGTATTTTGTGCTGCCCCCGGCTGTTTACCGTCATGCCAGCTCCCTCCTCAGTCTTGCTGTGGCGTTTACGCGGCCCCCAGAAACATTTTTTTTCGGACAATGCGGCCCAGGGAAGCCAAAAGGTTGGACACCCCTGCTATAGACTGTACAATCAGCTCTGTAAAGGAAGTTCTTGGTATGTTTACACTTGGCCATGACATGACAAGGGCAGGTATTATAATTCCAATATTTCACAGCACATCCTTATTTTGAAATATTATTGGCTTTCCTAGAACCGTGTCCTATGGGATACTTGTCGGCTTCATTCCCCTCCAGGTGCACCATCAACACTTCAATAGTCATCCGTTCATCCTATCCTCTACTGTCATCACACTTGTCGGCTCTCTCTGAGACACGTGGGACCTGGAGTCCTCACTGGGTGCTGACAGCTGTAATTTCTGGTATTGCTTCCTCTACTAGGAAGAGAGCTCAGACAGTTTTAAGAAATATCTTCTCGTTGGAAACAGCTATAATAAGCCTGTTCTGGATTTCCACGCCGTGGTCGTGATGGTTTTCACATCCCCTTGCTAACTCGAAAGGGAATTTCCAACTCTGACCTCTACATATGAGAAACATTTTTCAAATTCCTAGACAGAATGTTTTTTAACATGTCAGAGGGATTTAATCAATTTCTCCTGAGGAGCAGCAATCAGACAGTGTGCTTAAAAAAAGGGAAAACGAAGCCACTGTTTACTGATAGTCACGGAGGCTTTTTAATGATTCAGTGGAGATGGGTTTTTAGCTGATTTGCTAGGAGAGCCCCAGCCCACTGCTTCATCATTGCTTTACCATATCATATACTGTAGCTCTAAGACTAGACTAGAATTATCGGGAAAAGAATGGAAAACAAGGATGAGAATGTAATAATGCCTTTGTATCGCTCCATGGTGTGGTGCACCTCGAATACTGTGTATAATTCTGGTCACCGCATCTCAAAAAAGAGGGGCATAAATCATGGAACTGGTCCCCCCCCCCCCCCCCGGAAACCACCAGATCACGAGCTCAGCACCATAGGCCACACACACCGGGGGACCGAGAAAATGATCACAAACTGGCCGTGTCCTGGACGCTTACCTATTTTCCATTATTGTGTTGTACTGCATTTGGCATTGTATACTTTACGTGTACCCATAACCACTGTCAGTAAAAATACTAAAAAAAAAAAAAAAAGGCATTTTCAATATGACATCTAAGTCTGAGTTTGGACATTTTGTGAAGTATGTCCAAAAATCGGGTAGAGAAAATAATCATTTTCAAAACTGCAGTTTTGGAGTCCGTATCTGGTGAAGGACATAAGAAGACTTGAAGCGGTACAGAGGAGGGCGACGTAAATGATAGGAGGTTTGTGCCAAAAGACATATGAGGAGAGACTGGAAACCATGAATATGTAGGAGGGACAGGGGAGATATGATTTAGACGTTCAAATACTTGAAAGGTATTAATGTAGAACAAAATCTTTTCCAGAGAAAGGAAAATGGTAAAACCAGAGGACATAATTTGAGGTTGAGTGGTGGGAGATTCAACACCAATGTAAGGAAATTCTTGTTTACGGAGAGGGTGGTGGATGCCTGGAATGCGCTTCCAAGAGAGGTGGTGGAGATGAAAACGGTGACGGTGTTCAAAAAAGCGTGGGATGAATACAGAGGATCTAGAATCAGAAAATAATAGTAAATATTGAAGAACTAAGACCAGTACTGGGCAGAGCTTTGGATTCTTAGATTGAATCAGGTTGAGCAGACTGGATGGATCATTCAGGTCTTTATCTGCTATCATCTACTATGGTCTAGAGGTCTCTACGGGAACGGGGATTGCGGAAATCCTGCGGATCCCACGGGGATCCTTCCCTAGGTCTACAGGACTCCCATGGGGATCCCTCCAGGTCTAAGGGACTCCCACGGGATCCCCCCCCAGGCTCACGGGACTCCCACAGGGATGGAACCGGGGTTCCCGAGGTCTGGAAAGAGAATTAGTAGAAGATAGACAAAATGATGGAAAAACAAAATGTCCCACCAGGGAGATGTTTATGTTGAGGGGAGCTAAGCTCAAAGTGGGAGGCCCAGCCCAGCCTCTCTCATGGTTATGCCACCCATTGTGTTTAGTACATAAGAACATAAGAACTTGCCTCCACTGGGTCAGACCAGAGGTCCATCGCACCCAGCAGTCTGCTCCCGCGGCGGCCCATCAGGTCCATGATCTGTAAGGTGACTGGCATCTAAGTCTTTTTAATCCCCTTAGCCTTATCTCTACCTCTATCTGAATCCCTCAACCCCGTGTCCTTCAGGAAATTATCCAATCCTTCCTTGAAGCCCGGTAGGGTACTTTGTCCTATTACAACCTCTGGAAGTGCATTCCAGGTGTCTACCACCCTCTGAGTGAAAAATAATTTCCTGGCATTGGTTTCCCTTTCTAACTTCTCTATACCTTTCATGATCTTGAAAGTCTGAAAAATGAAGTACTTGTTTTGGGGTTTCCAGTTCAGTTTTGGCACATTTTTTTTATGCAGCCCTTGTCCTGAAACTCTCAATTCTGCTTTAAATGATTTTGATGCTGTATTGTTTGAATTTTTTTTTTTTTACTTATTGCTGCATTAAAAACCATTTGTGGATCTTGATAGGACCGCTCACAAGTTACCTATGCCAGATGGTGGAACCAGATTTGTTTGTTCAACAGATATGAGCTTTATATTGCCATAAGATCCATCTCTTATTTCTTTTAACAAGAAATGGTCGACCCTACAGTCACATGACCTAATGTCTATTCTAATTCTTTCCGGTGATGTATGCATCTCTTATTTCTGTTCACTGTTATTTATTTATATTGTATTTTATTGTTGGGTTTAATAAACTAAGACTTTAAAAAAAAAATCAAAACTGTCAGAAGTAATTGCTGCTTTTTATGGGGACAGGTAACTTTTATGGGGGGGACAGGCGGGGACGGAGGGGATTTCTCGTGGGGATGTGCGGGGACAGAGGAGATTCTGGCGGGGATGGGCAGGGACATACTGGATACTGGTGGGGATGGGTAGGATTTCTATTCCCGCGCAACTCTCTAATTTCAACTTAAGACAGTGTTTGGCTGCTTGATTGTGGGACCGGAGCCGTTGGATGATCGTGGCACTGCAGAAGAAACGTGGATGTGAATCTTCCAGGACAGACATATGTCGGCTTAAGAAGACAGTGCTGGACAGTTAAGTATTTTTTTTTTTTCTTGATTTTTTTGTACTGGGACTTTGATTTTTCTTCTTGCACTGTTGGCTCTGCTTTTGAACACTTTGGCGTGAGTAGTTGTGAGCATTGGGTTTTGCCAAAGTGTGTTTGAATGTTTTCTGTGATCAGTCGACTCCATTTGATTTTTGTTTTTGTTTTCTCTTTTTGAAAAATAATTGGCCACACCAATATACTACTTAATTGTCAGACCTCGTAGCCAAGCAAAAAGAGCACATAGGGCCTCCGACACAGGTTTTGCAGCCCAGCTTTATTGAAGGACTAGAGTCACCAATGTCTGTAACACATTCTAGATAATATCCTCTGCGCTTTCAATACCAGCGGGCAATGCCGCCATCTATAAAGGTAAGAGCAATGTAGCCAATTCTCTCAGTGTGAGTTAAAAATGCTGCCAGAGGATCCAAGATGGCTGCTGCAGAATGTTAGCTGGTGAGATGCCACAGAAACTCACTCTATACTTTTGTTCTATTGGAATACCTACAATGCCGAAGAGAAGAGGAAAGAGCGTTGGTGGAGCCTCCCGACGGTCAGAAGTTCCTTCTCTTGGCACTACTGATGAAATCCTGAGGTGCCTACAGAGAGAGCCTAATTTATCGGGGAATCGCCCGCTAGAGATGCTGGCGGGGAGTGACGCCGTGGCGAACATCCTTGGGCTCGATGCCATTCTGAGCCCCGACACCAGAGCTCCGCCCCCACAGCCTCAGGAAGCAAGCTCTCCGTGAGAGGCGAGCAGGTCTGAAGAAGCAGTGTTCTCAGCGCGGGAGGCCAGCACATCAGAGGGCTTGCTATCGAGTTCTGTTTGGGACTCTCCAAGCCCCCAGAAGTTACCTGATGCAAGAACATCTCTCAAGGATACGGAACAAGGCCAAAGGGAGGTTAAACTAGTGGCAGAGAAATCTAAAGAGGCACTAGGAGCTTTTTTCTCAATAGATAAACCTCCCGAGAGACCTAGTCATAAATTTAGGAAAGTCATTTGCCCCACAAGTAAATTAATTAGAAAAAAAGATAAATGAGCAGAAAGAGGAAATTTCTTCTGTAAAACAAGATATGACTACATATAAAAGTGAAACTCAAAGAATAGCAATAGATGTTGCAACAATTAAGAAGCACTCATCAAAGATAATACTAGTTTAAGGAGAAAATTGGAAACTTTAGAAAATCATAATCGTGCCAACAATTTACATCTGTTGAACTTTCCTAAAATTCCTATGGTAACCTCTGTGGATATGCTACAGAGATATTTTCTTGAAACTTTAAATATTCCTGAACAGTCCATATTTCCGTTTGTTCGAGTATATTACTTGCCAAAAAAGCAACAGCAACAGAATGAAGTTGTAATGCAACAAGAAACACCATTGGACACAACAAGAAACACCATTGGATGCAACATAAAACCAAAACAAATAAAACTGCAGACAGATGTACAAAGATGCAGGCTAAATTTATCAGACCAGAATCATGAATGCGGTTAATGTTACCACCTTGAACCAAACTAAAGGACCCGACACGGTCCGTGTTTCGGTAAACACGCCTTCATCAGGGATCCCAGGTGGATAAGGTATCAAATCAAACCACAAACAAAAACTTAGCAACATGAAACACCATTGGACGCAACAAGAAACACCATTGGACGCAACATGAAACACCATTGGATGCAACATGAAGCAACATTGGACTCAACAAGAAACATCATTGGACGCAACATGAAGCAACATTGGACGCAACAAGAAACACCATTGGATTCAACATGAAACACCATTGGACGCAACATGAAACACCATTGGATGCAACATGAAGCAACATTGGACTCAACAAGAAACATCATTGGATTCAACATGAAACACCATTGGACGTCACAAATCTGTTAGAAATGTCCCATGAAGTAGTTGCTAGTCCAGCAACACTTCTACTAGCATTGCTACCAGATAAAGAGTGGATTATGAGATTATACTTCAAAAATAGATCTAAAGAGTTCCTGGGACAATAAAAATACAGATATTTCCTGATGTTTCTAAGGAAACACAAAGAAGGAGGTGTCAATTTCTCATATTGAGAACATAAAAACATAAGATTTGCCGCTGCTGGGTCAGACCAGTGGTCCATCGTGCCCAGCAGTCCTCTCACGTGGCGGTTCTTAGGTCAAAGACCAGTGCCCTAACTGAGTCTAGCCTTACTTGTTCCAGTAGGAATTTATCCAACCACGTTTTGAATCCCTGGAGGGTGCTTTCCCCTATAACAACCTCCGGAAGAGCGTTCCAGACCTCTACCAAGTTTCAAGTTTTCAAGTTTCAAGTTTTAATAAAATTTTGATTAATCGCTTTATCTGGATTCAAAGCGATGTACATCATGATAAAATTACATTATTAAAATTATTACTACAATAGATAAAACAAACTCAACTTTAGACAGATGCAACGAACTGGAAACATAAGGAATTAAGGGGAGAATTTACATTGTATTAAAAGTCTGGAGAGACATATAGGGAAAGGACATGAGGAAGGGTAGGGTGATTGAAGAAAGAGAAAAAAATGATTTCTGATTTTTTTTAAAAAAATTAATTTATAAATGCATCATTGAAAAGAAAAGTTTTCAATTTACTTTTGAATTTTTCTATATTAGTTTCTCTCTGGGTGAAGAAGAACCTACTTACGTTTGTACGGAATTTTTTCCCTTCTAACTTTAACAAGTAACCTCAATTGGAGGAGCTTTCTATTTAAGATATCAGTCTATTAAATATGTTTTCCTAGATCCATCTGTTATCTAGTTTTGTATCTTTAAAAGGCCTTGATAAAGAAGGAATTATAACAGCCTCTAAAGAATAGAAACAGACTCTTATCCAGTTACAGACTACAGATTTCTGTAGACCTAGTTTTTTTTTTCTTTGCCCTTAAATCTCACTCAATCTTTAATCTTGGATTCCCTTTTAGAGGACTTGAGATAGATTAAGTAAGAGTTATTTTCTATATAACTCTTTAAAAGCAATAATAATTAAAAAAAATGCTGCAAGAGAATAACATAGGAACAAATTTGTCCCCGTTCCCGCAGGAACTCCCCGGGAGTTTTGTTGCTGTCCCTGCCTCCATTCCTGTAAGCTCTACCTTAACCGCACAAACCTCGGACACTTATGATTTTAAAGTGTTTCAGGTTCGTGCAGATGAGGACGGAGCTTAGGTATTGGTGGAATGAGGCATTATGACATCACAATCTGAGTTCTAGAATGTTGCTACTTAGGATTTGAAAGTGTTTGAGGCTCGTGCAGATGAGGACAGAGCTTAGCCATTGGTGGAATGAGGCATTATGACATCACAATCTGAGCTCTAGAATGTTGCTACTTAGGATTTAAAGTGTTTGAGGCTTGTGCAGATGAGGATGGAGCTCAGGCATTGGTGGTATGAGGCATTATGACATCATAATATGAGCATAGGTGCCTTTCTGTCCGAGAAACAGGCAGCAGAGCAGGGCAGAGTGAAACTGGGCAGGTCTTGGGGGGGTCCGGATATTACTGAGGTAAAATCTGGCAACCCTACCTGGGGCAATTGTATAATAATCATTTTCCAAATGACAAGCATGCATTTTGGAATTAACCCCATAATAGGTGTTAGTTTGTATATATACTTAATCTATAATTAGATTGTAAGCTCTTTTGAGCAGGCACTGCGTACGTCTGTTAACGTTTTAGAAACAGACCTAGTCTATAATGAGAACTCCTAAGAATTATGGGTTGAAAGCAGAATTCATTATTGAGAGGTCCACACCGCTTAGAGGTTCTCATCACGGTTGGCAGAACAGGCTGGTCTTGGAGGTTTGTGCAGAGTGTGAGATGCATTTATGATACTATAAATCTCTGCCTCTCCCTCTCTTTTTCTGTTAGCCCTTTGTTGAAGAATGTGACCCAGGAAGACTTTTGACAGTCGGAATGTCAGGGCCTCCTACTTTCAAGTCTTCTGCACCTCCTGCCAGTATCCTGCACCATTCTGAGCACCCTGTAGATTTCAGCGTAGCTTTTTTTTGTTGACAAGTTGAAAAGGCATGCTTCCTTGCTTCTGTTCCCACCTCGTAAAATCCCGGGAAGGCACATGTGGGAGGCTCTAAGTAATATCTTCAACCATTTCTGGTTGCCCACTGACTTGTTAATTGAGGTCTGGTTGGGATGTGCCAGAGCAAAGCCTTTTGGTTTGTTTTTAGCTCATTTGGCCTGTTCTCATGATTTTTTAATTAATCATTATTATTTTTTTAAATAAAAAAATTACACAAGGAACATACATCATCAGAAGTAACCAAACAAAGATATAAAGTCTCTTAAAGTAAGTGTCAGTTGAGCTTGTTCTTTAATGTTTAAGTTTGAGCTAGCATTTTCTAAATAATTGAGGACTTGACAATAAGGTTTCATATTATTATTTTTAGTTCCTATTCTTTAAATGACTAAGTCAGTCTTTTCTGTACAAGTCTTAATGCTTGATATGTAGCTGGTTTTAAGAAAGGTTTGGACAAGTTCCCGGAGGAAAAGTCCATAGTCTGTTATTGAGAAAGACATGGGGAAAGCCACCTCTTGCCCTGGATCGGTAGCATGGAATGTTGCTACTCTTTGGGATTCTAGAACCTTGTTACTCTCTGGGATTCCGGAATATTGTTATTCTTTGGATTCTGTATGGAATGTTGCTACTCCTTAGGTTTTGGCCAGGTACTAGGGACCTGGATTGGCCACCGTGAGAACGGGCTACTGGGCTTGATGGACCATTGGTCTGACCCAGTAAGGCTATTCTTACGTTCTTATGATTTTTTTTTTAAAAAGTAGTAACCAAACTCAACAATCTTCCAAATTGGGAATTTCAAGCTCAAACAAGAAGGAAAAGGAAAGAAAACCCTATGACATCTAGACCTAGAAATAAGCTGCCAACAGAAATAAATACGTACAAGTAAGAGCGAAATCAAAAGCTTTCCCTGACTTCAACAGTGCATTGGTTCTTGCCTTCTATAAATGAGGTGTCAAGTTAGACGTTCTGGTAGCCAAGATGTTTAAGAGGTCGATTTTCAAAAAATATCTATATTTGGACATCCAGCAGTTTGCAATTTGAAAATGGCTGTTTCTGTTCCTCCGACGTCCAACTGGAAACATCCCAGTTGGAGACCAGGGTGCAATTGGCCCCAGTAGCCCAACAAGGGAGGAAGATCTCAGAAAAAAGTCAGCCACAAGAGAGAACAGCAGCCTTCAAAGTTGCAAGGAGAACCACCAGGAGGCTACAGCTAGAGCAAGCTCAGCCAGCCTGGAAGCACAGCAGACACCGACCCCTGTGAGCTTCCACAGATGGTGAGATCTTAGGGACTGGGTGAGGGTAGATTGGAAAGGAGAGGAGGGATTTAGACACATATCCACGCCCACCTATTTGAGTGAACTTTGGGAGCAGCTGCAGTTGGCGTTGGCAATCAGAACTGGAAGAGGTGTAAAGGTTCGAGAGACCATATTAGAACTGAGAGTTAAAAGGTTCAAAACACTTGAGTTAACAGGTCTGAATATCTGAAATATAGGCTAATGCTGTTGATTTTACTACATAAATATTGCTTTAAGGCCCTCTTTTACAAAGGCGCAGATTTAGCACACGCTAAATCAACACATGATAACATGCACATTTTAGCGTTTAGCGTGCGCTAAAAAGCTTAGTGCACCTTTGTAAAAGAGGGGGTAAGTGTGCGATCATTGAAAGTGTACATCTAATCTAATCTTTGGTTTATAGACCGGGTCATCTCCCAGTTGAGCTCGACTCGGTTCACATGTAATTAAGGCTAGAGTACATAGCGGAAAACATAGGAGACGGAAGAACTAATAACTATAGAACTAATAACTATAGAACTATAGAACTAATAACTAAGAAAAATAACTATAATATCATATCATTGAGGCTGTAGTTAAACCATTTAAAATTGTGAGAACAACCAAGTTTTCAGGAATTTACGAAATAATTGCAGCTGGCCTAAAAGCCTAATGGAGTCGGGAAGTTCATTCCAGATCTGTACAAACTTGAAAATAAAAGATCGACCGAGCTTCCCAGCAGATTTAATTCCCTTAAAGAAAGGGAAGGCAACTTATATCTTTGTGTGTTTCTCAAATGGAAAAGTCTAAGGGGATTCCAACATAAGGGGACAAAAAGATCAAATATTCCATAGAGAAGCTTGAAGATTATATGGCAAATGATTTTTTGACTAGATCTACTGTAGGTATATAATTCAAATAAATCTGTTTAATTTATTAGCCAACCTTGTTCACATAACACTTTTTTGGATTTTTCTGTGGGGGGGGGAGGGGAGAAGAGGGTGAACCTACCATCAATGCTTCTTTTCCCCAGGAGGAGACACTGAACACTAACCAAGTGAGGGACCGACGGAGGCTGCCTTCAGGGGGACTCCAGCCAGGTCTGGTCCCAAACCCGGAACCGCCCCGAAGGGGCTGTTTACATACATATCAGAATGGAGCATTTGTTTTCCTGTTTTGGGTTCTGGACTTCGCAAAATCCTTCTCCATAATGTTTGAACGTGCTCTAGTCAGACTTTTCCTAGCTGCGTTCTGGGATTCTTTTTACCGACACTGATTGAACTTGTTTTTAACATCTATCCAGTCTTTGAATTCTGCTCTAGGAGAGCAACTAAGGTTCACATGGTATCAACACTCCCCCCCCCCCCCCCTAAAACACAAACGTCAGCTTAGAGCCGCCATCTAGAAGATACGCAATCTCGGCCTTTGATGAGAGAGAGAGAAAGGGAAAACAAAAAATACAGAAAGTATAGAAACAGCCCCAGAATGTTATTGTGAACCCATAAAAGCACGATGTTCTGCGTATCTGCTCGACACAAGTTATTAACACTCTGAGGAGTCAGCAAATCAGCCAAAGGGGGGTTCAACTAATTAACGACAGGTTAAATCCCTTTGGGAAGCTCCTGGCATAACATCAGAGGATGGCGAGGCAGAATGCCTATGGCAACAAAGGCTTTGGTCAGGAAATTTAGGACATATGTCGGGAGAAGAAACAAACAGAGCCAACAGAAGTATCTGATGGTCATGTTTTTATTTGCTCTGCTCCCCCCTCTCCCCCCCTCCTCCTTTTTTACTTTATCAGTTTCCTCACACTTTGGCGGCAAAGTCTGGCCCCCTACCTGAGGGTCACAAGAGATGAGAGACAGTGTTAGACAGGATATTCCCAGCATTTTCAATACTTCCTTTCGGGCCTATTCAAACCTCTGACTGACGAGCCCTAAAGACGGTGCTCTGCGTTCCCCTAGGACCTGCGTGACCGTAAAACTTCCAAAACATAATAATAACACAGCCATAAATTATGATCCGCAGTGCCCTGCGGGTGGGAATAACAGCGCCCCAGCTGTGTAGAAGGCAGGGGTGGCAGACCTGGGTTCACGGCGCCTTTGTCACATCGTGCCACACCAGATCCGTTTACGCTGAAGGCAGCTAAAATCCTACACGGCAGGACATGTTTTGAATTGATTTGATTTCTTGTGTACTTTGTAAGCAAGCATGCTACAAGTCCTAATAGTGCTGCTACAGTACAGTGGCATATGCCAGTAGTAAAAAAGCTAGTAATCTCCTACTGTATGGCTTTGGAGAAGACAATCAGAGCTGGGGCCATGCTTTTGACAGGTGTACGATGTTTATTTATTCAATTTTCTATACTCAGAACAGTTTATAGGAGTTTATTCAGGTTCTCAAGCATTTTTCCCTGTCTGTCCCAGTGGGTTCACTCTCTATCTAGGGTACCTGGGGCAATGGGGGGATTAAGTGACTTGCCCAGGGTCACAAGGAGCAGTGAGGGTTTGAACCCACAACTTCAGGGTGCTGAGGCTGTAGCTTTAACCACTGTGCCACACTCTCCCCATTCTCTTGGCTGGGCTGAGAACTTTTCAGCTGCCCCTTGTATTATGATGTCATAATGCCTCATTCCACTAATGCTTAAGAGCCAACCTCATTGGTGATGATGTCACAGTGACTTGATTGTCCTATAGTTCTGCCCATTTACTAGATGCATTTGTTTATTATTAAATTTGATTTTACGCAATATCCAATATTTCAATGCGTATTACATAATTGTAAAAGCCAGGGATGACAAATACAAATACAAATAAGACTATTATACAGACTAATCATTATATTCTATTATTACAAACTGAAACAAGTAGGTAAAAGGGAGAAAGATAATTTATACAATTTATAAAATTAATTAAAAAAGAAGGAAAAAAAAAACATTAAAGGTTTGTACATAAGGGTAGGGTCAATTTAGAAAAAAGAAAAAAAGTATGAAGAAAATTAATTGATAGAAAGAGCTTCAATTATTTTAAAATGATTCATGGAAACAGGTAATGTTAGGGATAATTAATCTGTTTAAAAGTAGATAATTTTAATATAAAGAATAAATAAAGATCCAGATTAGTATTAATGATCTTTGAATGAAGAGAAAAAAGAGGATTAAGATTAAAATTAAAAATTAAAAAAGCACTTATAGTTTCCATGTTGATGTCCTACTCATTTGATTCTTTAAAGAATAAGTACTGTGTTTATTACAATTATCTATCTATGTATTGAACGCATCTTTATAAAGAATGCTTTTCAGACCGCGTTTGAATTTGACTAGTGATGGTTCGTTACGTAGATAAATTGGTAAATTGCTCCACAGTTGGGGTGCTTGTACTGAAAATATGGTTGCTCTTCTTGTCCCAATTATTTTCAAAGAAGGGATGGTTAGTAAGTTTTGTTGCGTCGATCTCAGCGTCCTTAGTGAAGAGTAAGGGATTAGTAGTCTGTCCAGAAATAACGGCTCGTGTGATTGTTGGATTTTAAATGTTAATAATTGTCCTCATTTGAGAGGACAAATGTCAAGAAAAGTGTGGAATAACTTGTAAGTTTAATGGCTCCAAATCATATTTATTTTTCTACTAAATTTTTAGCCCGTTACATTAACGGATGCTAGAATAGATGTGTAGACTTAGGCATTTCTTTTTCTTTCTGTCTTTCTCTCTCTCTCCCCTGTCAGTCTTACCTTCTCCCTTACTTTTACCTCCTCCCTGTCCAGCAGTGCCCCTTCCCTGCTCCCCCTGTCTAGCAGTAGCCCTTCTCCGTTTCTTTTACCTCCCCCCTGTCCACTGGTACCCCTTCTCCCTTATCTGCTCACTGTCCAGCATCCGCTAGGCCGGGCAGCCTCGGGGCTTTTGCTATCGCATTATCGAAGAGGGCTGGCCTAGCAAATGCCCCGCAGCTGCTGCCGCTGCTGGTCCAGGGGGTGAGAAGGAGAGGCGTTGTCAGACGTCAGCCAGCGTCGGAGATCGGGGCAGGAACGTTGTTGGAGAAACCGCCACACGTGTCGCAAACCACCGAAGGCTCCTACTGCGCATGTGGTGACACAGAGCCACGGATTAAGGATCACGACCACATGGAGTTTCAACTGCGCATGTGCGCTAAAGGTTTTATTATAGCGGATACTGTTCTCCCAGGGGAGCTCAGAATGGTTTGCATTAATTTATTCAGGTACTCAAGCATTTTTCCCTGTTTGTCCTGATGGGTCACAAGGAGCCATGGGGGTTTGAACCCACAACCTCAGGGTGTTGAGACTGTAGCTTTAACTACTGTGCCACTCTAGAAACCGAAGTATAGTAAAAGTGAGCCAAGTATAGGACAATCAAGCCATTGTGACATCACTGATGAGGTTGGCTCTTATTGGTGGAATGAGGCATTATGATGTCACAATACCAGCTCTGGTTATCAGAGGCTGAAACTTTTCATACTATTTATTTATTCAGTTTTTCTGTCATTCTCTCAGGAGAGCTCAGAATGGTTTACATGAGTTCATTCAGGTACTCAGGCATTTTCCCCTGTCTGTCCTTGTGGGCTCAAAATCTGTTTAATGTACCAGGGGCAATGGGGGGATTAAGTGACTTGCCCAGGATCACAAGGAGGGTTCTCAGGCTGTAACTTTAGCCACTGTGCCACACTCTCCCCCTCCTTTCCTATTACCCTAGATGTGGTTTCTAAGTTTTGTAATATGCGACCATTCTGGGGAAAGGTGAACTTCTGTAATTTTATTTTTTACCTAAAAGGAAGTGGTTTTGACAAGTTGCTTTACAAATTGTTCGCTCTAACAGAATTCATTGAAGCCTCAGGTTTTTCTTTGTTTCTAGAGACTTTAGTCACCTTTTCCGTGAATGTTCCCTTATAGTCTTAAGAAAGGCTCCAGCAAACTTGAAGAATTAGGGGGCGGGGGGAGGGGTTATTGGTCTAGATTATCGTTAAAATGGGTTAATTTACTGTCAACCCTGGTTATTAATATCTAGGTCTCATTATATAAAATGCTGATATAGCATGGGTGATAAAATCTTAATGGTAGCCCATATGGATACTTTCTCCGCTTAGAGAGTCTAACAGCACCTGCTCAAGCCACCGTCATCAACCACACAAAAGTATTGAGCCTGGCCTCGGTGTGGCCAAATATTTAAAATGGGAGTAAAATCCGGACCAATGGCCACACCCAGGCCCGCCCCTTTCTGGCCCGCCCCGCCCTGTTCCACCCAAGCCCCGCCTAGTTCCCCACAGCCCCACTCCCTCAACCCGTTCACCTGTTTGGAGCGGCGTTGGGAGGGCATATGCATGTAAGCAGGTGTGATGCGATGATGTCACATGCACGTATGCATGTGCGTGATGTCACAGTGTGGCCTAATATTTAAGACCCCAGTCTCTTGTGCTACCTCTCAGCCTTTACCCTTTCCTGCTTCTGCGGTGGATCTGCCAAATCTCTTCAAAGTTTACCACCAGAAGATATACTCTATAAACAACAGTTTGAATTTGCAGGATCAAAGCAAGTGATTTTTGCAGTATTCAAAGATTCCTGATCATGCGCAGATGCCCTCTTGACGCCGCTCCCCAATGAAAGCATTTCCCAAAACACAGACAAAGTGCCGGGTTTTGAAACGTCGTCCAGACGCCTGGACACGTCCTCTACAAGGAAGGACATGCCAGGCAACCCTAGGCACAGTAACCTATCTCAGCTGGCTTCCATGTTTCACCACTGCAGCTGGACCTTTTAACTAGAATCCTAAATTAGCACTAGAATGAATGCACACTGCATGGATAACACTGATTCATCCACTGCATCCCAGACTGCGTTAGACCGACCGAGCAGGTCAGAAATAGTTTTCCCATGTCAAGCCTAGAATGTTTGACTTTTCACCCCGTTCCTTCCAAAACTGCATTGTTCTTTCATTACCAGCAGAATAACTGAATGCCTCTGAGGCTTCGGGATGAAAGCAGAAGGACAAAGTCACTTGTTCCTGGCTTTTGTTTCTCTTTGGCACATCTGAGAATCAACTTCAGATGCATGAGGAATGACTGTAGCCATGCCTTGGGTTCCAACCTTCTTTCCCACCAATCCAGCTGCGAGCTCGCCATCAAACTGACAGCTTCCTCAATCCCATCAGCCCCTAACATAGGGTGTTCTGAATTCTCATCCCCAAGCACCTCAAACATTTCTGTAAGTTATTTTGAATAACTGTAGTAAAAAAATAAAAAAATAAAAATAGGGATTTGTATTCATTTTATGCCGTTTGTAATCTGAAATGACAGAAAAAAATGTTTGTTTTGTCCTGTGCCCTATTGCTCTGGAGTGCCAAGGGCGGGGCAGTGGGGTGGTCCAGCCTAGGTGGACGCAGTGGGGGAAGGAGTGCGAATGGAGAGGTTGCAGGGCTGTGGTCTGCATACACGCAGCCGTCGGCTCCGCCAGCCCCCACCCACTCTCTGTTCCAGGGCAGGGGACTGGCATAGGGACCATGACCTTGGGACTGGCATAGCGACCATGACTTAGCGACTGCTCCATGCAACACTGCCTGCAAGGGGAGGTGTTCTGCCTCTGGTTTCCGCCAAGCCAGGTACGCCACTGCACTATTGACAAAATTGCCTTTGGCCAAAAATCTGGATACCCAATGGCTGCTTCCAGCTAGTGACGGCTGCTGAATATTTGGATAAAGTGGTGAGATGTCAGCACCATCTGGAAAGCAGCAACATTTTTGCTCATATCGGGACAGCTTATGCAGACAAATTTAGGACAGCTATTTTGCTTAGGGTTACTAGACGTCTGGATTTCCCCGGCCCTGTGCTCCTTATGAGGACATGTCCGGGGGTCCGGGTGGCTTTTCAAAACCCTTTGCGCAGGAGGACATCTGCGCGTGCGCAGATACGACGTGAAGCACACGCATGCATGTGCGCAAGATGCCATTGTGTCTCATCCACACATGCGCAGATGAGCTGCCCGATGAGAACAGGGGATGGGTGGGACTGGGCGGGCCTGGAGTCTAGGGGGTCCGGATTTTCCACACAGAAAATCTGGTAACCCTAATTTTGCCATCTTAAGTTACTGAAAAGTTATCCGGTCGCTACCACTCTGGTCTTCTCTCCAGCTCTTTCTCTATCTGGTTCAAATGCGCGCAGACATTTGGGCGCAAGACAATAAAGACCAGGACAAATGCACGCAGGTCTATAACGCGCCAGACAATAGTGTGCAGGACTGATTGTGTGGCGCGGATTTGCGGTATGCGAATAAGTGTTGCGTGTAATTGTGCTGGCGCGCGATAGTCTCGCACGGTATTGTCCGGTTGCAAACGTCTGCGCGCATTTGACTTGTCGCCCCTCTATCTATATAACAGGGGATGCTATAATGTAGACCACACCCTTGCAGCGTAAATATCTACGCTAATAATAACACATGTGAATGTACACTTAATCGTGAACGTGCAAGCTGGAGGGGAGGGGGGGCGCTAAGTCAGTGGCGTAGTGAGAGAGGAGCCCGGGGCAGTGGAACCCCTCCCCCACCCCCCACATTCATCCGCTCCTTCCCTGCCCCCTCCTGCTAAGCACGCCCCTTTCCTTCCCCATACCTCTTTAATTTTCCCCGCTCGAGATGCAACCCCAACCTGTTGGTCGCGCCTGTGTCGGCTCTTCCTCTGACATCACTTCATGATTCCCCCCAGCCCCCACTACACCACTAGGCTAAGTGCTATTCTGTAATGGTGCAACTAACTTTCTTAGTACATGAATGCAGGGAGCCTGGATGAGATATTGCCTCCTATTTGTTTTAAAGGTATTTCCATGTAACTTCATTGAATGTCCAATACTCGTAATTTTTGAGAGTAAAAAATCAATTCGCTTTTATATATTCTACACTAGTGTCTCTCAACACATGGTACGCATACCCCTAGGGATATGCGAACCGCTTGTGGGGGGTAAGCGGTGCAGGTCTCCCGCCTCCTTCCTCCAGCGGCATGCCCCCTCCGCTGAAGAGTCTTCATATGCATACGCTCGGGAACGTCCTGTCGACTCCATCCACTTTGACACTTTTGCGTCAGAGGGGTGGTACCAACAGGGCTTCACGAGCAGATAAACTTGAAGTGCCGGGCCTTGTATAGACTCCGGACTCCCTGAGGGGCAGCGGGAAGGTGGCAGAAGACGGAGGGCTCTTCATCGCTGGACTTAGCTCGGTGTTGCCCGGACTGTGGGGCCACCCCAGCTGACCCGGAAGGCTTCCAGTATCATAGGCCAGAGTTTTACTAGTTGCCAGAGGATGTGCTAAAAGCGGATAGCGTAGCTGGTTTTAAGAAAGATTTGGACAAGTTCCTGGTGGAAAAGTCCATAGTCTGTTATTGAGAAAGACTTGGGGGAAGCCACTGCTTGTCCTGGATCGGTAGCATGGAAAATTGCTACTCTTTGGGTTTTGGCCAGTTACTAGTGACCTGATTGGCCACCATGAGAACGGGCTATTGGACTTGATGGACCATTCGTCTGACCCAGTAAGGCTATGCTTATGCTCTTATATGTGCCAAGTATAGGACAATCAAGCCATTGTAACATCACTGATGAGGATGGCTCTGATGCATTATGACATCACAATCACAGCTCTGGAATGTTGCTCTCATTGTGGTTCCGGAATCTTGCTATTCTTTGAGATGTTGGAATGTTGCTATTCCTTGGGCTTTGGACAGGTACTAGTGACCTGGATTGGCCACTGTGAGAACGGGCTATTGGACTTGATGGACCATTGGTCTGACCCAGTAAAGCTATTCTTATGTTCTTAAAAAAAAAATAAAAATTGATCACTTTCACTCGTTCCACAGCACTCAGAATTTAGTAGATCTCAGCTGTCTCTTTTCCAAGCTGAAGAGCCCTAACCGCTTTAGATATTTCTCATAAGAGAGGAGTTCCATCGCCTTTATTATTTTGGTTGTTTTTCTTTGCACTTTTTCTCTCTCTGCTATTTCTTTCTTGTCATACGGCATCCAGAATTGAGCACAATACTCAAGGTGAGGTCACACTATGGAGCGGAACAGAGGCATTATAATATTCTTGGCCTTATTCACCATCCCAATAATTCCTAGCATCATGTTTGCTTTCTTGGCCTCCGTCGCACATTGGGCGGAAGATTATTAAAGTGCTCAGTATGTGGTTGCATTTTACTGGTGTGGATTATCTGAAGTTGTACCGTTTTGAGGTCTGTCATCAATTTAAGCCCTAGGAACAGAAATCTATCCAGGCACAGCCCTTCAGCGATACTTCACATTTCCCACTTTTATTCAGAATCAGCAAATATGCTCTCGGCACTACATTTAGTTTTGAGAGTAACATTAAAATTTTGGGAATTAATCTAACAAATTCTTTTATGTTTGAATCCCAAGTCAGTGTGTTGTTTTAAAAAAATATATTTTGACTCCTCTGTGGTCACTGAACGACTTTTGTCCAGAACTACCTGGACTACATCAGGTACATCTTTTACAGGACCATCCTCCTGGAATTCTCTTCCTCTCTCCGTCTGCAGCGTTCACTCTCTTAAGGAATTTCAAAGTTGCCCTCAAGACATGGTTATTCACCCAAGCCTTCTTCATTTCATTTTCATTTTTTAAATTTCAGAAAAATATAAAAAAATTTCAGAAAAATATAAGGAGATTGTACAACAAATATGATACATATTAGTGTTTAAGCCCGTTACATTAATGGGTGCTAGAATAAATGTGTAGAATTTCTTTCTTTCTGTCTATCGTCCTCCCGCTGTCTCTCTCTCTTTCTTTCTGTCTCTCTCTCTCTGCCCCATCTTTCTTTCTTTCTTTGTTTTTCTCTCTCCCCCTGCCCCATCTATCTTTCTTTATTTCTCTCCCTGCCCCCTTTCTTTCTTTTTGTCTCACTCCCTGCCTCTCTGTCTTTCTTTCTTTCTTTCTTTCTCCCTGCCCCCCTATCTGTCTGTATGTCTTTCTTTCTTCTATTGGCTCCCAGCGCTATCCATCACCATTTCCATAGTCTTCTGTACCCTCCACTGCATTTATCACCCTTTCAGTCCCAGCTCCATTCCTATCTATCCTTCCTTCCCTTGCCTCCAAGGCCATTCTTCCAGTCCCTATATTCCACCCCACCCAGCTTCTCTTCCTTTATTACCCTATCTCTTGTACCCCACCCCAGAACCAATTTCTCTCTTGTCCCCTGCCCCTTTCTATGGTACTGCAACTCTCCCCCTCCCCATTCCAACATCTGCCACTTTAACCCTCTTCACCCAACCGCACCCCAACACCAGAGCCTGCACCAATTCAAACCCCCCCAATGGTATCTTCAGACCACTCTCTCCAGCTCCTGACTCCCCCACCTACCTCCTCCCTGCCCACTGCATTGAATTTTTGGGCAGGCTGCCCCTTCCTAGCTCTTCACCTTGATGGACCCTCCACACACACACACCTGGTCCACCGCACCCACAGGTCTGGCCTTCTGGACCCCCATTACTTACCCGAGGCGGCAGCAGCGGTCCTGACCTACTAACCCCTCCTCCCTCCCTCTGTGCCCCAAAGAAGTAGCAGTGGCAGTAATCCTGACCCGCCAACCCTCCATTCCCGCCAATCTCCCATGCCAAAGTAATGCGGCAGAGGAAAGGCCCTGCCAGGGCTTGCCGCAAACAGCCTGTGTATAGCGCTGCCACTGCTGCTTTGGGTAAGGAATGGGGGGTTGGCAGGTCAGGGCTGCCACTGCACTGAGACGCTTCCCTGTTCGGCGGTTCCTGCTGCTACTGTGCTGAGATGCTTCCCTTGCTTGGCAGTTCTTCCCTGCTAGGCGGTTCTATTCTACTGCGCATGTGGAGGCATGGAGGCATAGAGTTTCAAGTGTGCATGCACGCTAAGGGTTTTATTATTATAGATAACACGAAGGAACAATAAGCATCCATAAAACTGAATTCTTGACTAATTAGCATGAAGAACTTGGGTCACCTTTAAGTTTAGATGTCAATACTCTAATGTCTAAACAAAAAATATGCTCAGAATCTGGAGAATTGAATGAAAACTGCTCAAAGCAATAAGGTTCCCTGACGCAGGGACGAAACTTGACAATTTCACGTAGGAACCTTCAATTTGAGATAAGTGTTTTATCAGTTTTTGACCAACTTTTGAGTTTTAAAGGTCTACTAGCTGATGCCCCGGCGTTGCACGGGTATTTAATTATAGCAATAACACAGTAAATGGATTCAAATAAAGATACTTTATAGTGGTGAATGAAATTATTTTTTTACAGCTTAATAAAAAGTACAATATTCAAATTGTAATGTGAAATATTTGACAAAATGAATACAATACAACTAACACAAAACTTGATTATAAACAACATTTTTAGTTTCACCTCCAGGAGCAAGAACATATAAATTCTTGGGTGAAGAGACCCCCAGAACATATCACCCCAGGTAGTGAGGGATCTGCATACCAAGTTTCGTTCAAATCGGTCAAGCCGTTTTTGCGTGATCGCGGCACATACACACATACACACACACATACATACACACATACATACCTCCGATTTTATTTATATAGATTACTGTTTTTCAACATAATACTATATTAAATATGCTATGATTGGACGGAGAGGCTGTAAATGGGGAGAATTCTCGGGGGCACAGTCTCCAAGTCTCTGAGCATATTTTTTGTTTAGACATTTGAGACAATTGACATCTAAGCTTAAAGAATGCCAGAAATTTAGGGCAGTCTATTATTATCTTTGCAGTATTTTGGATATATCCTTTGGACCCAGTGGCGTACCTAGGGTATGTGGCACCCGGGGCCCATCATTTTTTGATCCCCCCCCCCCCAATGTAAAAAAAATATTTTTTGTAATGACCATGAAACGGAATAAATGGTCAGAATAGAAACAGGCAGTGAAAATTTTCTTATATTCCAAACATAACATAACATAAATTATGTCTGAATTGTCATGACATCAGAAGTACATATGGAGTAGTTGCAGGTGATGCTTGGGACAGTTCTGATTGTGTTAGTTCGGTTTTATGTGTTTTTTGAATAGAAGGGTTTTTATTTCTTTTTGAAGGTTTTGCAGTCTGTGGTCGATGTCAATTGGTTGTAGAGTTGGGGGTCGAGTGTTGCAGCTCGAATGGCTAGGAGGTTGTCGAACAGTTTTTTTCTTTTGACGTTTTTGGTTGGAGGGTGTGTGAATGGTGCGCGAGTTCTCCTATGTCTGTTTGAAGTGGATTGAATTATTTAGCTGAAGAAATTAGTTACCCCCTCATCCCACACACATTAATTCTCTTCCATTTTTGTTCCCATTATAAAAAACACTGATAAGTTCCCAGAAAAAAAATACATTAAAATAAGAAGTGAAAACAAAGGCCCCTACAGATGAGAACATAACATAAGAATAGCCTAACTGGGTCAGACCAATGGTCCATCATGCCCAGTAGCCCATTCTCATGGTAGCCAATCCAAGACACTAATACCTTGTCAAAACCCAAAGAGTAGCAACATTCCATGCTACCGATCCAGGACAAGCAGACACTTCCCCCATGTCTTAATAACAGATTATGGACTTTTCCTCCAGGAATTTGTCCAAATCTTTCTTAAAACCAGCTACACTATCTGCTTTTACCATAACTTCTGGCCACTTCATTTTTAAGTTTAGATCTTTCCTTTCAAACAGAGACCTTGCTAGATGTCAAATACAGCACAAGGTAACTTCACATGGACTTAGCTGTGCAGGAAAAGTGAATCTCCTCATACACCCACCATATAGTGCAAAAATGTGCAAAGGTCTGTTTTTTTCTTTCGATCACTACATAGCCTAATGACACACAAGCAGCGCTGTTACAAACATATTCTGTAGGTCAATACTAAGGAAAACAAAGTTTCCTTCCTTGGACCAGAAGGAGATACTGATAAACCACTGGAAGAGATCCCAAAACAACACCCAAAGACCCACTCAGTGTGTGAACCAGTTGAGTGGAGTGGACTAACTGGGGGGTGGAAATGGGCTCGGAGTTTGCTCAGCAGAATTTCCCAGACCACCTCTTCCTCTCAACATATTGACACGCTGCCACCATCACCACTAGGAACACCTCACTGGGTTGGCCAGCTATGCTATAAACTTTATAAAACACATTATTATATTTTCTTATAAAGCACATATTTTAACTGAACTCTCTGACATCCTCAGCCTTTCCATTCACAAAAATAGAAGGAAGAAAAGTTCCCATTTCCTGCTGTCTCATGTCCCCGGCCTATACAATATTTTTTTTCTGCAGACCCTTCAAAAGTCTGACCAAATCCTCGTTTCACTTGCATTATAAAGTACTGAGGATGCCATCTCTCCCCAATCCCAGGTCCTAAAGTCTAAGACAGTAGCGCAAACTAATGCTGCCAGATTCAGGAAAAAAAATTTTGATTCGATTCAGCCTATTGAATTGGTTTTTCAATTCGATTTTCCTGCCCAGTTGGGTGATTTTTTTCAAAACGCCTGGTGGGTTTTATAGCTTTTTCACCCCCTTTGGATTCTCCTAACCACACTGGCACTGTGGTGTAAATAAAATAAAGAAACAAAAAGGAATTTTCCTCTCTCTGTTAAATCCTAGCTCACGTTTGCAGTCCAACACCAGCTCTGGCAGGATATACATTTCAAATCTGACATATTATAATCACAAAACAGAAAATAAAATTAATTTTTCTACCTTTTGTTGTCTGGTTATATTTCAAATCTTGTTGGTCCAAGGCTCTGGTTTTCTTCTGATAACTTGCTTGCCAGGGTCTCCTTCTTTCTGCATGCTAACCATCCATCTGCCAACTCTGTCCTCCCTTTCCATTTCCCTTCCCAGGAAGTCTGGTATCTTTCCGTTTTTTCATCTCCCTCCACAGATCCACCTTTTCTTAACTACCCTTTCATCCGGCATCTCTCCCTCCTTCCCCATCACCCCAGAGTCCACCATCTCTCCCTTTCTTTTCCTAATTACCCTCCTATCCAGTATCTCTATCCCTCCTCCACACCATCCCTTATGTCCAATTTCTCTCCCTTTCTGTTCCTTCCCTCCCTAAATCCCATGGTCCATCATCTCTCTCCCTCTCCTCTATTTTCAGACCCATTATTTCTTCCCCCCCCCAAAGTTTGGCATATGCACGTCTCTTTGAACACCCCCTTCCCTCCATGTAATTCTAAACCAGGGTCCCCCCGAAAGGCCTGTCCCCCCTTGAAGGCCTGTACCCCCCTTGAAGGCCTGTCCCACCCCCTTGTAGGCCTGTCCCCCCCTTGAAGGCCTGTCCCCCCCCTTGTAGGCCTGTCCCCCCCTTGAAGGCCTGCCTGCCTGTCCCCCCCTCTTGAAGGCCTGTCCCCCCCTTGAAGGCCTGCAGCCCCTTGAAGGTCTGCACCCCCACCGAAGGCCTGTCCCCCCTTGAAGGCCTGTCCCACCCCCTTGTAGCTTGTCTCCCCCTTGTAGGCCTGTCCCCCCTTGAAGGCCTGCCTGCCTGTCCCCCCCTTGAAAGCCTGTCCCCCCCTTGAAGGCCTGCACCCCCTTGAAGGTCTGAACCCCCCCGAAGGCCTGCACCCCACCTGAAGGCATGTCCCCCCCTTGAAGTCCTGCACCCCCTTGAAGGTCTGCACCCCCCCGAAGGCCTGTCCCCCCCTTGAAGGCCTGTCCCACCCCCTTGTAGGCCTGTCCCCCCCTTGTAGGCCTGTCCCCCCCTTGAAGGCCTGCACCCCCTTGCACCCCCTGATGTCAGAGGAGGGGCGGGACCGCGGCGCAGGAAGCAGCGCCCAAGCAGCTCAGGGATCGCTGACGTCGCGATCCTGCTGCGGGCTGCTTCACAGGTGGTGCAGGAAGGTCAGTGGGGCGAGCGGTCCTTCGGGGGTGGGGGGGACTGAACGGCAAGGCCGGGAGCACACCCTCAGGGCTGGCACCCGGGGCGCACCGCCCCCCCCCCCCCGCACCCCCCACTTGGTACGTCACTGTTTGGACCCCTCCTACAAAAAATTTCCCCTGTTGTTTATTTTTGACTGAACTTGGGTCACCGACACATTCTGGTTATTCTGTACTAGAGAATGACACGGTGACAAAATTCATCACCATTCCCGTCCCCGCGGATAACCGCGGGAAATAATCCCATGTCATTTTCTAGTGTCTATTTCAACCTCGGTCCTTCTACACCAGCATTACTCAGAGCAAAACTTGCGGGTCAGTGGTTGTGCCCAATTATACTCTGATTCTTTCCTCTCTCCTTAAAGAATGGCATGAAGATGGTTTCCCGCGGTTATCCGCGGGGACGGGAACGGTGATGAATTTTGTCACCGTGTCATTCTCTATTCTGTACAGAATCATTGTCCCACTAGCCCTGTCTTTACACACCACCCTGTGTCTTGGTGAGTGATTGGTTTCTTTCCCATCCACATGATGGCATACTTTTGTCTTGTGTGAATTATATGTTTACTAGTGTTTAAGCCCGTTACATTAATGGGTGCTAGTAAAGCCTCCTTCCCTCACATGTCCCCTATTTTCAGCCCCAGCTCCAAACCCATTTTTACCCCACCCCCACGGTCCAACAGCATCTCTTCCCTGCTCCTCCGGTTCCTCTTCCCTGCTTCCCCGGTCAGCAGCATCTTTTCCCTGCTCCCCCGGGCAGCAGCACCTCTTCCCTGCTCCCCCGGTTCCTCTTCCCTGCTTCCCAGTTTAGCAGCACCTCTTCCTTGCTCCCCCGGTCCCTCTTCCCTGCTCCCCCAGTCCCTCTTCCCTGATCCCCTGGTCAGCAGCACCTCTTCTCTGCTCCCCTGGTTCCTCTTCCCTGATCCCCCGGTCAGCAGCACCTCTTCCCTGCTTCCCAGGTCAGCAGCACCTCTTCCTTGCTCGCCCAGTCCCTCTTCCCTGCTCCCCCAGTCCCTCTTTCCTGATCCCCTGGTCAGCAGCACCTCTTCCCTGCTCCCCCGGTTCCTCTTCCCTGCTCCTCGGTCAGCAGCACCTCTTCCCTGCTCCCCCGGTTCCTCTTCCCTGATCCCCCGGTCAGCAGCACCTCTTCTCTGCTCCCCCGGTTCCTCTTCCCTGATCTCCCGGTCAGCAACACCTCTTCCCTGTTCCCCCGGTTCCTCTTCCCTGCTTCACCGGTCAGCAGCACCTCTTCCCTGCTCCCCCGGTTCCTCTTCCCTGCTCCCCCGGTCAACAGCACCTCTTCTCTGCTCCCCCAGTCCCTCTTCCCTGCTCCCCCGGTCAGCAGCACCCCTTACCTGCTCCACCGGTCCAGCATGTAGCCTTGTGAGCATCGTGGCCAGCTTTTGCGAACCTCGCAGGCCGCTCTGCAATTCGGTAGCACGTTCCCTCTGATGCGATCGCGTACATCAGAGGAAACGTTCTACTGAGGTGCTGTGCGGCATGCGAAGTTTGGTACAGCCGGCCGCGATCCTCAAGGAAACAGCGTCCGACCCTCTGCTGCGCTTTGGGGAGTCTTCAGTGGTTCGAAGCCCTCCTCCCGGCAGCCGCTGCCAGCGCCGTTCCACACCGCATCAAGCCGCTGAATACGGCCACAGAGGGCAATCGGGGCGGCCAGGACACAGGCAGGGAGAGTTGGTGAGTGAGGGCGGGAGGAGGGGAGTGGCCAGAGTGTTCCCTGCCGCCGTGTTCTAAAATAGAATCTGGCCAGGGATCAGAAAACACGGCGGCAGGGAACACGAAACCCTAAGTGCGCATATGCGCGTATAGGGTTTTATTATATAGGATTTCCTATCTAAACGATGGTATTGTTTTCCTTTTTAATTTTCCAAAAATTAATATTGCAAACCGTTGAGTTCTGTTCTGTATGGTCGGAGTAGTATAATAAATGTAACATAAGTAAATAGATAAATTAGTCCCCCCCTCCCTTTTACAAAACTATGGAAGCAGTTTTTAGCATAGACTGGCGTGCTGAATGCTCTACGCTGCTCCCGATGTTCATGGGACCTCTATGAGTGTCAGGAGCAGCACATCAGTGTGCCAGCCTGTGCTAACCCCCCCACCCACCCACACATACACTTTTACGGTTTGTAAAAAGGGGAGATAGGTGATAGAAAATCAGATACAACATGTAGCATTAGGACATTATTCATCCAAATAATGGCTTTTAATAAGTTATTATTATTTTTAGCAGTAGTACACTTTTCCCTCCGTATTCATGGTTTCAGCATTCGTGGTTTCGATTATTCACGGTTTTTAGCTTGCTGGCTCCTCCTCCCAAATTACATCAGCTTGCATAGAGAAATCGCTTTCCAAGCGTTTACAGAGAAAATCGCAGATTCCCAGCGCTTTCTTCACCGTATTTTGCCTCTCCTTTAGGAACAGGCCAGGTCTCCCACCATGTTATTCGTGGTTTCACCACATTCACGATAGTTTTAGCGAATAACATATGAAAAAGTTATTCACGGTTTTTCTGTATTTGCGGTTCTGTTAATCCCCTTTCACAGCGAATACGGAGGGAGAATGTAGTAATAATAAATACTCAACATACCATCTCATGTAAAGCAATACACCAAAGAATTTACAAGAAAACCAAAACGAATAAAAACATCCATAACTTCAATACACATACACAATAAGGGAGACATTTTCCAAGTACAATCAAAGGTGGGCTTCTCACTGCATGTCGATGTACCAGTTAGCAAAAGGTCATGTAGACTGACTAACTGGTTAACACAGGGATGCTCCCTCTCTGCCTTGGTACACTAGGGAGTGTGTCGCACAGTGGTTAGAGCTACAGCCTTAGTACCCTGCAGTTGTGGGTTCAAATCCCACGCTGCTCCTTGTGACCCTGGGCCAGTCACTTAATCCCCTCATTGCCACAGGTACATTAGATAGATTGTGCGCCCATCAGGACAGACAGGGAAAAATGCTCAAGTAGCTGAATGTACACCACTTATCCCCTCTTTTACAAAGGTGCGCTAATCAAATTAATGCACGCTAAATGCTAACGCATCCATACACTAACATGCACGCACAAGTGTTTAGTGCACGCTAATCGCTTGGTGCGCTAAGGTTTTTAGTGTGCGCTAAGCACGCACTAATCGCTTGGTGCATTAAGCTTTATAGTGCACGCTAAGCACACGCTAATCGCTTGGCGCGCTAAGCTTTTTAGTGCGCGCTAAACACACGTTAATCGCTTGGTGCGCTAAGCTTTTTAGTACATGCTAAGCATGCGCTAATTGCTTGGCGCACTAAGCTTTTTAGTGTGCGCTAAACACGCGCTAATCACTTGGTGTGCTAAGCTTTTTAGTGTGCGCTAAACACGCGCTAATCGCTTGGCATGCTAAGCTTTTTAGTGCGCGCTAAGCACGCGCTAATCGCTTGGCACGCTAAGCTTTTTAGTGCACGCTAAACACGCGCTAATCACTTGGCGCGCTAAGCACATGCTAATCACTTGACGCGCTAAGATTTTTATTGTGCGCTAAACACGCGCTAATCGCTTGGCACGCTAAGCTTTTTAGTGCGTGCTAAACACACGCTAAACGCTAACACGTGCATGTTATCCTACGGACGCGTTAGCAGTTAACGCACACATTGATTTAGTGCACGCTAAATTTGCGCTAAAACACTTAGCGCGTCTTTGTAAAAGAGGACCTTAGTTATACGTGGTATATCAATGCTCAAAAAATATTTACCGCTTCAAAAGGCAATGTGTGATTCTTCAGCATCTCCTCCGTTAGCTTAGTCAAAGGACCCCGTTAGTCCTTAGGACCAGCAGAGTAATTTACAGCAAATGGAAATACCAGTTGGTAAATTCAAGTTATAGAATACAACATATTTTTTTTTAATCATTAAACTTTCAACAAGTACATAATAATACCATTATATTCACTTTAATATAACTTATTAATTTTACATATATTGAAATCATAATATTATTTCTCCCTCCCTCCCTCCATTATATTATCAAGTTTATCAAGTTTATTAACAAAATTTGATTAATCGCCTATTATAATCACTAAGCGATGTACATAACAAAAATATAATAAAGTAGAAAGGGATTCACAATTTAACAAAAAACATTTAACTTGAACAAACATACAGTTGGGAAGGAAAAGATAAAAGTTACAATTTTTGTTTGGGGTAGAATAAAGGAAATAACAATAGGTAAGGGGAGTAAAAAACCTCAGCAATTATAAACATACTATGCTTTAAACATTAAAAGCATCTCTAAATAAATAAGATTTTAAAAGTTTTTTTAAATATTTAAATATTTTTAAATATTAAAATATTAAAATATTCTTATAATTTCAGATAATTTAAACTTAATCCCACCCTCCCCCCACCCTATGCTTCAATAAATAAAGGGGAAGAAATAAATTATTAATTATAAACAATCCTTACAATAATTAGATTAAGTTACACTTTTTGGTGGAATTCACTATGTCATATTTTCAAAATGGAGAGGATATTAGCTATTCAGCAGGGACGATATAAAAAATTCATTGATGTTTGGGAGCCGTTAACAAATTATTGTAGAATACAATGTATTACAAATTCTTGAGTTGATTTACTAAGCTTCATTACGGCACCAATGACTGTTAAAGGGGCAATTGATGCCCATTGAAAGTCCATAACAGGGTCACTAATATTAAACACCCTTTTTTTTGCCATATGGCATGTTAAAAAAATAATCAGCTGTAACATTGCAAGCACATGCAAAGCAGCTCATTAATATGCACATGAAATAATGCAGCTTCCAGAGATGTTGTTAACTTTTCCTCTGGGAGTACTGGGCCACTAAAATGCAAATTAAAGAGCCCGGCATTCAGCCAAATGACTGCCTCTTTATCCCTTTCAGCCACAATCTCCCTGGTAGACAAAATGATGAAAAGTTGGAAGGTCCCTCTCCAGTTCACCAGATTATTTAGAACATAAGAGCATAAGAATAGCCTTACTGGGTCAGACCAATGGTCCATCAAGCCCAGTAGCCCCTTCTCATGGTGGCCAATCCAGGTCACTAGTACCTGTTCAAAACCCAAAGAGTAGCAACATTCCAGCATCTCAAAGAATAGCAAAATTCCAGAACCCCAATGAGAGCAACATTCCAGAGCTGAGATTGTGATGTCATAATGCCTCAGAGCCAGCCTCATCAGTGATGTTACAATGGCTTGATTGTCCTATACTTGACACACAGAGCTTAAGAATAGCCATACTGGGTCAGACCAATGGTCCATCAAGCCCAGTAGCCCGTTCTTATGGTGGCCAATCCAGGTCACTAGTACCTGGCTGAAACCCAAAGAGTAGCAACATTCCATACAGAATCTCAAAGAATAGCCAGATTCCGGAACCCCAATGAGAGCAACATTCCAGAGCTGAGATTGTGATGTCATAATCCCTCAGAGCCAACCTCATCAGTGATATTACAATGGCTTGATTGTCCTATACTTGACACAGAGAGCTTAAGAATAGCCATACTGGGTCAGACCAATGGTCCATCAAGCCCAGTAGCCCGTTCTTATGGTGGCCAATCCAGGTCACTAGTACCTGGCTGAAACCCAAAGAGTAGCAACATTCCATACAGAATCTCAAAGAATAGCCAGATTCCGGAACCCCAATGAGAGCAACATTCCAGAGCTGAGATTGTGATGTCATAATCCCTCAGAGCCAACCTCATCAGTGATATTACAATGGCTTGATTGTCCTATACTTGACACAGAGAGCTTAAGAATAGCCATACTGGGTCAGACCAATGGTCCATCAAGCCCAGTAGGCCAGTCTCATGGTGGCCAATCCAGGTCACTGGTACCTGGCCAAAACCCAAGGTGTATCAATATTCCATGCAACCGATACAGAGAAAGCAGTGGCTTCCCCCATGTCTTAAAAAAAATTATTTCTGGCATCTCCAAAGCTTACCAAATAATCTCTAGTGATTTAGTGAGGGAAAGGGGCAATCCCAGTCTAGTTCAGTAAGAGCTCCTTTTACCGCAGAGCTTTTTACCGCAGGCCGGTGAGGTAAATTCTCTGATGCTCATTCAATTCCTATGAGCGTTGGAGCATTTACTTTGCCAGCCTGCGGTAAAAAGCTCTACCATGGTTTGATAAAAGGGGTCCTAAATGAACAAGTTGCAAATGTTTACTAATTCACAGATGCCCTGGCGATGCCATTTTTTAAATAGCACCATCGGTGTCCAGTGGTATAAAGTGATGTGCCACTAGGGGGCAGACATCATCTTTTGTATTGCCACTTCTTAACAGTGGCAGAAAGAGATGGCTGCCCCCTAGCAGTATGTCATCATGTACTATCAGATGCCAAATGGAGCCATAAGGGCAGCATAATATGAAGATTGTTCTTGCCCCTCACCGGATCACCTGGGGCTATTCAGTAAGACACAGGGCAGAAGTTATCTGCAAGGTGCCTTTAATGATCTTTGATTGGATAATTATTTAACCTTCAGGAAAACAGCCCAAACTGGTTGGCTGGTTGTTTCCAATGCTGTTTAAATGAGGGTGTTAGCAAGAGGGAGTTAAAAGACAGATGAGGATGGGGGAAGGATAGGCATTTTCTTCAGAATGGCTTTTTATTTTATGTTCATTGTTCTATTTTACCTCAATCTTTCTGACGAGGCAAATAATTAAACATTTAATTAAAATAAATCTTGCATCCAACCACAAAATAAAATTACATGAAATTCAGTATAATTCAGCCTTTTTTAAAATGCCACATCTTTCTTTATAACAAATCAGATGCTATATAGTTTTGAACAGCCTTACTGGGTTCAGATTCCCGTGTTTTATGGCTGGATATCAGCTCTGTCATATGAACGCCTGTGCATTTATTGGTCCCGCTGGGGTTGAGAATTGTGTTGGCACCACAGTTCACTAGGTCAGGGAAGGTCAAAGGTTATCTTATGTAAGGTAGTATGGGATTGCCGATTGACCCAGCTCCCCTGCCTTTACCCCTGGCTCATCTGCAGAAATCATTAAGGGATTCATCTTTACTCTCAAGAGCTGTTAGTGCCTTTTTAGTGCAAATATCAGATTTCCAACCCCTAAGTGCTGATACCTGAAGGATTTCAGATCGGGTAGGATATTTCAGTGGAAAAAGGCATAGAGCGAAGACAGATTAAGAAGGTGCATTGCCTACAAAATCCAGTTTATTCTCGTTTACTTTATTAGGGATTTTTTTTTCTCCTGCATTGATAAGACTGTTGAATCAAAGAGGAGCTCTTCTGCCAAAAAAGCAACCAGGATGCCAGGTATTAGTAGGAATGGAATAAGGATTAAATCAAATCATAATGCTGCAGTATCACTCCATGGGGTGACCACATCTTGAGAACCGTGTGCAATTCTGGTCACTGCATCTCAAAAAAGATATAGCAGACTTAGAAAAATGACAGAGAAGGGTGATTAAAATGATTGAGGAGATGAAATGACTCTCATATGAGGCGAAGTTAAGGAAGTTAGGGCTCTTCAGCTCGGAGAAGAGACAGCTGAGGGGAGATATGATTGGGGGGTCTAGAAAATTCCGAGTGCAGTAAAATGCCTAAACCTGAATCAAGGTTTTACTTTTCCAAAATGTACAAAGACTAGGAACGTGCCATGAAGTTACTAAACAGTACATCTGAACCAAAGAGGAATAAATATTTTTCCACTCGACATATAATTCAGCTCTGGAACTTATTGCTGGAGGATGTTAATGTTAATGTTGCCTGGTTTAAAAAGAGATTTGGGGAAAATATCCATAAATTGTTATTAAGGTAGACCTGGAAAAGCCACTACTTGTACTTTGGGCTAAATAGTTTGAAATCTTACTACTTTGGAGGATACTGGAATCTTGTTACTCTTTGGTATTCCAGAATCTTACTTCTCTTTGGAATTCTGGTTTCCTGCTATTCTTTGGGATTCTGCCTGGTACTTGTGACTGAGATTGGCCACTGTTAGAAAGAGGATTCTGGTCTAGATGGACCTTTGGTCTCATCCAGTCTTTCCTCATACAACAGTGGTCTGCGATAAAAAAAAAAAAAAAAAAACACCTTGCACAGCTTGATAAAAGGGGACCTTTATTTTTTATTAATTTATCAATAATTACAAATTAAATCACTTTTTACTGGAACATAGAATTTGTTTTTTTTTCCTCTGAATACAAAAAAACGCATCAAATCACAAAGAAACATATTCACGATATTCAAGCTGCTCCTCAGACTACTATTAAAAAGGGGAAGGGGATAAGAAAATAAAGGAGATGTTTAGTGGAAAATAAATAGACAGAAAAGGCCTAGGTGGATTGAATCCCAGACAATTTCTTACTTGCTAAACTTTAAACACAACCACTGGTTTTCTTAAGATCTGAAAAAGACCTTGTAGACATCTCAAACCCAAATACTTACAATTAAATGGGATTAATCCCATCATTATTCCTCCCTTCCCTCTACCACCATGTCCAACATTCCTCTCTCATACATCCTTCTTCATCACAACATCCAATATGTCTCTCTCCCTCCTCTTCACCACTATCATGTCCAATAATTCTCCCTCTTTCTTCCTTTCCCCATGTGCACCTTCTTTCTCTCCCACTCCACACACCTGTCCAACCATTGTCCCTTTCTCTATCATCCCTTACTGGCAGCATCTCTCTTTCTCTCCTTTCCCACCACCCCACCCATGCAGCATCTCTCTTTCATAAGAACATAAGCAATGCCTCTGCTGGGTCAGACCCGAGGTCCATCATGCCCAGCAGTCCGCTCACGCGGCGGCCCAACAGGTCCAGGACCTGTGCAATAATCCTCTATCTATACCCCTCTATCCCCATTTCCAGTAGGAATTTGTCCAATCCTTTCTTGAACCCCAGTACCGTACTCTGCCCTACTACGCTCTCTGGAAGCGCATTCCAGGTGTCCACCACACGTTGGGTAAAGAAGAACTTCCTAGCATTTGTTTTGAATCTGTCCCCGTTCAACTTTTCCGAATGCCCTCTTGTTCTCTTATTTTTCGAAAGTTCGAAGAATCTGTCCCTCTCTACTCTCTCTATGCCCTTCATGATCTTGTAAGTCTCTATCATATCCCCTCTAAGTCTCCTCTTCTCCAGGGAAAAGAGACCCAGCTTCTCCAATCTCTCAGAATATGACAGGTTTTCCATACCTATTATCAGACGTGTTGCTCTCCTTCGAACCCTCTCGACTAACGCCATATCCTTCTTAAGATACGGCGACCAATATTGGACGCAGTACTCCAAATGCGGGCGCACCATCGCCCGATACAACGGCAGGATAACTTCTTTCGTTCTGGCTGTAATACCCTTTTTGATTATACCAAGCATTCTATTCGCTCTCTTAGTGGCCGCTGCACACTGTGCCGACGGCTTCATTGTCATGTCCACCATTACCCCCAAGTCCCTTTCCTGGGTACTCTTATTCAATAACATCCCTCCCATTGTATAGTTGTACCTCGAGTTTCTGCTCCCCACATGTAATACTTTACATTTTTCAATGTTGAACTTCATCTGCCATTTCGCCGCCCGTTCTTCTAATTTGTTCAAGTCCCTTTGCAACTTTTCGCAGTCCTCTGTAGTCCGAGCTCCATTAAATAGTTTGGTGTTGTCCGCAAATTTTATTATCTCACACTTCGTTCCTGTTTCTAGATCATTTATGAAGATATTAAATTCCCTGCCTTCCCAGCCCCCCAGCCCATACAGTATCTGCCCTTCCCTCCCTTTCCCATCCCCCAGTCTGTTCAGCATCTGTCTTTCCCTGCCTTCCCAACCCTTTCCCAGTCCGTTCAGCATCTGTCTTTCCTTGCCTTCCCAACCCTTCCAGCCCGAGCAGCATATGTTCTTCCGGCCCTTCCCAACCCCAGCCTCCCAGCAGGATCCCCTGGCATGACCTGCCTCTCCAGCTTCCGACTCCCCCACTTATCTCCTCCCTGGCTGCTATAATTTTAAATCTTTCGGTAGCTGGCAGCAGCAAAAGGGTGAACCTGGTACCATCGGCCTGTCCCAGAAGTCTTCATTCTGCAGCAACTTCCTGTTCCCGTGAAGGTGGGATGCTGCAGAATGAAGACTCCCAGGGCAGATTGATAATGGCAGGCTCACCTCGTTGCCACTGCCCGAAGATTTAAAATTACAGCAGCCAAGGTGGAGGTAGGTGGGGGAGTCAGGAGAGCCATAACTCTTCGGACCGTCAATTTCTTGAGGGGGCATGGCCCCTGTGGCCACCCCATTTCTGACATCTATGAATGAATAATACAGCTGTGGTGAGCATTGGAAGTTGTGTTATTGGTAGCAAAATAATGCTGACTCAATAAATTTCATTGGGACTTTTCTCACTGGGGAACTATTCTTTACCTTTGCAGAAGCTTTGGAAATGACTCTTTACATTTATTTGGGGTTTCAATTATTTAGATTGTTTTGTTCTCCCCTGTAGGGTTTAGCAGACACCGAAACAACATAAATGTCATCAATGATATTTCATTAGGGTTTGATGTCATTTCCGATTGGAAATTATACAACATCTGCGACACATTAAGGAAGAGCTGATGAGTCACCAGATTTCAAGACACAAACTGGGAACAGACTGCCCAAGCTCACTAATTGTCTTTTGCTGGGTTGTTTACAAGGCCCTTCCTGACTATTGAGCCTGTAGGAGGTTCGGGGACTGGTAGGTACCAAACCATCTGGAGAGGAAACCCTTGACACTATCTTTCTAGAAAGTTGAGGACTTGGGGACACAAAGGGCTCCTTTTATCAAGCCGCGCTAGCGGGGATAGCACGTCGGCCATTTCATCACGCGCCAACCCCCGCGGATGGCTACAAAACTAACGCCTGCTCAATGCAGGCATTAGCGGCTAGCGCAGCAGACGGTTTAACATGCGGTATTACGCACGTTAAACCCCTACCGCAGCTTGATAAAAAGGGCCCCCCTAAGATTTGTCTAGACAGGAATGTTGCATGAGCAGGTCCTAACCGTGGATAAACCTTATCTTTGTGATGGAAGTAATATGATATATGTTTTTCAACAAAAGAACTAAACTAAACTAAACCTTAAGTTTATATACCGCGTCATCTCCACGGGAGTAGAGCTCGACACGGTTTACAGGAATTACTAAAGAAAGGAACTCCAATGGGAGGAAGAAGGGCTTGGTAAAAAGGGAAGAAGGAGGGGGCTAAGTAGAGTGGAGAGGGAGGGAGTGGTTACATTTTAGAGAAAAGCCAAGTTTTCAAAGAACAGATAAAGACCATACGACATGTCCAGCATGCTTATCCATGCTACTAAGCTCCATAATTCTTTCCTTTCTCTCTCTCCGAGTTCCTTAGAGCTTGTTCTAAGCTTTCCTGAAATCAAATGCAGTAATATCTTCATCTCCACTGAGAAGCTGTTCTATGCATGTGCCACTTTTTTCCTTAAAGAAATATTTCCTTAAATTACTGCTCAGTCTACCCCCTTTGACCTTCGTCCTGTGATCCCTTGTTCTAAAATTTCCTAGGAATTGAAAAAGGGCTGCCTCTTATATATTTACTAGCTGATGCCCCGGCGTTGCACGGGTATTTAATTATAGCAATAACACTGTAAATGGATTCAAATAAAGATACTTTATAGGGGTGAATGAAATTATTTTTTTACAGCTTAATAAAAAGTACAATATTCAAATTATAATGTGAAATATTTGACAAAATGAATACAATACAACTAACGCAAAACGTGATTATAAACAAAATTTTTAGTTTCACCTCCTGGAGCAAGAACATATAAATTCTTGGGTGAACCCACCCTTGAGCAAGCAACATAGAGTTGTGGGCCGCGAGACCCCCAGAACATATCACCCCAGGTAGTGAGGGATCTGCATACCAAGGTTCGTTCAAATCGGTCAAGCCGTTTTTGCGTGATCGCGGCACATACACACATACATACCTCCGATTTTATATATATAGATACCTTGAAACATTTTTAACACATCTCCCTACTGCCTTTCTTGCAAAGTATACATACTGATAGCCTTAGCTGGCTAGCTGATGAATATAAGTTACGTTGTTTGTGGTCTTATATCCCGCCAAATCCTCCAAGGTTACAACATAGTTAATGCATCACAAAACATTACAACAGCAGCTACAGCGACACAAAACATCTCTACACATTGCAGGAAAAGGTCCATATTCCTAGATTTTTGGAGCAGCAAGTTCGTGGATTGGTATCTTTCTTTCATAACTGTACAAAGTAGGGTAAATATAATCAATTACTGATATTCAATTCTTTAAAATGCTATACCAAGAATCCCAAAACATAAAATTAATTACATGTTTAATTTATTAATTTCTTTAATTCCATTCATATCCTAAAAACTAACAAAATTTATTTCATCTGCATTTAAAATCTACAATAACAAGTAATACAAAGTGCAGAGTGCTACTAATGGCAAAATCATAGGCAGGGAAAAGCTACAGGTAATATAGCTTTTAAGTAGAGTTCATCAATCAATCTTCAAGGCTCTTAATGATGTTAAGTATTGAAGCCATTCAGACCCAATAAAGCTCACTTAACTTGATGATGAGTCAATTAAAAGTCCTAATATCTCCTTGAGTTGTAATCTGTAGACTTGACCAAGCCTCCTTATATTCATAATCCAATATGAAATGCTTAATCAGTTCTGAGGTTCTCTCTTCTTAATCCTTATTGTTTTCCGGTTTTAGTTACTTATATTGTTCAATTAGCATAAGCTACAGTCTAGGTGCCTTACACCCGTATTTTATTACAGTTTGGGTATGCCCAAATGCCGTTATAGAATTAGTGCTGTGGGTTTTTCTTGTGGTGCCTAATTTATGTCAACAATTTATAGAATTGCTACTTTGTGTTATGCTTATTTGGTTTTAAGTCTGAGCAGAGGTCCTCCAAGCGCATTGCTGCCAGCAGGGGATGGTGCTTCAATATTGTCTTTTTGATCACTAGGGACAGGCAGGTTCCAAGGATTCCTGCAGAGCTTGCAGAGCCCTCACTTTTGAAAAAGTGATAGTGAGACATCGCCCTCCACTGGTAGGACTGTATGTGGAGGACTCCCGCTCAGCTTAGAGGGAACACGAGTGAGCAAAGCTTATACACATCGATCTGTTTGTATCCACCCAACCAAAAACGAGTGCTTTCACTTGGCAGTAAGGAATGCTTTCAGTGGCCAGAATAATTTCTCAAACTCCACACAATCTAGACGCCAAATATGGGAGAATATGACATTTGTTTCCTGATCTTAACAGGGATTTTTTTTTTTAAAAAAAATTAACATTTGTGTCTTTTTCTCTACTGTTACTTCTCTTTCCCATTCATTAATCACACATTCACAGTGCATAAACTCTCCCTCCATCATAACTAGGCTTTATATTTAGTTCAACTATGCTGCTTGTCTGTCTTATGTCGCAATGATCAGTATTTCCATCTCTGGTGAATGAAGAGCCCAGAGGGAGCTTGGTTAAAGTCTATTCCATATGGACTCACAGTTCCCAAACCTACATCGTACAACGACATCCCAAATTAGGAGGCCAACATTTTATTCCATGCTGGAAGTCCAAAGAATTCTGTCTGCTGAAATCTGTATATATTATTCTGATGTCACTGGGAATTAAAATAGCACTCAGACCCTCATAAATCCTCTATAATAAAACCCTAAGCGCGCATGCGCACTTACAACGCCGTGTTCCCTGACAGCGTGATGTGTGCCTCCGTGTCGAATTTGATTTCAGGCATGTGGGGCAGCTTGCGATGGCTTGCGGCGCTTGCAGCGATTTGAGTGGTGGTAGCGGTTTGACTCCTGCGCTGCCACTGCCGGGACGCCTCTTCTCACCCCCGGACCAGCAAACGCAGCAGCCGCGGGGCATTTGCTAGGCCAGCTCACTCTGATAATGTGAGGTGGGCCGACCTACCAAAAGCCCCGAGGCTGCCCGGGTTAATGGATGCTAGACAGGGGGAGAAGGGAAAGGAGAAGGCCTGCTGCTGGACAGGGGGATCAGGTAAGAGGTGCTGCTGGACAGGGGGGAGGTAAAATGAAGGAAGAAGGGCTGCTGCTGGACAGGGGAAGCAGGGAAGGGGTGCTGCTGGACACAGGGGAGGTAAAAGGAAGGGAGAAGGCCTACTGCTGGACAGGGGGAGCAGGGAAGAGGTGCTGCTGGACAGGGGGGAGGTAAAACGAAGGGAGAAGGGCTGCTGCTGGACAGGGAAGATCAATGAAGGGGTGCTGCTGGACAGAGGGTAGGTAAAACGAAGGGAGAAGGGCTACTGCTGAACAGGGGGAACAGGCATGGGGTAGTAATGGACAGCCAAGTAAAGAGAGAGACAGAAAGAAAGACAGACAGAAAGCGGCCAAAGAGAGAGAGAGAGAGAGAAAGAAAGACAGATAGACAGAAAGCGGCCAAGGAGAGAGAGGGAAAGAAAGAAAGACAGACACACCCATCTATTCTAGCATCCGTTAATGTAATGGGCTTAAAGACTAGTTTTATTGAATTTGGGCCTAAGTGATGGATCTTTCTGGTGCCTAACTTTGGGCAACTTTATAGACTTCTCCCCCATCATTTGTGGTAAAAATTGGGCTAGTAAAGAAATAGGTGATAAATATGAGGGGATGCTGAAAAGTTCCCAGCCCGACCAACTTCCTAAATTCTGACTATTATTTTGCCACTGTAGCTGAAAAAAGTGTTATTTTGTTTTGCAAAGGTCCAATTTGCAGAATCATAATGCTATGTTTTGACATTGTTTCAGATTATTCATTGGACTTTGTCAACAAAAAGTGTGGAATTTTCAAGTGTAGAACTCTGAACCATCATGAAGTTTCTATTCCTGTAGATGAAAACTCCGAAGGAAATTCATGAAGGTATGATGCAAACATTGAGTGGCAAATGCCCATCATACTCCATAGTGAAAAAGTGGTGTCAAACTTTCAACGTGGAGCTTACTCCACTTGACTGCCAATCAAGTGGAGAAAGCTTCATCCAGGGCTAGACAAATCATGGGCTGTATCCATAGAAGTTTCGTCAGCCGTAAGCCCGAGATCATAATGCCATTGTACAGATCCATGGTGAGACCATCTGGAATACTGTGTACAATTCTGGAGGCCGCATTATCAAAAAGATGTGCGGAGAATTGAGTCGGTTCAGCGAATGGCCACCAGGATGGTCTCAGGACCCAATGATCTCCTGTATGAGGAACGACTGGGTAAGTTGCAGTTGTACTCACTCGAGGAACGCAGAGAGAGGGGAGACATGATTGAGATGTTCAAATATGTCACGGGCCATATCGAGGTGGAAGAGGATCTCTTTTTCCTTAAAGGACCAACGGCAACAAGAGGGCATCCGTTGAAAATCAGGGGTGGGAAATTTCATGGCGACACCAGAAAATATTTCTTCACCGAAAGGGTGGTTGATTGCTGGAATAATCTTCCACAACAGGTAATGGAGGCCAGCAGTGTGCCAGATTTTAAGAAAAGATGGGATTGGCATGTGGGATCTCTTCATGGAGGTAGTTAGGGGGTGGGCCATTAGTGTGGGCAGACTAGATGGACCGTGGCCCTTTTCTGCCGTCATGTTCTATGTTTCTATGTTTCTATGAGATTTTGAGACCGAAGATGCAGCAAGGTCTGTGAGGTCTCAAACGGTGTCAACTCCTGAAATTATTGACCAAGTCCATGACCAAATTTTGACATATCGGCGCATATCGGCTAAAATAATTGCTGAGACACTACAGATATCCACGGTGCATGTTTAGTTTATAATCCACAAGCTGATGAGTAAGCAGAAGCCGTCAGCCAAGTGGGTGCCCAAATGCTTGCATGCTGATGAGAAACGATGTTGCGTGGACAACTTCCAAGTTGATTTTGCAGCATTTTTAGCAAGCTGGTGCCAACTTTTTGGAACGATTAGTTACTGTTGATGAAACATGGTTACACCACTATGATCCTGAGACAAAACAATAGTCCATGCAATGGTGACACTCAGGTTCTCCAAGGTCAAGGAAATTCAAGACCCAAAAGTCAGCATGAAACGTGGTGACCACAGTGTTTTGGGATCAGGGAGGTGTTGTGATGACTGACTATCTTATAAGGAGCCAAACAGTTAATGAAGAATTCTACTGTTACTTATTATATTATATATATATTATATTACATTAGTTTCTTTTATTCCGCCAATACCTTGCGGTTCTAGGCGGATTACAAAAGGAAGAGATTCTGGTCATTTCCAGAAGATTCCAGGGAAGCTTTTGGTAGGTCAGGGGGGACTGGGAGAGCCTTCCATTTCTTTCAGGGAGAGGGAGGGTTAATTGCAAGTGGTGAGGTGTGTGTGGGGGGGGGAGGGGGAGGGGTGTCTGCCTAGGTGACCCTAGGTGAGTTTAAGCAGGCGCTCACCAATCAGACAGGAGCCTGGTTAAACTTGGTGCATAAAGTTAGGGCTGCTTTTTTTTTTCTGTCCTAATTTTCTGTGCTTACCAAGCTCACTGCTTTTCTAGCTGTTTCCACTAACTGGCTAGGTCCATATTTCACCCTGTGTCTGCCCCTCCCCATCCCTAACCTTGCTGGTTGTGTTGGCTATTCAACAGCAATATCCATGACACCCTGTTTGTCTAGATCAGGGGTGTCAAAGTCCCTCCTCGAGGGCCGTAATTCAGTCGGGTTTTCAGGATTTCCCCAATGAATATGCATTGAAAGCAGTGCATGCACATAGATCTCATGCATATTCATTGGGGAAATCCTGAAAACCCGACTGGATTCCGGCCCTCGAGGACCGACTTTGACACCTGTGGTCTAGATTGTAGGCTCTTTATGCCGATTAAAGGAGGCATCGAAAGAAAAAAGGAGATGGAAGAGGTGGAAAGGAGTTTCTTTTTTGCTAGACAATGTACCTTCTCACATGGCTGGCAAAAACGTTGGCTGTTTAGACACAGCGGGGTTTTCAGTGCATAATACCATCTACTCTGGTCACCAGATCTTGCTCCATCTGACTATTTTCTGTTTCCAAACCTTAAAAAGAGTTTGACAGGGCGTCAATTTTTGAGTGATTCGGTGATTGCAGCAGCGAAGCAGAATTTCAATCACCTTAGATCAGAGTACTTTTTGGATGGCTTACAGAAACCTCAGACACAATTTGCCAAGTGTGTTGAACTTAGGGGTGAATATGTGGAATAACTTGTAAGTTTCATGGCTCCACGCCATTCCTTTCTTGGTCGGGCTGAGAACTTTCCAGCAGCCCCTCGTATGGAATGCAATTCTGTGTATAACATCTTGTGGTGTGTATATACCATTCAGGCCCATTCAGATACACTTTTTTTTCTGCTCATTTCTGTGTGCCACTGTATTTGCCTTTAGCACTGAACAAGCATCTCACCATTCTGTTCTTTTTTTACCCATGGCCTTCATGGGTACATTTGCATGAAAACATTTGCAGGTCCTGTTATGCTGACAGCAAAAGAAGAAACGGGCATTAAATCCACTCCGATGTTACTGTAGATGAACAAACTTAACCCTTCTCCATCCCTTCAGTCGTGATGACATGAAAGCTCCTGCATTGTGTTCAGCCTTAAGGCCTTCTGCACAATCCTCTGTGAATAGCAAATAGCCTCATTACCATTTATTTTAATATGAGGATGTCTAACGCCCAGCTTTCAGTAGAGTTCATTTCTGAGAGCATAAGAACAGCCTTACTGGGCCAGACCAATGGTCCATCAAGCCCAGTAGCACGTTCTCACAGTGGCCAATCCAGGTCCCTTGTACCTGGCCAAAACCTAAGGAGTAGCAACATTCCAGCAACTCAAAGAATAACAAGATTCCGGAACCGCAATGAGAGCAACATTCCTGAGCTGAGATTGTGATGTCATAATGCCTCAGAGCCAACCTCATCAGTGATGTTATAATGGCTTGATTGTCCTATACTTGGCACACATAAGAGCATAAGAACAGCTATACTGGGTCAGACCAAAGGTCCATCTAGCCCAGTAGCCCATCCTCACGGTGGCCAATCCAAGTCACCAGTACCTGGCCAAAACTCAAAGAGTAGCAACATTCCAGCATCTCAAAGAATAGAAGATTCCGGAACCCCAATGAGAGCAACATTCCAGAGCTGAGATTGTGATGTCATAATGCCTCAGAGCCAACCTCATCAGTGATGTTACAATGGCTTGATTGTCCTATACTTGGCTCACATTATCTTCTTTCGTTATTTCTATTTTCTATTTCTTTGATTTTTGATCTTGGAAATGTATTACACGTTTTGTTTTTTTAATCAGGTACTTTAGCCTTCGGGACAGATAGGGTAGTTTTTCTCAAGTACCTAATTTCATTTTAGTTTGATACTTTGTAAATCCCTTAGGTCAGTAAAATGTAGGAGCGGTAGATCAAATCTTAAATAAACATAAACATACCTTCATACCTTCATGATTATGATGCCTACTTCTTTTTAACAAGTTTTTAATTGGTTTGATTTGGTCAATTACTGTGCCAATTAAAACCAATTAGAGCAATTAAGTTAAGCGGAGGTACACACCTACTGCTGCCTAGCGTTCGACATCGTTTACAGAATCGGGCCCTTAATGTCGGGGGTCAGCACCGACTGTGGCATTTCTGCGGGCTGCCTCCCACCGGTTCGTCCCAAAATGTCAAATGCTCCCGATAGCCACAACGCTCCGCGATAACGCATTGCCAGAGCAGAGTGGAATGGCAGCTGCTTTGTAGGAGCTTCTAATGGCCTTTGTCCCGATGGCCTGTGCCAGTAATATCATTCCAATCACAGCAAGCAGTGAAACAAAGGAAATGTTAATTTGGAGCACCCTGCTGCTAAATCTGTAATTCTGTATCTATGAGCTATGCTTAATATCAATCGGTGATGGTAGGAAGTAGATTAGCAAAGGAGAGAGGTCAGGAAAGATCTCTGGTTTCTGAGAATTAGCCGAGTAAGGTAAATACACAGTGAATACACAGAGGGTAGGGTCCTTTCTAGTACTGCCCTGTTTCCCTGAAAATAAGACCTATCCCCAAAATAAGCCCTAGCATGATTTTTAAAGATGCTCCTTATATAAGTCCTACCGCAAAAATAAGCCCTAGTTAAGATCGACCCCCCCCCCGAAGCCCCCCTCTCGAATGTACCCGACACTCCCTTACTCCATCCTTGACTAGTGCTGCCTGATTTGCTGAAAAAGTTGGACTCGTCGATTCAGCAACCCCTCCCTGTAGGAGGCCTCGGAGCGGAGGTATGTCAGTCTCACAGTGGGAGGGTCGGTGGGGTTCTGCTGCACAAGCGGATGAGTGAGAGGGGAGGAAAGATGCTGCACATAGAGGGGGGGGAGGAGAGGAAGGGAGATATAATTGTTGTACATGAAAAAATAAGACATCCCCAAAAGTAAGCCCTAGTGCATTTTTTGGATCCAAAATAAATATAAGACACTGTCTTATTCTCGGGGAAACACGGTATGAATCTGCAGTTAGATGAATATAGTCTGGGCCACAAGATGCCTGCAAGTAAGTTACTTGTGTAACTGGCTCTACTACTACTTAGATTTATCATTTCTATAGCGCTGAAAAGATAAACTTTTGATCCCAAACTCATCATCTAGGGCCCTCCGATCTAATAATCAAAATAACATAGTAACATAGTAGATGACGGCAGATAAAGACTCGAATGGTCCATCCAGTCTGCCCAACCTGATTCAATTTAAAACTTTTTTTTTCCTTCTTAGCTGTATCCAAAGCTCTACTCGGTTCTGTGCTTGGGTTCCAACTGTCGAAATCTCCGTTAAAACCTACTCCAGCCCAGCCATTGAAGCCTCCCCAGCCCATCCTCCACCAAACAGCCATATACACACACAGACCGTGCAAATCTGCCCAGTATTGGCCTTAGTTCAATTTTTAATATTATTTTCTGATTCTAGATCCTCTGTGTTCATCCCACGCTTCTTTGAACTCCGTCACCGTTTTCCTCTCCACCACCTCTCTCGGGAGCGCATTCCAGGCATCCACCACCCTCTCCGTAAAGTAGAATTTCCTAACATTGCCTTTGAATCTACCACCCCTCAACCTCAAAATCTACTTTCCATATCGTCAATACAGGAATTCTTTTATGACACTACTCGCAAATCCGTTTTTTCACTCACCGCCCCCCCCCCTCTGTGGAATGCCCTCCCATTAGACGTTCGATTAGAGAGCTCGCTTGAAAACTTTAAAGCCAAAATTAAAACTTTCCTCTTTAAAGATGCCTTTACTCTTTAGTATTAGCTTCCGCCTCTTAATCCCTTGATTCTTGTGAAGCTTTGAAACATCAAATGCTTCTTCTGAAGTGGTTCCCATCCTAATGATTTGCCACTCCCTATTTACCGTCCTTTTTTAAAAAAATTAATTTTACTTCGATGTATTTTAAACAACCTTTCCCTCCCTTACTTTCCTACTGTTTCATGTACGTTAATCTGAATTCATCTAGGATTTTTAATATCTGATAAAATATTGGTTTTATTTATTTATTTTCATTGTTTTTTGCAATCTTTTTATATTGTACACCGTTTAGGCACTTATTTTGAAAGACGGTATATCAAAAAATAAAGAAACTTGAAACTTGAGTACACAGCGCTGTACATTCAACATGCAACAGATGGCCTCTGTTTAGAAAGAGCTTTGAATCTAATTTGGACAGACAAGACATATAGGGGGTGGGGTTGGAGAATTTCTCACAGAGGATGATAGGATGGACATAGCCAATTTTACCGTGAGAGGGAGTAAGGAGTTGAAAGCTTCCTTGAAAAAGTGGGTGATTAGCATGGTTTTTAAACCTACCTGTGCAACTTTGTGCGCCTTTTCATGGATTCTACATATGGCGCCCCAAAGTTGAGCATGCTTCCAAGATACCTGCGCAAATAAATTGGATAATGAGCTCTTAACCGTCAGTGATTGGGTGCTAACATCCAATTATTGACATCAATTGACACTAAAATTTTCAGGCCCATTGGGATGTGTGCTATTTTATAAGACATCAAAATAGTCAATACTCTTTATATTCTTCACTTCTCCCCTTTGGATGTCAGCGATGTACCTCCGCCACAATCCAAACTTCATTGCCGCTAAGAGGGGAGTACATAAGAACATAAGAATTGCCGCTGCTGGGTCAGACCAGTGGTCCATCGCACCGAGCAGTCCGCTCACGCGGCGGCCCCCAGGTCAAAGACCAGTACTCTAAATGAGCCCAGCCTCACCTGCGTACTTTCCAGTTGAGCAGGAACTTGTCCAACTTTGTCTTGAATCCCTGGAGGGTGTTTTCCCCTATAACATCCTCCGGAAGAGTGTTCCAATTTTCTACCACTCTCTGTGTGAAGAAGAACTTCCTTATGTTTGTATGGAATCTATCCCCTTTTAACTTTAGAGAGTTCCCTCTCGTTCTCTCTACCTTGGAGATGGTGAACAACCTGTCCTTATCTACTAAGTCTATTCCCTTCATTATCTTGAATGTTTCAATCATGTCCCTTCTCAGTCTCCTCTGTTCAAGGGACAAGAGGCCCAGTTTCTCTAATCTCTCACTGTATGGAAACTCTTCCAGCCCTTGTCTAACTTTGTCTTGAATCCCTGGAGGGTGTTTTCCGCTATAACAGACTCCGGAAGAGCGTTCCAGTTTTCCACCACTCTCTGGGTGAAGAAGAACTTCCTTATATTTGTATGGAATCTATCCCCTTTTAACTTTAGAGAGTGCCCTCTCGTTCTCTCTACCTTGGAGAGGGTGAACAACCTGTCCTTATCTACTAAGTCTATTCCCTTCAGTATCTTGAATGTTTCGATCATGTCCCCTCTCAAAACATTCAAGATACATCAAATCTTCACTGATCCAGTACATTAATCCAACCTTTAATTTTCATTTATTATTCATTTTTTAACCTTTGTTTAACTTGTTTTATTTAAATAGTTTTCAACAGTAATAAATATTTGTCTAAAGCGCATAACTTAGCTTTAAGATTCATTTGGCAAGAGGGTTCACCTCACCGACATGGCTCATGTTTCGTGTTTGCTGTATCAAGGTATACCTCCTCCATATTGATTCCATGTTCCCCATTGTTCTACATGTGTTATGTATGTTAACTTGTAACCGTTCTGAGCTTTTTGGGAGAATGGGATATAAATCTAAATAAATAATTAGTAACTTTTTCTGGGGGATTTTGAACATCATGCAGTGATAATCGAACCTTTCCCAAGACGTCCTAGATGGAACTTAGATGTCCGGAGCTAGACCTGTATTAAAAGCATCTAAGTGCTAAAAAGATGCCCAATTGTACACAGATTACCACTGGAGGGATTAATTAATGACCCTACAAGTTGGTTTTTAAAATCCAAGTCTTTAATACTTTAGAAAAACCCAGACAACTAGTCACTTTACTGATAGTAGCAGGCAATGAGCCCTCATTTAGAATATTGTGTACTTTCAAAAAGATATAAAAAGGATGGAGTTGGTCCAGAAAAAGGCTATTAAAATGGTGCGTGGTCTTCGTCATAAGGCATATAGGGACAGACTTAAAGATCTCAATCTGTATACTTTGAAGGAAAGGCGGGAGAGGCGAGATATGTTAGAGAAGTTTAAATACCTACATAATGCCGAGTCTCTTTTTTAAAAAAAAATTCTTTATTGATTTTCAATTCGAGTACAAAGTGCAATAAATTTTACATACAATTAATGTCATGAACAGCACTGCATTCGATCAAATAATAATACAAAATATATTTCCCCCCTCCCTGGATGTGTGTGCAAATCAAATAGGAAATAAAGGCATTTTACAACTAATCAGAGTTAACAAAATTCATTAATGGACCCCATGTTGTTTTAAATAGCTTATTATGACCCAATATTTCCGAATTCATTTTTTCATAGCTATAACATAGACATAAAGTTTCCCACCAAAAGGAAAAATTTAGCCTGTCCCAGTTTTTCAAATTCCTAGTGACCATTTGCATGGCATCCCCTGTCATAATTATAAGGAGTCTACTTTTATGCCTGTCTAATGGATTTTTAGCGTTCAACAATGTCCCACAAATGATCACATCATAGGACAACGGAATCGATGTTTCCAATATCCTATTAATTTGTCCCCATATTGATTTCCAAAAATTGAGTATCAAGGGACAATAAAACAACAAATGATCCAATGTCCCTACTTCAAGATGACAATGCCGGCATCTGTTAGATTTTGAACTATCCAACTTTTGCAAACGAACTGGGGTCCAAAAAATTCTATGTAACAAAAAGAACCAGGTTTGTCTCATAGATGCTGACGCTGTACATCTCATCCTCCAAGTCCAAATCTGTGGCCACTGAGTAGCAGAAATCTGCTGCTTTAACTCAATGCTCCAAATGTCTTATAGGTGAGACCTCATTTAAAATATTGTGTACAATTCAGGAGGCCGCACCTTCAAAAAGATATAAAAAGGATGGAGTTGGTCCAGAGGAAGGCTACTAAAATGGTGTGTGGTCTTCGTGATAAGGTGTATGGGGACAGACTTAAAGATCTCAATCTGTATACTTTGGAGGAAAGGCGGGAGAGGGGAGATATGATAGAGTCGTTTAAATACCTACATAATATAAATGTACATGAATCCAGTCTCTTTCAATTGAAAGGAAACTCTGCAATGAGAGGGCATAGGATGAAGTTAAGAGATAATCTAAGGAAATATTTTTTTACAGAAAGGATGGTAGATGCGTGGAACAGTCTCTCAGAAGAGGTGGTGGAGACAGAGACTGTGCCTGAATTCAAAAAAGCCTGGGATAGGCACTTGGGATCTCTCAGAGAGAGGAAGAGATAATGGCTACTGTGGATGGGCAGACTGGATGGGCCATTTGACCTTTATCTGCCATCATGCCATCATGTTTCTATGTTTCTAAGCTGCTTATTCTAGGAATAAGCAGTAGATTTTTTCCAAGTCCTTCGTAATAATGACTTATGGACTTTTATTTTAGGGAATTAGCCAAGCCTTTTTTAAACCCCGCTAAGCTAACTGCTTCCACCACATTCTCTAACAACAAATTCTGGAGTTTAATTACACGTTGAGTGGAGAAATATTTTCTCCGTTTGTTTAAATCTACTGTTTAGTACTTTCATCGCATCGTATTTTTGGAAAGAGTAAACAAGTGATCCACATCTACCTTTTCCATTCCACTCAGTATTTTATAGACCTGTAACATAATTTGCCTGATCTGTCTCTTCTCCAGGCTCATAGAGAAGCCATCCCATCCCCTTTATCACTTTTGTTGTCCTTCTTTGTACCTTCTCTAATTTTCCTATATCTTTTTTGAGATGTGACAACCAGATTTGAATACAGAAGGGCCTAGAAGGGCTTCTTTTTACTTTCATGTACCTCAGAGAAACGGAGTAGTTAAAGACATTGACATTTTTCATTTGGGGGTCTTATCTTTACTTCCCAAAACCTCCCAAAGCACTACAAAAATCCCAAAAGCTTTCATATGTATTATATACATGGATTACTGGGCATGCCAGGCTCCTAAGGTCTGAACTCTCATTCAAAATTGCAACTCTCCTGAATGCTGATGACTTTTCCCTGCTGTCTGAAATTTATCAAAGAAAGCCTGACGAGGCCACTTGCTGTTTCTTCCATGGCAGTTTCCCTCTGTCTAATACCCATACATCAGTTCTCCCCTCACCTGTGAAACCCAATGCGCACGGCAGCAAAGTTATTCCATTACAAAATCAAGATTTATATGAATCTGAAAGGCTTAGCAGGGTTTTATGATGTGCATGGCGCCAATCCTTTCTTTTAACCTATTTGTAACATTTGCTCAGGAGCTTTTCATCATCCCTGACACCCCTCCATCTGTTCCCAGTCACTCAGGAACTGGGAGTCCTGTTTCACTGGGTTGGGCTTTGCTCTGCAGTTGAAACGACTCTGCCCCACTGATCATCTCCCAGAATCTGGCGATTGTTTCAGCGCTGGTTGGCGGCGTTTTGCGAAGAGAAAGATCAATTGATTTTTTCTTTTCCGTGGTGCAACTTTCAAAACCCGTGTTTCTTTTTTTAGGAGGGTATTCATTTTGGAGCAGTGTCATAAGTAGAAATAGGTGACACAACTGGGAAAGAGTGCACACTGTTTTTACGAAAGGAGGAATGTTATAAATGACACATGCTCCGGTGGAGGTGTGGCCTAGTGGTTAGAGCAGCTGCCTCGGTACCCTGAGGTTGAGAGTTCAATTCCCACAGTAGCTCCTTGAGACGCCGGGCAAGTCATTGCTCCACAAACAAAAAAGTGCCTGTCTAATAAAATGTGTAAACCACCTTGATTATAAGTACATAAAAAAAATCAGTATGTCATCCCTTTTACACTAAACAAGAGTTCTGAACAGGGCACCCTTTGCAGAATACTAGCTTAGCACGGATCCTAGCTGTAGGCATGGCATTTACGCCTACTGAAACCTGGTATAAATACTGACGGTTGGGGTATCTGAGTACGAATGTAGCACCCCTGTAAATGTGTGATGGTCTATCAGGGGAATAGACATGTTTATTTTGAACCTCAGCAGTTGATAAAATTTATTTCTGCAAAAGAGCAAATTTAATATTCTTGAGAGAATTGTAGTTACAACCTGCTTAGTTTAATTAGGTTTCTTGCCTCTACTCAATACCATCTGTATTTTCTTAGTAATGTTTGATTGAAATTTCAGCGAAAGTAGCTTTCTCCCCCCTTATTGAGGTCTAATTTTTTCCAATCCAGTATACTTAGAATTTTAAAGGAAAAATTTTTTCTTATTGTACTTTACTATTGTTTTGTTTATTTTTTTCTTTTTATTTTAATATACCTTCTTGATTATTATGTTAACAATGGTTGAGACTGGTATTGGAATATTTCTTTGAATTGACTGTTTATTATGTCAAACTATAAAATTAAATAAAGAATTAAAAAAAAAAAAAAATACTGACGGTTGGGCATATAAATGACCCTATTTTAAAGCATCACACTAAACTTCTAGGAATGCCTCTGGCCCACCTATGCCCCCTGTACTAAACTATATAACATATACCACTATGGATAGGAGATGTATCAACAGTATTCTATGAACAAACAAATGGCAAAACTGCAGATATGTACAACGATGTAGGCAATATTTATTGTGACAACCAAAGTATATTTTAAAACCTTTTTACCAAACAAGGGACCCGACACGGTCCGTGTTTCGGACAACCTTCATCAGGGGTCCATGGTAGAAAAGGGAAAAAACATATGTCATAAAAAATTATAGTGAGATTTACAACATTTAGTGACTCTCGGCGTGACACATTATCCGTTTGTTTTTACTGTACTTTTCACTATAATTTTTTGTGACATATGTTTTTTCCCTTTTCTACCTTGGACCCCTGATGAAGGTTGTCCGAAACACGGACTGTGTTGGGTCCCTTGTTTGGTAAAAAGGTTTTTAAATATACTTTGGTTGTCACAATAAATATTGCCTACATCATTGTACATATCTGCAGTTTTGGTTTGTTTGCTCCTGGTTGGTTTTTTCACTGCAGACAAGGTTGGACCCCCTTTTTCCTCTTGGGTCTGTTTCAACAGTATTCTATATCATAACTGTTAAACATTCAGGAAAAAAGCCTCAGAATTGGAGCCTACCCACAGTCTTATCATAGCGTAGTGTTTTCTACTCCATGCTCCAGTCATCGGCAAAAACCCTGAAAATTATACTAGTTATACTGAATCCTTCCTTCATTTTTAATCAAATTTTTGTTTAAACTTTTTATAATAACTTAATTTATTTAATAACTTAATTCTAGAATTTATCTTATAAATATATTCCTCCCTTGGTTAGAAAAATAATTGACAGCTGAAACACCTATGCCCCCGCCACATCCCCTTTTGAAATTCACACCATAACATTTACGGCTTCTTTTACAAAGCTGCGCGGCAACATCTCCGAAGCCCTTTAAATCTCTATGAGCTTCGGGGCCGTTAGCGCAGCGCAGCCGCTAGCGCGGCTTTGTAAAAGAGGCCATTAGAGCGCATTTTACAGAATAGGACGCAAAGCAGATCCAGGTGTCAACCCAAACAACTGCCAAATCACACAAAATGATTATTTGTTAACGACTCGTTAATTAGTTTACATGCAGATTTGGGATCCATGCCAAATTTGCGTAACCAACTTTGGATGACTGATATAGATCAGGGGGAAAGAGTGCACACTATGGGGAAATAATGTGCACTCTTTCCCAGGAGTGCATGCATGTGCAAATCGTAAGTACATGTAAGCATTATTGAAATATATTTCCCAATAGTGCACTCCCTTTGCAAATAGTACACACTCTTTCAGAAGAATGCACAATCTTTCCCAGGAGTGCACGCATGTAAGCATTATTGAAATCTATTTCCCAATAGTGCACTCTCTTTGCAAATAGTACACACTCTTTCAGAAGAATGCACAATCTTTCCCAGGAGTGCCCGCATGTAAGCATTATTGAAATCTATTTCCCAATAGTGCACTCCCTTTGCGAATAGTACACACTCTTTCAGAAGAATGCACAATCTTTCCCAGGAGTGCACGCATGTAAGCATTATTGAAATCTATTTCCCAATAGTGCACTCTCTTTGCAAATAGTACACACTCTTTCAGAAGAATGCACAATCTTTCCCAGGAGTGCACGCATGTGCAAATCGTAAGTACATGTTAGCATTATTGAAATTTATTTCCCAATAGTGCACTCCCTTTGCAAATAGTACAAACTTTTTCAGAAGAATGCAAAATCTTTCCCAGGAGTGCACGCATGTGCAAATCGTAAGTACATGTAAGAATTATTGAAATCTATTTCCCAATAGTGCACTCCCTTTGCAAATAGTACACACTCTTTCAGAAGAATGCACAATCTTTCCCAGGAGTGCACGCATGTGCAAATCGTAAGTACATGTAAGCATTATTGAAATATATTTCCCAATAGTGCACTCCCTTTGCAAATAGTACACACTCTTTCAGAAGAATGCACAATCTTTACCAGGAGTGCACGTATGTGCAAATCGTAAGTACATGTTAGCATTATTGAAATTTATTTCCCAATAGTGCACTCCCTTTGCAAATAGTACAAACTTTTTCAGAAGAATGCAAAATCTTTCCCAGGAGTGCACGCATGTGCAAATCGTAAGTACATGTAAGAATTATTGAAATCTATTTCCCAATAGTGCACTCCCTTTGCAAATAGTACACACTCTTTCAGAAGAATGCACAATCTTTCCCAGGAGTGCACGCATGTGCAAATCGTAAGTACATGTAAGCATTATTGAAATATATTTCCCAATAGTGCACTCCCTTTGCAAATAGTACACACTCTTTCAGAAGAATGCACAATCTTTACCAGGAGTGCACGTATGTGCAAATCGTAAGTACATGTAAGCATTATTGAAATCTATTTCCCAATAGTGCACTCCCTTTGCAAATAGTACACACTCTTTCAGAAGAATGCACAATCTTTCCCAGGAGTGCACGCATGTGCAAATCGTAAGTACATGTAAGCATTATTGAAATATATTTCCCAATAGTGCACTCCCTTTGCAAATAGTACACCCTCTTTCAGAAGAATGCACAATCTTTCCCAGGAGTGCACGCATGTAAGCATTATTGAAATCTATTTCCCAATAGTGCACTCTCTTTGCAAATAGTACACACTCTTTCAGAAGAATGCACAATCTTTCCCAGGAGTGCACGCATGTCCAAATCGTAAGTACATGTAAGCATTATTGAAATTTATTTCCCAATAGTGCACTCCCTTTGCAAATAGTACACACTCTTTCAGAAGAATGCACAATCTTTCCCAGGAGTGCACGCATGTGCAAATCGTAAGTACATGTAAGCATTATTGAAATCTATTTCCCAATAGTGCACTCCCTTTGCAAATAGTACACACTCTTTCAGAAGAATGCACAATCTTTCCCAGGAGTGCCCGCATGTAAGCATTATTGAAATCTATTTCCCAATAGTGCACTCCCTTTGCGAATAGTACACACTCTTTCAGAAAAATGCACAATCTTTCCCAGGAGTGCACGCATGTGCAAATCGAAAGTACATGTAAGCATTATTGAAATTTATTTCCCAATAGTGCACTCCCTTTGCAAATAGTACACACTCTTTCAGAAGAATGCACAATCTTTCCCAGGAGTGCACGCATGTGCAAATCGTAAGTACATGTAAGCATTATTGAAATCTATTTCCCAATAGTGCACTCCCTTTGCAAATAGTACACACTCTTTCAGAAGAATGCACAATCTTTCCCAGGAGTGCACGCATGTGCAAATCGTAAGTACATGTAAGCATTATTGAAATATATTTCCCAATAGTGCACTCCCTTTGCAAATAGTACACACTCTTTCAGAAGAATGCACAATCTTTCCCAGGAGTGCCCGCATGTAAGCATTATTGAAATCTATTTCCCAATAGTGCACTCCCTTTGCGAATAGTACACACTCTTTCAGAAGAATGCACAATCTTTCCCAGGAGTGCACGCATGTGCAAATTGTAAGTACATGTAAGCATTATTGAAATCTATTTCCCAATAGTGCACTCCCTTTGCGAATAGTACACACTCTTTCAGAAGAATGCACAATCTTTCCCAGGAGTGCACGCATGTGCAAATCGAAAGTACATGTAAGCATTATTGAAATTTATTTCCCAATAGTGCACTCCCTTTGCAAATAGTACACACTCTTTCAGAAGAATGCACAATCTTTCCCAGGAGTGCACGCATGTGCAAATCGTAAGTACATGTAAGCATTATTGAAATCTATTTCCCAATAGTGCACTCCCTTTGCAAATAGTACACACTCTTTCAGAAGAATGCACAATCTTTCCCAGGAGTGCACGCATGTGCAAATCGTAAGTACATGTAAGCATTATTGAAATCTATTTCCCAATAGTGCACTCCCTTTGCAAATAGTACACACTCTTTCAGAAGAATGCACAATCTTTCCCAGGAGTGCACGCATGTGCAAATCGTAAGTACATGTAAGCATTATTGAAATCTATTTCCCAATAGTGCACTCCCTTTGCAAATAGTACACACTCTTTCAGAAGAATGCACAATCTTTCCCAGGAGTGCACGCATGTGCAAATCGTAAGTACATGTAAGCATTATTGAAATCTATTTCCCAATAGTGCACTCCCTTTGCGAATAGTACACACTCTTTCAGAAGAATGCACAATCTTTCCCAGGAGTGCACGCATGTGCAAATCGTAAGTACATGTAAGCATTATTGAAATCTATTTCCCAATAGTGCACTCTCTTTGCAAATAGTACACACTCTTTCAGAAGAATGCACAATCTTTCCCAGGAGTGCATGCATGTGCAAATCGTAAGTACATGTAAGCATTATTGAAATCTATTTCCCAATAGTGCACTCCCTTTGCGAATAGTACACACTCTTTCAGAAGAATGCACAATCTTTCCCAGGAGTGCACGCATGTGCAAATTGTAAGTACATGTAAGCATTATTGAAATCTATTTCCCAATAGTGCACTCCCTTTGCGAATAGTACACACTCTTTCAGAAGAATGCGCAATCTTTCTCTCTTTGCAAATAGTACACACTCTTTCAGAAGAATGCACAATCTTTCCCAGGAGTGCACGCATGTGCAAATCGTAAGTACATGTAAGCATTATTGAAATTTATTTCCCAATAGTGCACTCCCTTTGCAAATAGTACACACTCTTTCAGAAGAATGCACAATCTTTCCCAGGAGTGCACGCATGTAAGCAATATTGAAATCTATTTCCCAATAGTGCACTCCCTTTGCAAATAGTACACACTCTTTCAGAAGAATGCACAATCTTTCCCAGGAGTGCACGCATGTGCAAATCGTAAGTACATGTAAGCATTATTGAAATCTATTTCCCAATAGTGCACTCCCTTTGCAAATAGTACACACTCTTTCAGAAGAATGCACAATCTTTCCCAGGAGTGCACGCATGTGCAAATCGTAAGTACATGTAAGCATTATTGAAATCTATTTCCCAATAGTGCACTCCCTTTGCGAATAGTACACACTCTTTCAGAAGAATGCACAATCTTTCCCAGGAGTGCACGCATGTGCAAATCGTAAGTACATGTAAGCATTATTGAAATCTATTTCCCAATAGTGCACTCCCTTTGCGAATAGTACACACTCTTTCAGAAGAATGCACAATCTTTCCCAGGAGTGCACGCATGTGCAAATCGAAAGTACATGTAAGCATTATTGAAATTTATTTCCCAATAGTGCACTCCCTTTGCAAATAGTACACACTCTTTCAGAAGAATGCACAATCTTTCCCAGGAGTGCACGCATGTGCAAATTGTAAGTACATGTAAGCATTATTGAAATCTATTTCCCAATAGTGCACTCCCTTTGCGAATAGTACACACTCTTTCAGAAGAATGCACAATCTTTCCCAGGAGTGCAAGCATGTGCAAATCGTAAGTACATGTAAGCATTATTGAAATCTATTTCCCAATAGTGCACTCCCTTTGCAAATAGTACACACTCTTTCAGAAGAATGCACAATCTTTCCCAGGAGTGCACGCATGTGCAAATCGTAAGTACATGTAAGCATTATTGAAATCTATTTCCCAATAGTGCACTCCCTTTGCAAATAGTACACACTCTTTCAGAAGAATGCACAATCTTTCCCAGGAGTGCACGCATGTGCAAATTGTAAGTACATGTAAGCATTATTGAAATCTATTTCCCAATAGTGCACTCCCTTTGCGAATAGTACACACTCTTTCAGAAGAATGCACAATCTTTCCCAGGAGTGCACGCATGTGCAAATCGAAAGTACATGTAAGCATTATTGAAATTTATTTCCCAATAGTGCACTCCATTTGCAAATAGTACACACTCTTTCAGAAGAATGCACAATCTTTCCCAGGAGTGCACGCATGTGCAAATTGTAAGTACATGTAAGCATTATTGAAATCTATTTCCCAATAGTGCACTCCCTTTGCGAATAGTACACACTCTTTCAGAAGAATGCACAATCTTTCCCAGGAGTGCACGCATGTGCAAATCGTAAGTACATGTAAGCATTATTGAAATCTATTTCCCAATAGTGCACTCCCTTTGCAAATAGTACACACTCTTTCAGAAGAATGCACAATCTTTCCCAGGAGTGCACGCATGTGCAAATCGTAAGTACATGTAAGCATTATTGAAATCTATTTCCCAATAGTGCACTCCCTTTGCTAATAGTACACACTCTTTCAGAAGAATGCACAATCTTTCCCAGGAGTGCACGCATGTGCAAATCGTAAGTACATGTAAGCATTATTGAAATATATTTCCCAATAGTGCACTCCCTTTGTAAATAGTACACACTCTTTCAGAAGAATGCACAATCTTTCCCAGGAGTGCCCGCATGTAAGCATTATTGAAATCTATTTCCCAATAGTGCACTCTCTTTGCAAATAGTACACACTCTTTCAGAAGAATGCACAATCTTTCCCAGGAGTGCACGCATGTGCAAATCGTAAGTACATGTAAGCATTATTGAAATCTATTTCCCAATAGTGCACTCCCTTTGCAAATAGTACACACTCTTTCAGAAGAATGCACAATCTTTCCCAGGAGTGCCCGCATGTAAGCATTATTGAAATCTATTTCCCAATAGTGCACTCCCTTTGCGAATAGTACACACTCTTTCAGAAAAATGCACAATCTTTCCCAGGAGTGCACGCATGTGCAAATCGAAAGTACATGTAAGCATTATTGAAATTTATTTCCCAATAGTGCACTCCCTTTGCAAATAGTACACACTCTTTCAGAAGAATGCACAATCTTTCCCAGGAGTGCACGCATGTGCAAATCGTAAGTACATGTAAGCATTATTGAAATCTATTTCCCAATAGTGCACTCCCTTTGCAAATAGTACACACTCTTTCAGAAGAATGCACAATCTTTCCCAGGAGTGCACGCATGTGCAAATCGTAAGTACATGTAAGCATTATTGAAATATATTTCCCAATAGTGCACTCCCTTTGCAAATAGTACACACTCTTTCAGAAGAATGCACAATCTTTCCCAGGAGTGCCCGCATGTAAGCATTATTGAAATCTATTTCCCAATAGTGCACTCCCTTTGCGAATAGTACACACTCTTTCAGAAGAATGCACAATCTTTCCCAGGAGTGCACGCATGTGCAAATCGAAAGTACATGTAAGCATTATTGAAATTTATTTCCCAATAGTGCACTCCCTTTGCAAATAGTACACACTCTTTCAGAAGAATGCACAATCTTTCCCAGGAGTGCACGCATGTGCAAATCGTAAGTACATGTAAGCATTATTGAAATCTATTTCCCAATAGTGCACTCCCTTTGCAAATAGTACACACTCTTTCAGAAGAATGCACAATCTTTCCCAGGAGTGCACGCATATGCAAATCGTAAGTACATGTAAGCATTATTGAAATATATTTCCCAATAGTGCACTCCCTTTGCAAATAGTACACCCTCTTTCAGAAGAATGCACAATCTTTCCCAGGAGTGCACGCATGTAAGCATTATTGAAATCTATTTCCCAATAGTGCACTACCTTTGCGAATAGTACACATTCTTTCAGAAGAATGCACAATCTTTCCCAGGAGTGCACGCATGTAAGCATTATTGAAATCTATTTCCCAATAGTGCACTCTCTTTGCAAATAGTACACACTCTTTCAGAAGAATGCACAATCTTTCCCAGGAGTGCACGCATGTGCAAATCGTAAGTACATGTAAGCATTATTGAAATTTATTTCCCAATAGTGCACTCCCTTTGCAAATAGCACACACTTTTTCAGAAGAATGCAAAATCTTTCCCAGGAGTGCACGCATGTGCAAATCGTAAGTACATGTAAGAATTATTGAAATCTATTTCCCAATAGTGCACTCCCTTTGCAAATAGTACACACTCTTTCAGAAGAATGCACAATCTTTCCCAGGAGTGCACGCATGTGCAAATCGTAAGTACATGTAAGCATTATTGAAATATATTTCCCAATAGTGCACTCCCTTTGCAAATAGTACACACTCTTTCAGAAGAATGCACAATCTTTCCCAGGAGTGCCCGCATGTAAGCATTATTGAAATCTATTTCCCAATAGTGCACTCCCTTTGCGAATAGTACACACTCTTTCAGAAGAATGCACAATCTTTCCCAGGAGTGCACGCATGTGCAAATCGTAAGTACATGTAAGCATTATTGAAATCTATTTCCCAATAGTGCACTCCCTTTGCAAATAGTACACACTCTTTCAGAAGAATGCACAATCTTTCCCAGGAGTGCACGCATGTGCAAATCGTAAGTACATGTAAGCATTATTGAAATATATTTCCCAATAGTGCACTCCCTTTGCAAATAGTACACCCTCTTTCAGAAGAATGCACAATCTTTCCCAGGAGTGCACGCATGTGCAAATCGAAAGTACATGTAAGCATTATTGAAATCTATTTCCCAATAGTGCACTCCCTTTGCGAATAGTACACACTCTTTCAGAAGAATGCACAATCTTTCCCAGGAGTGCACGCATGTGCAAATCGTAAGTACATGTAAGCATTATTGAAATCTATTTCCCAATAGTGCACTCCCTTTGCAAATAGTACACACTCTTTCAGAAGAATGCACAATCTTTCCCAGGAGTGCACGCATGTAAGCAATATTGAAATCTATTTCCCAATAGTGCACTCTCTTTGCAAATAGTACACACTCTTTCAGAAGAATGCACAATCTTTCCCAGGAGTGCACGCATGTGCAAATCGTAAGTACATGTAAGCATTATTGAAATTTATTTCCCAATAGTGCACTCCCTTTGCAAATAGTACACACTCTTTCAGAAGAATGCACAATCTTTCCCAGGAGTGCACGCATGTAAGCATTATTGAAATCTATTTCCCAATAGTGCACTCTCTTTGCAAATAGTACACACTCTTTCAGAAGAATGCACAATCTTTCCCAGGAGTGCATGCATGTGCAAATCGTAAGTACATGTAAGCATTATTGAAATCTATTTCCCAATAGTGCACTCCCTTTGCGAATAGTACACACTCTTTCAGAAGAATGCACAATCTTTCCCAGGAGTGCACGCATGTGCAAATTGTAAGTACATGTAAGCATTATTGAAATCTATTTCCCAATAGTGCACTCCCTTTGCGAATAGTACACACTCTTTCAGAAGAATGCACAATCTTTCCCAGGAGTGCACGCATGTGCAAATCGTAAGTACATGTAAGCATTATTGAAATCTATTTCCCAATAGTGCACTCCCTTTGCGAATAGTACACACTCTTTCAGAAGAATGCACAATCTTTCCCAGGAGTGCACGCATGTGCAAATCGAAAGTACATGTAAGCATTATTGAAATTTATTTCCCAATAGTGCACTCCCTTTGCAAATAGTACACACTCTTTCAGAAGAATGCACAATCTTTCCCAGGAGTGCACGCATGTGCAAATTGTAAGTACATGTAAGCATTATTGAAATCTATTTCCCAATAGTGCACTCCCTTTGCGAATAGTACACACTCTTTCAGAAGAATGCACAATCTTTCCCAGGAGTGCACGCATGTGCAAATCGTAAGTACATGTAAGCATTATTGAAATCTATTTCCCAATAGTGCACTCCCTTTGCAAATAGTACACACTCTTTCAGAAGAATGCACAATCTTTCCCAGGAGTGCACGCATGTGCAAATCGTAAGTACATGTAAGCATTATTGAAATCTATTTCCCAATAGTGCACTCCCTTTGCGAATAGTACACACTCTTTCAGAAGAATGCACAATCTTTCCCAGGAGTGCACGCATGTGCAAATCGTAAGTACATGTAAGCATTATTGAAATCTATTTCCCAATAGTGCACTCCCTTTGCGAATAGTACACACTCTTTCAGAAGAATGCACAATCTTTCCCAGGAGTGCACGCATGTGCAAATCGAAAGTACATGTAAGCATTATTGAAATTTATTTCCCAATAGTGCACTCCCTTTGCAAATAGTACACACTCTTTCAGAAGAATGCACAATCTTTCCCAGGAGTGCACGCATGTGCAAATTGTAAGTACATGTAAGCATTATTGAAATCTATTTCCCAATAGTGCACTCCCTTTGCGAATAGTACACACTCTTTCAGAAGAATGCACAATCTTTCCCAGGAGTGCACGCATGTGCAAATCGTAAGTACATGTAAGCATTATTGAAATCTATTTCCCAATAGTGCACTCCCTTTGCAAATAGTACACACTCTTTCAGAAGAATGCACAATCTTTCCCAGGAGTGCACGCATGTGCAAATCGTAAGTACATGTAAGCATTATTGAAATCTATTTCCCAATAGTGCACTCCCTTTGCGAATAGTACACACTCTTTCAGAAGAATGCACAATCTTTCCCAGGAGTGCACGCATGTGCAAATCGTAAGTACATGTAAGCATTATTGAAATCTATTTCCCAATAGTGCACTCCCTTTGCGAATAGTACACACTCTTTCAGAAGAATGCACAATCTTTCCCAGGAGTGCACGCATGTGCAAATCGTAAGTACATGTAAGCATTATTGAAATCTATTTCCCAATAGTGCACTCCCTTTGCGAATAGTACACACTCTTTCAGAAGAATGCACAATCTTTCCCAGGAGTGCACGCATGTGCAAATCGAAAGTACATGTAAGCATTATTGAAATTTATTTCCCAATAGTGCACTCCCTTTGCAAATAGTACACACTCTTTCAGAAGAATGCACAATCTTTCCCAGGAGTGCACGCATGTGCAAATTGTAAGTACATGTAAGCATTATTGAAATCTATTTCCCAATAGTGCACTCTCTTTGCAAATAGTACACACTCTTTCAGAAGAATGCACAATCTTTCCCAGGAGTGCACGCATGTAAGCATTATTGAAATCTATTTCCCAATAGTGCACTCCCTTTGCAAATAGTACACACTCTTTCAGAAGAATGCACAATCTTTCCCAGGAGTGCACGCATGTGCAAATCGTAAGTACATGTAAGCATTATTGAAATTTATTTCCCAATAGTGCACTCCCTTTGCAAATAGTACACACTCTTTCAGAAGAATGCACAATCTTTCCCAGGAGTGCACGCATGTGCAAATTGTAAGTACATGTAAGCATTATTGAAATCTATTTCCCAATAGTGCACTCCCTTTGCGAATAGTACACACTCTTTCAGAAGAATGCACAATCTTTCCCAGGAGTGCACGCATGTGCAAATCGTAAGTACATGTAAGCATTATTGAAATCTATTTCCCAATAGTGCACTCCCTTTGCGAATAGTACACACTCTTTCAGAAGAATGCACAATCTTTCCCAGGAGTGCACGCATGTAAGCATTATTGAAATCTATTTCCCAATAGTGCACTCCCTTTGCGAATAGTACACACTCTTTCAGAAGAATGCACAATCTTTCCCAGGAGTGCACGCATGTGCAAATCGTAAGTACATGTAAGCATTATTGAAATCTATTTCCAAATAGTGCACTCTCTTTCAGAAGATTGCACACTTTTTCCCAAGAGTGAACACGTACACAAAAAGGAATAGATTCAATAAATTGTGCCCAAAGGTAGGCATAAAGATGATTTGCATTAAGCTAGCATTCTTCACAGGGCACGCTGCCTGAAATGTCTTTAGCAGAATTAGCTTAGCATGCATTTTGCACCTAACTTTAATACCTCATGCCAAACTAATTGCAGTCAGACTCACAAATGCTGGTATTTTTTTAACCTCAAAATAAAAACCCACAAAGAGGCAGAAAAGTGAAAGAAAACCCGACGTTAATTGCTCCTATTACTATAGATAATGTTCCACTACAGATAGTTAATAACGTAAAAATTCTAGGAGTAATTTTTGATCCTAAATTGAATTTCCACGATCATATTAGCTATATTGTTAAAACGTCTTTCTATAGATTACGACGGATTAGATCTATTTCGAAATTTCTTTGCTCAAAATCATTGAATATTCTCATCCATTCCTTAGTGATAGCCAAACTTGATTACTGTAATGCTCTCTTTAAAGGTATAACATTAACTGAACTTAAACGTTTACAAATTATCCAGAATGTCTCCATAAAACTCATAACTAAATCTAAAAAATTCGATCACGTTACCCCTCTGCTAAAAAACGCTCATTGGCTTCCTATCATCCATCGAATATCGTATAAACTTTGTCTACTCACATTCAAGACATTACTATATAAGACACCTGCTTTCATTTATAAATTGCTAATACCGTACCAACCAACTAGAACATTAAGATCTATTGATCAAAATTTACTTACGGTTCCCTCATTAAAATTTATAAACACCAGACGACAATTTATATTTTCTGTAACAGCCCCACAAACCTGGAATGCTCTTCCAATTTTTTTACGTAATGAACAAGACTTGGTAAAATTTAAAATACAATTAAAAACATTTTTATTCAATGATGCTTTTAATACTTAATTTAATCATATTCAAATCAATAATTCCAATATTTTTGTACCAATCGTTTTAATGTTTCCCCTTTTGTGTTTCTCCTATGTATTTCTTTTATTTAACAAATGTATTTCATAAACCCCTCTTTCCCAATGTAATGTAGTTTATATTAATCATTGTAAGTATTTAAAGTCTGTATTGTATGTTTTCTTTTAATTATTTTTTATTATGTACATCGCTTTGAATTAGATAAAGCGATTAATCAAGAAAATAATAAACTTTGAAACTTTGAACTTTGAGAGTGGTTGCTCGAGACAGGTGCCTGAAAAGCACAACGCAAATACGTGCGCAAATCATGAATAATGAAAGTATAGGTGCCCTCAGTGTGAAGGAACAGCGATAGGAGACAATGCTCCAGCGCTTGTGGAGATCAGGAGGAGGTCATAAACCACCACCCGCACACCATCATCGGGCGCCTGAAGTGTGCAATCAAACAAGAGTGAACAATCACAAATAAAAAAAAAAAATAGTGAAAAACTGGTGAGTCAATCAGAGACCACTCTATGAACCCCCCCCCCCCCCCCCAGCCAACTCCCTAAAGCAAAAAATCAAAAGGCAAAAACTTAGCTGTAAGAAGTAAAGAGTTCATCCGGAGGTAGGTATTAAACACATGAAAAACCACCGGATACCGAAGCCGTGGGGGCAGATGAAACGCCACCGGATACCAGGTCCAACTAGCCTGGTTTCGGGAACACAATCCCTTCCTCAGGAACCCTTGGTCGCAAATCATTGAACAGCGTGAGCCAGCTGGAGGGAGGGCGCGCAGTTTGATAGAAGAGGCTCTAAGTGTAAAGCCCTCGATGGAAACAGACTCAACTTTGTTGGTTGGGCTGAGAACTTTTCAGCGGCCCCTTGAGATAATGGTTGCTGTGGATGGGCAAACTAGATGGGCCATTTGGCCTTTATCTGCCATCATGTTTCTATGTTTATAAATCCTTGTGAACATTTACAAATGCAACCTATTGATTGCTGTACTTTGATATTTAGGACATGCATGCTTAGTCCGTGTAAGTCTACTGGCCTGTTTAGTCTTAGATTTGCAGTACAATGTGCGGGTAGGCCAGTTAATATTGTGGGCTTCTGGTATTGAGATAGAAAGGTCCTCTGGATTGGAAAATATAACTTCTTGCTTTAAACTCGTACAGAATTGAAGTTGGCAACCAGAGAAAAACTCACAAGCAAGAGAACGTCAAAGGTATTAGGAGTAATCTTAGAATCGGACCTTACATTTTCAGACCACATTAATTCCTTGATCAGAAAATTCTTCTACAGATTAAGACAATTAATCTAAATCTTAGTCTTATATAGTGAATCATCTCTTAAAAATAGGAGCTTGATTCGGTTTACATAATTAGATCCCAAAGAAAGTTCCATTAACATTCACTGGAGCTATAACCTAAAAAGCAATGAAACATGGTGGTTTTTAAGGTTTTGCTAAAAATCTGACGAGATAAACACGATCTAATTTGAGGAGGTCATCCATTCCATATCGCAGTTAGTAAGTATGGAAAGAACATAAGAACATAAGAAACGCCTTCACCGGATCAGACCTTAGGTCCATATATTCCGGCGACCCGCACACGCGGAGGCCAAGCCAGGTGCTCCCAGTTGGAGACCCTGATTACCCGTATCCCTCAATGTGATTTGCAAGGAGGTGTGCATCCAACTTACTCTTGAAACCCAGAATGGTAGTCTCCGTCACCACCTCCTCCGGGAGAGCATTCCAAGCGTCCACCACTCGCCATGTGAAACAGAACTTCCTGACATTTGTCCTGAGCCTGCTGCCCCTCAGCTTCAGTCCATGACCTCTTTTCTGTGTCACTTTTGACAATGTGAACAACGATGTTTCTTGCTCAATTTTGTCGAATCCATTCAGTATTTTAAAAGTCTCAATCATATCCCCTCGCAGTCTCCTCCTCTCGAGGGTGAACAGTCCCAGTCTTGCGAGGTGTTCTTTGTAGCTCATATTTTCCATACCTTTTACTAGCTTTGTGTGAAATTTTACTAATGGTCTTGATTCCTCTTAATGAGGGAAAAGAGAGCTTATTCATATGAGTTGTTCTCGTGCCCAAAGATCTCATGGTGTTTAGAGATAGAGACATCAAAGGAACAAATAGTCCATGTAAAATTTTAATGACTATACAGGTACATTTAAACTGAACTCTCAATTGAAACAGAAGCTAATGTAATTTCCTCAACAGAGCTAACACTTGAACAAATTTTTTCTTTCCAAAAATCAGTCTGGCTGCAGCATTTTGTATCAATTGCAGCCTCTTCTCGTTTCCTTTGCTTAATCCCACATAAATGGAATTACAGTAATCCATCTGAGCCAAGATGATGGTTTGAACGTTTTTATTTCGCGATGCCTTCTCATTCAATTAGAGACATCTTCTCTAATTACCAAAAAAAAAAAAAATAATAATAATAAATAAATAATAATAACCGCTTTCTTTAAAGCGCCCCTCTCCATCATGTTTTATCCTCACCCTACTATCTCCAATTTCTTCTCAAATATGTAACTTTACCCCCCCTTTTCCTTTTACCCTCACTATCTAGTTCGTCTTGTGATGTTATATGTAGATACACAATGCCTCTTTTTTTTAGTTTTGTATAACTTCTCTTTCTTTTAAACATATTGTTAACCAGCCAGATATTAACTTGATGGTTGGTATATCAAAAGTAATAAAACTTGAAACTTGAAACTTGAACCAATACTGCAAAATGATCTTGATGGAACTTTTCTCAGCATGCGAAGACTAACCCCCTCTTCTACAAAGCCGCATGGCAACAGCACCGAAGCCCTCCAACTGTAACTTTGGATTCCGGGGTCTCCATGCAGATCAAGTTCTCTTCCAAGATATTGGGAGTTCTCATAGACTCTTCTCTTACCTTTAAGGATCAAATAAACTCTCTTGTCAAGAAGTGCCTTTTTAGCCTACGAATGTTGAGGAAGGTCAGAAATCTTGTCCACCACCAACACTTCTCTGTTCTGGTTCAATCTCTCATATTATCCCGGCTAGACTACTGTAATGCTATTTATCTCGGCATAACAAAGACCTACCTTCAAAGACTCCAATTGATACAAAACACTGCTGCAAAATTAATTTTTGGGAAAAGTAAATTTGACCATGTGTCTCCTTTGCTTTTAAACCTTCATTCTGGTCTATCTCAGGATTTACTTTAAATGTGCATGTATTACTTTTAAAATTTTATATGGTATCTTTATCCCTCTTGTCCCTTTATTATGGAATGCTTATAGATTCTCCTATGCAAGAGGCACCCAACAATTCAAACTCTCCCTTCCTTCAGTGAAAGGAATCAACCATGGAACAAGCTATCTCTTATTTTAAGGCAGGGATCTCAAAGTCATTCCTTGAGGGCCGCAATCCAGTCGGGTTTTCAGGATTTCCCCAATGAATATGCATTGAAAGCAGTGCATGCACATAGATCTCATGCATATTCATTGGGGAAATCCTGAAAACCCGACTGGATTGCGGCCCTCAAGGAGGGACTTTGAGACCCCTGTTTTAAGGGTCCTGGTCCATTTCAACTTTTTCATAAATCTTTAAAAACTAATTTTATTTGCCAAACACTTCAGAAACTAGTCATATTAATATTTTCTGATTGTTACTTTTTTCAGTATTTTTTTAATTACTGTTAACCAAGTCGAGCTCCTTTCTGGCTGAAGACCTGGTACACAGAGCTAAGTTTTAGTTTAGTTTAGTTTAAATCTCTATGGACTTCAGGGCCGTTACCATGTGGCTTTGTAGAAGAGGGGATAAATAAACATTTTTTTGGTAAAATTATTTACCTGGCATTAAAAAGAGAGAGAAGAATCCAAAACAACACCCAATACTCTAGAACAGGGGTGTCAAAGTCCCTCCTCGAGGGCCGTAGTCCAGTCAGGTTTTCAGGATTTCCCCAATGAATATGCATGAGATCTATTAGCATACAATGAAAGCAGTGCATGCAAATAGATCTCATGCATATTCATTACAGAAATCCTGAAAACCCGACTGGACTGCTGCCCTCGAGGAGGGACTTTGACACCCCTGCTCTAGAAGATGATTCTATATGCAAAATATCACCGGAATTAAGGATAACTGAAGATGGCAAATTACTAATTTCTGGGCTAAAAATCATAATAATTGTCTTTGTTGCGTTAAGATTCATATGAGGCTGAAGTGACCACGATTGCAATTTCAATATACAAGAGTTTATATTAGCTGTAAAGTTGCTCAAATTAGGATCAACATCTAGCAGGATGAAGATATCATCAGCATAAGTGAACATCGTCTCGATGGAACTTCATTTATAATGTTTTAAATGTTGAAAAGAATTGGAGACAACAAAGAGCCCTGCAATTAGATCAACCCTGAGTGAGACTAGCTTCAGGAAGGTAGCACAAGTGGTCTTGCTTCCTTATTTAGATTATTGTAACTCCTGGAAAAAAGTGCAAAAGACTATAGCTATTCTAAAATTCAGCTGTCAGACTAATATTCCAGAGAAGCCGATTTAAGACTCCTAGTGTATCCCAGGATGCACTGAGAAGGGGGGATCTAACACCCTGATTAGCCCAGGTGCCTACGGCCCCTCTTATGGGAGGGACCATAGATGCCTGGGCCAATCAGGGGCTTATGCCCCTCCCTGGTGCATCCTAGGATGTATCAGGAAGGAGAAAGCCCACCATTGTGAAGAGGCAGGCCTGCTAGCAGTAGGGTAGAGTCATCCCTCCGGCCAGCCTTACTACAAAAGATACAGAGGGGGTACGGAGGGTTTGGAGGGGTTCGGGGGTATTGGTAGTGGGGTTGGCCATGGATTTTGGGGGTTTGCAGGCAGGAGGGAGTGGGCATCCCTCCTGCCTATCATGGTTGGGGGGTCCCCTATCTTAGCCACTCAGCTGATGGCGGCAGGGGTATTTCTCCCCGATCAGTTGAGCTACTACTTTGACATCCCGTGGCCGGGATGCCAGCCGCCTTTTATTTAGGCCATTGCAGCTTAGTAACTCTCATACCGCAAAAATTCGCATTTGACCATCATTTAATAACCACCCTCCTAAGTCCTTTTTGAAAATTGTCTGTCTTCTCCTGGAGCAGATCGTTCAGAGCTCTTGAGCCCCCACTAGACTTAGACTGTAGCCCCAAAACAGGTACCCCTCTGCTCAGATAATACAACAGTGCTCTTATGTCCCTGACAATTCATGGAACTGCAGGGCTGGGCCACTTGTAGAAGTTGAAATAAGCAAAATTGCCATGACCCGTACATACACTAATAAAGAGAGATCGTGTTTTCGATGTCTGTTGCCACAGCATCTGGATTGCATTTAAATAAAGAGCTACCAGATAAGCCAGTCCATTTTGAAATCATGGACGAAAAGATGAATTATTTATATGATATTCAACATAGTCTGTCATGAGCCTACAAAAGCCAGACTCGGCCTGTTGTCTGCACTTCTGTTCAGCCATGTTAGTGATAAATATGTGGCCATATGGAATGATCAAAAATACATATTTTATTGCGTACGATTCCGGCTGGTATTGAACAACCAAAAGGCAACTGAAAGTTTCAAGTGGGTTCAGCTTCTGGGACATTTCTAGAAGGCAGCCAGTGTCTCCGTTTATCTGTGCTATCAGGTTTCACATTTCTATCATTCTTCAGTGCTGTGATACTGCTTAGTGCTGGCTTTAAAATACGGTGTTCAGATGGGAAAATATTGGGGGTTAGGTTCCTACATTTTCTGCGGCAAAAATGAGAATGTTATAATGCTTTTCTATCGCTCCATTGTGCAGCTGAACCTGGGATACTGTGTGCATCTCAAAAAAGATAGCGCAGAATTAGACAAGGTACAGAGAAAGGCGATGAGATGACTTCCCTATGAGGAAATACTAAAGCGGTCAGAGCTCTTCAGCTTGGAGAAGCTGAGGGGAGATATGATAGAGGTCTATAAAATACAGTGTGTAGTGGAACAGGTAGACGTGAATCGCTTGTTTATGATTTATAAAAATACGAGGACTAGGGGGCACACAATGAAGCTACTAAGTAGTACATTTAAAACAGAAGTGGTGGAGACGAAGACAGTGTCTGAATTCAAGAGACAGGCATATGGGATCTCTTAGGGAAAGGAGGAGATTGGGGATGCTGCGGATAGGCAGACTAGATGGGTCTTTATCTGCCATCATGTTTGTATAACCATAAAGTTCTATGACATCACAATGCAGGTGTGAAGAACCTTAGCCAATAGGGAGAGGAGGAGATAGTGGATGCTCTGGATGAGCCATTTGGCCTTTATCTGCCATCATGTTTGTATAACCATAAAGTTCTATGACATCACAATGCAGGTGTGAAGAACCTTAGCCAATAGGGAGAGGAGGAGATAGTGGATGCGCTGGATGAGCAATTTGGCCTTTATCTGCCATCATGTTTCTATAATCATAAAGTTCTATGACCTCACAATGCAGGTATAAAGAGCCTTAACCAATAGGAAGAAGAGATGCAAATGTTAAGAGCCTTAGCCAATAGGGAGAGGAGGAGATAGTGGATGCTTTGGATGAGCCATTTGGCCTTTATCTGCCACCGTGTCTCTATAACCATAAAGCTCTGTGACCTCACAATGCAGGTGTAAAGAGCCTTAGCCAATAGGGAGAGGAAATGCAAATGTTAAGAGCCTTAGCCAATAGGGAGAGGAGGAGATAGTGGATGCTCTAGATGAGCCAATTGGCCTTTATTGGCCTTCATGTTTCTATGTTTCTATAATCATAAAGCTCTATGATCTCACAATGCAGGTGTAAAGAGCCTTAGCCTATAGGAAGAGGAGATGCAAATGTTAAGAGCCTTAGCCAATAGGGAGAGGAGGAGATAGTGGATGCTCTGGATGAGCCAATTGGCCTTTATTGGCCTTCATGTTTCTATGTTTCTATAATCATAAAGCTCTATGATCTCACAATGCAGGTGTAAAGAGCCTTAGCCTATAGGAAGAGGAGATGCAAATGTTAAGAGCCTTAGCCAATAGGGAGAGGAGGAGATAGTGGATGCTCTAGATGAGCCAATTGGCTTTTATTGGCCTTCATGTTTCTATGTTTCTATAATCATAAAGTTCTATGATCTCACAATGCAGGTGTAAAGAGCCTTAGCCTATAGGAAGAGGAGATGCAAATGTTAAGAGCCTTAGCCAATAGGGAGAGGAGGAGATAGTGGATGCTCTGGATGAGCCAATTGGCCTTTATTGGCCTTCATGTTTCTATGTTTCTATAATCATAAAGCTCTATGACCTCACAATGTAGGTGAGGTCATAGAGCCATGGGGGGGGGGGGGGGAGGGGATCAGAGAGGAAAACAGGTGCCTATGCCTTCATCAAGATGGTGCCCAGGGTTGACTGCTCCTCCCTCCCCCTCTTACTATGCCACTGATTACGTGTGACACTGCATTTCTTGCACCTTTTCAGTGTGTCTTAGAAAATCAATCAATTGATAAACATGGATCTGTCTTAGTATCAAAGAAGAGCTGAGTGATTGTCATCATTGAAAGATATAAAACAGTCTAAACAGCACTTAGAGACCTTCATCCATAAACAATGACATTTTTGTACAGGGGAGAGTGTGGCACAGAGGCTAAAGCCACAGCCACACTGCTCCTTGTGCCCCTGGGCAAATCACCTAATCCCCCTATTGCCCCAGGTATATTAGATAGATTGTGAGCCCACCGGGACAGACAGGGAAAAATGCTTGAATACCTGAATAAATTCATGTAAACTGTTCTGAGTTCCCATGGGAGAACGGTAGAGAAAACTGAATAAACTAATAGTGTGAAAAATTTCAGCCTCTGGTATTGTGACATCATAATGCCTCATTCCACCAATAAGAGCCAACCTCATCAGTGATGTCACAATGGCTTGATTGTCCTATACTTGGTTCGCTTTTACTATACTTTGATTTCTAGAGTGGCGCAGTGGTTAACGCTGTGGCCTCAGCCCCCTGAGGTTGTGGGTTCAAACCCAGACTGTTCCTTGTGACCTTGGGCAAGTCACTTAATCCCCCCATTGCCCCAGATAGATTGTGAGCCCACCAGGAAAGACAGGGAAAAATGTGTAACTACCTGGGAGAAAGGAATAGAAAAATTCAATAAATAAATAACAGATGGTAAGAAGCATCAGTGTTTGGGAGGTGCTGGTGTTTTCTGTCGTTTATTTTTGAGGAAGAGGAAGAATTAAAGGCCAATGCAAGCTGAACAATAGTACGTTAAAGGTACGAGATATTTTCCCAGCGTTTTGAAGGGTCCACTTAGAAAGGGATTGCAGTACGCTGGAATGAGTGCTTGGCCTGCCTCGGTAGCCCACGCCATCTAGTCATATGGTATGGATTAGGCTCCTCTCTCACACTGTGTCAACTTGGGTGTTCTGAGCACAGGCTGGGGTTTTTTTTTCCTTTCCTGGGGTCTCGGTTTTTGCTTTTTTTAACGGCAGGAAGTGCCCCACTCAGACCACATGTGAAATTGTGTGGGAACAGTTTTTTGGGTGGGGGGAAGTGAAGGGGAAATGAGGGAAATAGGTCGACTGAACAGGCAGCACAAGGGTGGAGAGAGAAGCACACAGAGGAAGAAAGGATGTAAGGAAAAAAAAAAAAAAAAAAGGAGATCGGAATGAAGGCAGAGTAAGAGCGAGAGACAAAAATACACACTTGTACACAGGCACATGGACACACAGACATATACACAGTGGCATAGTAAGGTGGGAGTGCGGGGGGAGCGGTCTTCCCCAGGTGCGTCTGACTCAGGGCGCTGGCACCCCTCCTGCCCTCCCCTTCTCACTCCTCCCCCTGCCAAACGCGCCCCACTTTCTTCCGCCCTGTAACTTTTAAACTTTGGTGGGAGCAGTCATGAACTTGCTTCGGTGCTCTCACTGATGTCGCTTCTGGGACCTGTGCCTAGGACATGACATCAGAGAAAGCTCCGAGGCCGACGCGAGCAGCGAGTTTCTGGCTGTTCACACCGAAGATTTAAAAAAGGTACAGGGAAGGGGCGTGGGGTGGGGAAGAGGGCTGGAGAGGGGCACCGCCCACCCCCGTTACGCTCCTGCATATATGAAGGCTGTTCAAAGAGTATCAGACCTTAATTTTTCTTGCGTAAACAAATAAAGCTAGGGAGGCGTGGTTTGGTGCATGAATGTAGGCGACCCTAATGCGCATGCTTGAATTTTTTCCCGCATACAGAAACTGTCAATCGCTGGCAAACCGCTGATGAGTGAGGCAGTGTAAGTGAGTGCCGTCGGATTTTCTTTTTTGTCGAAATGACCAGAAAAAGTTGAACAACGCCACCGCATTACATTTTGGGTAAAGCTTGGCGATTCCCAAGTGGAAACGATCCGCAAGATTCAACAGGCCTTCGGGGACGAAGCAATGGGCTCCACACAGACAAAGGAGTGGTACAACCGCTTCAGAGATGGCCGCACATCAGTGGAGCGTGAAGCACGTTTTGGTAGGCCCTCAACTTCCAGAAATGAGGTCGTCATTGATCAAGTGAGGACCCTGGCGATGCAGGAGCGTCGAATCACGATCGGAGAACTTACAGACGAGGCGAGCATCAGCGTTGGATCCGTTCATTCCATTTTGGCTGAGGATTTGGGCTTCAGGAGAATTTCAGTGAAGTTTGCGCCAAAGTTGCTAACGCACCTGCCCATTCTTCACATTAGATACGGAGTTTCCTGGCCAAACACAACACGCCTGTGATTCCTCAGGCTCCCGACATGGCTCCGTGCAACTTCTGGCTTTTCCTCAAGCTGAAAATGTCCCTGAAAGGGACCAGATTTCAGTGAAGAGAAGACATCATACAGAATGCAACGGACCAGTTGCGAGCGATCTCAGAAGAGACGTTCCAGCGCTGCTTCTGACAGTGGCAGAACCGCTGGAAGAAGTTTGTGGCAGCCCACAGGGACTACTTTGAAGGAGATTAGTATAAGATTGATGTATCTGAATTCTAGTATTTTTTATGAATAAAGGTCTACATAACATAAGAACATAAGAATTGCCGCTGCTGGGTCAGATCATTGGTCTATCATGCCCAGCAGTCCGCTCACGCGGCGGCCCTCCGGTCAAAGACCAGCGCCCTAACCGAGACTAGCCCTATCAGCGTACATCGTTGTTCAGCAGGAACTCGCCTAACTTTATCTTGAATCCCTGGAGGGTGTTTTCCCCTATAACAGACTCCGGAAGAGCGTTCCAGTTTTCTACCACTCTCTGGGTGAAGAAGAACTTCCTTACGTTTGTACGAAATCTATCCCCTTTCAACTTTAGAGAGTGCCCTCTCGTTCTCCCTACCTTGGAGAGGGTGAACAAACTGTCCTTATCTACTAAGTCTATCCCCTTCAGTACCTTGAATGTTTCGATCATGTGTGCTACTTTTGACCATGTCTGATACTTTTGGAACAACCCTCGTACACAAAGACAAACATACACACAGATGCACACACATCCAAAAACTTGCAAACACACAGATAGACACAAAGATGCAAACAGAGATGCATAAACATATATACACAAAGACACACATACACAAAGATGCCAACACACACACACACACATGCATGCAATGGCTAATTAATGCAACTTTATGGGCCAAGTGAACAGACAAACAAATGGAAGAGGGGGAAAGGTGGGGCAGGGAAGGATGTTTGCTCAGTGGAATGAGCCCCTCTTACATGCATCCATTTTTAATATTTTACAATATTCCAAGCTGTTAAAGTGTGAGAAATTAGAGCTGCTGTTTAATTTGTTCCAAATTTCCTGCCTGTCTCCTTGGACCTGTAGAGGAAATGACCAGTAATGGTTTAATAGCTAATAGTTAACTGCACAATTACGAAGTGCTGTCACTCAGAAAATCCAGAAATGTGTGTGTGCATATCCAGCAACTGCAGATGAAGTCCCCTCGCCTACCCTATCCCTCTGCTCTGTGACCAAGAGGCCTCCCATAGTTAACCACATTATATCAGAGTACTAGCAAGGAACAATGAATCCATTTTCAAAACCCTGGGTACCTGGAGTCCTTAGTCAGATTTTCAGCCACACCGAACTGACCAAAGAGTCAAATAAATCCAGCCAGAAAACTCATATCCTGCCCAATTTAGGACTGAGATCTGTGTGGCAGAGTTAACCAGGTAACTTAACGAACTAGCACTGAAAATCAACACCACCCAATTAATTTCAAACCCCTGACTTATCAACTCCTCGGTCCTTGCTGCTTCTGTAGCAAAGGAAAATTATAATAATAATAATAACAGTTTATATACTGCAGGACCGTGAAGTTCTATGCGGCTTACAATGATTAAAAGATGTTACAAATTGAATAGAACTAACAAAGTTAAAAACTAGTGACTAACAGCTCTAGCGGTCAGTTATTGTGTTGAAAGATTGTGCGGAGCAGCTAACTAAGCACTTCAGGAACAAGATATGTCTTTAGGTGTTCCCTAAATTCCCATAAGTAGTAGGCATAAGTAATTGTTCCAGCCCTTTACCTCATAATACTGCCTGATGTGAGAAAAGATGTTGATGATGTCTTTTAAATTCACATCCTCTAACCGGTGGAGAAACAAAATTCAAGTGTGAGCTTCTCTTATGTCTATTGGTTGAGAAAGAGAAAAGGTCAAATGATAGGAGGCTTGCGCCAGAAGACGTATGAGGAGAGACTGGAAGCCCTGAATATGTATACCCTAGAGGAAAGGAGAGACAGGGGAGATATGATTCAGACGTTCAAATACTTGAAGGGTATTAACGTAGAACAAAATCTTTTCCAGAGAAAGGAAAATGGTAAAACCAGAGGACATAATTTGAGGTTGAGGGGTGGTAGATTCAGGGGCAATGTTAGGAAATTCTACTTTACGGAGAGGGTGGTGGATGCCTGGAATGTGCTCCCGAGAGAGGTGGTGGAGAGTAAAACTGTGACTGAGTTCAAAGAAGCGTGGGATGAACACAGAAGATTTAGAATCAGAAAATAATATTAAATATTGAATTAAGGCCAGTTACTGGGCAGACTTTCACGGTCTGTGTCTGTATATGGCCGTTTGGAGGAGGATGGGCAGGGGAGGGCTTCAATGGCTGGGAGGGTGTAGATGGGCTGGAGTAAGTCTTAACAGAGATTTCGGCAGTTGGAACCCAAGCACAGCACCGGGTAAAGTTTTGGATTCTTGCCCAGAAATAGCTAAGAAGAAAAAATTTAAATTGAATCAGGTTGGGCAGACTGGATGGACCATTCGGGTCGTTATCTGCCGTCATCTACTATGTTACTATGTTACTATATTTAGGGGCTAAACCGAATAGTGCCTTAAAGCAAAAACATCCAAACTTAAACTTCACCCGTGCCTCCATCGGCAGCCAATGCAGAAGTCGGGAGGAAGGTGTTACATGATCGAACTTCTTCAACCCCAAAATTAGCTTGACCACCGCATTTTGCACCAGTTGTAATCGCCGCATAGTCTTCTGGGAAATTGCCAAATAAGCAATATCACAGTAATCAAGTTGACTCAGTATAAGGGATTGTACCAGAATTCTAAATGATGAAACATCAAAATATGCTTTAATGGACCGAAGCTTCCAGAGAGTAAAAAAGCCCTTTCAAACCAAGGAGTCCACCTGGTCTTTCATGGTTAGGCTCTGGTCCAATGTAACACCCAATACCTTCATAGTAGGTTGAATAGGATAACTAAGTTTATTGATGTGAAATATGTGAAATCATATTGCATTTTAGATTCTTGTCCTTCAGCTCTTATGGCAAAAGCACCTCAAAGTTCCCAATTGGAAATCTTTGAATGGATATCTGACTCTTTAAGTAAGGGAAAATTTCCACAAGAAGAAGGCAGCATAATCATCACTCCAATAATTAAAAATACCAAAGAATCATCTTCCCTATCATCTAATTATAGACCGGTTGCATCTATCCCTTTGTTTGTGAAAATCATGGAGGGACTGGTTCAAATTCAGTTAACAAAGTATTTGGAGCAACATTCTTTACTGCACGACTTTCAATCAGGCTTTAGATCACACTTTAGCACAGAAACTGTCCCCTCTTCTACAAAATGCGCGTCAGGAGCAGCGTGGGCCATTCAGCGTGGTTCTCTGCGCTAAAAACTGCTAGCGCGGTTTCGTAGACAAGGGGGTGTACTAGCCACTCTGTTGGATTATTTAAACAGCTTATTGAGTAAAGGCAGCAATGTTTTTGTCCTTCAATTCGATTTGAGCACTGCTTTCAATCTCGTTGACCATATATAACTGCTGGAAAGTCTGGATGCCACGGGATCCATGATAAAGTCCTTTCCTGGATTAAGGGATTTTTAAAATCTTGTTTATACCAGGTTAGATTCAATAACAATCTCTCTACTATTTGGAAGAAACCTCGTGGAGTCCCTCAAGGTTCACTACTCTCGCCTACACTGTTCAATGTGTACCTTTCCTCTCTGGGTTTCAAATTGAACAATTTAGGAATAAAATTATTTGTCTATTCTGATGATATTGCAATCATTATTCCTTACAATACTACACTGGTTGAAATCACTCACACCATTGAACTTGTCTTGAATCTGATGGACTCTTAGATGTCAGAATTTAAACTTAAATTTTTTTCTTGCTTCCTCCAAAAAAACCTCTACGAATCATCTATTGTGTTAAACCCAATTCAAAACACGATTTGTTCTACAAAAATACTGGGAGTTGTTCTTGATCAAAATCTAACTATGAAAAATCAGATTGACATCGTAGTCCAACATTATGGAAGCTCCGTACTATTAAATGGAAGTGGAAGTAAGGAAAAATTAGGGAACCTACAAGCTGGTAATTCTGACTTCTGTGGTAAATAAATTAATGGAAACATTTAAAACAGAAAATAGTGATGTTTATAGAAACCAGTGAAATACAGGACCTGAGAGGGTTCAGAAAAGAGTGACACGATTGATAAAAGCTATGGAAAAGCTTTCATATGCTGAAAGATTAGAGAAACTGGGGCTATTTTCCCTGGAAAAGCAGAGGCTTAGAGGAGACATGATAGAGACTTACAAGATCATGAAGGGCATGGAGAGAGTGGAGAGGGACAGATTCTTCAAACGTTTAAAAACTACAAGAACGAGAGGGCATTCGGAAAAATTAAGAGGGGACAGATTCAGAACCAATGCTAGGAAGTTCTTCTTCACCCAAAGGGTGGTGGACACCTGGAATGCGCTTCCAGAAGGTGTGATAGGACAGAGTACGGTATCAGGGTTCAAGAAGGGATTGGATGAATTCCTGAAGAAAAAAGGGATAGAAGGGTATAGATAGAGCTTACTATACAGGTCCTGGACCTGATGGGCCGCCGCGTGAGCGGACTGCTGGGCATGATGGACCTCTGGTCTGGCCCAGCAGAGGCACTGCTTATGTTCTTATGTTCTTAAATCATACTTTGAAATTTCTGCATTCAGACTTATGGTTCAACCATTAGATCTGAGTTAGAGAATGACACGGGGAAAAAATCTGTCCCCATCACTGCCCTGTCCCCAGACCACTGTCCCCTTCACCGCCCCGTCCCCGCCGCCCCCTTTACTACCCCATCCCTGTCGTCCCCTTCACCGCCCCGTCCCTGTCCCCACAGCATCCACCCTTCCATCTCGCCACCTCACCGCCCTTCAGTGGCCCATGAATCTCCTTCCTTCCCCCTTACCTTCATGATGCTTTAGTATAGAAACTTACTGAAGCCGGCAGAGACTGCCTTCCTGCAGTTGCGTGTGTGTGGGTGGAAGCTTCTCCTCTGACGTAACCGTAAATTGCTTCAGAGGAGAAGCTTCTGCCCACACACACGCGACTGCAGGCAGGCAGGCAGGCTTCAGTAAGCTTCTTTACTAAAGCGATGCGAAGGTAAGGGGGAGGGAGGGAGGGAGGGAGATAGATTTGGCCATAGGTAGGGAGGGAGAGAGGTAGGAAGGGGGCCATGCGGAATCGGTGACCGCGTGCCTTCCCTCTCTTAACTGCAGGGAGAAGGCCATTCACTGCTCCACGGGGCGGTGGATGGCTTTGTCCCTGTGCCTGCAGGGAGCACTTCCCCCCCCACCACCATTTTGGCAGGTTACCCGCAGCTACCCGTGGCTAGCCATGGGTAACTGTCACTGTGTCATTCTCTAATCTGAGTCTTCTGGACTATTGTAAGAGACGTCAAACGAAAAAACTGTCCGATGGCCTTCTAGCCACACAAACAGCAAAACTGGACTACCAACTCTCCAATTTACTGATAACGACCCCAGACTACACATCGTTCAGAAAAGAAATAAAAACTATGCTATTCAAGAAATCCTTGAAGACAAACTAACACCGCAAGTCTCGTCCCAACTCTCTGAAGCAACCCGCTCTACAGTTCCTCTGGAAATGGCCAGATAACTCCTTTTGTAATCCGCCTTGAACCGCAAGGTAATGGCGGAATAGAAATCACTAATGTAACGTAATGTATTTAGCTACGACTAAGCAAAATATTACCAGATTACAATTGATCCAGATTACTGCGGTGAAACTGATTTGTGGTCTAAAGAAATACGATCATGTAATCTCTTTCTGTCGTGAGTTGCACTGGCTCCCCGTGTTACAAAGTCATCTGTGACAGATTTTCAATTGCATCCCATAAGAATATTAGAAAATCTCATGTTCTGTTTGTATTTCCCTCTGTTAAAGGCTGCAAAGGCAAGAAATACCACGATCATCTGCTTTCATTTCAAGCCGCTTTTCATGACAAAGACTTTTGTTCCCTGTTACTTTCCTCTTACTCTTATGAACACTTTAGGAAACACTTGAAGTCTTATCTTTTCCCCAAGTACTTGTCTGAATAGTTTTCTAAAGCCTTTTTTTTGTAGATTATGTAATTTTTGTAAACCACATTACAATAGTTGTCTGTATTCAATAAACGCTGCTTTATCTCAGGTTGATGTGCACAATTACAATTAAATACGGAACTTCTTTGCAGTTAAATTCGGAACAGTTGTTTTACCTTTCAAGCACTAAAACAAGAGAACACTCCATGAAACTAATGACCAACTGAATGAAAACAAATTGTAGAAATTATTTTTCATGCAGCGCAAATTAAGCTGTGGCATCTGTTGTCAGATGCAGTGATCAAGCAGGGTTCAAACGAGATTTGGACAAGTTCCCGGAGGAAAAGTCCACAAAGAATGAGTAGCCAAGCGGACTTGGGAGATCTGTTGTTCATCCCTGGAAATGAGCTATGAAAAATAGACCCACTTATTGGAGTCTGCTGGGAACTTGTCAACCGAACTGGCTACTTTTAGAACCCGGATGCTGGGATCAATTGGCCTAGCAATCAGGGGCAGGCAATTCCGGTCCTCGAGAGCCAGAGCCAGGTCAGGTTTTCAGGATAGCCACAATGAATATGTATGAGATGGGTTTGCATGCACTACCTCATTGAGATGCAAATCTATCTCATGCATATTTAGTGTGGATATCCTGAAAACCTGACCTGCCTGTGACTCTCAAGGACCGGAATTGCCTACCACTGATCTAGCTCAACATGGCTTTTCTTGAGCTCTTAACTGCTACATTAATCTCCAGCATCAACTCGTAATTCATGCATGCATGCAGATCCCCCCCCCCAAAAAAAAACACAAAACAAGTTACTTGAGGCTTAGGCATCATTTATAGTGGGTATAAAAGCATGTACCCATTTTGGCCTGGATTCCATAAATGGCAAAAAAAAAAAAAAAAAAAGGCGCTGGGAACACCGCTATCGTGAGGGAAGGAAGTACCTGGGGCGGTGGTACCTGGCATTGCCATGCTGCGTCTACATGTACCTTTTCCCCATCACACAACCCCATGCATATCTCTTCAGAATCTTCGTTGGCAGCAAGCAGTGTCTCTTTTCCCTGGAGAAGAGAAGACTTAGAGGGGATATGATAGAGACTTACAAGATCATGAAGGGCATAGAGAGAGTAGAGAGGGACAGAAAGAGAGAGAGAAAGGGAGATAGAGAGAAATAGAGAGAGAGAGAAAGGGAGAGAGACAGAAATAGAGAGAGATAGAGAAAGATTGGAGGAACTGGGACTCTTTTCCCTGGAGAAGAGGAGACTTAGAGGGGATATGATAGAGACTTACAAGATCATGAAGGGCATAGAGAGAGTAGAGAGGGACAGAAAGAGAGAGAGAAAGGGAGATAGAGAGAAATAGAGAGAGAGAGAAAGGGAGAGAGACAGAAATAGAGAGAGATAGATAGAGAAAGATTGGAGGAACTGGGACTCTTTTCCCTGGAGAAGAGGAGACTTAGAGGGGATATGATAGAGACTTACAAGATCATGAAGGGCATAGAGAGAGTAGAGAGGGACAGATTCTTCAAACTTTCGAAAAATAAAAGAACAAGAGGACATTCGGAAAAGTTGAAAGGGGACAGATTCAAAACGAATGCTAGAAAGTTCTTCTTTAACCAACGTGTGGTGGACAACTGGAATGCACTTCCAGAGGGTGTAATAGGGCAGATTACCGTACTGAGGTTCAAGAAAGGATTGGACAATTTCCTGCTGGAAAAGGGGATAGAGGGGTATAGATAGAGGATTACTGCACAGGTCCTGGACCTGTTGGGCCGCCATGTAAGCGGACTGCTGGGCACGATGGACCTCAGGTCTGACCCAGCAGAGGCATTGCTTATGTTCTCATGTTCTTATGTTCTCTTAGCTGCGGCTCGCACCGGCCTCAGCTCTCTCTCTCTCTCTCTGTGACATCACTTCCTGGTCCTGCAACCAGGAAGGAACATCAGAAGGAGATCTGAGACTGGTGTGAACAGCAGCTAAGAGACACTGCTTGCTACTGACAAAGATTCTGAAGAGATGGGTGGGTGGAGAGGAGGTGCCGGCAGCCCCGTTACGAAGTTGCTTGGTGCGGTACGCCCCCTCCGCTCTCCCTCACTATGTCACTGACTGGGAAATATCTGTGCTCAGCACTGTTCTGTAAGTATCGCTCCAAACTGAGCAATCTTTATATAGTAGCCTTTAGCATGGATTCCTGTGTCCAATGTTGAGCAAAATGAGGAGACAATTTTGGCAAGTTTGGTGCACAAATTCCACATTCTGTAATACTGCACCCAAATATTGAGTATGCTCCAACCAGTGGCATAGTAAGTAAGGGAGGGAGGGGAGGCAGATCACTCATGCTCGAGCCCGCCCTTCCCTTCCCCCCCCCCTCTTTAACATCTTCGCCAGCATGAGCAACTACTCTAGCCTGCTGCTGACGCTGGTGTGGCTCCCTCTGAAATCACTTCCTGGTCGCGGGGCCAGGAAGTGACATCAGAAGGAAAGCCAATACCTGCACAAGAAGCGGGCCAGAGAAGCTGCTCGCGCTGGCAAAGATTTAAAGAGGTGGTGGGAAGGGAGGGGGCAAGGGGTGGAAGGAGTGGGGGGGTGGAGAGGAGGGCGTGGGGGATTGGCATAGAAAGAATGGGATGGCGAAGAGGAAGGTACAGGGGGCGCCACTGCCTCAGGCACCTCCTACCCTCGCTGCATCACTGGCTCTGACCCACACATGTCCCTCCCTTTTTGGTTACATGCTATGAAAGTTGGGCACCCATCATTATAGAATAGGGTACAGCAAGATGCGCAATAATTGGTTTAGCACCCAGTTATTGATTGCTAATGACTTATTAGCCAATTAAGTTACACTTGTATCATTGGGCTGTGGCCAAATTTGGGTGACCCTTATAGAATTCAGGGAATTTTGTATCATTGGAATGTACTTACATTATACAATAAGAGGGAGGACATTTTGTAAAAGTATAAGTCCACAAGAATAGGTCCTGGAGTCCTGCAGAGCTTGCCTGTGGCATATTAGAGGATGAAACCTTTTGGATCTATTCCAATACGTGGTGTGGTGTAAATTGGAGGTTGTGTGTCTGACCAAAATAAGACCGTCATAACTTCATCATTTGGGCTTCGCGTGGCATAGACATGCATGAAAATCAAGAAGCTGCAGTGAGGACTGAATACGGCAACACTGATTGTTTTTCAATGAAACGTGGCATCAGGCAAGGATGCCTCTTGTCACCTTATCTGTTCAACCTTTCAACTATAAGAGGGTTTAGTGCACCTATCCCTGAGGAAGCTTACCATGAAACACAAATTTGTGTTGGAGCATGACAACATGAATACCTTAACCCAGGGGTCCCCAAAGTCCTTCCTTGAGGGCCAAATCCAGTCGAGTTTTCAGGATTTCCCCAATGAATATGCATTGAAAGCAGTGCATGCACATAGATCTCATGTATATTCATTGGGGAAATCCTGAAAACCCGACTGGATTCGGCCCTCAAGGAGGGACTTTGGGGACCCCTGCCTTAGCCTATTTTGAATGAGGATACTAGCTTTCTTTTTGCAAGCAGTGTATTTTACCCACAAGTTAATTTTTATTTTTATTTTTTTCCAATTTTTATTAAGTTTTTCACTATATTCAACACAAAAACATTGGATACCAAGAATCACGTCTCATGGAACCAACTATGAACCCCCAACAAACTGACCCCATACCAGATCGATCAGCAATGCAGCGTATCCCAAAATTCAATCATCGAACATCCAAGCCTTCTGGGTGCCCCAGATCAATATGTATCCAATGTCCAATGTCATCCAACAAGGAAGAGAGTCCGCTGAAATCAGCAAGTCTCAACTTTAGGTTTTTTTGGGTTTTTTTTACTTTATTTAATACAATAGAAAGCAACAATATGAGAACTTCAGTCTATTTGAGTTGCCCTCAAGACGTGGCTATTGCCTACTTAGCATGAAGAACTTGGGTCTCTGACGCACAGACGATGCCGTGCTGAATCATTATCCTACATCCCAGTCTCTACACTCTACCCTGTGTATTGTGCGAGTGATACATTTCTTTTGCATCTATACGATGGCATTCTTTTCTTCCAAAATTTTAGATTGTAAACCACTTAGTTATGACCTTTATGGTTGCAGCATTATAGTAAATGTGAATAAATAAAATGAATACTGATTTTAACTGCAGGTTAAAAATGTTCTACTATGGGGCGGTCTCAGGCATCCCTTGGTGGTTTTGCTAGATAGTTGAGTGTATTTATTTTTTGGTGTCTTGTATTCGGTTTAATTAAAAAAAAAAAAAATAGCTTGCATTTGAACTTTTTATGCATGCAAATTCAGACCAGTGGTCTATCGTGCCCAGCAGTCCGCTCAAGCGGTGGCCCTCTGGTCAAAGACCAGCGCTCTATCTGAGACTAGCCCTACCTGCGTATGTTCCGGTTCAGCAGGAACTTGTCTAACTTTGTCTTGAGTCCCTGGAGGGTGTTTTCCCCTATGACAGACTCCAGTAAATAGGGCAAGAGGGGAAGTAAGGAGGGGGAAGGAGCAAACCTAATCGTACTAAGCAAAAGATTAGGGGATCTTATAAAATGAATTGTCAAAGAGCAGTATTTTCAGGGTTTTTTTCCAGAATTGGGCGTGGTTGGCTTCTGTTCTTATTGACTCTGCAAGATCATTCCAGATTTTGACTCCCAGGAAGGTGAACATGGTTTGGAAGATTCTTCTGTACTTGAAATTTTTCATTGAGGGGAGGTTCAGTTAGCCCAATTGTATAATGCAATTTAAATCAATTTTATTTGCACAAGATTTTTTAAAGGGTGTTAACAATTGATACTTGGAGGCAGAAGGGGAGGAGGAAACAGTTAACATATCTCTAGAACAACTACTCGTGCCTACTACTTATAGGGAATTCAGGAAACGCCTAAAAACACATTTGTTCTTGAAATACTTAGAAAACCAATCTATGCAATCTTAGACCTCAACAAACGATCTCTAGAACTGTTAATCACTAAGTCTGTACTTTGTTTATTCCACTCAATCTGTAACATCTTTAATCATTGTAAATCGCATAGAACTTCACGGTATATAAATTGTTATTATTATTATTATTATGGGGGGGGGGGAGAAGGGGTGAATGGGGATAAAATGGAGCCAAACAGGTTGAAAAGGTGATGGTAAAAGCTAAAAGGATGCTAGGGTGCATAGGTGGAGGTATGGCCAGTAGAAAAAAGGAGGTACTGATGCCCCTGTGACTCTGGTGAGACCTCATTTAGAATACTGTGTACAATTCTGGAGGCCGCATTTTCAAAAAGATATAAAAAGGATGGAGTTGGTCCAGAGGAAGGCTACTAAAATGGTTGGTGTTCTTCGTCATAAGGCATTTGGGGACAGACTTAAAGATCTCAATCTGTATACTTTGGAGGAAAGGCGGAAGAGGGGAAATATGATAGAGACGTTTAAATACCTACGTGATGTAAATGCACATGAGTCGAGTCTCTTTCATTTGAAAGGAAGCTCTGGAATGCGAGGGCATAGGAAGAAGTTAAGAGGTGAGAGGCTCAGGAGTAATCTAAGGAAATACTTTTACAGAAAGGGTGGTAGATGCGTGGAACAGTCTCCCGGAAGACGTGGTGGAGATAAGCACGTGAGATCTCTTAGAGAGAGGAAGAGATAATGGTTACAGTGGATGGGCAGACTGGATGGGCCATTTGGCCTTTATCTGCCATCATGTTTCTATGTTCCATAAAATATATGTTTACCTAGGACCCAATAAAGAAAAATGTGCCTTTCATATCTACCAATGGACAGTACTATTTAGCATTATTAAATACCTCTAGGTCTGCTACGCAGGACCCTCCCTGTAAACGAACAACTATTTTTCTAAAAGTCAGCCCTAGTAAAGTTAGTAAGATATGAGTGCTTTGTTTTAGAGATGGATGCTGGTTGTTACACTTTCTGAACTGAAAACCGAGCTTCTGTGTAAAAAAAGAGGTCAGAAAGAGACCATCCTGGTCAAAAATGGGACATAGAGTAACTAAAAATGGGTCTGTCTAGCACTACTAGCCTGTCTAGCATCGGGTCATTGAACAAAAAGGTCTAGAAATGAAAAGGAAGTGCTAATGGTTTCCTCTTCCTGTGGCTGCAGAACTTCCTGTTCTGCCCTTAGGAGAATGAACCGTGTAATAGTCTCAAACAAAACTAGAAGGAACATTTGTGAAGAAGGAAAAAAAAAATATTGCAACCCCCACGTCATTGCAGGAGAACTTTGATATCATAAATGCAAAGTCCTGCGGTAAGAGGCGATGGGAGGGAGGGGGAGAGGGATTTCAATTTTGTAAAGGATGTCAAGAACAATTTTTGCATTGATGGATAGAGCACATTTTGCCTGATCCCTGCCTCTCCTAAGGAGATGGTATGAAGCTGATTTGATTTTGTGTGAAAACTAAACATGTGATTTTGCTACTTATCCCTCAAGGTAACATTTTCTAGGGGTGTGCCTGGGGAAATCAATTTTTTGTCTTTTTCAGTTTACATTCATTTGGGGAGGGAGAGAATTTTCTGCGCATAGAAGGTAATTTTCTACACAGTTTTTGTTCATGAAATGAGGATTTACGCAAATTTATGTTCTGTATTAAAGGCGGATTCTGAAATGCGTAGCAAAAGCACAAACGCTATAATTAAAATGCAACATAATAACCCTCAATTTATACTAATATCTATACTCCAAGTTGTTCATAAAATTTGCACTAAATACATGCAATATAACTGTTTTAAGGGCACGCCTGAAATCCTTTTAAGATAGCAAACATCACAATTCTGCAGGCAAAGACGCCCAAACTTCTGGGCCTGTCTTAAATCGCTCTGATTTTCTAGATTTCAATTAGCCGAACTGCTTTAGAGCTAGCAAATTTTAGGCCACTTTTATCAAGGTGTGCCACAGGGTTTTTCTTTTAGCAGGAGTCACTGCGGTAAATGGCCCAACACGCGTAGAATTGAACGCTTACCTCGCCAGCCCATGCTAAAAACCTCTAGCACAGCTTGATAAAAGGGGCGCACACCATCCTCGTCATCGCACTTTAGTGATTAGCATAAGTGAATTTTTTTGCTGGACCTCAAACACCCAAGGCACTGCTCATTAACTTTCTTCACACCCTTACTGGGGTGGTGTTTCATCATTGGTCTTAGCAAGGTGACACATGCAAAAATACTTTTTTATATATATATAAATTAATTAATTGTAAACAGGCTCTGTATAAATTATAAAGTGCATCAAGAGCTGTAAAGGAAAGGCATTTATCTTTATGCCCGACGGCTGCCCAACCCTTTCCCTCTTGGTTTCGTCAGGGGCTATGCCTCCTATATACAGACACCAATAAGTATGGTGAAAGGAAGCCCTCACTAAGAGCCGAAAATAACACTGCTCTCTGCATGACATCATTTTGTCTATCTTCTACTAATTCTCTTTCCAGATCTCGGGAACCCCGGTTCCATCCCTGTGGGAGTCCTGTGAGCTTGAGGGGGGGGATTCCCGTGGGAGTCCCTTAGACCTGGGGGGATCCCCATGGGAGTCCTGTACACCTAGGGGAGGATCCCCGTAGTACCCGCGGGATTTCCGCAATCCCAGTTCCCAGGCAGACCTCTAGACCATAGTAGATGACAGCAGATAAAGATCTGAATGATCCATCCAGTCTGCCCAACCTGATTCAATCTAAATATATATATATATATATATATATATTTTTTTTTTCTTCTTAGCTATTTCTGGGTAAGAATCCAAAGCTCTGTCCGGTAATGTTCTTAAGTTCCAACTACTGAAGTCTCCATCAAAACTCACTCCAACCCATCTACATCATCCCAGCTATTGAAGCCCTCCCCAGCCCATCCTCCACCAAACGGCCATATACAGACACAGACCATGCAAGTCTGCCCAGTACTGGCCTTAGTTCTTCAATATTTACTACTAGCTGATGGTCGTTGCACGGGTATTTAATTATAGCAATAACACTGTAAATGGATTCAAATAAAGATACTTTATAGTGGTGAATGAAATTATACAGCTTTATAAAAAGTACAATATTCAAATTATAATGTGAAATATTTGACAAAATGAATACAATACAACTAACACAAAACTTGATTATAAACAACATTTTTAGTTTCACCTCCAGGAGCAAGAACATATACATTCTTGGGTGAAGAGAAACCCAGAACATATCACCCCAGTTAGTGAGGGATCTGCATACCAAGTTTCGTTCAAATCGGTCAAGCCGTTTTTGCGTGATCGCGGCACATACATACATACATCCGATTTTATAAGTGGTGCCTCACACAACGAACTTAATTGGTTCCAGGAGCAAGTTTGTTATGCGAAAAGTTCGTTATGTGACACGCGTTTTCCCATAACAATACATGTTAAAAAAAATAATTCGTTCTGTAGCATAAAATATGCTAAGATGACATAAAAAAGATAAATTTTTTGTTATTATTTTTATTTAGATACATCTAAAAACATAATTGTTTTTTAAAACAACACACATTTTTTAAATTTAAAGACAGAGAGGGCAGTTAAGCGCAGTGCCATCAGTTATCCTGCCCCTCTCAGTGAATTGCCTGGGATGGAGGGAGGGAGAGAAGAAGGCAGATGATGGAAGTGGGAAGAACTTGTGCCGTCAGCATCAGGCACAAGCGGGAAAGCAGCAGCGGTGAGGGGCTAGAAGTTATCTTCCTTTCATTCATGTCCATGCCATCCCGTCCCTTGGTCGGTCCCACAATTTCACAATTTCCTGCATATCTCCTCCCTCCATTCTTGTAGCCCATAATCTCCTCTCCTGACATCTCCCTGTCCTTTTACTTCCACTATCTTCCTATCCCATCTCTATTCCCTTTTGTCCCTCTCCCCATGATCAATCATCTCACCACCTCTCTCTTCCCTCACCCTCAGGGTTCAAGATTGCTTCCACTCTTTTTCCTGTTGTTCTCTCTGCCTGTCACCCTATGATTTAGCATCCCTTCTGCCCTTGTCCAATATTTCCCCTTCTCTCCCTCCCTCTCATCCCCTGCTTCAACATACCGTATTTCGACTGCCCTTCCATCCCCAGGCCTGCCAACTTCCACTCATTTACTGCTTTCTCCCACCTCTGCCAAAGCCCCCCCCCCCCCCGCAGTGATCGGCAACACCAGGCACCCCCCCTCAATCGGTGAAACAGGGCCCCCCCTCGATCGGCGAAACAGGGCCCCCCCTCGATCGGCGAAACAGGGCCCCCCCTCGATCGGCGAAACAGGGCCGGCGACTGCTTTCTCCCGCTGCTGTTGAAGTCTGTAAACAACTTTAACACAAGCCACGGGGCTCTAACAGTGCGTATGCTGCCAACGGCTTCCTTCCTCCTTCCTCTCCCCTCATGATGTAACTTCCCATTTGGTTGATGGAGGAGGAGGAGGAGGGTAGCCGGTAGCGTCACGCACACTGCGCGGAAGGATGCAGCTCGGGCGACTTCGTTGTGTGAAACGAAGTCCGTTGTACGAATCAAGACAAGAAGTTCGTTGTGCGCAGCGTTCGCTGTGCGAGGCGTTCGTTATGCGAGGCACCACTGTATATAGATTATTTTCTGATTCTAAATCCTCTGTGTTCATCCCACGCTTTTTTGAACTCTGTCACCATTTTCCTCTCCACCACCTCTCTCGTGAGTGCATTCCAGGCATCCACCTCCATCTCCATAAAGTAGAATTTCCAAACTTTGCTCTTGAATCTACCACCCCTCAACCTCAAATTATGTCCTCTGGTTTTACCATTTTCCTTTCTCTGGAAAAGATTTTGTTCTACGTTAATACCCTTTAAGTATTTGAACGTCTGAATCATATCTCCCCTGTCCCTCCTTTCCTCTAGGATATACCTATTCAGGTCTTCCAGTCTCTCCTCATATGTCTTCTGGTGCAAGCCTCCTGTCATTTTTGTCACCCTCCTCTGGACCACTTCAAGTCTTCTTACGTCCTTCGCCAGATACGGTCTCCAAAACGGAACACATTACTCCAAGTGGGGTCTCACCAACAACCTGTACAGGGGCAATCGATTATGCATCATTGCAATTAATTTGGACATCCGAAAAATAAAATCTAACTTCCCAAGGAAGTGTTGCCCAAATGGGGGGTGGGCCTGTTTCCAATGTGCTGCTAACACTAGCCTGCCGGCAGCAAGCACATGGAAAGCCAGTTTCTGAAATTTGGTGGTAAACCAGGGGCATAGCATGGAGAAAAATCAACTGCGAAAGGGGTTGGCAATTAATGCATTGCAGTTGCCATTTGTAAATTGTCTAGCATGGAGTTAATGTGCTAATATGAATGTGACCGTGCAATCTGCAATGGAACATATAGGGAGTACTTCCAATAGGGGTCGTGTTAAAATTGCAGCCACCATGCAGTGCAGTGGCAGACTAAGCCACTGTAACTGAAAATGTTACTGCGGTTTAGGAAAAGGGTCCCTATGTGTCCTTATAAAAAGTGTTAAAATTAAAGCCTTCCTACCCTATTAACCTAGTCCCCCTGTCATAAAATCACTCTCTGATGGGGGAAGTTATCATTAAGGGCTACTGTTAAGATGTGTTAATTTTATCACTAACTCATGCTATCTAGCATAAGTTCCTTTTTATGCAATGAGATCTGCTTGCTAATATATCTGGGGTAAACATAATGGCAGCCCGTGTTGATAACTTCCTCCCTTAATTAAAAACAAATGTTTCTACAAATCAAAATCACTGCTATATGTAATAAAAGTGAGCCAAGTTTAGGACAATCAAGCCATTGTGACATCACTGATGAGTTTGGCTCTTAGGCATTGGTGGAATGAGGCATTATGACATCACAATACCAGTTCTGGAATGTTGCTACTCTTTGGGTTTCTGCCAGGTACTTGGGATCTGGGTTGACCACTATTGGAAACAGGATACTGGGCTTGATGGATCTTTGGTCTGTCCCAGTATGGCAACTCTTACGTTCTTATAACAATCAAGCTATTGTGACATCACCGAGTTTGGCTCTTAGGCATTATGACATCACAATACCAGCTCTGGAATGTTGCTACTCTTTGGGTTTCTGGCAGGTACTTGGAAACAGGATACTGGGCTTGATGGACCTTTGGTCTGTCCCAGTATGGCAACTCTTACGTTCTTATAACAATCAAGCTATTGTGACATCACTGAGTTTGGCTCTTAGGCATTGGTAGAATGAGGCTTTATGACATCACTATATCAGCTATTGTGGCTACCAGACACTGAAACTCTTCACACTAAGGGGGGAAGTTATCAATGTTAATATGAACTGTTTTATCACCAACCGAAGTCCAGAGAGATTTAAAGGGCTTTGGGGCCGTTGCTGCGCGGCAGCCGCTAGTGCGGCTTTGTAAAAGAGGCCGTTAGTTTACCATAGGTCCCATTTTAGGTAAAGCGACCTAGGGCTCCTTTTACGAAGCTGCGCTAGTGGTTTTAGCGCGCACGTAGCATGCGCTACATTGCCACGCAAACTACACGCTAACACCTCCATAGAGCTGGCGTTAGCGTGCGCTAATCTTCAGCGCGGGGTTAGCGTACGCTAATCTTCAGCGCACGCTAAAAACGTTAGCGCAGCTTCGTAAAAGGAGTCGCTAGTTATTAGTAATCCGGACTAACAGTAAAATAACACGTCTTAACGGTAGTCCACATTGATAACCTCTTCCCCACCAGTGTGTACCAAAACAGTTTAGTACAAGTTAAAATGATTTATTTTGCATTAAAAAAAACCCCCAGAAATAAAATTAATTTGTTGTCTTCGGTATTGGTTAGGATGAAAAATAATCTAAAGGAATCATCCCCCAATTTTCTGGCTTCTCAGTTATTTCCACTTATCAGTTTCTCTCTGGGTAATAAAAACACAGCTCTTCATTACAGAACCTGACCTGAAATTCCAGGAGACCGATGTAGGCTGCAAAGTCCTCGCCCCATAGCTGGCTCCATAACTAATTTGGAAATGATATATTGGTAAAGTACACAGAGATGCTTTTTCACTGCTTAAAAACTTTAGATCACGGACAATAATTTGATTATTATGGATACTGGGGAATGTTGTGGCTCCTGGGTAGATGGATATTCTTTTAATAATTTAAGCTACTGGTTTTTTTTCATATGAATTCTTAATCAGAATTTTCAAGCTAATTATATTGTGCCACGGTGTCAAGTGGGATTATGGACTGACTGCATATTATTTGAGGAGATGCTGAACTAGTCCTGGGCCTGTTCCATTGAATGCATGGGCTTCCATTTTTTGTTTAAAACCCTGTTTCCCCCAAAATAAGACCAATCCTGAAAATAAGCCGTAGCATGATTTTTAAAGATGCTCCTATTATAAGCCCTACCCCAAAAACAAGCTCTGGTTAAGATCAATCCCAAATGTCTCCGATATTCCTTGACTCCATCCCTGCCCGATTCGCCCCCAAAATCGGACTCGTCGATTCGGCAACCCCCACCCTCCGCTCTTAGGCCTCCTAAAGCAGCTGTGGTGGCAGCGCTCTGAACAGGCTGCTTCATGGCCTTCTCCGCCAGGGCCTTCCCTCTTCCGTGTCACTGGGTTCATAGACAACAACGCGGAAGACAAAGGCGCGTGCCGACAACTGAGCGCAAGACGGAGGCGCGCGCCGAAGAAAATTACTGTTTTTAGGGGCTCCGACGGGGGGTTTTGTTGGGGAGCACCCCCAGTTTACTTATTACAAATCGCGCCAGCGTTGTGGGGGGTTTGGGGGGTTGTAACCCCCCACATTTTACTGTAAACTTAACTTTTTCCCTAAAAACAGGGAAAAAGTGAAGTATTCAGTAAAATTTGGGGGGTTACAACCCCCCAAACCCCCCACAACGCCCCCACAATGCGGCACGATTTGTATTAAGTAAAGTGGGGGGTTCCCCCCACGCCCCCCGTCGGAGCCCTAAAAACAGTAATTTTCTTCAGCGCACGCCTCCACGCTGCGCTCAATTGTCTGCTCGCGCCTTTGTCCCTGCATGCTTTTGACCTGACACCGTGTCACTGACATCAGTGACGCAGTAGAGGGAAGGCTCCGTTCAGAACGCTGCTGCTGTTTTTGGAGGCCTCAGAGCAGAGGTATGTCAGTCTCATGGTGGGAAGTCGGAGGGATTCTGCTGCACAGGAGGATGGGAGCGAGGGACAGAAAGATGCTGCACAAGGGGATGGGTGAGGGGAGGAAAGATGCTGCACATTGGGGGAGGGGAAGAAAGGATAGAGGAAGAATTGGGGTGGAAGAGAGGAAGGGAGAGATGATTGTTGTACATGAAAAAAAATAAGACAATCCCCGAGAATAAGCCCTAATGTATTTTTTAGACCCAAAATTAATATGACACTGTCTTATTTTCAGGGAAACATGGTAGAAGCAGGACTGTGAGTCCATGCATAACATGAATTAACAAATGCAGCGGATCTGTCTCTTGTGAAAAAAAAGATAGAATCACTGGGCAACCCATGTGCCCTTGACATCTTCTGGGGCAAAAGAACAGAAAGTAGAGCGGGCGAGAAAATAAGGATGAGTTAGAATCTCAGAACCAAATTAGTTATGACAGCTAGAGGAACCCATGAGGAACGTCTGACCCTCACTGCAATGCTTCAAGCTCCCCGGGTGAAGAGTTTAGGCTTTGACTGATGTGGGATCTGTAATGTCCCCTGCCTCGGTGCTGAGAAATGAACTGCTACATAAACAAGCCGAGGTCCTTTCCGTCTTTTCATAGTTGTCACTCTGCAGAAGTTGGAACAGTGGGGATACCAGGCAGAAAAGGCTTCCATTTCAGTGTATTAAAGACAAGATAGCCTCCATATCATTAGCTTGATGGGGAACATTAGCAACATCTCAAACAAAGCATCTAGACCAGTGGTTTCAAACTCGTGGCCCGGGGGCCACATGCGGCCCGCCAGGTACTATTTTGAGGCCCTTGGTATGTTTATCATCACAAAAGTAAAATAAAACTGTTTCTTGATCATATGTCTCTTTAGCTATAAATGACAATATTATTATTAAGACTTAGCCAAAAGGAAAGATTTATAAACTATAAAGAGTTTTACCTCATGCAAAATGGTCATTTCTTTACTAAGACATTAATTAATTTTTTTCTGAGGCCCTCCAAGTACCTACAAATCCAAAATGTGGCCCTGCAAAAGGTTTGAGTTTGAGACCACTGATCTAGATTTTCTTGCATTCTACATGGTTAATGTCTAATTTTTACATTTTAGCTTTGCCTAAAAAAATAATTTGAGGGAAAACTGACCTCAGTGTTAGACAGATTTTATATTATTAGTCTTTGAAAATATATTATATTTAAGTGTCCTTTTTTTGTTCCTATTGTATGGAGAGTAAATAGTGGATTTTTCAATTAAACAAAAAAGCTTCTAATTAGATATTATTGTTGCAAAAGAAGGATCATCCCTACCCCGCCTTTTACAAAACCGCGCAAGAGGTTTTTAGCAATGGATGGCGTGCTGAATGCGCTCTGCTGCTCCGACGCTCATAGGAACTCTATGACCTTCAAAGCAACGCAGAGCATTCACCGCACCGGCCAGCGCTAAAAACCTCTTGCGCGGTTTTGTAAAAGGGGGAGGGGGGGTTAGTGGGATTTATTAACCAACTTTGGCCCCCTTTTATCAAACTGCGGTAGAAATTTAATCACAGGCCGGCCAGGTAAATACTCCGACACTCGTAGGAATTGAAAAAACGTCGAAGCGTTTACCTCACTGGACCACAGTATAAAGCGCTACAACAGTTTGTTTAAAGGAGCCCTTTATGAGGAGATTCACCCAAGGCTGCAGGTTAGAAAAATAAACCCGATGGTTGGCTGTGGTAGGCAGGAGCACGTTACAGGGCTTCAAAGAAAGTTTGGATAGGTTCCTAGAAGACAAAGGGATTGAGGGGTATAGACAGGTGTGGAGGTAGGTTATAGGGTTAGGTGTAGAGGTAGGTTATAGAGCTAGTCAGGGACCACTGCTCAGGCAATAGGTCTGATGGGCCGCGGCGGGAGCGGACCGCTGGGCGAGATGGACCTCTGGTCTGCCTCAGCGGAGGCAACTTCTTATGTTCTTATATAGTAATTTCAGGAACTGTCTAATGTCAGCCTATATCAGTGGTTTCAAACATGTGGCCCGCCAGGTACTATTTTGAGGCCCTCGATATGTTGCCACTGTTCTTCAACATTGCCCGCCTCACTGCTGTAACCTCACGCAAGCGTTTTCCTGCGTCTGTACATAATTGTGAGGTGGAGTGGAGAGGACAATCGCGTACAGACGCAGGAAAGCACTTGCGTGCGGTTACAGCAGCGAGGCGGGCAACGTTCCAGAACGTAAGGTAACCCTTGGAGGCAGTGCCACTTGTGCGTGTGCACGTCATCTCGTGAACGCTCGCGAAATTCAGCACCTCTCCTGGCGGTGACTGCTTGATGTAAGATGGCGGTTGTGTCCGGTGCTGGAGGAGGTGAGAGCTGAAGACGGTTGCGGACGCGACCACCGAACGCTTAAGGCACAAGTCGGATATTGAGTCTCCCCTCTCCAAAAAAGCCTAGAGGGCAACACCAAAATCTTGTCTCTTGCAGTTGATACTTTAGATTAGAATCTAAATCACAGTTTTGCATGAGGTAAAACTCTTTATAGTTTATAAATCTTTCCTTAATTGCTTCTGAAAAAAGTGCAACATGCAGAAAGTGAAAAACTTTCTAAACTTCACTTTCTGCATGTTGCACTTCTTTCAGAAGCAATTAAGGAAAGATTGATAAATTATAACAAGTTTTACCTCATGCAAAGTTGTCATTTCTTTAATAAGACCTTAACTATTTTTTTTCTGAGTCCCTCCGTGTACCTAAAAATCCGGTGTCAGGTCAAAAGCGCGCCGGGACAAAGGCGCGCGCAGACAATTGAGCGTAGCGTGGAGGCGCGCGCCGCAGAAATTACTGTTTTTAGGGCTCTGACGGGGGGGGGGCGGGGGGGGAACTGCTCCACTTTACTTAATAGAGATCGTGCCGCGCTGTGGGGGTGTTGTGGGGGGTTTGGGGGGTTGTAACCCCTCACATTTTACTGAAACTTCACTTTTTCCCTGTTTTTAGGGAAAAAGTTAAGTTTACAGTAAAACGTGGAGGGTTACAACCCCCCCAAAACCCCCCACAACGCCGGCGCGATCTCTATTAAGTAAACTGGGGGGGGGGCTCCCCAACAAAACCCCCCGTCGGAGCCCCTAAAAACTGTAATTTTCTTCGGCGCGCGCCTCCGTCTTGCGCTCAGTTGTCGGCGCGCGCCTTTGTCTTTCGCGGGGTTGTCTATGAACCAAAAATCCAGCATGTGGCCCTGCATAGGGTTTGAGCTTAAGAACGCTGGCCTAGATGTATCTTTGTGCACATGTCAAACTGGATTTGGAGGTTTCTTTTGATACACTTGGATGGCCTAAGTATAACTGAAAAATACAGTAATGCCTGGTGTGTGTCTCCCAAGTAACCTTCTCAGAACGCATTACGCAGCATTTAAAATAACAAATTAGAAAAACAGTCAAAACTACTTTGTACATGACAGAAAAGTGGGAGGAAAAGTGAAGAACGAGAGGCTTAATAACAACCAGTACAAAGGGATAAATTGTTCCTGTGAAGTCATTTTACTCCCGGTACATGTAGCAGGATGCTGAGATTCCGTCAGGGAAACTGAAAGATGGGTCCCAGCTGGACCGTAGAGATAATCAGTCTGGGGTCCAGGCCTCCAGCAGAGGCCACGACTGTGACTAAAACATAACCCCTCGGCTCCCCAGGGTCCTGTCAATCAGCGAAATAGTTGGGAAGATGTGAGGGAGGCTCAGAAAGGCTCTCCAATAAGGCCCAGCCTTGTTTTCCTTTCAGATTTAACCCTTTCAGGTACTTGATGCTTTGGCCAGATCAATGCGAGGTGCCCTATGGCCAGCAGTCTTTCACTTTGGAGAGCTCTGTTGCAGAGTTGTTGCTCTTTGGCCAGAGATCCAGTGCAAATATGAAGCCTTGGTATCGATTCTCCAAACATGCTTTCCCCGCTTGACCATTGTTCCGTGCGTGGAAGTGATCTCATCTTCCAGAGAAATTGACTGCATAAAATGACCTTTCTAAGCAGGTTCATTGTGTTGCCACTTCTCTATATCTTACCTATGATGATGGCATTTCTATAGCAAGGGGCCTAGGATAAGAAAGTAACCAGGTGCCTATTTCAAGCCTATTCTATAAAAAAAAAAAAAAATTAAAATAGGACAAGTGGCAGAATATTGGCCCTATAGCTGGTGTAGAATGACAAATTTGTCTCCATCCCCATGGGATCTCAATATCCATGTTCCATTCCTACAAGCTCTGCCATAACCACACAAGCCTTGAACACTTATGATTTTAAAGGGTTTTAGGCTTGTCCAGATGAGGACGGAGCTTAGGCATTGGTGCAGTGAGGCATTATGACATCACAATCTGAGCTCTAGAATGTGGCTACTTAGGATTATAAAGGGTTTGAGGCTTGTGCAGATGAGGACGGAGCTTAGGCAATGGTGGAATGAGGCATTATGACATCACAATCTGAGCTCTAGAATGTTGCTACTTATGATGTTAAAGTGTTTGAGGCTTGTGCAGATGAGGACAGAGCTTAGGCATTGGTGGAAAGAGGCATTATGACATCACAATCTGAGCTCTAGAATGTGGCTACTTAGGATTTTAAAGCGTTTGAGGCTTGTGCAGATGAGGACAGAGCTTAGGCATTGGTGGAAAGAGGCATTATGACATCACAATCTGAGCTCTAGAATGTGGCTACTTAGGATTTTAAAGCGTTTGAGGCTTGTGCAGATGAGGACGGAGCTTAGGCATTGGTGGAATGAGGCATTATGACATCACAATCGGAGCTCTAGAATGTTGCTACTTAGGATTTTAAAGCGTTTGAGGCTTGTGCAGATGAGGACAGAGCTTAGGCATTGGTGGAAAGAGGCATTATGACATCACAATCTGAGCTCTAGAATGTGGCTACTTAGGATTTTAAAGCGTTTGAGGCTTGTGCAGATGAGGACGGAGCTTAGGCATTGGTGGAATGAGGCATTATGACATCACAATCGGAGCTCTAGAATGTGGCTACTTAGGATTTTAAAGCGTTTGAGGCTTGTGCAGATGAGGACGGAGCTTAGGCATTGGTGGAAAGAGGCATTATGACATCACAATCTGAGCTCTAGAATGTGGCTACTTAGGATTATAAAGGGTTTGAGGCTTGTGCAGATGAGGACGGAGCTTAGGCAATGGTGGAATGAGGCATTATGACATCACAATCTGAGCTCTAGAATGTTGCTACTTATGATGTTAAAGTGTTTGAGGCTTGTGCAGATGAGGACAGAGCTTAGGCATTGGTGGAAAGAGGCATTATGACATCACAATCTGAGCTCTAGAATGTGGCTACTTAGGATTTTAAAGCGTTTGAGGCTTGTGCAGATGAGGACAGAGCTTAGGCATTGGTGGAAAGAGGCATTATGACATCACAATCTGAACTCTAGAATGTGGCTACTTAGGATTTTAAAGCGTTTGAGGCTTGTGCAGATGAGGACGGAGCTTAGGCATTGGTGGAATGAGGCATTATGACATCACAATCGGAGCTCTAGAATGTTGCTACTTAGGATTTTAAAGCGTTTGAGGCTTGTGCAGATGAGGACAGAGCTTAGGCATTGGTGGAAAGAGGCATTATGACATCACAATCTGAGCTCTAGAATGTGGCTACTTAGGATTTTAAAGCGTTTGAGGCTTGTGCAGATGAGGACGGAGCTTAGGCATTGGTGGAATGAGGCATTATGACATCACAATCGGAGCTCTAGAATGTGGCTACTTAGGATTTTAAAGCGTTTGAGGCTTGTGCAGATGAGGACGGAGCTTAGGCATTGGTGGAAAGAGGCATTATGACATCACAATCTGAGCTCTAGAATGTGGCTACTTAGGATTATAAAGGGTTTGAGGCTTGTGCAGATGAGGACGGAGCTTAGGCAATGGTGGAATGAGGCATTATGACATCACAATCTGAGCTCTAGAATGTTGCTACTTATGATGTTAAAGTGTTTGAGGCTTGTGCAGATGAGGACAGAGCTTAGGCATTGGTGGAATGAAGCATTATGACATCACATCTGAGCTCTAGAATATGGCTACTTAGGATTTTAAAGCGTTTGAGGCTTGTGCAGATGAGGACAGAGCTTAGGCATTGGTGGAAAGAGGCATTATGACATCACAATCTGAGCTCTAGAATGTGGCTACTTAGGATTTTAAAGCGTTTGAGGCTTGTGCAGATGAGGACGGAGCTTAGGCAATGGTGGAATGAGGCATTATGACATCACAATCTGAGCTCTAGAATGTTGCTACTTATGATGTTAAAGTGTTTAAGGCTTGTGCAGATGAGGACAGAGCTTAGGCATTGGTGGAAAGAGGCATTATGACATCACAATCTGAGCTCTAGAATGTGGCTACTTAGGATTTTAAAGCGTTTGAGGCTTGTGCAGATGAGGACGGAGCTTAGGCATTGGTGGAAAGAGGCATTATGACATCACAATCTGAGCTCTAGAATGTGGCTACTTAGGATTTTAAAGCGTTTGAGGCTTGTGCAGATGAGGACGGAGCTTAGGCATTGGTGGAATGAGGCATTATGACATCACAATCGGAGCTCTAGAATGTTGCTACTTAGGATTTTAAAGCGTTTGAGGCTTGTGCAGATGAGGACAGAGCTTAGGCATTGGTGGAAAGAGGCATTATGACATCACAATCTGAGCTCTAGAATGTGGCTACTTAGGATTTTAAAGCGTTTGAGGCTTGTGCAGATGAGGACAGAGCTTAGGCATTGGTGGAAAGAGGCATTATGACATCACAATCTGAGCTCTAGAATGTGGCTACTTAGGATTTTAAAGCGTTTGAGGCTTGTGCAGATGAGGACGGAGCTTAGGCATTGGTGGAATGAGGCTTTATGACATCACAATCGGAGCTCTAGAATGTGGCTACTTAGGATTTTAAAGCGTTTGAGGCTTGTGCAGATGAGGACGGAGCTTAGGCATTGGTGGAAAGAGGCATTATGACATCACAATCTGAGCTCTAGAATGTGGCTACTTAGGATTATAAAGGGTTTGAGGCTTGTGCAGATGAGGACGGAGCTTAGGCAATGGTGGAATGAGGCATTATGACATCACAATCTGAGCTCTAGAATGTTGCTACTTATGATGTTAAAGCGTTTGAGGCTTGTGCAGATGAGGACAGAGCTTAGGCATTGGTGGAATGAAGCATTATGACATCACATCTGAGCTCTAGAATATGGCTACTTAGGATTTTAAAGCGTTTGAGGCTTGTGCAGATGAGGACGGAGCTTAGGCATTGGTGGAATGAGGCATTATGACATCACAATCGGAGCTCTAGAATGTGGCTACTTAGGATTTTAAAGCGTTTGAGGCTTGTGCAGATGAGGACGGAGCTTAGGCATTGGTGGAAAGAGGCATTATGACATCACAATCTGAGCTCTAGAATGTGGCTACTTAGGATTATAAAGGGTTTGAGGCTTGTGCAGATGAGGACGGAGCTTAGGCAATGGTGGAATGAGGCATTATGACATCACAATCTGAGCTCTAGAATGTTGCTACTTATGATGTTAAAGTGTTTGAGGCTTGTGCAGATGAGGACAGAGCTTAGGCATTGGTGGAATGAAGCATTATGACATCACATCTGAGCTCTAGAATATGGCTACTTAGGATTTTAAAGCGTTTGAGGCTTGTGCAGATGAGGACAGAGCTTAGGCATTGGTGGAAAGAGGCATTATGACATCACAATCTGAGCTCTAGAATGTGGCTACTTAGGATTTTAAAGCGTTTGAGGCTTGTGCAGATGAGGACGGAGCTTAGGCATTGGTGGAATGAGGCATTATGACATCACAATCTGAGCTCTAGAATGTTGCTACTTATGATGTTAAAGTGTTTAAGGCTTGTGCAGATGAGGACAGAGCTTAGGCATTGGTGGAAAGAGGCATTATGACATCACAATCTGAGCTCTAGAATGTGGCTACTTAGGATTTTAAAGCGTTTGAGGCTTGTGCAGATGAGGACGGAGCTTAGGCATTGGTGGAAAGAGGCATTATGACATCACAATCTGAGCTCTAGAATGTGGCTACTTAGGATTTTAAAGCGTTTGAGGCTTGTGCAGATGAGGACGGAGCTTAGGCATTGGTGGAATGAGGCATTATGACATCACAATCGGAGCTCTAGAATGTTGCTACTTAGGATTTTAAAGCGTTTGAGGCTTGTGCAGATGAGGACAGAGCTTAGGCATTGGTGGAAAGAGGCATTATGACATCACAATCTGAGCTCTAGAATGTGGCTACTTAGGATTTTAAAGCGTTTGAGGCTTGTGCAGATGAGGACAGAGCTTAGGCATTGGTGGAAAGAGGCATTATGACATCACAATCGGAGCTCTAGAATGTGGCTACTTAGGATTTTAAAGCGTTTGAGGCTTGTGCAGATGAGGACGGAGCTTAGGCATTGGTGGAATGAGGCATTATGACATCACAATCGGAGCTCTAGAATGTGGCTACTTAGGATTTTAAAGCGTTTGAGGCTTGTGCAGATGAGGACGGAGCTTAGGCATTGGTGGAAAGAGGCATTATGACATCACAATCTGAGCTCTAGAATGTGGCTACTTAGGATTATAAAGGGTTTGAGGCTTGTGCAGATGAGGACGGAGCTTAGGCAATGGTGGAATGAGGCATTATGACATCACAATCTGAGCTCTAGAATGTTGCTACTTATGATGTTAAAGTGTTTGAGGCTTGTGCAGATGAGGACAGAGCTTAGGCATTGGTGGAATGAAGCATTATGACATCACATCTGAGCTCTAGAATATGGCTACTTAGGATTTTAAAGCGTTTGAGGCTTGTGCAGATGAGGACGGAGCTTAGGCATTGGTGGAATGAGGCATTATGACATCACAATCGGAGCTCTAGAATGTGGCTACTTAGGATTTTAAAGCGTTTGAGGCTTGTGCAGATGAGGACGGAGCTTAGGCATTGGTGGAAAGAGGCATTATGACATCACAATCTGAGCTCTAGAATGTGGCTACTTAGGATTATAAAGGGTTTGAGGCTTGTGCAGATGAGGACGGAGCTTAGGCAATGGTGGAATGAGGCATTATGACATCACAATCTGAGCTCTAGAATGTTGCTACTTATGATGTTAAAGTGTTTGAGGCTTGTGCAGATGAGGACAGAGCTTAGGCATTGGTGGAATGAAGCATTATGACATCACATCTGAGCTCTAGAATATGGCTACTTAGGATTTTAAAGCGTTTGAGGCTTGTGCAGATGAGGACAGAGCTTAGGCATTGGTGGAAAGAGGCATTATGACATCACAATCTGAGCTCTAGAATGTGGCTACTTAGGATTTTAAAGCGTTTGAGGCTTGTGCAGATGAGGACAGAGCTTAGGCATTGGTGGAATGAGGCATTATGACATCACAATCTGAGCTCTAGAATGTTGCTACTTATGATGTTAAAGTGTTTAAGGCTTGTGCAGATGAGGACAGAGCTTAGGCATTGGTGGAAAGAGGCATTATGACATCACAATCTGAGCTCTAGAATGTGGCTACTTAGGATTTTAAAGCGTTTGAGGCTTGTGCAGATGAGGACAGAGCTTAGGCATTGGTGGAAAGAGGCATTATGACATCACAATCTGAGCTCTAGAATGTGGCTACTTAGGATTTTAAAGCGTTTGAGGCTTGTGCAGATGAGGACGGAGCTTAGGCATTGGTGGAATGAGGCATTATGACATCACAATCGGAGCTCTAGAATGTTGCTACTTAGGATTTTAAAGCGTTTGAGGCTTGTGCAGATGAGGACAGAGCTTAGGCATTGGTGGAAAGAGGCATTATGACATCACAATCTGAGCTCTAGAATGTGGCTACTTAGGATTTTAAAGCGTTTGAGGCTTGTGCAGATGAGGACAGAGCTTAGGCATTGGTGGAAAGAGGCATTATGACATCACAATCTGAGCTCTAGAATGTGGCTACTTAGGATTTTAAAGCGTTTGAGGCTTGTGCAGATGAGGACGGAGCTTAGGCATTGGTGGAATGAGGCATTATGACATCACAATCGGAGCTCTAGAATGTGGCTACTTAGGATTTTAAAGCGTTTGAGGCTTGTGCAGATGAGGACGGAGCTTAGGCATTGGTGGAAAGAGGCATTATGACATCACAATCTGAGCTCTAGAATGTGGCTACTTAGGATTATAAAGGGTTTGAGGCTTGTGCAGATGAGGACGGAGCTTAGGCAATGGTGGAATGAGGCATTATGACATCACAGTCTGAGCTCTAGAATGTTGCTACTTATGATGTTAAAGTGTTTGAGGCTTGTGCAGATGAGGACAGAGCTTAGGCATTGGTGGAATGAAGCATTATGACATCACATCTGAGCTCTAGAATATGGCTACTTAGGATTTTAAAGCGTTTGAGGCTTGTGCAGATGAGGACAGAGCTTAGGCATTGGTGGAAAGAGGCATTATGACATCACAATCTGAGCTCTAGAATGTGGCTACTTAGGATTTTAAAGCGTTTGAGGCTTGTGCAGATGAGGACAGAGCTTAGGCATTGGTGGAAAGAGGCATTATGACATCACAATCTGAGCTCTAGAATGTTGCTACTTATGATGTTAAAGTGTTTAAGGCTTGTGCAGATGAGGACAGATCTTGCAGGAATGGGGCAGGGACAGGGACAGGGACAGAGCTCGTGGGGACGGGATGGGTATAAAGAGATCCTACGGGGATAGGGAAAGTTTGTCTCTGTGTCATTATCTAAGAACTCATCTAGATTATTAGGTAAAAATGAGTGTAAATTAAAAAATATAATTTTTATGTATATTTGCACTCTGTCCAAACTCTGCCCATATTCATGCTCACTTTCATAGAACTGGGGTTACCAGATGTCTGGGAAAAACTCTTTTTAGAGGACTGTCCAGGTGCTTGGACAGATTTTCCAAACCCTGGTAGTTTTTCCAGGTTTTGATAAGCCCCGACCCCCCTGGGCACATCTGGAGGGCCTCTGCTCAAGCACGGATGATGTCACAGGCATCCACGCATGCTCTAAGGCCCTCCAGACACGGCCCAGAGGGGGTGGGGCCGGAGGTGAAATGGGGCGTGGCTGAAGGTGGAGTGGGACAGGGCCGGGGCAGAACAGGGCATGGCCATGGGTCCAGGTTTCTCTGTGGAAAAATCTGGTCACCCCACAAAGAACGCACCGGCCAAACATGCTAGTTAGTGTTCTCTAAGAGATTACTCACATGTAAGTGGTCACTTAAGCTTGGAAAACCTAGAATATGGCCATGTATAGATATTCCTACTGCCTAAATCTGGGCAGCCTTTGGCACCACCTAGAAGCTGCTGGGCTAGGCGCTTGCCTAGTCTTGCCTAATGGTCAGGCAGGCCCAACTTGGCTCTGCCCTTTATCTCATGGGGGCTGATGACAGCACATATACTACCCTTCTCAGGGAACAGGGCACTTTTGAAATGGGTATTTTATGGGTACACCCGTTTGCTCTTTATCAATTGCCATCATAAAGTCTCGGGTGCCTTTGTTAAACCGACTGCCCCTAAAACTGGTCTTCTTTTATCTCAAAGTGCGCTAGCCAGTTAGCGCAAAACTGCTGTGGATTACGAACTTTCTCCCTGCTAAATTTATAACTGCAGAAAACGAATTAGTATAGAGGAATCCCTACCGGAAAACAAGCAATCGTAATATCAAGAAACACATGGGAGTAATTCTATTAAAAGTGCTATGTTTGGCACCCCAAATCTAAGCGCCAAGGCCCCGATTCTATAAAAGGCACCTAAAAGGAATGTCAATCTTAAGTTAGGCATTGTTTTTAGAATTGGGTCTAATGCAGGGGTTCTCAACCCTGTCCTGGAGGACCCCCGGGCCAGTTGGGTTCTCAGGATAGCCAGACATGCAGATCTGCTCCATGCATATTCATTAGGGCTATCCTGAAAACCCGACTGGCCTGGGGGGTCCTCCAGGACAGGGTTGAGAACCACTGGTCTAGTGATACTTAAATTAGACTCAAGCAATGGTAGACGTCAAACCCTTAGGTGCCCCCTATCTATGCCAGGGCTTTCTTGGCCTAAATACCGGCACCTATGTCCAATGTAGGCAACTACATGAAAAGAATCCTGTGATCCGCCCATGATCTAACCTGGAATATTTGGACATCCAAGACGAATACACAATAGTTTTCTGAATTATTTATGCCTTTAAGTAGTTGGAGTTATCGTAACCAGTACATTACATTAGGGATTTCTATTCCGCCATTACCTCGCGGTTCAAGGCGGATTACAAAAGAGTTATAGAAGGTGGATTACAGAAGATGTCTCGTCGTTTTCAGGGAGAATAAAGAGTAGAGTAGGTTGTTTCTGGGGGTTGGGGAGTTAGTGGAGGGAAGGAAGAGGACTTGTTGTGTTAGGTCTTTTTCAGGAATTTCTTGAACAGTATAGACTTTATTTTTTTTTTCTGAACGTTTTGTAATCTGGGGTCGTTATCAGTAGATCGGAGATTTGGTTGTCAGGCTTTGCTGCTTGAGTGGCCAGGAGGCCATCGTATAGTTTTTTTCCTTTTAACAGTCTTTGATTGGTGGGTGTGTGAAAGGGGTGTGGGTGATCAAAGTGCAGTGACTGAACATTAAAGGCACATTTTTCGGGGTTTTACCCCGGTGTGATCTTTAAATACCATTCAAATGGTTCTGAGCACTATTGACATTATTAAGGTGTTCTTGCACAAGTATATGTGTGGGTGTTTTTTGTAATGATTACTATATTGCCAAAAAATCTAACTTGCTTATCAAATTTAATATGAAATGGTCAGAGGACAAAACCAGGTCCTATTACACCGCAAGATATGTGGATGTGTATTTTATGTCTTCGAATGATACATCAATAAAGCCATCTTCCAAACTTCTCTGACTCACTTATATAACAAATTCATCCAATCTTCAAACGCTCAAAGACTCAAAAACAGCTATATGGGAGTTCAGATTCCACCATTTCATTCGAAATTGGTAGCAGTGGTGTTCAACTTGCTATCCCCACTTTAAATGAAAACCCTATTTGTTCTTACCGGCGGGGTAAAAATATAGGAGAATGTGTGGGGCATTACATCTTTAGGGATGTAGAAGCCCGTATTACGGGTGGTCATGTACCCTGTGGGCAATGCCAGTGGTGTCCATTTGTGATGGCAGGGGAAAACTGGACTCACCCTATATCGAGTAATATATATACAGCTAGGCATCACACAAATTGCAATTCTGATCATGTGATATATCTTATCCAATGCCCTTGTCCAAAATTATATATCGGTTGCACTACACGAGCGATCAAAGTAAGATTAACGGAGCATAAATCTAGAATTAATACGTGCAGTGAGGTATCTCCTCTGGTTCGCCATTGGAGAGTGTGTAATCATAAGCTCGCGGACTTAAAATGGAGAGTGTTGGATATGATTACCGCTGGGTGGGAGGGAGGCAATATAGAGCGTACACTAAATTTGAGGGAGCTTAGATGGATGTTCGAATTACAAACGATGGCCCCAAATGGTCTGAATGAAATCTCGGACTGGATGGCACAGTTGGATTGTTGATAGTGGGTGCAATACATATGAATGGTTGCTAGGTGCTATGTCACTGGGTTGATGTCAGGGGAGGGGCCTTTTTAACGCTCTGGGTGAACGCCGCGGCCATCTTTGGATCGCCAGCGGTGGATGTAAATGGGAAAGTTTAATCTTTAATTAAGGTATGTTAGAATGATTTAAATGAATGAAGATATGAGATTTTAAGATAGATGATAAATTGATGTCTTTTGCTCTCTTTTATAGTTCCCCCGACCTTGAGAAAGATAGGCGAAACGCGTCGGAAAGGGGAACCAGCAATGACAAGAGCTAAGTTGAATTGAAATAATAAGTTATCTTGATTTAAAGAGTTGCGATATGAAAGTAATAAAGAAAACTGAAAAAATATGAAATAAAGTAAAGTTATAAAGTAAAGCTATAAAGGGAATAATGAAGAACACCACTGATACCAATTTCGAATGGAATGGTGGATTCTGAACTCCCATATAGCTGTTTTTGAGTCTTCGAGCGTTTGAAGATTGGACATCAATAAAGTAGCATCAAGAACATCGGTCTCCACTGTCTCTTTTGATTTTTGTTCTCTGAACTCCCTTTACTGTGGAGTAACTGGGTCGTCCCCCCTTCTTTTTGTTGCCGATATGAAATGGTCAGCCTTACATTCTTATTTTCCCATACCATCATAAGACTATTTCTTCCTTTATTGATGTACTCACTTCTCATTTCTGTTTGTCGATGTTTGATTTTGTTAAAGTTCATGATAATTTCAAATAAACGAAGACTAAAAAAACAAAACAAAAAAAACCCTGCATGCTGAGCGCTATGCTCTATGGCCTGGATTCTGTAAATGGCACTTAAATAGGCAGGTGCCTAGAAAAATGGCAACGGCTCCATCTCAATCAAGCTTAGGTACCATTAACAGAACGGGGGCTACCAGCACCTAAGAAAAAAACTTAGGCCCTCTTTTACTAAGGCGAGCTAAGCGTTTTAGCGAACGTTTAACGTGTGCTAAATCAAACATGCGCTAACCGCTAGTGCGTCCTTAGGATAACATGCACACGTTAGCGTTTAGCATGTGATTAATGTGTGCTAATATTTATCATGCGCTAAAAAGCATAGCGCACCATAGGCCCTGTTTGACTAAGGTGTGCTAACCGATTAGCGCGCGCTAATCGATTTAGCATGCACTAAACGCTAACGCGTGCATGTTAGTCTATGGACGCGTTAGCGTTTAGCGTGCTAGGGGCTAACGTAAAAGAGGGGGTTAGGTGCTGGTAATGTAGGCCCTGGTTTTAAAGGTCTATATTTCTGGCGCCTATGTTTTTCAGGAGAATCACGCCCCTAAGGTCAACCCCGCCCCTAACCACGCCTACTTTGATCTTAGGTGCCGCTAGCCACCATGCTGTAGGCGTGATTCCAGCAGCCTACCCTGGTGATGGCTACTTTTTAAATGAGGTTTTAATTGGTTTTAAATGGGGTGGTCAATTATTGCGCCAATTAAAGGCAATTAAAACAATTAACTGACGGTGCCATTTACAGACTATAGCCCTAAGTGGCACTCTGAGTTGTTTACCATTGATAGAGCAACATGTAGTGCCGGGGTCTGTGCCCAGCGTTTAGACATGAGGATTTACGCCAATGTCTCGCAAACTTTGTGAGCCAGCGGCACACTAAGGCCCTCTTTTACAAAGGCGCGCTAAGCGCTTTAGCGCAGATTTAGCACGTGCTAAATCAATGTGTGCACTAACCGCTAATGCGTCCCTAGGATAACATGTACATGTTAGCATTTAGTGCGTGTTTAGCGCGCGGTAAAAAGCTTAGCGCACCTTTGTAAAAGAGGGGGGAAATTCGGGACTAAACTCGCAGAGAACAAAGTTGTGTAATATCTAGATGGTTTTTCACCACAACACCTCAAACCCCCGGCAGGAGTTAATTTAAGGATTGATATTTAGAATTAATTTAAAATCAACAATACGGAGTAAACTTCATTTCTAGATATCTTTCAATAAAGAGTACATTTTCAACATGGTAACATTTTTTAAAGACAAGGGTCCTTCACCAAATTAATTATAAATATTATCATGATTAAACATTTGAATTTTATATCACAAAATGCTTAAAATAAATTTAACAATTAAAAATATATTCGCATATAAAATTTAGATTAGGTTGATATGTAATAATGTTTTACGTTCTGTTAGGATTTTCACATGTGATGAGGTAATAAAGTTATGTAATATTTGGGCCGATGTGTGGATATTTGTGAAGGCCCAGCCCCTGAGGAAACTAAAGTGAAATGGCTGGGCAGTTGTCGGGCAAAAGCTAACGTGCTCTTCCTTTAGAAATCATTTACACACTATCAATTTTGAGCGTGTTAATGAAAATCAGCTGTTCGCCATACATGAAGAAGGACACGGTACTATTCAAAAGGGTCCAGAGAAGAGCGACTAAAATGGTTAAGGAGCTGGAGGAGTTGCCGTACAGTGACAGATTGGAGAAACTGGGCCTCTTCTCCCTTGAAAAGAGGAGACTGAGAAGGGACATAATCAAAACATTCAAGATACTGAAAGGAATAGACTTAGCAGATAAAGACAGGTTGTTCACTCTCTCCAAGGTAGGGAGAACGAGAGGGCACTCTCTAAAGTTAAAAGGGGATAGATTCCGTACAAACGTAAAGAAATTCTTCTTCACCCAGAGAGTGGTGGAAAACTGGAACGCTCTTCCGGAGTCTGCTATAAGGGAAAACACCCTCCAGGGATTCAAGATAAAGTTGGACAAGTTCCTGCTAATCTGGAACGTACACAGATGAGGCTGGACTCATTTAGAGCACTGGTCTTTGACCTGGGGACCACCGCGTGAGGGGACTGCTGGGCAGGATGGACCACTGGTCTGACCCAGCAGTGGCAATTCTTATGTTCTTATATGCCTAAAAAAAAGACCGATGATGAACGCATCACTCCTGTAAGGGCAAGGAAAAAAGTTTAAGTAGTGCCTTGGGCATTTGAGGTCTTGTGGTGAAATCATCTAGATATTACACAAGTTTGTTCTCTGCGAGTTTGGAATTCTTAGATTTTTCCCTTTTAGCGGTTTGGATTACACTTAATTCATAGCCACAGATCAAGGGCATCTGGAAGTGCATGGACATTGATGCGATGACATCACACACATGTGTGACGTCATGACGTCAACATCCACGCATGCATGGAGGCCCTCCAAAAGAGCGGGGAGGGGTGTGTGAAAAAGAAAAGGCGCAGAGAGGATGAGAGATGCCAGGGAGGAGGAAAGGCATTGGCGCTGGCTGAATGCCTATAGGATGTGCCTCTCACCATGAGAGGCACATCCTTTAGGCCAGGACTGCCCAAATCCGGTCCTCGAGATCTACTGGCAGGCCGGGTTTTCAGGATATCCCCAATGAATACATATGAGAGAGATTTGCCTGCACCGCCTTCTTAGTATGCAAATCTCTCTCTCATGCATATTCATTGTGGATATCCTGAAAACCTGGCCTGCCAGTGGATCTCGAGGACCGGACTTGGGCAGTCCTGCTTTAGGCAGTCAACCGGCGCTAGTGCCTCTCCTCTTCCCCGGCATCTGGCGGCACACCTGGAATCTGGCGCGGCACGCAATTTGCAAAACACTGATGTTCCCCCAATAAAGCCCGGTGTAGATCCTCACACATAAATGAGGTGCGGAGCCCTCAAATTCTATAATACTGCGCGTTTTAGAGATCATTCTGACTGGTCCATCCCCCTTCCATTAGCCACACCCCATTTTCAGTAGCACAGAAAAAAATGTACACCCATATCTTTATAAAATAGCACGTACTAAGGTTTACAAACATTCAAATTGGCGTCATTTAATGCTAATAACCATTAGCACCCAGTTGGCGCTAATTAGCTCATTACTCAATTAAATTATGCATGTCCTAATTTACACTGTAAATTACTGTAAGCGCTGTTCTAGAAAGGTTGGTTGGCGCTTAGCACAGATCTTTATTTATTTAGAAGATTTCTTAATCACCTGTAGCCCAACTGGGCACCATTTACTAAGATCCACAAAAAGGTTAATCTACTGAAAACAAAAAAGCATTGATTCCAATGGTGATATTTAAAAATGAAGGAAAAGATCTCAGAGTTGCCACTCCCAGGATAATAATGATATTGTCCAAAAGGGAATTGTGGCATGTGGTTTCTTTCATTGATCAAAAAACCTTCATTTTTTTATTGTTTAAGACTTAATTTCTCTTTAAAAATATTTTTTGTCAAATACTACCACTCTAAACTAGTATTAAATATTTTTTTCGAGGAGTATTTATATTTTTTTCAATTTTTTCAGTACTGTGCAAAAAAGCCTAAAGTGCAAACATTTCCTAAAGTGGCTAGTGCAAATCTAGCTTATTAATACAGATAGGCTGTGCAAAATTGCAAAAATGGAACATCATGAACAGGCCTTAAACTGGCACTTATCTTTTCAACATGATGTAACAGATAGCGGCAAGATCGTCAAGCCGTAAAGTCCCGTATATCCCAACCAACGGGGACCCGTTTCGCCGCACACGGGCGGCTTCCTCAGGGTAATTTAAGGCAAACGGGTGGTATCATATAACAATCCGGGCTGTTGTTAAGGCTTAAGGCCTGTTCATGATGTTCATTTTTAAATATCACCATTGGAATCAATGTTTTTTTGTTTTCAGTAGATTAACCTTTTTGTGGATCTATCTGATAGTGGTTAATCTGTTCTCGTGTTCTGTACTATTTTGATTTATCACCATTTACTAACCCCCTCTTTTACAATGGTGGACTATGCGTTTTAGTGCGTGGTAAATATTGCGCACTAAACACGCACTAATCTCTAACGTGTGCATGTTATCCTATGGACGTGTTAGCGGTTAGTGCATGCGTTGATTCAGCTTAGTGCGCTTTTGTAAAAGAGGCCCTGAAAAGTAGAAAAAAGGTACAGTGAAAACATTGGCACAAAGAAAAGGGTTCGTTTTAATAACATCTTATTCGTTTCCATATTTTTTAAACCTCATTTTTAGAAGCCAGATCCCCTGTTTTAGTGGAATGATCCCTACAATCTGACCCTAGAGATAAAAAGAAGTAAAACAAACAAACAAAAAAAAGGTGAACCTATGGTTAAAACTTTGGCCATCTCCTGCTTTGATGTCTGCTGCAGGAGAAGTTTTGCTCCTAATGTTTCAGGCAATCTTTTTGTGCCGTCACACTGAGGCATTGGAGTCCTAGCTATTATCCATATAAGATGTCAGGGTAAACATTGGAGAGATCTCATGAATTTCAGTCTCTGCAGGGCTTGTGTTTGCAGGAGGCTTCAGAGCTAAGAGTGACGGCGGCGATAGGGAACGCGGTATGATTTATTTTCTGGTAACCTGTGACATCCTCAGACCGGAGCATCTCCTCGACGTTCTGGACAGTGGGGCATAGCTACTGTTTCGTATGTACAGCTGTGGACTGACCCTGCTCAAACCCTGGTGGCGCCAGGCCTTTTCCTTCCTTTCTCCAGCTGTCTCTGGGTCTCTTCGCCGATTGGTCCGTGAGGGGAGATTTGTTGTTTTCATGGCAAACTCGAGCAAAGCTGGGCTGTGCTTTCATTACACTGGCAGCAGCAGCAGCGTCCTGAAGACACAGACTGGGTGCCCTGCTTACCTAGTCCTGAATCCCATATCAGATCTCCTACGTTCAGCGCTAATCCTAGTACTTCTAGACTACTGTAACATACTTTACCTGTCATGCCCCGCCAACATGCTAAAACAAATACAAACAGCCCTAAGACTAATATTCTCGCTGAAAAAAATACGACCACGTTACTTCAGCTTTCCAAGACTCACACTGGCTCCCAGTACCAGCACGCATGCAACACAAATTCTACTGCACCCTATTCAAAGCCCTAAATAATAATAATAATTTTATTTTTTCTATACCAAAGATTAGATCAACTCCACTCCTTCTGACTGAGAGCACTATCCCCACGGAAGAAAAAGCCTCAGGTATTATTACAGGCAGAGCATGAATGTTCAAACCTCCACCTCCCAAATCATCGGCAAAAAAACTTCCGTAGGGGATGTGCAGTGCCACAAACTATGTTGGTGCAGGACTAAAACAACCATAACCTAACTATCGTATGGAATTAAGTGTCAATGAAATGTAGCTGACATTTCTTCAGAGCACGTGGATTTTCACCTTCCAATACGTTTATCTAAAAAATAAATACATGAATGCAATTTGCGCCTAATTCATTCACCGTGGTATGTGCTGAAACTAATATCTTAAAGTGTACTCACTGAGTTGCTTGCGTTTGCTGACCCGCGTCCTGTTGCTGCGGCCATATTCTCATTCATCATTTAAAGAGAGCTGAACCTATCAAATCTCACCCACTATGTTACGCGGTGAACGTAGGCTGCTCTTCTTTGATTGGCTGACTCAGCCTCGGTTCTCTAGGATTGGTCTCTAGGTGAGTCAGCCAATCAAAGAAGAGCAGCCTACGTTCACCGCGTAACACAGTGGGTGAGATTTGAAAGGTTCAGCTCTCTTTAAATGATGAATGAGGATATGGCCGCAGCAACAGGACATCAGTTTAAAGCAAAAGCATGAGAACTTGAACATTATCCGTGCCTCCATTGGCAGCCAGTGTAGCAGTTTGTAGTAGGGAACAACTGCCTAATCTGGAAAAAATACATCCACACCAAGGAGAACTCAAGTACCCTTTACCAATCCCCCAATCAAAGGCATGCAAAGCAAAAAAATATATATGATGGTCTAGTAGCCACCAGAGCAGCAAAAATAGACCACCACCTCTCAAATCTGCTGACCACGATACTCAACTACAAAACATTCAGGAAAGAACTGAAAACCATGCTATTCAAGAGATTTGTCAAATGATCTAGCCAAACCGTATCGACCATTCCCAGATCCCGACGCGTTCTATAGCTATCAGCCTTGTAATCTCCCTGGGAATAAGAACATAAGAAGTTGCCTCCGCTGGGTCAGACCAGAGGTCCATCGCGCCCGCGGCGGCCCATCAGGTCCATGACCTGTTAGGTAGTCCCTGACTTTTCCTATAACCCATCTCTACTTCTATCTGTACCCCTCAATCCCCTTATCCTTCAGGAATTTATCTAAACCTTCCTTGAACCCCCGTAGCGTGCTCTGTCCTATCACAACCTCCGGGAGCGCGTTCCATGTGTCCACCACCCTCTGAGTAAAGAAGAACTTCCTAGCCCAGGCTAATTTCTTGTTGTAAACCGCCTAGACCTGAAAGGTATTGGCGGGATAGAAGACATCAATGTAATGTAAATTCCAACACCACATCTGCTCTTCCACCCATGTCAAACTCCAAAAATCCCAGGAGATCCTTTTGCCGCGTTTCTTCTCTTATCCCAGTCTTCAGGTAAGATAAACACTGAAAACGGAGCGGCGTTTCCCCAATACAGTAGAACCTCTGGTCACGAACGCTTCTGAACTCGAGCAAATCGGTTCCCGACCAAACAATTCGCTCACATTTTGCACCTGGTCGCGACCGCACAATCGGGTGCCCTGTTCTGGGCTCTTTGGGAGACAATGGGATAGAAAGCAAAATAATGAATAAATAGACAAACATGGAACCACCCGTTTTCTGTGGTTTCCGCATACAGTATTTACCTAACTAAGACACACGTGGAATGGACCTTCCCGCTCAGGCTGTAACTTGGTTTCCCTCCAGAATCTGCCAACTTCGAGGGCGGTGGTTGAGAGAAAACGCCTGAAGCAGAACGTCCCTTCATCTCGGAGCTGGATTCTCCCTTAAAACAGTAACCTCATGCAAGGTTTTCTCAGTGTTATTCAAGGTCTTTACATTTTGTTTACGATTGCGCTGTGCATTCCACGGTATCATCTGTAAAAATAAATATATACTGTCATTTCACTTATTTCCAGTGGGGAAATTAGGTTCGGGTCACGACCAAATCGGCACCAGCGTGCATTGAGTATCCAGAAATCAGTACACACCAGTGCAATATTCAGCCCATTAACCTGATACCTGACCGGATAACATTAAGGCAACCTTTTGCTGCCCTAATTATTTGTATTTACGGTAAAACCTTGGTTTACGAGCACAATTCGTTCCGAACACATGCTTGTAATCCAAAACACTTGTATATCAAAGCGAATTTCCCCAATTCGTTTCACAACCCAAAAACTTTAATACAACATACTATACGTACTTGTTTTGCAAGACCTCGCTCATTTAGAACAGACACTACACACCTGCAGTGTCAGAGAGAGAGAGAAGAACCATCAGCTCAGTTGTGATGATGTGACGCGCGTATATTGTATGTACTCGTATTGCAAGACTTTGCTCGTTTAGAACAGTCGCTACACTCTTGCAGCGTCAGAGAGAGAAGAACCATCGGCTCAGCTGTGATGATGTGACGCGTGTATACTCGTATTGCAAGATGTTGCTCATTTAGAACAGTCGCTACACTCTTGCAGCGTCAGAGAGAGAAGAACCATCGGCTCAGCTGTGATGATGTGACGCGTGTATACTCGTATTGCAAGACGTTGCTCATTTAGAACAGTCGCTACACTCTTGCAGCGTCAGAGAGAGAAGAACCATCGGCTCAGCTGTGATGATGTGACGCGTGTATATTCGTATTGCAAGACGTTGCTCATTTAGAACAGTCGCTACACTCTTGCAGCGTCAGAGAGAGAAGAACCATCGGCTCAGCTGTGATGATGTGACGCGTGTATACTCGTATTGCAAGACGTTGCTCATTTAGAACAGTCGCTACACTCTTGCAGCGTCAGAGAGAGAAGAACCATCGGCTCAGCTGTGATGATGTGACGCGTGTATACTCGTATTGCAAGACGTTGCTCATTTAGAACAGTCGCTACACTCTTGCAGCGTCAGAGAGAGACGAACCATCGGCTCAGCTGTGATGATGTGACGTGTGTATACTCGTATTGCAAGACGTTGCTCATTTAGAACAGTCGCTACACTCTTGCAGCGTCAGAGAGAGAAGAATCATCGGCTCAGCTGTGATGTTGTGACGCGTGTATACTCGTATTGCTAGACGTTGCTCATTTAGAACAGTCGCTACACTCTTGCAGCGTCAGAGAGAGAAGAACCATCGGCTCAGCTGTGATGATGTGACACGTGTATACTCGTATTGCAAGACGTTGCTCATTTAGAACAGTCGCTACACTCTTGCAGCGTCAGAGAGAGAAGAACCATCGGCTCAGCTGTGATGATGTGACGCGTGTATACTCGTATTGCAAGACGTTGCTCATTTAGAACAGTCGCTACACTCTTGCAGCGTCAGAGAGAGAAGAACCATCGGCTCAGCTGTGATGATGTGACGCGTGTATACTCGTATTGCAAGACGTTGCTCATTTAGAACAGTCGCTACACTCTTGCAGCGTCAGAGAGAGAAGAACCATCGGCTCAGCTGTGATGATGTGACGCGTGTATACTGTTTGTACTCGTATTGCAAGACTTTGCTCGTTTAGAACAGTTGCTATACTCTTGCAGTGGCAGAGAGAGAAGAACCGTTGGCTCGGTTGTGATGATGTGACGCGTGTATACTCGTATTGCAAGACGTTGCTCATTTAGAACAGTCGCTACACTCTTGCAGCGTCAGAGAGAGAAGAACCATCGGCTCAGCTGTGATGATGTGACGCGTGTATACTCGTATTGCAAGACTTTGCTCGTTTAGAACAGTCGCTACACTCTTGCAGCATCAGAGAGAGAAGAACCATCGGCTCAGCTGTGATGATGTGACGCGTGTATACTGTATGTACTCGTGTTGCAAGACTTTGCTCGTTTAGAACAGTCGCTACACTCTTGCAGCGTCAGAGAGAGAAGAACCATCGGCTCAGCTGTGATGATGTGACGCGTGTATACTGTATGTACTCATATTGCAAGACGTTGCTCGTTTAGAACAGTCGCTACACTCTTGCAGCGTCAGAGAGAGAATAATCATCGGCTCAGCTGTGATGATGTGACACATGTATACTGTATGTACTCGTATTGCAAGACGTTGCTCGTTTAGAACAGTCGCTAAACTCTTGCAGCATCAGAGAGAGAAGAACCATCAGCTCAGCTGTGATGATGTGACGTGTTTATACTGTATGTACTCGTATTGCAAGAATTTGCTCGTTTAGAACAGTTGCTATACTCTTGTAGCGGCAGAGAGAGAAGAACCGTTGGCTCGGTTGTGATGTGTGTATACTGTATGTACTTGTATTGCAAGACATTGCTTGTATATCGAGTTAAAATTTAATAAAATATTTTGCTTGTCTTGCAAAACACTTGCAAACCACTCCGCCTTTCCCAAGGCGGGTCACAATACAATACATACACAAACAGAATCACACATAAGGTATAACAAATCGAACATGAATAAAATATAATAGTGATAATGTAAAGCCTCCTAAAATTACAAAGAGGCTACCATCAAAAAACTATAAATCAAGTCAAATTAAAATTCATGTTTCCCTTTTAACTATTTCTTGTTAATAAGTTGTACCCTCACTACTTGTATCCGGTAATTCGCCGACTGTCCAGTTTTATTCTGTAAATCGCTTATTCAGTAATTCACTTTATCCTGTAATCCGCCTTATTCTGTAACTCGCTTTATTTTGTAATTCACTTCATTCTGCAATCCGCCTCATTGTCCAGCTCTATTCTAAATTGTGCAGATTGATCAGCTTTATTTCTTGGATTGCATACATGAGATCTATACCACATACTTAAGATTCATATTTTCCTTTTATCTATTTCTTATGTAATAAGTTGTATCTATTTCTTATGTAATAAGTTGTATCTATTTCTTATGTAATAAATTGTACCCGCTCTTCTTGCATTCTGTAATTCGCTGTAATTCACTGATTGTCCAGCCTTCTTCGATATGAACCACCTAGAAGTCATTCGACTGTGGCGGTATAGAAGAATAAAGTTATTATTATTATTATTATTATATTTCATCTTACAGAAGAGGTGTTTCTTCAACCTTTTCTTAAGACCACTCAAACATGTTTGCTGTCATAAATATCCCGGTAGCTGATTCCACTCCCGAGGACCCACACGCGAAAACGTGCTAGCTCTCGACGCAGCTAGACGCAGCTGTTTCACTGCTGGAATATGTAGGTCACCGTGAGTCGCCGAGCGCAACATGCGCTGTGGTTCGTATGGCGGAATGCTATCCATCTAACTATTCTGTTAGTTATCCGGTTAGGTGCCTGAATATCACCGCTGTCTGGATAACTTCCAGCTCTGCCCAAGCTCCACCTCGGACCTCTCCAGAACTTTCTAGATAAAGCCGAGCCTGTCAGAAGGGATGTACGGGAGTACTGGCGGGTTACTAAATCCCATACTCTACACAAGTGTTAGACCAGTATATTCAAAGAACCTCCATTCTTTCCTGCATTTCTCCATTCCTAACTCTACCCTCCTCAAATGTAGCTGTACATTCTCTAATTCCTTATATTGTAAGTCATCTTGAACCTGTTTAGACAAAGCACGACTGAGGAATACTAGATTAGATCAGATTAGTGCTGCTGAAATTCGCTGGCCAGCACGGTACGCCATCAGAAGCATGGAGGACAGTGGCGCGCCAATATGTGAGTTCAAGAGAAATGCGCGCCGCTGCTTCCGCCGCTTTTGAGGCCTTCCGTTTTACGCTGTGCGGGGGTGAGCTACCGACTACACTTGGAACTGCTTACGCTCCTGTTGGGGGGGTTGGGGGTGAACCCTGAAACTCTCGTTCTTTTCACTGTTCGGGAGTTTTCAGTGTGGTGAGGGGGGATTCCCCCCCCAACAGGAGCGCAAGAACTTCTAAGTGTAGTGGATGAGGGGTTCCCTACCCCACACCCGCCCTTAGAGCGCAAAAGGGAAGGCCTCAAAAGCAGTGGAAGCGGCGGCGCATTTGTCCTGCGCTCAAATGTTGATGCGGGATTGTCGGCGTGACACTGTCCTTTGCGCTTTTGACGCGTCACCGGCCAAGCACAACTCGTACCCGGTTAATAGCACCTGGTGCATTTGGATATTGGCTGAAATACTTTTAAGCGCTTCAGTAGATATTTGCAACTGATTAAATTCATTAAAAGAAGTGATAAATTGTGCAAGTAATAAGTACGTCTTAAAAAAACATTGAATAACATAAAGTAGCTTTATTTTGTTAAAAGTATGCGTGGATCAGAAGGTATCCCCATTTTGAACCAACCAGACATGCTGGATTCTTTGAAATCTGATATTTTTAAAAAAATTATTATTTCCATCTTAAAACCATCTGGAACTCCTGCTCCAGTGTCGCAGCTCCCTCTCTCTCTGGAGCTCCTTCCTCTTTACCTAAGATCTAGCGCCATCCATTTAAAGCAGGGGTGTCAAAGTCCCTCCTCGAAGGCCGCAATCCAGTCGGGTTTTCTTGATTTCCCCAATGAATATGCATGAGATCTATGTGCATGCACTGCTTTCAAATGCATACTCATTGGGGAAATCCTGAAAACCCGACTGGATTGCGGCCCTCGAGGAGGGACTTTGAGATCCCTGGATTAGATGATTTTTCCATGGCATTTCACCCATGGATTTCATCTTTCTTCAGCTAGGCTTGCCGTTTTCTCACAGAATGAGAGGTGACTTCTCCTCTTTATCATGTTTCCCATCCTCTCCTTCCTCTTGACATGCTTTGTAATCTTTCCCTCCTGTTTCTCCTGTTATTTTCTTGTCTTTGCCTTTGTTTGTACTGTCCTAGTCCCAATTTAGGGTTACCAGATGTCCAGATTTCCATGGACGTCTGGCAACAAGAATTGGTCGGTCCCATGGAGAAGAAAAGCAGGGAGGGAGAACTCAGCGCCGGCCTGTTCCCAATGGCAACAGTGGCAGCCTATCCCCGGCGGCGGTGGCAGCAGCATGTTTCCCAATGGCGGTGGCATGGGGAGGACAGGGAGAAAGAAAGAAAGAAAGGGGGCAGGGTGAAACAAAGAAAGAAAGAAAAAAATGGGGCACGGAGAGAGAGAAAGACAGACATAGAGAAAGAAAGGGGGCATGGAGAGAGAAAGAAAGAAGGGGGCAGGGTGAAAGAAAGAAAGAAAGAAAGGGGGCAGGGTGAAACAAAGAAAGAAAGAAAAAAAATGGGGCACGGAGAGAGAGAAAGACAGACATAGAGAAAGAAAGGGGGCACGGAGAGAGAGAGAAAGACAGACATAGAGAAAGAAAGGGGGCATGGAGAGAGAAAGAAAGAAGGGGGCAGGGTGAAACAAAGAAAGAAAGAAAGGGGGCAGGGTGAAACAAAGAAAGAAAGAAAAAAAATGGGGCACGGAGAGAGAGAAAGACAGACATAGAGAAAGAAAGGGGGCACGGAGGGAGAGAGAAAGACAGACATACAGAAAGAAAGGGGGCATGGAGAGAGAAAAAAAGAAGGGGGCAGGATGAAACAAAGAAAAAGTTTGGGGAGGAAATGAGGTCTGGAGGAGAGGAAGCATACAGGAGGCTGAAAGAAGGGAAGAAATATTGGATGCACAGTCAGAAGAATAAAGTGCAACCAGAGACGGATGAAATTACCAAACAAAGGTAGGAAAAATGATTTTATTTTCAATTTACATTACATTAGGGATTTCTATTCCGCCATTACCTTGCGGTTCAAGGCGGCTTACAAAAGATTAATAAATGGGGGTTACAATGGAAGCACAATTGTCATTACTAGTGAAGTAAAGGGTAGATCATTTGTCAATTTTAGAGTTATTAAGGGTGCGTAAATTTAGGGCTGCTTCAGGAATTTCTTGAAAAGTATAGTTTTTATTTCTTTTCTGAATGTCTTGTAGTCTGGGGTGGTCATCAGAAGGTTGGAGATCTGGTTGTCCAGTCTTGCGGCTTGAGTGACTAAGAGGCCATCGTGTAGTTTTGATCGTTTTACTTCTTTGATCGGAGGAGGTATGAATGGGGAGTGCGTTTTTCTGTGTCTGGTTGTGTATGCTTGGATGATGCGGTTGTTCAGGTAGGATGGGCTGTCTCCGTTTAAGGTTTTAAATAACATGCAGTAGAATTTAAATTCTATTCTTTCTTGGATTGGTAGCCAATGTGAGTTGATGTAAGCTTCTGTGATATGGTCAAGTTTTCTCAATGAGTAGATGAGTCTCAAAGCTGTATTTTGGATTGTTTGTAGTTGTCTGGTCATAGTAGCAGGGCATGGAAGGAAGAGGATGTTGCAGTAGTCCAACAGTCCTAGGATTAGGGATTGTACTATAAATTGGAATTGTGTTCTTTCAAAGAATTTTCGGACTAGTCTCAGTGATCAAAATGTGTTCGTTTTAAGAATTTATATATGCTGTCTATATTTTGCACTATGGCCCCCTTTTATTAAACCACAATAGTGTTTTTTAGTGCAGGGAGCCTATGAACGTCGAGAGCAGCATGGGGCATTCAGCGCATCTCCCTGCGCTAAAAAACACTATCGCGGTTTAGTAAAAAGGGAAGGGGTATATTTGTCTATTTTTGTATAGTTGATACTGAGGTGACATTGCATAAAATTATCTGCCTTGACCTCTTTGAAAACCCGCGGAATATAAATGATAATTAACATTTTCTCTGCGTACAGTGTGCTTTGTGTTTTTAAAATTTTATTGTTGGTAGATCATTTTGACTTGGCCACGAAGGTAAGAGGGAGGGTGGGAGGGGAGCTGCTGAAAGATATCTAGTAATCCTTGCAGACTTGACTGTGCAGGGAATTATTTTTGTAAAATCATTACATTATATTACATTACATTACTGGCTTATATTCCGCCTGTACCTTTCAGTTCTAAGCGGATTACATCAGAACGATAACTGGACATTTCCAGGAAGAGAAATACAAATTACAATTAAGGCGTAAGGTCTAAAGCAATTTTGATGAGTAGATTCTAAGAGGGGGAGAGAGGGGAAAAGGAAGGGATTAGGACGTTTGGATGAATTTCTTGAATAGTAGGGTCTTGATTTCTTTGCAGAAAGCCTTGAGGTCAGTTGATGCTGTCAGTAGGTTGGTGAGGGGTCCAATTTAGCTGCATGTGTTGCAAGTAAGTTGTCATACATCTTTTTGCGTTTAGTTCCTTTAAAAGGGGGGAAGGAGAAAGGGGATTGGGTTCTCCTCTGTCTGGTTGAGAGGTTCCTGTTTAGACGGTTGTTTAGGTGGGTGGGTGCCGTTCCGTTTAAGGTTTTGAATAAAATACAGTATAGTTTGAATTGGATGCGGGCTTGTATTGGAAGCCAGTGTGAGTCTAGGAAGGCGTTGGTGATGTGGTCAAATTTTCCAAGGGAATAGATCATTCTGAGGGCAGTGTTCTGCACGGTCTGTAGTTGTTTTATTAAGTAGGTAGGACAAGGAAGGTAGAGGATATTGCAGTAATCCAATAGACTTAGGACTAGGTATTGAACTATGAGTCTGAATTGTTCTTTTTCAAAGAATTTTCTGATTTTTGCGAAGGTTGCGCATGGTGAAGAAAGCTTTTTGTGTGATTTTTTTGATTTGCACCTGAAGAGTGCAACCTCTGTCTACTGTTACTCCAAGGAGTTTGAGAGTGGGTTGTAGGGGATATTTGGTGGTTTTTATTTCTAGCAGTTATAGAAGGGGTTTTGTCCTTTTCAAGCAGTAGAAATTTAGTTTTATCTGGGTTGAACTTCAGTTTATGTTCTGTCATCCATTTTTCCACTGCTTCTAGAGTTTTTTCCAGGGTGCCTGATTTGGTGGGGTCTTGTGTGTCAAAGGGGAGGAGTATGGTGATATTGTCTGCATAGCTGAATGAAGTTACTTTGAGTTTGTCTAACAGGGTACCGAGGGAGGAAATGTAAAGATTGAAGAGCATGGGTGACAGTGGGGAACCTTGGGGTACTCTGCAGGGGTTGGTCCAAGGCTCCGATATAAGATCCTTTGTTTTTACTCTGTATGTTCTTGTTTTAAGGAATCCTTGAAACCAGTTGTATACTTCGCCTGAGATCCCTATTGCTTCTAATATCTGAAGAAGTATGGTGTGGTCGACCAGGTTGAATGCGGCAGAGAGGTCGAGTTGAATTATCAGCATCCTTCTTCCTTTGCTAAGGTGCTGTCTGGCTATATCTAGAAGGGAAGCTAGCAGTGTCTAGGTGCTGTGGTTAGATCTGAACCCCGATTGAGTTGGGTGGAGTAGGTTGTGGTCTTCAAGGTAGTTGGTGAGGTATTTGGCAACCAGACCTTCTATTAGTTTAACATATAATGGAATTGAGGCGATGGGTCTGTAGTTGGAGGGGGTGTCTATTGGTCCTTTGGGATCTTTCAGTATTGGGGTGATTATGATTTCCCCTAGGTCTTGTGGGAATTGGCCTTCCGTGAGAGTTGTTTGGATCCATTGCAAGAGGCAAGCTCTAAATTTGGGGGATGCGTTTGTCAGTAGATATGATGGGCAGTTGTTCAGGTCGCATGACGCTCGACTGTAATTTTCTGTAGAGTCTGTTCATGTCCAGCCATTGCACCTTTGTAAAGTTGGACCAGTGCCTGTCAGCTGCAGTGGCTTCATCTGTTGTAGGGTTTATTATGATCTCGTCTAGGAGGGACGGTGAGTTGTTGAAGGAGGCTCTAATATTGGCGATCTTATTCTTGAAATGGTCCGCTAGTTGGGTGGCTGTTGGAGGGTGGATTCCTTGAGTGGTTAGGAATGGTTGAGTGTCGGTGAGGTTCTTCACAAGTTGGAAGAGTTTCTTTGTGTCTAAGGATTCTGTGCCTATTAGTTTGGAGTAATAAGCTCTTCGTTTTTCCTTAAGTTTGATCTTGTATTGTTTTATTAGGTTTCTCCAAGCTACTTTGGTTGGTTCTTGGTTCTTTTTTTGCAGTCTGCAGTGTCTCTTTAGTTGAAGAAGTTCTGTGTCGAACCATTTGTCTGAAGATCTGCAGAGTTTGTGTTTTGTCTTTTCTGGGGCTAGACAGTTCAAGGTTGTTTCGCTCAGCGAGCGCCACTGGTGAATGAATACATCGTGGTCTATGGAGACGATTAATGGGTCTACTGTGGTCCAGAATGTAGAAGGGTCGATTTTTGGTCGGGTTTTGAAGGAGGTTTTGTGGGTTTCGTGCTTGTTTGTGCTTTGAGTCCAGTTGATGTTGAAGGTGAATTTGAAGTGGTCAGACCAGAGGGAGGGGTGCCAGGCCCCATTGGAGATATGAATGTTCAGTGCGTGGGGGTGTTGTGACATGTAGGCTGCAATATCAAGTTGGTGGCCTTTTTCATGTGTGGGTTGAGGATATAGAATTTGGTAAGAGAGTGCGTTGAGGTATGAAATTATGCCAGAAGCTTGTTTGGAGGAGGTGTCTTCTAGGTGGAGATTTATGTCTCCGAGGAGCAGGTTGTGTGTTGAGGTTAATGAGTTCCGGAAGATGAAATCTTCAAGATCGTGTTTTGTGGTGTTCCATTTTCCTGGAGCTATGTAGCAGAGGATGCAGGTAAGGGTGTCTTTGAGTGAGTTACTGGAAATTTGGACGGCAAGCAGGTCTGATTGTGGGGTGGAGTGTTTGTCTAGGACAGTGATGGTAAGGTTGTTTTTTACTAGGATGGCCAAACTGCCCCCTCGCTTTTTTTCTCGGCAGACTAATTCAAGTTTGTATCCCTTGGGGCAAAATTCTGTAATGCTTGGGTCCGAGTAGGAGGATAGCCAGGTTTCGGATAGGAAAAGGCAGCCTAGCTGTTCATTAACTATCCAGTCTTTTATTAGATCTGCCTTTGGGCTGATTGATCTTATGTTCATGTATGCACAGGGGATTGAGAAAAGATGTTTGTGGTAGTTGGGGCTAATCTGTGGGTGAAGGAGGTTCTTGGGTGTATGGGGGAGTTTATGACCCGACTTCTTTGTGTTGGGGGGTGGTTTTCGTCCCCAAGTGGGTGGGATGCTTTCTTGTGAGGCTGTTGTGCATTCTATTAGGTTTCTTGTCTGGTGAAGTTTCTTGGGTGATAGTGTCTGCCTGTATGTTGTTGTCACTATTGGTATTGGTGAAAAGTGGTGGCCTGCTGTTCTCCAGTTTGTTGTGAGTAGGGAGAGAAGTAATAGTGTGCATAGGAGTTTGATAGTGGGGGGTGACATGTTGTTGGTTAGCGGCTGGAGAGTGACTGTAAGGTACAATGCAGGAGCAAAAGAAGAGAGCTGTAGGAGAGCTGGGACTGAGGGTGGTTGAAAACCGGCCAGTAGCCCTTCTCTGGTTGAGATCCGCGTGGTTTCAGTGATCTGGGGGGGGGGGGGGAGAACTGGGTCGCAACACCCAGTTAAAGTTGGGCAGAGGCAGCCAGATAGGTAACCTGCACTGGTAGGAGGCTTTCAGCGATCCCCGGTGACTGGAGGAAGCAGGGGCTCTAAGGGCGTCGGGCGGAGGAAGGAGGGACAAGATGGCAGAAACTTCCTCCTTCCTCTGCCTAGGAAGTCGCTGGGGGGAGAGGCTTTCGGTGGCCCTCAAGGGCTGAAGAAAAAAATCCGACTCAAAAGTCGGGCTGCGTCGGCGATCCCCGGTGGCTGGAGAGGCAGGGGCTCTAAGAGAGAGCAGAGTCCTCCTGCTTGCACGGCGTCGGGCGGAGGAAGGAGGGACAAGATGGCAGAAACTTCCTCCTTCTTCTGCCTAGGAAGTCGCTGGGGGGAGAGGCTTTTGGTGGCCCTCAAGGGCTGAAGAAAAAAATCCGACTCAAAAGTCGGGCTGCGTCGGCGATCCCCGGTGGCTGGAGAGGCAGGGGCTCTAAGAGAGAGCAGAGTCCTCCTGCTTGCACGGCGTCAGGCGGAGGAAGGAGGGACAGGATGGCAGAAACTTCCTCCTTCCTCTGCCTAGGAAGTCGCTGGGGGGAGAGGCTTTCGGTGGCCCTCAAGGGCTGAAGAAAATCATGTTTTGTTATGTGACTGGCATTATTTAGACTTTAAATTCTATGAATGAATTTAATGAAAATGATATAAAATTACTTGCTTGTTTTTATGTGCGTACGCTAAAGGAAAGTAGAGAGAGAGTGGGCTGAGGACGCTGAAGGGAAATTGGGAAGAGAGAGTGGGAAGAAGACGCTGATTTACAAATTGACAATTGTACAGAATATTGTTTCTTTTTATACTTTAATATAATAAGTTCAATATAAAACAATTCAAGGCTTGTGTGGATGGAATCACGTGGTTTGCGGGGATGGGGACCGAGCTTACGGGGATTAGTCCAATAAAATGTTATTTTCTTATTTCTCATTATTTGTTTTATTTGTTAATTTGTAAAGTGGTGATTGTTATGTATCAGTTTTTTCAAATTTACATCTACTGTCTTTATATTTTGCACAGTATTAGGGGACATGTGTCACTGTTTTTGTGGTGTTGTGGTGTTGCATTGTATGCAGAGTCTGGATTCTTGGCGGTTCAGTTTAACTTTTGTCTACATATTTCTATTTTTAGTTTGTGATTATTCCAAATTGGGCGAGGGTGTATCTCTGTTCTGTGTGTATGAAAAGAACATAGTTTTCAGTTGGCATTGACTGCAGGATCAATTGACTGTGCGGGATCTGGCTTGTTTAGTTTTACAATGTATGTGTTGGTGTTCTAGTGCTCACTGCAGTGTTTAAGATACTGCCTTTTCCTAGGTACACTCTTGTGCGATATGTGGATTGTTAGTAAAAATCATATTTTTGATATAGATGGGGGGTTGTCAAGAAATGATGGGCCCCGGGCGTCACATATGCTAGGTACGCCACTGGTGCCGTTAGCCGCAATTCTTTAAATGGCACCTAAGCATGATTGACATACGTCTTTGTAGGCAGCTGCCAATATAGACACCATTTACAGACTCTGTCCCTTAGAGCAAAATGTTGTGGAAGCCATATTAAACCACTTTTAATTACTCTTATTATTTTAATTACTCTTTAATTACTTTTAACCACTTTTATTACTTGAATATAAACTGAGATTTTGGGGCCCAAAAATGAGGGTCTTGGTTTATATTTGGGTCAGCGTTGACCCCCCCCCCCCCTCGAACCTGTTACAAGCCTCTTCCGGGCCTGATGTAAGACCTGGTGGTCCTGCAGTGAACTGCAACAGGAGCAACCTTCCTTCGCTCTTGCCCATTCAGAGCCACTAGCTGATTGGCTGCTATGACCATGGTCTTGTGGGACCATGAGAACTCATGGCAGCCAATCAGCTAGAGGCTCTGCACAGGCAGGAGTGAAGGAGGGTTGCTCCTGCCGTGGTTCACCGCTGAACCCTCAGGGATTTGAAAGGTACGCGGGGGAGGCTGGATGGAGGTAAAAGTTCTTACAGCCAGCCCGGACAGGAGGCGGGATGGGTCCCTACTGTCCTGGCCCACCACTGGCCCACCAAGACTTACAGTAAGCCTGGTAGAGGCCTGCAAGGCATTGGGAGGGGGACAGGGTGCAGAACCTAGCAGGGGTTGGCTGCAGGGGAGGGAGCAAGGGATGGGGCTGGATGCAGAGCCTGGCAGAGCAGTAAATTAACACATACTCAACCCCCTCCCCCCAGTTTATATTCAAGTCAACCTTTTTTCCTCTTTTTTGGAGGAAAAAAATGTTAGCTTGGTTTATATTCCTGTATATACAGTATATAGAAATAAAACAAAACATAATTGAAAGGGGATAGATTACGTATGAACGTAAGGAACGCAAGGAAGTTCTTCTTCACCCAGAGAGTGGTAGAAAACTGGAACGCTCTTCTGGAGTCTGTTATAGGGGAAAACACCCTTCAGGGATTCAAGACAAAGTTAGACAAGTTCCTGCTGAACCAGGACGTACGCTGGTAGGGCCAGTCTCAGTTAGGGCGCTGGTCTTTGACCTAAGGGCCGCCGCAGGAGCGGACTGCTGGGCACGATGGACCACGGGTCTGACCCAGCAGCAGCAATTCTTGTGTTCTTATAAAATATATTTTATTTGTCAGCATTTATTTATTTCTGATCTGAAGACGAAGGGTTACTTTTCATAGCTAATCAAAAAAATTCATTTTGTTTTATTTCTATGTATTACCTATACAAGAGATGTATCAAGTAAACTGAACTTTAAAAACTTGAACTTTTAATTACTAACAACCTCCAGAAGTTAAAAAAAGCATAAAATAAATAGAACAACTCATGAAAGTGGAGATATCTATAATAGAGCCGCGGGCTGGGAGGGGGTCATTGGCCCAGTTACAATGTAATATAGTGGAGCACATGTCCTCCAGTGGGATGTTGATGTATAATTCTTGGCTTGCATCATTTTTTTCCCTGTATTTTTTTTCTTCTCTAATGTTGCAGGAAATTGAATCCCAGGGCAGAACGTACTCTTTTTCAAAATTATGCAAGCGAGCTGACTTACAGACCTTTAAATCTGGCTCCGAGTGTGCAATTGGAAAAGATTTGAATGGGACACGGGAGAGCATGTCTGACACCACACCTAGAGTGACTACAGATTCCAGATCACACACCCTTGGAACAGCACTATCGAAAAATACCACCACACCCGCCCGTGTCTTGGAGCTTTAATTATCGTGTTTCGTATCAAGTGACATTTGGTTTCTGAGGGAGCTTCCACGCAAATAGAAAACGGCACTGCCTGGCTTATGGCTGGCTTGTGAACTGATACCCTTGTTATGCTTCTGTTATCTGGAGCGGAGGTGTGAAATTGCTTTTTATAAAATTGACACATTAAACAGGATTAGCGAGGAAAAGTTTTTAGAGATCAATTTGGGAGCTGTACTAATCCAGACGCATTGGATTTCTGGCGAACATCTAGCATGGGAGAATGACCTGCTGCTGACCTTGTCTGGGAATCCTATGAATTTAGAACATTTAAATTGATAATTATTTTACGGCTGTTGCCGAGATAGGTACTCTGTTCCCCAAAGGGTAACCGTTCTCACCTAAAGAAGCATCACCTGTGAGATTGCCCAGCACATTGGCAGGAATTACGCGGTCAGATGCGTGCCTGCACATGACATGACAAATTCAGGCTAATACAGTACTCCCCCGAAATTCGCGTGGGTTCCGTTCCAGGAGCACCGGCGAATTGTGAAAAACCACGAATATCGGATGTGAGTGGGGGGGGGGGGGAAAGCAAGCATATTTCATAGTTTAAACCTTTTTAGAAGATGTAAACCTTCGGGGGAGGGGTTCTGCAAGCCTCCGGAGCCAGTTGCTTCTTTTTCGTGCTGACCGCAGATGCCGTTTCCTTTTTCTCTGACGGCAGCGGCAGCAAAGGGCTTCCATCCCCTGGCAAAGAATGCGGCGGCGGGGATTTCCTGGCACCAGATGCGCAAAGCGCCGTTGAAGAGGCCATCCTGTCCATGAAGAGAAGTCTTCGCGGTCCTAGCGACCACCTGGTTAAAGTGGCTGCCGGTTGCAGTGAAAAGCCGCGAACGACTGAGTCCACAAACGCTGAACTGCGAATTTACAGGGGTTTACTGTATATAGAAATAAAACAAAAGAAAATAAATATAAGGTGATACATTTTTAGTGGACTAACATACAACATTTTTGACTAGCTTTCAAAGGCCAGAACCTTTTTTCCTCAGAGAGAACAATATAACGAATTCAAGGACAATTTATTTTAAAAATTTCTACACCATACTGAAAAATACTGATTTATTTTATTTATACATTTATTGTGTTAAATCCAATAAAAATATTTTAAAAATGAAAATAAAAATTTCTATACCGCTTAAGTCCTCAGTGGCTTACAATGTAAACACACATAGTCAGTAAAACATTGTCTACCCACTCCTCCAAACTTTTCTAACTGATAATAAGACTTGAATAAAACAGATTGTCAAAATCTGAAACATCGCTACTCTACCGACAATTAACTCTTGGACCCAGCTTGGTATTCCCTATCTCATCGGTACTTGTATTACGAAACCAACCAGCCCAAGTCTATTAACTACCTCTACACTACTCAAAGACTGAACAATTCCTGTCTCTCTATAGAGCTGTGTCTTCTATGTTGGTTGCAATGTACCAATTTTTATACCCACAATTTCAAATTGTAATGTCGCCTTGAATCTGTGTGGACATAGTGCAACTGAGAAATTCCAGATTAGATTAGATTAGCAAGGTAGGAGTGGTGGATGACAAAGAGGGAGAGATGGATGGCTGAACAGAGGATAACAAAGCAGAACAATTGAATGTTATATGAGTAAGAAACATGCAGCTAGATTCATTAAACAGTCCGATTGTGTCCCGACCGGTTTGCAATCGTTCCCCGACCACGACCAGATTCAAGTTTCAAGTTTATTAAAAAATTTGATTAATCGCCTATTCCAAATTCTAGGCGATGAACAAATCAGTAAAATTACAAAGTTAGGGAAAACAAACATAACTAACAAAAAAACTAAATCAATGAAACATAATCAAAGCCAGCTTACAGACATAATAAAACACAGGGAAAGAGTAGGGAAGAAATACAATCTGATTAATAAAAAGAAAAACAATTAAGGTCAAAAACAGTAGGAAGGGGAAGGAGAAGAGCTCTCAAAAAATATAAAGATACAATGAAACTCTTAAGCAATTCATTTAGTCATTGAATGCATCTTTAAAAAGAAAGCCCTTGAGTTTGCTCTTAAATGTTTCCAAATTTTTTTCTTCTCTTAAATAGATTGGAAGGGAATTCCATGTTTGAGGAGCCGTAATGGAAAAGATAGATTGCTGACGTGTGCTAATAATTTTAAGGGAAGGAATGACTAATAAGTGTTGGTCATTTGACCTCAGTAATATAGATGCAGTATAAGGAATCAATACTTTATAGATAAAAGCTAGGATTTTAAATATCTGAGATTTAAAGGTGAGTAAACTTAATTTGTACATTATACAATGTATGACTGGAAGCCACTAACTTTCCGCCTGATCCGATCCGTTCCCGATTCGATCCACCCATGCAAATGAAGGGAAACGGCATGCAAAGTAGGAAGGCCTCGATTCACTAAAGAGAAAAAGGAACACCGATCGGGCTGGCCGATCCAAACTGAAGCGACTGCTGAGGACCAGTTGCTCACATCCTTGCCGACTGTCCTGCTCTCTGCCGCCCTGAAGTCCCAGCCCTGCAGCCCTGAATCCATCAAAAATAAAACATCTCCCCTGTGCAAAAAAGCATCCTTTTCTCTGCCACCCTGCCTCTCTGCGAGCCTGTGTTTTTAACCCACGTTTTTAATTCGCGGGTTAAAAGCAGGGCTGCACTACGGCGTTGTTCCAGTCTGATTTTGTTTTGGTTCCAGTCTGATTTAAGGGCTAGATTCACTTTCTCGTGGGGCCAGCGAGTGCAGCCACCCCCCCTCCCCTTCTGTTCTGAGCTCGAGGTCAGCGAGCTTTGCAAACGCATGCGTGGATCACATCTCCAGGAAGGATGGTCTGCGCATGTATCCGCATCGCTCTGCAGCGATCCATGGGATCGCTTATGGGCGTATGTCCGATCAGATCATTTGCATGGGGACTCTTTAGTGAATCGATCGCCCAGAAAGACTCGGCCACGGATCGCCCCCCAAAAAAGAGTTTACTGAATCTAGCCTAAGGATCTTTGTTAAGTCTTTTCTTGTTGGTGTCAGTTTTTTATTATTTTAATTTCAGAGGGTCATTGATGGGTGGTAGTGTTGCATTGTTACTTGGTAGGTAAGCTTTCTTGTTTTGTTAGATAGGTGGGTAGTGGGTGTACTTTGAAAGAATGCTGTATGGATGGGTGTGCTTTGTTGCATGGTGGATGTGCCTTGTTGGCTTGTTGCATGATGGGTGTGCTTTGTTGCGTTCTTACATGGTGAGTGTGCTATGTTGCATTGTATTGTTACATTGGTAAGTATGGGTGTACTTTGTTGTATTGTTGCTTGGTAAGTGTGTTTTTATCTGTGCACAGGCAGGTCAGAAAGCTTTTAACACACTTAAACATACCACCAAGCTATAACCTAACTACCAGCTACAGAAACTTCATAGTTTGGAGGGTAATGTTTCATATCAAAGTCAGTTTTTGTTTTTTTCTTCGATGGTTCTCAATCAAACCAGCCTCCCTTCTCTCATGCTGTGTCTTGCATTCCAACGTTGTAATAATATCAATTACCTCAAAATCTAGACTCCAAGGTCTTTTACCGCGAAATGGATGGTGTCCATCCACCGCAAACATTTTGGTGCCATCCCACTTGGTCTCTGGGATGTTGAAGCCTGCTGGTACTAGTTTGGCTATAACATAACATCAAAGCTGGCTTCTATACCGCCTAAATGTGAAGTTCTGTGCGGTCTACAAAAGAAAAAAAATTAACAATTTCAGAAGTATTTAAGTACCTAAAAATTTAGCAAACAAATATGTTTCTCAGTGTTTCTTTTTTTTTTAATTAAACTTTATTGATTTTAAAATATTAACAGTGCAATAAACAAGTATGTGAACATATAGCAAAACAAGATAAGCGCATTTGTCTTACAACATATCAGAGCAAGACTTTTAACCTTCCCACCCACCCATTGATTAATCAATAAAAGCACGAATACTTATATACATTCAGTAACCTTCCTTTCTTTAAAATAATAATGCAATCCCTCCCACCCTTTCCCCCTTCCCTGGATGTGCGTGTGAAAATAAACAAAAAGTTAAGACATAGAACCAACTAAACTGAAGGGTATTTTTAAACTATACTGAAGTAATGAAAGATGTCAACGGGCTCCAAACCAGTTTCAATATATTGCTATGCCCCAACATATCAGCATTCATTTTCTCATATTTATAACTGGAGCATAAATTTGTCCACCAAAAAGGAAAATTGAGGCGATCAAAGTTCTTCCAATTTCAAGTAATCATCTGCCTGGAAGCATTGGATGCAGGCGGGTATACGCACAGTAGACGATGTTTTGTCAACTGAGAAATTGCTTGATTTTTCACGACTGCAACAAACATTTGGTATAGCCAAGACTCAAAATTATAGGTGGTTGCGGTTGAAGCAAGCTGTGTTGGTTTGTAGCGTCACAAGATTCGGAGCAACGGTTCGATCGTTGTGTTTTAGAGCATATTTATCCAATTGATACCCAAAGACTCCTAAGACTCCTGATGCAGGCCGGGTGGCCAAAACATGATCATGTTGAGTCATTGAGTTACTTTGGATGAATAAAGACATTTGGATTTATCAGATGAGTTGAAAGACACTTTTTGTGCACCATTCTGATTGGACATTTCCACTATTGCTCTTGCTTGGAAGATAAACCATACCATACAATTTCTTATAACCCGCAGAATTTCAACTAAGATTCTATGCGGCTTACAATAAGACATCAGAAGTTTACACTGCAGTTACAGTGAGGTGTTTGGAGTAAGTTAAGAGACAGTTCTGGATGTTACAGAGAAAAGAGAGTTGGTTTGTAGTGCCACAAGATTCGGAGCAACGGTTCGATCGTTGTGTTTTAGAGCATATTTATCCAATTGATACCCAAAGACTCCTAAGACTCCTGATGCAGGCCGGGTGGCCGAAACATGATCATGTCGAGTCATTGAGTTACTTTGGATGAATAAAGACATTTGGATTTATCAGATGAGTTGAAAGACACTTTTTGTGCACCATTCTGATTGGACATTTCCACTTTTGCTCTTGCTTGTTTGATTTTTGTGGATTTGTTTCCCCTGTTTTAGTGTGCAGTTGAAGCAAGCCATTCAGAAGGGGTTCCCTGACTGGCGGAATCTTAAAAATCATTATAGCCTGCGGATCCTATGTTTCCAGACAGATCTTTTGGGACATCAGGCTGCCCGTTGGAATAAATTGATATCTGAATTTTTGAATAAAAAAACAAAATCTAGTCTTAGAGAAATTTAGAGCATTGAGATAAAGCAGTACATTTCTTTTTAAGTGTTTCGTAAACTGCTGATACGTGTTGGCAGTCGCAATTAGAGAGTTCAAGTCCTTGTCCCAGGACGCTGCTTGATGGGATAGAAGGTGATGATGCATTTAAAATCTACACCCTTTAACAGATGGAAAAGACAAGAAAGCGTCTGAGCGCCTAGAAAGTTTTACATTAATAAATGTGAACGAAACCACTAAATAACCAGGTAAAAGACCAGATAACACCTTAAAGCATATACAGCCAAACTTCAATTTCACACGTGCTTCTACTGGCAACTAATGCATTTCACGCAGAAAAGGAGTGCTTGCAGTGTTATTCAGTTAGGCTTTGGCAATATAGGCAGCTGCCTAGGGTGCCAAATTTTGAAGGGGTCAAAAAATGTAGGCCAAAGAGGACCTGATCCCACTTACGTCAGGGCTATGTGTCTGTGTGGCGCTTCAAAGGGGTGCCAGTGTGGCATTATGGCCTTTCTCTGCTCCTCTCCAATCTTCAGGATCTCTGACACCCTTCTGCCTCACTTTCTGCAATGCACTGTCTGGTTTTGCCCTTGAGCACCAAAATCCTAAGCCCCGCCCCGCATTCAGTCATGCTTCTGCTGACACACGCCATCTACCATGCCTGATGGTGTGGTTAAGAAGGCAAAATGCTTGAGACGGCAAAGCAGCGAGAGGAAAGGTTTAAAAAATATCAAAACCAAGCTATCCTGACCTTTCGGGACAACACAACGTATAATTTTTAGAGCTTAGACACCTCCTGATAGGGAAACACCTGAGAAAATGAAAACCTGTGATCGGATTTACTTATGCTCACAAATGAAAGTGAAAATCCTGTGGAAAGAAAGTTAACTTTCAGAGGCAGAGAGCCCAGCAAAAGGATGACTGTGGAGTTATGTTTTATTAACTCTCTGTTGTGGAGTCTCGTCTGGTTTTAATTTATGCTGCAGGCCCAGAACCCTGCGACAAATGAATCAGAATCCTAGGCATGCCCGGGTGTATCTCATCTATTCTGCCACTCTCGATTTGTTTCATTTTTCTTGCTTGAAGACGTCAACAAAGCCGCATGTAGTACAATTAGCTGAGAAAAGGGTTTCCCCCTTGCTAGCACAACCGCAGATGAGTGATGTGGAGACGGCGGCGGCTCGCTCTGACAGGCTCATCATGCATCATTTGAATGGCTGTCACCCCTCCAGAATGATTGGGTGTCCCTAGAAGGCCGACAGTTGATATTCACCCAGCGATCTTCTTAGAGAACTTCTGCAGAATGACAGTACCAGCTCTGTCTCTGCTTAATCAGGAAGTGTCACTGATTATTTTTTCGCAATCTGTTTCAAATTAGAAACAAAAATAAAGAACAATACGTAAGAACATAAGAATTGCAGCTGATGGGTCAGACTAGTGGTCCATCGTGCCCAGCAGTCGGCTCACGCGAATGCCCCTAGATCAAAGACCAGTGCTCTAAATGAGCCCCAGCCTCACCTGTGTACTTTCCAGTTGAGAAGGAACTTGTCCAACTTTGTCTTGAATCCCTGGAGGGTATTTTCCGCAACAACAGACTCCGGAAGAGCGTTCCAGTTTTCTACCACTCTCTGGGTGAAGAAGAACTTCCTTACATTTGTACGGAATCTATCCCCTTTTAACTTTATAGAGTGACCTCTCGTTCTCTCTACCTTGGAGAGGGTGAATAATCTGTCTTTATCTACTAAGTCTATTCCCTTTGGTATCTTGAATGTTTTCAATCATGTCCCCTCTCAGCCTCCTCTTTTCAAGGGAGAAGAGGCCCAGTTTCTCTAATCTCTCGCTGAACGGCAACTCCTCCAGCCCCTTAACTATCTTAGTCGCTCTTCTCTGGACCCTTTCGAGTAGTACCGTGTCCTTCTTCATGTGCGGCGGCCAGTGCTGGACGCAGTACTCCAGTTGAGGGCACACCATGGCGTGGTACAGCGGCATGATAACCTTCTCCGATCTGTTCGTGATCCCCTTCTTAATCATTCCTAGCATTCTGTTCGCCCTTTTCGCTGCCGCCGCACATTGCGGGGACAGCTTCATTGACATGTCGATCAGAACTCCCAAGTCTCTTTCCTGGGGGGTCTCTCCGAGTACTGCACCGGACATCCTGTATTTGTGCATGAGATTTTTATTACTGACATGCATCACTTTACACTTATCCACGTTGAACCTCATTTGCCATGTCGATGCCCATTTCTTGAGCTTGATTATGTCACGTTGCAGATCTTCGCAATCCCCCTGTGTCTTCAGTACTCTGAATAACTTTGTATCATCCTCAAATTTAATCACCTCACTCGTCATACCAATGTCCAGATCTGCCCCCCCCCTCCCTCCTCCCACTGTGTATTATAAGGTACTGATGGGTCAGGTCCCTTCTTACATGACAGACTTGTTTTGTTATTCCTCTACGCATTATTCACATATTACCAAAGCTTTCTTCATTTTTCCACCATTCAAGGTCTGTCAGTATAAAAGATATCATGATAGAACTCTTTCATTTCAGATTACATAGTGGGATAAAGATTTTAAGTGACTCTTATCCTCATTTATTTCTTATCTTCACTATAGGAAACAATTCCAGACTTTTTTTGTTCTCTAAGTTTCTTGGTTCTTAATATTAATGTATCTATCATTTTGAATTATGTTTTCAAGTTAATCTTTTGTTAACCACATTGAACTTTAGGGGCACTCACTAAAGTTGAAAGGGGAGAGATTCTTTACAAACGTAAGGAAGTTCTTTTTCACCCAGAGAGTGGTGAAAAACTGGAAAGCTCTTCCGGAGGCTGTCATAGGGGAAAACACCCTCCAGGGATTCAAGACAAATTTAGACGAGTTCCTGCGGAACTGGAACGTACGCAGGTAGGGCTGGTCTCGGTTAGGCCGCTGGTCTTTGACCTAGGGGCCACCGCAGGAGCGGACTGCTGAGCATGGTAGACCACTGGTCTGACCCAGCAGCGGCAATTCTTATGTTCTTATGTAATTGCGATTTAGAAAATCTACTGTATTCATAACTGAAACGGCTGCTAGTTTTTGTCTAACATTGTGCAACGTTTTTATACATTGGAAGTGATTAGTGCACAATATGTTTGGGGACAGACTTAGATACCTGGAAGAAAGGTGGGAGAGATGGGAGTATGATTGTGTCTTCTGAATATCTCAGTGGCATTAATGTACAGGAGGTGAGTCTTTTTCAAATGAAGGAAAACTATGGAATGAGAGGGCATAGGATGACGCTAAGACGTTATAGGCTCAGGAGTAATCTAAGGAAATACTTTTATACAGAAAGAATGGTAAATGCATGGAACAGTCTCCAAGTGGAGATGGTGGAGACCTGTATCTGAATTCAAGAAAGCATGGGCAGGCATGTAGGATTTCTTAGGGAGAAGAGGAGGTAGTGGATGCTCTGGATGAGCCATTTGGCCTTTATCTGCCATTGTGTTTCTCTGTTTCTATAATCATAAAGCTCTATGACCTCACAATGTAAAGAGCCTTAGCCAATAGGGAGAGGAGGAGATGGTGGATGCTCTGGATGAGCCATTTGGCCTTTATCTGCCATTGTGTTTCTCTGTTTCTATAATCATAAAGCTCTATGACCTCACAATGTAAAGAGCCTTAGCCAATAGGGAGAGGAGGAGATGGTGGATGCTCTGGATGAGCCATTTGGCCTTTATCTGCCATTGTGTTTCTCTGTTTCTATAATCATAAAGTTCTATGACCTCACAATGCAGGTGTAAAGAGCCTTAGCCAATAGGGAGAGGAGGAGATAGTGGATGTTCTGGATGGGCCATTTGCCCTTTATCTTCCATTATGTTTCTACGGTTCTACAAAAGCCCATATTTGAAAGCATGTTTTAAATGCAATGAACAACTGTGTCATGTTTTCTAGGTCCTCTCTTCAGTGGCATAGTGAGGGAAAGAGGTGCACAGGGCGATGGCACCCAGCATCACCATGCCATGCACCCCCAGTACTCTTCCCTTCCATGCCCCACCCCCTGCTCCTTCCATGCTGTGTATGACTCCCCCCCTGCTTCTTCCCCACCACGTGCGCGTCTTTCCCGTACCTCTTGAAATTTTTGCCTACAGCCATGAGCAGCATCTCCAGCCTGAGCTCTCCCTCTGATGTCACTTCCTGGTCCGCAGTAACACTTGCTCTTTTGATGCTTTGAATTTTTCACTCTTTACTTATTTTTTTGTTCTTTCTTTCATTCTTTTAGGGTCCTTTTATTCAGGCGCGCTAGCCGATTTAGCGAACGCAAAAGATTAGCACGCGCTAAACTCTAAGGTGTCATAGAACATAATGGATGCCTTAGCATTTAGCACACGCTAATCTTTAGCGTGCGCTAAATTGGTTAGCGCACCTTAATAAAATGACTCCTTAGGGCTCCTTTTACGAAGCCACGTTAGCGGCTTTATCGCACGCACTTTTTTAGCGCGCGCTAACCCCCGCGCTAGCTGAAAAACTACCGCCTGCTCAAGAGGAGGCGGTGGTGGCTAGCACGGCCGGCAAATTAGCGTGCGCCATTACGCGCGTTAAACCGCTAACGCGGCTTCGTGAAAGGAGCCCTTGGTTATTTTTTATTTAAAATTATTTTCCACTTACTCCACCTACTGTTCTAGATGGAATAAAAATAATACATCACAGTAATACGTCAACCAAGTCCCAAGCAGAGTATAATAATCAAAACGGCCCTTCAATATCTTGATCATCTTGTCTACTTCTGTCCAATCAACAAAGGCAAGATTAGGTTTATAAATAAATCAGTAGGAACTCGGCAAAAAGTGAGCATTGTTAAATGCTTCTGTCATCATGTTGGCTTCTATTGTTGAGTTAAATGGTAGATTGCTCCATTCATTTGCCCCCCCCCCCCCCTTCCAAGAAAGAAGTTCCAGGTTTCCACCAGATGTTAATAACGCACTCTAATTTTAAACTTCTCTTTCAGCCTGACTAGGGTTACCAGATTTTTCCGAAGGAAAATCCAGACCCATGGTCATGCCCCCCGGTCCGCCCAGTTTGACCCCATTCCACCTTTGTCAGGTCCCATTTTGCCCCCCAGCCCCGCCCCCAGACGGCGTCCGCGCCCTTCCCGACACAATTTTGATGGGAAGCTTTTCAAAACCTGGACAAAGGGCCGGGTTTTGAAAAGCCATCCGGACCCCCGGACACGTCCTCGAAAAGGAGGACATGTCCTGGGAAATCCGAACATCTCAGTGGGAAACAGTGCAGTTCCCTCAGGAGCCAGATACATGTGCACCCTAAATACGGAAGATAAGTGATGTTCTGCTGCTAAACATCCAGAATCAGGTCTAGATATCATAGAGGGGTTTCTCGTTATGATCATATATCCCCAGTGGTGACAGGTCAAAAGCGCGCGACGACAAAGGCGTGCCGACAACCCAGCGCTGACAACTGAGCGCAAGGTGGAAGCGCGCTGAAAAAAAACAGTATTTTAAAGGGCTCCGACGGGGTGTGTGGCCCATTTTCTTAACAGAGATCGCGCCGGCGTTGTGGGGGGTTTGGGGTGTTGTAAACCCCACATTATACTGAAAACTTTCCATAACAAAGAGGGAAAAAGTTGTTTCCAGTAAATGAGGGGGGTTACAACCCCCCAACCCCCCCCCACAACGCCGGCGCGATCTCTATTAAGTAAAGTGGGGGGTTCCCCACCAACACTCCCCTTCGGAGCCCCTTAAAATACTGTTTTTCTTTGGTGCGCTTCCGCCTTGCGCTCAGTTGTCTGCGCTGGGTTTTTGGCGCGCCTTTGTCGTCGCGCGCTTTTGTCTATGAACCATCCCCAGTATTGAAACAACCGCATCGGTTGGCCATTGAATTTCGCATTGAGTAGAAAATTATGACTATAATACATCATGCACTCCACGGGGAGGCACCGTGGTATTTGATGCAAGCTTTGAGAAAGTACATGCCAAATCGTGAGTTACGTTCACACTTGACAAAGTGACTGTCCCCATTCCTGATGTCATATCCACCCCCCATCCCTTTCCTTTTAAATTTTGTTTTTAATAATGTATTTACTGACCCTTCCTTCCCCTTATTATCCTCAATTCATGTATCTGTCCATCGTCTTTTTAATGTTCACTCCTCCCCTATATATATAATTATTATTTTACTTTTTATTTCAAATTTTAGCATTGTAAACCGGCTAGATGCATGTTGACGGTTGGTATATTAAAAACAATAAAACTTGAAACTTGAATATACCCATGATGTACACTCTAAAAAAAAAAACCAACCCCTGGATGGCAGCAATTTCTGCATCTGGTCCAAGGTTATAGAATAAACCAAAAAAACTCTGTGGAGTGACGATGTTCCCAAATGGACTTTATTTGAAAGTATCAAAGTTCCAAAGGTACACTAAAATCATCCACATAAAATAATTCCAACCATATAAAAGTAAATCATCCACATAAGAGCCTTAGAAGGCCTAGTCCACTAGGGATACAGGACCCAACACGGTCCGCGTTTCGACAAAAAGTCTTCTTCAGGGGACCCTGGGGGTCCTATAAAGGCAAGTACGTGGGAAACAATTGTGTGGTGAGCCGGAAGTGAGATGATTTTAGTGTACCTTTGGAACTTTGATACTTTCAAATAAAGTCCATTTAGGAACATCGCCACTCCACAGAGTTTTTTTTGTTTTCTCTGGATTTTCTTCTTTGTGGATATTTTGGGGTCAATTCCTTTCGTTTTTTTCTAAGGTTATAGAATGCCATGAATGATTCATTAAGATTAGGTTCCGACTTTAAATCCTTTAAAAAAAGATCTCCGGAAACACGGAGCATTTCGTAAATCAGGAGATGTCTGCATTTTCCGGAAAATACTAAGGACTCTTTTAACAAAGGTGCGCCAGCGTGTTTAGTGCACGCTAGCTGAAAAACTACCCCCTGCTCAAGAGGAGGCGGTAGCGGCTAGCGCTTGCCATTCCATGTGTTAAGACCCTAATGCGCCTTCGTAAAAGGAGCCCTAAACCTTGAAATAAGGGTTGGATGTATTTTCTTTATTTTTATGCTGTTTAAAGATGTAGAATGTGTACATTTTATGTATGTTATTTTAAATTATGTATGTGAAAAATGTAATCCACTTAGTTGATAAGCGGAATAGGAAATTTTAAAATAAATAAATATTGAAAATGCCCCTGTAAAGTCTCTTACATCCCTTTCTTTGTCTATGGGAAGAAAGGCTATAGGACAGTGTATCGCAAACTGTGTTAGAGGTCTGCATGGGAACGGGGATTGCGGGAATCTCGCAGGTCCCGCGGGGTCCCATGGGGACCCCCCTCTGGCCCTCGGGACTCCCACGGGGACCTCCTTCTAGCCAATGAGACTCCCACGGGGATGGAAGGCTTTGGAAGCGGGGTTGGTCCATATAATATAATGGACACGTCAGCCTTAGTAAAAGAGGGGGTTTATAAGTTAATTACCTGAACAGAAAACAAAAAAAGGGTTCCACCAAAGAGATTCCACCAGGAAAACAGCATAAGAAACGGTGGAATTGATGATCCTGTCAGAAGAAATTGCTGCTTTTTATGGGGACGGGCGGGGATGGGTGGGGACAGAGAGGATCCTGGCGGGGACGGGTGGGGACGGAGAGGATCCTGGCGGGGACGAGTGGGGATGGAGAGGATCCTGGTGGGGACGGGAGGGGACGGAGAGGATCCTGGCAGGGATGGGTGGGGACGGAGAGGATCCTGGCGGGGACGGGCGGGGATGGGTGGGATTTCTGTCCCCGCGCAACTCTCTAAACTGTGTGCCACGGCATACCAGTGTGCCTCTTGAGATTTCAGGTGTGCCGCGGTACACTAGGGGAGAGGAGAGATGCTGGCACCGGCTGTCTACAGGATGTGCCACTCGCGAAGAGAGGAACGTCCTGTAAGCAATCTCTCGACGCCGGCACCTCTTCTCTCTGCCGGCCCTTCTCTCCAGCGCGGGTCTTTCTCTCAGCTCAAGGCCCGTTTGCGCATGCGCTGACGTCGGCGCACTTCCGAGTGTCTCGAACCGGGGTCACTAGGTTTAGTGTTCCCCAGCTCGAAAAAGTTTGAGAGACGCTGCTCTAGGACAAGTAACATACTGATTTTACCCCTTTTTCTCACACGTTATACATAATGAGAGTTCATATATCACTACAAACACTTTTTTGATATCACCTTTCTAATATTTTGTGCCACTTGGCATTAACAATACTTTAAAAAGATATACTTCAGTTATTAGAGTTCGGTAACCCAACAAAACTAGTATAAAAACCTTGGCACTGATATGACACATTAACCCCCTCCTTTACATAGCTGCGCTAGCGTTTTTAGCGCCGGCTGTGGCGGTAATAGCTCGGATGCTCATAGGAATTCTATGAGCGTTGGAGATGTTACCGCGGCGGCCGGCTAGCACGGCTTTGTAAAGGAGGGGGTTAAGTGCCTGCCCATGCCATCTATTTCTAGGTTCAGTGAAGGTGGGGCTCAGTGAAAGTTTACGAAGGTGCCCCAGATGCTCTTGTGACAGCCATCCCTTATCCCTAAAAACTTTTTCCAGCCAGGATATCCAGATGTTTTTGCTGTTTGATGCTCCATTACCATCTAGCCATGCATCTGGATCTTCCATTGTAACAATAACGGGGGTCCCCTGACACCCAGGACTTTGCACTCACCTTTATTTTGGCTACCAAGAAGGTCTTCTGGAAAAATAATTTAAACCTGTCCGGTCTAGACCTAAACTGCTCAGATCTTCAAAAATGTGTATCTGTATCCAGGGTTTGCCATGCATTTAACTGTTTGCCAGAAACACTGCCATAGTTGTAAGTAAAGTCCATTTAATTTTGTATACAATTATAGAGTGAAGTGTGTAAGCAAACTCCAGTATTTTATGCATTTTCTGACAGTTGATCAGTGTTTATACATATAGGGAATTTAGGAGACAACTGAAAATATATCTGTTCCTAAAGTACATAGGAAACTGATTCGCACAATCTCTCTCTCAATACCAGATCTCTAGAACTGCTAAACAATAGATATTAACTATGTCAATTCTACTCAATTTGTAACATCTAATATAATAAAGCCCTAAGCACGCAAGCGCATTCCCAGCTGCATACTCCCATTTTCTGTGCGCTGTAGGGACCCTGCAGGTAGGAGTGCGCATGCGCGTGGCGGCGCGGAACCTGTCGGCCGCGGCGGCTCTTGCCGTCTGAAGGATAAAGCCAAGAAGCACGGAGCTGGAAGGGAGAGGAGCTGCTCTCCTCTCCTCCCCCAAAGGACTTAAAAACCCCCAGAGCTCGCTTCGGGTCCGGCAAGGGCTGCGGGTCCTGAAACCTTCCGTTTCAAGCAGCGTCTGAAGCACTCTACACACGCTGCTTCGGGGCCTTCTACTGCCCTGATTTGCTGGGCAGTAGAAGGCCCCGAAGCAGCATGTGTAGAGTGCTGCAGACGCTGCTGGAATCGGAAGGTTTGTCGGGACCGCGGGAAGAGAAGGGGGGGGGAGCGGTAAGGGAATAAGGGAGCCAGACAGACCGCGGGAAGGGAAAGGGGGGTAGGGGAAACGCTGCTACTGCACAAGGAAGTGGTGTGGGGGAGGGAAATGGAGGGGGAGGGAATGCTGCTGTGGCTGCTGCACAGGGAAGTGGTGGGAGAGAAATGCTGCTGCATAGGAGGCAGGGAGAGAGACAGATAGATAGAAAGAAAAGAAGAAAGACACGGGCAGGGAGAGACACAGAAAGACAGACAGACAAAGGGGGCCAGGGAGAGAGACAGACAGGGGGAGGGAGAGAGAGACAGAAATAAAGACACACAGACATATATTCTAGCACCTGTTAATGTAACGGGCTAAAATACTAGTTTTTTATAATCATTGTAAACCGTATAGAATTTCACGGTCCTGCGGTATATAAACCGTTATTATTATTTATCATCTTTTTTTTTTAATGCAGATATATTTGTTTTAAGAATGGATTCTCCATTCTGTTTCTCTGGTTTCTCTTTAACTCTTTATGACATATCCAACAAAATCACCAAACTTTGGGGTCCTTTTGCGAAAGTGCTCTAAGCGTTTTAGCGCATGCACCGGATAACTGGGCGCTATAGCGAGCACTAGCCGAAAACCTACCGCCTGCTCAAAAGGAGGCGGTAGCGGCTAGCGTGCGGGGCAATTTAGTGGGCGCTGTTCCACGCGTTAAGGCCCTAGCGCACCTTCGTACAAGGAGCCCTTTATCTCTAATTTGATATTTTCTTTTGCCAAGTATTCAATAAAGAACTCAGGGACTCTTTTACTAAAATACTGTACGTTTTTCCACTTACCATGCTACGGGGTCCTTTTACTAGGCTGCGGTAAGCGCTATTGCGTGCTTACCACGGCTTAAAAGAGCTTACCGTGGGACACGCTCAGGCATCCTGCAAATCACATGCTGAAAAATACTTTTTATTTGATCATGTCTGGGGGTGGAGAGTAAGCGTTTCTGCACTAATCAGCACAACTATATTGCCATATGATAACTGCTTTAATATTATTATATATTGCATGGTTGTTTTTAGCATATAAGTTTTTATATACTGTACTAGTCTTTAAGCCCGTTACATTAACGGGTGCTAGAATAGATGTGTCTGTCTGTCTTCTTTCTGTCTCTCTGTCTCCTTAGCCGCTGTCTGTCTTTCTTACTTTCTTTCTTTCTCTCTCCTTGGCCGCTGTCTGTCTGTCTTTCTTTCTTTCTCTCTCCTTGGCCACTTTCTGTCTGTCTTTCTTTCTTTCTCTCTCCTTGGCCACTGTCTGTCTTTCTTTCTTTCTTTCTGTCTCTCTCCTTGGCCGCTGTCTGTCTGTCTTTCTTTCTTTCTGTCTGTCTCTCTCTCTTTCCTCGGCTGTCCACCCCCTGCCCCTCCCCCTTTACTATGCTACTGCCTGCTCTGTCTGTTTATTCCAGTGGTCTCTAATTCAAACCCTTTTCAGGGCCACATTTTGGATTTGTAGGTACTTGGAGGGCCTCAGAAAAAAACAATGAATGTCTTATTAAAGAAACTAGTCTTTAAGCCCGTTACATTAACGGGTGCTAGAATAAATGTGTCTGTCTGTCTTTCTTTCTCTTTTTCTCCTTGGCCGCTGTTTGTCTGTCTTTCTTTCTTTCTGTCTCTCTCTCTCCTTGGACACTGTCTGTCTGTCTTCCTTTTCTTTCCCAGAGCAAAGCATGATTGCTGTCTGCCCCCCAGCACAACCCTCCCCCCAAAGCAGCCCCCTTTCCCTCTCGCCCTGGCCCCCTGCCTGCCTGTATTGCTCCCTCTTCTGGCCCGCCGGCACGAACCGCCGCTGCTGCTCCTCTTCAAAGCAGCTTGCTGAGGATCGCGGCCAGCTGTAGCGAACCTCGCAGGCCGCTCTCCGCACGTGCTACCGAGAGGAGTAGCAGCGGCGACAGCGGTTTGTTGTCTGGGTGAGTGAGGGCGGAAGGGGGGAGTCGTCGATGTGTTCCCTGCCTCATGTTCGAAAATGGAATTTGGCAAGGAGGGACACATCACACTGTCAGGGAACACGCTGTCCTAAGTGCGCATGCACGCTTAGGGTTTTATTATAGAGGATATATATATATATATCCTCTATATATATAGAGAGAGGATATATATATATATATATATATATATATATATTAGTATATGATTTATATACTATTTACTTTGTAGTTGTAATATGATGGCTTAATTTTATTTTTTATTAATTTTATGATTTTTCATTCATTTGAATATTTGTTTTGTATATGATTTTATTTGTCTTACGATGAAGACCACCAACCATTTTAATAGCCTTCCTCAGGACTGACTCCATTCTGTTTATATCTTTTTGAAGGTGCAGCCTCCAGAATTGTACATAATATTCTAAATGAGGTCTCACCAAAGTCTTGTACAGGGGCATCAATACCTCCTTTTTTCCTACTGGCCATAGTTTTCCCTATGCACCCTAGAATTCTCCAAGCTTCCAATGTCATCTTTTCAACCTGTTTAGCCACCTTAAGATCATCATATACACCCAAGTCCAGCTCCTCTTTCATGCCCAAAAGTTCTTACCCCCTAAACTATACCATTCCCTCGGGTTTTTACATCCCAAATGCATGACCTTGCATTTCTTAGCATTACTCTATTGAAGATTTTGGTATCATCTGTTAAAAGGCAAATCTTACCTGAGAGCCCTTCAGCAATAACACTTACACAAATGTTAAAAGAACAGGCCCAAGAACCAACCCTTGAAACACACCACGGTTAACATCCAGATTGGAAAGAAGATTTTCCCCCACTGGACCCTGCTTTGATTTGAAAACTGATGCTCCAAGCAGGCTAAGGATTCTTCTCTTCAGGAAACGCTCCTGAACAGTATCAATAAGTGCCAGCAGCTCTGAAACAGCTTCTTGGGCCAGACAATCTTCCTTGTGACCTTGGCTGAAACCCAGGGCCTGATATTACAAAGGATTTAACCAGCAGGAAAGATACCCACCCAGTTAAATCATGCTCAATGCCACTAAATATTTTCTCTGGCCTTAGTGGTACTGTTTGGGCAGAGCCAGGACATTCTAGGGATGCAACTGAAGCAATATTCATTGCTAGTACCCGCATAACTAATTGGGCACCTAGGACCACATAAACAGCAATCCTAACTTTACCCAGTTAGCTTTGCCAGTACAGCACTGAACATCAGCTGTACCTAGTGTGGGACAGGCACATGGGATTTCTTAGGGAGAGGAGGAGATAGTGGATGCTGCGGATAGGCAGACTGGATAGGCCATATGGCCTTTATCTGCCATCATGTTTCTATAATCATAAAGCTCTATGACCTCACAATGCAAGTGTAAAGAGCCTTAGCCTATAGGAAGAGGGGATGCAAATATTAAGAGCCTTAGCCAATAGGGAGAGAAGGAGATAGTGGATGCTCTGGATGGGCCATTTGGCCTTTATCTGCTATCATGTTACAATGTTTCTATAACCATAAAGTTCTATAACATCACAATGCAGGTGTAAAGAGCCTTAGCCTATAGCAGTGGTTCCCAAACCTGTCCTGGGGGACCCCCAGCCAGTCAGGTTTTCAAGATATCCCTAATGAATATGCATGAGAGAGATTTGCATACCTGTCACTTCCATTATATGCAAATCTCTCTCATGCATATTCAATAGGGATATCTTGAAAACCTGACTGGCTGCGGGTCCCTCAGGACAGGTTTGGGAACCACTGGCCTATAGGAAGAGGGGGATGCAAATATTAAGAGCCTTAGCCAATAGGGAGAGAAGGAGATAGTGGATGCTCTGGATGAGCCATTTGGCCTTTATCTGCCTTCATGTTTCTATGACCATAAAGTTCTATGACATCACAATGCAGGTATAAAGAGCTTTAGCCAATAGGGCAGGTAGGGAACTCCGGTCCTCGAGAGCCGTATTCCAGTCCGTATTCAGGATTTCCCCAATGAATATGCATTGAAAGCAGTGCATGCAAATAGATCTCACGCATATACATTGGGGAAATCCTGAAAACCCGACTGGAATACGGCTCTCGAGGACCGGGGTTCCCTACTCCTGCAATAGGGAGAGAAGGAGATAGTGGATGCTGCAGATGGGCAAACTGGATGGGCCATTTGCCCTTTATCTGCTGTCATGATTCTGTGTTTCTAAAAAGAGCTTCCAAAATCTTAGAAAGAAAGGTAAATGAACTGCAATATTTTTTTTCTCTGTCATGCAAAAAAGGGAAATGGCTTCCTCTACTAACCTTTTCTTTTTGGAACAATTATAAACTAAAGTAACATCATTACCATGTTAGTCCACCTAGGCACATGGAAACCGTTGACCTTTCTTTCGACAGGACAATACAAGGAAATATTGTTTTCTAATCCTTTGGCTATATGCCACACCAACCTTATTAACCTCAAAAATAAAAATATATAACAGCTATACCGAATTTTATTATGGGTTGTTTTTTTTTCCTGACTCACTTTCTTCCACATTGGAGCTTCCAGAGGCCAAATTTACCTCAGCCCTGCTCAGCGCCCCTTAGAATGAGAGGTTCCTGAGCTGAGGGCATCTGGCCCTTCGTTTGTGACTTCATGAAATTAATCACAGCATCAGCGGCTGTAGTTTTCATCGATTTTGCTCAAAGAGTATACAATAAAGTGCACTATTGCGTTCTCCGATTGTATAGTCCATATTTAAGGGTCACCTTTAGGTGCCTCTGCTAGCCATATAGTTAGTTATACGAGCAATAGGGATGTGGCTTCAAGTGAAATGAAATGGAAAAGTTCAATATGCTGGAGCTGTAAAAAGGAAGTGTATACATTGGACCATCTTTTGTTTTATTACCCACTGGTTCAAACATTCTGGAAAGGGTGGAGTAAAATACAGAACATGTATATTGGAAATTCGTATACCTTTTTCATATAGCTTAGCAATAAGTGGAATGTGTACTACTTCAGGGACCTTACTGACAGCTAATAAAAATAAACTGTTCTTTTTTTTTTTTTTTTTTTTTAATAAATCTTTATTAATTTTCAATTCTAGAACAGTGCATTAAATATATGCATACAATTAACGTCATAGACAGCACTTACAATCGATCAATCAATACAACAAAATATATTACCTCCCCTCTCCCTGGATGTGCAAATCAAATAGGAATAAGCACAAACAAACTCAAACGCAGGTGCCATAAGGCGGTAAAAGGGGCCAAAAGGTGAAAAACTTCAAGCCGTTCTTTCAATATATTAAGGGGAAACGACCCGCGAGGGAAGCGGTGGGGCCACTGGATGGCCATGGAATAAAGGAAGTGACAAAGAAATCGCCGACAAACTGAACACATTTTTTGCATCTGTATTTACCGAAGAGGATATACACAGCATACCAGAACCCATCAGGCTATATGTTGGAAAAGAAGATTGGAAACTGACACGGTGATGGTCAGTCTAGAAGAGGTATGCAAGCAGATTGATAGGCTTAAGAGCGACAGATCCCCAGGACCGGATGGCATCCATCTGAGGTTCATCAAGGAACTGAAAGTGACTATAGCTGAACTGCTTCAGCTAAGAGCCAATCTGTCGATCAAATTGGGAAAGATTCCGTAACTGGAAGGTGGCGAATGTTACACCGATCTTCAAAAAAGGTTCGATGGGAGATCCAGGAAACTACAGACCGGTGAGTCTGACCTCGGTACCGGGAAAGATGGTAGAGGTGCTGATAAAGGACCGCATCATTGATCACCTTGAAGGACACGATCTGATGAGGACCAGCCAGCACAGTTTTAGTAAAGGCAGATCTTGCCTGACAAACTTGCTCCACTTCTTCGAGGGAGTAAACAGGAAGATAGACAAGGGCAACCCGGTTGACATTGTATATCAAGATTTTCAGAAGGCGTTCAACAAAGGTCCACATGAATGACTACTTTGGAAAATTGCATGCCATGGAATCGAGGGTGAAATATTCACGTGGATTAAAAACTGGCTGGAGCATAGGAAGCAGAGAGTGGGGGTAGCGTCAATAGCGGGGTGCTGCAGAGCTCGGTGCTTGGACCCGTGCTCTTCAACATCTTTATAAACAATCTGGAAATTGATACGACGAGTGAGGTGATTAAATTTGCGGACGATACAAAGTTATACAGAGTAGTGAAGACACAGGGGGATTGCGAAGATTAGCAACGGGACATAATCAAGCTCGAGAAATGGGCATCGACATGGCAAATGAGGTTCAATGTGGATAAGTGTAAAGTGATGCATGTCGGGAACAAAAATCTCATGCACAAATATAGGGGCGGTACTTGGAGAGACCTCCCAGGAAAGGGACTTGGGAGTTCTGATCGACAAGTCATGAAGCCATCTGCACAATATGCTACGGTGGCAAAAAGGGCGAACAGAATGCTAGGAATGATCAAGAAGGGGATCACGAACAAATCGGAAAAGGTTATCATGCCGCTGTACCGGGCCATGGTGCACCAGTGCATCCAGCACTGGTCGCCATACATGAAGAAGGACACGGTACTACTTAAAAGGGTCCAAAGAAGGACGACTAAAATGTTTAAGGGGCTGGAGGAGTTGCCGTACAGTGAGAGATTAGAGAAACTGGGCCTCTTCTCCCTTGAAAAGAGAAGACTGAGAGGGGACATGATCGAAATATTCAAGATAATGAAGGGAATAGACTTAGCAGATAAAGACAGGTTGTTCACCCTCTCCAAGGTAGAGAGAACGAGAGGGCACTCTCTAAAGTTAAAAGGGGATAGATTCCGTACGAACGTAAGGAAGTTCTTCTTCACCTAGAGAGTGGTAGAAAACTGGAACGTTCTTCCGGAGTCTGTTATAGGGGAAAACACCCTCCAGGGTTTCAAGACAAAGTTGGACAAGTTCATGCTAAACTGGTGAGACTGGACTCATTTGGAGCACTGGTCTTTGACCTCGGGGCCGCTGCGTGAGCAGACTGCTGGGCAGGATGGACCATTGGTCTGACCCAGCAGCAGCAATTCTTATGTTCTTAGGAAATAAAGGCATAATCCAACTAATCAGAGTTAACAAAATTTGTCAATGGACCCCCCATGTTAATTTAAATAGTTTATTATGACACGATATTTCTGAATTCATTTTTTCATATTTATAACATAAACATAAAGTTTCCCCCCAAAAGGAAAAATGAAGGGCTCCTTTTACGAAGCTGCGTTAGTGGCTTTATCGCACGCACCTTTTTAGCGCACGCTATCCCCCGCGCTAGCCCAAAAACTACCGCCTGCTCAAGAGGAGGCGTTAGCGGCTAACGCGGCCGGCAAATTACCATGCACTATTACACACGTTAAACCGCTAACGCGGCTTCGTAAAAGGAGCCCTAAATCTGTCCCAATTTTTCCACTTCTTGGTAATCATTGGCATGGCTGTCCCCGTCATAATGATAAAAAGTCTGCTTTTACGCCTTTCTAACGGAGGTTTAGTTGACAGCAACGTCCCATAGATCACTACCTCATAGGACAACGGAATCGAAGATTCCAGTATCAAATTAATTTGTCCCCATATTGATTTCTAAAAATTGAGTAAAAATAAGCTGTTCTTGATACTGTCTAGAGTGGCAATCCAATCAATAGTTAAGAATTTTCATTTTTGGAGGGAGACAGTATGTCTCTTTTATAGATATGACGCTAACTTAGCTGAAAGGTCTGGGATTAGTTTATCCACCTATCTACTACCATAGGACTATAAGGGACCCCTGAAGAAGACTATCTTGTCGAAACACGGACCTTATTGGGTCCTACGCTTTCAGCGGACTAGGTCCTTAAGGCTTTAATGTGGATTATTTTACTTTCATGTGGATTGTTTACGTTGACTCTTGAAACTTTCAATAAAGGCCATTTCAGGAACATCGTTAGTCCAGTTTTTTTGGGTTTCTCTTGGATTTTCCTCTCTGTGGATTTCCCAGGGTCAGTTTCTTTGTTTTCGTATGATTGGCCTGCCAGACAAATGGGAAGGTGGTAGGATGGGGGTAGGGTGAAGGTTTGGGTTAGGGAGGGAGGGATAGATAATGACATGACTATGTTAAAATTTCTTGCTACATGTTTACATATGTTTTATAATAAATTTGTGTTGCATTTCTTTGTAAGATGTTAAAACTTAATAAAGATTGAACTAAGAAAAAAAACAAACATGTTGTTTCACAGGCAAGCCGAAGAAGATCACCAAAATGTTCCCCAGAAAAACAGTGAAAACCAAGCCAAAAAAAACAGAACAGTAGAATCGATGGTCTTGATTAAAAGTTTATTAAAAAGTCTTCACAATAAATGTGATGCAGACCAGTTTGTCATTCCATATAAATTCCATACACAGCACAGTGAGAATTTTGTGGTATGGACCTGACACGGTCCGTGTTTCGGTAATAAAAATCTTCTTCTGGGGTCCGATATGATAATACCACAGAATTTAAGATATGCTGAACAGCATCCAAGACAAACTGTGTGCTAGTGCTGAAAGTGCAAAAGATACTCTGAGAATGTGAGCAGTCAAAAAAAAAAAAAAAGACACGGACCGTGTCGGGTCCATAGCACAAAATTCTCACTGTGCTGCGTATGGAATATATATGGAATGACAAACTGGTCTGCGTCACATTTATTGTGAAGACTTTTTAATAAACTTTTCATCAAGACCATAGATTCCACAGTTTTGTTTCTTGTGCTTGGTTTTCCATATTGTTTCATGCCATCGTCAGATGAAGACAACTGAAAATAGCACAAAATGTCATGGTTTTCGGGTGAAAAAGGGTAGAGATGTCCAATAAAAACCTGGTGAACTCAATCTTCATAAAAAGTCCTTTATTCATCCAGAAAATCAATGACCCGACATGTACATGTTTCGGCCACAACGGCCTGCTTCAGGAGTCTCAAAGTTCTTCGGAATGAAAAAATTCTTAAAGAGGACTTCCTAATCATTCATTTTGTATTTGGCTCCATGTGGAAAAATTTCTGCCAAAAGAGAAGGTGTCATTAATAGGGCAGACTTTTACAATAGAGCACATGTATTTTACAAAGTGTATACTGGGGAATTCAAGAAATGGTGATTAGAGTTAGGCGCTAATTCTGCGTCCAACTTTTGGCACAGAAACACGAAGTTCAGGTTTGTTTGTTTTTGTTTCAATGCTTTGTTTGGTCTAACTCCTAAATACTTAATCAAGCTCTTTTCTTTTGCAGCCAATAAATACAGGAGAAATTTGCATTTGAATTTCGACTTTCCGCCTGTTAGAGGTTGTAAATTAAAAAAAGATCATCAATATCTTTTGTCATGCCAAGCGGCATTATGGGGCAAGGACCTGGAACATCTGATGATGCTTTCGAATTCCTGTGTGGAATTTAGGAGACATTTAAAGACATATTTGTTCTTGAAATATCTGGGTAATTAGCTTATATGGATATTGTAAGCTTAGGAATCATTCAGATCTCAATAGACTTATTTTCTAATTATTTGGTTATCAAATTATATGATGACGCACAACATATAATACGGCAGCCATTTTGATGATGGCTGTGCACGGGGCAGGAGCATAGGACGATCGATCCTGCCTCGCGTTGCCGCTAGACCACCAGGTAAGGTCTGGGGAGGGTTCTGGGACGCAGGGGTGGGTCAGAGCCGGCCCTGAAAGTTATCCACGATATTTCAATATTCGCGGGCTGGCTCTGCCCTTAACCCCTGCGAATATTGAGGGTCTGCTGTATCTATATTGTAAAAATGAGAAGATAAAAATAAGGGAAGGGAGATGGACTGCATGGGGCAGAAAGGAGGAAGGGAAAGAGAAATGTTATACTGGGACAAAAGGAGGGAAAGAGAGAAATGTCAGATCATGGAAATAGGGAGGGAAGGAGAAAGAGATAGGAAGGGAAGACATGGAAACATAGATTTGAGAAGAAAGCAGAAAAATTGAATGTTAAGTTAATGCCAAAGATGGATGCAAGGCAGAAAGTGAAGGAGAGAAAAACAGTCAATATTGAACTAAGGCCAGTACTGGGCAGACTTGCACGGTCTGTGTCTGTATATGGCTGTTTGGTGGAGGATGGCTGGAGAGGGCTTCAATGGCAGGGAGGGTTTAGATGGGATGGAGTAGGTTTTGACGGAGATTTCAGCAGTTGGAATCCAAGCACAGTACCGGGTAGAGCTTTGGATTCTTGCCCAGAAATAGCTAAGAAGAAAAAAATTAAAAAATTTAAATTGAATCAGGTTGGGCAGACTGGATGGGCCATTCGGGTCTTTATCTGCCGTCATCTACTATGTTACTATGTAATGTACAAGAAGGCCCTGGAAACATAATTAAAAGAACAGAAAAATAAAGTCGCCAGACAACAAAGGAAAGGAAAATGATTTTATTTTCAATATAGTGATTTAAATGTTTCAGTTCTGAAAAAGGAAAGATGTTAAACTATGAAGAGTTTTACCTCATGCAAAATTGTCATTTCTTTAATAAGACATTAACTATTTTTCTGCCCAGATTGGCACATTAGACCCTATGTTCTTTAACTGCAAACTCTTGCAGCCATATTGGTTTGAACTCTGGACAACGATATGCAACATATTACCAATTACTGTTCCTATTACACTTCTCCCTCGTTATTCGCGGGGGATAGGGGCAGAGCTGGACCGCGAATATCCGGCTCTGACCCACCCTCGCCTCCCTCCCGCCTTCCCCTGGCATCCCGGCCTTACCTGGTGGTCTAGTGGGCTTTCGGGGCAGGAGCGATCTTCCTACGCTCCTGCCCCGTGCAGATCGCCAATAGGAAATGGCTGCTGTGAGTTCCCGTAGTTTCTCGAGACTACGACGGGAACTCCCCACAGCCATTTCCTATTGGCAATCTACACGGGGCAGGAGCGTAGGAAGATCGCTCCTGCCCCAAAAGCCCGCTAGATCACCAGGTAAGGCCGGGATGCCGGGGGGAAGGCAAAAATATGGGTTTGTTTGTTTTTCCACAATAAAAGTCACCCTCACTGGTTAGGGATTGATTGTAGAATGGCCTGAGAACTTATCTAAATATATCATAAAGTATCGTTCTTACTGGCCATAAAATCATAGCAAAAAATGCTAACTCTATAAGTTGCTGTGTTGCTGGAGCTGCCCCCAAACAAAGAGGATGCCGAAATAAGTGCTCCTTGTCTGAACCCTTGAGAAAGTCTGTTTAGGCGAAACAGGTCCCGTCGGGGCATGCAAATGACACTGCAATAAAAGGATAAGTAAAAAGAATTCACAAGTTGTTGTGATTTTGTTCTAGATCAACAATTTAATTTAAAAAGCAACACATTAACTTATAGAATTAGCATTTTTTGCTATGATTTTATGGCCAGTAAGAACTATATGATATATTTAGATAAGTTCTCAGGCCATTCTACAATCAATCCCTAACCAGTGAGGGTGACTTTTTTTGTGGAGTTTTCCTATGTACCTCACTTTCCGTCTTCATTTTTTGCCTTTGTTTTTTTTTCCCCTCCCCCCAAAAAAATCACGATTATGTGAAATCGCGAGTGTGGAACCCGCGAATGGGGAGGGGGAAGTGTACATATTCTATTGTAATTTTTGGTGCTTCAGCAATTTCTTCGACGTTAGATAAACATGATGATAAATTACTAAGATGTTTTATATTGATTGCTATCAAAATAATACTTTCTCATTGGAAAGACTTCACTGCACTAAATTATAATGAATGGTGGAATACTGTTTGTCTCTATGCAAAATATGAAAAAACTGAAGCCATCAATACGAATATCTCTTCTTTCAATAAAATGTGGCAGAGTACTGTTGTACCCACACTCCCAACTGATTTCTCCCCTTTTTGTATTATGTACTCAATTACCTGTTATTCTACATTTATTTTTGTGCCATACCCTTTCTGTATATTTTGTGTATACCCTCAAAAATTTATTGTACAATCCTGCAAGACTGTAAATTGCTTTCTCATGTTATTCGCTGTTTGTTTAGTTTTTCTTTATTTTGTGTATGAAAAAAATTTAATAAACATTATTGAACAACAAAAAAAAATACATTAACTATTTTTTCTGAGGCCCTCCAACTACTTACAAATCCCAAATGTGACCCTGCAAAGGGTTTGACTTTGAGACCACTGGTTTATGTATATGTTTAACAACAACGAACATCAAAATAAGTGTGGTTGTGGGTGGGGTTGACATTCGGCACCACTAAGTGTGGTAGGCCCCCAGAAATAGAAACATGATGGCAGATAAAGGCCAAATGGCCCATCTAGTCTGCCCATCCGCAGTAACCATTATCTCTTTAAAACTCTGGCTTACATTTCCAGCGTCTACCTTCAATAATAATAATAATAATAATAATAACAGCTTATATACCGCAATACTGTGAAGTTCTATGCGGTTTACAAAGATTAAGCAAAGGTACAAATGGATTGACTTTAAGAGGGGAGGAAGAAAGAGTGTTAATAGGACAGAAAATCCATTTTTGAGGAGAGAGTGATCAATAGAACAAGTTAATCGCTATAGAGGGAGAGAGATGAGAGGATCAGTTGTCTAGATGCTTGAGGAACAGGTGTGTTTTTAGACGTTTCCTAAATTCCTCTTAAGTAGTGGGCGAAAGCAATTGTTCTAGGTCTTTACCCCATGATGCTGCCTGGTGTGAGAGAAGGTGTTCATGGTGTTTTTTCAGTTTGCAACCTCTCACTGGGGGGGAAACGAAGTTGGAATGTGAGCTTCTCTTGTGTCTGTTGGTTGAGAAGGAGAAAAGGTCAGTAATGTATTTAGGGGCGAGTCCGTATAATGCTTTAAAGCAAAAACAGGCGAATTTGAACTTTATGCGTGCCTCCATTGGCAGCCAATGCAGCTGCCGGTAGTAGGGTGTCACGTGGTCAAACTTCCTCAGCCCAAAGATCAGTTTGACCGCTGCATTTTGCATCAATTGTAAACGTCGCATATTCTTTTGGGAAATTGCCAAATAGGCGATGTTACAGTAATCAAGTAGACTTAGTACGAGGGATTGGACCAGGGTTCTGAATGCCGCTGTATCGAAATAAGCTTTAATGGATCTGAGTTTCCAGAGAGTGAAAAATCCCTTTCTGATCAAGGAGTCCAGCTGGTCTCTGATCCAAAGTTACACCTAGTATCTTTATGGTAGGTTGGTTAGGGTAATTAAGATTATTGATACATAGTGCTGATTTGGTGTCAAATGGATATGGCGAAGCAACGAAGAAAGTTGTCTTTTCTGAACTAAGTTTGAGCCTAAAGGTTGTCATCCAGTGCTCCATCACGTTTATGGCTTCTGAAGCTTTAGGAATAGTTTCAGAGATAGAATTAACGAATGGGATGATGATCGTAAAATCATCTGCATAACTAAATAGTTTTATCCCCAACTGGGTTAGCTGCGTGCCTAGTGAGGACATGTAGACGTTGAAGAGCAATGGAGTTACAATTCTGAAATAGCACTGTAATTAGAGTGACATGCGATCAGCGCCTGCCGATTATGGCGCCATTTTCAGAATCTGGGCCTAGGTGTCACCACTGTTAAATGACTGAGATTCTCCCTCCCACCCCCTCTCCTTACTCCACAGCTCCCCCAACCTCAGTCAAACTGGGAACTCGATCAAGGCGTCCCAAATCTACTAGTTTTCAACCCTTTTGTCCTTGTCATCTGGGAATCATAAAGCTACTCTTTATGGATATTGTTATTTAGGTTTTCAACGGCACTTATATCATTAAAGTGTTTCTATTTTAAAGAAAATATTTGGAAAACATTATTTTTAAATCGCACACTCTGAGAGAAATTTTAAAAGCCAAATAACCACAAAGCCAACAAGCTGTCAGGGAAAAATAAAATCACTTCTCGTTCTCCGATGCTCTCCGCAACAATAAACGTTTTCTTGAACAGCAGACAGCACGAAGCGAACCCTCTGCCCTTCCTATCTAGGAAGAGCTGAATTTATCAAAATAAGCAAACTATGTGAGGTATGCAAAGCAGTTCATTAGAGGGCAGGACTTTCTTGGTCGAGTAGTAAGTTGAAACACATGGGGGACTGAATGAGAAGTTGCTACACACAGTATCGCTTGGCTTTTATTGGATCATCTGTAACAAGAAGCAGATGTCAAATAAAGAGAGCCGTTCATGGGAACGCACCATTTGTAGAAAGTCGAGTTGGTGTCAGTTCTAGAAACACATGAGCGCAAAGAAAACACATGTAATTGGCGTGCAGGGGGGTCAGATTATGTAAAAATTTGGTGACGAGAGGTGAAGCCTGGGCTATTATAGGCTGTCAAAGATTAAAGCCACCAGTGTTTTCCAAAAGCATTTAAGGCCGGATTCAATAAATGGCGCTGAAAATGAGGTGCCGGGAAAAATCAGCGTTCGGCGTTTTTCTGTAAAGGGCGTTTCAAGATGTAGGGAAGGACAACCGAGGACCTCAAGAGCCACACCCCAGTCAGGTTTACAGGATTTCCCCAATGAATACGCATATAATATAACTTAAATACACTATAGGCTCCTTTTACTAAGCTGTGATAGTGGTTTTAGTGCACGCTTAGCGTGCGCAAAATTGCAGCGTGCACTAGACGCTAATGCCAGCATTGAGCTGGCGTTAGTTTTAGCCGCATAGCGCTTGCTAAAATTCTGCACGCGCGCAAAACGCTATCGCAGGATAGTAAAAGGAGCCCTATATTTATTAAATAATTCAAATCACAGCAACATTTTGCATATTAAACCAAATGAATGAATGCATCTTGCATTTCCAATTGATAAAATCTTCGGGCTGAAGAAATTCGACCACGTGACGCCCTACTATCGGCAGCTGCACTGGCTACCAACGGAAGCCCGAGTAAAGTTTAAATTTGCCTGCCTCTGCTTCAAAGTACTATACGGCCTGACCCCCAAGTACATAACGGACCTTTTCGCATTTTCTAATAACAAACTCAAGAGAAACACACCCCCAAAACTCATTTCCCCTCCAGTTAGAGGCTGCAAAATGAAAAAACACCACGAACACCTTCTCTCTCACCAAGCAGTCCTATGGGGCAAAGACCTAGACCAACTGCTTTCGCCCACTACATACGGGGAATTCAGGAAACGCCTAAAAACATACCTGTTCCAGAAAGACCTAAACAATTGACCCGCTCTCCCTCTCCCTCCCCCCTCCCTATTCCACCTGAACTTACAGCACTGTTATAAATATAATCTGTTATCTTCATCTTATCGTAACTTTACGTTGCTATTTATCCCCAACAGGTCCTGTCGGACATTACCTACTAAAATGTACATATTACATTTTCGCTCAGCAAATTGTATTTCTATACTATTGCCTCCTGAGGTCTCTGATCTCTGTATTTCCTCTGAATATCTACTTATTGTATTTCGCTGAATGTCCAGCACTCTTGATTGTAAACCGCCTAGAAGTCGCAAGATTGTGGCGGTATAGAAGAATAAAGTTATTATTATTATTATTATTATCCACCTGGACAACTGCCTGTGGAAGAAAACCTGGAGCTTGTACTCAGTTCATTCCAAGACCTTTTTTGTTTTTTTGTTTTTTTAATAAAGGCAACCTGTTTCACCTCATAATCTGTGTGTTTTATTGCATTTCTCCAATGTTGTAATGTTTGTTGGTTCTTAGAGAAAGATGATAAAATGCTTTCTTCTTCCAATTCAGACTGTATCCAGCCAGCCCAACGAAGCACCCCGTTTCGCTATTATAGCGTCATCAGGAGCTGAAGCTGTGAAAGGTTTTCAACTTCATTGTTTCTTCAATTCATCATAGAACAGCAACTGCACGGGTTCACAGAGAGGATCCAAAAATATGCATGAGATCTGTTTGCATGCACTAACTGCACTGGGGCAATCCTGAAACCCGACTGGGTTGAAGCCAGAATCTTGCTATTCTTTGTGGTTCTGCATGGAATGTTGCTACTATTTGGGATTCCGGAATCTTGTACTCTTTGTGGTTCTGCATGGAATGTTGCTATTATTTGGGATTCTGGAATCTTGTACTCTTTCTGGTTCTGCATGGAATGTTGCTACTATTTGGGGTTCCGGAATCTTGCTACTCTTTGTGGTTCTGCATGGAATGTTGCTACTATTTGGAATTCTGGAATCTTGTACTCTTTGTGGTTCTGCATGGAATGTTGCTACTATTTGGAATTCTGGAATCTTGTACTCTTTCTGGTTCTGCATGGAATGTTGCTACTATTTGGAATTCTGGAATCTTGTACTCTTTGTGGTTCTGCATGGAATGTGGAGTTTTTTTGGTTTTCTCTGGATTTTCTTCTTTGTGGATATTTCGGGGTCAATTCCTATTGTTTTCTGCATGGAATGTTGCTACTATTTGGGGTTCCGGAATCTTCCTTACTTTTTAAAAATCTGGAATGTGGCTACTGTTTGGGTTTCTGCCAGGTACTTGTAACCTGGATTGGCCACTGTGGAAACAGGATACTGGGCTAGATGAACCACTGGTCTGACCCAGTATGATTAATCTTATGTTCTTATGCCATGAGTTCCACGCCAGCATTTACACCAGGTTTCAGCTGACATAAATTCCGGTGCTCAACTTGTGCCAAAATCAGTGCGAAGCACTATTTTATAAAGTGTGCCCAATTTGCTGCATCTGATTTTTATCAGCATCAATTTTTGCACACCATTCACTAAGTCTAGCCCTTAGGCGGGAATTCAACAAGGGACTCTATCCAACTTTGGGCTAGATTCACTAAGGGCACCGATTGGATCCGATGCATGAGAGATCTGATCCGTGTCCGGCGGTGGCTGATTCACAAATCTTATTCACTTTGTTATTCCTGAGAATTGTAAGTCGCCTTGAACCTCGTTAGGCATATAGTGACCCAGAAATTGCAGGTTAGATGACATCAGATTAATTTAGGCGCAGTTAATAGAATCAGGCCCATAATGCATGCCACCTTACAACTCAACGGCCTAACTTACCCCATTAACCCCACCATCAAAATCCTTGGAGTCATCCTAGACCGCTGCCTGACCTTCGAAGACCACACCAACGCCCAGGTCAAAAAATGCTTTTATACCCTCTGGAAACTCCGTACCATCAAACATTACTTCGACTTCCCCTCCTTCAGACTGCTGGTCCAATCCCTAATCCTAAGCACACTGGATTACTGCAATATTATTTATATGGGCTCCTACAAGAAAACCATCAAACGACTGAGACTTATCCAAAACACCTCAGTCCGCCTAATCTATGGCCTCAAAAAGTCAGACCATATCACCCCTTACTATAGAAAACTGCACTGGTTGCCAATAGAAGCGAGAGTCATCTTCAAATTCTCCTGCCTCTGCTTCAAAACCTTAACTGGCTTGTCCCCGATATATTTGTCTCACCATTTTGCGTTCCCTGGAACCACTCGCACGCGTAATGCCAACCTGTTTACCTACCCTTCCCCAAAGGGATGCACCTACAAAAGATTCCTCAATAGAACTCTCTCATACCAAGCTGGCAGATGGACAAACTGCCTGACCACCCTCATCTCATCTGCCCCATCTTACTCATCCTTCAGAAAATCTCTCAAATCTTTCCTCTACGACAAATTTCTTGAACCCCCCTCATCACCAAATAATCAAATACTTCCATCCTGTAATTGATACTGGTTGTCTTCTTGACATTCATCACCCTGCATTGGTTTTGAACACTGCTTTGTTCTTTATAAGCCTCTCGCACTGCCTCTCCACTATATATATATCTCTGCTGTATATGTACAGTCTCCTGCATGTTAAATCTACATTGTTCTTCGTTGTATAAACACCTTTTACTAAATATGTACAGTCCTCATTGTATCTTCGCTGTAAATGTACAGTCTCTTACACTGTAAACCGCTCTGAACTGTTTGTGGTACTGCGGTATATAAAATAAAGTTATTATTATTATTATTAAATGATCCAAAAAGCAGGCTCTAGGAAAAATTTGCACAGTGTGATTCTATAAAGGGTGCTCTGAGCTGAGCACTCTATAGAAGAGTGTTTAGCGCATATTCCTGTACCTAGGTTTTGGGCGTGACGACTTACAGCAACTGAAACCTGCTGTAAATCCTGGCGCGTAAACTCGGCCCATGTCTGTGGAATTGTATAAAGATAGTGCAGGGAGAGGAACACAGCTAAGCACGAGTCAGACTAAACCCATCTGCCATCTTTATGCTCAGAAAGATACGCTTGTTCGTGCCCTGTTGTGAGAGCTAACCCTGAGGCTATATGTGAAATGCTGGCCACCGCTGGTGTTCCGACCTAGAGAATGACACGGTGACAAAATTCATCACCGTTCCCGTCCCCGCGGATAACCGCAGGAAACCATCTTCATGTCATTCTTTAAGGAGAGAGGGAAGAATCAGAGTATGAATGGCCACAACCACTGACCCGCAAGCTTTGCTTTGAAGAATGCTGGTGTAGAAGGACTGAGGTTGAAACAGACACTACAGAATGACAGTCTCTGGTATCCAGAGCAGAGATTGTAATGTCATAATGCCTCATTCCACCAGTGCCTAAGAACCAATCACATCAGTGATGACACAATGGCTTCATTATCCTTGGCTCACATAAGAAACAGAGTATGAATGGCCACAACCACTGACCCGCAAGCTTTGCATTGAAGAATGCTGGTGTAGAAGGACTGAGGTTGAAATAGACACTACAGAATGACAGTCTCTGGTATCCAGAGCAGATCTTGTGATGTCATAATGCCTCATTCCACCAGTGCCTAAGAGCCAATCACATCAGTGATGTCACAATGGCTTCATTATCCTTGGCTCACATAAGAATCAGAGTATGAATGGCCACAACCACTGACCCGCAAGCTTTGCTTTGAAGAATGCCGGTGTAGAAGGACTGAGGTTGAAACAGACACTACAGAATGACAGTCTCTGGTATCCAGAGCAGATATTGTAATGTCATAATGCCTCATTCCACCAGTGCCTAAGAACCAATCACATCAGTGATGACACAATGGCTTCATTATCCTTGGCTCACATAAGAAACAGAGTATGAATGGCCACAACCACTGACCCGCAAGCTTTGCATTGAAGAATGCTGGTGTAGAAGGACTGAGGTTGAAATAGACACTACAGAATGACAGTCTCTGGTATCCAGAGCAGATCTTGTGATGTCATAATGCCTCATTCCACCAGTGCCTAAGAGCCAATCACATCAGTGATGTCACAATGGCTTCATTATCCTTGGCTCACATAAGAATCAGAGTATGAATGGCCACAACCACTGACCCGCAAGCTTTGCTTTGAAGAATGCCGGTGTAGAAGGACTGAGGTTGAAACAGACACTACAGAATGACAGTCTCTGGTATCCAGAGCAGATATTGTAATGTCATAATGCCTCATTCCACCAGTGCCTAAGAACCAATCACATCAGTGATGACACAATGGCTTCATTATCCTTGGCTCACATAAGAAACAGAGTATGAATGGCCACAACCACTGACCCGCAAGCTTTGCATTGAAGAATGCTGGTGTAGAAGGACTGAGGTTGAGATAGACACTAAAGAATGACAGTCTCTGGTATCCAGAGCAGATATTGTGATGTCATAATGCCTCATTCCACCAGTGCCTAAGAGCCAATCACATCAGTGATGTCACAATGGCTTCATTATCCTTGGCTCACATAAGAATCAGAGTATGAATGGCCACAACCACTGACCCGCAAGCTTTGCTTTGAAGAATGTTGGTGTAGAAGGACCGAGGTTGAAATAGACACTAGAAAATGACATGGGATTATTTCCCACGGTTATCCGCGGGGACGGGAACGGTGACGAATTTTGTCACCGTGTCATTCTCTATTCCGACCGAGCTCCACAAAGATAAGTTTGAGTCAGTTTTACTCATATCACTTTGACCATTTTTTTTATATACAGTTGTACTGCATTGCAGAGTCCAGAGAGGCCCCATGGGAGGATATTTTTGTGCCAGTGAGGTCCACCGCCTGAACACCTTACGCTCCTGCTGTGGTAGTGGGAGGGTTCTTGTCTGAGGCTTTTTCCTCCCGTGTGTTCCTCCGCTGCACTACCTTTGTGAATGTGTTCTTGTAAATTAATATTGGTTTTTCACTCTGAGTTATTTACACTAATTACGTGTGGAATGGTATAAGACAGTATGCAAATGGATAGCACACTCCTGACTCGCCCATGCCCCTCCCGTGGCCACGCCCTCTTCAGAATTTGCACTATGGGATTAGTGCAACCTGTATTATAGAATAGTGCCAAGCTATAGTTGCCGGCACAAATCTCAATGGATGCCAATTAATGGCAATAATTAATTGTTAGTATCCAATTACTGACTGTTTATTGCATGTTAACCAAATGATTTGAACGCAGAACTCAGGACTGTGCCCCATTTTCGGGGCACAAATGTCAACGACCTTTATAGAATTTGATGTTAAGTGCCCGACACACTTTAGCAGTGGAAAAACTGTTCAGAAAGATTTCCATACTGATGCTCTGGCAACCCGAAGTGTGACGGAATGACCCGGTTTGCCACTTAGACTTGCCTTTGCTCTCTTCCAGTTCTGGACCTTGCGGCTGGCAAATTCTCTGCATTTCCTGCCTACCTGGACTCACACTGGCTGCCAATGCAAGCACGAATTCAATTCAAACGATACTGTCTATTATTCAAAGCAATAAATGGCCCAGCCCCCAATTACCTAAACAACCGCCTGTACCAAAACGCCACCACTAGGCAGAGAAGAACTAAGACCCCTTTTACCTACCCCCCACTCAAAGGCACCCAGCGCAAGAAGTTATTTGACAGTCTGCTGGCGACGCATGCAGCGAAACTGGACCACACCATCTCCAAGCTGCTGATAACAACAAACGACTACAAATATTTTCGCAAAGAAATCAAAACCCACCTATTCAAAAAGTTTATACAGATGGCTTAACCCCAACCGGACCCCCCTCAACGCAACTCCCCCCTCACCAGTTCCCTTCTCTTTAGCCTCAAGCATGTCAACTGCTTCCCTAACGGTATATATACTGGATCTGCACTATTTCCTATTTGTACAGCATCTTGTAGCTCTTGAAATATGCAGCTCCATTACTCTTGTAACTTCTCCTGGAAAGGACCAGAATTCTCTCTGTAATTATCCTGGAAATGTCCAGTTGTCTCTTTTGTAATCTGCCCAGAACTGCAAGGTTGAGGCGGAATAGAAATCAGTCATGTAATGTAATGTAAACAGAAATTTATTTTTTTTTTAAACCCCACGCACATTTAAATAAAAGGAGGCTCAATTTCATTTTGTGCTAAGGGCCCAGCCACAGTTTAGGAGAAGACCAAAGTAGGCCATCTCTACTTGATTTTCTGAGACCATTTCTATGATCTTATGTGTGTATGCTTTGCGCTCCTTTGACTAAACCACATCAAGCGCTAATATGCAAAAAACATTGAAGCGCTAAAGCATCTTGCATTAGTTTAGCCTTTAGCATGCTCATTATTTATTTCTATTTCATACTGTAGGAGGTGAGTCAGGGCTAGAGAATTGGCACAATCACGTTCACCCTCTCTGGCTGAACAACCTAGGGTTAACATGGAAGCTCTTAGCACCTCCTAAGAAAATCTGGGCCCATGGCCACGCCCGCCAGGCCCCCCCAGTTGTGCCCATGCCCCACCCCCTGGTTCGTCAAATCCGTTCCCTCTCACAATATCTTTGCTCTAAATCACTTAATATTCTTATCCACTCCTTAGTAATTTCTAAAATCGATTACTGTAACGCCCTTTTTAAAGGAATTGCACAAAGTGAAATTAGACGTCTACAAATCATACAAAATACTTCCATCAAACTTATAACAAAAACAAAAAAATGTGATCACGTAACACCACTTCTTAAGAACGCTCATTGGCTTCCGGTATCTCATAGAATAACTTATAAACTATGCCTACTCACTTTTAAATCAATACTTTTTAAAACACCCGCATTTATTTTTCAATCACTGATTCCTTACTCCTCAAACAGAACATTGCGGTCAAACGAACAACATTTACTGACAATTCCTTCTCTCAAGACCATCAACACTAGACGACAATTTATCTTTTCCGTTACTGCCCCACAAATCTGGAATTCTCTTCCAATTTATTTAAGAGAAGAACACAATATTGATAAATTTAAGACTAATTTAAAAACATTCCTTTTCAAAGATGCTTTTGAGTAATAATTCTCAATCTTGGATTTATTAATAACTACCTTAAATTGACCATTCACCTTAAATTCCCAACCTTGTGTTTTTACCTGACCTCCTTTTCTATAATAATTTGTAGTTTAAATCCCCTTCGCCTTTTTCTTCTTGTTTGTTAAGTATGTATATAGTCTAGTTTATTTTAATGTTTATGTTTAAATAATGTATTACTTTTAATATTGTCATTTTAAATATTTTTTTATGTATGTTCATTGCTTTGAAGTATGATTAAGCGATGAATCAAAAACTCTAATAAACTTGAAACTTGCGTCGGGACAGCGTCTGCGCAAGCGCGCGCGCGACACGATGTCACGTGCATGCGATGCGATGTCATCACGCGTGGGCGCATGACATCACCGCGTTGCATTCGTCTGTTCGCAGATGCCGTCCCGACGTCGGGGATCATAGGGGGGAGATAAAGGAAGAGAGAGACTGTAGCGAGGGGCAGCTGAGTGAGTGAGAAGCTTGAATTGTATTCGCAAATGCCATATAGAGATTAGCACGTAGCGGTCAAACGCATCACTAACATTCTATAACGGTACACTTAACTTGTAGGACTGCCCACAATCCACCCATGCTCCTCCCCTGGCCATCGCTCCCTTCTGACATGCGCCACTTTATAGAATATGTCTACGAAGTGGTGCGTAAATAATTAGGGCCAATTAGTGCTGTTATTTGCCAATTATCGGTGTTGATTGGCTTGTTAACCTATTAAGTTACATGTGCAAACCAACTTTGCACACTGATTTTTTTGTGTATAACTTTTGGCACTTTGCACAGATTTGGGGGGTCACAGAGCAGGAAAGTACCACGTTAGGCGTGCAATTTAGTAAAAGGGCCCCTTACTTAAGGTACCCTAATATTAAACAATTCTTTAGGTGAATTTTGTTTTTAAGACTGACTCATTGAAATATATATACAGTATTTTCCACAAAACAGTGTAAATTACTGAGCAAGGCATCAGACATTTTTTGCTGAGATATTTAATGACCACCTCACTTGAGAAGATTTTCCCTTGAGTACAGTGGTGCCTCGCATAACGAACGCCTCGCACAGCAAACGCTGCACACAACGAACTTCAGGTCTTGCTTCCTACAACGAACTTCGTTTCACACAACGAAGTCGCCCGAGCTGCATCCTTCCGCGCAGGCACTGCGCTTAACTGCCCTCTCTCCGCCTGGCTCCCTGTGCAGTGGCGGACCGTCGGCTCGCAGGGGCCCGGCGCCTACTGCTGATGCGTTGGGGGGGGTGGCAGAGCTACTCTCGCCGCTTCCCCGATGCTAGAAAAAAAAAAAAAAATGAACAGTTAAGTCCCAGTTTTTGCCGCTGAGACTCTGCCCTCTCTCACTGTAAAATTATTGTTTATACAGTATATCATGGCTTCTAAAAAAAGCAGGAAGGTGATTTCTGTTGAAATTAAACGGGAAATAATTAGAAGGAGTGAATGTGGGGTAAAACAGTGTGAAACGACTTTGGACAGGTTTTTCATGAAACCATCGGCTAAAAAGCAGAAAATGGATGAAGATGTGCAAGATTCGGTAGACTCTACTTAGTCTGTCTTTAAATTTAAAAAATGTGTGTTGTTTTAAAAAACAGTTATGTTTTTAGATGTATCTAAATAAAAATAATAACAAAAAATTTATCTTTTTTTATGTCATCTTAGCATATTTTATGCTACAGAACGAATTATTTTTTTTAACATGTATTGTTATGGGAAAACGCGTTTCACATAACGAACTTTTCGCATAACAAACTTGCTCCTGGAACCAATTAAGTTCGTTGTGTGAGGCACCACTGTATTTATTTATTTAATTTTCTATACCGTTCTCCCAGGGGAGCTCATGCATTTATTCGGGTACTCAAGCAGTTTTCCCACTCTGTTCTGGCGGGCTCATAATCTGTCTTAATGTACCTGGGGCAATGGGGGATTAAGTGAGTTGCCCAGGGTCACAAGGAGCAGCGGGGGTTTGAACCCACAACCCCAGGGTGCTGAGTCTTTAGCTTTAACCACTGCGCCACTCTAGATATCATAATGTAGTAAAAGTGACTCAAGTATGGGACTATCAAGCCATTGTGACATCACTGATGAGGATGGCTCTTATTGGTGGAATGAGGCATTATGATGTCACAATACCAGCTCTGGTTATCAGAGGCTGAAACGTTTCATACCATTTATTCAATTTTCCCTGTCTGTCCTGGTGGGCTCACAATCTGTCTAATATACCTGGGGCAATGGGGGGATTAAGTGACTTACCCAAGGTCACAAGGAGCAGCGAAGATTTGAACCCACAACCTCAGGGTGCTGAGGCCGTAGCTTTAACCACTGCGCCACTCTAGATATCATAATGTAGTAAAAGTGACTCAAGTATGGGACTATCAAGCCATTGTGACATCACTGATGAGGTTGGCTCTTATTGGTGGAATGAGGCATTATGATGTCACAATACCAGCTCTGGTTATCAGAGGCTGAAACGTTTCATACCATTTATTCAATTTTCCCTGTCTGTCCTGGTGGGCTCACAATCTGTCTAATATACCTGGGGCAATGGGGGGATTAAGTGACTTACCCAAGGTCACAAGGAGCAGCGAAGATTTGAACCCACAACCTCAGGGTGCTGAGGCCGTAGCTTTAACCACTGCGCCACTCTAGATATCATAATGTAGTAAAAGTGACTCAAGTATGGGACTATCAAGCCATTGTGACATCACTGATGAGGTTGGCTCTTATTGGTGGAATGAGGTATTATGATGTCACAATACCAGCTCTGGTGATCAGAGGTTGAAACTCTTCACACTATTTATTTGTTCCATTTTCTATACCGTTCTCCCAGGGGAGCTCAGAACAGTTTACATGAATTTATTCAGGTACTCAAGCATTTTTCCCCTGTCTGTTCCACAATCTATCGAACGTACCTGGGGCAATGGGGGATTAAGTGACTTGCCCAGGGTCACAAGGAGCAGCAGGGGTTTGAACCCACAACCTCAGGGTGCTGAAACTGTGGCTTTAACCACTGCACCACACTCTCCCATCTTCAGCGTTTAATGCTCAATATGACTCCAACCTGAAACAATCAACACATCCGCACAAAATAAAATAATATTAAAAATAAAGCTGCTACGTTGGTTTTATATTTTTGAATTGCTTATGAATGTTCTTTTCTGGGCTCATCCTGTGTCCTGCTAATTCTGAACGGCAGGAGAAGCAGAAGTCAGCACAATGTATGCAAACAGAAAATGAGATTTGACAGGTCGAAGAAAGAAGGATCTCTGCAAGGGCTGGAATGTGGGCTAATGTTTGGATGAAACGTATTGCTCGTTAGCAGACAGTTGGAATTCTCCAAATAAATTAGACAGAAAGGAGAGGAACAAAGGTCCATTCGCTACATCTTCTTTCGTTTTTTTAAAATTAGGATTAATTTCACATCTGGACATAAGCAATAAACAATTGCTACATTAAAATATTTAAATTACTTCATGAACATAAGAACATAAGAGTAGCTTTACTGGGTCAAACCAAAGGTCCATCAAGCCCAGTAGCCCGTTCTCACGGGGGCCAATCCAGGTCAATAGTACCTGGCCAAAACCCAAAGAGTGGCAACATTCCAGCATCTCAAAGAATAACCAGATTCCGGAACCCCAATGAGAGCAACATTCCAGAGCTGAGAATGTGATGTCATAATGCCTCAGAGCCAACCTCATCAGTGATGTTACAGTGGCTTGATTGTCTTATACTTGGCACACATAAGAACAGCCATACTGGATCGGACCAATGGTCAATCTAGCCCAGTAGCCCGTTCTCACGGTGGCCAATCCAAGTCCCTAGTACCTGGCCAAAACCCAAAGAGTAGCAACATTCCAGCATCTCAAAGAATAACCAGATTCCGGAACCCCAATGAGAGCAACATTCCAGAGCTGAGATTGTGATGTCATAGTGCCTCAGAGCCAACCTCATCACAATGGCTTGATGTTACAATGGCTTGATTACCCTATACTTGGCACACATAAGAGCATGGGAACAGCCATACTGAGTCAGACCAATGGTCCATCAAGCCCAGTAGCCCGTTCTCCCGGTGGCAAAAAACCAAAAAGTAGCAATATTCCATGCTACCAACCTCAGTAGCCTGTCCTCACGGTAGTGCATGCATTATGGCATATGAAGGGCTGCTGCAAAGTTCTCAGCCCAGCCAACAAAGCCGAGGCAGTCTTCATTGAGGGTTATACACTTAGGGCTCCTTTTACGAAGCCGCGGTAACGGCTTTATCACACGCAGCTTTTTAGCGCACACTAACCCCGCGTTAGCCGAAAAATGAACGCCTGCTCAAGAGGAGGCTGTAGCGGCTAGTGCGGCCTGCAAATTAGCGCGCGTTTAACTGCTAACGCGGCTTCGTAAAAGGAGCCCTTAGTCCAGTGATTTTTCACTTTATTTATTTATTCAATTTTTTAGCCCGTCCTCCCAAAGGAGCCCAGAAAGGGTTTCAAAGTACATCCATAATAATCGAGACAGGACAGAGATGACATAATTTACATAAATTACAATATAGACATGACAATAGCATCTGGTGGGTTTGTAAAGAGGAAGGTTTTCACGGCGTTCCTGAAGTTCCAGAATCCGTCTAGTGATCTGACAGATGGGGGGGATGGTGTGCCAAAGTCTGGGTATGAAATGTGAGTAGGAGCGTTTGCGGGCTGTTTCAGTTTTGAGGGAGCGGCCAGGAAGTATGGTCAGTCGTTTTTCTCCTTGGGATCTCAGTGATCGCTTTGGGAAGTATATTTGTAGTTTAGTTTTCATGTAGTACGGAATCGTTTCATGGAAGGTTTTGAAAGCGCAGCGTTTGTGAATGGGCAGCCAGTGCACGGAAGCTAATGCAGGGGTAACATGGTCGTGGATGCCTAGGTTTTTCAGAAGGGGGATTGCAGCGTTTTGCACCCTTTGGAGGCGGGAGAGAATTTTGGTAGGCAGGACAACTAGTAGAGTGTTACAATAATCTACGCGGGATAGTACAAAAGCGTAGAGTAGTTGGGCAAATTTTGTTTTGTCAGAAAAATACAGAGCAAAAAAAGTGGAAAATTTCTGGAATAAAGGCCGGATTCTGTATAGGACGCCCGGTCTCAGCAGTCACTTAAGCGGCTTATGAGAATCACACATGGGCATCCTATATAGAATCGCATCTGTCCTAATGGACAAATACCTAACCCCACTAACCACCCCAATTCTCTAACTGGCATCCATGTCAAAGGCACCAGTTAATGAATCACGTTGCCACTGAGCTGATCGCCACAATGGAATCTCCCTGTGGCGATCAGTTTAGTGGCCATGGACGTGGCAGGGAACCCATCCCCTCTGTGAAGTTGGCCGGCAGAAGGGATGCCCACTTCCTCCTGCCTCCACCTCCTAAGACATCCCCCGACAGGAGGGAAGCCCACTCCTCCTGCTGGAACCCCTGAAGCCCTCCCGAATGTCCGCAGCAGGAGGAGTACCCAATTCCTCCTGATGATGGCCCCATCATCCCCAAAGGCCTTCCCAAACATTCCCTGACTCCACTTCACACTCCCCAACTCCACACCAACACTCCTAGGCCTTAGGCATCTGAGCAAATCAAGGCATTAGGCCTCTCCCCAAAATGCACCGGGAAGGGGAAAACCCACCATTTTGCAGTGGGGGCTTGCCAGCAGGAGGGAGAAGGCATCTCTCTTGCTGGCAATCAGATAAAGGTATGGGGAGCGTTCAGGGGGTTTCGGGGGTGGCAGGGAGATCTTAGGGGTGTTGGGGAGTGTCAAGGGGTGGAGTCACGGACTATCGGGGATGAGTTGGGGAGTGTTTGGGGGGATTCAGGGGATGATGTGACCAGTGGCAGGAGTGAGTGGGCCTCCCTCCTGCCAGGGATGTCTCAGGAGTTGGTGGCAGGAGGGAGTTGGCATCCTTCCTCCCGGGAGATGTCTCGGGGGGTGGTGGCAGGAGAAATTGGGCACTCCTCGTGCCATGGACATTGGGGGGGGGGGGCCTTTGGGGGTTCCTTTCAGCAGGAGTGGGCATCTGCCAGTTGACTTGGGGGGAGGGGGACAGGCTCCCTGCTGCAACCGCTAAACTGATCATGGCAGGGATATTCCCTTGCTACGATCGGCTCAGTGGCTGCATCTACTTGAAATGTAGACCAGCATTTTGCTGGCCTACATTTCAGGCATCTATCACGGCCCTAGGGAGACACCTAGGGCTGCCAAAGCTCACCTAAGGCCAATTTTGGGTGAAACCACGCCCACACCTAGTTTTGGGTGAGCTTAAGCAGCCCTACACACCTCACTAGGCTTGCGAAAATGCCTGCCTCGGGGTGTTTTATATTTTTAACATGCATCCTGATTGGCTGGTTCGATAGCGGTAGGACGCCTACCGCCACCAACAATCAGGACGCCGTTTGTAGGATTTGCCCCTAAGTGTATAGCCCTCGATGGATGCTTACAAGGAATATTTCAGCATCTTGGACACCTGACTTCACATGCAAGAACTGCCAAAAAGCTCTGGAAGGTATGATAATTTTGTTTTTCACTAAGATGGTGGAAATTTTCTGCTATAAAATTTCTTAGAATGTTAAATTTTTTTTAATATTTGCATTTTAAAATTGTCAATGTTTTTTGTAAATATATCATATATGAAATATGTTGCAAGAATCTCATACACATTAGTCATAGTTGAAATAAACATATTGTTTTTATTATCGCAATGTCATTTTGTTCTTCTACAGGATGGTACAGAGGGGAAAAGACAGCCTTGAAGTTTGCTATCCCAAGAATTTGGAAGAAACCCACTGACCACTCAAGCAACTGCTACTTCTGCATAGTGGACCTTTCCAAACTTCAAACTGGCAAGCATGGATCTGCAGCCACATATCTGGACATTCCTTCATCCATCATTTTAGTGTCACATTGCCCTGAGCTCCCCATACCTACTCCCCAAGAGAGAGAGAGCAACCATATTCAGAAGAGAACAGCAAGTAAGAGAGTGAGGAAGGCATTGTAGATCCAGTTTACAATATCAGTGGTGCATCTCATGAGAAAGCCCATACTATCCAAACCAAAAAGACCTCAACAACTTGATCAGAGATCTTGGTCTCACCAAGTCCAATGCCGAGCTTTTGATGTCTAGGCTAAAGCAGTGGAACTTGGATGAGAGTGTGCAAGTCACAGATCAGAGGAAGCGTCACCAAGGTTTTTCCATCTTCTTCACCCATCAAGATAGGTTCTGTTTTTGCCACAATGTGACCAGTCTGAGGCAATAGAAATCGCCTATAACCCAAAAGAGTGGCATCCCTTCATTGACAGCTCATCCAGGAGCATCAAAGCTGTGCTGCTCCATAACAGGAATAAGTGCCCATCTCTTCCACTGGCTCACTCCATGCACCTCAAAGAGGATTACAACAGCATAAAGACCTTACTAGGCATCTTGAAGTATGATGAGTTCGGCTGGTATGTCATCGGAGACTTCAAAATGGTGGCATTCCTAATTGGTCTCCAAGGCAGTTTTACTAAGTTCCCCATTTGACATTGTTTCTCCCCAAAGAGAACTCAGTCTGCTGTGGCCAGTCCTGCCTCTGGGACAGCAGGGACACAAAGGCAGGACTGGCCACTGCATAAGAACATAAGAATTGTCGCTGCTGGGTCAGACCAGTGGTTCATCATGCTCAGCAGTCCGCTCCCTTGGTGACCCTAGGTCAAAGACCAGTGCCTTAACTGAGACCAGCCCTACCTGCGTATGTTCCAGTTCAGCAGGAACTCGTCTAACTTTGTCTTGAATCCCTGGAGGGTGTTTTCCCCTATAACAGCTTCCGGAAGAGCATTTCAGTTTTCCACCACTCTCTGGGTGAAAAAGAACTTCCTTACGTTTGTATGGAATCTATCCCCTTTTAACTTTAGAGAGTGCCCTCTCGTTCTCCCTACCTTGGAGTGGGTGAACAACCAGTCTTTATCAAATGGGAACTTCTGGTGGACCCCCAGAAGGTGCTGAAGCCACCACTGCACATCAAATTTGGCCTAATGAAACAATTTGTCAGAGCTCTAGATAAGGAGTCAGCAGCCTTCAAGTACTTTCAAGTCATTTTCCCTAATTTGTCTGAGGCAAAAGTCAAAGCTGGTGTCTTCATTGGACCACAGATAAAGAAGATCCTGGAGTGTAAGGCATTTCCCAAGAAGCTAACTAAGAAGAAGAAAGTGGCTTGGAACAGCTTTGTTGCAGTGGCTCTGGGCTTCCTAGGTGAAGTTGGTTGAGAATCTGATACAGAATTAGAGTAAAATGGACTGTAGGATGTTTCTCAGAGTCCATATCTCTGATGCTCATCTTGAGAGATGCTTATCAAGGAGAACATGGGAACATATTTGGAGGATCAAGGTGAGCGCTTCCACCAGGATATACTGGGCTTTGAACATTGCTATCAAAGACAATATAATGAGAACATGAAGGGAGACTACATCTGGGGGCTGATTCGTGAAAGTGACTTACAATATAATCACAAATCTCAAGAAACTACTCACTTCTAAATCTTCTGTGGTCACATGTTCTTTTTGTGACTTTATAAGAATGATAAAAATGACAATTTGGTATTTTTACATTTTAAATAGGTTTATTGCAAGTTTTGACTACCCTGGTCACAAAAGCAAAGTTTTAAGGAAATAACAGACATTTTCTATACTTTTTAGGCATGAGCAATTAGGAAATTGCATTTACTGCCCAGGAACATAAATCATACTACAGGTCAGGATTGACTTGTCTAGTCCTAAGGGTGGGAAAAAAGCCACAAATCATAGAGAAAAGAGAATATTTGGACCATGGAGGGACATCACTGACTGAGAGGAGCGAAGAAGGGTTTGAAGAATTAGAGATCAGGAATTAGGGTTGTCCAGAAAAACCTAAAGTTGGAAAAACTGTGTGAATTGTCTTGATTGTTTAGATATTAAGCTCATTTGAGAAGGGACTGTCTCCTTTGTGACTGTTCAGCACTTTATATGTCTGTTAACGCTCTAGGAATAATTAATAATTGTAGTAGTAGAATTGAAGTTTTTCCCACAAAATTGATTGTGCTTGATTAGAAAACAATTTTTTTTAAAAAAATTTAAAGCCCATCCTGGGGTCTTTCAAAGCCACTGATAAAATAAAGCTCTGTTTTTCTTTTTTTTTTTTTTTTTTTAATTCTTTATTCATTTTTAAATTTAAAATAAGTGTAACAATATATCCAAACAAATTAACAATAAATATAACACTTAATAATCATCAATGGTACAAATAATATGCTCTTATCTCCCACCCTTCCTACCCTTTCTTATCATATAAGCAATACCTTATACAATATGTAACAATAAATTTACCCTCCCCTTCCTAAGGTACGGAGACCAATATTGGACGCAGTATTCCAGATGCGGGCGCACCATCGCCCGATACAATGGCAGGATAACTTCTTTTGTCCTTGTTGTAATACCCTTCTTGATTATGCCTAGCATTCTATTTGCTTTCTTAGCGGCTGTTGCGCACTGTGCCATCGGCTTCATTGTCATGTCCACCATTACCCCCAAGTCCCTTTCTTGGTTGCTTTCATTCAATAATATCCCTCCCATCGTATAGTTGTACCTCGGGTTTCTGTTTCCAACATGCAATACTTTACATTTCTCAACGTTGAACTTCATCTGCCATCTCGCCGCCCATTCCCCCAATTTGTTCAAGTCCCTTTGCAATTCTTCACATTCCTCTTTAGTCCCAGCTCCACTAAATAGTTTTGTATCGTCCGCAAATTTTATTATCTCACACTTCGTGCCTGTTTCTAGATCATTTATGAATATATTAAATAACAGCGGCCCGAGCACTGAGCCCTGCGGAACACCACTCGTGACCCTCATCCAGTCCGAGTAGTGGCCTTTCACCCCTACCCTCTGTTTCCTACCCGCCAACCAGTTTCTGATCCATCTATGTACGTCTCCGTCCACTCCATGGTTCTTCAGTTTCCGGAGTAGACGTTCGTGAGGCACCTTGTCAAAGGCTTTTTGGAAATCAAGGTATATAATGTCTATGGGGTCTCCTCTGTCCATCCGTTTGTTAATACCTTCGAAGAAGTGCAATAAGTTCGTTAGGCACGATCTCCCCCTGCAGAAACCATGTTGGGTTGTTTTCAAAAGTTCGTTTCTTTCCAGATTAAAGAACACATCGATGAACATCTGGAAAGAAACGAACTTTTGAAAACAACCCAACATGGTTTCTGCAGGGGGAGATCGTGCCTAACGAACTTATTGCACTTCTTCGAAGGTATTAACAAACGGATGGACAGAGGAGACCCCATAGACATTATATACCTTGATTTCCAAAAAGCCTTTGACAAGGTGCCTCACGAACGTCTACTCCGGAAACTGAAGAACCATGGAGTGGACGGAGACGTACATAGATGGATCAGAAACTGGTTGGCGGGTAGGAAACAGAGGGTAGGGGTGAAAGGCCACTACTCGGACTGGATGAGGGTCACGAGTGGTGTTCCGCAGGGCTCAGTGCTCGGGCCGCTGTTATTTAATATATTCATAAATGATCTAGAAACAGGCACGAAGTGTGAGATAATAAAATTTGCGGACGATACAAAACTATTTAGTGGAGCTGGGACTAAAGAGGAATGTGAAGAATTGCAAAGGGACTTGAACAAATTGGGGGAATGGGCGGCGAGATGGCAGATGAAGTTCAACGTTGAGAAATGTAAAGTATTGCATGTTGGAAACAGAAACCCGAGGTACAACTATACGATGGGAGGGATATTATTGAATGAGAGCAACCAAGAAAGGGACTTGGGGGTAATGGTGGACATGACAATGAAGCCGACGGCACAGTGCGCAACAGCCGCTAAGAAAGCAAATAGAATGCTAGGCATAATCAAGAAGGGTATTACAACAAGGACAAAAGAAGTTATCCTGCCATTGTATCGGGCGATGGTGCGCCCGCATCTGGAATACTGCGTCCAATATTGGTCTCCGTACCTTAGGAAGGATATGGCGTTACTCGAGAGGGTTCAGAGGAGAGCGACACGCTTGATAAAAGGGATGGAAAACCTCTCATACGCTGAGAGATTGGAGAAACTGGGTCTCTTTTCCCTGGAGAAGAGGAGACTTAGAGGGGATATGATAGAGACTTATAAGATCATGAAGGGCATAGAGAGAGTAGAGAAGGACAGATTCTTCAAACTTTCGAAAAATAAAAGAACAAGAGGACACTTGGAAAAGTTGAAAGGGGACAGATTTAAAACGAATGCTAGGAAGTTCTTCTTTACCCAACGAGTGGTGGACACCTGGAATGCGCTTCCAGAGGGCGTAATAGGGCAGAGTACAGTACAGGGGTTTAAGAAAGGATTGGACATTTTCCTGCTGGAAAAGGGGATAGAAGGGTATAGATAGAGGATTACTGCACAGGTCCTGGACCTGTTGGGCCACCGCGTGTGCGGACTGCTGGGCACGATGGACCTCTGGTCTGACCCAGCAGAGGCATTGCTTATGTTCTTATGTTCTTATGTCCCCCCCCTCACAATCAAACTTGTAAATTTAAGGGAAAAAAATAAAATAAAATGTCATCTAATCGGTACAATACTTTGTAAATGGCTCCCACACATTCTGAAATTTCCTGTAAAAAAACGCGCTGTATTGCAATAAATCTTTCCATTTTATAAACATGACATAAGGAATTCCACCAGAAATTATAATTTAATCTACTCCAATTTTTCCAATTATACGTAATTTGCTGCATGGCAACCCCAGTCGTTATAAGTAATAATTTGTTATTATTTGTAGAAATCTGACTTTTTGCTCTCATTGCCATACCAAACAGCACCGTATCATATGATAATGCCACTGGGTTGTCTAATAAACAATTAATTTGGTCCCAAATTGATCTCCAGAAATTCATAATAAATGGACAATAGAATAATAAATGATCTAAAGTCCCTGCTTCGAGATGACAGTGCCAACATCTATTAGACTTAGAGCTATCCAATTTTTGTAACCGAACAGGAGTCCATAACACTCTATGTAACCGAAAAAAACAAGTTTGTCTCATAGATGCCGACACTGTACATCTCATCCTCCAAGTCCAAATTCGTGGCCATTGAGACGCAGTAATTTGGTGCGTAATCTCAATACTCCAAATGTCTCTCAGACCAGTGTTTGGTTTCTTTTTAATAAATCCAGTCAGCAATTTATACCACTGGGCGGCCTGGTGACTCTGTTTTTCTTAAAATGTGTTATTGTTTTTGCATAATGGAGCAAATTTCTTGATATTCTAGCTATAACTTTTTTTGTTTTCACACTCAGCAAAGATACATTTGAAGTCAAGTCTGTTTTATTGATAAAGAACAATAAATCAGGACAGAGTCTCCAATATGCTTATTATGACAAGTGGGGTTGGATTCCTTCGAACCCCATTAATACAGTATTAACAACCACAAAATAGGAAAACATTATCCTGTGATCCAATAATGATAAAAAGACATTTTATGCAAAAAAATAAAAATAAATCTAGCAGTATTTTATTAAATGAACCTTCAATATCATGTACACTTTGGGCTCCTTTTACAAGCTGCGTTAGCAGGTTTAATGCATGTAATAGTGCGTGCTAATTTGCCGGCTAGCGCGGGAGTTAGCGCATGCTAAAAAGGTGCGTGTGATAAAGCTGCTAACGCGGCTTCGTAAAAGGAGCCCTTTGGCGTAGTCATCTACCACCGGCATTCCAAACACTCAAGCATTCAGGGGCAAATTCTATAAGAAGCGCCCAAAATTTAGGCGCCGGAATAGGCACCGTTCGGCGCGATTCAAGCACAATTGGCTGCTGTTTAGTGAATCGCGCTGAGCGGCACCTATTTTGGAGGCGCCCAATAGGCCAGCCCTAGGGGCAACTAAAAGTTACGGGGGCCACAGCGAGCACTTAAGCAATTCTGTAACAAGGCACCTCTAAAAATTTAGGCGGCCTTCAAAAAAAATAGGCGCTATGCATGGAAGGCGTGGGCGTGCCTTCGTGTTAGGCGCTTTGTTACAGAATCGCTCTTTCTTGATAGGCACCTAAGTTTAAATTATTGCTGATTGTGACATTTCCGCTCCCCGAGACGGTCATGTCAGAGCAAAACCCCGGTCTCAAGCTCTTACTCGAGACCAGGCTCTCTCTGAAAAGGATCAGCAAGAAGATCCTGAAAGCCCAGCTGCCTATCCTGAGCCTTCTAACCTAGAGCAGTGCCCAGAATATAGGATAACTCCACAGACCAGGAAAACCTCCAGCCACACTAAGAGGTTTAATCAAGCTCCCAGTGATATTCTGCCCTGTAGCCTGAGGGGGAGCCCAAGAGCACACAAGCTAGGCACACAGACACCCAGTGTAGGGCGTGGCCCTAGGCCTGTTAAGCAGCTCTCCAGAGCATTAGAGGAGGCTGCACAAGAGAGTCTGGCAGAGAGAGTTCTCCGGGCCAGGAAAAGGCCAGACCTCACTCCAGAGCCAATGGAGTGTGAGGCTTCAATACCCCTGGAACCAGCAGAGCAGCTGGATTACCCCGAAAGCATGGACCTGGATGAAGTGTGTATGCCGGAGACCGTTATGGGAGAAGCCATGGATGTGGGCTTGACAACTTGCCGCTAAACACTGCAGGTACGAAGCTACACAGGAATAATAGTGGAGAAGAGTTTAGAAGAACTAAATGTTGATTGTTTGTGAGGTACAAACAAGCTTAGAACAGTACTGCACCAGCTTGATTGTTTTGCTACCCTGCAGCTGTGCAGAAGCTCAAGGGGAACTACAAGACTGTGAGCTAATTAGGGCTGACACTTTAGGAGCCTGCAGTAAGGCTTGAGTTTTGTTTTTGGTTCCTGCTTAAAGTTTACTTTATAACCACAAATGCAAATACCTGGTGAAGAAACTGGACTGTGTTGATGGGTAAGCCCAGGACTCAAGCTCACGGCTTGATAATTTCTTAAGAGAGACTACTTGTGCTGTGTTTTTTTTTTTAAGAGACTGTGGGGCAAAGTAGAGAAAGCACTAAGACCTGGATTGGAATTATACTTGACAGAAAGCTTGCTGTGCTTTCACCGGATCGGGTGAAAGTTAAAAGGATTTCAAATTTTTTATTTTTCTTTCTTTGCCCTGTTTTGGAGAAGCCAGGAAACTTGAACTGTAATAACTGCTTATGTGATTTCTAGTTGGTGTGTTAAGTGACTAATTAAACTTTACACATTATGTTTGGTTCAACTTGACTCACGGTGCTTTATTTTTGGGGCAAAGCCCGGATAGTGAGACACCAGTGAGGTCTCCCCCTTTGGGAGCCGCGTCAAGAGTGTACTACCCCCTATCGGGGGTCTTCTTAACCGTACCAAGACCCCGGTAGGTGACATGATTAAAAAGCTTAATTGAACTTGGTATTCAATTTAGATAGGCGCGAATCTAGGTGCCAGTTACAGAATTTGGGCCTTAATGCCTTGATAGAGGATAAAGCCTGCAATGCTGTTCAACTCCTTTTAACAAGGCCACACAGCACTAAGGGGGGAATTCTGTCTAAAATGCCGATTTCTACAGCCGCCTAAGAAGCGGCTGAGAATCGCACACCGGTGTCTAAACTAAACCTTAGGTTTGTATACCGCGCCATCTCCACAAGCGTAGAGCTTGGCACGGTTTACAGGGTTAGGTTGAAAAGGAGCTACAATGAAGGGTTATAGGAAAGGAGCTAGGAAGATAAAGAACCAAAGAGCGGGAGGTGTTAGATTTTTGAAAAGAGCCAAGTTTTCAGGTGTTTGCGGAAGGATTGGAGGGAGCTTGAAATTCTGAGCGGGGATGTGAGGTTGTTCCAGAGTTCTGTGGTTCTAAAGGGGAGGGATGTTCCTAGTTTTCCTACGCGGGATATACCTTTTACAGAGGGGAATGATAGTTTCAGTTTTTGGGAGGATCTAGTGAAATTAGGGTTAGAGGAGTTCCAGAAGAGTGGAATAACAGGGGGGGGGGGGAGGATGCCTTTACAGAATCGCGCCTGCCCAAAGGGACAGATGCCCAACCCTGCCTAACCGGCCCGATTCTCTTACTAACGCCCATGTCATAGGTGCCGCTTAGAGAATCGCGCCTGATCCCTTGCCATCAGCTGATCGTGGCAAGGGAATCCCCCTGCTGCAATCAGCTAAGCTACCATGGCAGGCAACCCCTGAACTGCCCCCCCTGCGAAAAAGGCTGGAAGGAGGGATGCCCACTCCCTCCTGCCCTGCCATGCAAGCCGGGTAGAGATGCTTACTACCTCCTGCCCCGGAACCACTGCACCCCTTCCCCTGAGGCAAGCTGTACAGGAGGGATGTCCACTTCCTCCTATTGCTACCCCCTCTGAACTCGACCCCCCCCAAAGACTCGGTTACCCCACCCATACTGCTAACTCTACTTTTAACCCCACACCTTTCATTTGAATGTCCGGCTGGAGGTATGCTCACACCCTCCGGCCAGCAGGCCCGTCACTCCGAAATGGTGGGCCTTGCCCTTCACGGTGCATTCTGGAATGCACCGGGGAGGGGCCTAAGGCTCTAATTGGTCAGATACCTAAGACCCCTCCCAGTGCCTACTATTATTACACTCATGGAGGAGGGGTGCTGGAGGAAGAGAGAGGAGGAGATGCACCAGCGCCAGCTGACTGCCTACAGGATGTGCCTCTGGCCACGAGAGGCATGTCAAATAAGCAGTCAGCTGACGCCGGTGCCGACGCCTGTCCTCGCCAGCATCTCGTGACACATCCGAAATCTCACTGTGGTACACTCGTGTGTCATGGCACACAGTATGTGATATGCTGCTCTAGAGTATAGATATAACCTTCAAAACTTCATGCATCATTCACTGTATACTTTACGGAAACTCCACGGCTCCTCTCATCCAGCTCTTCTCCAAGGCATGGTCTACTTCCCGCAGAACCCTCAACGGAATATTTCTAAATCTCCCTTCCACAAAAAATCTGCAATACAAATGTGTTTTCCACTCCATGCTCACCTTTCTAGGCGTAAAAGTGTGGAATGACCTTACTGAAATGACCAGGACGGAACCTAACCGCACCAAATTCCGGAAGAAACTGAAAACTCATCTATTTGACACCTAATCACTTGTATCCTCTTCTCCTCCTGTATCTTCCTGCCCTCTATTGTCCTCCCTACCCTCTTCTAACCCCTTCTTCTGTAATGTCACCAAGAGCTTGTATAGATATGTACAAATGGAAGAAATAAATAAATATTTAGAGTCTCCAGTTTTTTCTCATATGTCTTCTGATAGAGACCGCTTACAATAAAGAACTCTGGAAACAGGATCACAGGCACAGATATTTATTTAGGTTTCTGCTTGCTAGCCTGGACATTACCCAGGAGACTTCATACTCAGTGTTTCAGTGTTATTGCTTAATTTGATATAGTAAAGTTATGCTGGAATACCACTCCAAGCTCAGCATGTCCTTTATTTGAGATAAGAATACATATAATATGCCAAAGGACTTGGAGATTAAGACTCCTCTGCTACCCAAAAAATAGTGCATGAAGAAGGGAGCAAAGTTAGGCCTGGCGCTGAGTCGGCTGCTGCTTCATAAGAGCAAGGCCGGAGTGCTTTGGGTTCTTAATTCTCTTCTGCTGGAAGTATGCACCAGGCACTCCACTCTCTTGCTAAAAGAAAAAAGAAGATTTTCTCACGTTCTTATTAATCCTTTGACTTTGTTGTCACCTCTGTGTGGTCTCGAAAGATCTTGGAAAATTCTCCATGTAGGCCCAATCTGTAATGAATCCAGGCAAAGGTATGAAAAGAAAAATCAGCTCCCTGTGAGCTTTCTGTATAACGTGTCCTTAGGCCTTTTGCTACACCTTGCTCAATTTCAGATTGAAACTTTTCTGGTAGAACGTGCAATTGGCGTGATTGGTGGTGCTGCATGTTTGATGACTGATGGTATTGCAGAAAGGGAACACGTGACCCTGTGACTGGCTGAATTGCACTGGTTTCCGGTTGTTTGGAGGATACGGTTTAAGATTGTGGTTGTGGTTTACAAAGTGTTGTAAAGAAAACAGAGAAGGCGACTTGTGTCGCTCAGTGTCTTTATCCGCAGTCAAGACTCGACACGAACGTGTTTTGGCCGCAAGGCCTGCATCAGAAGTCTGATTCTCTATGTAGACCAATGTATCGCAACTGTCTTCTTATAACTGAAATGTTCAAGCCAAATAGCAGATCATCGTAATCTCGCAGGTCTATCCACAGATCTATCACGTTTTTATGTGTAAAATCTGAACCCATAGGCCCACCCCCAGGCCCGCCCAGTTCTACCCAGCCCAGTCCCGTTACGCCCATGCCACTCCACAGCCTCACCCCCCTCAGCCTGTTCTCATCAGTTGGGAGGGCATCCAGGCGTATGCGGATGCGATGTCATGATGTCACGTGCACACATGCATGAAGTCACCGCATTGCGGTGCACGGTTGCTCCCCTCCCGACGCAATCTAAAGAGGAAGCTTTTCAAAACTCGGACAAAGTGCCAGGTTTTGAAAAGCCGTCCAGACATCCAGATATATCCTCTAAAAATAGGACATGTATGGGTAAATCCGGACGTCTGATAACCCCCCCCCCCCCCAGGCAGAGGAGGAGTTGGCAAACATAACTGTCTCCTTTGTTTGGTTTCCACTGCAGTCAAAACCATAGAGGCCCCATTACGAGAGTCTGAATGTGTATTTATATTATGAGCTGGTGGGGAGCGAGGGGGGGGGGTCTAGGACGATTCAACATGGCCACTTCAGCACAGCCATTTCAGCCAGCCCGGTTCAGCATGGCTGTTTAACCACCGCTGTTTCATCGCGGCCATTGTAATGGTGAGTGCTTACCTTGCTGAAGCTGTGAGGTTTGAAAAAGAGGGGGGAATGACCCCGTTCACCCCACTGGTGCTTCTGGCCTTTCCCTTCACCCACCTGAGGTCTTCTCCTGCCTCCGCATCATCTAGTAACTTCAAGCTTTGAAAGGGGAGGTGGAATCATCACAGATCAATCAGGCACATCGTAAGGTTTCTCTTAGGGAAGACTTCCGGGGTAAAAGGTTGACTTTGAGAAGGCGCCTTAATATTAAGAACTGAAAGGGCCACGATGAACTGCCCCGTGCTGAAAGAACCGCTCTGAAACAGCCCCTACTAAGGGGAAAAAAGGCAGGGAAGAAACAAGAGACAAATTACAGGAGTCAACTAACCCAGAAGAGGAGGTTAGAAAGATTGTAGCAAAAGAGAAGACACCAAAGACTGAAGCACAGGGAAAAGAAATGAAGACGACAAAATGCCAGGATCTAAACTGCATATATACTAATGCAAGGAGTTTAAGAAACAAAATGGGGGAGCTAGAAGCCATGGCCAATGCAGAGGACATAGACATCATTGGAATCTCTGAAACGTGGTGGAATGAGGAAAACAAATGGGATACAGCACTGCCGGGGTACAAGCTCTATCGCCGGGATAGGTCAGGTCAGAAAGGAGGAGGAATAGCCCTATACGTAAAAGAAAGCATACAATCGACAAGAATGGACACAGCGGAGATGATCAACAAACTGGAATCGCTATGGGTTAAAATACCGGGTAGGAAAGGGCATGAAATAAAGATGGGCCTATACTATCGTCCACCCGGGCAAACCGGAGATAGCGATAAAGAAATGGATGCCGAGATGAAGCGAGAATGCAAAAGTGGTTACACAGTTGTTATGGGAGACTTCAACTATCCTGGGATAGACTGGAGTCTTGGAAGCTCAAGATGCGCTAGGGAGACAGAATTCCTGGAGGCTATACAAGATTGCTTCATGGAGCAGCTTGTTAGAGAACCGACGAGAGGAAATGCCACTCTGGATTTAATCCTAAATGGACTAAGGGGACCTGCAAAGGAAGTGGAAGTAGTGGGACCGTTGGGAAACAGTGATCATAATATGATCAAGTTCAAGGTTGAAGTAGGCATACCGAACGGAAAGAGAACCATAGCGACATCTTTCAACTTCAGGAAAGGAAACTATGAAGCAATGAGGGAAATGGTAAGGAAGAAACTTAGGAACACTTCCAAAAAATGGCAAACAGTAGAACATGCCTGGTCTTTTTTCAAAGACACAGTGAGCGAGGCACAAAATCTGCACATCCCCAGATTCAGAAAGGGGTGCAAAAAGGGTCGAACAAAAGACCCAGTATGGATGACTAAAATAGTGAAGGAAGCGATAGGCAATAAGAAAAATTCATTCAGGGAATGGAAAAAGGACAAAACTGAAGGGAACCAGAAGGAGCACAGGAAGTATCAAAAAGAATGTCACCGTGTGGTTCGAAAAGCCAAAAGAGAGTATGAAGAGAGGCTAGCCAGGGAGGCACGAAATTTCAAACCGTTCTTCAGATATGTTAAAGGGAAACAGCCAGCTAGGGAGGAGGTAGGACCGCTGGACGAAGGAGACAGGAAGGGAGCGGTGAAGGAGGAGAAAGAAGTCGCAGAAAGACTCAACATGTTCTTCTCGTCTGTATTTACAAACGAAGACACAACCAACATACCGGAACCTGAACAAATATTCAATGGAAATCAAGCAGAAAAATTAACATCCATGGAAGTGAGCCTTGATGATGTACACAGGCAGATAGAAAAACTTAAAACTGACAAATCCCCGGGTCCGGACGGAATCCATCCCAGGGTCCTGAAGGAATTAAAGGAGGAGATAGCGGAACTACTGCAGCAAATTTGCAACCTATCCTTGAAAACAGGCATGATCCCGGAGGATTGGAAGATAGCCAATGTCACGCCCATCTTTAAAAAGGGATCAAGAGGTGACCCGGGAAACTACAGACCAGTGAGTTTGACTTCGGTTCCGGGGAAACTGACGGAAGCACTGATTAAAGAACACATCGATGAACATCTGGAAAGAAACGAACTTTTGAAAACAACCCAACATGGTTTCTGCAGGGGGAGATCGTGCCTAACGAACTTATTGCACTTCTTCGAAGGAATTAACAAACGGATGGACAGAGGAGACCCCATAGACATCATATACCTTGATTTCCAAAAAGCCTTTGACAAGGTGCCTCACGAACGTCTACTCCGGAAACTGAAGAACCATGGAGTGGACGGAGACGTACATAGATGGATCAGAAACTGGTTGGCGGGTAGGAAACAGAGGGTAGGGGTGAAGGGCCACTACTCGGACTGGATGGGGGTCACGAGTGGTGTTCCGCAGGGCTCAGTGCTTGGGCCGCTGCTATTTAATATATTCATAAATGATCTAGAAACAGGCACGAAGTGTGAGATAATAAAATTTGCGGACGATACAAAACTATTTAGTGGAGCTGGGACTAAAGAGGAATGCGAAGAATTGCAAAGGGACTTGAACAAATTGGGGGAATGGGCGGCGAGATGGCAGATGAAGTTCAACGTTGAGAAATGTAAAGTATTGCATGTTGGAAACAGAAACCCGAGGTACAACTATACGATGGGAGGGATATTATTGAATGAGAGCAACCAAGAAAGGGACTTGGGGGTAATGGTGGACATGACAATGAAGCCGACGGCACAGTGCGCAACAGCCGCTAAGAAAGCAAATAGAATGCTAGGCATAATCAAGAAGGGTATTACAACAAGGACAAAAGAAGTTATCCTGCCATTGTATCGGGCGATGGTGCGCCCGCATCTGGAATACTGCGTCCAATATTGGTCTCCGTACCTTAGGAAGGATATGGCGTTACTCGAGAGGGTTCAGAGGAGAGCGACACGCTTGATAAAAGGGATGGAAAACCTCTCATACGCTGAGAGATTGGAGAAACTGGGTCTCTTTTCCCTGGAGAAGAGGAGACTTAGAGGGGATATGATAGAGACTTATAAGATCATGAAGGGCATAGAGAGAGTAGAGAAGGACAGATTCTTCAAACTTTCGAAAAATAAAAGAACAAGAGGACACTTGGAAAAGTTGAAAGGGGACAGATTTAAAACGAATGCTAGGAAGTTCTTCTTTACCCAACGAGTGGTGGACACCTGGAATGCGCTTCCAGAGGGAGTAATAGGGCAGAGTACAGTACAGGGGTTTAAGAAAGGATTGGACAATTTCCTGCTGGAAAAGGGGATAGAGGGGTATAAATAGAGGATTACTGCACAGGTCCTGGACCTGTTGGGCCGCCGCGTGAGCGGACTGCTGGGCATGATGGACCTCAGGTCTGACCCAGCAGAGGCATTGCTTATGTTCTTATGTTCTTATCCCATTCCCCTGGTGGGGGGAGATATTATGCTTGTTTGTCTAGGGCCTAACAGAGGCTTAATCGTGCCCTGTCAAAGATCCTATTTGGAAAACTGTGCTATAACACTATGGAGGTCCTTTTACTAAAGCGCGCTAATCCATTTAGTGCATCCTACAGATTAGCGTGCACTTAAGGACAAATTGTATAAGACACGCCCAAAAGTTAGGTGCCTACTTAGGCACTGTTCAGTGCGATTCAAATAATATTGGGTGCCGTTTAGTGAATGGCGCTGAGCAGAACCTATTTTGGGCACCTATTTTGGAGGCGCCCAATAAATAGGCCAGCTCTAGCCACAGCTAAAAGTTAGGCGGCCAGGCGAACGCTTAAGACCAGCAATTCTGTAAGAAGGCACCTAATACGTAGCCACGCCCACGTCTAACATGCCTAGCGCCTATTTTTTTGAAGGCCGCCTAAATTTTTAGAGGCGCCTTGATACAGAATCACGCTTTCTTGATGGGCGCCTATGTTTCAATCAGTGCTGATTAAAAAGCTTCATTGAGCTTGTTCTTCAATTGAGATAGGCGCCCATCTAGTTGGGCGTCTCCGAAATAGGTGCCTAACTTTAGGTGCTGGTTACAGAATATGGGCCCTAATCGATTAGCACACACTAAATCACTTAGTACACCTTAGTAAAACGACCCTCTATGTGCGAAATCTTGACACATATACAGTATACACACTACTATAGCAGGACTTACTTAAGCACCGCTCCCTAGTCACACTACTATGACTGCTAGTACTATTAATTATTTCTATATTATTATAATATTTATTATTATATACTCATTATATATTATAATATGTATAATATAAGTATATATATATATATATATATATATATATATATATATATATATGTATATATATACGTATAAACGTATATATATACGTATATATGTATATATATGTATATATACATATGTATATATAATATATATGTATATAATGTATATATATATATTATATACTCATTATATATTATTATGGCACTCATGTTTAGTTTCTAGATATGAAAAAATGATATTTATGCAAGGAGGTAATAAATGGTTTAAACGGGTATGGGATCCATTGACTAACTTTATTGATACTACTTGAATGATGTTTCCCTTTACTCCTGATTAGAATTTACACATCCAGGGAGGGGGGTGGGAGGGAGGAAGGGAGATATTATATTGGGATTGTTTTCTTGATTATATTGAAATAAGAGGGGGGGGGTGAAAATATTATTTATATATTTTATTGAAAGTTGTAAGTGCTATTTTTTAAATGTATTCATCTATGCGCTATTTTAAATTTCAACATGAATAAAGAATTATAATTTAAAAAAAAAAAAAAAATTATTTCTATAGCGTTACCAGATGTACGAAGGAGACAGTCCCTGCTCGAAAGAGCTTACAATCTAAAAGACCAACAGAATGCCAGGAGGGGGATACAGTTAGAGGGGAATGGTTAATCTGCTGGCTGAATTGGAGGGCAGAGGAGTAGGGTTATGGATTGAAGGCCATATCAAAAAGGTGGGTTTTAAACAAGATAAGGGAGGGAGCCTGACGGACAAACTCATACAGGATAGCTAGATGAAAGGACCGAAGTCTTGAATGGACAGTGGAGGAAAAGGGTACCGATAAAAGCAGCTTATCTGAGGAACGGAGTTCTGGGGAAGGCGTATATAAAGAGGAAATGGAGGAGAGATCTGAAGGGCTACAGCATGAACACACTTGTAGGCTAGTAATAGGAGTTAGAACTGTCTGCGGAGACCAATAGAGAGTCAGTGACACCGTCTTCACATATTTTAACGGGACCTGTTTATCCCTACAATTCTAACTGACCTAGTCAGGGGTGTCAAAGTCCCTCCTCAAGGGCCGCAATCCATTCAGGTTTTCAGGATTTCCCCAATGAATATGTATGAGATCTATTTGCATGCACTGCTTTCATTATATGCTAATGCACTTCTCCCTCCGTATTCGCTGTAATAGGGGATTAACAGACCCGTGAATAAAGAAAAACTACACGAATAACTTTTTCATATGTTATTCGCTGTTTGTTTGGTTTTTTCCTTTATTGAGAAATAAAGCATTTAAAAACATCTGACATATACAGTTGTATCAAAAGCCTTACATTAATACATTATATATCTCATATCTCATATAATATATCTCAGCCCTCCGATCCCTCCCTTCCCTCCCTCCTAACCCCAGTGTTATTCGCTGTTTTCTATTAAAAACCATCGTGAATATGGTGAAACTGCAAATAACATGGCGGGAGACCTGGCCTGTTCCTGAAGGAGAGGCAAAACACGGTGAAGAAAGGGCTAGAATCGGCGATTTTCTCTGTAAATGCTTGGAATCAGCGGTTTCTCTATGCAAGCTGATGTCATTTGGGGGGAGGAGCCAGCAAGCTGAAAACCGCGAATAAACAAACCGCGAATGCTGAAACCGCAAATATGGAGGGAGAAGTGTAGATCTCGTGCATATTCATTGGGGAAATCCTGAAAACCCGACTGGATTGCGGCCCTCGAGGAGGGACTTTGACACCCCTGAGCTCGTTGCAATCACATGCAACACTCTTTAAATTAGACCACTTGTTCTCTATCTAACTCCTGTTACTATCTCTTATCTATCTACGTATATGCTCCAGCTTTGCTTACACCCTATGCTGTCTATTAAAATGTTTTATTGTTTATTGTGTCAACATTGTAATATATGCCATACTTTGTATTGTAATTTGAATATTTTATTGCTGTAATTCTCTAATGCTTATATTTGACTTCTTGTTGTATACGGCTTTGAATAAATTCCTTCAAAAAGATTGCGATTAAAACCTAATAAATAAAAATATATACATTAGTGAAGGCTCCTCAAGCGATGTACATTGTCAACACGTAGGAAGCTCTTATTTACTCTTCTAGCTTATATGCTGCACCAATGCGTGCATGATATAAGTGGGAAAATTTTGTATTTTGGCAGCTACACATGCTGGGAATAGCAAAACCCAGCAGGAATCGTGCACTGATAGCTGAAGCTAAGATATGCAATTTTAATAAAACATTCCTCACTCACTTGTCAAGCTTTTGGCTCGCTTTACAAGCACGGGCTCCAAGAAATTATGGATATTTTGTTCTTTGCTGGTCCTCTTGGTTTGTTTGTGTCTAAAGAAGCCCCTCCTTTGAGTATTTTTTCAGATACATGATTCCTGTTTTCTCATCATGTCTGATTGACATTTCTATAGGTGAAATGGGGGTCTATTTGCTAAGGTACGAGTGCATTACTGGTTACCAGAACAACGCATGGTTCAAATACTAATCCCTGCTTTGTCTTGTTTGTTTGTCTTGAATAGATTGTAACTTCCATCAAATAGCGACTCTCTCTTACATGTTTCTGTACAAGCGTTGCATACATCTACAGTAGTAGTGCTATGGAAAACTACTTGGGGTAGTAGTAAGTCCTATTTACAATCCACTTTCTTTGCCTTGTTGGAGCAAGCGGACTTCCTCCTTGACCTTCATTTGGCAGTTCCCTTATAGACTGGTTCTCTGCTCTTTATCTTCTTCTGGACGAGCAGGCTCATTCCTCCTGCTCCAATTGATCTCTTGATGGACACCCAACCTTCTTAGGCCTAAAATAAACAGATAAAATGCACTCCTCTACAACCGTCTCAAAATACTAAAGAGTACTTCATTGAAGCTCCCTACTTTGTCTTGTCGTCTGCACCTTTTCTCGAAATTCCAAAACACAATCCCCCCCCCCTTTCTGCCCTTGATCTCCTGAGCTGTGATACAGGAAAAAAAATCTCAAAAGTCAACAAATTACCAAGCTCTTCCTTTGTAGATGTTTCATTTACTCCATGGTTTGATCCATCACAAGCTGGGTTGGAATCTCCAAGGAGCATGGGAGGTACACCAACAACCATCCTTAGACTGACCACAATTTTGTCCTGTTTGAACTTCTCAGGCAGCCCCATTGCTCTAGGACATTTGCTTTAGATTGTGTCAAGCTTTAACTGGGCTCTTCTCTCCAGACCTTCCAAGGGTCTGTTCTTACAGCTAACCAGACTGAGATACTGTACATCTTTTCTCAAGGCCTACCTGACCCTGCAAAGTAGCAATTCTCTATTGCTTCTCAGCAGTCTTGAACACCTGTGGGCTCTAACCATTCACTCAGTTGTCACTTAAAAAAAAAAAAAATCCCCCTTCTCTCCCTTGTCTAATTTGAAGGGAAGGGTCTTTTATAGATCCCTCCAAAATACAGAATAGAAGCTCATGCCAACACAAGTGATGCACACCATGGCCTATCCCTCTCTCTAAGAGCAGATAGAGTATCTGGTTTTAAGAAAAGTTTGGACAATTTCCTGGAGGAAAAGTCCATAGTCTGTTATTGAGAAAGACATGGGGAAAGCACTGTTTGCCCTGAATCGGTAGCATGGAATGCTGCTACTCTTTGGGATTCCGGAATCTTGCTGTTCTTTGAGATTCTGTATGGAATGTTGCTACTCCTTGGGTTTTGCCAGGTACTAGTGACCTGGATTGGCCACCATTAGAACGGGCTACTGGGCTTGATGAACTATTGGTCTGACCCAGTAAGGCTATTCTTATGTTCTTACTAGCTGATGACCCGGCGTTGCACGGGTATTTAATTATAGCAATAACACAGTAAATGGATTCAAATAAAGATACTTTATAGTGGTGAATGAAATTATATTTTTACAGCTTTATAAAAAGTACAATAATCAAATTATAATGCGAAATATTTGACAAAATGAATACAATACAACTAACACAAAACTTGATTATAAACAACATTTTTAGTTTCACCTCCAGGAGCAAGAACATATAAATTCTTGGGTGAAGAGACCCCTAGAACATATCACCCCAGGTAGTTGAAATTACTGTAAGAATGGCAGCTTTTTACATTTTTTCCATTGACATGAATGGGTGATATCAGATTTTCTGTTTGTTGCTCCGCCCATGTGTGCAGGTGGGCCGAGAGACCCCCAGAACATATCACCCCAGGTAGTGAGGGATCTGCATACCAAGTTTCGGTCAAATCGGGCAAGCCGTTTATGCGTTGGCAGCTTTTTACAGTTTTGTCATTGACATGAATGGGTGAAATCTGATTTTCAGTTAGTAGTTCCGCCCACGTGTGCAGGTGGGATGTGAGACCCCCAGAACATATCACCCCAGGTAGTGAGGGATCAGCATACCAAGTTTCGTTCAAATAGGTCAAACCGTTTTTGAATTACTGTGAGAATGGCAGCTGTTTACATTTTTTCCATTGACATGAATGGGTGAAATCCGATTTTATGTTTGTAGCTCCGCCCACGTGTGCAGGTGGGCCGCGAGACCCCCAGAACATATCATCCCGGGTAGTGAGGGATCTGCATACCAAGTTTCGTTCAAATCGGTCAAGCCGTTTTTGCGTGATCGCGGCACATACATACATACATCCGATTTTATATACCGTATTTGCCGGCGTATAAGACGACTTTTTAGTACCTTAAAATCCTCCCCAAAGTCGGGGGTCGTCTTATACGCCGGGTACAGTTTACATGCCCTTACTTGCGGGGCTGGATGTACTCAGTCGCGCGGCTCTTCTTCTCCCTACCTTCTCTGCTTGCAGCACAGAGCCGAACGGAAGTCTTTCCGACGTCAGCGCTGACGTCGGAGGGGAGGGAGGGCTTAAACAAAGCTTAAACAAAGCCCTCCCTCCCTCCGACGTCAGCGCTGACGTCGGGAAGACTTCCGTTCGGCTCTGCTGCAGGCATGGCAGGTAAGGAGAGAGAGAGTACCAAGAGAGAAGGGCGGCCGCCCCGCCCCGGTTGCAGCACAGCCGGCCAGGTCCCCTTACTTTTGTGGCACTTCCCCGACCGACCGATAACAGCCCGGGTCCGACAATCCTCCCTGCCCTGTAGCCGCGAATCTAAATTACCTTCTTACAGCAGCTGTAAGAAGGTAATTTAGATTCGCGGTTAAGGGCAGGGAAGTTTGTCGGACCCGGGCTGTTGTTGGTCGGTCGGGGAAGTGCCACAAAAGTAAGGGGACCTGGCTGGCTGTGCTGCACCCGGGGCGGTAGAGAAGGGGGGGGGGGAAGGACTCTGAAAGCACTTGAAGACAGAGGAGGGAGAAGAACGCTGAAAGCACATGGGGGAATACAAAGGGGTGGAGAAGGAAGAAGGGGTCGTCTTATACGGCGAGTATAACACAAAACTCTATTTTTTAACTAAAAGTTGGGGGGTCGTCTTATACGCCCAGTCGTCCTATACGCCGGCAAATACGGTATATAGATTCCAAAGATGGAGGAGAATTTAAGGGCTCGGTTAAACTGACCAAAGTGCATCATTTGAGCATCTGGCTTTCTTTGATCTCCTTTCTTTCTCTTCTCTTTCCTGATATACCCGATGTTAACTTTATTTTTTTGCATTCCAACAGAAACATACAGTAGACAATAAAAGTTAATTTTGACCATCTTAGTCTTTAGTATACAGTACTGTCTATGAACCAAAGCCCACAGCCACCATATCACGAGCAAAAATCAAGAAAGTGAGAAAGAGCAAATCCAGATCACATCTGGAAATGCTGGGCCCTCATTACTTTAATTTCTAGAGTATTAGCAAGGGGCATTGTGCTAAGGCTTGGGCCTGTTGTTTTAATGGTGGCTAAAGCTTTCGCAAGGCTTATCCTTCAAAATGCTCCAGCTGGGAAGAAATTAACGCAGAATCTGACCATATCTCGCTTGCCTGACTGACCTCAGCGTTAGGCTTTAAAGGCTCTAATCTGAAATAAATTTGCAGCTAATTCAACCTGTAGGCTGGTGACTCTGGGATTTCCCAGATAATACAAGCCAGACAGTGAAGTTGATAAACATAGGGTCCAACTTTGGAAAACGATTGGGGAGAGGGAGCTGAACTCATGAACTCAATAGAAATGACACCCTGGACCTCCCCAAGCAAAAAAAACAAACAAACCATATTGGCCATATTGTATTTAAATCTTAAAATTGGAGCAGGTAATGATGATAATAATATCAGAACCATATGGAGGGTAATTTCTGAAACGTTAACCAAGTTATAAAAAAGTTAGCAAAATTTAAGAAACAAGTTACATTAAAGAATAGAGAGAGAAAGTAATAAAAGAAAAAAAAAATTAGGGGTCCTTTTACTAAGGCATGTCTAACCGATTTAGGCCCTGTTTTACTAAGGTGCGTTAACCGATTAGCTCGCGCTAATCAATTTAGCGCACACTGTTAGTCTATGGGCGCCTTAGTAAAAGGGTTTTTTTTTTTGCTGACGACTATATTGTGAGCTGAGTGAAATGTCACTTCTGTGACCCGTGTGGGTTAATGGCTCCGACCCTGAGGCTTTTTAGAAACATGACGGCAGATAAAGGCCAAATGGCCCATCTAGTCTGCCCATCTGCAGTAACCATTATTTCTTCCTCTCCCTATTGGCTAAGGCTCTTTACACTTGCATTGTGAGGTCCTAGATCTTTATGGTTATAGAAACACTGTAACATGATGGCAGATAAAGGCCAAATGGCCCATCTAATCTGCCCACCCACAGTAAGAATTGATTAGTGTTTAATAAAACCCCTGCTAAGTGATAACACAATCCTAGTGGGTTGACTAAGGATATAATCTTAGGAGTTGGACCACTAGGTCTTATTTATAAACAGTGCTACATCGGATCTCGTATAAAATAATACTACTCTCATTTAAAACGCTTATCTTAATTATCTTAAATGCCACATCACGTTCCGAAGAAAACTGAAAGCCCATCTGTTCGATACTTAATCTCCTTTCCCCTCTCTTCTCTCCCTTTCCCTTCTCCTCTCTCCCTCTTACCTATCCACCTCCTCTCTCTCCCTCCTCTTCCTCTCCCCTCTTACCTCTCTTTACAGTCGTCTTGAGCCTGTATAGGTATAAATAGAAGATTAAATTAGATTATCTCAAAGGCGCCTGAATTTATTTACAAACTACTGATTCCATATACACCTTCACAAGCTCTTAGATCCACGGATCAAAAACTAGTATCTGTTCCCTCTTTGAGGATAATCGGTATGAAACGCCTAGAAACGTTTTCAGTCACTGCACCTCGGCTGTGGAACGCTTTACCTCTACGTCTAAGGGAGGAAAAAACACTCGATCGATTTAAAGGCAAACTAAAATGTTTCTTATTTAAGGATGCTTTTCTATCTTAATTCAATATAGCTTTTACAACATTTTTTATCCTTTTTTTTTTTTTCTTATGAGATCATTTTTCTATCTCAAACCTCTTCCTAGCTGTGTTACCCTTATAACGTGTTTCCCCGATGATAAGGCAGGGCCATCAAATAAGACAGCCCCCCCTTTTTAGAAAAAAATGTAAAATAAGGCACCCCCCCGCAAATAAGCCACCAACCGATACCTGCGCTTACCCGAATCGGGTGGTACGGTGGGTGACTCCGTGTGGTCCCTCCGTCTATGGCTGCGTGCCACGCCTCATCATGAAGTGAAGAGGAGGAAGTGACAGGACTGCAGCGCGCGCACGTGACTCCGCGCAAGGAAACACAGGCAGCTTCCCTCATCCCTCCCTAACGGAGACTGCAGGAGTTTGTTCACGGCCAGAACATCCAATACAGGTAATAAAATTCTGTTTTTTTTCAACAATAACTGTGTACTGTAGTCTTCTTCATGGGTAAATAAGGCATCCCCCCGAAAATAAGCCCTAGAGCATATTTTGGCCTTCCAAAAAAAATAAGACAGTGTCTTACCATCGGGGAAACAGGGTATGTTTGTCTATCCTATAACAATTGTATTTCTTCCTGATCTTCCCTTCATGTTCCTGTTTGTTTTCTCATATATGAAATTTATGTACAGTGCTCCCCCGCTCATTCACGGTTGGCGGTTGGCGGTGCCGGTCATTCGCGGTATTTTCTGAACGCGAATGACCGGGCAGGGGAGGCAGGAGAGGGCAGCTGGAGAGGCAGGAGAGGGCAGCCGGAGCGCCGGCGAGTGAAGGAAATCACTCGCTGTATGCTCCGACCGCCTCTTCCTGTACTAAAGTCGGCCTTACCAATCAGGAGCTGCATGTCAAAGCAGCTCTTGATTGGTGAGGCCTGACTTTAGTACAGGAAGAGGCGGTTGGAGCATACATCGACTGATTTCCTTCACTCGCCGGCGTGGAAGAGGTTTGTAGTGCCGGCCAGCGCGTTGATTGCTCTGAGCATTGGAGCAGCACAGAGCATTCAGCACGCCGGTCGGCACTAAAAACCTCTTCCACGCTTTTGTAAAAGGGAAGGGGGGTTAGTTAGTGATTATTTATTCCAAACTGGGTGAAGGTGTTTCTATGTTCTATGAGTATGAAAGTCACAACAAGAAGAGAAGACCCAGGTTTCCACAGGAGAACAAGGACAATCCATAACAAACAAAACTGCGGAAAACCAATGTTCTTGACACTTCTTTAATTCAATAAAATCCTTTAAAATAGAATGTCCACATTTGTCATTGCCATGTTTCAGCAAAACACACCTTCCTCAGGGATCCAAGATATTAAATTCACAACCTTTTGTAAATGTGGAACAACATATGTGACTTGGCCTACCTGCGTACGTTCTGTTCAGCAGGAACTTGTCTAACTTTGTCTTGAATCCCTGGAGGGTGTTTTCCCCTAGAACAGCCTCCAGAAGAGCGTTCCAGTTTTCTACCACTCTGAGTGAAAAAGAACTTTCTTATATTCGTACGGATCTATCCCCTTTCAATTTTAGAGAGTGCCCTCTCGTTCTCCCTACCTTGGAGACGGTGAACAACCTGTCCTTATCTACCAAGTCTATTCCCTTCAGTACCTTGAATGTTTCGATCATGTCCCCTCTCAATCTCCTCTGTTTGAGGGAGAAGAGGCCCAGTTTCTCTAATCTTTAGCTGTACAACAACTCCTCCAGTCCCTCAACCATCTTAGTCGCTCTTCTCTAGACCCTTTCGAGTAGTACCGTGACCTTCTTCATGTACGGCAACCAGTGCTGGATGCAGCACTCCATGTGAGGGCGCACCATAGCCCGGTACAATGGCATGATAACCTTCTCTGATCTGTTCGTGATCCCCTTCTTTATCATTCCTAGCATTCTGTTTGCCCTTTTTGTCGCCGCCACACATTGCGTGTACGGCTTCATCGACTTGTTGATCAGAACTCCCAAGTCTCGTTCCTGGGAGGTCTCTCCAAGTACCGCCCCGGACATCTTGTATTTGTGCATAAGATTTTTGTTACCTACATGCATCACTTTACACTTATCTACGTTGAACCTCATCTGCCATGTCGATGCCCATTTCTCGAGCATGATTATGTCATGTTGCAGATCTTCGCAATCCCCCTGCGTCTTTACTACTCTGAATAACTTTGTATTTTCCGCAAATTTAATCGCCTCACTTTTACCAATGTCCAGATCATTTATAAAGATGTTGAAGAGCACGGGTCCAAACACTGAGCCCTGCATCACCTCTCTGGTGACGCTCTTCCAGTCCGAGTATTGTCCATTTACCCCCATTCTCTGTTTCCTATGCTCCAGCCAGTTTTTAATCCATGTGAGTATTTCACCCTCAATGCCATGGCTCGCAATTTTCCAAAGTAGTTGTTCATGTGGAACCTTGTCAAAAGCCTTCTGAAAATCTAGATATACAATGTCGACCGGGTCGCCTTTGTCTATCTGCCTGTTTACTCCTTCAAAGAAGTGCAGCAAGTTCATCAAACACGATCTGCCTTTGCTAAAACCGTGCTGACTGATTCTCATCAGCTCATGTCCGTCAAGGTGATCAATGATGCAGCCCTTTATCAGTGCCTCTACCATCTTACCTGGTACTGAGATCAGACTCACTGGTCTGTAGTTTCCCGGATCTCCCCTTGAACCTTTCTTGAAGATCGACGTAACATTCGCCACCTTCCAGTCTTCTGGAATCTTTCCCGATTTGATCGACAGATTGGCTATTAGTTGAAGCAGTTCAGCTATGGGCCTTTTCAGTTCCTTGATGACCCTCGGATGGATGCTATCCGGTCCCGTGGATTTATCACTCTTAAGCCTACCAATCTGCCTACATGCCTCCTCTAGACTGACCGTCAATCCTGTCAGCTTTCCGTCTTCGTTTCCAGCATATAGCCTGATGGGTTCTGGTATACTGTGTAAATCTTCTTCGGTAAATACAGATGCAAAAAAATGTGTTCAGTTTGTCGGTGATTGCTTTATCCTCTTTTAGCGCTCCCTTTATTCCATGGTCATCCAACGGTCCCACCGCTTCCTTCGCGGGTCGTTTCCCCTTGATATATCGAAAGAACGGCTTGAAGTTTTTTGCCTCCTTGGCTATTTTTTCCTCGTAGTCTCTTTTGGCCCCTTTTACCGCCCTATAGCACCTGCGCTGATGTTGTTTGTGTTTGTTCCAGTTTTCGTCTGTTTTTGACCTTTTCCATTCCTCAAATGAAGATTTCTTGTCTCTGATCGCTTCCTTCACCTCTACAGTGAACCACGCCGGTTCTTTGTTCTTTTTCCTCTTGGATCCCTTGTTGATACGCAGTATATATAGATTTTGCGCCTCGGTGACTATGTCCTTAAAAAGAGACCAAGCTTGCTCTAGCGTTTTTACAGTGCTTATCCTCTTCTTAATCTTCTTCCCTACCATGAGTCTCATCCCTTCGTAATTCCCTTTTCGGAAGTTCAGTGCTGTGGCTGTCGTTTTGGACCGATGTTTCTCTCCTGCATCCAGATCGAAGCGGATCATATTGTGATCGCTGTTTCCCAGCGTTCCTTCTACTTCTACATGTTGTGTCGGTCCTCGCAGGCCATTTAGAATTAAGTCCAGGATTGTATTTCCTCTAGTATTTTCCTTGACAAGTTGTTCCGGGAAGCAATCGCCTACAGCTTCCAAGAACTTGTTGAGCAGATTGGATGGATCATTCAGGTCTTTATCTTCCATGGCTTGGGAGGGCAGATTGGGGGTAACTGAATGAACAGATTTAGGCGGCTGGGTGACTACATGGGTAAGGATGCATCGTATCTGTGTTCTGCCTAAAATGGGAAAGTTCATATTATTACCACTTTACCTTCCGCCTACGTCACCTTAATTATATAAACGCTCTTCCGGAGTCTGTTATAGGGGAAAACACCCTCCAGGGATTCAAGACAAAGTTAGACAAGTTCCTGCTGAACCAGAACGTACGCAGGTAGGGCTAGTCTCAGTTAGGGCACTGATCTTTGACCAGAGGGCCACCGCGTGAGCGGGCTGCCGGGCACGATGGACCACTGGTCTGACCCAGCAGCGGCAATTCTTATGTTCTTATTAGCTTCGCTGCTTCAGGTAAGAGATTCGCTTTTGTCTATGAATGGGATCATATTTCATTCCAGCCCCTGTGTTTAATGAAATCCTGGGAAGAGAGGGTCACAAATGAAGCTTCAAAAAAAGATTGGTTATTTCAAATAAAAAAAATCATTAACCTGTCCTTGTTAGCACTTGTTGCCTCTCAGCAGTGTGAATAAGTGCAGCTGCCAAAATAAGCACCACGTTTTGCTACCCTCCTAGGGATAACCCTATTCCATAAATCACAGCATTTCAATGACAGCTAAATGTGTTTTATATCATACAGAGGGCCTGTGTTTATGATGCGAGATAAAAAGGGTTTCACCAGGGCAAACACTGCAACTACTGTAGAAAGTCTGGCGAGCCACCCTTTCGTGCTTTTCACAAAAATCTCTAACTGATTTCCAGTGAGCCCCGTGTGCGTTTTCTCCCAGATTCTTTAAAGGTCGTCCAAATTTGGGCATTGATCCCCGAGGCACGCACAAGCTAATTAGTGAATGACTTGTTATCAATCAATTCTTGATGTGAATTGGCACAAATTAGAACTCAGATCAGCCTATGCAGTTCACCAACACGGCCCTAAGGTGCTCTAACCGCTAACGCGTGCATGTTAGACTATGGATGCGTTAGCGTTTAGCACGCATTAATTCGATTAGCGTGTGCTAACCGGTTAGCGCACCTTCGTAAAAGAGGGGAGTGTTTCTAAATTGTCTCAGGAGCAACTCAAAAGGGGGTGTGGCCAAGGGAGAGGAACAGGTGGGACGGGGGTGGCATTCTCAAACCTTAGGTGCAGTGTTATAGAATAGGGTCATTTATTCACCCCACTGCCATTCGGTAGCGCAGCAGCCTTTACACAAGGTTTGAGCAGGTATAAGTCTTCGCCGGAATCCCCACTAAGTGCTGTTCCAAAAAGGTTGCTTTGCGCTAAGGCCGTGATTCTATAAATGGCGCCTAGCTGCAGCTAACTTCTAGGCGTCATTCGGTGCAGTTGTCAATCAACCACTAGGCATCATTTATAGAATTGCACCTAGCTTGACTTAGGCGCCGGTATATTGTGTACAATTCCGGAGACCACACCTTCAAAAGGATCTAAAAAGGATGGTGTCGGTCCAGCGGAAGGCTACTAGAATGCTATGTGGCCTTCGTCATAAGGCGTATGGGGACAGACTTAAAGGTCTCAATCTGTATACTTTGGAGGAAAGGTGGGAGAAGGGAGATATGATAGAGGCGTTTAAATACCTGCGTGACATAAATGCGCATGAGTCGAGTCTCTGTCATTTGAAAGGAAGCTCTGGAATGAGAGGGCATAGGATGAAGTTAAGAGGTGATAGGCTCATGAATAATCTAAGGAAATACTTTTTTACAGAAAGGGTGGTAGATGCGTGGAATACTCTCCCAGAAGAGGCGGTGGAGACAGAGACTGTGTCTGAATTTAAGAAAGCCTGGGACAGGCACGTGGTATCTCATAGGGAGAGAAGGAGATAGTAGATGCTACAGATGGGCAGACTGGATGGGCCGTTATTTGCTGTCATGTTTTCATGTTTCTAAAACTTTAAACCTCTATGACCTCACAGTGCAAGTGTTAAGAGCCTTTATCTGCCATCATGTTTCTATGTTTCTATATTAGGTCTGGGTTTTCCTGGCCTAATACTGACGCTTACCAATGCTTGTCATACCATGCCCATTCTCTACCCCTAACTATGCCTACTTTGTGGGTAGGCATTGGTAGGCGCCATGCCAAGTTCCGCGTGGAACTCATAATCATTTTTTAATTTTTTTTCAAATTTAGTTTTTAATGGCTATGCAATTTTGAGTTCTGCGCAGACATCAGATAGGCGCCACCGATCTTGCCACCCACATGACCCTTCTAGAATTGCATTTAGCATGGATTTTAATGATGCCTAACTTTGGGCCAACCCGAGTCAACAGTGATGGAAACACACAAATTGAATGGCAAAAGTCACATTTAAAAGCCTTCATTTCGGAAAGCAATCGATGGCATGAAAAAGACTCGACACAAATCGTATTTCGGCCCCTGAAGGCCTGCATCGAGAGCCTATAAAATTATAAAAATAATGATGCAAGTAAAAATGTCATGAAATAAGCACATTTTGGTACTTTGCTCGTCTCTTTCTTGGATTCACATATATCTGTTTTGAATCTGTACATATTTATTTTCACACATTTCCTTTTGGTATATAAGGGATAGTTCCATCTTCTATTATTCTGATTTTATGCTGTGCCTATATTCATATTTATAGTTTAATAATTCCTTTTTATGCACAGTTTTTTAAAATATATTTTTATTTTTACTTGCATCATTTTCATTCATTGTGTGTTTTTATAATTTTATAGGCTCCTCTTAAGAACATAAGAATTGCCGCTGCTGGGTCAGACCAGTGCTCCGTCATGCCCAGCAGTCCACTCACGCGACAGCCCTTAGGTCAAAAACCAGTGCCCTAACTGAGACCAGCCCTACCTGCGTACGTTCCGGTTCAGCAGGAACTTGTCCAACCTTGTCTTGAATCCCTGGAGGGTGTTTTCCCCTATAACAACCTCCGGAAGAGCGTTCCAATTTTCTACCACTCTCTGGGTGAAGAAGAACTTCCTTACGTTCGTACGGAATCTATTCCCTTTTAACTTTAGAGAGTGCCCTCTCGTTCTCCTTACCTTGGAGAGGGTGAGCAACCTGTTCTTATCTACTAAGTCTATTCCCTTCAGTACCTTGAATGTTTTGATCATGCCCCCTCTCAGTCTCTTCTGCTCGAGGGAGAAGAGGCCCAGTTCTCTAATCTTTCACTGTACGGCCTTCAGGGCTGAAACACGATTCGTCTCGAGTCTTTTTAATGTAATCGATTGGTTTCCCAAATAAAGAATTTAAATATGATTGTTGCTATCCAATTTGGGTGTCTCCATCACTGCTGACTTGTGTTGGACGTATGCATGCAGTGGATTTTTGTTTTCTGTTTTTGTGCCTAACTTGGGGCTCCATTTACCGAATCCAGCTTTATATGTGTAGACCTAGAATATCATCTCAAATAATATTTATCTTTCAGAGGCTGGAATTACGGTAGTTCCCCCCAAAACAGAGTTTGATGCAGTTTTGCAGTACATGCATTTATCATTAATTAAAAAACATTCACCATGTCTAGCCTTTCTTCATTTGTTGAAAAGTAAATAGAATCTTCTTGGTCATAATTTACTTTTCATGAAAAGAGACTATTTACTGAGACTCAGGAGCAATGTTATGAAATTCTTTCTTACGGAGAGGGTGGTAGATGCTTGGAATGCCCTCCCGAGAGAAGTGCTGGAGAGGAAAACTGATGGAATTCAAAAAAGCATGGGATAAACATAGAGGATCTCTAATTAGAAAATGAAGGAAGTAAATTAATGAACTAAGGCCGGTACTGGACAGACTTGCACAATCTGTGTCCCATATGTGGTGACTTGGTATAGGATGAACTGGGGAGGGCATCGATGGGAACTCCACTAACTTGGAACATGAGGACGTTACTGGCCAGACTTTATGGTAGATATCCTGCAATCAGGATGGGTGGATAGGCTGGAATGAGCTTGGATGTCAACTTCAGCATTTGAAACCTAGGACAATACCAGGTGGACTTTACAGTCTAAGACCCAGAAATATCAAAGAAGAGACAAGTTAATCTAATCGTGTAGTTTTAATGGGTATAACTAATGGGCAGACTGGATGGACCGATCAGGTCTTTATCTGCCATCATTTACTATGTTACTATGTTATCTGGCAGAAACCCAAAGAGTAGCAACATTCCAGAGCTGAGATTGTGATGTCATAATGCCTCATTCCACCAATGCCTAAGAGCCAACCTCAGAAGTGATGTCACAATGGCTTGATTAGATGGCAACTTCAGTATTTGGAACCTAGGACAATACCAGGTGGACTTTACAGTCTATGGCCCAGAAATATCAAAGAAGAGATCAGTTAATCTAATCATGTATTTTTTAATGGGTATAACTAATGGGCAGACTGGATGGACCATTCAGGTCTTTATCTGCCATCATTTACTATATTAGTATGTTACATCTACAAATAGGAGGAAATATTTTTTTTTCTCTCAGTGATTAGTTAAGCTCTGGAACTTGTTGCCAGAGGATGTGATAACAGAGCGTAGCATGTCTGGATTGTGCTGGGGGGGGGGGGGGGGGTCAGAGCCCATAACCAGTGGTACTGCCTAGTTAAGTGCTTCTGAATATCAGCAACCAGCCAGCACAGTGTGGTTTAAGTGAGTAGGCCACAAAAACCACATCCAATTCAACCCCTGAGATTCCATCTCCGTTTTGTCTTTCAGACAGTATCCATGTCTCAGGCAACATTATCATGGAAACTAGCATAACAGTTTGTCCTGAAGGGTATTCTGGGGTATTTTTTTATTGCATTAAAATGATTAAAGGCTTAATTCAGGCATTCCCATATGGTTAGCAGCCTACAGGGGAGAAGAACAGGATAAATATCCAAATCAGTTAGGGCACTGATCTTTGATCAGAGGGCCGCCGCGTGAGCGGACTGCTGGGCACGATACAGGCTTGCAATAGTCAGAGATCCACATTCCAGTATAATTCTGAAAAACCTGAAGCAAATGTTTAATTTCCAAAAATACTGTCGGTCCAGACGAAGGCTACCATAATGGTGCGTGGTCTTCGTCATAAGGCGTATGGGGACAGACTTACAGATCTCAATCTGTATACTTTGGAGGAAAGACAGGAGAAGGAAGATATGCTAGAGACATTCAAATACCTACTGTATTTTTCACTCCATAAGATGCACTTTTTTCCCCTCATAAGTGGGTGGAAATGTCTGTGCATCTTATGGAGCGAGCACTGCATCACAGACCATGATGTGCAGTGTTCTCCCTAGCATCTGATTAATTTAGGTGAGCACCCAGCTGTCTGCTGCAGAGAAACATACAGTATATACCTTTTTTCGTCTTTTAAAATCCTGGTGGTCCAGCAGTGTATTGGCAGGAGCAAGCTTTCTGCACTCCTGTCCTGCGCTGAGCCACTCTCTCACTGGATAGCTGCCTCAGATCTCACAGCCATCAGCGCACAAGGCAGGAGTAAGGTTTTTGCGCTCCAGCCTGGCCCAGTGCCGCTCTCTGAATGACTGCCATCAGTTCATGTGAGTCCCGAGATAAGAGTCGCGAGATAAGAATAGCCTTACTGGGTCCATCAAGCCCAGCACCCAGTTCTCATGTTGGCTAATCCAGGTCACCAGAACCTGACAAAAATCCAAAGAATAGCAACACTGCATGCTACCGATCCAGGGCAAGCAGTGGATTCCCCCATGTCTTTCTCAATAACAGACTATGGACTTTTCCTCCAGGAAATTATCCAAACCATTCTTAAAACCAGCTATGCTTTCCGCTGAGGTGTAGGAGGGAATGGAAAGGGAGAATTGTTCAGTATGGGGGTGTGAGTAAGAGAGAGGAATGAAAGAAGGAGGTGAATTGTTGGGCATAGGGAAGTAGAGAATAGTTGGACATGGTGGTGGGAGAGGAATGAGGCACAGATACACGGGAAAGACAGAGATGAGAGTGAGAAATGTGGTGGTGGAAAGGGAACGCTTAGAAAGATGGAAAGGGATACAAGAGGGAGGAGTGTTGGACATGGTGGTAGAGACAATGGAAAGAGAGATGGTGGCATGGTGTTGGAGAGAGGTGATACAAGGAGAAATGTTGGGTATGGGGCTGGTGAGAACGAGTGGGTATGGGGCTGGTTGGCAGGGGTGAAGGATGCTGCACATGGTCCGGGGGATGTGGCAGCAGAAGTGGTGGGAAAAATGTACCTGGGATTATATTGTCTGTCTATGAAAAATCAATGGAAGAAATGGCATCGTCATTAGTGCTATTATTTTGGGAGTTTGGGCAGGTCTTTGGGGTCATTAAGGCTCATTTTTTCATCTTAGCTTTTAGCTGTCCCTCTGACATCCAATAAAATGTTTGAGAAGGACTTCAATTTTTGTTGAACAATGTAAACAAAGCTGATCGATGTTTGCAATGTATTGGAAAAAATATGGTAAAATTTGACCTCTACTGTGTATGCTTACTTGTAAGCCGCTTAGGAGATAAGCGGATAATAAGTTCTTTAAATAAATAAAATAAATTTTATAAATTGCGTAAACACGTTATTAAATCCACTTAAAAAAACTGGCAATTTGATCTACCCATTGTCTTCTCACCAACTGTGGTAAATCCCTGCATTAGATTGTCATACAGTTTCCTAATATCAACAGCAGAAGAAACCATCTGCCACAACCCCCACATCTCCAAGCCTTAGTCAATCATTGGGGGCGGGGAGGGGTATGTGACTTACACAATACTAGCTCCAGACTGAGTGGTGGTAAAACCAGGTCCTCATTAAGAATCCATGACACAAGACTCCCTAAACTCTTTGGACTCGAAGCACATTTCTAGCTTGCCTATGCCATAATCCAGTTCTGATGGCTACTTTTCTTATTGTGCCTCTCATGACACCTCCAACTAAATCAGACCGTGTTAGGAAATGGGTTTTAGTTTGGTGGAGGCAGTAGATCCGCCAGTTGCCCAAAAGGAACCTCTTTTACAACTGAGTTGTCATCTCAATTGCAGGTCCCATTGGATAGGTTATCCTGCAAAGTTTAGAGCAGTGGTTCCCGACCCTGGCCTGGAGGACCACCATATAACGGAAGTGACAGGCATGCAAATCTGCTCCATGCATATTCATTAGGGCTAGCCTGAAAACCCGATTGGCCTAGTGGTCCTCCAGGAAAAGGGTTGGGAAACACTGGTCTAGAGAATAGTGATTTCTTCACAGAGGTGACCTATTAAAAAATATTAACTGGATAACATGCGTGGATAAATAAGACCTATAGTGATTGAATATTGTAATTTGAAGGCATATTGGATTGTTGAGTTATTTCATTTTTTTAAAAAAAGGCAAAATCTTTTTTAAATCTTAAGCTTGCAAACTGCATTGTTTTTCTGGGGCTCAAAAAGGCTCCCATAGATAATATAACTGAAGCTTTAGTATAAGAACATGACCTACTGGGTCAGATCCATGGTCCATCAAGCCCAGTAGCCTCTTCTCATGGTGGCCAATCTAGGTCCCTAGTACCTGGCCAAAACCCGAGGAGTAGCAACATTCCATGCTACCGATACAGGGCAAGCAGTGGCTTCCCCCATGACTTTCTCAATTACAGATATGGACTTTCCCTCCAGGAAACTGTCCAAACCTTTCTTAAAACCAGCTACGCTAACTGCTCTTACCACAACCTCTGGCAATGTGTTCCAGAGCTTAACTGTTCTCTGAGTGAAAAAATATTTCCTCCTCTTGGTTTTAAAAATATTTCCCTGAAACTTCATCAAGTATCCCCTAGTCTTTGCAATTTTTTGATGGAGTGAAAAATCGATCCACTTGTACCCGCTCTACTCCACACAGGATTTTGTAGACTTCAATCCTATCTCCCCTCAGCCGTCTCTTTTCCAAGCTGAAGAGCCCTAACCTTTTTAGTCTTTCCTCGTACGAGAGGAATTCCATCCCCTTTACCATCTTGGTCGCTCTTCTTTGAACCTTTTCTAGTGCCAATAAGAAACAGCAGCAAATGCTACCATGGATATTATAAATGGGGATAAGATATTCAAATTTCACAAGGTGTTGATGGTACTTAAGGACCTGAAGAGTAAATAGTAAAATAAAGAAATCTGATGACCGCAATGTTTAGGTGCTGCAAAGTTTGAACTTTTTCCACCGGCAGCCCCCTTAACAGATAACATGACTTTGACGAATGAAGTTCTCGGGAAAACATTTTCCATTGCTTGGTTTTCCCTCTGGAAGCACAAAAATGATTTTCCTTGCCAATCTGCATTTTAATCAACAATGAAGTTCTGTCTACAACCCCTGAGTGAAACCAGAAGAAACTGGAATTCTCACATAGTAAATATACGGTGTGAGAGGAAGGACGTTTGCAAGATTCGTTCTTCGGCTACATTTACGACTCCTACCTGCACCGACGGTATTAAAAATCCCAGTGACCTACAGATTTCCAGACTCACAAGGCAGGGCGAAACCTTACTGAATTGTCTTCTGAAGGAAAAACAAAGCAAAGTGTTCCTGGGATATACGGTTACAGTACAGGTTTCACTAGAATCTGATGCATACTGCACAGAAAGTTACAAAATCCTGGGTAGAATGTGGAACAGGGGTTATAGGGCTCAAATTTCCACCCATCATGACCTTATCTCGGCAGTAACTGGATTCTCATGGTCTACGGCTGTTTTCTCACAGGACAGCTCATCCAAAGGCATGGAGGAGGTCTCTGGCAAGGAAAAATGACAAGTCCTGTTAACCAGTTTTCTAAAAAATGAAGTGATATTTTTTTTTTTTAAAGAAAAGAGACTGGAAATGTGAATAAAAAAGAGCAAAAGTTGGGTTAGTGTCCAGAAGTTCTACTTAGCTTACAGGATGGAAGAAATGTGAAAATTGCTGGTAATTATTATATATCTGCTTACCCCCTCACTCCCCCACCCACCCAACTTTATTCTGTATCAGCAGGTCACGAAAACATCACGCGATGCTTCTCCATGCTGACAGCTTATCCATTGGACACAGTGGCCAGATAAGATTACCACATGCTCGGGCTGTGTGCGCTTCGAGTTGTTTTGGTGAAACGCGATCTTGTATTAGTAAGGTAGGGTATCATATTCTAGAGTGAAAATGCAATATCTGCCCTAACTCTCGAGCATGGGCTGTAGGATTTTTTGCGCCGTGGTTTTAGGTTTTGTAAAAACAAGAAAAGGAATTTCGACAGCTGAGCGAGTTTGCTTAAACCTTCTCGTGCCCGAGCCGAGGGCAAAATGTCTGAAAGCAGAACGGCAAAAGCAAAATTGCTACTGTGGCATGTTATTTGGCGCGTTGAAGTCAATAGTCTGTCACTGGATATTGGATCAGTCAACTCTTCGTTTATCTTTGAATAGTCACAAAGATAAGTATTGAAGGGGCCTTAAAGCTGCATTAGGTACCAACGCAAGCCTAACGTCCTAAAGCGGGACCTGCTAAAGCATTCGGTTAGTTTTGCCATCTGCGCGCATTAACTACACGGTAATTATTTCTTTGTGTCAGGAGTGGAGAATGAGCAATATTGGTCGCCGTACCTTAAGAAGGATATGGCGATACTCGAGAGGGTTCAGAAAAGAGCGACGCGATTGATAAAAGGGATGGAAAACCTTTCATATGCTGAAAGATTAGAGAAACTGAGACTCTTTTCCCTAGAAAAGCGGAGACTTAGAGGGGACATGATAGAGACTTACAAGATCATGAAGGGCATAGAGAGAGTAGAGAGAGAAAGGGAGAGAGACAGAAAGAAAGAGAGAAAGAGAGACAGAGAGAGAGAAATAGAGAGAGATAGATAGAGAAAGATTGGAGGAACTGGGACTCTTTTCCCTGGAGAAGAGGAGACTTAGAGGGGACATGATAGAGACTTACAAGATCATGAAGGGCATGGAGAAAGTGGAGAGGGACAGATTCTTCAAACTTTCGAGAACTACAAGAACGAGAGAGCATTCGGAAAAATTAAGAGGGGACAGATTCGGAACCAATGCTAGGAAGTTCTTCTTCACCCAAAGGGTGGTAGACACCTGGAATGCGCTTCCAGAGAGCGTGATAGGACAGAGTACGGTATTGGGGTTCAAGAAGGGATTAGATAACTTCCTGAAGGAAAAGGGGATAGAAGGGGATAGATAGAGGGTTACTATACAGGTCTTGGACCTGATGGGCCGCCGCGTGAGCAGACCGCTGGGCGTGATGGACCTCTGGTCTGACCCAGCAGAGGCACTGCTTATGTTCTTATGTGATAATCATCGAAACCAGGCCGGGTTTTCGGAATTTCCTCACATGAATAGACATGAGATCGATTAGCATACATAGAAAGCAGTGCATGCAAATAGATGTCGTGCAACTTCATGGGGGGGAATCCTGAAAACCCGACCGGATTGCGGCCCTCGAGGACCAACGATGGCCAACCCCGGCTAAACGCACGCACATTCCTACTGCGCTAACTTGGTAGCGCGTCCATAACGCAGGAGCTCTTAACATTACTTAGGGCTCCTTTTACGAAGGTGCACTTGGGGCTTAACACGTGGAATAGCATGCGCTAAATTGCCGCACGCGCTAGCCGCTGCCGCCTCCTTTTGAGCAGGCGGTAGATTTTCAGCTAGCGCGCGCTAATCCGGTACGTGCGATAAAAACGCTAGCGCACCTTCGTAAAAGGAGCCCTTAAATTGGAGGCGGAAATGGTCATTTATTTTGTATTTTTTCACTGTTGCAAAGATGAGCATGCAACCAGAAATTCAAATAATAACAAAAATGCCCTTTTTGCCAATCTCACTAAAAATGGATATAGCGCATGGGGAAGTCTTATGTAAGTTACATTTCTTAGCACAGCTTAATAAAAGGTCCTTAAGTCCAACGTTTTGCACATATCCATTTAAGAATGACTGTTTAACTTACCAGAGTTTCTGTAACCAGATATCCAGCAACTTAATATTGACTTTACTAGGCTGGCCCTGCCCAAGAACTTTTCACAATATAATTTTTCTTGTCTCGGAGTTATGCTTCTAACTAATCCTGTTAACTTTACAGTAGATGTGTTTTCTTCAATCAGACTTAAGTGGTTATCTTTAATTGGATGGTGCTGACAATCAGTGCTAGCCTCTTGGAACACGACCACATCCCCAACGGCCTCTCAGTCCTTCCGTTGAAGTTAAACTGGTAAATCTGCTGAATATCAGCCTTACTGAAGCCCAGGGCAGAAACTTAGGAGAAGGCCAAGTCCAATTTTAGGCACCCTGAGATGGAGAATGGCACGGGGACAAATTTTTCCACGTCCCCGCGGGGACTCATTTTCCAGCCCCGTCCCCATTCCCGAAAACTCCATCCTCATCTGCACAAGCCTCAAACACTGCAAAATCATACGTGTTCCAGGCTTGTACGGTTAAGGCAGAGCTTGAGACAGGGACAGCAGCAAAACTCATGGGGACGGGACGGGGAAAAATTTGTCCCCACGTCATTGTGTCCCCTGAGAATCATTCCCATTATAAATGGAATGCTTTCATCCCTTCTTTGTCCTCTTTGTCTGTCCTGAACAGATGGTAAGCTCTGTCAAGCAGGGACTGTCCCTTGTTTGTATAACGTGCTGTGTACGCCTAGAAGCGTTATAGGAATGATATGTAGCAGTAGTGGAAGGTGTTTCAGGGCAGGATGCATACCATGGTAAAAAATACCGTGGTGGGAGTGATTTTCCAGCCGGCTCAGCTGATCGGGGATTCCCTTGCCATGATCAGCTGAGCCGGCAGGGATACCTGCAGCGGCGGCAGTCTCCCTACCCAAAACAAAGAGCAGTCCGGTTTCAAAACTCTACCAGAGCAGTGTCAATTGGGACAGGTGTGATAATCATCGAAACCAGGTCGGGTTTTCCGAATTTCCTCACATGAATAGACATGAGATCGATTTGCATACAAGGAAAGCAGTGCATGCAAATAGATGTCGTGCAAATTCATGGGGGGAATCCTGAAAACCCGACCGGATTGCGGCCCTCGAGGACCGACGATGGACAACCCCGGCTAAACTCATGCACCTTCCTACTGCGCTAACTTGTTAGCGAGTCCATAATGCGGGAGCTCTTAACACCACTTAAATTGGAGGCGGAAAACATTCCCATGGTAATTTAATTTTTTTTTTTTTCCTACTGTTGAAAAGATGAGCATGCAACCAGAAATTCAAAAATTCCCTTTTGCCGATCTCACTTGCCGTGCACTTGGTAGTTTCCCTGCCAACCCCCTCCGCCTCACTCCATACAAACTCTTTCAAGTAATTCACTATCCACCAAGCACCATCTTTCCATCCCGCCGATTCCAGACTGCCTTTCTTTTTAAATTGAAAATTTTCAATAGTTACAATATAAGTAACATGAAAAGGAAGGCTTTTAAAAAATATTATGCCTTTTCGTTGCAAGTTCCTTCCTGCTGGCATCACCAATGAACATTCCTACCCTCATTTTAAGGCCCTAATTAAGACCCACCTTGTCTCCTTGGCTGATCCCAGCTGGCGACCAAACACCAGCCCCATTTTCTCTCTTTCCGAACATCTTACCCACCTTCCTTTTTCACCTGTGGGGTCATGGATTTCTAGTTCTTTTCCTTGCCATAATATTTGCACGCAGCTTTGATTCCCTTCCTGAAAACTGGTATATTAAAAATGAAATAAACATAAATATAAAAGGTGCCGATTATTTGCAGCTGCCATAAGCTATCCAGGTACCATTAATACTATGAAAGCTATCTGTTAAGACAGCTGTTTCTGTGGAGCTGATTATCCGTGGTACCTGGGTAACTTCCAGCTCTGCTCCGGCACTAAGGGCCCGATTCTGTAAATGACATCTAATTCCTAGGAATTATTCGACACAGTTGTCAATCAACTGCTAGGTGTCATTTGTAGGATCGCGCCTAGCGATGACTAAGCATTCTTAGGCAGCGATAAGCATCGGATCCTTAGGGGCACTGCCATTTAGGCCAGGGTTTTCTTGGCAGCTAACTCAATCCACACCCATAAACTCCTCCCCAAATCTGGCCCTAATCATGCCTACTTGTTGGTAGACACTGGTAGGCGCCTCGTTGCAGACGTCTACATCAAAGTGGTAGGCATCTACTGTGTTAGGCGCAACCCTACGATCATTTTGATATGTAACCTCTTGTAACTACTCCCTCCTTACTGTTTGCAACGCTATGTTCAATTTGATATGTTACCACTTGTAATCTTTGTCTAACTAATGTGAACCGCCTAGAACTCTTCGGGGTATGGCGGTATACAAAAATAAAGTTATTATTATTATTATTATTACTGGCAAATTATTTATTTATTTATGAATTTTTAACCCACGTAAACCTAAGCGGCTTACAAAAATACATACATAATTATCAAACAACACACAGCATATATGCCCCTGTGTAAGACTGGTGAGACCTCATTTAGAATATTGTGTACAATTCTGGAGGCTGTGCCTTCAAAAAGATATAAAAAGGGTGGAATCAGTCCAGAGGAAGGATGCTAAAATGGTGTGTGGTCTTCGTCATAAGGCGTATGGGGGACAGACTTAAAGATCTCAATCTGTATACTTTGGAGGAAAGGCAAGAGAGGGGAGATAGGAAAGAGACGTTTAAATACCTACCTAATGTAAATGCGCATGAGTCGAGTCTCTTTAATTTGAAAGGAAATTGCAATGAGAGCGCATAGGATGAAGTTAAGAGGTGATAGGCTCAAGACTAATCTAAGGGAATACTTTTTTTTTACAGAAAGGGTGGTAGATGTGTAGAACAGTCTCCCAGAAGAGGTGGTGAACACAGAGACTGTGTCTTTATTCAAGAAAGTGTGGGATAGGCAAGTGGGATCTCTTAGAGAGAGGAAGAGATAATGGTCCAGAGGAAGGCTACTAGCATCATAAGGCATATGGGGACAGACTTAAAGATCTCAGTCTGTATACTTGGAGGATAGGCAGGAGAGGGGAGATATGATAGAAACATTTAGATACCTATGTGGAGTAAATGTGCATGAGTTGAGTCTCATTTGAAAGGAAGCTCTGGAATGAGAGGGCATAGGATGAAATTAAGAGGCGATAGGCTCAGGAGTAATCTAAGGACATACTTTTTTACAGAAAGGGTGGTAGATGCGTGGAACAGTCTCCCAGACAGAGACTGTGTCTGAATTCAAGAGGGTCTGGGATAGGCACGTGGGATCTCTTAGAGAGAGGAAGAGATAATGGTCCAGAGGAAGGCTACTAGCATCATAAGGCATATGGGGACAGACTTAAAGATCTCAGTCTGTATACTTGGAGGATAGGCAGGAGAGGGGAGATATGATAGAGACATTTAGATACCTATGTGGAGTAAATGTGCATGAGTTGAGTCTCATTTGAAAGGAAGCTCTGGAATGAGAGGGCATAGGATGAAATTAAGAGGTGATAGGCTCAGGAGTAATCTAAGGACATACTTTTTTACAGAAAGGGTGGTAGATGCGTGGAACAGTCTCCCAGACAGAGACTGTGTCTGAATTCAAGAGGGTCTGGGATAGGCACGTGGGATCTCTTAGAGAGAGGAAGAGATAATGGTCCAGAGGAAGGCTACTAGCATCATAAGGCATATGGGGACAGACTTAAAGATCTCAGTCTGTATACTTGGAGGATAGGCAGGAGAGGGGAGATATGATAGAGACATTTAGATACCTATGTGGAGTAAATGTGCATGAGTTGAGTCTCATTTGAAAGGAAGCTCTGGAATGAGAGGGCATAGGATGAAATTAAGAGGTGATAGGCTCAGGAGTAATCTAAGGACATACTTTTTTACAGAAAGGGTGGTAGATGCGTGGAACAGTCTCTCAGACAGAGACTGTGTCTGAATTCAAGAGGGTCTGGGATAGGCACGTGGGATCTTTCAGAGAGAGGAAGAGATAATGGTCCAGAGGAAGGCTACTAAAATGGTATGTGGTCTTCATCATAAGACCTATGGGGACGTGAGATCTCTCGGAGAGTGAAAGAGATAATGGTTACTGCAGATGGACAGACTAGATGGGCCATTTGGCCTTTATCTGCCATCATGTTTCTATATATAAACCAACAGTCTATAAATTCATTACAGCATTATTCTTTAATTAAAAGCTTCTATAAACAATGTAGTTTTCAAAACCTTTTTCAAATTTAGCATATCAGAAAGTGATCTCAGCGGTCCTGTCAGTTTGTTCCACAACACTACTCCTGCTCCTGAGATCACAGCTGCTATTATATTTTCATAGTGTATGTGTACAAATCCATCCATTGACAGACGCCTCATTCCTTCTAAGGGGTTGGTAAAGCGACAACACTTGTGTCAAATACCAAGGGATCTTACAATGAATCACCTTGAAAATCAACACAAGAACTTTGTACACAGGTACACCAGTGAAGTTTCTTCAACCATGGATGTTCCATGCTCAAATTTACTCTCTCCCCACCCCCCACCCTCCATATCATAAGCGCTGCAGCGTTCTGAATCATTTGCAAGATGGTATTCCCAAGTAAAGAGCATTGCAATAATCCAGTCTGTACTACCAAGCGAAAAACCCATTCCGATAGCATTGGTTTAAGTTTGCTCAATGAGTGCTTTTGAAAAAAATGCTGTCTAATCACCACCATCACCTGATCTTTTTTTTTTTTTTTCCCAATTCTTTATTCATTAAAAAAAAATCCAACACAAGTGCAATAACATACAATTGATACAATAGACAGCACTAATATCTATCAAATAATAATAAGATAAGTTCATATCCCTCCCCTCCCTCCCAACTCTTTCAGAAATCAAAGAGTAATACTGTACTAATAATCAATTTATACAAAATTTCATTAATGGACCCCCAAATCTCCTTGAATTTATTATAATGTCCCAATTGTATCGAGTTCATTTGCTCAAACTTATAAAATTGGCACAAGGTTTCCCATCAAAAGTTATGATTTATTCTGTCTCAATTTTTCCAGTTTTTCGTAATTAGTTGCATAGTAAGGATTAATCTATTCTTATTTGCATTAATTGGACTCAAGGGTGTTGAAAGAGTTCCAAATAACACTATGTCATATGACAATGACAGCAAAACTTCCAATATCATATTGATTTTACCCCATATAGACCTCCAAAATCTAAGTATCAAGGGACAATAGAACAGCAGATGATCCAGTGTCCCTATGTCAAGATGACAGTGCCAGCATCTATTAGGCTTAGAACTATCTAACTTTTGCAAACGAACAGGGATCCCAAAAATCACCTGATCTTTCATACTCAGTTAATTTTTTATTTGATTTTTAATTCTCTTTAATGGTTTCTGTTTCCGAATACAATTCAAAATCCACTTACTGACTTGCAAATGCACTCACTCAGCTGCCCCTCACTATCTCTTTTCACTTATATCCCCCTATGATACCCCCCCCCCCCGGTGAGCTCCATCAGCTGATAAGTCCCTCCTATCTGTGCCTTTCTCTTCAGCTGCCAATTCCAGCCTCTGTCCCTTCTGCCTTGCTGCATCCTATGCTTGGAACAAGCTGCCCAAATCCCTACTGCGGGCTCCGTCTCTGACAGTGTTCAAGGCCCAGTTAAAAGCCCACCTCTTTGAGAGTGCTTTTGACTCCTAACTCGTCTCACCTTGGGTTCTGCATCCCCAACCCTGTATGTCATGTCTGTCTGCCCAAGTTAGATTGTAAGCTCTTCTGAGCAGGGACTGTCTATAAATGTCAAAATGTACAGCACTGAGTACGCCTTTCAGTAGTAGTAGTAATGGTGCTTTCAATTATCAGCACCGATTAAACCAATTACAAAAAATTAAGTTAGGTGTGTAGCATGGCCAGGCATGCCGATCTAGGTGCCTAATAGTAGGCGTCTTTTATAGAATCAGGGCCTAACTGGATAGTGATGAGGAAGTCAGTCATGGTAATAAATAGCCTTTTCCAGACAATGTCACTGAACATCACTCCCTGTGTCCAGTAAGCTCTAGTTATCTGAAACGTTGGAGACCTGGCTTTAAATATCAACTAGAGAATGACATGAGGACAAATTTTTCCCTGTCCCCGCAGGAACTCATTTTCCTTCCCATCCCTGCGAGTTCTTTTCCTGTCCCTGCCCCATTCCTGCAAGCTCTGTCCTCATCTGCACAAGCCTCAAACACTTTAAAATCCTAAGCAGCAACATTCTAGAGCTCAGTTTGTGATGTCATAATGCCTCATTGCACCAATGCCTAAGCTCTGTCCTCATCTGCACAAGCCTCAAACACTTTAAAATCCTAAGTAGCAACATTCTAGAGCTCAGATTGTGATGTCATAATGCCTCATTCCACCAATGCCTAAGCTCCGTCCTCATCTGCGCAAGCCTCAAACACTTTAACATCATAAGTAGCAACATTCTAGAGCTCAGATTGTGATGTCATAATGCCTCATTCCACCAATGCCTAAGCTCCGTCCTCATCTGCACAAGCCTCAAACACTCATGATTTTAAAGTTTAGAGGCTTGTGCAGTTAAGGAAGAGCTTACAGGAATGGGGCAGGGACAGCGACAAAACTCGCGGGGACGGCGACAAATTTGTACCCATGTCATTCTCTACACTGCACCACTCTAGAAATCAAAATGTAGCAAAAGAGAGTCAAGTAAAGGACAATCCAGTCATTGTGACATCACTGATGAGGTTGGCTCTTAGGCATTGGTGGAATGAGGCATTATGATGTCACAATACCAGCTCTGCTTATCAGAGGCTAAAACTTGTCACACTATTTATTTATTCAGTTTTCTCTACTGTTCTATCAACTCCCTACTATTTACTGGGTGCTGAAAAGGTGCGTAATTATTCTATTAGATTCCAGACATGAAAAAGCAAAACGATAAAATTGTAGAGACTGTAACACCTCCTTTTTATATATCTTTATTTCTTGGCCCTTCTGCTTCATCATCTTTTGGATGTTCGGTCAAGATTTCATATTTACAAAACAGGCACATTTCACCTTAGACCTGTAAAAAAACCTCCATATCAAACTGCACCTCTCTTTCTCTCTCTCTCTCCAAACATGGCGGCACCACGTATCAATCATGTGTAGGCACCATTATCAGCATCAAGGCTTACATCAAAATTATGCGCCATTAATTTAGACCGGGAGTTTATAGGCCAACTTTACCAGCCCAAACTCTCCTGATGACGCTTCCTGCAAAACACCATCGGGTTGACAATAAGGGCTCATATGCTAAAAGTAGAAGAAATTTTCTGACTTTACACCTAAACAGTCCATTCAATCAAGGATTTCTATTAGACTAGAAACACAATTTTCTCTGTTGTCGCACCCTCTCTCTGGAATGCAATGCCATCGAACCTGCGCTCTGAAAATTCCCTAAACAGGTTTAAAACACACCTTAAGACATTCCTCTTTAAAGACGCTTATCAAAATTCCAACTGAGTTCCCAAACAAAAACGGGAAAATGAAAACGCTTTCAGGAAGCGATACCCCATTTTTTCCTCTTGTTTTATCCTTCCCTTCCTCCCTTCATTTTATTTTCATTTATACAATGTAATTTTAAAAAACTTTCCCTTCCCCTTTCTTTCCTTTTGTCCCATACCCATTGTAATCAAGACTTTGTTTTGATCTCAATCCCCCTATTTTTATTTGGACTTCTTTTTTTTTTTGTTATACATAATTTTTATATTTTAAATAATTTTTTTACCTTTTATTATTGTAAACCGACCAGATACTTGTGAAGGTCGGTATACCAAAATATTAACCTTTTCCTATCGTGTGTACCAGATGACAGAACATTCCAAAAATGTCGTTGCCATCGTGGATAAACAGTCTGTATGGACTAATAAAGAGCCAGGAACACAAAATATTTGAATTTACAGACTTATGACTTATTTACATTATGTTTACAATAGCCGTAAATGATAACGGTGAATAATACAAAACTTTGCTAAAATAATTACGATTGGAACCAGCATAACGTAAAATTTATTACGCTAGGAAAAGGTTAATAAACTTGAAGCTTGAGCGTTGATGACAATCAGCATGGAATGATGAACTTCGGACTGAGGATTCTATAGGGTGCATACACTTTTTGGGCTCCTTTTACAAAGGTGCTTTAGGGCCTTAGCGCGCGGAATAGCACGCGCTAAATTGCCAAGCGCACTAGCCTCTACCGCCTCCTTTTAAGCAGACGGTAATTTTTCAGCTAGCACGCCCTATAGCACGCGCTAATCTTGTGCGTGCGCTAAAACCGCTAGCGCATCTTAGGGCTCCTTTTATCAAGGCGCGCTACGGGGGTTAGCGCGTCAGACATTTCATCAGGCACTAACCCCCGCGGCAGCCTAAAACCCTAACACCTCGTCAATGGAGGCGTTAGGTACTAGCGCGGCAGGCGGTTTAGTGCGCAGTATTCCGCGTGTTAAACCGCTACCGCGCCTTTGTAAAAGGACCCCTTAGTAAAAGGAGCCCTGTATTTATAGTAGGGTTACAGAGGGTGGGTTTTTCTTTGGGGTTTTTGATAATTTTGTTAACTCACTAAGTTGTAATCGTATTGAAATCAGGTTATATTGTTCTATCAAATTTCTATAATTATGAATCTAAAATACATTAAATTCCGCTTCAATTATTTAAACATTGAAGCTGTTTTGTAATTAGTGGTTCCCACATAAAGTTTTATTGATAGCTCATTGGATAATAGCAGTAACATTGGCCCCTGTCCTCGGTTCACAGCTTCCTGTTTAATGGTGAAATTCTGCAAGGTTCAGTTTGTAGACTATTTTGATTACAACGACTAAATGAATGTCATCCTATAAAAAGCACATGATTTTTTTTTCTAACAAGTCCATTACTTTATAGTTCTGGAATGAAGCAGATTTGGTTTAATGTGTTCAGATCACATAATGTCCTCAACACCTAGGAATGTATCTGATTCCTGCAGTTAAGTACAGTTCCTGCCTTTGCCTGGTTCTGCATTTTTGCAAATCCAAGACGAGTAATCCCAGAATATCTATCAACTTTTCAAATCCCTTCTTCAAGGAGGTGAAGGGTGATCTGTGGTATGAATGATTAATACTAGTGCCATCATATGCAGGGTCTGCTTTTTCATAGATTACCTGTGAGACTGAAGAGACATGAAATGGAAGCAGGGCTTGGTGCCTTACATACTATGGTTTTTGGTTTAAATTTATAAATGATCTGGAAATTGGAACAGCGAGTGAAGTGATTTAATTTGCAGATGGCACTAAATTGTTCAAAGTTGTTAAAACGCATGCAGATTGTGAAAAATTGCATACGGACCTTAGGAAATTGGAAGACTGGGCGTCCAAATGGCAGATGAAATTTAATGTGGACAAATGCAAAGTAATGCATATTGCGAAGAATAACCCAAATCAGTTACCAGATGCTAGAGTCCACCTTGGGGATTAGCGCCCAAGAAAAGGATCTGGGTATCATTGTAGACCAGTGTTCTTCAACCTTTTTACACCCGTGGACCGGCAGAAATAAAAGAATTATTTTGTGGACCGGCAAACTACTAAGACTGCAATTTTAAAAAAACATTTCCGCCCCATCTCCGCGAGCTCGGTCCCCGCAAACCATCTGATCCCATCTGCACAAGCCACAGTTATGATTTTACATTGAACGTATTTTATTAAAGTATAAAAAGAAACAATATTCTGTACAATTGTCATTTTATAAATATAAATATACAGAGCAAGGACCAACAAAACCCCTGTCTCCCCTCCCCTTCACATATATCCCCTCTACTATCAAGAAAACTGAACAAGCCAAGTTATTACAGAATGCTACACAGAAATATCATGCTAACAGTATACTGAAGTCACATATGACAGGGATGGTGTTAGGGGAGTGCCCCATGGTCAGAGAGAGCTCTGGGCTTTGCAGTCCCCCGTTATGTCTGATATATTCTAATGACAAAATAGAAATAAAAAAAATTTTTTTCTACTTTTTGTTGTCTCTGGACTCTGCTTTCATCTTCTTTTCACTCTCTTCCTTCCAGCGTCTGCCCTCTCTGTCTCTTCAATCCAGCATCTGCCCCATCTATCCACTCTCTGCCCTCTCCCCCTTCCATATGGTATCCGTCTTCTTTCTTTGCCCCTTTCCCCTTTCCATCTAGCCTGTGCCCCCTCTCTCCTTTATATGTGATTCATACCAGCTTCACTGCTCTCTTCATTTTTATCTCTCCTACACCAGATCTAGCATAATTGTCCCTTTCTGCATATTTCTCTGCTGACCCCTTCCCATCATCAATCTCTCTACTTTCTCATGCCTGTCTCTCCCTTTCCCCTCCTCTAATCTCCCTGCCAGCTGTTTCCTTCCTTTCTTCCTTCTCCCTTCCCTCCTCCTCCTGTCCAGCAGTAACTCTCTTCCCTTCCTCCCCTCCCAGCAGCATCTCTCCTTCTCCTTCCCTCCAGGTCCAGTAGCAGCTGTCCCTTTTTTTCCCTTGCCCAGCAGCTTCCCAGCCTCCAATAGTGGCTTTCTCCCCTCCCAGAAGCTCTCCTTACTTGCCAGTGCAGCAATTCAGGAAGGCAGCCTCGGGTCCTTTGTTGGGTCGCGCCACCTCTGAGGAAAGAGGAAGTTGCAT